>NC_079490.1:138075823-139325823 GCF_020520425.1 Spinacia oleracea
CACTAGCTGATCTATCCTCGGGAGGGGATATCAGTCTTTTGGGCAGGCTCGGTTCAGATCTGTGAAGTCGACGCACATTGGCCATGACCACATTGGCCAACCACTTGGGGTACATGCACGGCTCGATGAAGCCTGCCTCTTGCAGTTTCTTTACCTCTTCGGCGGTAGCTTTGTTTTTCTCCGAGGAGTAGTTTCTTTTCTTCTGTTTGATTTGCCGAGCTTCGGGACTAACATCCAGCTTGTGACAGATCATCTTCGGATCTATCCCTGGCATGTCAACTGCCGACCATGCAAAGATGTCTTTGTGGTCCCTCAGCAACTGGATCAACTCTATTCGAAGTCCCGAGCCTAGGCCTCTGCCTATTTGGACACTTCTGTCTGAATCGTCCTCTTGGGGAATGTCTTCCATTTCTTGGTCTGGTTCGGGGGAAAGGGTCTCCGGTCGAGCATCAACCTCTGCGCGCTTTACCAGACAGCTCGGCTCTGCCTTTCTCCTCTTAGCCTCTTTTTCTCCACTTGGAGGAGGGCCCTTCTCATCTTTGTCTTCAGGACTGTCTCCTAGCTTCGGCTTTCGGATGGCCATATGACAGGTTGATCTTGCCACCTCTTGGTCGCCCTTTATTCGCTCGGCGAAGCCTGCATCCGAGACGTACATCATCATCTGATGGTATGTGGATGGGACTGCTTGTATTTTGTGGATCATGGTTCGTCCCATGATGACGTTATACACTGAGTCGCAGTCCATCACCAAGAATTCTTCTCGGACGTTTCTCGCCGCCAAGCCTTGGCCGATCGTGACGGGTAGGGTGATCTTTCCTCGGGGGATAGCTGCGGATCCGTTGATCCGATCAGTGGATAGCTGACCTTGGTCAGTGACTCTTCTCCTTCTTCGAGGATGAGCTGCTCGAAACAGTTCCTGAAGATGATATTGACGGCGCTTCCTCCATCGACTAGTACTCTGTGGACATTGTGGTTGTTGAGATCCATTTCGATCACCAACGGGTCGTCATGTTTGTACTGGGTCCCGAGGCAGTCATCAGTAGTGAAGGTCATGTTCGGGGGGGTAGGCTGGTTCTCCCCAATATTGCTGAAGTTGACTCGGTGGGAGAGAGCTCTCAAGTGTTTCTTGCTGGCGTGGCCGGATTTTTGTCCTCCACACACCACGAGAATTGGTTTCTTCTTTTGCCCCTCGGTCTCATGGACCCTTCTTTGGGCTTGCTCTTGTAGCTTTCCAGACGTTGCTTTCTCTTTTTCTTCCCTCTCCGTTCTACGGTCGAGCAAGTATTGCTTTAGGTAGCCTCGGCGGATGAGGTCCTCGATGTTGTCCTTCAGCGAGGTGCATTCTTCGGTGGTATGGCCGAAGTCATCGTGGAACTCACACCACTTGTTCTTGTTCCTGCGGAGGGGGTTGGATCTGAGCTTGTCTGGTAGCTTCCACTTTTCATCGTCCTTGTGGAGATTGAAAATTTCTCTTCGGGGTATGGCGAGTGGAGTGTAGTTAGTGTATTTGGGTTAAAATTCACCCTTTTTCCCATCTTTCATTGGGCTCGCTTCTCTCGCACCCACCTTCTCTTTCCCCTTTCTTGAGTTGCCCTCGGGCTTACTCTGATTTGCTTTGTTATCTTTTGGATCCGAGGATCCTCTTAGCCTTGCTGCGGCCTTGTTGAACTCTTCTGTTCTGATGAACGCATCTGCCATTTGTAGCACGTCCGCTATCTTGGAGGGGTTTTTCATTGTCATTTTGTCTCGGAATTTTCCCTCCCGTAGCGCGTGCTTCAAGGCGAAGATTGCCATGTCTGGCTGCAGGTTCAGAATGTTGGTGGTTTCCTTCATGAATCTGGCCATGAAGTCTCGCAGGCTCTCGTCCCTTTCTTGCTGTATAGAAGTCAGCTCGGCAGTAGTTCGTTCCGGGCGATTGTTGCTCAGGAACTGCACACAGAACCTCTTCTTCAGCTTCTTCAAACTTTTGATCGATCCCTTCGGCAGCGATCTGAACCATTCTCCCGCAACTCCTGTCAGCGTGGTTGGGAAATACTTGCACCAACAGGCCTCAGAGTAGGGACTTAGAAACATCTGATGTTCATAGGAGATGACGTGGTCCCTCGGATCCGTGATCCCGCTGTATGTCAAGTGTGCTGGGAGCCTCACTTTGGGGATTGTTTCCATGACAATATCATCCGAGAATGGGGACGATGCTGGAGTCATGATCCTCTTTCCTAGCCTCGCCCTTATACCTTCGCTCTTTGAGTTCCCTCTAAGGGATTGCTCGGGGGCGTGTAGGGGGCTAGGAGTTCGGTCACTTCTCCTTCTTCTTCTCGACTGGCCACTGCCTTCGGGTTGTCTACTGGACCCACAGGGGCTACCCAGCCTATCATGAACTGAAGGTCGCAGTCTGCTATGGACCGAGCTTCGGATCCGAGTGCGATCACTTGCCCCGCTTTGGAGAGCTTGCGGTGTTGGAGACGGTGTTGCAAACCATTCCGGCTGCTGTGCAGCTCTCTGCTGCGTGTCCCACGTGCTCTCTCTCCACCTTGTCATTAGGTGCGTTCCTGACATTGTGGAGAGATCTTGCTCGGGCCTCGCATTGTCCTCGTCAGTCGAGGGCATGTTCAGCAAGACCTGTCGCCTGGCTCTCCTCGCTTCTCGTCGTGCTGCTGCCTGGGCTTGTTCTTTCTCGTTAAAGAGGAAGTTCTGCATGATGGTCATGGCCGCAGCGAGATCTTCTCGAGAAGGGAGTGTTCTACTAGTTGTGGCAGTGGCCCTTGTGGGCTGCGATCTCGCCACTGAGTGCAGCTGTTCCCCTCCATCGGATTCCGAATCCGTTTGGACAAGGACATCTCCCACCTGGTTGTCATTGTTGGGAATTTCCATTTTTTACGTGAAAAGTGGAGTGTTTTTCGAAGCTTTCAAGTGTTCTTCCCCACAGACGGCGCCAAATTGTTCCGGTGTTGAAGTGGATGAAACAATGGGCTTCGAATGAAGGCCCCTTTCGTGTGTATTGAAGATCTTACTTGCTTGAATGCGTCGTGTCCGAATTCACCTGCACAATAGACAAGTTACTGGCCTCGGGGGTGTTTCCGAGGAAAGCCCATCCGATGCCTAAGTAAGAACGATGCTCGGATTTTAGAGAGAAGTTCTCTAGAAGAGTAGTCTCAAGGCGATAAATTGGACGTACCTTGGGGTGTGTGCCTTGGAGGCTTATTTATAGTGTTTGAGTAGTAAATGTGCCCATAGGTCATTTATTACTATTTGGGCCTTGGGCCTCTATGGTGGCTGACAAGCCAAGGGAGTTGGTCGTGGGTTGATGTTGCTGTATGGAGCCCTTGGGCTTTGGACTTAGAGGCCCAATTGGTTTCCAATTGGGAGCCCAAACAATACGTAATATTGCTTATGTGAATGTCCATTAAGTATTGAAATTTGAATTTTATTTCAATTCCTTTATTTAATTTCAAGTGTAGGAATCGGATGTTGAAATTCAATTTAAATTCACTGTTTGGCAAATGCTGAAATTTCAAATCCAATATTTTAATTCCACTTTAATGTTTGGGAAACAATAGAATTTCAACCTCTAGAATTCTAATTGCGTACAACCTCTTGGCATGTAAACTAATTAATTAATAAAAAAGAATATTACACCCCAAAAAATCAAGAACAATGCCATTCAATTGAAAATGACCAACCTGACAAAGTCCCAAAAGCAATGAAAATGTGATACTTCAACAACAACTAAATATTCTAATTAATGGAATTATTTGATTAATCAATGGAGAACATAAAATCAAAATTAAATTATTAATTAACAACATTAGAATTTTGGGAAACTCTGAAGCCTAACTTTTTGAAATTTATTGTCTTTAATCTCATCATGGTGTCGGCAACGTGGATTGACCCCCTTCGCATGATGTAGACAAGGAAGAAGTATGTGCTATTATAAGGGCTCTAAACTCAAATAAATCGCCTTACCAAATCCGACATGCTTTTCCAGCTCGACCGGTCATCTTCTAAAATTAGGTACTTTCAAAGTTTTAAATATTTTCACATAACATAAAGTCTCTTTTCATCATAAGAAACAACCAAATTTTTTGCCCTGGGGATCGGGAGTATACTTGGCATCTATTAATATAGTCTCGGTATCGACAACTATAGACACCTAATTCTTGTCTTCTCGAAAGTGTCCTATGATCGGACTACAATCAAGATTGCTTACTTGGTCCAACTTTAATCATGTGGGTCCGCAATCAGAAAAGGGAAAAAAATGTCATTTTACTCCTTCATCAAACATCAAAAGCATTTACAACAATTTTAGTTGCTTTTGGGCCGGTCTGCACCTAAATCCCTAAAGTCCAACCAAATTGATGATCATATTAACCTAATTTAATCCACCGTTATTAGTATCTTCAAAATCTCTTTAATTATCTCAAATCAAAGTTGGCTTCTTGAGCCAGCACCCAGTAGTCGTTGGCTCTAGCGATCCACGTTGGACCCGCCGTTTACTACTGGTCTAGTTTGACGATGCCCTATTTCTTAACCTAATTTCTACTACTTTTCTATAAATAAAGTAGAAATTAAGGTCATTTCTCATGGTTGAATTACGCATTAAAGTCACCCTTTTCAACTTGAAACTCTCGAATACTTCATTTTTATTTACATGAGCAATATATTTGAGGTAAAACATGGTGTATTACATCTTAAGAATAGACGCTTTCCAGGAACGTAATTATATACAATTGGAGCCAAAAAAACGACTTGACCACTAGTGGAGTATTCCATTTGAAGAACCACAATAATTTTTGGTAGAACTTTTAACTGAAACCTCGCGGTTTCCTAGGCAGAAGAAATTCAAGTAGTATTGAGGCTAATAACTGTTGTCAACCTTGTTTCTTTTAGTTAGTTTTTTCAGCCGAGGGGACAACATAAAATAAAACTCTAAAAATGTAAACAAACTATAAGCACCAGATAAAAAAGGTTAAATTATGTGCACATGCTGTCAATCCCTACCATCCTGATTGTATATGAATACATATGCAAACGAAACACAAACTTATTTTACCCATATCAGGAAAAAAAAACAATACAAAAAAGTGCAGAACTGAACTTGACTAAAACATAAAAGTAAATAACTGAACTTTATATTGTAGAACTATACAGAAAAGATTTTACATGGGTCAGGAAGAAAACAATTCATTTCTACTATGTGGGTTGACTTAATCTTGGTAAGATTGAGTCTCCTAGGTTTGATGGGTCAGATCTTAAGTCTTGGTAATATACATACACGGTTTTTTGAGTTGGATGATGTATCTGATGCTCAGAGAGTAGAGCTTGCGGCTTTACATCTAGAGGGTAAAGCATTCAATGGCACCGAACTATGTAAAGGGAAACCTTTACTTAGCTAGACTCATTATGTGAAGAATATCACAAGGAGCTTTGGTGAACTATATTGATGATACAATGGCTTATTTAAAAGCCTTAAAACAACAGGGAATGGTGCATGAATACACATAATGGGGTTGAAAAGTTCTTCAAATGTAAGATAACTAGAACCAAATTGGGCAATTGGTACTGTCAATTCATCAGAACAATATAAAGAATCACATGACTAACAAACTAGACTTGATAATTCATGAGAGTTGTATGCAGAAAGAGCTCAGCTTAAAATTATGTTATGGCCTGTTTGGATAAATGGAATTGATTTCAAATTCTGGATTTGGCCCAAATTCTTTGTTTGGGAAACTAAATAATGTGAAATTGGATTTGGACCAAATCCTTGAAAATAACAACTTCTGCCTGAAATTAAGGATTTCAAATTCCTTCTCAATTGTTGGCTTTTCAAATTCCAAATGAATCGTCATTTTTTTTTACCTGACCCAAACTTATTACCTTCTCTTCCTCTCTATCTCTCCATTTCCAAATCACAGAACATTAGATACTCATTGTCTGATCGTATCTCATCTCAATTTCAAAGCTAGATTATAACTTGAATCTCTCTCCTACAATCTTCTTGATTCTCTTCTCTCTTTAAAATTTCATGCTTTCATATGTCTTGTTGTGAGGGGGACAAAAAATATGACGGGGCTCCTCTAAAAGATTGTACGGCCCGCACGACTTTTTCCCTCTGGATGTGGCAAGCATATTAAGTAATAGGAACTAACTGTGGGCGTTAACCTCTTTTTACTAGCCTGTAGGAGGCGCCATTCATTTTAAGAAAACTGACAAAACCCGGTTATCGTGATATGCCTGGAGTGCAAGCATATTTGACTCACAACAGCCATAGGTTCCCTTGTGATCCCTGGTGTGGAGATCCCTCAAACGTACATCCAGCGGAGCAGAGATTGAGAATTCGGGGGACGTTTACTAATACGGGGAGTGCCCAGCATTAGCCCACGCGGCGGTCCTTACTAGTTCAATGTGACGATGAGGAGACATGTGTTATAATACATTACTACTCTTGATTGATTTTAATGCACAGATATTACTAAACAGAAGTCAAAATAATGATTTAGGTTAATTCAAGGTGCTTAGCAATAAACCGGTTTGTCCAAGTATTATCTGATTTAGGCGCGAGCAATATAACAGATTAAAGTGAACATATTTATAGGGTGGCGAAAGATGTAAAATATAGATTCAGGTTACAGTATAGCGTAGGCTATACTGCGGTTCTCAGGAACACCTACCACTTGACTTTGCTAGCTTTCCGTTTGGCCTTCGAACTTTGATGACTGACTGACTGCGAGACGGGATTCTTCCAGAGTTTTTGTATGTTTAGGCTCAAGGATTAGGTTAAGATTTCGGCGGCACTTCGGCAGTATTCGGACGAATTCAGGTACTCGTGCGAGCAGGATCTGCTTAACAGGGTGTTAATGCGGCAGAGACACGAATACGAAACAGAGAGAAGCTTCGGTCAATACTCGAGGTTAGGGTTTTAGGCTAGGAATGTGTGTTAATTTCCGGAATTTGGAGGTCCTATTTATAGTAAAATAGGCCAGAATAAGATAGAATTAAGAAATGAAAGTTTTCTGCTGAGATGTGTGCAGCGCTAGAAATTTCCAGCGCTTGGATCAGAAGCGGTGTTATTTTCTAGCACTTCACATGTCAGCGCCAGATGTGTTTATCTTATAGCTGGATTGAAACTCTATTTTGCGTGATTGGGGGAGAATCAAATTGCAACGCCAGAAAATAATGGCGCTTTTCTTTGTGCGCTGGAAATATTGTGGCGCATACGTGCCAGTGCTAGAATTTTCTAGCGCTGGTGTTTTACTTCACTTTTCCAGCTTTATCCGGTTTTACCCGAATCTCACTCACAGTTTTTATCTTTTAGAATACTGGTTGGGATGCAATTCTTATCCTTTATCCAATGATAAATCGTAATGCGACTTACACACTCGGATATTTATCTTATACAGTTACCATTCTTGGCAGCATTCAGGCGTAGCAGTTTCTATAAATAGTAGTTTCTAAAAATGGAAATATGGTTTACGGGATTATCAGTCAGTCATAGATCATTCGTTGCATACTTAGGAAAGCTTTGTCAAGCGGTGTTTGGTTTCATCATCGAACACACTGTATCGGGTGTAGGGACAAATGTAGGCTTCTACGGTTAGCCCCCACTTTGATTGAGTCTGGGCAAGATGATAATTAAAGTATTGGTAGACGGAGTGCGTCTGGAACCTAGTCTGCTTAAGACCAAGTCCAAACGAGGGTCTCACGAGCCCCTGAGTAATAACATTTGACTGAAGGATCATCACTGGGAATGCCAATAGTTCCCTCACGAGTCATCGGGAATCCATTGACTTGAATTGACTTCTCACAGAGTCATTGAAGACGTTCAAATGGTGGAACAGATTTTTTCGAAAGCAGATACGTAACTTGATTTTTTCAGAACGGAATACGGGAAATGGAATGATTACAGAATACGAGACGATAACAGAATACAGAATATGGAATGACAATGGAAAATGGATAACAGAATACAGAATACAGAGTATGGGACACAGAATACGGCATACATAATACAGTATACAGAATACAGAATATAGAACACGGTATACAGGATACGGGAATACGGAATATTGACATTTTTATTAACAAGGAATGGATAAACCTCGAAACAGAATACAGAATGACGGAATACGAAATAAAGAATTTTTATAATACGAAATATGGAATTTTCAATATGCGGAATACGGAATTGTCAGAATACAAAATTTTCATAATTTTCAGAAATACACAATTTTTAGAATATGAAATACGGAATTTTAAGAATGTTTAGAATACAGAATTGTCGGAATACATAATTTTCAAAATACGGAATTTTCGTAATACAGTATTTTTGGAATACGAAATACAAAATTTTCTTTATTTTTTTATTTTTGAAAATGAATTTTTAAAGAACTGTTACCTAAATGGGTAACGGTGGTTTTTCGGAATGCAGTTCCCTGTTAGTGGGCCATCAGAATAACTTACTATTACTCCCTCCGTCCCAAAATAGTCGTTACACTTTCATTTGCACAAAGTTTTAGGTGATAAGTGGTTGTTTGGTTATCAATTGTTATTTTATTGAAAAAGTAGATGTGATAGGAGTTAGTGGGGTTATTTTTTTAATTGATTGAGAGAGGGTGTGAGGACAAAAAACATTTAGTGGGAAGAGAGAGACAATATAATAATTGTGGGGTCATTCGTAATTTAGAAGTGTAACAACTAATCTGGGACGGACGAAAAAGGAAAGTGTAACAACTAATCTGGGACGGAGGGAGTATAATAAAAATAGTATTTGAAATACCGTTACTTTTCCGCGGGAAGGAAAACGGAACAAAGTTAAGCTGTTATTTGGCAAGAAATGGGGCGAAGTGGCCCGCCATTTTGTCTGAATAGAATAAATGTGCGCTAGAAAATTCCAGCGCGTGAAAATGATTTTTCAGCGCTGGAAAATTTCAGCGCACATCTTCTTTACATTCGAACAGCGCAATGGCAGTTCGCCATTTCTTCTGCCGCTTGTTCGAGTTTTTTCGAGTTTTCCTCTCAACATTCTTCATCAATTTTGCTTAGATTTGCTCACTTTCTTCACCAAAATTGTTCCCAAGTCACTCTAGATCACGTATATGTAAGTAATTTCGAGTTTAACTTAAGTTTTGGCTTAATTTTGAGTAGAAATTCATATAAAATTTCATGCCCAAACTGAATTCGGGTTTTTTTTATTTTTGCCCCAATTTCATGCAATTGTTTGCTCGTATGTGATGTTTATAACATGTATGAGTGCCTAGGCATGTTAATATCTGCCAGTATGTTGATTTCGGGCAATTTTGAACTTGTTCAAAATTAGCCCCCAAGTGAGCCTACGAATTGGTATTGGGGACACAATGTAGGTGTTCTTGGTGCATTGCTTGCGGTTTACGTAGTCTACGGATGATAGAAAACGCGTGATTTTGATGTTAGGAGTAGTTTGTGGTCAATTTCGCATGTATGGACCTTATTACTAATTATGAACTTAGCAACATGCTCACACTTAGGGAACAAAATTGTTTGCTGCCACTAGTTTGTAGTGTTTGGAATTTCAGAATGTAATTGCTTGCATTATTAGGCTCAAAGTATGATGCCATATATTTTCGCACTTTTTGCGAAATGTAGTATGTCAGGTGATAGTTCGTCCTCTACTGAGGGGTTGGCTTCGGATTACATGATGTAGCCATGGATGATTCCTTCTCGTCCGATGAGACGGGATTCTACTTATCGACCGGCTCGGTCCTATCAGAGAGCGGGGAATAACTCTTTGTCTCCTTTGTTGGAGTCCGGAGGGGGCCCAGTCCCCGAGGAGGAGCCAGCTTGGTTGGGCCCACTTGAGTATGACGTGATCGACCTTCGCCATGACTTGGGGCATCACGTGGTGTCCCGTATTCGTGCCGGTAGAGCCGAGTTGGATACATCTTGTCGACCTTATGGTGGGTCTGTCTTTGTGGAGCACTTAGGAAGCTGGACGGGCGGTCCCGTGGAGTGGTGGAGGCAAGCCCCTTGTATCAGGGAGATCGTAGGCCCTAATGCGTCTAGACGGTTTCTGCGTCTGATTATTGATTGGTGGTGGGATACCACCAACACTTTTCACTTTCTATGGGGGGGAGATGACCATTACCCCTGAGGACTATATTGCCCTTACGGGTCTGTGTTAGGGGGGAAAATACCCTCTTGGTGACGTGGTCAGACATGACAAGTGGAGCATATGTGGCTGCCAATAAGGCGTGACGAAGCACCCTTCTATCTTGCTCTCAACGGCTAAGGGAAAGGCAGCGGTTACGAACCGTTGCTAAGCAAGCCGTTATTACTCATTTAATGCCTAATTAAGTACATTTATGTGTAGACGTTACACTCTTATCATGTAATGCCTATAAAATGGCTCAACTAGGTTAGTTTGTATATACGAAATACATACTAAGCAATAATAATACTCTCATTCTATGCTCTTACGACTTACTCTCGTTGCTCTAAATTATCTTGCTCAATCGATTGTTAGCACCATCATCAAGGTAGGTTCGTCTCTAAGTAGAATTCGCCCAAACAATTTGGCGCCCACCGTGGGGCTGACAATCAAAAGCAGCTCGATAATACCATTCCGATCACCATGGCCGGTAATGCTAGCTCATCCAACGATATCACTCGTCGTTTTAAAGCCATGGAGCAGCGCATCAACATCCTCCAAAAGGAAAACGAAGCGCTGCACTCCCAGGTCAGATCCGCTGCCTCCATCGCCACCGGGTCTAGGTTCCAGTACCGGCGAGACACCTCTGGGCTGAGCCGCTGCTTGGACCTCGACGTTGCCCCGGATCATCCTCTCCACGTGCCTTTTGGCGAACCCGGAGGCCCAATCCTCGAACAGATCCGCGAATTCTAGCCGTTGCCGAACCAGCCCCGTTCTAATCCGAGTTGGCTGCCTCCCCCTCCAGCTCAAGCATCTTCTGCAGGTACATCGGCGACCAACGCTGCCACGACGGCCACCCAAGTCGCCCCATCTCAAGTCGGCACGACGACATCCACCATGGTGTCGGCGCCCGCCTCCAATCCAGCATCTCGTCCGTTACCTCCCCCAATGGTAACCATCTCGATGCCGTTACCCGTCTCAGTCCCGGCGCAGACACCGACACCGGCGACTCAAATTCCCTGGTACTAACTCTTCTCTCAGCAAGTCGTCCAACCCGTCGTCAACCTAGTCACCTCGGCACCAGGAGCACCTCCCCAAATAATGGCGGTCCCCTTGGCCGGTCAAGCACCACAAGCAGTGTTCCCGCACACCCCGATGCGTCCAGACTCCTCTCGAAACTATTCTTTATACACTACTCCTAACAGGTCCGTTGCTCCGATTAGTCATGGTTTTGTAACTCTCTTTCCTGATGTTCCAGGTACCAAAGCTGCCCAGGGAACACCTCCCTTCATGCAACAGGTCGTACCACATTTTACTCCTCACCAACCTCACAACATATATCCACAAAACACCTATTACCAACATCTCCAAGCCAGCCTTCCCGAAACATTCAGCCCCCTCGTCCCGGTGCTCAACAGTATCTGTGAAAACACCAACCACCAACTCCAACAAATTATGACCATGATAAATAAAATTCTGGGAGTGCCAACGCCAATAAAAAAGCCAGCCTAGATAGTTATGCCGAATCACCATATGCCGACCCCATCGACGCAATCGACATCTCGAAGCGGTTTAGCCCACCCAATATGCCCATGTATGACGGAACGACCGACCCAAGGGAGCATATCTTGACCTACAAGCAGCGGATGATGACAATCACAGTTCCCAAGCACATGAGGGAGGCTAGTCTTTGCAAAGGATTCGGATCGACACTGGTTGGACCCACCTTGAAGTGGTTGACCAGCCTGCCAAACGGATGCATCACTTCCTTTGCTCACATCGACAACATGTTCAATCAGCAGTTTGCCAGCAACAGGTGTTTGGAGAAACAAACAAGCGACCTATACCGAGTGGTTCAACGCCCAGACGAACCTCTAAAGGATTACATAGCTCGGTTCATCAGGGAGAAGGTGACTGTACCTGAGTGTGACGTCCCAACGGCAATCGAAGAATTCAGGCAAGGGTTGTATGGCGAGAACGACCTATGGAGGGATCTGATCAAGTATCCCTGCAAGACGTTCGAAGACGCACAAGCCAAAGCAATGGCTCAGTTCAGGTTGGAAGAGACTCTCTACTCCAGGAAGGGAGCTAACGACTACACCAAGACGGACATGTGACTACCCTATCCCAAGAGAAGCAACGATCGTCCTGCCCCTTATTCCCGACCTCAACATATAGCAATGGTGGAGGAAGACGACGACTCCGACTAGAAGAACAGTCCAGACCTGCCCCCAAGGATTAACGAATATTCTTTTTGTGTTGACACTGTAGGTTTGATGAACCACCTCTCCAAGATGGGGAAAGCAGTGCAATGGCCACCGAAATCCAGTAAACCCGAATCAAAGAAGGATCCCTCAAAATGGTGTGACTTCCATGCCGACATCGGTCACACTACCAACGAATGCGTGGCGTTAAGAAGAGAAGTGACTTACTTACTAAAGAACGGATACCTCAAGGACGTTATGTCAGACAAAGCTCGTGGTGTCGTCAACAAAGACAACTGCAACTCTCCTTCTCGACCTCCTCCACCTCCTCCTCATACTAAAACTGTAAATTTTATTGCTGGAGGTTCTGACGTTTGTGGTTTGACTTATTCTGTAGCGGAGAGGCACGCTCGAGAAAACGAGATAGACAGACCTACCCGAGCCTTAACCGCGAAGTATCTAACCCCCATATCTTTTGATGAATCTGATGCAGGGGACATCTCGGATAAGCACCACGATGTTTTGGTAATATCCATCCCTGTTGGAAACTTCATGATCAAACGAGTCCTCGTCGACAACGGTAGCTCCACCAATGTTATGATGCTCGACGCCCTCAAGGAGATGGGGCTCAAGCCAGATACAGATGTCGTCAAAAAGTCCACGGTGTTGATAGGATTCAGCGGCGAGGCAAAGACCACCTTTGGAGAAGTCACCCTACCTGTTTACGCCCAAGGGATCAACCAACAGGTAAGTTTTGTGTTATTGATTTCCCTTCATCTTACAACATTATTTTGGGCAGGCCCTCGATTCACTACATGAAGGCCGTCCCATCGACATACCACCAAACCATCAAATTCCCGACTCGATGGGGGGTTCAAGAAATCAAAGGGGATCAACAAGAATCCAAAGAATGTTATAAGGCATCCTTGAAGCCCTCAGCCATCAATAAATCCTCTTTATAGCAACTACAGTCCAGTTCCGACCCATCAGGGTACAAAGAACCCAAATCCGAGCAGCTTGACGAAGTCATCTTGGATCCTGCAAAGCCAGAACAAGTCGTCCTCATTAGGTGTGACGTACCTGACAACATCAGGTCGGAACTTATAACATTTCTCAAAGCCAACGCAGATTGTTTCGCATGGTCCCAGGAAGATATGCCAGGTATCAGTCCAGGCGTCATCACTCACAAACTCAGTGTTGATCCACATCACAAGCCCGTCAAACAGAAACGACGGAATTTCGCCCCAGAACGCAACCAAATCATCAACGACGAGGTTCAACAATTATTAGACACCGGAAAGATTAGAGAAGTCAAATATCCAGATTGGCTGGCCAACGTCGCCGTAGTCAGAAAGAAGAACGGGAAATGGCTTTTTTGCATAGACTTCACCGACATCAACAAAGCATGCCCTAAAGACTCCTTTCCCTTACCTCACATCGACGCCATGGTCGATGCTACTGCTGGGAATGAAATGCTCACATTTATGGATGCATTTAGTGGATACAATCAGATTCTGATGCACCCGGACGATCAGGAAAAGACCGCCTTCATCACGGAACGTGGAACCTACTGTTACAAAGTCATGCCCTTCGGCTTGAGGAATGCTGGTGCTACTTATCCACGCCTAGTCAACAAGATGTTCAGAAAAAAGTTAGGCGACACTATGGAGGTCTATATCGACGACATGTTGGTAAAGTCCAGAAAAGCCTCAGATCACATCTCGCACCTCCAGCAAGCCTTCGACGTCTTGCGAGAATACAACATGAAACTCAACCCCACCAAGTGCTCGTTTGGAGTCTCCTCTGGAAAATGTCTAGGTTACATGGTCACTCAAAGAGGTATCGAAGCTAGTCCCGACCAAACCCGTGCAATCATTAACCTGCAGTCACCTCGAAACCAAAAGGATGTGCAAAAGCTAGCAGGTATTAGTACGAGAAGAAGACGGCAGACAGTTACCCATTTATTACGTCAGTAAGTCCTTACTTAGCGCCGAAACGAGGTACTCCCATCTTGAATAACTTGTCCTTGCACTCATTGTTGCTTCTACTAAATTACGCCCTTATTTCGAGTCTCATCCTATAACTGTTAGAACTAACTATCCCATGAAGTCAATCATGAGGAAGCCTGAGTTATCTGGCAGGATGTCCAAATGGGCAATACAGTTAGGTTGTTACGACATCAGATACGAACCTCGCACAGCCATCAAGTCGCAGGCTCTAGCAGATTTTGTGGCGGACTTCAGCCCAAGTCTTCAACACGAAGTCGACAAGGAAGTCAACACATTAACCGATGGTGGACTCTCGTCAACATGGACCTTGCGTACTGACGGCTCCTCCAACATACAGGGGACAGGTTTAGGTATTGTGCTAAAGTCTCCACAAGGGGACACCATAGTGCAATATGTCTGCTGCGAGTTCAAAGCTACCAACAACGAGGCGGAGTACGAAGCCTTGATCTTAGGATTATCACTAGCATTCGACATGAGTATTCGTCGACTCGAGGTACGTTGCGATTCATTATTGATTATCAGTCAAATTAACGGTTCGTATGCAGCAAAGGATTCCAAGATGCCGGCCTACTTGGAAATAGCAAAAAGGCTCGTCAGCAAGTTCGACTCATGCACCCTACATCAAATACCAAGAGATCAGAACACCCAGGCCGACGCCTTAGCCAATCTTGGCTCAAACATCATACCCAAGCTCACCTCCATCCCCGTAGTCCACTTGATGTACCCAGCCATCACCAAAGACAACTTGCCCATCATTGAACAAACTCCACCAACTCAAATGCCCTCATCATGGCGCGACCCCTATATACATTGGCTCAAACACCACACCATCCCACCTGGAATCACCCACGAAAAATCCTTCCGCATGAAAGCTTCCAGATTCATTCTAATCCATGGAGTACTGTTCAGGAAATCAGTTGCAAGGCCATACCTGAGATGCTTAGATCATGACGAGATCGAGTCGACATTGCGGAACATACATGATGGCGAATGTGGAAATCACGCTGGAGGACGAAGCTTAGCCCACAAGACTCTAACCATGGGGTATTTTTGGCCAACTATGAAGAAAGATGCAATTACCTTCGCCAAGAAATGTGACTCTTGCGAGCGGTTCGCATCCATCTCTCACCAACCTTGTGAGGAGCTCCATCCCATCTTGTCCCCCTGGCCCTTCATGAAGTGGGGGATGGATATAGTTGTTAGGTTATGATACATATGACGTTACATAGATCATGCGGAAACAACCATTAACCCAGGACAACATATTATTTACACATAATCATATAGCATAATTTAGATGCATACTCTTTGTTGCGTGCCCTCCCTAGCTGCGCCCGAACCGAACGAGAACAAGTCTTTTAGGACTCCAAGTGTCGTCCCTCCGTAGATAGTCCACAGCACGTCCGGATCCGCCTTAAGATTGACCAACTAGAATCGCCCTTAAGGTACTAGAAAATTTCGGCACTTTGTGAGCAAGATGTGTTTTAGTTTTCTCTCAAAAACTCACTTTTGAATACTTTGAAACTTGTGTATAAATTATGACCCCTAGGCCTTTATTTATAGAGTTATGGAAAAGGAATCGTAATCCTAGTAGGATACGAATTAATTGAAATTAGAATCCTACATGAATTCTATTTAATTAATTTATCCAATTAGGAATAGTAATTTAATCATACACTGACTCTTGCAGATTCAGGAATCACGCATGAGCACAAACTCACACACACACGGCAGCCACAAGGGCTGCCCATGCGCGTGCGAGCAGCAGCCCACGCAGCACGGCCCACGCATCCGTGGCCCTTGGCGCGCGCTGGGCTTGTGGCGTGCGTGCTTGCTGGGCGATGGCTCGGCTTCGTGCTGGGCCTTCGTCCGGCAGGCCTCGTCCGATGCTAATTCGTACGATACGCTTCCGATTAAATTTCCATTTCCGGAATCTATTTCCGATACGAACAATATTTAATATTTCCGATTCCGGAATTAATTTCCGTTTCGAACAAATATTTAATATTTCCGTTTCCGGAATTATTTTCCGATTCCGGTAATATTTCCGATTCTGACAATATTTCCGTTTCCGGCAATATTTCCGATTCTGGTAATATTTCCATTTCCAATAATATTTTCCGATACGTACCATGTTTCCGTTTCCGGCAACATCTACGACTTGGATAATATTCATATTTCCGATACGATCCATATTTCCGTTTCCGGCAATATCATCGTTTCCGGAGTATTCATTTCTTGCCTGTGACGATCTTAGCTCCCACTGAAACCAAGATCCGTCGGTTCCGAATATTCATAGATGGAGTATTTAATGCCATTAAATACTTGATCCGTTTACGTACTATTTGTGTGACCCTACGGGTTCAGTCAAGAGTAAGCTGTGGATTAATATCATTAATTCCACTTGAACTGAAGCGGCCTCTAGCTAGGCATTCAGCTCACTTGATCTCACTGATTTATTAACTTGTTAATTAATACTGAACCGCATTTATTAGACTTAACATAGAATGCATACTTGGACCAAGGGCATTATTTCCTTCAGTCTCCCACTTGTCCTTAGGGACAAGTGTGCATTTCCTAATTCCTTTGTCGCTCGATGCTTGCTCTTGAACATAAGGTAAGAGTTGTCATCCTTATTATGTCCAGAGGTGTTCCTCGGTTTCAGAGTTCAACTGATCAAATAAACAGATAATCATAGCCTATGATTCATCCGAGCACGGCCATGCATTTCACAGTTTCTAGCTCTCCGAGTGGCCTTGTACAACTTTTAAGCATCTCTTCCCGATTTATGGGAGGACAATCCCATTCTTGCGATCTTGAGATTAGACTTCGTTTGATAGGTGATTACCTGAGCGTTGCCTTTATAGCCTCCTTTTACGGTGCGACGGTTGGTCAACGTCAAAGCAACCAGTTCTCAAACAAGTAATCTCAAATCACTCAGGTATTGAGGATTTAGTGTCTAATAATTTAATGAAATTTACTTATGACAGACTTTCATCTCTTACAGTAAAGTTTCATAGGTCTTGTCCGATACTAGTCTTCCCAAAGTAAGTATCTATGCAAATGATTATGACATTGCCATGTCCACATAGTTCAAGAAACAGAACTACTAGTCATCTTGCATTCTAATCGTCTAACATTTTCTATGCGTCCAATTTTATAGAAAACTCCGATTAGGGACCATTTTCAACCTTTGACATTCAAGTTCACTTGATAGACATTTCTTAGTCACAGGACTGGTCCTGACAGTCTATCTTGAATATATCGTCAAGTTGAAGGGACTCATCATTTAATAAACCACAAATTAAATGGAAAAAATGAATTCCTTTCATTTATTGTGAATGATTAACCAATAATGTTTTACAAAGATTTAAACTCTAAAACTTTAAAACATTAAACAGAGACATCAAAGCCATTCTCCAATATGCTTGATTCCCATAGCTGCAGTGTGCGAGTTGTGCTTCGCTTGCGGCAGAGGTTTAGTTAATGGATCTGATATGTTGTCATCAGTTCCAATTTTGCTTATCTCGACTTCTTTTCTTTCAACGAACTCTCGTAGAAGGTGAAATCTACGAAGTACATGCTTGACTCTCTGGTGGTGTCTAGGCTCTTTTGCCTGTGCAATAGCTCCGTTATTATCACAATACAGGGCTATTGGTCCTTTAATGGAGGGGACTACACCAAGTTCTCCTATGAACTTCCTTAGCCATATAGCTTCCTTTGCTGCTTCATGTGCAGCAATGTACTCCGCTTCAGTTGTAGAATCCGCAATGGTGCTTTGCTTAGCACTTTTCCAGCTTACTGCTCCTCCGTTGAGGCAGAAGACAAACCCAGACTGTGATCTGAAATCATCTTTGTCGGTTTGGAAACTTGCGTCCGTATAGCCTTTAACAATTAATTCATCATCTCCACCATAGACCAGGAAGTCATCTTTGTGCCTTTTCAGGTACTTCAGAATGTTCTTGGCAGCAGTCCAATGCGCCTCTCCTGGGTCTGACTGGTATCTGCTCGTAGCACTGAGTGCGTACGCAACATCCGGGCGTGTACATATCATAGCATACATTATTGAACCAATCAATGATGCATATGGAATCCCATTCATTCGTCTACGCTCATCAAGTGTTTTTGGGCACTGAGTCTTGCTTAGAGTCATTCCATGAGACATGGGTAGGTAGCCTCGCTTGGAGTCCGCCATCTTGAACCTATCAAGCACCTTATTGATATAAGTGCTTTGACTAAGTCCAATCATCTTTTTAGATCTATCTCTGTAAATCTTGATGCCCAATATGTACTGTGCTTCTCCTAGATCCTTCATCGAAAAACATTTCCCAAGCCAAATCTTGACAGAGTTCAACATAGGAATGTCATTTCCGATAAGTAATATGTCGTCGACATATAATACTAGGAAAGCAATTTTGCTCCCACTGACCTTCTTGTATACACAAGATTCGTCTGCGTTCTTGATGAAACCAAAGTCACTGACTGCTTCATCAAAACGTATATTCCAGCTCCTGGATGCCTGCTTCAATCCGTAGATTGACTTCTTTAGCTTGCATACCTTTTTAGCATTCTTTGGATCCTCAAAACCTTCAGGCTGTGTCATAAACACAGTTTCTGTTAAAACGCCGTTTAAGAAAGCAGTTTTGACATCCATCTGCCATATTTCGTAATCGTAATATGCAGCGATTGCTAACATTATTCGAATAGACTTTAGCATTGCAACTGGTGAAAAGGTTTCATCGTAATCCACACCGTGGACTTGCCTGTAACCTTTTGCAACCAATCTAGCTTTGAAAACTTCAAGTTTCCCATCCTTGTCCTTTTTCAGTTTGAAAACCCATTTGCTTCCAATGGCTTGGTAGCCATCTGGCAAATCGACCAAATCCCATACTTGGTTTTCAGACATGGAGTCTAATTCAGATTGCATGGCTTCTTGCCATTGCTTGGAGCTAGGGCTCGTCATAGCTTGCTTGTAAGTCGCAGGTTCATCACTTTCAAGTAATAGAACGTCATAGCTCTCGTTCGTCAAAATACCTAAGTACCTTTCCGGTTGAGATCTATATCTTTGCGATCTACGCGGGGTAACATTTCTAGATTGACCATGATTCTCACCAGATTCTTCTAAAGATCTCTGAGTTTCATCCTGAATGTCATCTTGAGCATTCTCTAGAGTTTGTTGTTCGACTCGAATTTCTTCGAGGTCTACTTTTCTCCCACTTGTCATTTTGGAAATGTGATCCTTCTCCAAAAAGACACCATCTCGAGCAACAAACACTTTGTTCTCAGATGTATTGTAGAAGTAATACCCCTTTGTTTCCTTTGGATAGCCCACAAGGATACATTTGTCAGATTTTGGATGAAGTTTGTCTGAAATTAATCGTTTGACGTAAACTTCACATCCCCAAATCTTAAGAAAAGACACATTTGGAGGCTTTCCAAACCATAATTCGTATGGAGTCTTTTCGACAGCTTTAGACGGAGCTCTATTTATAGTGAGTGCAGCTGTATTTAGTGCATGTCCCCAAAATTCTAATGGAAGTTCGGCCTGACCCATCATTGACCTGACCATGTCTAGCAAGGTTCTGTTCCTCCGTTCTGACACACCGTTCCATTGTGGTGTTCCAGGAGGAGTCAATTCTGATAGAATTCCACATTCTTTCAGATGGTCATCAAATTCATAGCTCAGATATTCACCGCCTCTATAAGACCGTAGTGCCTTAATCTTCTTGCCTAATTGATTCTCTACTTCATTCTGAAATTCCTTGAATTTGTCAAAGGATTCAGACTTATGCTTCATTAGGTAGACATAACCATACCTACTGAAGTCATCAGTGAAAGTGATAAAGTAGCTGAAACCACCTCTAGCATTTGTACTCATTGGTCCACATACATCTGTATGGATTAAACCCAATAGTTCATTTGCTCTTTCTCCAACTTTAGAGAAAGGTTGCTTTGTCATTTTGCCAAGTAAACATGATTCGCATTTACCATAATCCTCTAAGTCAAATGGTTCTAGAATTCCTTCCCTTTGAAGTCTTTCTAAGCGTTTCAAGTTTATATGGCCTAATCGACAATGCCACAGATAGGTGAGATCTGAATCATTCTTTTTGGCCTTTTTGGTATTTATGTTATATACTTGTTTGTCGTGATCTAATAAATAAAGTCCATTGACTAATCTAGCAGATCCATAAAACATCTCTTTAAAATAAAACGAACAACTATTGTCTTTTATTATAAAGGAAAATCCCTTAGCATCTAAGCAAGAAACTGAAATGATGTTTTTAGTAAGACTTGGAACATGGAAACATTCTTCCAGTTCCAAAACTAGCCCGGAGGGCAACGACAAATAGTAAGTTCCTACGGCTAATGCAGCAATCCGTGCTCCATTTCCCACTCGTAGGTCGACTTCACCCTTGCTTAACTTTCTACTTCTTCTTAGTCCCTGTGGATTGGAACATAAGTGTGAGCCACAACCTGTATCTAATACCCAAGAAGTTGAATTAGCAAGTATACATTCTATAACGAAAATACCTGAAGATGGAACGACTGTTCCGTTCTTCTGATCTTCCTTTAGCTTCAAACAATCTCTCTTCCAATGCCTCTTCTTCTTGCAGTAGAAGCATTCGGATTCAGAAGTGGGTTGACTGACCTTCCTCTTTGCAGATTTGGCGCCAGTTTGCTTAGTTGGGCTGGCCTTGTTGCCACCTTTCTTAGCATTCCTCTTCTTTCCAGATTTCTTGAACTTGCCCCCACGCACCATAAGCACATCCTGCTTATCACTTTTGAGCGTCTTTTCAGCGGTCTTCAGCATACCGTGAAGCTCAGTGAGAGTTTTGTCCAGACTATTCATACTGTAGTTCAGTTTGAACTGATCATACCCGCTATGAAGAGAATGGAGGATGGTGTCTATAGCCATTTCCTGAGAAAATTGCTGATCCAGCCGACTCATATTCTCAATGAGTCCAATCATTTTGAGAACATGTGGACTTACGGGCTCGCCTTTCTTAAGCTTGGTCTCAAGAATTTGCCTATGAGTCTCGAATCTTTCGACTCGAGCCAGATCTTGGAACATGTTCTTCAACTCACTGATGATTGTGAAAGCATCTGAGTTGATGAACGTTTTCTGCAGATCCGCACTCATGGTGGCGAGCATTAGACATTTCACATCCTTGTTGGCATCAATCCAACGATTGAGGGCTGCCTGAGTGACCCCGTCGCCTGGAGCTTCGGGCATCGCCTCATCCAGGACATACTCCTTTTCTTCCTGCATAAGAACTATTTGCAAGTTCCTTTGCCAGTCAAGGAAGTTTTTCCCGTTCAACTTCTCCTTTTCGAGAATTGACCGAATGTTGAATGAATTGTTGTTTGCCATATTAAAACTACAATTGAAAAGAATAAACAAATAAATAACCATTCACAGTTTCTCTTAATAAACTTAAATTCTAGCATACATGCATAATTCAATGTTTATTAAGCATTTTATTCAAGTTATGTGTTCCGGCAGGTGTGAATAAAATGATTCCAAGATCCTAAAATCATTGAAGAACTAAGCACAGTTTGTCGACTTAATCCTAGAACATCTTAGGTAAGCAAAAGCCTTTTGCTAATAGTCTAGAAACTATTCTTGGTTGATAGGTACGTCTAAGAACTTATTAGGTAAACCTATCGAATTTGCCACGACATAAAAGGACTCCTTACTTATATCGTTGAGTTTCACCAAAACTAACATGTACTCACAATTATTTGTGTACCTTGCCCCTTTAGGACCAATAAGTAACACCTCGCTGAGCGAAAACTATTACTAGATTGATGTAAAGGATATCCAAGCAAGTGTATATTTTGGCATGGCACCTTTTAACTCAATTTTTAAGTTTGGAACTTAAGGCTCTTACTATGTTGGTTAGATTTTAAGTGAACTAAAATCCTTAATCATGCAACATAATCAAGCTTTTGATCTCATGCATTTTAAGACATATTTAAAGCAATAAATAACTTAAAACATGCATAAGATATTTGTGATCTAGTATGGCCCGACTTCATCTTGAAGCTTTGACTTCAAAGTCCGTCTTGAAAATCTCCGTGGGAGGCACCATTTTCTTCAAATAGGATAAGCTATAACTAATTACAACTATTTGATGGTACGCAGACCATATTTGAATTGAAAAATAACTTTGGTGCTTTAGACCAATTACATTCAAATTAATGGTACGCAGACCATATTTTCTATCCTATTTGGGCCATACTAGTCACTTCATAACCTGCAAAACAGTACATATACAATATATACCATTCACCCATTCATTATCATGAATGGCCCACATAGCTGGTTAGTAAAACACATTATGCATCACGTAAACATTTGCAGCAATTAATCAAGGGCACCAATAATCTACCAATTATTCAGTCCTTATTAATTCTAATCAAGTTGTTTTAACCTTAAGGATTTGTAGACCTAATCAAGAGTTTATGACTAAAAAGCGCTCCCACTTAAACCAATAAATTCATATGCTTTACCAATTTTAAACATAAAAATGTATTTCTAGTCTAACCGGAAACATACAAATTTAATTAAAATTTAAAGCTCATATCAATCTATAATTGAATCCAAAAATTTAATTTAATTTCAGTCGTATTTAAATTAATTCATGATTTTAATTTTAGTAAAATAATTAGAATAAATAACATTTATTATAATTATAATATTCAAAATTAAAATCCAAGAAATTAATTCAAATTATTAATTTTAAAATTAATTAAAATTACGTGAACTGAAATTTTCAAATTAAACATTCAAAACGATCTAATCGTAACGCAAACACCCTACGCGTTGCACGCCCATGGGCCGTACGCACACAGCCATTGCTGGCCATGTGCGCGCAGCCCATGCGCTCGTCGCATAGCTGCTGCTGTCCTATCGCAAGCCTCCGCACAGCGCCCCATCGCACGCGAGCTATCGCTCGCAGTGCGCGCGCGCGAGATCGCTCGCTGGGCGCGCTGGCTCGCTCGCTGTGCGCGCGAGCCATCGCTCGCTGGGGCGCGACATCGCTCGCTGGGCGAGCGACATCGCGCGCTGTGCGTGCGAGCCATCGCTCGCTGGGGCGCGACATCGCTCGCTGGGCGAGCGACATCGCGCGCTGTGCGCGCGAGTTGTGCTGGGCGCAGCGCTCGTGGCACGCGAGCTTGCGCTCGCTGCGCGCGAGGCTGCGCGTACTTGTGCGAGGCAGCGCGCGTTGTGGCGCAGCTCGCTTGCTGCCCACACGCGACTGCCTTGGCTCGCCCCTCGCCCATGCCCATTCGTTCATTGCTCGTGGCACACGACACAAGGCAGGGCTGCTGCCTTGTGCTCGTGCACTACGCCCTTGCTCATTGCATTCGTGCCGCACGGGCGACGAGCTCCCTTGCTCGTCGTCACATGCCCGCATTATACAACACCCCTTAAGGGTAACACGAAGCGTCCATTGCAAGTTATTTGAACGAATCGCATAAAATTTTAAATTTATATTTAAAATTAATGACAAATTAATAAATATTATTAATTTCATAATTTTAGGGCGAAAAATCGAAAATTTATTATCCAATTGATTTCCGATTGATATGGATTCAAGTCTAGGTCATAAAAATTTAAAATTTATCGTAAATTTACAATTTTTATGGTGGTTTTTAATCATAGGTTTCTAATTAAATTACAATTAATTATGAAAATCAAATTAATTCTAAATTATTCTAATTTTCAACAAATTAATCATAATTACAAATTAGATTGCATAATTAACAAGACTAGGCATTCAAACTTGTTAAACATATGCAGTAGGTCAATCAAAAATTCAAGATTTATCAACAAGAATCGCAAATATTTAATTTAACATCTTAAATTTACGAAATTTTGCATTCGAAAAACTAAAACCTTCGAAAAGTCATAGTTAGGCTTCGAATTTGAGAATTCTGGGTTCGGCAGAAAATTATTATTTTTGTCAAAATTTTAGAATGCCTTTTACATGCGGAATTGACACAAAAATCACTCAATTCGGATGAGTAACGAAGAAACTGCCGAAAAACTGCGTACGTATAATTAAATAAACGCAATTTGCAATTAATTAACAATTACGAAAATTAATCACCCCTTTTAATTTTTGCAAATTTGTAATATTTAACCATGTTCATGCAATTTAGATTTTGAAAATAATAAGGGGCTCGTGATACCACTGTTAGGTTATGATACATATGACGTTACATAGATCATGCGGAAACAACCATTAACCCAGGACAACATATTATTTACACATAATCATATAGCATAATTTAGATGCATACTCTTTGTTGCGTGCCCTCCCTAGCTGCGCCCGAACCGAACGAGAACAAGTCTTTTAGGACTCCAAGTGTCGTCCCTCCGTAGATAGTCCACAGCACGTCCGGATCCGCCTTAAGATTGACCAACTAGAATCGCCCTTAAGGTACTAGAAAATTTCGGCACTTTGTGAGCAAGATGTGTTTTAGTTTTCTCTCAAAAACTCACTTTTGAATACTTTGAAACTTGTGTATAAATTATGACCCCTAGGCCTTTATTTATAGAGTTATGGAAAAGGAATCGTAATCCTAGTAGGATACGAATTAATTGAAATTAGAATCCTACATGAATTCTATTTAATTAATTTATCCAATTAGGAATAGTAATTTAATCATACACTGACTCTTGCAGATTCAGGAATCACGCATGAGCACAAACTCACACACACACGGCAGCCACAAGGGCTGCCCATGCGCGTGCGAGCAGCAGCCCACGCAGCACGGCCCACGCATCCGTGGCCCTTGGCGCGCGCTGGGCTTGTGGCGTGCGTGCTTGCTGGGCGATGGCTCGGCTTCGTGCTGGGCCTTCGTCCGGCAGGCCTCGTCCGATGCTAATTCGTACGATACGCTTCCGATTAAATTTCCATTTCCGGAATCTATTTCCGATACGAACAATATTTAATATTTCCGATTCCGGAATTAATTTCCGTTTCGAACAAATATTTAATATTTCCGTTTCCGGAATTATTTTCCGATTCCGGTAATATTTCCGATTCTGACAATATTTCCGTTTCCGGCAATATTTCCGATTCTGGTAATATTTCCATTTCCAATAATATTTTCCGATACGTACCATGTTTCCGTTTCCGGCAACATCTACGACTTGGATAATATTCATATTTCCGATACGATCCATATTTCCGTTTCCGGCAATATCATCGTTTCCGGAGTATTCATTTCTTGCCTGTGACGATCTTAGCTCCCACTGAAACCAAGATCCGTCGGTTCCGAATATTCATAGATGGAGTATTTAATGCCATTAAATACTTGATCCGTTTACGTACTATTTGTGTGACCCTACGGGTTCAGTCAAGAGTAAGCTGTGGATTAATATCATTAATTCCACTTGAACTGAAGCGGCCTCTAGCTAGGCATTCAGCTCACTTGATCTCACTGATTTATTAACTTGTTAATTAATACTGAACCGCATTTATTAGACTTAACATAGAATGCATACTTGGACCAAGGGCATTATTTCCTTCAATAGTAGGCCCCTTACCGCAGGCGTCAGGGCAACGCGTCTTCATGTTGGCAAAGAATGATTACTTCTCCAAGTGGATCGAAGCAGAAGCATTCAAACGAGTCCGAGACACTGAGGTCATTTCATTCATCAAGAAAAACGTCCTTAGTCGGTTCGGAATCCCCTCCGAGATCGTCTGCGACAATGGTTCTCAGTTCATCAGCAACAAAACCAAAGAATTCTGTGGCAGGTACAACATCACCTTGCATACCTCAACACCAAGGTACCCTCAAGAAAATAGCCAAGCTGAATCAAGTAACGAAATCATCATCAACAACCTCAAGAAGCGCCTTGACGACGCCAAAGGAAGATGGGCAGACAAACTACCTATGATCCTTTGGGCTGATAGGACGACACCCAAGACGACAACCAATCGTACTCCTTTCTCTTTGGTCTTCGGTTGCGAGGTAGTCTTTCCTCCCAAAGTCGAGCTCCCCACAGCAAGAAGCAGTTTTATGACACCAGGAATGAACGACTCAGTCCTGTCCTACGACATCGACACTGTTGACGAACTCAGGGAAGCAACACTGTCAGGATGGCGTCCTACCAACAAGCAGTCGCAAAAAGTTACAACAAGAATGTGAGAGTTCGAGTATTCCAACAAGGAGATTGGGTTTTGCGCAAAGTTTTCCCAAACAAGAAGGATCGTCGACACGGTAAGCTGGCCCCGACCTAGGAAGGTCCCTATCAGATCGTAAGATGAACAGGTCATGGCGCATACGAGTTTGCTGACAGAGACAGTACATCTATCCCAAGGAGCTGGAACGCAACGCACTTGAAGTTGTACCACTTCTGAACACTTTGAATCCTTTCTTTTTAGCTTTTTCTAACACACAGGAAAACTTGCATTTACCGACATCGTGTTGACATCCCTAAAATGGGGACTGCACGACATATTCCGAGCCCGAGACGATCTCGGATGCAACCATGATGAAGCACAACTGTGACGACAACGAAATCAGATAAGTCCCCTACCTTTGTGTTTTTTACTTTTTCGATTCTTTTTTCTTCATTATCATTACTGACTTAGGCATCGGAGGGCCGTTGGCTCCACCAACGGCCAACCTTCACGCCATCATCTCGTTTTGCAGATCACAACTCGGAGCTGACACAAACATACATCTAGAAGGAACAGGAAACATACATATACGACACGACTTCGTCTAGTATTTCTTCTAAACTCTTTTCTTTTCCTCTTCTTGTCATAACTTAGTTTCATTTCGTGACGCTCTATAATGACTTAAGCATCGGAGGGCCGTTGGCTCCACCAACGGCCAATCCTCACGCTCTGCTATGTTGACAGTATGAGGCCCACATGACAACGGATTCGACAAGAAGAAGGTGGATTGGATAACGTTGAAAGACAGAACACAGAGAAACAAATTTGAAGTCATACACGACAAAGCATGTTCAAGGGAACGAATGCAAGGAAACTTCGTCGATTTTATTTCATATTTCTTGCAAATTACAAATACACTTGTACAAATTACATCTTACAACTTTACAAATTACAAACTACAATTTAGGCCATAACAAAAACGTATGACACATTACATTATACATTACATACACATTGGAATACATATTTACATTTTGCTACAGTCTACATTTTGCAGCATCTCCTCTGACAAGTTTGGAGGCGTCGCCAAAGTCAACCTCGAGGTACGCACACTACCTGCAAAACAAACATAAACCCAAACACATTTTTTCCAAAAACACAAGCAGATCACACAAACCCAACTTAAAATTAAAAAGTCCACAAATATTTACATGACTTGTCCCCTTGGACAAGCCCAAAACACACACAAAAGGCTGCCGCCATAAAGGCGAAATACAGCCACAATATCTTTCAACCTATTCAAAGGCCAAACACAAAAACCATTGTTTAAAAAACCAAGTCACCATTGAAATTTTAAAATTTTTAGGAGGGGGGGACACAACTACTCCTGGGGATCTTCTGGACCTGCATTCTCCCCTTGTTCACCATCGCCTGGTGCCGCCACCATCTCGGTATTAGGGCTGGTTGCTGTTGCACCCTCCTCAATGTCTTCTTCATCACTAACGGCACCAGGGGGGACATAGTCCTCGGGGAATGCAACGTTGAACTGGGCAATATCTTCCTCTGGAGTCCAGTTCACATGTTTGCCCGCCTTGAAGTCTTCCATCATCTCAGCTTTCAACTTCCAAGTGTAATAACCAGCACACTCGAAAATCCTCGCCTTGACTTCGGAAAGAGACGTCTTCAGCTCTTCGACCTCAGCAGCCAACGTCTCCTTCTCGGCATTCAGCGCTGCAATCTCAGCAGCCCCTTTTTCCTGCTCCGCCTCCAGCATCTCAGCCTTGGCCGTCGCCTCCTTAGCTACCCCGCCAAGTCGGCCAATCTCCTGCTTAGCTTTCTTCATGTCGTTTTTCATTTTTACTATTTGATCCCCTAACACTATGACATGATGGCGCGTACCCACAGCAGATTGCAGGGCCTATGTTAACAGGAAAAAGAAGAAAAAGAGAAGGAATTATAAGTCACTGTACGACGACTTAAAGGCGGCATGTAATAAAAGCTAAAGCAACAAAGAGAGTCATACCTTCCAAGCATCCGAGACGCTCTCGACAGTTGCAACAACTGGGGACAAGGTCTCTTGACGCTCTCGACTGGCCGGCATCCATAGGCGGTCAACCTCTGGCCAAAGCTGGTGTTGTGGGGCATCCGCCGACCCGTAGTCGTCAGGGAACTCCACTGTAAGTTTCCTCTTCCAAGATGGAGGCGGCAACTTGAATTCAGCAGGCAGAGACGCCCCCGTCTCCCCAGTCATCGTAGCGTCGGTGGAAGCCTTTTGCGGCCTCTGAGGTGACACCACAGTGATGGGTTTAGGTCGAGACACACTCCCCAGTGCCTCCAACCTTTTCTTCAGCAGCGCATCCGCAGAAGGGGCTTTGCCAGAGCGTGTCGACGGACCAGTTCCTGCACAAAATACTTGGACGACACAGTCTCGTCACAACAGTTGTAATCTATTTTTTGTAAAGGGCGACGAACCCAAGTTGTAAACTAACCCTAACCCATGTTTACCTGTTGATGTCGACATGTTTGCAGGCTCAGAATTTTCCTCTTCCTGAGAGAGTTCCTCGCGTACGAACTTGATGCCATTGAAAGCCCTGTCCTTTAGATGGACCCCCAAGAGTACGACAGTTTTTTCCACAGCCTCAGCGCCGACTCCAACAGTGTCGAATGACGCACCTACAAAAACAAACAAGGGAGACAAAGTCAAATCAACAAGCCTTGAAAACACAAAAAGAAACAAAAATACCTCTTGCCATCCACTCCCCCGTCAGGAAGTCAGAGTCGGGCCCTAAACTAGCCAACTCCACAAAAAAGAACCGACCCATCCTCCGGCGGTCGTTCGACTTGTCCGCACCAAGGAGAGCCTCTCTGGCATCCTTGACATGTAGCAAATACCTACCAGCCCCGTAATTCTAGACCTTGTAAGTATAAACCAAGTCCTCAACCCGGAATTCCATATCTAATTGACCGGCCAGATGGTCAACCAGATGCATTACACGCCAAACCTGCGGCATCAATTGCGCCGGTGGCACCGCCAGGGTTTTCAGAACCCCCCTCACCAGCGGCGTGAAAGGGTAAGTGTACCTAATTATAAAAGGGTACTCATAAAAACACACCCATCCGTCCGATGTCCAATCGGCCCGTTCGTCGGGCTGCGGCAACCAAATCACCGCCGATGGAGGGAAGCCACACTCTTCCCTGAGAACCGGCACGTCTTGTTTCCCCCAAGTGGCCGGCCGAGCGTTTTTCTTATCCAAAATGTGGGTAGGGCTAAAAATCGGCCCTTCGTCCAAATCGCACTCCACCACTACCTTTTTGTTCTTTGCGCGGGTGGATTTCGTTCCCATCCTTTGCGACAGGAGAGGAATTGAAATAAAGAAGGGAGGAAGATGGGAGAGAAGCAGTTACCTGAGAAAGAGATAGAAAAGGCACCGGCTGTTCTTTCTAGAAATGAGAAGAGAGAGAGTGAGGAAGTGTGTGGAAAAGGTTGAACAGGCAAGAGTATTTATGGGCGCAAATGGGCGGTTGGTTTCTCCAAGGATCATCATTACGTTAATGCCGTCAACATTGGGAGGAGCAAGAGGTAGTTTCCACCCGTTTCTCGTAAAACTCATTTCTCCTTTTGAACTTCCCGGAATAAATTCAAAATGGGTGTTGGGTACAATTGTTAGGGGGGAAAATACCCTCTTGGTGACGTGGTCAGACATGACAAGTGGAGAATATGTGGCTGCCAACAAGGCGTGACGAAGCACCCTTCTATCTTGCTCTCAACGGCTAAGGGAAAGGCAGCGGTTACGAAACGTTGCTAAGCAAGCCGTTATTACTCATTTATTGCCCAATTATGTACATTTATGTGTAGACGTTACACTCTTATCATGTAATGCCTATAAAATGGCTCAACTAGGTTAGTTTGTATATACGAAATACTAAGCAATAATAATACTCTCATTCTATGCTCTTACGACTTACTCTCGTTGCTCTAAATTATCTTGCTCAATCGATTGTTAGCACCATCATCAAGGCAGGTTCGTCTCTAAGTAGAATTTTCCCAAAACAGTCTGTCCTTCACGGGGACCTCGATTTACAGCATCAGAGATGGAGATATGACGTCACAGAAGATGGTTAGAGAGTGTATCGGGGAGGAGTTGGCCGTGGAGGTGGCCAAGTATGGAGGGAGGGGGGTGCCTTACTCCTTCCTAGGGGACGTTTTGGCGGAAGGTCGCCCTTCTGGTGCTTCCGCGAGGCTCTATGCTCCCATCTTTTACCTATTGTACTTGAGTTTGACGATTTTGTCGAACCGTTTTGAGCGAGTGGATCCTTAGCTAATTTCATTGGTGCGGGAGCTATCTAAGCTGGGTTCGTGGTGCTGGGGCGAGGGAGCCTATGGGAACCTGTGTAGGGGAATACAGTTAAACATAATAACATGTGAGGAAGAATCCCCAAAGCTAGGAAACATGTATAAAGCACAGATTAAGGAAACTTACATTCGAAGCGTGTTTTCCACAATAATCTGTCAATGAACACGAACAAAGAACTCCACTTGTCGTTCCTCTACTTAGTTCACCGACACGATCAGATCCGTCTTTATTATCGTAGCTTAGACAATAGATCAAGATACTTTGCTTTTGGGAAGAACTCACTTTGGAGGCACAGAGAGAATTAGGGTTCTCTGTGTCTCTAGGGTTTGAGTAATATGAATTGTGCTAAGTTGGAAATTAGGTTGTAAGGTTATTTACATAACCTTACTAACCAACCAAGCCAAGAGGCAAGGCCGGCTAGCAAGCCTTGCACGCCAAGTCACACGGACACACACAGCGAAGGGCCGTGGGCCGCTTGCTGCTGTGTCGTGGTCTCGGCCCGCATGCACGCGCACAGCCCTCGCTCCTGATGGGCCTCGCTGCTGCCGTGCTTTTCTTGATCGCCTATGCGCGCGAGCTTGTTGGCTCGTTGGGCCTTGCACGCTTACGTGCTTGGCTCGACGGGCCGACAACTCCGATGCCCTTCGTATTCGCGATTTAATATATTTCCGATATATTATTTATCGTTTCGTATACGACGAATCACCGTCGTTCGATACGATTTATTCGTGTCGCCCAGCTTACGAATATTCGCGATACGATATACGATTCCGACAAAGGTCGTATCGTATAATACGTTTCCAACTAATTCCTGAAATTAAATGAAGTTCTGATTCATTTAATCCGGTGATCTGTTACGTGTCATTGGTGTGACCTTGTAGGTTCAGTCAAGAGTAAGTTGTGAGTTCAATATCCATTAGAATTCACTGATCGGAAGCATTGCTCCAGCTAGCTGTTCCGATCACTTGATCTCACTGAATTAATTGTTAGCAATTAATCTGAACCTTGGTATTAGACTTAATGCACCTTGGGTGAAGGACATATTTCCTTCAATCTCCCACTTGTCATTCAGACAAGTGTGCATCATCATTCCTTTGTCACTTAGTGTTACTTACTGAACATAAGGTAAGATCCAAGCCATCCTTATTCGGTCCAGAAGTGTTTCTCGGATTACAGAGTTCAACTGTCAAACTTTTGCAGAAGGTTAAGCCTAACCATTCTGAGCACGGCGATGCATTTTACAGTATCTAACTCTCCGAGAGGCCTTGTTACACAACAACACCATATCCTATCAAAGATAGGAGGACAATCCATTCTTGCAATCTATGAACACTCACTTTGATTCATAGTACGCCCAATAACTGCTTTTATAGCCTCCTTTTACGGTGCGACGTTTAGCTAGTATCAAAGCGAACTAATTCTCAAACGAGCAGACATAATCGCTCATGTTCTGAGGAACGGTTTCTAATCACCATTAATCAGAACTACCTATGACATGAATTTAATCTCTTAAAGCTTTCTCATGGTCAATCCGATACAAGATGCAATAAGTATCTATGCAAAAGATTCTCACATCCAGTCACTCTAGTTCAAGAAACAGAACTAAGTAATCTACTTGCAATCTAATCTTCATTAGTCATTGGTCGTCCATCTTTCAATGACCTGGATTAGGGATCCTTTGTGACTTCAACATTCAAGTTCACTTATGGGTGTTTCTTTGTTAAAGAATCTATCTTGACATCCCATTTGAATGATTTGAATCACATGGACTTATCATTTAATTCTAAACCACAATTAAATGAATATGAAATAAATAAATTTCATAAATATGAAATGGTTAAACCAATTGTTTTAAACATAGATCTAACAGATGTTCTAAAACAATACTTAGAAAATCAAAGCCATTCTCCAACATGCTTGATTCCCATGGTTGCTACATGTGCGTTGTGTTTCACTTGTGGCAACGGTTTAGTCAATGGATCCGCAACGTTGTAGTCAGTTCAACCCTTGCAAATCTCGATTTCCTTTCTTTCAACGATCTCTCGAAGTATATGAAATCGCCGCAGTACGTGCTTGGACTTCTGGTGGCTCCTAGGCTCCTTTGCCTGGGAAATGGCTCCGCTATTGTCGCAATACAGAGGCACTGGTCCTTTAATGGAGGGGACAACTATAACAGCCTGCTCTTAACAAGCTGCTAATCAGAATTACTTAATAGCATTAATCAAACTTAGCTCTTAACCCACAAGGAATTTAATCCATAATATTCAAATAACACACATTAAAAAACTTCACAATATTTGTAACTCCCAGCATAATCAAACAAATTTAATCTTTCAAACGTATATATAAATCGGGGAAGAGAACACGAATAGAGATGGGTTGAAGAACCACTGTCTCCAAACTTTTAGGGGTCGTCACCCACCTTTCCGCACATGCTTGCAAGACTTTTAGGACATGTCCCCACACAGATGTACATATGTACATTTACACAGATGCAGAGATGTGCATTTACACAGATCATACACAAATACACAAGTGTTGTTCATGGCCGTTGTTAACGGCTTCTTCCCCACTAAAACACATTTGAAAACTAATTTAACAAATTTAAGCAATATATAAATAAAATTCTTCAAAGGCTTGCATCACAAACCAAATCACATCTGAATTAACCACAATTAAAAATCTTGGCACAAACCATACTTATACAAAATTCAATATATTCTCTTAAAGATCAAAATGAATTACTCATAACTTTTCACAAATTTCGTATACGTGATGCTTTGAAAAACAATTTTAAACATAGTATTATATAAATTTCTACACTCTTAACGGCACCTGAGTGCGAATTAAACTTTAGGGCAATTCAAATTTCTTAAGCTTATCACAAATCATACTCTTCAGCTCAAATTTCCAAACTCACTGTTAATCCATAGAACCCTTAATTTGAAGTACACAATTGCTCAATCAATTTGGTATATAACACAAAGATCACACCTCTAAACCATTAGCTTATAATCGCAATAGCATAATAAGATCATATCCTTTAATTGCATAATCTTCATAAAGTCTGATCACTTATAAGTAGTCCTAAATGACTCTGGTTTCTCAATAAAATACTATACCCCAAACAAGCTTAATAGTTCAATCCGTTCTAGTCAAACTTGACTTAATGCTCAATCGCACAAGGTTACCTTCTCAACATTGTAACATAGATCTTATAAGTAATTCTCATTAGGGTTAAAGTATAAAACGATATATAAATCCACAATTTAACCATATTGAAATATAAATTATTTATATTATTTTATCTTTTTCAAGAATAATCTTGGTCTTTCAATTTCAAACATACTCTTTATAGAAAACCATATAAAGATCTCAAACGAAATAATTTAATAACATGTTGAGCTTCCCAACTCGATAAAGGATAACTTGCTAAATATAGGCAATACTTCATAATTCGAAAAATCAAGTAATTAATTAAAATACATAATATATTGAGTAGTTCAAAAACTAGATTCTAGAAGATCAATTAGTTTACTTCCTATGATTATCCAAATCATAAAACTTATTTCAAAAGTGTTTTTCGTTGTAAACAATCATTTTCGTCATATTCGAATTAAAATCATACAATAACTGGTATATTGGTGAAATCAGTTTAGCGATAATTTTAATCATAACATAAATAAAGAAAATAATAATCTCATAAAAATAATTTGTAAATCTTATTATAAAATTATATGGCTCAAATAATAGTTCAAGAAAAGCACAATTGCAAAGGACATATATTTGTCGCTTATGAATCAATCGATAGTTCTTGCTAAACCTTATTAATCCCAACAGAGGTTAATATATATTAGTCACACTCATATTTCTCTAATCATGTACTCCGTAGGTTATTTCAAAATTTATCACACCATAGCTCGAATACTTAGAAAGATGCCCAAACAGTATTTATCAATCATACCAACATTATAATTACACTAGCATAGGCTTGCCATGGCTTTCCATATTGCAAAAGACTAATGTCTTCACAACCCATATCATTGTTATGTAGGCATAATTATTTGTAACAAAATCTAACATCAATCGTATACCCAAACACACGACCAACTTTCACAAGTCTCACCATCAAACTCACAAATCTCATGTTCAAATCAATCAAAATATTTCGATTCAAAACATAAAACATTGAGTTCATTGAAATTCTAATAATATAAAGATCCCACATATTTTTATGAAATCACAACTTCCAAATCATAATAACGTAACACTTGAAATTAATTCAAAAGTCTTATTCTTAAATGTAAATCACATAATTCACAAAATTCTTAAAATCTAGGAAACACAAGTCATAAATTTTACAAAGGTGGATGGACAATGTGTACCTTCAATCGTCAAACCTAACCTCCAAGAATCTCATTTCACAACCACCATCAATCGCTTTAATCTGAATTCAATCTTCCAGAACACATCCCCATACTTTAATCTCCAGCGATAACCATAATCTTGACCATTGATTTTATCTTGAACTTCATAAATTAATCACCAACAATTTACCTTGAACTTTAGAAGCCAACAACAAAACTAAGAAGTTGGGGAAGTGAGAAGTAACAAGGAAGAGGAGCAACAACAACAACACGTTGGCAGCAACAATCGTCAGCTTCAGAAGACCGTATCTCTTAGCTCAGGGTTCCGATTTTAGTAATTCTTGAGCCTAAATTCATCAGGGAAGAGAGATATACAATTCTTATTCACAGTACATAACCTCAAAATGATCATAAGAGTGCTTAAATATGATAAGGAGAATCTGGTGCTGACTGATAACAACAGCAGCAACACTCAGTTTCAGAAGGGCTTATCTCCTTGAATAATGCTCCAAATTGATTGATTCTTGAGCCTAAACTGATTAATTTTTCAAGAGCTACTACTTTCATGAACAAGATATTGGCAAAACATGAACGCATGATGGAGTAATTTGATCAAGAAGAAGTCACGATTGAAAAGTAATTAGTTAGAGGAGAGACAAGATGAGATGGGGTTTTGGGTTTTCTAATTGAGATGACAAATTAAGAAACTAACTCACAAAATATGGGGCATTGAGGAGTTGACAACATGGATGATTGGTGTCTTCCTCCTTGATTGACACCAATGCAAGGAAAGGGAGGAAGGTTGACAAGGACTCAAGGGTGAAATAGTCTTTTGACATTTAATACAATATCAAATATCTTTAAAACACTAATCAGTCTATCTTAAATTTGCATTCCTTAAACCCATTTCCTCAAATATTTTAAAACACAATTTAAGATAAGTTAAGCTAATTATATGATTATCAATTAATTACGAGTTGCTTAAAAATGGGGCTATTACAACAACACCAAGTTCTTCGATGAACTTCTGAATCCAAACAGCTTCCTTTGCTGCTTCTGAGGCAGCAATGTACTCGGCTTCAGTTGTAGAATCCGCAATAGTGCTTTTCCTAGCACTTTTCCAGCTTACTGCTCCGCCGTTGAGGCAGAACACAAACCCAGACTGTGATCTGAAATCATCTCTGTCGATTTGAAAGCTTGCGTCCGTATAGCCCTTAACAATCAACTCATCTGTACCACCATAAACCAGAAACTAATCCTTAGTCCTTTTCAGGTACTTTAGGATGTTCTTGGCAGCAGTCCAATGCGCCTCACCTGGTTCTGACTGGTACCTGCTCGTTGCACTGAGTGTGAACGAAACATCCGGCCTTGTAAAAATCATAGCATACATGATGGATCCAATAGCCGAAGCGTATGGAATTCCACTCATCTTTCTACGCTCATCAGATGTTTTGGGACACTGATTCTTGCTTAAATATACGCCATGTGACATGGGTAGATGGCCTCTCTTGGCTTCCATCATATTGAACCTAGCTAGCACTTTGTCAATGTAAGTGCTTTGGCTTAGTCCAATCATCCTCTTAGATATATCCCTATAGATCTTGATGCCCAATATGTACTGTGCCTCTCCTAATTCCTTCATTGAGAAACACTTCCCGAGCCAAGTCTTTACAGACTCCAACATAGGAATGTCGTTTCCAATAAGCAGTATGTCTTCAACATACAAGACTAGGAATGCAATTTTACTCCCACTGACCTTCTTGTATACACAAGATTCGTCCTGATTCTTGATGAAGCCAAACTTATTGACTGCTTCATTAAATCGTTTATTCCAACTCCTTGATGCCTGGTTTACTCCGTATATGGACTTCTTAAGCTTGTATACCTTTCCTTGGTTCTTTTGATCGACAAAACCCTCCGGCTGTGTCATGAACACATTCTCTTCAAGAACACCGTTCAAGAAGGCAGTTTTGACATCCATTTGCCATATTTCATAGTCATGAAAAGCGGAAATCGCAAGGATTATCTGAATAGACTTAAGCATCGCGACTGGAGAAAAGGTTTCATCGTAGTCAACGCCGTGAACTTGCCTGTAAACTTTTGCTACCAATCTAGCCTTGTATATGTATACAATTCCATCTTTGTCTTTCTTCAACTTGAAGACCCATTTGCATCCGATAGGTGTGAACCCATCCGGCAAATCAACCAAATCCCAGACTTAATTTTCAGACATGGAGTCTATTTCAGATTGCATGGCCTCTAACCATTTAATGGAGCTTGGGCTCATCATAGCTTGCTTGTAAGTCAAAGGTTCATCACTATCCAATATGAGAACGTCTAATTTTTCAGTCAAGAGGACGCCTGTCCATCTGTCCGGCTGAAAAATAGTTCTATTTGACCTACGAGGGGCAACAACGTTTTGAGGAACTACTCCCACTGGATCTTCTAAAGACCTTGGAGGTTCATCAACCTGAACTACTTCTAAAGAGTTCTGAGTTCGTTGTTCGTCTCGAATCTCTTCGAGGTCTATTATTCTCCCACTTGTCAATTTGGAAATATGATTTCTTTCCAAAAAGAAACCGTCACGAGCAACGAATACCTTGTTGTCTGACTTGTTGTAGAAATAATACCCCATAGTTTCTTTTGGATACCCAACGAAGAAACATTTGTCAGATTTAGGTTGTAGCTTGTCCGAAATTAATCGCTTGACATATGCTTCGCAACCCCAAATCTTCAGAAAAGACAACTTTGGAAGTTTCCCAGTCCATAATTCGTATGGAGTCTTTTCAACAGCTTTTGACAAAGCACGATTCAGTGTGAGTGCTGCAGTTTGCAACGCATGTCCCCAGAACTGTAAAGAAAGTTCGGCCTGACCCATCATTGACCTGACCATATCGAGTAAGGTCCTGTTTCTCCGTTCCGACACTCCATTCCATTGAGGTGTCCCCGGAGCAGTCAATTCAGAAAGAATACCGCATTCTTTTAGATGGTCATCAAATTCGTGGCTAAGATATTCACCTCCTCGATCCGATCTTAGAGCTTTGATTTTCTTGCCATGTTGATTCTCTACTTCATTTTGAAATTCTCTGAATTTCTCAAAAGATTCAGACTTGTGCTTCATTAAGTAAATATAGCCATATCTACTGAAGTCGTCCGTAAACGTTATGAAATAGCTTCACCTCTAGCTTTCGTACTCATAGGCCCACATACGTCTGTATGTATTAGCCCTAGTAGTTCGCTTGCTCTTTCTCCCACCTTTGACAAAGGTTGCTTTGTCATTTTGCCAAGTAAACAAGATTCGCATTGATCAATCTTCTCTAAGTCGAATGATTCTAGAATTCCTTTCCGTTGAAGTAATTCCATGCGCTTTATGTTTATATGGCCTAATCGACAATGCCACAGAAATGTGAGATCCGAATCACCAGTTTAAGCCTTTTTGGTATTTATGTTATAAATGTGTTTTCTCGTATCTAGCACATAAAGACCGTTTTCATGTTGTGCTGAACTATAAAACATTCCATTCAAAGAAAAAGAACAACTATTGTCTTTAAATTGAAAACTAAAACCTTTAGAATCCAAACTTGAAACGAAAATGATGTTTCTGGTGATACTAGGAACATAGTAACAGTTTTCTAGTTCCAAAACAAACCCACTAGGCAAAGAAATAAAATAAGATCCTACGGCTAATGCAGCAATCCGTGCTCCATTTCTCAGGCGTAGATCCATCTCGCCTTTATCAAGCCTTCTACTTCTCCTTAGTCCCTGTGAATTGGAACATAAGTGTGAGCCACAACCAGTATCTAATACCCAAGAAGTAGAATTAGCAAGATTACAATTGATAACATATATACCTGAAGTAGAAGCAACGTTCCCGTTCTTCTCATCTTCCTTCTTCTTCAAGCAATCCCTCTTCCAATGCCCCTTCTTCTTGCAGTAGAAGCATTCAGAGTGGGCAGGAGAACGAGTCGCCCTTTTCTGTCAATAGCCATTTCATTTGAGACGTCAGAATCTAGAGCTCTCATGTTCTCAAAGAGTCCAATCATTTTAAGAACATGTGGGCTCACTGGTTCTCCTTTCTTGAGCTTAATCTCAAGGATCAACCTCTGAGTCTCGAATCTTTCGATTCTGGCTTGGTCCTGAAATATGTTCTTCAATTCCGAGATGATTTGGTAAGCATCCGAGTTAATGAACGTTTTCTGAAGTTCAGGACTCATGGATGCAAGCATCACACATTTGACATCCCTGTTGGCCTGAATCCAACGATTAAGGGCAGCTTGAATTACCTCCGGCCCAGCCTCCTGCGGTAACTCTTCCTCAATGACATATTCTTTTTCCTCAGGCATAAGAACTATTTTTATGTTCCTTTGCCAGTCGAGGAAATTGTTGCCAGTCAACTTCTCCTTGTCGAGAATTGAACGCAGATTGAAAGTGTTATTGTTTGCGGCCATTTGATTACTACAATCGAAAAGAATTTGCAATAAATAACCATTCATACAATTCAATAGCTTTGAAATAAAAGCAAAACATGCAATCATTAAAGCTATTAAAACATTTCATTCATGCAAAAAGCAAAAAACATGGTCCAAAATGAATGAAACGATTCCAAGACCCCAAAAGTCCTAAATCCTTAAGCAGCTTTAGCATGTCTTAAGTAGTTTAAGATTTCAGGTAAGCAAAACCTATTGCTAGTAATCTCCAAATTACTCTTGGTTAATAAATTAATGCCATAATTTATCCCATTGCCACAACTTAATGCCATTGTTGTTTGAGTTGTAACCACAATCAACGTGCTCCTTTAGGACGCCTTACCACCTAAGTCAACTATAATAGCACCTCGCTTTAGCGTAAACCTACTATCTTAGATCCCTAGATTTTTGCAAGTGTTGATTTGGAAGGCAATTTTTAAACTCAATATTACTTTGACCTAGTTGTTTCTATGTTGGTTCGATTATTAAGTGAACTTAAAACTAATCGATTCATAGGAAACAACCTGTTCATGCAAAGCATACATACATTCATACATTCACGCATAATATATATATATATATATATATATATATATATATATATATATATTAAATTGCATAAATAAATGGTGATCTAGTATGGCCCAAAACATCTTGTCTTGAAGCATCCAATCTTCATCACCTCCTTGTTAGCTTGGCATCGTCTTGAATCTTCGTTCAAATGCTAACTTAAAGTTCTAAACTTAGAAATACTTGAAAATAATAAAATTACATCAAAATTTCCATGGTACGCAGACCATATTTAAAACTTTACATTCAAAGATAGAACGGTACGCAGACCGTATTTAGCTATCCTAAATTTGGCCATACTAGTAACTTGGAGTACCCGCATTACATAAAATATATATTCTATGCATTCACCCATTCGTGTACTAAAACGAATGGCCTATAAAAATATGCAAGTATTTACGTGAATTAATTAAAATTCACGTTCATATAAGCGCGTCCTAAAAGATTAATCATTTCCAAATTATTAATCCTTAGACTTTATTCTAATTAAAATTGAATTTAATTAAAATAATGCGACCTACGAAAATAATTAAAAATAATTATTTCATTTTAATTTTATTTAGTGGCTCCCCTCAAACCAATAATTATTCCTGATAATTAATTATGAAATATTAAATTAAAACTCGCGGCCCGGCCCAAGCAAATAAAATATTAAATTAAATATCTCGTTAGCCCAAATTAATGCAAATATACGAAGCCCAACGAATTAAAAAGTCCAATTACTTAGTCGGGCTAGGCTTGCGCCCAGCCCTTTCATTGCGTGAGGCCCAAGAGCGCACGAGCAAGGCTCGCACACCCCCAGCCCCATCGCGCGCGCGCACCGCGTCCCCACAGCCTAGCTGCCCTTGCGTGCGTGTTGTGCATCGTGTGTGTGCTGGACGTCGCAAGGCTTGCGCCTCGCTTTGTCGCATCCCCGCAAGCTCACTCGCCTGCCCCTTCCTCGCCTAGCGCGCACGAGGCACGCAGCATAGCTGCTGCTGCCCGTGTCGCATGGCTCGGCCTAAGCACAATGGCCTCGTATGGCTCGACGAGCCATACTTCCACCATGCTCATGTTCGTGCGTTTGGTTCGTAATACGGACCAACTTAATTAAAATTAAATTTAATTCACGAACTTGCATTAATTTTATTTTTCAAAAAGGTTACGATTTTATTTTCGAAAAAAGTGAATGTCAATCTGGGTTTATTCCTGAGAGGCAAATTTCTGACAATATTCTGCTTGCTACTGAGCTCATTAAGGGCTACACTAGAGCCCATCTTTCACCAAGATGTATGCTCAAGATTGACTTAAATAAAGCCTATGATTCAATTGAATGGCCTTTCTTGATCAGTGTTATGGATGCTCTTGGCTTCCCTCATAGATTTGTGCAATGGGTGTACACATGCATTTCCACTGTATCTTACAGTGTGCTCATTAATGGGAAACCTTGTACACCTTTCAAAGCTAAAAAAGGGCTAAGACAGGGAGATCCCTTGTCTCCTTTTTTATTTGCTATTGGCATGGAATACTTGTCTAGACATCTCCATCAGTTGCAGACCAAGCCTGATTTTAACTTTCACCCAAGATGTGCTAAACTGGCTCTTACTCATCTAATGTTTGCTGATGATTTGCTTCTATTCTGTAGGGCAGATCTAATCTCTATTGACATGATGTTGGCTTCTTTTAAGAAGTTTTCTCTAGCTTCTGGTTTGGAGGCTAATATGGATAAAAGTAACATTTATGTTGGGGGTGTTTATGGTCAAGATAAAGCTGATATTCTCAATGCAGTTTCTACTCCTGAAGGTTCCTTTCCCTTCAGATATTTGGGAGTTCCCCTCTCAACTAAGAAGCTGAAGTATACTCAATGTAGACCCTTAATTGAGAAGGTGTTGGCTAGAGCTAAAGTGTGGACTGTCAAGCATCTATCTTATGCAGGTAGGCTCCAGTTGGTTCAAACAATATTGCTGAGTTTACAATCCTTTTGGTGTCAGATTTTCATCTTGCCAAAGAAAGTGATCAAAGAAATTCAAGGGTATTGCAGGGTGTTCCTGTGGACAGGCAACACTGACCCTTCAAAAAAAGCTCTGGTTGCTTGGCACAAGCTTTGCTTGCCCAAAGTTGCTGGTGGTTTGAATCTGAAAGATATGTGCTGGTGGAACAAAGCAGCTGTTGCTAAACTCCTCTGGGCTATAACTTATAAGAAGGATAGACTTTGGTGTAAATGGGTTCATGCTTACTACATAAAGGGGAGGGATGTTGGGAGCACTCAATGGCCTGTTAACATGTCTTGGCCTTTGAGGAAAATTCTGAACTCTCAGAGTTTAATAGATAGCATTGGAGGGTGGAGTGCAGTGAGTAAGGGAGGTGTCTTTTCCATCCAAATCATGTATCATCTGCTGATGGGGCCATGTGATAAAGTCAGCTGGAGGAGAATCATTTTCCATAATAAAGCTTCCCCAAAAAGTTTGTTTGTCTCTTGGCTTGCTGTTTTGGGAAGATTGCCTACACTGGATAGACTTCTCAAGTGGAAAATTGTGGACTCTAATGTGTGTCCTTTATGTTCTTGTATGCCAGAGTCTACTCAACATCTGTTTTTTGAGTGTAGCTACTCTGCTGCTATCTGGTCTTCAGTTCTTGCTTGTTTACAGTTTCACAGACCTGTTTCTCAGCTTGATAATGAAGTGGTGTTGATGACAAGAGCTGCCAAAAGAACTGGTGACAGATTCAAGTTGCTTCTGATGTTCTTTGCTGAATGTCTTTATGGAATATGGCTGCAAAGAAATGCAAAAGTCTACACTCATTCCTGCAGAAGTCCCCTTGATCTTCTTAGAGATATCAAATATCGAGTGGCCTGTAGAGGCACTGATCAGCAAAGAAACTTGCTCTTGATGTAAACTTGTAGTTTAGTTTCAGTTTAGGCCTTTTGGCTTGCTGTGGGTGTTGTTGTTTTGACCTTTGTTTCAGTTTTGGCCTTTGTGTTTTCTGTTGCTCTCAGTGGCTCAGTTGGTTTTGGAGCTTGTACTGTTTGTAAGCTAGTTTGCTAGCTTCCTCTTTGGTAATAATAATATATTATTTGCCAAAAAAAAAAAAACACAACGATTTTTAACGATTTAATAAACTTTAACGACAATCCAATTTCGTAAAATTAATATATCAAGGGCTAACAATATTCAAACTTTTAAGAACGATCGAATCAACATTAAAGTTTGAACTTTTAATTAATAAAATCCGAAGCTTTAAATCGTTCATAAACAATTAAATTTCAGATTTTTAATAATTTGGTTTAAGTGCGATTAAAATTAACGAAACCATTCAAAATTTTAATCCAATAATTTTTAAAATTAGCCACTAACCCATGAAATTATATCCCCTTTCCCAATTAACCGAATTAGTAAACCAAAATTAATTAAAATTCAATTAGGGTTTCAAATTTTACGAATTGGGGAAAGGCAAAATTAGGGTTTATACTTATCGGAAAAATCTGAAATTTTACCATAGATCAAGCATGTACCCAGCAACATGGTGTCAAAATTTCAAGCAATTCCGAGTAGTTTAGGTCGACCTTTTAATTGAATTACTGCCCGACACTTTTAATTTTTAATGAAAAATTAACAAAAACGCCCAAAAAACGATACTTCGAGGCCTGTTTTCGCAATTCTATTCACATGAGTTGATCTTAGAAAATCGTTTTCCATCAGATTAGGGTTTTAAAAATCGAAAAAACGAACATTTTTGATTATTACGCAATTCATCCAATAATTCGTAAAAATTCCGAAAAATCAATAAAAAATCCAAATTTTCGACAGATGCAAAAAGAATAATAATCATGCTAATTCATGCTTTGAATACATAAGGCTCATGATACCACTGTAAGGGAATACAGTTAAACATAATAACATGTGCGGAACAATCCCCAAAGCTAGGAAACATGTATAAAGCACAGATTAAGCAAACTTACATCCGAAGCGTGTTTTCCACAATAATCTGTCAACGAACACGAACAAAGAACTCCACTTATCGTTCCTCTACTTGGTTCACCGACACGATCAGATCCGTCTTGATTATCGTAGCTTAGACAATCGATCAAGATACTTTGCTTTTGGGAAAAACTCACTTTGGAGGCACAGGGAGAATTAGGGTTCTCTGTGTCTCTAGGGTTTGAGTAATATGAATTGTTCTAAGTTGGAAATTAGGTTGTAAGGTTATTTACATAACCTTACTAACCGACCAAGCCAAGAGGCAAGGCCAGCTAGCAAGCCTTGCACGCTAAGTCACACGGACACACACAGCGAAGGGCCGTGGGCCGCTTGCTGTTGTGCCGTGGTCTCGGCCCGCATGCACGCGCACAGCCCTCGCGCCTCATAGGCCTCGCTGCTGCCGTGCTTTGCTTGCTCGCCTATGCGCTCGAGCTTGCTGGCTCGTTGGGCCTTGCACGCTTACGTGCTTGGCTCGACGGGCCGACAACTCCGATGCCCTTCGTATTCACGATTTAATATATTTCCGATATATTATATATCGTTTCGTATACGACGAATCACCATCGTTCAATACGATTTATACGTGTCGCCCAGCTTACGAATATTCGCGATACGATATACGATTCCGACAAAGGTCGTGTCGTATAATACGTTTCCAACTAATTCCCGAAAAGCTATTAAATGAATTTTCGATTCATTTAATTCGGTGATCTGTTACGTGTCATTGGTGTGACCTTGTAGGTTCAGTCAAGAGTAAGTTGTGAGTTCAATATCCATTAGAACTCACTGATCGGAAGCATTGCTCCAGCTAGCTGTTCCGATCACTTGATCTCACTAAATTAATTGTTCGCAATTAATCTGAACCTTGGTATTAGACTAAATGCAACTTGGGTGAAGGACATATTTCCTTCAACCTGAGTAACCATATGAGCGTGGATGTACGGGTCCTTGACGGTCTGGATAGGCCTATAAGGCCTATTTCTCTGTGTGTCGTGCCGTGACTCATTGAGGTACGTGTTTGGTATTATCATTTAGGAGTGCTAAATGAGCTGCGTACTTACTTAACATGTTTTTACTGTTTTTTTTGCATTTGTGCGCTTTCAAGCGTTTACCGTTCTTTTCCCCTCGCTCAGGTAGAGACAATAGGGGTTACCCGGTGGCTAACTGATGGGGTAGTGCCGAGAAGCTGAAGAGATGTCCTCCTATAAAGAGGTTCAGGGATATGATCGCAGCTGGGCGTCCTGACTTGGTAAGCATTGTTAGTTTCCTTTCTTACTTTATCTCGTTTTGTGCGAGTTACTTGACCTGTCTGTTTTTTGGTTCTCCAAACAGGTGAGCTGGTCCTACTTGGCCGAGCTAGAGGAGACTGAGGCGTTGGTGGGGGCTCGGCGCCAGTCTCGGTACCAGATCTTGTACCAAGGTCCTAGGGGCTCCGCATTCTTGGGAGAGCGAGTACTCCGGCAGATTACTGAGCTTGTGCGGATGCCTCAGTTGCCTCCTTCTAGTATGTTGCGCCCTATGGGCATCCTTGCTAGTCGTTGGGCGATTCTGCGACAGGGCGTGCCTGTGGGCGAGCTGGTGATGCTTGATCACAGCTATTGTGATTTTGTGCGACTTTGGCTCTTGCTTCCAACGGTCGGCAAGGTACGTGTAATCTTAGAATTTTATTGTTATGTACGTGTTTATCTGTGTTGCATCCTTAGCCTACTAATCTCGGCGGTTGGGTGCCGCTTTACTGTGTGATTCGTTATACCACGGCGGGCGGGTCTAGGATCACGGAGGAGGTTTCTGTGATCCCCTATGAGGAGGGTTTTCACCCGTCGGTCCCTGCGGACGCCCGTACGGTATGATATTTGTTTATCTGGCAATCGTACTTATTGCGTATTTTCTGATTCTTTTACTAATGATTGCTGACATTTTTCTATATAGGTGTCTGTTAGGATGGTCAACGAGGTGGTCCAAGTGGTCAACCGGTCGAAGGTCGTGTTGTCCTCAGCTTGGACGGCTCTTTCCTGTAGCAACCCAAACTCGACTTAGGTATGGTGCCTGGTCATTTTACTTTGGTTTGTCAGTTGATTGTACATGTGCTGACTTGTGTGTTTGTTTTGCAGACTGGGGTGCCGTATTCCCGTGTACAGGAGACGGTGCGGACTGCTCGGAAGGATCGACACTCTTTTGATGGTGATCGTTGTGCCTCCGGGTCGCATGCTAGGCTGCACTTTTCAGATGCCGGTTTGGGTCAGAGACTTGTGCGGCAACTGCCTGGGCCTAGGAGGAGTTACACAGGCCCATTCGGCGTGCCGCAGCCTCAGATGGGTTGGCAGGTTCCTTCATTTCAGCCGTTCCAGACTGGTCGGCAGCGTCATCCGTTTCAGCAGCCTTTTAGCACCAGGCGGGTGCCTGCGCCGCAGACGCAGAGTTGGGACTCTTCTTAGCTCGATACCCTATTTGATGATCCTCCTGTTTCACAGGGTGCCGGTACGAGCAAGGGTGCGAGTGGTGCGCATGATGATGAGGATGAGCCTTTTCCTCCAAGGTTTACTGGGACCTCTTAGTAGGCCATATACATGTATTTGCTAGTTTGGACATGTATTACTTTTAGTATCGTGCTACAGACTTCTACACCTATTTTTGCCTTTTTTTTACTTAGATTCCTTTGTTGTGTCTGTGCGTGCATCGAATTTTTGCGAAAAATAGGAAATTTTCAGTATCTTTCCTTAGTCGGAGGTATTGCCTTTTTTTAAGGTATACCGACTAGCTTAAACAGAAAAGAAAATAAAAAAAAACACATAACAGGAAATGACGCGCCTTAAGTTTAAGGGTCAACAATGCTTTCAGAGTTTCAGTCGAGGTAAACTTTTATTCGGAAATCGAGTTCGAGTAAAAAGTCCTTTGGAAAGTATTTGAAGCATGGTTGTCCTATAGTAGCTGGCCTATAACAGAGTTTTAATTAAGTTTGAAGATCGAAATCCGCATAGCTGGTAGAGTTTATGCGGAACTGACTTACGAGCGCTCGAAATTTCCAGCGCTTGGCTTGGCAGCGCTGAAATATTCCAGCGCTTACCTCTGAGCGTTGGAATTTTTCAGCGTTGGTTTCTGTATTCTGCGAGAAGACAAATTGCACATCCGTTTCAAACTAAACCGTGCTTCTACTTGGCGTGACTATATATAAAGGGCTTCCGAAGGTGAGGACCGTGCTTTGAGTTTTTACAATCAGGTTCCTATTTTTAAGAAGAGTGGGAAGTCTATGATTTGGTACAAGGTTTACTTCCGCAAAGTCAAGGCTCTTCCCCTCCGTTGGCGCTTGTGGATGCGCATTATTATGAGAGGTATAAACTTCAGGACGAAATGGATGCGCTTGAAGAAGGCTTGGCGGCGTTTTGAGAGTCGTGCTACATATTTGTGGGTGATGGTTGCCCGTGCTGACCCGAATTCTACAGAGTTCGAGAATACACTCCCCTTTTGGTGACGTAGGTCTTAGGAGTAAATGTTCTCCCTAGTTTGTTGCATGGGTGCCCTTAGAATCGTTGCATAGTCAATAAAACTTGAATTTTTAATTTTCATTCCAAAGTTTTACGGAAATTTCATTCTTTGTTTCTAAAGATAAATAATGATTTGCAGATTATTTGGACCGAATTCATTTACTTTTGGATTGCCTACGTACACTACAAGAATTTGTATCTTTAACGACAACCTAATTACGACAGGTCAAAAATCCCGTCGAAAAAGCCGGGCAAACAACCAAACAATGACGGGAATAACCGTCGCAAATGCCTTTTACGACGGGTTTACGACGAATTTACGACGGGTTTACGACGAATTTACGACGGTATTTTCTTTTAACAACGGCCCCTTTTTATTACGGGTTCGCGACAGGAAATCCCGTCGTTAATCAACGATTATTGGGCTTTCGCGACGGAATTTCCCGTCGTTAATAGTACAATTTCTTGTAGTGGTATCTACCTTGAGTAAACTTAGTTTAGAATCAGGTCGCGCGTAGTTCTGGTTATATTACGCACATGGATTATGTAGCGTTGACCCCCCAAGTGTTCGGAGTTTTCCTGTTGGCGTGCAGGAAAGATCCAAAACACTTGAGCGAAAACGCTGAAATATAACAACGCGTGACTAGGGAGCGCTGAAATATTACAGCGCGTAACTGGGGAGCTCTGAAATTATATGGCGGTGCAAAGGCTTTGCTGTTTATTTCCAGCACTATGGGTCACTTAAGTTTTATTTTTCCTGGCATTTTTTCTGCAAAATGTGTGAGCCTAGCCTGTGAAGTCTGGACATTTTTATTGAATGCCTTGCTATAATTAATTCAATTTGCTGAATATTTCTTGGTTATTTAATCTCCCTTGGAAAAGGGGCGAGCTATAATTGCTCGCCTATTGAGTTGATCTCTTGCCCGGTTCTGGCTTTAGACGTAGTATTTCTTTAACTAATCTAGATTAGTGTGGTTTGCGAATTTTTCCCCATCGATGTCAGACAGTTTTACCGCCCCTCCTAGGAGGATGGTTTTACGAAATATGGTCCGGTCCAGTTTTGTGGGAATTCGCCTCGGCGGTCCGTGGTTGGTGCACGGACTTCCTTAAGCGCAAAGTGTCCTTCTTTGATGTTGCGAGGTTTAACCCTTTTGCTGAATTTCCTTGTTATACGTTTCTGATATACTTGCACGTGGTGCAAGACCCTTAGTCTTCGTTTGTCAAGTAGGACGAGTTCGTCATACTTGGCTTGTACCGAATCTGCTTCGGGAACTTACTTTCCAAGACTATGCGAAGAAAAGGGATTTCCAATTCTACGGGTTGAACATCTTCCATTTCGTATACTGGGGCGCATGGTGTTACTCCTATAGATGTGCGGATAGAGGTTCGATATCCCCATAGTGCGAAGTGTAACTTGTTAGGCCAATCTTTTTAATTCTCGACCATTTTATTGGCCGATTCGACTGCTCCATTCATCTGGGGTTTGTATGGGCGATGACTTATGATGTTTAACTCGGTTTCGAGTAAGTCTTGGACTTCGGCCCTGAAGGGGGATCCTTGGTCGCTTATGAGCTCGTGTGGAACTATATACCTGCAGAAGATGTTTCTTTCCAGGAATTTTGCGACATGTTTGGATGTTATTTAGAAAAATGAGAATGCTTCCACCCATTTGGTGAAGTAATCAATTGCGACTAGGACATGTTCATGTCCTCCGACACCTGTTGGTGTGATTTTGCCAATTATGTCGATACCCCAGGTAGAGAATGGCCATGGGGAGGTGAAGGTGTACAGTTCTGAGGGAGGTAAATGGTTCAGGTTACTAAATATTTGGCATTTGCGGCATGTTTTGACGAAATGGTAAAAATCAGTTTCCATAGTGGTCCAGTAATAGCCCGAGCGCGATATTATTCTGGCTAGCATTCCGCCTTTCATGTGTGGACCACATACGCCATTATGGTATTCCTCCATCAACCATTTAGCGCGGTCTTGATGGACACACATCATTTTGATTTTGTTAGGCGTATATTTGTATAACTCTCCTAGGCATAAATCATACTGGGAAGCCAACAGTCGGAGAGCGCGCTTGGCTCGTGGAGACGTGCCTGATGGGAATTCTCTATTTTTTTTGTACCGGAGTATGTCCGTGTACCAGGGTTCTTCTGCCGTTGGTTCAGGGTCATTGTCAATGGCATAACAGTAGGTTAGTTCCTCTCTTCGTTCGACTCGGAGGTTCATTTCATCCATTTCATTCGGGATGTTGAGCATGGAAGCCAGTTTAGCTAGTGCAACCGCGTATTGATTATCGTCTCGTGGTAAGTATGTGAATTCGATTTCCTCGAATTTCTCAGCTATTTGGTCTAGGTCAGCCTGATACCTAGAGAGACTTGTGCTTCGCATCTTCCATTTCCTTGATATTTGATTTATGATCAAGAATGAGTCGCCGAAGACTCGGAGGTGTTTGACTCCAAGGCTTGCTGCGGATTCCAGTGCGACTATACAGGCTTCGTATTATGCGGCATTGTTGGTGGCCTCGAAGTCTAGTTTAACGGAAATTGGAATATGCGCACCTTCTGGGCTGACGAGGAGTACTCTGACACCGCATCCTTTTTGGTTGGATGCGCCATCGAAGTATAGTGTCCAGCAGTCACACTCTACCATCAGAAGTTCCTCATCCGGGAGGAGGTATGGTTCTGTGGTGGTGTTTTCGTTCGTAGAGAGTTCTACCTGAAAATCGGCTACTGGTTGGCCTTTGAAGGATTTCTCGGGTATGAATTTCAGGTCGAATTTTGAGACGAGGACCAACCATCATGACAGGCGGCTGCTTAGAGCGGGCTTTTCGAGTATGAATTTTAGTGGGTCTAGTTGCGATACGATGTGAACGGTATGTGCCAGCAAGTAGTGCCTGAGTTTCTTGGATCCCCAAACTAGGGCCAGGAAAGTTTTTTCAAGTTTAGTTTATCGTGTTTCGTATTGGATGAACTTTTTGCTCAGGTAGTAAATGGCTCGTTCAGATCCTTCCACGTTCTGTGAGAGCATTGCACCTGCAGCCGTGTCAGTTTCTGTTAGATACAAGCATAGAGGAATGTTTGGCCTTGTGGGGATAGCAAATGAGGGCTACTCAAATACTCTTTGATTTTATCAAAATCCTTCTGCATTGCTCATCCCATTCGGCTTTATCCTCTTTCTTGAGTTTTCTGAAGATGGGATCACATGTCATAGTAAGTTTAGAAATGAACCTACTAATGTATTGCAATTTTTCCAAAAAGCCCAGAATCGTTTTTGAAGACTTTGGTGGGGGCATTTCAGTTATGGCTTTGATCTTAGATGGATAGATCTTGATGCCCCGTGTGCTAACTACATATCTGAGCAACTTGCCCGAAGTCACTTCGAATGCGCACTTTTGCGGGTTCGGTCTCATATTGTATTTCAAAATCCTGGTAAAGAATTTCCTTAGGACCGGTAGGTGACCTTACCGGTCCTTGGATTTAACTATCATGTCGTCCACATAAACTTATATTTCTTTGTGCATCATGTCGTGCAGTAACGTGGTGGCCTTCCGTTGATAGGTGGCCCCTGTGTTTTTCAGTCCAAATGGCATAACCGTATAACAGTATGTGCCCCAGGGGGTGATGAAGGTAGTTTTCTCCATATCCTCTTCAGCCATGTGGATCTGGTTATAGCCAGCGTGCCCGTCCAAAAAGGAGAGAAGCGCATGCTGCGCGGTTGTGAGGGGGTCGAAAAAGCACGGGGCTAATGCGTGACCTCGTCCCTCGTGGGCGTGACGTTGTCAGATCAAGTTTAATTGGATTTCCTGTGAGTTTACACCCAATCGACTAGTAATATAGGAGTCGCCATTCAGTTTTTAACGACAATGAGAAAAACTGACAAAACCCGGTTATCGTGACATAAAGGTAGTGCAATTATGTTCGACCACGACGGCCATAGATTCCCTTGTGATCCCTGGTGTGGGAATCGCTCAACGTACACTCGTAGGGCAGAGATTGAGAGTTCGGGGGACTGTAACTACCGAGAGGAGTGCTCATCGATAACTCCAGAGGCAGGTTATCCTTACTAGCTCAGCATAAATAATTGAAGGGACATGCTTTAAACTATTAAACTATTCTGAATTGATTTTAGCAATATGCAACACATAACACTAAATCGATCGTGATTATCTTGTTTAGATTGATTTAAGGTACCTAGCATGATAATTCAATTGTCCAAGGTATTATCTTATTAGACGTGATAGATCAATCAAGTTAATAGTTCGACAATTTTATAAAAGGGTGATGAAAGCGGTTAAATCATATGAGGGACACATTACAACGCACCCTTGAGAGGTGCGTTACGGTTCTCATAAAACTAACCACTTATCTTTGCTATTTCTCCTTTTATTTAACGAATCTCGGGTTTCCAAGCAATGTTCCAGTATTTAGGCTTAATTCATCAGCTACAAGGGGCACGATGCGTTCTGTTCGACTTTTGGGTCGATTGCGACAGAACGCTGGATCAATTTCGCAGCGTGAGGCTAGGCTTAAGGCTAGAGTCAATACTCAGGTTATGGAATTGTGTCCCCTTCACGTCGGTTTTGAGGCTGTATTTATAGGGAAAGAGTTTGTGGAAAGATAGATTTTAAGATACGAATCCAAAAAGAATCTGGAAATAAAACGGCCCCAGGCATTTTCAGCGCCCAGGGCCGAAGATCTGGGCCGAGTTCTTTGTCAGATTTGGACTCTCAGAACGCGGAGCTTGTGAGACTTATCCGAGTCTTCTAGTGCGTATTAACTTTATGACAGAATGCGTCTGGGCCCGTTACGAACTCTAGGTTCGTTAGGATTTTAATTAACACGTAACTCTTACTTTCGAATTATACCAGGAATAGAACTCCTTTTGCAAATTCTATCTCTTTTAGGATTTATGTTGGAGTGCAACACCTAATTCTGACAGGTTTCTATCTTTTATGACTTTGCCACTTTTAACAACTACCTTTTACGGCAGTTACTATCTTTAGCAGGTTTTCATACATAGCATTTTTGGCTGAAATGAAAAAGGTGATTGAGATTCGTTACTCTATAGGAGATGCGTTGCCAAGTGGAGATTTGTGTTCTCATCATCGAACCTTCCCTTTCGGGAATGGGGACAAAAGTAGGTGTCTACAGTTAGCCCCCACTTTGACTGAGTCTCGAAATGAGACGATGGTCAAAGTACTGGACGGAGTGCGTCATACAAGCCATGGTGTATATGACCTGTTTTGCGAGGGTCTCACGAGCCCCCGAGTGATAACATTTGACTTAAGGGTCATCACTTGAAGTGTTAACACATTCCTCACGTGTCATTGGAATTTGTTAACCGATAGTATAGAAATTCCCTCACTTTGTCATTGGAAGTATCTAAAGATGTTCTCGAAATCAAAGCTATAAAGTGTAACTAGGCCTGGCCAAGCCCAATCACGAGGTAAAACGTTTTAAAAGATTCTCATTTTTAAGGTTAGCTAAACGAGAAAACCCCCTTGTTTTTATAGGACGTAAAACGAAGGAAAATCCAGCACATCGCTTTTTTTGGGAAAACGGAAAACCAATCCTTTGATTTTTGGAAAAGGAAAACCAGAAAAAGTTATGGCTGCAGCGACTAAGGACCTGCGCGGTTAGTGACGCAGACCCCGCCCACTGAAGGTGGGCGAGCCTGTCCGCTAAGGGTGGACGCCCCGTCCGATAGAAGTGGACGAATTTGTTTTGATATTTTGAAAATAAGGACCTACGCGGTTTGTGACATAGACCCCGCCGGCTGAAGATGGCGAGCCTGTTTTGTGTTTTTGAAGATTTCATTTTCGAAAACTGAGGACCTGCGCGGTTAGTGATGCAGACCCCGCCCGCTGAAGGTGGGCGGGCCTGTCCGCTAAGGGTGGACGCCCCGTCCGATAGAAGTGGACGAATCTGTTTTGATGTTTTGGAAATACGGACCTACGCGGTTTGTGACGTAGACCCCGCCGGCTGAAGATGGCGAGCCTGTTTTGTGTTTTTGAAGATTTCATTTTCGAAAACTGAGGACCTGCTTGGTTAGTGACGCAGACCCCGCCCGCTTAAGGTGGGCGAGCCCTGTCCGCTAAGGGTGGACGCCCCGCCCGCTGGAGGTGACCGAACCTGAATTCGTCTTTTCGATTTGGGACCCGCGCGGTTCGTGGCGCCATCTTGCCCGATTAAGGTGGGCAAGTCCCTATTTCCTTTGTTCTTGGGATTTCTTTTGAGAATTTCTTTTTATTCATTCTTGTAAGAGCGAATTCTTTCGAGGGATGCTCGAATTTAGTTGCAACCTGAATGTGGGTTGACAACGTGCTTAGACGGACCATTGTCTCGTGGTCATCATCTTTCATGGTTTTGAGCTAGTCTTTACGGCCCAATTTTGCCACCTTTGGGTCCTTGATTAGAGGACTATGTATAAGTATTGACGGCGACCTTTGTCTTGAGGTCGTAATCCGGTTTTAACTTTTGAGATTATCCAAACACGGGACTTCGTACAGCATAGTCTGGGAATATTATTTTATCTTTGCATACTCTCTTTTGAAATACATATTTTCTTTCAAGCCCCCAAGCATTCGTGCTTTGACGGTCATTTCTTGTCAAAGAGGTTCCTCGGGGATACGCATTTTGTAATGTCCTTGATCGTGTTTGGGATCGTGCTCGTAAGTGCGAGCGATCTTTGTAGTGGTATGCTACTTTGATGAAGTCGTGGAGTGCGACCTCATTTTCCGGGCGACAAAGTGCTTCAGCTTTCAACAATTAATACATCGAGCTCACTTTGGCCCGGCTTGATCTTTTGACAAATAAACGCTTTTTATTTTAAGAAACCAACGACTTGATTTTTTTTGTGTTTCGAAGAATGACTTTGTTTATTTTTTTCTATATCGCCTTATCAAAATGTACATATATTTGAGATGAGTCTAAGTTTCGACAAGCTTTAACATTTGTTCTCACTATTCGGGCTCTAACGGTGCTTTGGGCTTGATCTTGATTACAACAGGGCCTCGTACGATTTTAAGTCCTTTCCTGCTCCGCGTTTTGAAGGGTCCGGGTCTTGGACTAGATTTCCGGCGCCCCTGGCATGGCGTTAATAATTTCGGCGCCCAGCCTTGGGCGCTGGAAATGCTATTTCGACAGTTTTCTTTTCTTAATTCCGGATTTCTTAACACGTTTCCGAATGGGATCAGGATGTCACTTGATGCTTTCGTGTATATATAGGGGGCAAGTACGTCTTTCTTTTTCACCACTCTCCATCTTCCTTTCTCTCACAATTGCCCGGCTTTTACTCTTTCCTATTCTTGCCATGTCGATTCCTCCTTTCTCCCTCCAACGAGTTGTTAGGCGTTGGCTAAGAGCCCTTAATCCCACAGAAAAGGCTTTGTTGAAAGGATACCACTTAGAGGCATTCTTAGGCTTACAACAAATTAATATTGATTATAACTTTCTGTATGCGGCCCTAGACTTTTGGGATTATGATCACCATGTTTTTGTTTTTCGGGGCAATGAAGTATGCCCTTTGCCAGATGAGTGTGCCGCGATCCTTGGTTATCCTACCAATGCTACTCCTGCTACCCCTGGCACTGTTGAAGAGGGTAAAACAACCATAGGGGCTTTCTTAGGACTAGATTCTAACATGCTTGCTGAGATCGTTGTGGGTGATAAGGTTAATTTGGCAAAGCTTGTAAAACACCATTTTAGACCTAGTAGGAATATGACCGAACAGAAATTGAATATTCGAGCATTTGTATTCTGCTTGTTGAACCACTATTTACTGTCGAATAATAATTGCGAGTTCGGTGACATAAGGTTGTTCCCCTTGATCAGCCAGATGGAGGGTTGTTATTCCATTATGCCGTTGGTTGTTGCTGAGACCTTGCTGAGTGCGGATGAGTTAAAGAAGGATGCCAAGTCTGAAATTTTTAAGGGGAGCCCCCTATTGCTGCAGGTAATCGATCGTTTATTTGCGCGCACATATTTATTTTTTTATTCTTTTCGTTTGCCCCTGCCTGGAGCTGATTTTCAGCGCCCAGTGCTGGGTGTCGTATATTCTGGCGCCTAGTCCTGGGCGTTGAAAGTGCATCTCTGGCATTATTATTTTTCTGATCGTACCCGTTTTTTTGCAGATTTGGCTCATGGAACGACTCAGGCTTTTAGAAACTCCCGACGATCCTAAACATTATCGCCCAATAGCCTTGGGTAACCGAAAGTATTTGCACCAAGGCCAGAACGAGGCCGAGTGGGCCTCCTATTTTACTCATGGCATATGCTCTATTAAGTGGGTGGTACCGTGGTGGGGTTTGACTAATATGACGGGGGGTTCCAAGTCATTAGTTTATGTTTCTTTGTTGGGGTTATCTCGGCCCATTTACATCTTTCCTTACCGAGTCATGTGACAGTACGGATTAAGGCAGACTATCCCGTTTTTCGATACGGTACTTCCTAAAGTAGCGGTCTTTTCCGAAGCACGGGTTCAAGCGTGGGCTAAGTATTATGGTGGCCTCCCGCGTGTTGGACCGTGGCTACCGATGGCTTTGTGGGTCTTTTTGAAAACTACAAGTTGTGGATGAGTTTCGATGATAAGGCTGTGAGAACTAAGGCTCGAAATGAAGAGTCGGCTGAGCTTTTGATACCTCGAGGTAGGGCTAAGTATGAGAGCCGTGATGCTGCTAATCCTCGTGACCATGGTATTAAGACTGTAAAACCTCGTCCTGATCGAAAGCGAAAGGAAGTTCCTCCCCGTTCCAGTTCTAGGCCTAAAAAGGTGCCTAACATGAAGGGACCTGCTGTTCACAAAATAAATGCAAGCTCTCGCAGAGATCGTCGCCGGAATAATGTATGGGTTAGGAAAGTTCATCCCCTATCAGAACAGCTAATCCAATTTGATGTTGATAATCCTTCCCCTACCATTGTTTGTTCCCTTGAGGCTGAGCGGGCTATAGCTGTTCAAACTGAAAATATTTCTGAGGCCTTGGCGTCCTTGGAAGTTAGTGTCAAGGATTCTGTTCTTATGGAGATTGATATAGGGGCAGCGCAGAAGCCCGTGGAAGTGTACCCTGCGAACATTGCCCTCTACAAAACTTTATTTGATGATCCGGAAGAACTCGAGTAGTGTAGTTCTTGTTAGGGTATAGGTGCCCTTTATTTTTTCAGTTGTGTTTGATTTTCATTCCTTAGCACTTTGTTTTCCTTCTTATGATTTTCAAAATAAAGGCGTAATTTTGTTTTTCTTGTTTTCGTTTTGTTTCTTTTTTTTTTTTTTTCATTTCCAACACTTATGTGCATTATATTTTTTCTTATTTGATTGGACCGAATCCATAAATAGGATTGCCTACGTATCCTTGTTAAATAACTTTAACTTAGAATCAGGTCGAGCGTAGTTCTAGCTAGAGTAGATTTTAGGATGCCGAATTCGATAAGTATGTTCTGAGATGGAAGCATATTATTTGAAACGGTGAAGTTTATTATTTATTAGAATCTGTTGCTTTGTCGGAAAACAAAAAATTGTTTTTTATTTTTTGAGTACATTATATTTTTTGAGTATACGTATTTTGCATATCATTTTTTCATGTGTTTTTTTTTTGTGGTACGTATACGTGCTGTACCCCCCAAGTGTTCGTTATTTTTCCGTGTATGTGCGGATAAAATGATGAGCACTTCTGGGCAAAAGTCGGCAAGCAGAGAGAATCAACGCTCAGGCTGGGGCGTTAAAGATTTCGGCGCCCAGCCCTGGGCGCTGAAAATGATTCCGGGGCAAGTTTCTTGGCGCGTTGCTTCTTTTCCTTGACATGTTCTTGCATTTATTTCTTTTTCTTTGTTTTGTTTTACTCTTTGTTCGTCAGGAATCAATTTTGACACTATTTTAGAAGCTTTCTGGACTGTTAGCGTTAGACGCATTTTCGTCCGGATTAATTTTTTCTATTCGTGACTCGAAACGGCTTTGAAAATGGAGTTAGGGTGCGGAAGATATGAAGATCTTTGCGTAGGATTTTTGGGTGGGTTGAGGTGCGTGTTGTTAATGAAGGGTATGGTGGGGTTACGTTTTATTAATTTTCTTTTTAAGCAACATTTGCATTTGTTTTGGATATGGTTTCCTTTGATTTCTTTGGGTTGCATGGGTTGACTTTTATGATTGCACGGGTTGACCTTTATGTCTTGGAGATATGAAGGGGATGGTACGGTTTATTTTGTGGATTTCGAGAATTGGTTTTGATATCACAATTCAAGACCGGGTGGGCCTTGCTATTGGGCCTAAAGTGGGCCGCTTCCTTATATTTTTTGATTTTATATTTGCAAATATGATTAGTGCTTGTTTAGTGTTAGAATAATATTTTAGGAGAAATCTTACGCCTTTATTAATTTGGAAAGTAAGGAAAACACACTGAAATCAACATTCTAGGGGGTTCTTAGGACCATATCTGGGGCTTTATTCTTTCTATCATCTAAAGAACTAATAGGCGTTTTGCTAAAGTTCTCTCTACGGCTCAAGCCTTGGGTTTAGTCTCGTAGAACTTTGGTCCTTCGCCTGTACTCATTCTAAACTCTATGCCCTTTGCGTTGACCCACTGACATGTCTTCACCCATCCGTTCTCGGCCTCTTCTAGTGTTGATGTAGGAGTGATTAACAGAGTTGGATCGAAACCTTCATCTTGTAGACCTAGGGTAGTCATCACAGTCTCGTCCTCCATAGGCTTCGATTCGTTAAACAATGTCCATAGAGCTTGGTTATCCAATATTTCAGCGGTTTCAGTCTTGGTGAGGTGGGGTGCCTCATCCAAAGTATGACAGTCATGGAAAATTTTGAATCCGGGCTTTAGCAGGCCATTCTGAACGAAGGGTTCAGGGAAGTTACAGCATGGGTGTTCTTCTCCTTCCCGGACAAACATACCGTTAAGGGTTCTTTGATATGGGGAAAGGAGGGTGGCTCGTTTTGTCTTGGCTGGCTTAAGGCGTAGCCTAGACAAGTTATCATGAATATCTTCCTCTGTTGGTTCATAGCCTAGGCCAAAGGGAGTAGATTTGTTGGGTGGGGGATGGAACATGTAGTTCTTCTTCCTTATGCCCAATGGAGTTCCCGGGAAATAGCCCTGAGCTAGCAATATTTTAGGGATGACCCGGGATGCTAAATTATAGTCCTCAATGAATTGGATGGCTTCATCCACTTGAAAACCGTAAAGGTCTTTCGCATTGTCGGCCGTTCCAACCATAGTACAGCTGACGTCGAGAGGAGGGGCGCGTATTTCCAGAATTACCCCGTTATGGTTAAGTTTAACCATTTGATGCAGGGTAGAAGCCACACCTCCTAAGTCATGGAGCCAAGGGCGTCCTAAGAGGAGGTTGAAAGTGGGCTTGATGTCGATTATTTGAAACTCCGTGGTACGTGCCACGGGCCCGGTTTGTATTGTGAGGTTGATTTTTCCCAACACAGGCCTTCGAGAGTTATTATAAGCTCGTACTCCTTGCGTGGAGGTTTGGAAGTCATCGCTTCCTAGCCCCAAGCAATGGGCGGTTCGCAATGGGAAAACATTTACCGCTGAACCGTTACCTACGAATGTTAGGGGGATGTTTTGTCCTTTGCATCCAACCACTAGATAGAGGGCCTTGTTCTGGGCGCCTCCTTCTTTAGGTAAGTCTTTGTCAGTAAAAACTATTGCTTTTTTCTCAACATCTCTTGTGACGTGGTTAACCAACGAGTCAGGTGTGATGTCCGTAGGGACCGAGATGAGGTCAAGTGAGCGAATGAGTTTTTCACGATGTTCCTTTGAAGTGCACATGAGATCCCAGATGGTAATCTCGGCTTTAGTTCTTTTTAGTTGCTTCAAGAGAGGATTTTCGATGACTTCTGCGACGGTAGTGTGCCGCACGTTTTCAGGAGTCTGTCTGACTGGGATGTCGTCCATAGGGGGTGGGCGAATATCCTGTTGGTACACCCTTCTGGACCGAGTGAGATTGTCAACTTCGGACTCTTAAGGGGTGGTGTCAATGGGAGCATGCCCGGGCCAAGTTTCAGTAAAGAGGTCATGGCCTGACACTTGAGACAGGTAGACATCTTCAGCATCATCATCCCACACGCCGCACACTTCTCTCTCGATTTGGTCCATAGGGACCACGGTGAGTGGTGCACCTTAAGGCGTGATATACACCGTAGGGTCAAAGTCCTTATTTTCTGGTTGGTCGAGAGAGATGTGACAAGAACCGAGTGGGCTCTTGTTGTTGTTGGGTTTGCCAACGTTATATAGAGAGAGGTATTATTTCATCCTCTATCATATCCTGGGATGTGTTTTTTAGATTCCAGCAGTTTTCAGTGTCATGCCCATTTCCTTGATGGAATTTGCAATAGGTGCCCTCGACCCAATATTTACTTTTGAATGAAGGGTCAGGTGTGGGGCCTATGGGCCTTAACTTTCCTTGATTGGTTAGTCTTTGGAAGGCTTGTACCAGAGTCGACCCGAGTGGGGAAAACTTTCGATCTCGGGTCCACCTTCCAGGGCTCCTTCGGGTTGGGGTTTCCTTTAAGGCGTGGACCTCTTGGGCTTGAGGCGTGTGGCCCCTGTTGTAGGTGTTACTTTTGTATGCAGACTTGCTTTGTACTGTTTTTGCAAGGTCATCCTCGATCTTTATTCCTACATCATAAACCCTTTTGAAGGTATCAAGGCCCAAGTACCTAAGGTGTTGTTTATAAGCTGGGTCTAGGTTGTCAATGAATTTTTGGACCAATTCAGTTTCAGGAGGCCTATTAATTAGTTGGGCCGCTTGGTCTCTCCATCTAGCAAAATAGGTCGTGAAACCTTCATTTTTCTTTTGGAAGAGTACTTCCAGCTCGCGCATGGTGACTTGAAAATCCATGTTCGATGAGTATTGCTTGACGAAGACATTGACAAAGTCCTCCCAAGTGGGGAAGAGCTTAGGGTCCTGGTGGTAGTACCATTTGAGAGGCACGGGTTCCAAGGATAAAGGAAAAGCGGGCAAATACATGGATTTGTCCACACCTTTCAAGTTCATGGCATTCACGAAGCTCAAGAGATGATCACGGGGATTGTCCGTGGCTTTGAACTTTGGTAGGTCAGATGAACTGAACTTTTCCGGTAGTTTGCCGGGAAAAGGTTTAGGATCGAGGGAGAAATACTTGCTCCCCATGGTTTGCTGCAGAACCATTTTTCGATCTACTTCTCGTTATCGAGGTCATTTTTGGCTTGCGCAGCTGCTAAGGATTCGTTTTCCATTTTCAATTGGTTCATAAGTTGGGTCATTTGGACCATTTGGTCTCGTAATTCTTCCATGGACGTGTTTGAGGGTACGAATCGAGGTTGGAGAAGCGGAGATCCTTGAAAGGGGGAATGTCGGATGGAGCTTGGAGTTACTAGACCTTGTGTTGGTGATGTAGCTTCGAGACGCACTAACCTTTGATTTTCAGATCGACACCAAGTGGCAGAACCAGCCCTATGCATAAGACAAGCTAAAGTTTAGGCCCAAAGTTAAGCATTACTCAGTCTAGACTTCCGACTCTTTCTATTGGTTTTCTATTCTCACTTATATTGGTACACTTTGGCTCTTGTTTTAGTCATTCTTTGGATTTTCGAAACATTTGCCCGTGTGATATTCAAAGTTATTTTAATTAGCATGTTCGGTTTTGGTGCCGAACATTGTCGTCATAGGAGGCCTAATAACGACACAAGGAGTTGTTTATTTTATAAGTTGTTCTTAGAATCGAGTGCCTTTTTCATACGTCCTCGTAGCAAATTTGTTACGAATTTTTTATTGTTACGTAAATTTTATGCGCGGGCACCGAGGCTACCGTGCCTGACCAAAAGGCCAGGCAGCAACTTCAGCGCCCAGCAGGGGCGTAGAAAATTATTGGCGCCCAGCCAGGGGCGTTGAAAATGCGTCCCTGACTGGTACTCGTATTCTGTTCGTCTATCCTTTTTTCGTACGACTTAATTTTGTGTGCTTGCCTAATAACGTCCTTTACGCGTTGTGCAGCGTTGTGGGATCCGTCACAGGCCGTCCTAGGCGTCGCTTATTTTTGTGGCGATGGCCCGGGGTTGCGGAACACGTATTTTGGTATAACTCTATGGCCAATCGGTGTTTATGAATGTTTGGGCAATTTTTAGGGTCGTTGGTTTTCCGGTATTCTTTATCACACACAATCACAACACAATCACATAATTCGCTACACATAACTAGTATTACAACATGAAGCAAAAAATAATATGTCACATAGTTTATGATAGGCTTCTATGGGTAATATTTGCGCCTGGCTTGGTACGAACCGCTTCTATCGTAGATCCAACACGAGCCCCGGTCGAGGTAGTGCATTCAACAGACGAATTTCGTCCCAAGAGGCCAATCACGATGTAAGCCAAGGGGGCATGCACCAATGAGAGGGACCTAGTGGGCGAGCGATTGGGTTTGGGACAGGTGTACTACTAGCGAAAGTGCCGAGTGGACAACATTCGAAGCGTATGCACCCCCCGAGTGGCGATGGGTATCCTTAGTCCCGACTCCCGAGATGAAACACACCAAGGGAGCCAAGATTCGTTAAGCGGTTCTGTCCGTTCACATTAATATGCTGATTTTCAGGTTGTCCCAACTTGATAAGGAAATAAACGCGGAGTAGGATCGTTTCACCCTTCGGCTATTTTGATTACCTACGAGCACGAGTATTTCATTAACATTCCCCAGCGGAGTCGCCACTGTGAGGGGGTCGAAAAAACACGGGGCTAATGCGTGACCTCGTCCCTCGTGGGCGTGACGTTGTCAGATCAAGTGTAATTGGATTTCCTGTGAGTTTACACCTAATCGACTAGTAATATAGGAGTCGCCATTCAGTTTTTAACGACAATGAGAAAAACTGACAAAACCCGGTTATCGTGACATAAAGGGAGTGCAATTATGTTCGACCACGACGGCCATAGGTTCCCTTGTGATCCCTGGTGTGGGGATCGCTCAACGTACACCCGCAGGGCAGAGATTGAGAGTTCGGGGACTGTAACTACCGAGAGGAGTGCTCATCGATAACTACATAGGCAGGTTATCCTTACTAGCTCAGCATAAATAATTGAAGGGACATGCGTTAAACTATTAAACTATTCTGAATTGATTTTAGCAATATGCAACACATAACACTAAATCGATCGTGATTATCTTATTTAGATTGATTTAAGGTACCTAGCATGATAATTCAATTGTCCAAGGTATTATCTTATTAGGCGTGATAGATCAATCAAGTTAATAGTTCGACAATTTTATAAAAAGGTGATGAAAGCGATTAAATCATATGAGGGACACATTACAACGCACCCTTGAGAGGTGCGTTACGGTTCTCAGAAAACTAACCACTTGGCTTTGCTATTTCTCCTTTTATTTAACGAATCTCGGGTTTCCAAGCAATGTTCCAATATTTAGGCTTAATTCATCAGCTACAAGGGGCATGATGCGTTCTGTTCGACTTTTGGGTCGATTGCGACAGAACGCCGGATCAATTTCGCAGCGTGAGGCTAGGCTTAAGGCTAGAATCAATACTCAGGTTATGGAATTGTGTCCCCTTCACGTCGGTTTTGAGGCTGTATTTATAGGGAAAGAGTTTGTGGAAAGATACATTTTAAGATACGAATCCAAAAAGAATCCGAAAATAAAACGGCCCCAGGCATTTTCAGCGCCCAGGGCTGGGCGCCGAAGATTTCGGCGCCCAGAACCAGGCGTTCAAAATGGGATCTGGGCCGAGTTCTTTGTCAGATTTGGATTCTCAGAACGCGGATCTTTAAAGACTTATCCGAGTCTTCTAGTGCGTATTAACTTTATGACGGAATGCGTCTGGGCCCGTTACGAACTCTAGGTTCGTTAGGATTTTAATTAACACGTAACTCTTACTTTCGAATTATACCAGGAATATAATTCCTTTTGCAAATTCTATCTCTTTTAGGATTTATGTTGGAGTGCAACACCTAATTCTGGCAGGTTTCTATCTTTTATGACTTTGCCACTTTTAACAACTACCTTTTACGGCAGTTACTATCTTTAGCAGGTTTTCATAAATAGCAGTTTTGGCTGAAATGAAAAGGGCGATTGAGATTCATTATTTTATAGGAGATGCGTTGCCAAGTGGAGATTTGTGTTCACATCATCGAACCTTCCCTTTCGGGAATGGGGACAAAAGTAGGTGTCTACAGCGGTATTATCTACCAGTATATCGATGTGTGGTAGCGAGAAGTCATCTTTAGGACTGGCTTTGTTGAGATCGCGTAAATCTACGCACATTCGCACTCGTCTGGCCTTTTTGGATACTGGGACTACATTAGCCACCCTATCTGGATAATTGGATACTTTAATGAATCCTGCTTGTTTCGTGATTTCTTCTTTGATCTTTAGAGCTATTTCGGGTTTGAGTTTTCGTAGCTTTTGTTTTACCGGTGTCATTTTAGGATCCAGCGGTATTCTGTGTTCGGCAATTTCACGATCTATTCCGGGCATGTCTTTGTAGGACCATGCAAAGACGCCTATGAATTCTTTGAGGGTGGAGATCAGACCTGCCTTTTCAGTGGGAGTTAAAGTTAATCCAATTTTTATTAGTTTAGGATCTTCCTTAGTTCTAATGTTTACTGATTCAGTGTCCTCGACTGTGGGAGTTTCATATTCTTTCTCATTCGTGTCGCTGATTATTTCATCATATTTATCTTTGGTTTCGTTATTGGCAAGGCATTTATTTTGACTATTCAGACTTTCAAGGGGCGTGTACTCACAAATTGTATTTATTTTATTAAAGTCGTTAACCATCACATTAAAGAGATCTTTTGGGGTGGAAGTTTTAGGGTATATGCTAGATTTGAGGGTATCTATAGATTCACCATGGTCAGACTCGTCGAACATCTGGCCTTCTTCGGCGGACACTTAAATTTTTTTTCCCTTGGCGTTGGTCCATTTGAAAGTCTTGCGCCTGCCGCGGCCAAGTTGCTCTGGCGGGTTTGGAGAGGGTGTAATCAGCTTGGTGGGATCAAATTCTTCATCTTGCAGTGTCAGGGTCATTATCTCGGCTTTTCCCTTAGTGGGGTGTTTTTAAAGTCCAAACAGTAGCCCGACGGCATGCTGATCTGGGCATTCGTCGTCCCGAGTGTCATGATCAGGCAGAATTCCTGTCCCGAGTTTGGGCGCACTTTCTGAGGCGATTGGCCTTTCGGGGTCGTGGCTTGAGGCCATCATTAGAAATTTATTGTAATACCCCGAATTTTAGGGGTATTTTCTAATGAATTATTTTCGTATTTTAATATAATTTTTACAATTAAAATAAAGGTTTTTAATGAGTTTTAACTAAAAGTAACTACAAATATATTTTAAGATTTATTTTATAAATACACTGAAATTAAGTCTCCAAGTTAAACCCTAATACCCTAAGTTATATATAATCTCAAAACCCTTAAAACCTCCCGTGTTGCTGTACTCTCGAAGAAAAAAAAAAACTAATCTCCATCTCCCTCAAAACCTTGCCTGCCGCCATCACTGCCTCACCCTCACCATATCCAGTTCTTGTAAGTTAATTCTTTTTTATTCCCTTCACTTGATTTATGCGGTTGATTGTAGAATTTAAAAAGGAAAAGAATCAAATCTTGTTTTCCATGTACGAGCCAGCCGAATCCCGTGTAGTATTCTAAGTCCTTCTTGATAATTGTTTGCCACCTGCATATAAGTTTTAGGATTTTAATCATTGTATACTATGTCATCATTGCTTAAAAATATTAAATTTAAGTTTTGTTTTCAAAGAAATCAAGTGAAGAAATGTTTTGGAATTTTCCTACATGTTATGAACAGTAGAAGAGTAGAAGAGTAGTAGTATAGGATATGCAGATTAATACTCCTTCATCGGCATTAACTTAAAGCCGATTACGCACTAACGTTATACCTACTCTAATCATGCGACTACCGTAGACTAACTTAGGTTTATTTATTTTGCGTAATAATAGATGGAGGCTACTTAGGAGACACGAAAGGAGACTACTAGTTTGAGTACGCGCGCGCTCAAGATAAATTTCAATGCCCATCATCTCTAGGTCCCGCTAGCAAAAATATTTTTGGACATATCTATGTGTTATTATGAGATAGAAAGATTAAGTGTTTTGTAAGTGAACTATGTGATTTGAGTTTATGGGCATGTATAAAGTTAGTAATATTATGTAAATCTTATTTGTACTACTACCATTATTTTATGAACCAACTACTTTTGTTTATATTGAAGTGGAGTATGTATTGGATAGTGTGGAAACTAGTATTGGATTGTTATTATTAAGTGTTAATGACTACGTGAACACAATGCATTAAACTATGAAATTTCGAGCTGCATCAGTGGAGTAACCTGATGTCATATGTGATAATAATGAACTAAGGTTGCGTAATTTGATATTTTGGGGTTTGTATGACTACTGTATGCGCTTCAACCTTATGAAATTACTAATGACGTAAAGTGTAATCTGAGAGGGAAAAGCCCGTAAGGTTAGGAATAGGTTGCTCTTCTAGATGTTGTTCTATCGGTGCACTTTAGTGGAGACCCGGTAGGCTTCTAGTAGGTTTCTATTATTCTGTGTTAAACTTTCTGCTTAGTCTTCCTCCTAATTCTATTGGTGCGCGGTCGCGGAGACCCATAGTCAATTAGTGAGGGGTGTGCACACTAGGGACGTTCTGTACTCATCTTACTTTGGCCATTCTTAAGGGTTACGCGAGACCCTTAGCGTTCTCTTTCCCTCAATTAATTGATCTTATGTGATAAGTTTAATATTGGAATTATTAAATTGATACGTGTTGTTTAATTATTTACGTACTCAAAACGTTTTTTAAACTAAAATTATTTATTTTACGGGATGGAGTTGGAATTACTTAGTTTATCTGATTTTTGGGAGTTTGTCTCTCTTGTCTCTTTTCTATTCATTTTTGCAGGTTGGTAAAGGTACTTGGCTATGAGTGAGGAGACTCTTAGAATACCACCTAGTCAATAGACAATTTCTATTTTAGTTTAAGTTGAACTTTGTTATTTATTATTGAGAATTGGTTGTATTATTTTTATGGGCCACCTTTTAGACCACTTAGTTAATTTTGACTTTAATGCTTTTAAATTGTTTTGTTGCTTTGCATTTATTTTCTATGGATAATAAATGTAGCAGTGACACTCCCAAAGTTTGGACGATGGTTTTTATAAAATAAAAACAGGGTTTTTGATTATATAAAAGGCCCAAATTTTGGGTGTGTTACAAATTGGTATCAGAGTTTAGGCCATGACTCGCTTGTTACTTACTAGGATTGTTGGATTTTTTTTAATTTTTTTTTGTGAAGTACTGTTACCAGTATTATAAGTAGTATGTGGGTTGAAATTAGTTACTTATTAGTTATTTGGTTTCAATGATATTGGTTACGGAGTAGTTACTACCTACTTTTAATGACTAATTTTTTTCTTTCTCTCTTTTGTTTAGCCACTTTATCCTAGATGAAATAGATTTTCTCAATTTAGAGTCAACAGGGGTAGTTAGTGGGTGATAGCTACCTTACGTGACTTTACATGTGTGCTTGAATGCGTTTTTGACAGTAATTCCCCTTCGGTGCTATTTTCATCCTACGTGCTAGTTAGGCCATATTGGGTTGTATTGCAACATGTGTTGGCTTGCTTATCATTTGTCATAAGACGTCCTAGAAAAGGATGGACAGTCTTGCCCCGAGTAATCCATCCTAGATATTTTTTTTTTATCTGCAAATTTGGTTTTAAGACATTTTTTTTTTTTTTCATGGTATTAATAGCTAAAATTGTTTACTAAAAGTTAGTAGATACAAAACTAACAAAGTGCAGTACGAGATAGCCTTAATATGTGCAATCAATAGGGTAATTGTGATGTTAATAATTAAGGTGCAAATGTTGGTACGAGAACAACTACTATGAGTTTAAACGCATTAGCCGCGTTGAAATATGTGTGGTGATAACATCAGTGTTAAATTGTGCAGATTGTGCATGCAAAACTATAACGTATACACTAAGTCTCGTACAAGAAGAGTAGAACAAATGGCTGAAACCCCGGAACAACTCGCTGCTAGATTAAGGAACCTTGAACAGATAAACCAGACTATGGGTTTGTTGTTGCAGCAACAGTTGCAAAAACAACAACAACAACAAAAACAATAACCATGCTGACAATGACCCGCAAGCTACCATGGCTAAGGAGCTAGCCGCATTGAAGCCCCCACTATTCCTAGGTAAGGAGGATCCGTTGTTGGTTGAAAACTGAGTACGTGATTTTGACAAGATCTTCACTACTGCTGGTACACCTGATGCTGAAAAGGTGGATCAGGCAACTTTCTACTTGCGCGAAAATGATGACTTATGGTGGGAAAGACAGGGTCCTACACTAAGAAACCAAGAGAACTTTGGCTGGGATGCTTTCAAGTTGTCTATCAAGGGACGATTCTTCCCTGAACACAAAAGTAGAAAGAAATACAATGAGTTCAGTAGGTTCAACCAAACTGGGGGCATGAGCATGTAAAAATATGCTGAGAAGTGTAATGAATATGCTAGGTTCCGTCCCAATGTGGTACATGATGAGAGAGCTAAGGCTTTGAAATTTGAAGATGGGTTGATTTTCAAAATTCAGAAGAAAGTGATAGCAGTTGGCGCAACAACAACATTCCAGGAAGCATATGAAAGGGCTTGCAACACCGAAAGGGTGATAAAGCGTGAAGAAGAGGTGAAGAATATGCACAAGAAGAGAAATAATGTTGAAACCTCCAACCAGCAAGCGTATGACAAGAAACCTCGCTATGGAGGAAATTTTAATGGCTATGGAAATGGAAATAGCTATGGAAATGGAAGTGGAAATGGTAATGGTGGTGGCTATAGGTCTAATGATCGTTACAACAACAATAACCGGAACCACCAAGGCCAAGGAAATCAGAATCAGCAAGGATCCCTTCCTTGCAAGAGATGTCACAAGAGTCATCGAGGTCGTACCTGCCAAGGAGACCCAATCACTTGTTACGAATGCAAGGAACCTGGACATAAGGCACGTCAATGTCCCAAAAGGCAGGGGAATAACCGTCAAGGTCAAAATGGCAACAATAGTAACAATGGAGGCAACTATGGAAGGAACTCGAACAACAATGTCAATGGGCATACCAAAAATGGTAATGGTGGAGCAACAAACACTAACCAGAACAATGGCAATGGGAGGACCAACAATGGAAGGATATATGTCATGAACTAGAATGAGGCTAACATCAATGCGAACGTTGTGACGGGCACTTTTCTTGTTAACTCTAAGACTGCTCACTTACTTTTTGATTCAGGAGCGTCTCATTCTTTTGTATCCACTTCTTTTGTGAGTAAAAATGCATTGAAACCTTCATCCTCGTGCCAAGCCAATATAGTAATACCATCTGGGGAAGTTGTGCTTTGTAAATCCCTATACCAAAACATTCCCATTAATATAGCTGGAACTGAGTTACCATGCAGACCTTATCCAGTTTAACTTTACTGATTTTGATGTAATCCTGGGATGGATTGGCTTAGTAAGTACAAGGCTATAATTGAGTGTCACACCCAGAAAGTATCTCTTAGGGGGCCAAAGGGGAATAGAATTTCTTACCAGGGAGTTGTGTCTAAGCCTGAATTCAGTATTGTGTCAGCCATGACTTTTCATTCTTATATTAGGAAAGGTTACCCCATATACTTCTGCCATTTGCAAGATGTGAATGTAGAAGAGAAAGTAATAGAACAAATTCCAGTAGTAAGAGAATTTCAGGATGTATTCCCAGAAGAAATCCCAGGGATGCCACCAGCTAGGGAGTTGGATTTCAAAATAGATTTAGTGCCTAGGACAGGAGATATTTCCAAGGCACCATATAGGATGGCACCCACAGAGATGAAGGAGTTGAAAATGCAGTTAGAGGAGTTGCTTGAGAAAGGGTACATTAGACCGAGTGTCTCACCTTAGGGAGCACCTGTTTTGTTTGTGAGAAAGAAGGATGGGAGCATGAGATTGTGCATTGACTATCGAGAGTTAATCAATGTCACAGTAAAGAATAGGTATCCGTTACCTAGGATTGAGGATTTATTTGATCAACTTAAGGGTGTTGGGATCTTTTCGAAAATTGATTTGAGGTCGGGATACCACCAGTTCAGGATTGCAGCCGAAGATGTACCTAAGACAGCCTTTCGCACAAGATATGGCCATTATGAGTTCACTGTCATGCCTTTTGGACTCACAAATGCGCCAGCGGCTTTTATGGACCTTATGAATAGAACTTTTCAGCCGTATTTGAATAGGTTTTTTGTGGTGTTTATAGATGATATTTTGGTGTACTCAAGGGATAAGGAAGAGCATGAGGAGCATCTAAGGAGAGTGTTGGAGATACTCCGTGAAAAGCAGTTGTATGCTAAATACTCTAAGTGTGAGTTTTGGCTAGAGAAAGTAGCATTCTTAGGCCATGTGATATCGAAAGAGGGAGTTGCAGTTGACCCATCTAAGATTAGAGCAGTGACTGATTGGCCTCGACCTACTAGTGTGACAGAAGTAAGGAGTTTCTTAGGCCTTGCTGGTTATTATAGGAGATTTATGCAAGACTTTGCTAGAGTAGCTCAACCAATGACAAATTTAATGAAAAAGACAACGAGATTTCAGTGGGATGAGAAATGTGAGCAAGCTTTTCAAGAGTTGAAACGAAAACTTACCTCTGCACCAGTTTTGACATTACCCTCGGGAGTTGATGGCTTTGAAGTGTATAGTGATGCATCAAAGAACGGGTTAGGGTGTGTACTTATGCAACATGGGAAGGTTGTAGCTTATGCATCGAGGCAACTTAAGCAGTATGAGAAGAATTACCCCACACATGATTTGGAGCTAGGGGCAGTGGTGCTTGCTCTTAAGATTTGGAGACACTACTTGTATGGTGTGAGGTGTAAGGTTTATGCAGACCACAAAAGCTTGAAGTACATATTCACTCAAAAGGAGTTGAACATGAGGCAAAGAAGATAGCTAGAATTGATAAAAGACTATGAATTGGAGATCTTGTATCATGAAGGAAAGGCAAACAAGGTAGCTGACGCATTGAGCAGAAAGACAAGCCACACGATGAACGCAATGGTGTTGGCAAAGGAGTTATGTGAGGAGTTTCAAAAGCTGAATTTAGAAGTGATGGAGTCTGGTCAAGTTGATGCTCAGTTGAATGCAATGTATGTAGAACCTACCATATATGGTGAGATTCGAGAGAAGCAAGCAGCAGATGAATGGTTGGGAAAGGTTAGAAAAATGAAGGAAGAAGGAGCAGCTATTGATTTTGAGATTGATGATACTGGAGCAGTGAAATATAAGGGAAGATGGTGCATTCCTAAAGATGAGGAGCTAAAGAGGAAAATATTAGAGGAGGCTCATAATACGCCTTACTCGGTACATCTAGGCGGAGATAAACTTTATAAGGACCTTAAACAACATTTTTGGTGGTCTAACATGAAGCGTGAGGTAGTTGAGTTTGTAGCAAGATGTCTAACATGTCAAAAGGTAAAGATTCAACATATGAGACCTGGAGGGAAGTGACAATCCTTAAAGGTACCAGGATGGAAGTGGGAGTCGATTTCAAGGGATTTCGTGATGTCATTGCCACTTACCAAGACAGCAAAGAATGCAATTTGGGTCATAGTTGATCGCTTGACAAAGACAGCAAGATTCATTGCCATGAAGGATACGTGGAATGTGAACCAACTAGCAGATGCATACGTTCGAGAAATAGTGAGACTGCATGGAGTTACTATGGATATCATTTCAGATAGGGATCCAAGATTCTTGTCAAACTTTTGGGGTACTTTTCAGAAAGCATTTGGTACTATACTAAAGTTCAGCACCGCATTTCATCCTGCTACTGAAGGACAGACAGAGAGGACGATTCAAACTCTAGAGGATATGTTAAGGGCTTGTGTAATGGATTTCGCTGGATCGTGGGATGAGCGCTTGCCTATGATTGAGTTCTCATATAACAATAGCTACCATGCAAGCATAGGAATGGAACCTTATGAAGAGTTATATGGGAGGAAATGCAGGAGTCCTTTGTGTTGGAGTGATATTAGTGAGTCGTTGACATTGGGGCCAAAAATGATAGAAGAAACAACAAGGCAGGTTAGGTTGATACAAGAGAATATGAAGGCAGCCCAGGATCGGCAGAAGTCATATGCAGACCAGAATAGAAGAGTGGTGGAGTTTGAAGTTGGAGAAAAGGCATTACTTAAGGTTTCACCGACCAAAGGTGTCATGCGATTTGGAAGGAAGGGAAAATTGAGCCCGAGGTACATTGGCCCGTATGAGGTGTTGAAACGAGTTGGAGAGGTGGCATACCAGTTAGCTTTACCAATGTAGTTAGCCAATGTCCAAAATGTTTTCCATGTCTCCCAACTCAGAAAATATATCCATGATACTAACCATGTAATACAACCAGAGTCTATTCAGTTAGATGAGTCATTAACCTCCAAAGAGCGCCCTATTAAGATTCTTGATACCAAAACGAAAAGTACCCGGAACAAGGTCGTTAAGTTAGTTAAAGTGCTATGGTCGAATCGAAATTCCGAAGAGGCAACTTGGGAAGCTGAGGATGACATGAAAAAGCGTTACCCAGAACTATTTGAGCAGAGATGCTAAGTTTCGGGGACGAAACTCTTTTAGGGAGGTTGAAATAGGATACTAACATACTAGTTTCGTTCTTTTAGCACTTTGTCATGAGAATTAACCTTAAGTTCGAGGACGAACTTTGTTTTTTGAGGGAGTAGATGTAATACCCCGAATTTTAGGGGTTTTTTCTGATGAATTATTTTGGTATTTTAATATACTTTTTACAATTAAAATAAAGGTTTTTAATGAGATTTAACTAAAAGTAACTACAAATATATTTTCAGATTCATTTTAGGAAATTTTGTGAAACACTACCTTTAAGTTTGGTGGTTTTGTGAATTGCTACCTTATAAAAACTTTTTTTAATTTAACTACCTTATAAGTTTGGTTTGTTTGACTAACACTACCATTTGACGTTTTTCGTTAATATTTTCCGTCTTGTATTTCTTCTATTCTTTTAAATATATCTGTTCATTTGTCATTTTGTGCATTTGCCATATTAAATAAGCGTTGTAATGGAAGACGTAAAACATTAACAAAAAAACGGCAAATGGTAGTATTTGTCAAACAAACCAAACTTATAAGGTAGTAAAATATAATTTCCTTTTTAAAAGGTAGCAATTCACAAAACCACCAAACTTAAAGATAGTGTTTCACCAAATTTCCTTTATTTTATAAATATACTGAAATTAAATCTCCAAGTTAAACCCTAATACCCTAAGTTATACATAATCTCAAACTCTTAAGACCTCCCGTGTTGCTGTACTCTCGAAGAAAAAAAAAACTAATCTCCATCTCCCTCAAAACCTTGCCTGCCGCCATCACTGCCTCACCCTCACCATATCCAGTTCTTGTAAGTTAATTCTTTTTTATTCCCTTCACTTGATTTATGCGGTTAATTGTAGAATTTAAAAAGGAAAAGAAACAAATCTTGTTTGCCATGTACGAGCCAACCGAATCCCGTGTAGTATTCTAAGTCCTTCTTGATAATTGTTTGCCACCTGCATATAAGTTTTAAGATTTTAATCATTGTATACTATGTCATCATTGCTTAAAATTTTTAAATTTATGTTTTGTTTTCAAAGAAAATCAAGTGAGTAAATGTTTTGGAATTTTCCTACATGTTATGAACAGTAGAAGAGTAGTAGTATAGGATATGCAGATTAATACTCCTTCATCGGCATTAACTTAAAGCCGATTACGCACTAACGTTATACCTACTCTAATCATGCGACTACCGTAGACTAACTTAGGTTTATTTATTTTGCGTAATAATAGATGGAGGCTACTTAGGAGACACGAAAGGAGACTACTAGTTTGAGTACGCGCGCGCTCAAGATAAATTTCAATGCCCATCATCTCTAGGTCCCGCTAGCAAAAATATTTTTGGATATATCTATGTGTTATTATGAGATAGAAAGATTAAGTGTTTTGTAAGTGAACTATGTGATTTGAGTTTATGGGCATGTATAAAGTTAGTAATGTTATGTAAATCTTATTTGTACTACTACCATTATTTTATGAAACAACTACTTTTGTTTATATTTTACGAAGTGGAGTATGTATTGGATAGTGTGGAAACTAGTATTGGATTGTTATTATTGAGTGTTAATGACTACGTGAACACAATGCATTAAACTATGAAATTTCGAGCTGCATCAGTGGAGTAACCTGATGTCGTATGTGATAATAATGAACTAAGGTTGCGTAATTTGATATTTTGGGGTTTGTATGACTACTGTATGCGCTTCAACCTTATGAAATTACTAATGACGTAAAGTGTAATTTGAGAGGGAAAAGCCCGTAAGGTTAGGAATAGGTTGCCCTTCTAGATGTTGTTCTATCGGTGCACTTTAGTGGAGACCCGGTAGGCTTCTAGTAGGTTTCTATTATTCTGTATTAAACTTTCTGCTTAGTCTTCCTCCTAATCCTATTGGCGTGCGGTCGCGGAGACCCATATTCAATTAGTGAGGGGTGTGCACACTAGGGACATTTTGTACTCATCTTACTTTGGCCATTCTCAAGGGTTACGCGCGGCCCTTAGCGTTCTCTTTCCCTCACTTAATTAATATTGATCTTATGTGATAAGTTTAATAATAGAATTATTAAATTGATACTTGTTGTTTAATTATTTACTTTACGTACTCAAAACGTTTTTCAAACTGAAATTATTTATTTTACGGGATGGAGTTGGAATTACTCAGTTTATCTGATTTTTGGGAGTTTGTCTCTCTTGTCTCTTTTCTATTCATTTTTGCAGGTTGGTAAAGGTACTTGGCTATGAGTGAGGAGACTCTTAGAATAACCACCTAGTCAAGAGACAATTTCTATTTCAGTTTAAGTTGAACTTTGTTATTTATTATTGAGAATTGGTTGTATTATTTTTATGGGCCACCTTTTAGACCACTTAGTTAATTTTGACTTTAATGGTTTTAAATTGTTTTGTTGCTTTGCATTTATTTTCTATGGATAATAAATGTAGCAGTGGCTCTCCCAAGGTTTGAACGATGGTTTTTATAAAATAAAAACATGGTTTTTGATTATATAAAAGGTCAATATTTTGGGGGTGTTACATTTATGCTCCGTCGGAAGTCGCTCCTGGCTAGTGGTCATCGGATTGGCGGAATATTTCAGCAGTGGATCTATTGATTTAGTGCCAAGTGATGCGGATGACTCGATGTTACAGGGCAGTTATTTAGGATAATGGATTGGTTTACTACCGGATATGCATTTGACGCAGACTTGGAATGGCTCGCTTTCCTCAGGCAAAGGTGGTTACTAAAGACTTAACTCGGGTGAACGTCGGATTTTTTTAGCTTTAGTGGTGTCATGCGAGTAATAAGTGTTATTGGTGAGCCAATAATTACTTTGTGAATCTTTTTTTTTTTAGTTTAATCCAAGAGTATGTGAAATTTGTCGGGAGTTGAGCCAGTGGCGCCAGAAATTTCCAGCTCTGAAGAGTGCAGCGTGGGAATTTTCTAGCACTTGCCTGTTGTGCGCTAGAAATTTCCAGCGCCTGCGGGTATTTGTGCAGTTAGCCCTTTTTTAGTCGATTTTTTGTTCCGTAGCCTGAATTTTACCAAACTGCGCCCTTTGTTTGAGCTTTTGTGCACTCAAATGTTCAGCATTCCGACGCAAACGAAAAGTAATTTGCGTGTACTGGCCTTTGGGCTTGATTGGTAAAAGCTAATGCGGAGTTTTGATTGAATTGACTTGATGAGGCTTAATTCCGTGAGAATACCTTCGGCGCAATTTTGAATATGCGTTACGTAATGGGTATTTTCAGCCAGACCTACGTAATGCTTAAGGCAGATGCGTATTTTGGCCTTTCGAATTGGTCGCACGATAGAATGGACTCTTAACTCTCAAGTTCTGATTTGTAGGCTTAAATGCGAGGAATAAGAAGACATGCGCTGGAAAAATAGCAGCGCACACTAATGCAGCGCAAGAATTTTCAAGCGCTGGCCTGGTCAGCGTAAAAGTTTCAGGCACTGGCCATTATGGCTTATTTATTTCCTCGTAGCAGGCGTTAGAAATTTCTAGGGCGCTGGAATTTTCTAACGCTCGACAGGGCAACGCTGGTTTATTCTGGCGCTTGGCTCCTGGTTGCGGAATTTTAACTCTGATTCGCAGCTTTAATATTATTTCGACGTTTTAGAGCGTATTATGGAACTTTGAAAGAATTTTTAACCTTAAACTGAGCGACTGGTTTATTAGTTTCACATAGCACATAAGAATCTACATCAAACTAACAACAAGCATGATTTCAAGTACGATGTGCATTTAGTTTATGCTAGTCTCTAAGGTTCAATAGGCTTGGGTGTAAAGTGTACCAAACCTATCGTCAATCCCCTAACAGGCCCTTGTCAGAGTAGCCAGGTTCATGACGAATTTTATCGAGCCCTATCTGGTACGTGCTGGAGTGGCATATACCGTGAATGGATCTAGGAGGTAAGCGGTTCGATTTTGGTGGATGTGCTACATTGCGAATGCATCGAGTGGATAACATCCGAAGCGCGTGCACCCTCGGGCTGATATGTGTCCTCAATCTGGACTTCCGAGATGAAACATGCCAAGGAAGCCGAGATTCGGTATGCGATTCTGTCGCGATCATTCGTCACATTGAATACATCAGGTCGTCCCAACTTAATAAGGATGTGGCGTAGCGTACGATTTCTGCTATACGGCTTCTTCATTGACGCACTACTTGCATAGATTATTTCAATATTGTCCCCAGTGGAGTCTCTAGTGTGAGGGGGTCGAAAAACACGACGGGGCGCCTCTAAAAGAGTGTACGGCCCGCACGACTTTTTCCCTCTGGATGTGGCAAGCATATTAAGTAAATAGGAACTAACTGTGGACGTTAGCCTCTTTTTACTAGTTTGTAGGAGACGCCATTCAATTTAAGAAAACTGACAAAACCCGGGTATCGTGATATGCCTGGAGTGGAAACATATTTGACTCACAACGGTCATAGGTTCCCTTGTGATCCCTGGTGTGGATATCCCTCAACGTACATCCAGCGAAGCAGAGATTGAGAATTCGGGGAACGTTTACTAATACGGGGAGTGCCCAGCATTAGCCCACGCGGCGGTCCTTACTAGTTCAATGTGACGACGGCGGGACATGCGTTATAATACATTACTACTCTGGATTGATTTTAATGCACAGATATTACTAAACAGATGTCAAAATAATGATTTAGGTTAATTCAAGGTGCTTAGCAATAAACCAGTTTGTCCATGAATTATCTGATTTAGGCGTGAGCAATATAACAGATTAAAGTGAACAGATTTATATGGTGATGAAAGATGTAAAATATAGATTCAGGTTACAGTATAGCGTAGGCTATACTGCGGTTCTCAGGAACACCTACCACTTGACTTTGCTAGATTTTCGTTTAGCCTTCGAACTTTCAAATGACTGACTGGCTGCGGGACGGGATTCTTCTAGAGTTTTTGTATGTTTAGGCTTAAGGATTGGGTTAAGACTTAGGCGACACTTCGGCTGTATTCGGACTAATTCAAGTGGTCGTGCGGGCAGGATCTGCTTAATAGAGTGTTAATGCGGCAAACACACGAATACGGAACATAGAGAAGCTTCGGTCAATACTCAAGGTTAGGGTTTTAGGCTAGGGATATGTGTTATTTTCCGGAATTTAGAGGCCCTATTTATAGTAAAATAGGCCTGAATAAGATAGAATTAAGAAATGGGAGTTTTCTGCTGAGAAGTGTGCAGCGCAAGAAATTTCCAGCGCTTGGATCAGAAGCGTTGTTATTTTCTAGCACTTCACATGCCAGCGCCAGATGTGTTTATCTTATAGCTGGATTGAAACTCTATTGTGTGTGATTGGGTGAGAATCAAATTGCAGCGCCAGAAAATAATGGCGCTTTGATTTGTGCGCTGGAAATATTGTGGCGCGTACGTGCCAGCGCTAGAATTTTCTAGCGCTGGTGTTTTATTCACTTTTCCAGCTTTATCCGGTTTTACACGAATCTCACTCACAGTTTTTATCTTTTAGAATACTGGTTGGGATGCAACTCTTATCCTTTATCCAATAATAAATCGTAATGCGACTTACACACTCGGATATTTATCTTATACAGTTACCATTCTGGCAGCATTCAGGCGTAGCAGTTTCTATAAATAGTAGTTTCTAAAAATGGAAATATGGTTTACGGGATTATCAGTCAGTCATAGATCATTCGTTGCATACTTAGGAAAGCTTTGTCAAGCGGTGTTTGGTTTCATCATTGAACACACCGTATCGGGTCTAGGGACAAATGTAGGCGTCTATACTTTTTATTTTTTCCTTGTTCATGATTCATTGGCTATGGATTCCTTTTTAAAAGTTTAACCTTCTATTAATAATTGTTGCAAATAAATTGATCTAGATGAAGGTATCGGGAAGAAAGTAGCTCGAATTCAAAAAATTCCAGATGGAAGTGGTGGGTAGAGGTGGTGAGTAGAGGTATTGAGCAGAGGTTGTGGGAAAAAGTGGTGAACGGTGGGGTGGGATAAATTGGTGGGCAGTAGTGGTGAATGGTGGGTGGGAGAAAGTGGTGGGCAGTAGTGGTGAATGGTGGGTGGGCGGCGGTGGTGAAGGTGAGAGAGTAGATCGGAAATATCGACGCCATTTTTGTAAGTAAAGATCACGATTTCCACCGTGAGTTTGTCACCACTTCCGCTAGGGTATGGACAATTCAAGAATAATTAGATTTAAGAATAACTCAATTAAAATATCTGTAATTTTTTTAATACTTTCAATTCCAGAATTGAAATTCTTAAAATTTGCCAAACATCATATTTGAAGTACGAAATTTCAAATGAAATCATGGTTTCCAAACACTACCTTATGATACTTTTAATAATATAACATCGGTTATAACTATGTTTTAAAGAACTAGGTGTAATTAGCACGTAAATAAATTATACTTCCTTAACAAATCACATGTCACACAAAATAATTGCAAGAGTGGTTGGCTTGAGCCTAGAATCAACCTCGAGTCAAGTTCTACTTGAAGACCTATACTGTGGGCTCAAGTTCAAACCCCTTGCCTTATGGAGCTGGAAAGATATCATAAGGCCTCAAACTGAAGGGAAATCAGAGGGCCTCAAACTGGAAAGAAATCAGAGGGCCCTATAGAAGTGTGGAACTGCAGTCAGCAATTTGAAGTGGTAAAGCCTGATAGCACATCTGCATTGGTCGGAGTTGTGTACCATAGTTTTCTTGTGTTTGATATTTTCTATATGCCTTTATAGATGTTACTTATTGTGCATAAAATCAATATGGATATCTTATATATGGATATCACAGGCCAAAGTATGCATCGTGCATTGATAATTGAGGGACAAGATGTTAAAATATGCATATGCCATAGCAGAAACAAGATGTTAGATACATCTTCTTTGACTAGATAACCAAATTAAGAATTAGACCCCCCCCCCCCTCCCCCCCCAAAAAAAATTAGGCACTTACACATACAAATGCTGATAAAAGAAACAATGGGTAGAGGACCCTTAGCTTATGATATCCATCAACTATCCATATACTGAGAATATGGTTAGTTTCATCTAGAAGGCCAGAACCTCCAACCTCTCAGCGCCTCCCAAGTTTAGGACATCTTGCACTACTCATTCCATGGCCACTACTTCATATCTATTGTACACATTGCTTCCCAAACAAAAAGACTTTTGAAAATGAAAATCAAGCAGGACTCTTATAATTACAAGTCTGAGACAAGAAACCCAAAAACAAAAATGTTGCAAACAAGAAGGATAAAAAATCCAAACTTTGTTTCTTGTTAGGAATGTAATGGTCCTCACTTCAAGAGGGATTGTCCAACCTTTAAAAAGAAGAAGGCTAGCAATGGTCAACATAACAACGTCGACAAGAACCAAGGTATGGTTGTAGCACATGATTCTATAAGTCTAGAAATGAATTTTGTGGCTATGATTTCTGAAATCAATGTAGTGCAGGTTGATGACTCTTGGTGGATTGATACGGCAGCCTCTAGACATGTGTGCATGGAATTAAGGAATTATTTCAAGTCTTTTGAAGATTTGGAAGATGGTCCAATTTTGTACATGAAGAATGATTCTATGGTCAAGGCTAAAGGAATAGGCCAGGTAGAATTATTGCTAACATCTGGAAAAACTTTAACTCTTAGGGATGTAGTTTTTGTACTAGAAGTTAGGAAAAACTTAATGTATAGAGGTGTATTAAATGAGTATGGATTTAAGATGATTTTTGAGGCTGATAAGTTTGTATTAAGTAAGGGTGGTATTTATTTAAGACAAATATATTACTGTAATGAGATGTTTAAATTAAGCATTGATAATGAATTATGTTTACTTGCTTGATGTTTCTTCTATATGTAATAATCGTTTATGTCATGTTAAATATCGCCGCTTGTATGGCATGTCTAAAGTGGGTATGATTCATCCTTTTGATTATAATATGGAGAAGTGTAAAACATGCATCTTAAATAAAATTACAAGAAATCATTTTCCTAGCGTGCAAATACAATAAAAATTGCTTGAATTGGAGCATGCATAGTGATTTGTGTGATTTTCACATTTCACCATCTTTAGGAAATAAGAAATATATTGCAACTTTTATTGATGATTATTCAAGGTGGTGTTACATTTATTTGTTTTCTTCTAAAGATTAAGCACTTGATAAATTAAGATCTTTAAAATCGAAGTTGAATTGCAAACTAATCAAAAGTTTAGAAACTTCGAACAAATAAGGTGGAGAATATTATGGTCTAAGTTATTTTCAGTCCATTGGTATAATCCATAAAATTACTGCACCATATTCTCTCCAAAGTAATGGGCTTGTAGAAAAAAAAGAATAGGGTTCTAAAAGAAATGGTTAATTCCGTGCTTTTCTACTTCGGGTCCTAGTGACGGTTTTTGGTATTAAGCTATGTTGACAACTTGTTATGTCTTGAATAGAGTTCCTAATAAAAGGAATAAGGCTCTGTTCTTTAGAGTTGAACTGAACTAAACTGAAATTAACTGAACTGGACTAAACTGAACTGAATGCTCCTTAACTAAACTTAACTTAACTTAACTGATAAATAATAAATAATAAATTATAAATTATAAATTATAATTATAAATTATAAATTATAAATAATAAGTAATAAGTAATAAGTAATAAGTAATAAATAATAAATAATAAATAATAAATAATAAATAATAAATAACATATAATATATAATATATAATATATAATATATAATATATAATAAACAATAAATTATAAATTATAAATTATAAATAATAAATAGTAAATTATAAATTATAAATAATAATTACAATTAATAATTAATAATTAAAAATTAATAAAAATTAATTAAAAATTTATCATTAAAAATTTATCTTATTATTTATCAATTATCATTTATTATTTATTTATTTATTATTTGTATCAGATGCAATTCATAACTTGTTAATTCACCTAGTGAATGTTAAAAATACGTTCCTTAATGGTGAATTGGAGGAGGAAGTGTATATGAACCAGAAGGCTTTGTTGTTAAAGGACAGAAGAGCAAGGTTTGCTAGTTAATTAGATCTTTGTATGGGCTAAAACAAGCACATAAGCAATGGCATCAAAGTTTTGATGAAGTCTTTTTTGTCAAATTGCATGTTTCAAAATAAATCAAGTCGATAAGTGTGTAAATAGAAAATTTTATGAAAACAGTAATGGGGTTGTAATTTGCCTATATGTGGATGATACGCTTATCTTTGGGACTGATTTGGAACACGTTGAAAAGACCAAAGTTTTTCTCTCTAAGCGGATGTTATTCTTGGAATTAGAATAATAAGAAAAAAATGGAGCAATATCTTTGTCACAATCTCATTATATTCAGAAAGTGATTGAGAGGTTTGGTGAATCAAATTGTTCACCATTTTCTACTCATATAGATCTAAGCATTAAGTTGGTTTCGAGTAGGGTACTCCAATTTCACAACTGGAGTATGCAAGCTTGATGGGAAGCTTGATGTATCCTATGACTTGTACTAGACCGGATATAGCTTTTATTGTTGGAAGGCTAAGTCGGTTTACTAGTAATCCTAGTATGTTTCATTGGCAAGCTTTGAGGCGAGTATTAAAGTATTTGAAGAAAACAATAGATTATAGATTGACTTATACGGGAGATCCTTCGGTATTAGAAGGATACTCAAATTCTAGTTGGATCACAAACCAAGAAGATTATTCATCTACAAGTGTTTGGTTGTTTATTTTTGGAGGAAGTGTCATTTCATGGGCTTCTAAGACACAAACATGTATAACTAATTCAACTATGGCATCGGTATTTTCATAGCATTAGCTTCATATTGCAAGGAAGCAAAATGGCTAAGGGATTTGTTGAGAGTGGTAGACTTATGGGTAAAACCAATGTCTCCTAAGGGTGAGTTTATCCCTAGTCTTAAAGGGAGTCTCAAGGTGAGTCTCAAGCCTAAATCTTGGGATTATGTGGTAAAAGACTTCACCAAGTCTTGAACTGAGTTTGAAAATCCAAGACTCACTCAAGACTTACTTAAGACTCCACTTTTTTCTTCCTCCAATTAAATCATGCACATCATTATACTTAATTTATCTTATTTCACCCAACTAAATTATTGATGGTTTATGTATTATTTTGTTTAATTTGCCTTTAAATTTATGTTCTACATCTTTTGAATTTAATATGTTGTATTATTGTTTCTAATTTGTACGGAATATATGTCAATTTTGAATGAAATAATATTTTCAAATTTTTTTTCCAATTTTTTTCTCGAATTATAAATTACTTTGTTTTAGAGCTGATCAACATGGGCCCGGGCCGCTGGCCCGGCCTGATCCGATCCGAAAATTACCGGGTTTTGGACAGAAGGCCCGGACCGACCCGATTTTTTTAAAAAAATTTACGGGTTTTGTACGACGCAAAACAACAATTTTAGTTATAAATTTGGCCCGGCCCGAAATTAGCCCGAAAAGCCAGCTATTTTTAGCACGAAATAACGGGGTTTGGGCATACAAAATCGGCCCGAAGCTTGACCCGCCCCGCCCCGACATAATGGACAATTTTTTATGTCATCGACCCGGCCCAACCCGCCTTTTGATCAAGTCTACTTTGTTTATATATAAGAAAACATAGTTTAAATATTATTTAGAAAATATACCAACAAAAAAAATACATAAAATATTATTTTAAGAGTTAGGTGAGTCTGATGTGAGTCTGAGGATAATGTGTAAAAATATGGTGAGTTTTGTGTGAGTCTGGATAATGAAAAACTTAGTGGAAAGTTGATGTGGCAGAGTATGAAGATTGAAGTTGAGTCTGGGGATAAACTCACCCTAATGCTATACATTGTGATAGTGCTTCAACAATGGCTAAGGAATATAGCCAAGTGTATAACGAGAAATCAAGGCATATTGGTATGAGGCACAACTATGTGCGTGAATTGATTAAGGATTGAGTCATTACCATTGATTATGTACGGTCTAATCTCAATTTGGCTGATCAGTTTACTAAACCATTGCCAAAAGAGTTAGTGTACAAAATGTCTGTATAACGAGAAATCAAGGCATATTGGTATGAGGCACAACTATGTTCGTGAATTGATTAAGGTTTGAGTCATTACTATTGATTATGTACGGTCTAATCTCAATTTGGCTGATCAGTTTACTAAACCATTGCCAAAAGAGTTAGTGTACAAAATGTCTCAAGGGGTGGGTCTTAAGCCTATTGGAAAATCACAAGTGAAGGAAAACTCAATTTAACGCACTAGTAAAAAAACCCTTATTGCAGCGGGCTTTTAGACCCCTGTTACAGCGTACATCGTATGCTGCAGCTGGGGGGCCTGCAACAAGTCTGAACTTATTGCAGCGTACAATGTTCGTAGCAAAAAAATACTTTTTTACATCGTACATATGCATGTACGCTCCAACAAGTGTCAAAATTTTGGCCAAAATATTGACTTGTTGCAGCGTACAAAGTCGTGTACGCTGCGAAAGACTCCACTTGTTGCAGGGTACATCTATTTGTACGCTGCAACAAGTCTGGAATTTTGCCAAATTTTACACCCTTGTTGCAGCGTACACATATATATGTACGGTGCAACAAAGCACTTTTGGCGGGAAAATTCTAATTTTGTTTAGGGATACCTAGAGTTCCTTGCACCAAATATAGAAACCTGTCACAACAATAATAGAATATCGCAAACAAATATAAAAACAATAACTGTAGTTTTGTATATATCCCAAAACCAAAGTTCACGTACCACTACATTTAAATATATGTACGTTCTAATTTGAACATACGCATACATTTTAACATAAAAGATTGTTATATAACATCTAAACCAACTTGATCAAGCGCCCTCAGGTCAATAATAAATACTTGCTGGTAAAAAACTTCGCCCATTGCTCACGAACCACATCAATTTCCTCACTAGCATAAGGCGCAGTCCTCGGAGTATAGACCTTTACAAAAACAAAATTTTGATAGGAGCATTAGATCGATTAAATGAAAATGAAATGTCACATTTTAACATTCAAGCAACTAATGACAATGTACTAATAGTCTAGAATACGAATCAATTAAGAGTAAGAAAAATTAATTAATTACCTCATCTAGCCGGCCTTCATAGTCATGGTGTAACGTGACTATCTCTAACATGAACTTCATAACGTAATAGCCACACTCAGTTCCGCCGATTTGTTGAGCACACTGATTAAGAAACATAATACTTTATCTTGCAAGGCCAATAGTTAATAAAAACAAAGCTAAAGATAATTAAGAAACATATTATACCTCTATATGAATGGGTTTACACGACTTAACACTCGTTTTATTCGGACAATTCCCACCATTGCACTTGTACACTTGGTATGCCCTAGGTTTGAATGAGCTTTAGAAACTTAAAACTATGCATATTAGTCATGTAATAAGCATCAAATGAGTCCTTAGGCTCTTTAGTTCAAATTTGGAGCGGAAATGTCATTTTAACTCTAAATATGACCTATAGCGACCCAATGAGCCTTAAATGTGCATAAATAGGTTCGAATGAGTTTTAAAAAGTTAAAACTATGCATATTAGTCATGTAATAAGAATCAAATGAGTCCTTGGGTTCTTTAGTTCAAAGTTGGGAGCGGAAATGTCATTTTAGCTCTAAATATGACCTATAACGACCCAACGAGCCTTAAATGTGCATAAATAGGTTCGAATGAGTTTTAGAAAGTTAAAACTATGCATATTAGTCATGTAATAAGAATTAAATGAGTCCTTAGGTTCTTTAGTTCAACGTTAGGAGCGGAAATGTCATTTTAGCTCTAAATATGACATATAACGACCCAATGATCCTTAAATGTGCATAAATAGGTTCGAATGAGTTTTAGAAAGTTAAAACAATGCATATTAGTCATGTAATAAGAATCAGATGAGTCCTTAGGTTCTTTAGTTCAACGTTAGGAGCGGAAATGTCATTTTAGCTCTAAAAATGACCTATAACGACTCAATGATCCTTAAACGTGCATAAATAGGTTTGAATGAGTTTTAGAAAGTTAAAACTATGCATATTAGTCATGTAATAAGAATCAAATGAGTCTTTAGGTTCTTTAGTTCAAATTTGGGAGCGAAAATGTCATTTTTGCTCTAAATATGACCTATAACGACCCAACAAGCCTTAAATGTGCATAAATAGGTTCGAATGAGTTTTAGAAAGTTAAAACTATGCATATTAGTCATGTAATAAGAATCAAATAAGTCCTTAGGTTCTTTAGTTCAAAGTCTTTAGTTCTTGAGTTTTGTGCTTTATTATTGTTTTTCATGAAGTTTCAGTTTATTTTTCATAGTTTGATGATGGTTTGGAGATATTGGGCTGACTCCATGTTGTATCGGTCCATATAAATTAAGGTTATTGTAAAGTAAATCATTTGAGGATTGATCATAATAGCAAGTAAGGGTTTATTACTTCGTACTTTGTATCTATTAAAGACCAACAAGGAAAGTAGGAAACACTCCACTTGTTACCGTATATTAACCATGTTCTAGGACTTGATTTAAGCAAATATTACTGCTTTAATCTCTAACTTGCAGCATCCTTAAGTCTAAAATCTCCAAATTTTAAAAACGTGGTTCATCTAAACCGAAGGATATAACATGAAAATATTCAGAATTTGGGGACAAATATTAGCCGGACAAAGTACATATTTGCAGCAAGTTTATTCAAATTTTCACGGGCCAAATCAGGTTATAACTTATGAATTGGCTAATATTATGAAAGATGAACAACTGTCCACCTCTAAACATAAACCAGAACAACTCCATCTATGATATCAGTGCATGTCCTATGATCTAGTTATTACCTTCTGCCTGACATAGTATGCCAAAATATGAATAACCAAACATATATATTCCCTCATGAGATAAGATTTAACAAAAAAAATCGAAAACAGTTTTTATAACGGTATGTACCTGCATGAAACCACTGGAGCGTTCACCATATCGACAATTATACATTTCTAGTCTCCCTAAAATATTTGCAACTTCTGAATTAACGCTTTGTTGCTGGGAAGCCTCAGTATGTATTAACAAGCTAATGGGACGGCGACACAAAGGACATCTGCATGTTTGGAGTGCTGCTGCATGATCCCAAACTTGTAAGATACATCTCTCTACAATGTTAATAAGACATGATTCAGCCAATAAAAACACTTAGCAAAGACAGATGACAAAGGAAATTTGTTAGTCTTCTACCATTTCAACAAAAAAACTCTCAGGAACATGAACATATCCTAAATTTAATAGTTGTGAAGTAAAATTGTTGTTCTAAAAAACAATTTGCTTAACTTAAATTATCAGCCAAAATAAAAAAGATAACCAAGGTTTATAATTATTGTAACTACGTGAGTCTGGCAGGGAACTGTAGTGGTGAGACTAGTGTCTGCTATCCACGGGGAACACTCCCCTGTAATTCCCATCAGTAAGAGTTCTGAGTTTAACATCTCAAAGATCATACTGTATAGTTTTTCGGTAAATGATGAAAACTGAAATAGTATATGATCAATCTGACGAACTCTTAGAATGGTCCCAAAACAAACAATTCCTTTCTGGTTTGAAAATCCCATATCCCCAATATATTGAAAATCCATCACTTCAAAAGATGAGCTTACTCCAATTCCATAATTGGTTTTTCTACCTCGTGTTTGGTTCCGCTTATCTCTATGAAAAGCTTAATTTTAATGTTTAGTCTGCACAAAAAACTCAAGAAGTGCAGGACCTCTTTCCAAAAAAATTCCTTTGTTATTTGATGGGATTTAAATGTATACAGCTTTTCTATAGCACACTAACGCTGAACCAATGGGTTAGAATATCTCAAATTGGTGACAAGTTCAGAATTATTGAATTAGACAAATCTTTCACCTTTTACCTATTCACCTTTTAATCCCAATTAATAGTATCAGATCCTTCTGTCAAAAAATAGTATCTAATTCTTTAAGTGATAATAGTGTACACAGTCCACTCTTTAGTCCCATATCATTATACCAGTTTAGACAGCACCTCATCTTCAAACTCACATCAGCCTGTGAAGTCATGCACTTGCTGTAACACCCCGACAATTCTCTCTTTTCTAAAATAATCTTTTAATATAAAACGTAGAGAATTATCAAGGCATTATCGCCCGTGTGAAAACGTAACGGCTTACTCATAATTTTGCAGCGGAAAACAGAAAACTAACTTTAGGTTTATAAACAATCGATTACAGGTTTAGTCCAAAAAATCATCCAACAAAAATAAGGAAATATAAATAGTACGACAAGTTTAAAGTCTCAATTAACAAACCCAAGTCAACTTAGCAAATCAAAACTAAATACAAGCTCTCTATTCCCGATCCCAATGATGCAACATCTTCAAACCTGCAGATGGACAATGCTTATTGATCCTTAGAGACTGCTCACCAAAGATTGGGTCATCACAGGATCAATAAGGCATAGCCATGATCAACATGCACAAGCAAAAGCACGTAATCAGCAAAGCTGAGTACTACATACTAAATCAATAATAATCCTAACATGATTCTATTAAACGAACAATCCTAACATGGTACTAAATAAAACATAAGCAAGGATAATCAAGATATGTTGACTTGAAGACTATATTTGACTGAACTAGACCTTTGTATCATTAACATTATTTTAATTGAAATAGTCAATGGACTGAGTTGTCTACTAGAAACTTCTTCTTCTTCACTAAGGAAGACGAGGTACGGGCGCGACTCCGTAAACCCCAATGACCTGCGATATCGAGGGACTTTTTAAATAAAAATAGAACCGGTGATCAATCCGGCCCCAGAAAAAGCCATAGGCTACCCATGACCCCAACTCCTGATTGTCCGTCACTTTAGACGTGCACAGTCTAAAGCTATTGCTACTCATTTTCACTTTACATGGCTTAACTTTTAATACTTGGTTATGACTCATCAAACATAAATATTATATTCAACAAGTAAACACAACTTCTTTTATCTTTGAATTAAACCAGTGATCACAACGTTCAACCAAGAGCCAATTCCAACTATTTTAATCCTTCCTTTATCCATATTTAAAAACCTTTATTAGGTATAAGGTTCAACTACCAAACAAGGTCCTCGGCCCTTATAAAGTAGTGAAAATCTAAAGAGGAACAACGATCAATAAAGATCTAAACCAATATTAAATAATATAAAGTTCCACAAAACCAACATGCTTGCATCAATATTCCATGCTAACATGATTCAATTCTTATAAATAAAGTTCTATGCTCAACGCATTAATACAACGACATTGAACATGAAATTCCAACATAAACAAGTTCATAAATGTATTCATCATATTCTCAATACAACACACATCCAAGCACACAGGTATGTACGTACCTTGTGTAAACAAACTAATAGGCCACTTTAACGAATTCAAAAATTGCCTACAAAGAATTCTCCGCCTAAAAGCAACCAATAAAATTCCCCAATCAATATCCAACAATTTACAGCAATACTAAAGTATCCTAAATACATCCTAAACATATTTTGAACCATCCCAAATATCGAAACTTAACTAAATAACCTCCAAGCATAATAACTATTAAACTAATGATCCCAAAACGTTCTAAACTCCAATAAAACATCCCTTTTAAAATTTCCAGCAATATAGAATAATTTCAAACGTCCACAAAACATAATCAAACGTTCTTAAAATCATAAAAATAATAGCTTTAATAATATATAATCATTCTATTATGATTTTGGAATATTAAAACCTTAAAAATTCATGCTTTAATAATTAAAAACTCTTATTTCAATTGAATTATGTAATCTGAAAATTAAATTATTAATTAAGCATAATATAAAATCTGAAAATCTAACTTAATCATAAAAACTTATAATTTATATTCAAGAAACATGAATTAAATTATTAAAACTCCATTAAAACTCTAACTTAAACGCAATTAACAAATCTGAAAATAATTAAATTAATTTCAACAACATATAATCTGAAATTTCATAAACTAACTATAAAAATCATAAATTTAATTCAAGAAACATAAATTCAAATTAATTAAATTAATTAAAACATTTAAATAACTTAGGGTTTAAGAAAATAAACCAAATAGGGAGGAGAGAGAGAGCGACCGGCGGTCAGAGGCACGGCGGCGCGGCAGCGACGCTGCAGGTGGGCGGCGCAGCGAACGGAGCAGGGCTGGACGGCGGCTCAATGGTGGTGGCTACGACTGCCTTGAGCTTGCGGCATAGTAAGAACGAAGGGGAGGAGTTCCGGCGAGCGAGAGGGAGAACAAGGAGGAGGACGCGGCGGCGCAACAAGGGGTTGGGCGGCGACGCGGCGGTGGTGTGGCGGCTGGTGGCTGTTGCACGCAAAACAGAAGAAGCAAATAAGGAGAGGAGGAAAACGAAAGAGAAGAAAGAAACAAAGAAGAAGAGGAAGGAGGAGTTACCACGAGGGTCGACGGTGGTCGTCGGTGCAGGTGGTGGTCCGGCAGTCAGAGCGCGGTGCGGCGGCTGACAAGGGAGAGGAGAGGAATTGCTGGTGTTGTGCGTGAGGTTGAAGGAGGATGGAGGGGTTTTGGTTCCACGTGAATTTGAAAAGAGAAAAGGGAGTATTGGTTTGGGTTTTGTTTTTATTTTTGGTTTGGGCTTTTCCCAATTGGGCTAGGAGTAGGATTTAAGTTGTTAGAATCCAAATTTCTAATTTCAATCGATTTTCGTAATTCAAATTCGTTTTACGTTAAAATTCTAAAATCATTTTCGATTTCGTAAATTGTTGAAAATATTAAAATGTAATAAATAAATACACGTTAATTATATATTTATTACTAAAATTCATAAATTCTATTTAAATATAAATAATATACGTTAAAATATATTAATAAAATTTATAAATTTACGGGGGATTACAATCTACCCCTCTTAAAAGAAGTTTCGTCCCGAAACTTGACAAGAAATTTCCCACATTTTCCCCAAAAGCTTTTAACTTATTCTTAATAGAGAACTACTTGTGCCACCTATGTGCACTCTTTTGCCACTCAAAGCTGTTTGTGTTACTAATGAACACCTTTTCTTATGCGGAGAGTCTATTTGCTTTGCCTAAACTTGTAAAATATGCTAAAATAAGCATAAAAAAATGCATAAAAGTGCCATAAAATAGGTAAAAAGCGCGAATTTCTATCGCATTCTACTCCCCTTAAAGAAAACGAGTTACGCCCTCGTAACTCACCTCAGGGAATAGCTAACCAAAATTCTCTTTCGACGAATTCTATCCTCAAAATTCATATTTCACTAAAACTACTAACTTTAGACTTTTCACAACAGATGACGAAACAAAAGGACAAGTCACCACGAATTAAATAATGCTTAACTTGCACGGAGTTAATAGAAAAGTACCAGAATCTATATCGGCAGATCGTTTATCCTCATTCTGATTCATCATGTACAACTTTCCTGGAGCCTTATTCGGGTTGTTGTTATCATTTGCAGGCTTATTATAGTTCTCTTTATTGTTTTGTGCCCCTCTAGGCTTTGAATTTTGACTTCCAGATTGGTTAAACCTCACTTGGTTTCCACCTCCATTACCATTTTGTTCATTTCTGTGCTTAGTGAAGCACTCATACTCCCTATGCCCCCTTTTCTGACAATAGTTGCAGGTCACTAATTCTCCTTTGCAGTTCTTACCAGGGTGATTGTTACTGCACATCTTGCAATGATGCACTCTCTCAGACGGGTTCGAGTTATTGTGGTGCCCCTGATTGTTTCCTCCATGGAAATTTCCATTTCCATTCCCATTTCCGTTTCTATTCCTTTTAAAGTTTTCTTGGTTACCCCAGCATTAAAATCTTTCCTCTTTTCCCCAATTACCACAGTTTTCTTTTCCCTTCTAGACTGCAGACCATAAATATGAGCAGCTCTCCCGTACACTATGTCTAAGGATGTAAAAGTTTCTCCACCTAATCCCAATTGAATTTCATCAGTCAGTCCTTGCTCAAACCTTTGAGCCTTTAGCTCCTCAGTAACTACCACTTCAGGTGCAAACCTCGATAAAGCTATAAACTTGCTATAGTATTCAGCAATAGTCATATTCCCCATCCTAAGGTTGATGAACTCCTGCGCTTTCTGCTTTCTCATAAAAGGAGGATAAAACTTCCCCCTCAATGCAACAATAAATGAATCCCAATTGAATCCCTCAGCAGCACTTAGTCTAGTTCCATTTTCCTTCCACCAAAGGTCAGCCTCATCTTTCAGGTAAAGGACAGCTTGACTTACTCTCATACTCCCAGGGCAACTCACAGCCTCAAATAGTTTCTCAAACTCCCTAACCCAGTTTTCCAGGAAGGTTGGGTCGGCTTGCCCCTTGAAATACGGTGGCTTAACCTTAGAAAGTCTTTCAAACATTTCCCCTGCAGAGTCGGGGCGCTCAGTTCTCTCTTGGGTTAGCTTTTCCGCCAAGAGGCGAATCGCAGCAGCTAGATCATTGTTATTGGCCATTCTAGAACGCGACCTGCAATTAGTATATTCTACTTTAGGTTTGAAACGTCACTTATACGTTATCCCATACAATTTAATACTTGAATTGACCATAAAGATCGCCTCAACCAACAATGTTCACATTAATACACATCATTTACGAAGGCACGACAATCGTTTACGAAGGTGCAACGATCGTCTACAAGATGCAATAATCATTGAAAAATAATCATCCTCAATAATTCACGAAAGACGTTTACACACTACACATAAGGCATAACATTTTGAATCATATTGGTCATGAGGGTCTAGATTGGCCCTCACTTCCATTATGTACTCAAATCATTTAATATTTTTGTGGCAATTGAATTGATCCACAATTCACACTGAGTATGCAACCAATATGAAGATTAATCCACGACGTACTACCTAGAGGTTGGGGTATTATGGAATCCTCAAAATAGAATAAAGAACAATTCCTTGAAAACTTTAACTTTTATTGCTAACTCCATAGAGATTTATTACATCCTTGAAAATAATAAAGAATATTTCAAACTTCAATAAACTTAAGCCTTAAACAGTTGTAGCTTTGCTACTTATTCTTTAAAACATAAAAGAGCTAATTAACTATTTATGACTTCAAAATATTTGTGGCCTTTTGCCTATCCATTGTTCCTGAAACTTGTGGAGTGAAATTTAGATCTCAAGATCATCGAACTCTTCTTCAGGTTCTTCATCGGGGTCTTCCTCAAGGTTTGCATCTTCACCCATGTCTTCATCTTGATTAGGCTCACTTTCCATCTCCTGTTCACTTTCGAGCTCTGCATCCGAATCACTAGAGATCTCAATGGTTGGCTCATGAGCCGCTGGGTTAGGATTCTCTGCCTCAACACCTACATTCTCATTCTCCACAGCTACATCATTTTCCTCTAGGTCATTATTTACACTTATTCCCATAGGTTCTTCTGTAACTGAATCTCCAACATGACTCCCTACGATTTTACCGTCTCTAAACCCACTTTCTGCTGCTTCAATAATGGTGGTCAGAATTTCTGAATCATATTTCCATCTACCATCCCAAGTTCCATACTTAGCCAAGTTTGGAGTTCCATTATCAGAATGCATGTCTTTAAACTTTTCCTTGAGTTCTAGGTATGGAAATTTGTTAGGTAAGCAATTAATGATAGTGGCTGCTATGATATCCTTTCTCATTAAGATAGGTTGCCCTTGAACTTTAGCATAATATTCACATCCAAACACAATTTTCTTCACGTAAATATCAGGGGTTTCTATATCAAGTTTCTCGAAGGATCCTATATTGGTATACTTGGAAAGAAACATTTTATTCCTGAAATAAACAATTCAAGGTCTCACTAACGATTTTCCAGCCAAAACATAAACAAGGTTCAGTAATCGATAAGTTTGGTGGAATCAAACAATTCTTTATGCACTTGTAAATGTAACACTTAAACAATTAGCACATGCACATACATAACAATCAATTTCTTATCATTGACTAGCTACTAATGCACATATAATTCTATCTTATATGCCCTTCTTATACTACCCATCTCTCATAAACTAAAGCATTAGAATCATTTATATAACGAAATAAAAGAACGAAAATATAATAAAATTATAACATAGAATAATAACATAAATAAAAATATAAAATAAATAAAATGAAATAAGTTAAGAAAATGCGTAGCGAATAAATTCGAGAATAAAGTTATTAATTCGAAAAGATTTATATTTCCTAATTAACGAATTCTAACTCTTGAAACAACTTTTAAAAAAAATTGAACTCCTTTTTTAAAAAAAAAGGAATTCATATTATTTTTATTTATTTGTTTGAATAATAAATAATAAGAAAAATAAAAATGTCGAAAGTATCACTTTAACTTGGAAAAATAATTTGATTTCGAACGTAAATAAGGAATATCGTATACTTTCAAACAAGGTAAAAGGAAATCGGCCCCCCAAAAAAAAGTACCAATTTTTGAACACTATAATACGTAGAATCTCGATTTTTAAGAAATTTATTTTAAATAACTAGATAGTTAGGCGCCTAAAATTTTATTAAAGTAAAACCTTAGCTCTGATACCACTTTGTAACACCCCGACAATTCTCTCTTTTCTAAAATAATCTTTTAATATAAAACGTAGAGAATTATCAAGGCATTATCGCCCGTGTTAAAACGTAACGGCTTACTCAGAATTTTGCAGCGGAAAACATAAAACTAACTTTAGGTTTATAAACAATCGATTACAGGTTTAGTCCCAAAAATCATCCAACAAAAATAAGGAAATATAAATAGTACGACAAGTTTAAAGTCCCAATTAACAAACCCAAGTCAACTTAGCAAATCAAAACTAAATACAAGCTCTCTATTCCCGATCCCAATGATGCAACATCTTCAAACCTGTAGATGGACAATGCTTATTGATCCTTAGAGACTGCTCACCAAAGATTGGGTCATCACAGGATCAATAAGGCATAGCCATGATCAACATGCACAAGCAAAAGCACGTAATCAGCAAAGCTGAGTACTACATACTAAATCAATAATAATCCTAACATGATTCTATTAAACGAACAATCCTAACATGGTACTAAATAAAACATAAGCAAGGATAATCAAGATATGTTGACTTGAAGACTATATTTGACTGAACTAGACCTTTGTATCATTAACATTATTTTAATTGAAATAGTCAATGGACTGAGTTGTCTACTAGAAACTTCTTCTTCTTCACTAAGGAAGACGAGGTACGGGCGCGACTCCGTAAACCCCAATGACCTGCGATATTGAGGGACTTTTTAAATAAAAATAGAACCGGTGATCAATCCGGCCCCAGAAAAAGCCATAGGCTACCCATGACCCCAACTCCTGATTGTCCGTCACTTTAGACGTGCACAGTCTAAAGCTATTGCTACTCATTTTCACTTTACATGGCTTAACTTTAATACTTGGTTATGACTCATCAAACATAAATATTATATTCAACAAGTAAACACAACTTCTTTTATCTTTGAATTAAACCAGTGATCACAACGTTCAACCAAGAGCCAATTCCAACTATTTTAATCCTTCCTTTATCCATATTTAAAAACCTTTATTAGGTATAAGGTTCAACTACCAAACAAGGTCCTCGGCCCTTATAAAGTAGTGAAAATCTAAAGAGGAACAACGATCAATAAAGATCTAAACCAATATTAAATAATATAAAGTTCCACAAAACCAACATGCTTGCATCAATATTCCATGCTAACATGATTCAATTCTTATAAATAAAGTTCTATGCTCAACGCATTAATTCAACGACATTGAACATGAAATTCCAACATAAACAAGTTCATAAATGTATTCATCATATTCTCAATACAACACACATCCAAGCACACAGGTATGTACGTACCTTGTGTAAACAAACTGATAGGCCACTTTAACGAATTCAAAAATTGCCTACAAAGAATTCTCCGCCTAAAAGCAACCAATAAAATTCCCCAATCAATATCCAACAATTTACAGCAATACTAAAGTATTATAAATACATCCTACACATATTTTGAACCATCCCAAATATCGAAACTTAACTAAATAACCTCCAAGCATAATAACTATTAAACTAATGATCCCAAAACGTTCTAAACTCCAATAAAACATCCCTTTTAAAATTTCCAGCAATATAGAATAATTTCAAACGTCCACAAAACATAATCAAACGTTCTTAAAATCATAAAAATAATAGCTTTAATAATATATAATCATTCTATTATGATTTTGGAATATTAAAACCTTAAAAATTCATGCTTTAATAATTGAAAACTCTTATTTCAATTCAATTATGTAATCTGAAAATTAAATTATTAATTAAGCATAATATATAATCTGAAAATCTAACTTAATCATAAAAACTTATAATTTATATTCAAGAAACATGAATTAAATTATTAAAACTCCATTAAAACTCTAACTTAAACGCAATTAACAAATCTGAAAATAATTAAATTAATTTCAACAACATATAATCTGAAATTTCATAAACTAACTATAAAAATCATAAATTTAATTCAAGAAACATAAATTCAAATTAATTAAATTAATTAAAACATTTAAATAACTTAGGGTTTAAGAAAATAAACCAAATAGGGAGGAGAGAGAGAGCGACCGGCGGTCAGAGGCACGGCGGCGCGGCAGCGACGCTGCAGGTGGGCGGCGCAGCGAACGGAGCAGGGCTGGACGGCGGCTCAATGGTGGTGGCTACGACTGCCTTGAGCTTGCGGCATAGTAAGAACGAAGGGGAGGAGTTCCGGCGAGCGAGAGGGAGAACAAGGAGGAGGACGCGGCGGCGCAACAAGGGGTTGAGCGGCGACGCGGCGTTGGTGCGGCGGCTGGTGGCTGTTGCACGCAAAACAGAAGAAGCAAATAAGGAGAGGAGGAAAGCGAAAGAGAAGAAAGAAACAAAGAAGAAGAGGAAGGAGGAGTTACCACGAGGGTCGACGGTGGTCGTCGGTGCAGGTGGTGGTCCGGCAGTCAGAGCGCGGTGCGGCGGCTAACAAGGGAGAGGAGAGGAATTGCTGGTGTTGTGCGTGAGGTTGAAGGAGGATGGAGGGGTTTTGGTTCCACGTGAATTTGAAAAGAGAAAAGGGAGTATTGGTTTGGGTTTTGTTTTTATTTTTGGTTTGGGCTTTTCCCAATTGGGCTAGGAGTAGGATTTAAGTTGTTAGAATCCAAATTTCTAATTTCAATCGATTTTCGTAATTCAAATTCGTTTTACCTTAAAATTCTAAAATCATTTTCGATTTCGTAAATTGTTGAAAATATTAAAATGTAATAAATAAATACACGTTAATTATATATTTATTACTAAAATTCATAAATTCTATTTAAATATAAATAATATACGTTAAAATATATTAATAAAATTTATAAATTTACGGGGGATTACACTTGCTCTATTATCATTATCATCGTTATAATACTAGTATGTTGACAATGAGAAATGAATCTCAGGATAAAGGGTAGGGCTCTTTAAAAAACAAATAAACCTTAAGAAGGTTTTCGAGATAGTTAGCAGACCACATCTCTCTCCTGCTACAACTGGACTATAGTTCAATAAATGACAAATTTTTTATCATAACACCAAATGTCTGACCATACTAGTCAATTCAGACGCTAAGTCGGCAAGAAAAGGCACAAGGTACTTCAAATGCATAAAAATATTTCATGTAAACCACATAACGCTAGCGGTCAACCTATGAGTAGCATAACATAGCCAAAAATAAGAGAAAGCATTTAAACTATTGAAACAAGTATATATACCTTTATCTGCAACAGTTAACTGAGGACCTCACAGTCTACATGATCAAACAGTAAGAAATTGAGGTGTTTTTGACTCAAAATTACCACCTCGGCCTAAGAAAGAGGATGCAGAGTTAGCAATAAGAATGATTTGTTGCTATGGGGGTTGGGTTAGCAGAGTTAGCAATAAGAAGGATAAGCTAGTAACTTGTATGTTTTCTTTGTGGAGAAACTTACTTGTTACTTGAACTGAGCCTCTGTAAAAAGAGCTTTTATCTTCTCCTTCGTTTCACAAACTTTCTTTAATACCAGCTACAGTCCTTCGGATGACTGTAGCTCCACAAGTCTTTAGAGCGTAGGTAGACAGCAAAAGCCTGGTTACGAGCAACAGATTGTTGAGAGCCAGAGCAATTTGAATTCGGCAGGGATTCCCACTCAACTTTACGCTTCGACCCCCTAGAAGTCATGGAAGATAAAGGGGGAGTTATAGGTGCACTGTTTGATATCCGAATTGGTGGAAGATTAGTAGCAGTGGAAGCCAAATTGCTAAGGAAAGGAAGCAAATAATTTGACGGGTTTGAATCATAACGTGAAGGACTAGGGAAGGAAGGCATAGGGCTAGCATTATAGGAAGGTATAGGGCTAGGGTATGCTAATGATTGTGGACTATGCTGAAGGTAAGAACACCCGCTAATGTTCGCAGATGTCCCTGCCATATCCATTGGAGGTGGGTTGCATCCCTGTGATTACAAAACTACATTAGCACAGAGTAATTGTAGTACAGAACTAGTTCCACCAATTGAATTGCCTTTACTCAAATAAAATCACCATTCTCACCTTAATAACGTCACTTTCCACAGTTCTAATCACACAATGGCAGAAATTAAACAAATCAACAACTAAGAATTATTCTCCTTTAGTCCTTTATCATACAAATTTATATGAAAATATAGGAAATTGAATCAAAAATTCTTATAATAACATTATAATCACAACAATGGCAGAAATTAAACAAATCAATAGCTAAGAAGACAGTGTTTCTTTTTCATACAAATTTATACGAAAATCTAAGAGATTGAATCAAAAGTTATTACAATAACATAATAAACAAAATGTGAATCCAAATCTGACCATTTTGTCCAAAATCAATCCAAATCCAGTAACCAATTAAATCGCGATTTAGGGTTCTTCACCATATTAATTTTCCATATATATTCTCTGTAAATCAAAATGCAATAAAATTATCAAATTAAAAACATAATATTGCTAATACAACTCCAAATCCAAAAATTACAACTAACCTTCGTTGTTCGCAATTCACTGATGTAGATTTTCACTTTTTCGTCACTTAGATCCATTCAAAAATCAAAATCGAGACTTTTAGGGTTTTCATATAACGAATTTGTTTTTTTTCGGGAAATTCTTGGAATGCTACATATTTTGTACAATAATTTGAACAATTTTCAAATATTTTTTGCGAGAATTTGTAAGAATCTGGAAAAAAAATTGGATCAGCGACTAATTTCATCGGTGGTTCAACGACGGAGAACAGGTGGCGACTGACGACCCACCGGCGACAGGCGAGGAGGCGAGAACCACCGACGAGGAAGCTAGATTGATTGCGACGCAGCGAAAACTGAGGGAAGAAGAAAGGAGTTGAGCGCGGGACTGTAGATTATTTTGGTCTAAATTCAGTTAAACAAATATTCGTTGCAGTGGATGTTTTTTTACTAACGTGCTGTTGCAGGGGGCTTTTACAACGTACGCTGCAACAGTAACGGGCTATTGCAGGGGGCTTTTACTATGTACGCTGCAATAAACTTTTTTGCAGGGGACAATTAATTTGTACGCTGCAACAACCCTTTAAAGTGTTTGACCTGCGTTGACCGACTGGTTGTTGAAGCGTATAAATACATGTACGCTGCAACAAGGGGGCAGCAACAGGGGTTTTTTCTACTAGTGACGTCTAATAAAACATTAGATCTTTAATTCAATGAGGATACTACTTGATTTGATGATTTGAAGCACTCAAATAATATACATCCCAAAGGCGAGTGTCTTGTGACTGCAATGTTAAGAGGTTGTAATAATTTTTTTAATAAATCTTTGACATGGTTGCTCAAGTTGCAGGAGCATACTTCATGAAAGATTCACCTATATAAGTAAGGAGTTTGGAACCCTCACCAATGTTAAGGCTTAACTAGGAAGACTCATGAATGGGTATGGACACTATGGCTTCAAATGTATCAAGAAAAAAAAAAATAGTTTGTGTTATGCTTGTGTGTATGATATCTTCAATAGTTCAAAGTGATTGTATGATTCAAAGCTCAATCTATCATTATGATCAGAATTATTGTAAAGAACATTTATACTAAGAGAAAATTCTAATGTTAGATATTTTCATTATGCATAAGTATGAACTTATTTTTCTAAGGCAATTGATAAACCATTCAACATTCATTATATAAATGGAGGAGGATTGTTGGAACATTTATAAAGCAAATAGGTTTATGTGTTAAATTTGAAGTGTGTACTATACTAGGAGTTGATGAGGTTTTGTATAGTATATATACTTAGAGTTTATTCCAAGCAAATGTGTTAAAGGAAAGAGATTAAGAAATCGTGTTTGAAGCAAAACTCATTAAATGAGTTTTGCACTCGCACCCGATCTGGCGAAGCCCTCCCGATCAGGCGAGTAAATGATTTCAGATATAATCTGGGTGTGTTACCCGCGACCGATCAGGAGACTCCGCCAGACCGGACGAATTTCACGAGAAATTGAAAGTTGCATGCGGGCCCGATCGGGTGAAGTCTCAAGTGTCTGTTTTTGAGCGGTTTTGTGACGATTGCTTTGGATGTAACCGTTGGATATTATTTCAAACGGTGGCTCTTTATTAAGAACTTTATACAGAGTACTTATGACACGTTTAATTGAGGATGAATACATTAAACATACTTGCATACTTTTGGTAAATCTTCTTGCGAATCATTTCTTCAAAGTAAGACATTTGAGTGTTAAACACAAACTCTTGGTGGGTTGATTTTGTGAGAACAAACCAGATCAGTTGATTCTTTATTGTATCTTATAGTGTTATCGTGAACTCGATTGTTCATTGATGTGTTGATAAAATACTATTAGGAAAGCATGTTACTCGTGCCTTAAAGATTTTATCCGGTCTCCCCACTATGATATTTCTAACAGATTAGTTGGTTTACGAGTTGTTTGGGTGGACCTACCATGGGTGGTTGTGGGTTGACAGGTGTAGACACCTAATTCGTGTCTCCCCTCTGGGATGATGACGATACCATTATCCTTACTAGGCGGTTGGAAAAACTCCGTGCGGAAATCCCAATTGCTAAGAACATCTCCAAAATACAAGATCCAAAATCCGATCCCCGAGGCTGTTCCCCTCCCGGAACTCGGTACAAAATAAAATTTTCAAAACCCAATTTCAAAATCCAAGTACAATCTCATCTAGTAGACCATTCCATTGGTTTTACTAAGCCTTTTCCACTCAAAATCATATAAGGCAAGTCAAATTCGGGCGCCGACCCACAAAACCGAGCAAGCCGGGCCCCGTCCCGTACAACCGGAATTCAAAACCCGAAACGGCTTGTTTTTTTACGCAAAATCAAGTCTTAGCCTCCAAGCAAACACAACGTGCCAAGCATCGTACTATTCGCACGAAGGTACATCAATACAAGACAAATCAAGGACGGAGCCCGCATCCTTGTTTTGGCAGCACTCATGCCACGTCACCAGCGCTGGGCGCTGGTTTGGCGTGCTGTGTTGGCAATGGCTGGCGTTTTGCAGCTATTTTTCCTATAAAAACCCCCTAATTCCCAGCATTTGGGGAGGCAGGTTCAATATACAACGTCGTAATACAAAAATTACGCCTCAAATTCAAGTCCAAAAAACTCCTTCAAAAACACATACAAACTTCAAGTTCTAAGCAATTGGGAGCTCTAAAAGGAATTCTTGCCTAAACCTAAATAGGTAATTCCGAATCCCACAATATTCAATCATGTTTCTTTGATTTTCCTATTTCTAAAATGATTAGCAAGTTGGCATTTTTACTACTAAAAATGTCACTTGAACCAATCATACATCTTTTCCAAATCCAAACTTTTCAAAATACAAAAATGCAAACTTTCAAGATTTAAGGATGTTCAAAGTTGTTTGCAATCACTTCTTTGAACTAGAATCACTTTCAAGTATGGAGTAATCAAAGATGACACCTTTTTAGCTTCTAAAGGTTTAATCTTTTGAGATTCAAGACTCCATTTTTCAATATACAAGTTCAAGTTTTCAAATTTCAAGATCCCACAATGTTTAGGATTGCTCATGACTACTTCCCTAAACTAGGATCCTTTCAAAATAAGAGCACATCAAAGATCTAACCTTTTCAACATTAAAAGGCCCGATCTTTGAGATTCAAGTCTCTTAAGTTTCAATATTTCAAGTACAAGTTCAATATTTCAAGTTCAATATCTCAAGATTCAAACTTTCAAGTTCAAGTTCTATATGCAAATCTAAGATACTTTGGGATGAGCAACTTCTCCCAAGTTGAGATTTTTGGCTTTGAATTCGTGTCGGGCGCACTAATTTTTAAGGAGCCCCTTGGCGTTCGAATCTCATGTGCCCAAGTACAAATTTCAATATCGCAATTTCGATTATGCACCTTTCAATATTGCAATTTCAATTATGCACCTTTCAATACCGCAATTTCAATATCGCACTTTCAATTCCGTAATTTCAATATCGCACTTTCAATTCCGCATTTCAATTCCGCATCTTTACTTGACTAGTCCTTCTAGGCAATGTGGACCTACTCCCTAGTCCGTTTCTAGGGGGTCTTGTATTTACTAATTCCGCACTTACTTACAATTGTGATGTTGCTTTATTTGCTATATTGCTTTCATCACCGCACATGCTAAATACAATAAAATGCAAGGTTACATCACGCTTAACAAAGATAATTTCTTGGACAAAACGATCTTAGGTTCCCTTAAATTACCTTTAAAGCAAAGTGACCACCATACAATTAGAGATTCTATTTGCTCTAAAATCAAACCCACATAGTCTAAACTAGGGTATTTTCGAAAATGCTATGTCACGTACTCGAATAATTTCTAAAGCTTGCGGAATAAGCATCTTGTTCCCGTGCCTGGATCTCACCCATCCGTTTCGAAGATTCAAGTCTTATCCTAATAGAGTCATTTGCGGTCTTTCCAAACATGACCCTAAACAATGTTTGGTGGCGACTCCTTCGAGGTAAAAAAATACGATGGTTTCTAAAAACCGCCCCCTTGTAGGGAATTGCAATACATACGCAAAAAAAAGAACCCCCTACAATTTTGGAGACTCTGTTGGGGACTTTTCTAATTTCAATTTTCAAAATGCGAGCAAATTTCGAGCAGCAAGCCACTGAACTGCTTAAGTACTGGATGCCAGCACTGGCGCCAGGCGCAGCCACCTGCGCCCAACGCCACTGCCTGCATCCAGGACAGTGGCTCACAGTGGCTTGTCGCCCACTTTTGCTCAACTTTTCGTGTTGGGAGTTAGTCTATTTTTGAATCTGGAAGGACGCTCCCAAACCTCGTGAACGAATGTCGAAAAACGATCTTTACAAATACAAATTCGAGTACGATTTCAAATTTCAATTTCTAGGCATTTCATGCATTTTTCGAAAACCATATTGTGCAAAATGAATTTCTACCTTGCCCAAACGGATGTGTTCTACATTCGGGCTAGCCCCGGGGGAAACGAAATGGTGACTCTCCATATGGTTCCCGATGTCAAGTATGGAGGTCGTCTGCCGACACACACGTCCCTTAGGCGGATATGCAAGTTGTCGTCGGATCCGTCTGTTAGTCATGTACCTTTTTGACACCCAAAGCCGACCTCTTGCATCATACAAAACTTAGACCGACCTTAGGTTGAGAACTTTGCAAGTCGCATTCATATACATGTTAGTGTGACAACGTGCTACTTGTGCATTGTGTGGGCGTCTTTGCACGCGTGAATGGCTAACTTCGAGTTCTAGCTTGCCAAAACCAATTAGCCTCCAACTAGGAAACCAAACCCCTAGGAGCATCATTCAAACCTGATGCATCTAAATCGCCGATTTAAGGTCTTTTAGGAGTGCCACTCCATTTGACTCAAAACCCTTAAACACGCCTCATGCACAAATGTTAAATTCAAAATTCAATCCAACGGCGTCATAATGCCGGATTTTCGAGTCCAAATTCCAATTTCGAAACTCAAAATGCAATCCAACGGCGTCATAATGCCGGATTTTCCATTTCAAACCTCAAATTTCAAATTCAAGTTCAAATCCAACGGCATCATAATGCCGGATTTTCCATTTCAAACCTCAAGTTTCAAATTCAAGTTCAAATCCAACGGCGTCATAATGCCGGATTTTCTAGTCCAAATTTCGAGTTTCAAGTCCAAATTTTCTAATCCAAACCTCAAATTTCAAATCCAAATCCAATGGCATCATAATGTCGGATTTTCTAATTCAAATTTCGAGTTTCGAGTTTCAAGACAACATCCAAATCCAACGGCGTCATAATGCCGGATTTTCCAATTCAAATTTCAAGTTTTGAGTTTGAAGTCAAGATTCAATCCAACTGCGCCATAATGCCGGATTTTCTAGTCAAAACTCCTATTTCAAGTTCAAAACTCAAATCCAACGGCGTCATAATGCCAGATTTTCTAGTCAAAATTTCAAATTCCAAGTTCAAAACTCAAATCCAACGGCGTCATGCCGGATTTTCTAGTTCAAACATTCAAGTCTTCAAATCTCAAACTCAAGTTGCCAATCTCAAAACCTCAAGTTCAAATGTCTAAACTCATGACCGACGTAATGCCAACCTTTTCGACTCAATCTTTCAAACCCCAAATCCCATCTTTCGAGTTTCAAGTCCTATACTCAAAGTTTCAAGTTCCAAATTCATACCATCGTAATGCCGACTTTTCCATTCCATATTTCAAACCTCAAGTTCGAAGTTCAAAATTCCAAACCTTCAAATCTCAAATCCTATATTCGAAGCCTCCAATTCCAAATCCATGATGGCATAATTTTCCTCATTCAATCTCATTTTCAAACACTTCAACATTCCAAGTCCACGGCAGCATAATGCCGGACTTTCAAATTCCCAAATTCAATGTCTCAAATTCATGGCGGCATAATGCCGGATTTTCCATATTCAAAGCTTCACATCCTATATACAAGAGTGCGTCCTTTCCATCTTCAAATCAAATTCAAACTTCAAACTCATTTTCGAGCTACAAATCCTTGCTTTCCATTACTCTCAGATTCAAAATCCCAAACATTTCCAATGGGTTGAAAATCCCTTGAATAATACAAGTCCAATTTCCCAATGGGTTGAAAATCCCTTGAAATAATACAAGTCCAATTGTCCAATGGGTTGAAAATCCCTTGAAATAATACAAGTCCAATTGTCAAATGGGTTGAAAATCCCTTGAAATAATACAAGCCCAATTGTCAAATGGGTTGAAAATCCCTTGAAATAATACAAGCCCAATTGTCAAATGGGTTGAAAATCCCCTGAAATAATACAAGTTCAAAACCCTGTTTTCCAATGGGTTGAAAATCCCCTGAAATAATACAAGTTCCAATTCTCCAGCGGGTTGAAAATCCCCTGAAATAATACAAACCCCATTTCCAAATACTTCCAATGGGTTGAAAATCCCCTGAAAAAATACAAGTCCAATTTTCCAATGGGTTGAAAATCCCCTGAAATAGTACAAGTTCAAATTTCGCATCCTATTCCTGGGTTGAAACTCCCCTAAAATATTCCAAGTCCTATCAACGGGTTGAAATTCCCTTTAAATAATACAAAATCAATTCCCTTTAAATTGGGTTGAAATTCCCTTCAAATATTCCAAGTCGGACGGGTTGAAATTCCCCTAAAATATTGACGAGTTTAAATTCCCTTGAAATAATACAAAATTCAATCTCCTAGTACGAGTCCAATTTCGAAATTCTCAATGGGTTGAAATTCCCCTAAAATAGTCCAAGGTCCAATAGGTCGAAATATTCTTTCCATATCCCAAGTTCTAGTACAAAGAGTCAGCTTTCACAAAAGAATGAAGGCTCCTCTCAAACACTTCCAACGGGTTGCAAATCCCGAATACAAGTACAAAAATCCAAAATCCCGAATCTTCCGAGTGGCACTTAGATTCAAGTCTAGGTCTCATTCATTGCATGCATATCATATCATGTGTCGGGAAGTTCAAGTTCTAAGGTTCAAAATCATGTGCTAAATAGGTGCTCGGACTCCTCCTCTCAGAATCCCATTCAAGATGACTTCACTAGCAGCAGCTGTAGCAGAGCTCTATGAACGTGTTGAGGAAGCTGAGGCTCGCATAAGGGCTCTCGAGGACAATCAAGAAACTCTTTTCCATGTTGTGCGCCCTTTCGACGTAGAGGAAATCTTTCATCACAAGAAGCCTGTGCTCCACCTTGCGCAGCCAAGTGAAAACTCGGAGCCTGGATTACCTCAAGAAGACATTTGTGGGATATGGGCCAGCGATGATGAAGACACATATCAGGACCCTCGTATTGAAAACATCTCTGACGGTGAATACCGAAAAATTGTGAGCGCCGACTGGTACTTGGGCCCTAAAGCAGAAAACAGTGTTCAAGTCATGACTAGGTCCGGTCGGATTCAAGAGCCAGCCAACAGAACGACAGCAACTAATGTTCCTCTACCCACCGAGGAGAACCCTCTAATCAAGCAATTGAAGCTCACCAAGGCAGAGGTTAATATTTGGAAACTCATGGCTTCCTCTGTGGAGCACCGCACTCCTCTCATCAATGCTCTTGTCAAGTTGAATGTCACCCCAGAAGTCACTCCTCACGAATTGGTCGGGTTACTTACAAATCTGGAAGAAGGAATCACCTTTACAAATGAAGACCTCCCACCTGAGGGGGCAGGCCATCACAAAGCTCTCTATCTGACTGTTGAATACAAAGACAAAATCATTCCCATGACTCTAGTGGACAATGGGTCAGCCATCAACGTGTGTCCTCTTCGCACTGCTGAAAATTTGGGTTTCACCCCTAGTGACTTTTCTAGTTCCTCCCAAGATGTTCGTGCCTATGACAACACTCGCCGGGAAGCAATGGGAACTCTCACTCTACTACTCCGCACAGGACCGATCGAGCGCAAAGTAAGCTTTCAAGTGCTCAACATCAAAGCAAGTTTCAATCTCCTTTTGGGGAGACCTTAGATCCATGACCTCAAAGCAGTTCCATCCTCACTCCATCAGAAAGTCCGAATGGAGGTCCAAGGAAATGTCATTACCTTGCATGCGTCCCATCCGAGGACCAAGATAGCTGACAGAGCTCTGATATTAATCGAACATGATGACAATGATGAAAACCTTTGGGGATTCAGTGCTGAAGTTGGAGCCATCGAGTCCAAAATGAATCCCATGGCAAAGCGCATGATGATCAAGCGTGGGCGCTTCTTGGGCACTACTCAGCCACCGCCTACCGAATCTCCTTTCAAGGCCCAATGACAAACCAATTGTTGCGGTCAGGGATACAAACCAACTAAGTTCGATGACAGGCAGCAAAAGGCTAAGCTAAAGGCCCGTCGAGCTGGCAATGATCAATTCAAAATACCTCCTCATCAACTTAGGCCCTGTTCTTCTGAACTTTATTTGGCTGAACTGAACTGAACTGAACTGAACTGAACTGAACTAAACTTACTGGAGCTGAACTGAACTGAATTGAACTGAACTGAACTGAACTGAACTTAATGGAGCTGAACTGAACTGAACTGAACTGAACTTAATGGAGCTAAACTGAACTGAACTGAACTGAACTGAACTTAATGGAGCTGAACTGAATGGAACTGAATGAATAGTAAATAATAAATAATAAATAATAATAATAATAATAATAAATAATAATAATAAATAATAAATAATAAATAATAAATAATAAATATAAATAATAATAATAAATAATAAATAATAAATAATAAATAATAAATAATAAATATAAATAATAAATAATAAATAATAAATAATAAATAATAAATAATAAATAATAATAATAAATAATAAATAATAATAATAAATAATAAATAATAAATAATAATAATAATAATAAATAATAAATTAATAATAATAAATAATAAATAATAAATAATGAATAATAATAATATAAATAATAAATAATAATAATAAATAATAATAATGAATAATAATAATGAATAATGAAATAATGAATAATAAATAATGAATAATAATAATGAATAATAAATAATGAATAATAAATAATAATAATAAATAATAAATAATAAATAATAAATAATAAATAATAAATAATAAATAATAAATAATAAATAATAAATAATAAATAATAAATAATAAATAGAAATAATAAATAATAAATAATAATAATAAGAAATAATAAATAATAAATAATAAATAATAAATAATAAATAATAAATAATAAATAATAAATAATAAATAATAAATAATAAATAATAAATAATAAATAATAAATAATAAATAATAAATAATAAATAATAAATAATAAATAATAAATAATAAATAATAAATAATAAATAATAAATAATAAATAATAAATAATAAATAATAAATAATAAATAATAAATAATAAATAATAAATAATAAATAATAAATAATAAATAATAAATAATAAATAATAAATAATAATAATAAATAATAAATAATAAATAATAAATAATAAATAATAAATAATAAATAATAAATAATAAATAATAATAATAAATAATAAATAATAAATAATAAATAATAAATAATAAATAATAAATAATAAATAATAAATAATAAATAATAAATAATAAATAATAAATAATAAATAATAAATAATAAATAATAAATAATAAATAATAAATAATAAATAATAAATAATAAATAATAAATAATAAATAATAAATAATAAATAATATAATAAATAATAAATAATAATAATAAATAATAATAATAATAATAATAAATAATAAATAATAAATAATAAATCATAAATAATAATAATAAATAATAAATAATAAATAATAAATCATAAATAATAAATAATAAATAAATCATAAATAATAAATCATAAATAATAAATCATAAATAATAAATAATAAATAATAAATAATAAATAATAAATAATAAATAATAAATAATAAATAATAAATAATAAATAATAAATAATAATAATAAATAATAAATAATAAATAATAAATAATAAATAATAATAATAAATAATAATAATAAATAATAATAATAAATAATAAATAATAAATAATAAATAATAATAATAAATAATAAATAATAAATAATAAATAATAAATAATAAATAATAATAATAATAATAATAATAAATATAAATAATAAATAATAAATAATAAATAATAAATAATAAATAATAATATAATAATAAATAAAATAATAAATAATAAATAATAAATAATAAATAATAAATAATAAATAATTAATAATTAGTAATTAGTAATAAGTAATAAATAATTAATAATAAATAATTAATATTTAATAATTAAATAATTAATATAATGTTAATATTTATAACAATACTCATAATAATAAATAATAACTACAATAATTATAATTATTTATTAATAACAATAATTACATATAATATTAATATAATAATAGTAATATTTAAGTAATAATAAAGATAATAATAATTATTATATATATAAGTAATAAATGTCAATTTTAATTGCAATATCAAGAATAAAAATAATTTCAAAGAAAGATGAATCCGTTCTTTTGAACTGAACTGAATTGAACTGAATGAAGCTGAATTGAACTTAACTGAACTGAACTGAACTGAACTGAACTGGATTGAACTGAACTTAATGGAGCTGAACTAAACTGAACTGAACTAAACTGAACTTAATGGAGCTGAACTGAACTGAACTGAACTGAACTGAACTTCATGGAACTGCAAAAAAGTCCAAAAGAACAGGGCCTTACACTCAATGGGCAATTCACAAAAGAAGGAGAGGATGACCTGTACTTCGACTTCCCAGAGCCTTTCTATGACTCTTCAGAGCGGATCCTTTACCCCGGATTCGAGATCTTTCAAGACTGTCACTTTTTAGAGGATGCTCCTCCAATACAAGACAAGGTTACCCTTGAATGCCTTGATTCGTCAGCTTTCGGTCTATTGTTTAGCCAGGAGATAACCCCAACCATTTCCGAAGACACCATGGTTCAAATGATCACTCAAATCGAAGATTTTGACCCATCTAAGCTAATTACTCCAAGTGAGAAGATGGTCAATGGATGGAGAAAGTCTCTCAAGATATCTGCTCCAAATGGCAAGATGTTCAAGATTACTGTGGGCGGAGGATCTATGATGAGCGAGTCCGAGTCAGAGGATGAGTCTGAATCTGAGTCTAGCAATGAGTCTAAGAGTCTAGAACTAGAGTCTTGCATCAATCAAGAGCCTCTAAAGGCCGAGCTTCAAGTCAAAACAGTCGATGTAATGATTGATGATTTCAATAACACTTCAATTTCTACTTACTCTTCGAGCTCTAATTCAAAACACAATCCAAATCCAAACAACTTTGATTCACAAGAATCTAAAATCTATCGAAAATCATGAAAACAGGACGCCCATAATTGAGGAAACAGAAAAAATAAACCTTTCTAACAACAGTGATTCAAAGCTAGTTCAGATTGGTTTAACTCTATCTCAAGCAGAGCGGGATGATCTTATCAAGCTACTTTCAGAGTACATAGACGTCTTCGCATGGTCCTATCATGATATGCCAGGGGTTGATCCAAGCATCGGTAAGCATACAATTCTCCTCAACCCAGGTTCCAAGCCCATCAAGCAGAAACTCCGTCGCATGAAACCGGATGTTTCCCTCAAAATTCAAGAAGAAGTCTCTAAGAAGTTAGTGGCTGGGTTTATTCGAGAAGCCAAATATCCGGAATGGATTGCAAATGTCTTCCCAGTTCCAAAGAAAGACGGCAAAGTACGAATGTGTGTTGATTACAGAGATCTTAATAGGGCCAGCCCTAAAGACGGTTTTCCATTGCCTCACATCGACATCTTGGTCGACAACACCGCAAATCATGCCTTACTCTCTTTTATGGACGGGTATGCAGGCTACAATCAAATTCCCATGGCAGAGGAGGACATGGAGAAGACAACCTTCATCACTCAGTGGGGTACATATTGCTATACAGTTATGCCGTTCGGACTGAAGAATGCAGGAGCAACCTATCAAAGAACAACCACAGCCATCATGAGCGATATGATTCACAGGGAAATTGAGGTATATGTCGACGACATGATTGTCAAATCCAAAGAGCGACACGAGCATACCTCAGTACTTCGAAAGTTTTTCAACAGGCTCAGGCAATACAACATAAGGCTCAATCCGCAAATGTGTGTATTCGGGATAACGTCAGGCAAGTTACTCGGATATGTTATCAGCTCTCGGGGCATAGAGGCTGATCCTTCGAAAATCAAGGCAATTCTAGAGATGTAACCACCCACGAATGAAAAGGAAATTCGGGGTTTTCTCGGCAGACTACAATATATCAGTAGGTTCATTTCAAGACTCACGATGATCTGTGAACCAGTATTTCGAAAGCTCCGAAAAAGTGAGCCCAAAGTGTAGGATGACGAATGTCAGCATGAATTTAACACTATCAAGGATTACCTTTCCAACCCACTAGTACTAAAGCCAGCCATGCCAGGGATTCCCCTCAGGCTCTACCTTACAACCACAAATTCAGCAGTAGGGGCTATGCTCGCCCAGGAAGTTGAAGGCAAGGAGAACGCCGTATACTACATAAGCAAAAAACTGATCGAGTACGAGACCAAGTACACTCAGCTCGAGAAACTCAGCATCGCCTTGGTTTGGACCACAAAGAAACTACGGCACTACATGCTCTCCTATACAGTACATGTGATAGCAAAGCGGATCCTCTCAAGTATCTATTCGAAACACCAGCTCTCAACGGACGGTTGTCCAGGTGGTTGGTCATGTTAGAAGAATTCGACCTCAAATACATCCCGCAGAAGTCTATCAAGGGTTCAGCAGTCTCAGACTTCCTAGCCGACTGTCCCGTCGAGGCAGAAGAGGAGGATTATGTTAGGTTATGATACATATGACAATTCATAAATCATGCGGAAAAACCATAAAGCCAGGAAAGCATATTATTTACACATAATCATTTAGCATAGTTTAGATGCATACACTTTGTTGAGTGCCTTCCCTAGCTGCGCCCGAACCGAACAAGAACAAGTCTTTAGGACTCCAAGTGTCGTCCCTCCGTAGATAGTCCACAGCACGTCCGGATCCGCCTTAAGCTTGACCAACTAGGATCGCCCTTAAGGTACTTAGAATTTTCGGCTAATGTAGGCAATTGTATGACTGAATTTTTGCTCTCAAAAATCACTTTGAATACTTGAATACTCTATTCAAAATAATGACCCTAGGCCTTTATTTATAGAGGTATGGAAAGGGAATTGTAATCCTATTAGGATACGAATTAATTAAACTAGAATCCTAATAGAATTCTTATTTAATTAATTCATCCTTTTAGGTTTAGGAATTTAATCATATGTCGAAACCTGATAGCTTTAAGATTCGTATAGCACACAAACACACACACGCACGCACAGCAGCCCACGAGAGGCACCATGCGCGCGCGCGCAGCCCTCGAGCTCGCAGCCCATTGCCACGAGGCCCACACGCTGCCGCAGCGTTGGCGCACGCTGGGCCTGCCTTGCGGTGGGCCTGGCGCAGCCTTGGCTGGTGCGTTGTGGCGCGCTGGCTTGCTGGGCGATGGCCCGGCTTCGTGCTGGGCCTTCGTCTGGCAGGCCTCGTCCGATGCTAATTCGTACGATACGCTTCCGATTAATTTCCCGATTCCGGAATTCATTTCCGATACGAACAATATTTAATATTTCCGATTCCGGAATTCATTTCCGTTTCGAACAAATATTTAATATTTCCGTTTCCGGAATTATTTTCCGATTCCGATAATATTTCCGATTCTGACAATATTTCCGTTTCCGGCAATATTTCCGATTCCGGCAATATTTCCATTTCCGATAATATTTTCCGATACGTACCATGTTTCCGTTTCCGGCAACATCTACGACTTGAATAATATTTATATTTCTGATACGATCCATATTTCCATTTCCGGCAATATCATCGTTTCCGGAGCATTCATTTCTTGCCTGTGACGATCTCAGCTCCCACTGAAACCAAGATCCGTCGATTCCGAATATCCATAGATGGAGTATTTAATGCCATTAAATACTTGATCCGTTTACGTACTATTTGTGTGACCCTACGGTTTCAGTCAAGAGTAAGCTGTGGATTAATATCATTAATTCCACTTGAACTGAAGCGGCCTCTAGCTAGGCATTCAGCTCACTTGATCTCACTGAATTATTAACTTGTTAATTAATACTAAACCGCACTTATTAGACTTAACATAGAATGCATACTTGGACCAAGGGCATTATTTCCTTCAGTCTCCCACTTGTCCTTAGGGACAAGTGTGCATTTCCTAATTCCTTTGTTGCTTGATGCTTGCTCTTGAACATAAGGTAAGAGTTGTCATCCTTATTATGTCCAGAGGTGTTTCTCGGTTTCAGAGTTCAACTGATCAAATAAACAGATAATCATAGCCTATGATTCATCCGAGCACGGCCATGCATTTCACAGTTTCTAGCTCTCCGAGTGGCCTTGTACAACTTTTAAGCATCTCATCCCGATTTATGGGAGGACAATCCCAATCTTGCGATCTTGAGATTAGACTTCGTTTCATAGGTGATTACCTGAGCGTTGCCTTTATAGCCTCCTTTTACGGTGCGACGGTTGGTCAATGTCAAAGCAACCAGTTCTCAAACAAGTAATCTCAAATCACTCAGGTATTGAGGATTTAGTGTCTAATAATTTTAATGAAATTTACTTTTGACAGATTTTCATCTCTTACAGTAAAGTTTCATAGGTCTTGTCCGATACTAGGCTTCCCAAAGTAAGTATCTATGCAAATGATTATGACATTGCCATGTCCACATAGTTCAAGAAACAGAACTACTAGTCATCTTGCATTCTAATCGTCTAACGTTTTCTATGCGTCCAATTTTATAGAAAACTCCGACTAGGGACCATTTTCAACCTTTGACATTCAAGTTCACTTGATAGACATTTCTTAGTCACAGGACTGATCCTGACAGTCTATCTTGAATATATCGTCAAATTGAAGGGACTCATCATTTAATACTAAACCAAGATTAAATGGAATATGAAAATACATTTCATATATGATAAATGTTCAACCCCATTATTTTACAACCATGGGCCTCAAACCCATCTTTAAAACAGTTCATGGAATTCAAAGCTATGCTTGATTTCCAGTGCTACAACGTGAGTGTTGCTTCTCACTTGTTGCATAGGTTTAGTTATCACGCTTTGCCAATCTTAACATCCTTTTCATCGAATGTTCTTCGAGATATGATGATAAGAACTTTTGAGTATGTTTATTTTGTGATCTAGTCTTTCTTGCTACATTAGTGGTTCTACGCATTTTGCAATGAAGAACCATTAAGTCAACAGACATGTGATCTTCCCAAGTTTAATGAAGAACTCATATAAACAACTCTATTTTATTGCTTCTTAGGCAATAATTACTTTTACTTCAACTGTATAGGTTGCTAGTGATGCTTTGTTTGGATCTACTTATCCAAGCAGTTCACAGATATGTGGAAGACTCTCCAACTATATCTTAGAACATAGAAATTATTATTTTAATTTCCCACGCAAAAACTCATGGTCTTCAATCCATGTTGCCATTTTAAAACACGATGCTCTTTAGCTCGTCCTTGTCAATGGTTAACTCCAAAGGGTCTTGCTTGATCCTTTGCCAGTGTTTATGCGTGTAGCATCAATATTTAGCATATGTTTATTTCCTTGAATCAAGAACTATTCCTATGTACCTTTTCAAGTACCATAAGTATTCTTGATCTCAATCTAGTTGATCTTCACTTAGATCAATAGAGATTGGTATATGTTCGTCATGCCTAAAGTCATACGATACCTTTTTTTTTTTTTTTTGGCGATCCTCATATTATATCATACATGATAAATTCTTTTGCAGAATAATTCCCAATTGAATTCTAGTCATGTAACTTTAGCTCATCTAGTTTCAGCAGATACTAAATCCAGCTAAATTCTTTGACATATAATATAGGTTAAGAATCTTATTTAGATTCTTTGATGTTTAACTTAGTAAATGCTTATACATAGTTCAAACATCCTTTACTCAGATTTATTCATATGGGTCGAATATCTCCAATGGAGTCTTTCGTGTTTGATTTAGTAAATGTCATTACTTAATCCAAAACATTAATATAAGATCTTTGTAAATAGATCTTAATACCTAGTATGTACTAAGTTTCGCCTTGGTCCGTCATTGATGAATAATTTCAAACCTAAGTTTTTAGCATTTGAATGTTATTTCACAATAGAGAGATATGTGTGTGATACACATAGGACCAATTAAGTTTTATGTACTCCCACTAAACTTCTTATATATCTATAAGAATCATGTATATTTTATGAAACTAAAATGCTTATTAGCTTCACTAAAATACAGTTCCAATTCCCAATTGCTTGCTTAAATCTGTACTTAGATTTCATAAGTTAGCATTCCTTTTCAAGCATTTATTTGGATCCACAAATCCTATGACATGCCATGTACATATTTTTCTTCCAACATTTGATTGAGGAATACGTTTTGTCATCCAATTGTCATATGTACCAATATGCAATCATTGCTTGAGTTATAGACTTGAGCATTACGACTATGCATGAGGTTTCAACACAATCCATGCCATGAATTTGCTTGTAACCTTTAGCAACTAATCTAGCTTTGTGTGTGAACACAATTCCATGTTTGATGGTTTTTATCCTTAAAACAAACTTACAACCAATAGGTGTGAAACTATTCTTGCAAATCAACAAAATTTCAATTTTGTCATCAAAACATTGAGTATGTTTTATGGCCCCTCTAACCATTTAAAACATTTGAGTCTATATATGGCCTCTAACCATTTTAGGGAATCTGGGTTTCGTCATAGCTTTCTTACAGGTCACAAACTCATTAATAGTTTGACTGCAAGTTGTAGGTTTCTTCACTATTAATAGAAGAATCTCATAGTTTCATTGACCTGAACTCTATGCCTACTTGGGTATCAAACAATAGAATATCAACAGGCACTTTGAGAATCCTTTGAATATTCTGTTCTCCTTGAAGCATTTGTAAATTCTTCTAAGAGATGTCTATTCTTTAAAGCCACTTCTAAAGTCCTTAAAGAATACGTGTTCGGATTTTCTAAAGAACTTCGAAAATCCTCCGGAATGTCCGTCTATGTTTGTTGTTCGCCTCGAAGACTTTCGAGGTCTATTTTCTCCCACTTGTCATTTTGGAAACGAATCTCCAAAAGGACATCATTTCGAGCAAACAAACATTATGTTCTCAAAAATTCGTGGTAGAAACAATACCCTTGTGTCTCATTTGAATAAATCACAATGAAACATATATCTATACTTGGGGCCTTAGTTTGTTGAATAACAAACACTAAGCTCCCACTGAGTTTAGGAACTCTTTAGATATATTATGAAAAGATATTTTGAAATTACTTTTCAATAGCTTTGACGAATTTGGTTTAGTTTGGTGGTAGTTGAGCATTTTGTTTTAGAAATTATAGGAAAAGTCTTTATGATCCATTATTGATCGAATCAAGTACTAATTGACTTCGATTATTCCAACTAAGATATGCCATATCTTATGGACCTAGATTGTGAAATTACAACACACAATCATTGATGATCATATTTGGTCTCAAGTAATCATCAACATGATCTAACCTAGATCTTTATGATTTCTTGCCAAGTGGATTTTATACTTCTGAATCTTTGAACTAGCCAAACAGATTCAACTTATATCACATTTGAGTAAATAAACCTATATTCACTCAAACCCATGTGAAATAATAAAGTCATAAAACCTTTCTTTAACTTTGAACTCTATCGTCTAGGCGTTCTACAATAGTTCATATTCTTTGTTACTTTCAACAAGTAAGACTAGCTTGTCTTAAGTTGATCTAGAAATCAACCAACTTTCAAAAGTCCATTCAAATAGAGCTTGTGAATGTTAACTTGTTGACATGGTCTAAGCAACAATGCCAAAGATTAGTGGAACTCAAATCAAGGGTTTGATTTGAACCTAGTAAAGTTTTTATTGTTAAAGAGTTGTTTGTTTTAATCAAGCATATTGACTCATCCCGTAAATGACCATTTCATTCAAATAAACAAACAAACAAACATTGTTTTTGTTCTTCTGAATGTGAGTCTTTATGTGTTTGAAGCAGAAATTTAGGTATGCTGATTATGGAACAAAATAGCCATTTAGTTCCAGCCTTGAAAGGACTTAAAACAAACTAGATGACCCTACAACTAATGTAGCAGTGCCATGCTTCATTTCCCACTTGTAGGTCATTAGTGTAGCCTAGCTTCCATTGTTTGAGTTATTACCGAAGTAAGAACCTCAAGCAGTATATGATACAAAGGAAGTTTGATTGCTAGGTCACTTCTCTTTAAACATAAACTTATAGGTAGAAACGGAATTGTAAATTCCTGTCATCTGTTCCTTTGTTTTCCTATTTCTTGTACCCTTTCTTATAGTCTTAAGAATTGAATTCTTTAGTTTTGACTTTTATACTTTGTTAGACATGTCCAATGTCACCAACAAGGTTCTTTACCATTTTAATTTATGTTGAATATTTTGTTTCAACTAGATGATCTTACTAGAAGCTTCTAAAGCTCTCTAAGCATCGATCTACTCGAATGTCTAGGGACTAGACTCATTCGAGAATTAAATGGAAAAAATATTTTAGGTTGTTAACCATTGGTAAAGCTGAGCGTTTAAACTCAATGCTTTATGATCTCAAAACTACATTGTATTTTGAATTCACAAGCACCAATTGGTTTGCCATTCGATTTTGATATTCGAAAACAACCATAAAAGTCGCTAAAAGAAACGTACATTTTAAATTGCTCATTTTCTCTCATTTCCGTGAATCGTTCTTGGATTCACTACCAATCGAGGAAATTTACTGTTACCTTTCTAAAAGGATTTACTGCAGTGCAAGATATTTAATTATAAACAATAATTAAAACATACATTGAAGCATGCAAAGTCTAAACATTTATCATGAGTAATAACTTGAAATTAAAGCAATCATGCAATTTCAACAAGTTATTAGCATTTTATTCGAATTTATTGTTCCGGCAGGTGTGAATAAAATGATTCCAAGATCCTAAAATCATTGAAGAATTAAGCACAGTTTGTCGACTTAATCCTAAAACATCTTAGGTAAGCAAAAGCCTTTTGCTAATAGTCTAGAAACTATTCTTGGTTGATAGGTACGTCTAAGAACTTATTAGGTAAACCTATCGATTTTGCCACGACATAAAAGGACTCCTTACTTATATCGTTGAGTTTCACCAAAACTAACATGTACTCACAATTATTTGTGTACCTTGCCCCTTTAGGACCAATAAGTAACACCTCGCTGAGCGAAAACTATTACTAGATTGATGTAAAGGATATCCAAGCAAGTGTATATTTTGGCATGGCACCTTTTAACTCAATTTTTAAGTTTGGAACTTAAGGCTCTTACTATGTTGGTTAGATTTTAAGTGAACTAAAATCCTTAATCATGCAACATAATCAAGCTTTTGATCTCATGCATTTTAAGACATATTTAAAAGCAATAAATAACTTAAAACATGCATAAGATAAATGTGATCTAGTATGGCCCGACTTCATCTTGAAGCTTTAACTTCAAAGTCCGTCTTGAAAATCTCCGTGGGAGGCACCATTTTCTTCAAATAGGATAAGCTATAATTAAAAACTAATTACAACTATTTGATGGTACGCAGACCATATTTGAGTTGAAAAACAACTTTGGTACTTTAGACCAATTACATTCAAATTAATGGTACGCAGACCATATTTTCTTTCCTATTTGGGTCATACTAGTCACTTCATAACCTGCAAAACAGTACATATACAATATATATCATTCACCCATTCATTATCATGAATGGCCCACATAGCTGCTTAGTAAAACACATTATGCATCACATAAACATTTGCAGCAATTAATCAAGGGCACCAATAATCTACAAATTATTCAGTCCTTATTAATTCTAATCAAGTTGTTTTAACCTTAAGGATTTGTAGACCTAATCAAGAGTTTAGGACTAAAAAGAGCTCCCACTTAAACCAATAAATTCATATGCTTTACTAATTTTAAACATAAAAATGTATTTCTAGTCTAACCGGAAACATACAAATTTAATTAAAATTTAAAGCTCATATAAATTTATAATTGAATCCATAAATTTAATTTAATTTCAGTCGTATTTAAATTAATTCATGATTTTAATTTTAGTAAAATAATTAGAATAAATAAAATTTATTATAATTACATTATTCAAAATTAAAATCCAAGAAATTAATTTAAATTATTAATTTTAAAATTAATTAAAATTACGTAAACTGAAAATTTCAAATTAAAATTTCAAAACGATCTAATCGCAACGCAACAATCCCACGCAACGCACGCCCATGGGCCACACGCACACAGCCATCGCTGGCCATGTGCGCGCAGCCCATGCGCTGCGTCGCATCGCTGCTGCTAACCATCGCAAGGCATCACGCGAGCTGGTGCTCGCTGCGCGCGCCAGCGCTCGACGCAACAAGCATGCTGCCGCAGCCCATCGCTGGGCGTAGCGCTCGTCGCACGTCGCAACAAGCAAGCTGCTCGCCATCGCTGGGCGCAGCGCTCATCGCACGTCGCAACAAGCACGCTGCACGCCATCGCTGGGCGCAGCGCTCGTCGCACGCACACTAGCGCTCGCTGCGCGCGAGGCTCCGCATGCTTGCGCGAGGCAGTGCGCGCTGTGGCGCAGCTCGCTTGCTGCCCACACGCGACTGCTCGTGCCTTGCTCTCGCCCTCGCCCATTCGCCCATCGCACACAGCCCACGACACAAGGCAGGGCTGCTGCCTTGCGCTCGTGCACCATGGCCTTGCTCATTGCATTCGTACCGCATGGGCGACGAGCTCCCTTGCTCGTCGTCACATGCCCGCACTATACAACACCCCTTAAGGATAACACGTAGCGTCCATTGCTTTGTGCGTGCAAGTTATATGAGCGAATCGCATAAAAATATAAAATTTATATTCAAAATTAATGACAAATTAATAAATAATATTAATTTCATAATTTTAGGGCGAAAAATCGAAAATTTATTATTTAATTGATTTCCGATTAACATGGATTCAAGTCTAGGTCATTAAAATTTAAAATTTAACACAAATTTACAATTTTTATGGTGGTTTTTAACCATAGGTGTCTAATTAAATTATAACTAATTATGAAAATCAAATTAATTCTAAATTATTCCAATTTTCAACAAATTAATCATAATTACAAATTAGATTGCATAATTAACAAGGCTAGGCATTCAAACTTGTTAAACATATACCGTAGGTCAATCAAAAATTCAAGATTTATCAACAAGAATCGCAAATATTTAATTTAACATCTTAAATTTACGAAATTTTGCATTCGAAAAACTAAAACCTCCGAAAAGTCATAGTTAGGCTTCGAATTTGAGAATTCTGGGTTCGGCCGAAAATTATAATTTTTGTCAAAATTTTAGAATGCCTTTTACATGCGGAATTGACACAAAAATCACTAGATTTGGATGAGTAACGAAGAAACTGCCGAAAAACAGCGTACGTATAATTAAATAAACGCAATTTGCAATTAATTAACAATTACGAAAATTAATCACCCCTTTTAATTCTTGCAAATTTGTGATATTTAACCATGTTCATGCAATTTAGATTATGAAAATAATAAGAGGCTCGTGATACCACTGTTAGGTTATGATACATATGACAATTCATAAATCATGCGGAAAAACCATAAAGCCAGGAAAGCATATTATTTACACATAATCATTTAGCATAGTTTAGATGCATACACTTTGTTGCGTGCCTTCCCTAGCTGCGCCCGAACCGAACAAGAACAAGTCTTTAGGACTCCAAGTGTCGTCCCTCCGTAGATAGTCCACAGCACGTCCGGATCCGCCTTAAGCTTGACCAACTAGGATCGCCCTTAAGGTACTTAGAATTTTCGGCTAATGTAGGCAATTGTATGACTGAATTTTTGCTCTCAAAAATCACTTTGAATACTTGAATACTCTATTCAAAATAATGACCCTAGGCCTTTATTTATAGAGGTATGGAAAGGGAATTGTAATCCTATTAGGATACGAATTAATTAAACTAGAATCCTAATAGAATTCTTATTTAATTAATTCATCCTTTTAGGTTTAGGAATTTAATCATATGTCGAAACCTGATAGCTTTAGGATTCGTATAGCACACAAACACACACACGCACGCGCGCACAGCAGCCCACGAGGGGCGCCATGCGCGCGCGCGCAGCCCGCGAGCTCGCAGCCCATTGCCACGAGGCCCACACGCTGCCGCAGCGTTGGCGCGCGCTGGGCCTGCCTTGCGGTGGGCCTGGCGCAGCCTTGGCTGGTGCGTTGTGGCGCGCTGGCTTGCTGGGCGATGGCCCGGCTTCGTGCTGGGCCTTCGTCTGGCAGGCCTCGTCCGATGCTAATTCGTACGATACGCTTCCGATTAATTTCCCGATTCCGGAATTCATTTCCGATACGAACAATATTTAATATTTCCGATTCCGGAATTCATTTCCGTTTCGAACAAATATTTAATATTTCCGTTTCCGGAATTATTTTCCGATTCCGATAATATTTCCGATTCTGACAATATTTCCGTTTCCGGCAATATTTCCGATTCCGGCAATATTTCCATTTCCGATAATATTTTCCGATACGTACCATGTTTCCGTTTCCGGCAACATCTACGACTTGGATAATATTTATATTTCCGATACGATCCATATTTCCGTTTCCGGCAATATCATCGTTTCCGGAGCATTCATTTCTTGCCTGTGACGATCTCAGCTCCCACTGAAACCAAGATCCGTCGATTCCGAATATCCATAGATGGAGTATTTAATGCCATTAAATACTTTATCCGTTTACGTACTATTTGTGTGACCCTACGGGTTCAGTCAAGAGTAAGCTGTGGATTAATATCATTAATTCCACTTGAACTGAAGCGGCCTCTAGCTAGGCATTCAGCTCACTTGATCTCACTGAATTATTAACTTGTTAATTAATACTGAACCGCACTTATTAGACTTAACATAGAATGCATACTTGGACCAAGGGCATTATTTCCTTCAGATTACGACTTACCCGACGAGCAAATCTTAATGACCAGTGATGACAGTTGGTCAATGCATTTCGACGGTGCTTCAAATCAGAACGGGTGTGGTGTTGGAGTAATTCTAGTAGCCCAAGACGTCACTCACATTCCTATATCAGCAAAACTGCAATTCAACGTCACAAACAATGCGGTAGAATATGAAGCATGCATCATGGGCCTGGAAGCCGCCTTAGGATTGGGTGTCCAGAAACTTCGAGTGTATGGGGATTCTTCCCTAATCATCAATCAAATTTCCGGCAAATGGAAAGTAAGGAGCGAGAGCTTGGATCCATACCAGTCCTACCTTGAGCAGCTGTCTGAGCAAATAGAAGAGCTTCGCTATACATACCTCCCGAGAGAGGAAAACCAATTCGCCGATGCACTGGCAAAGCTGGCCTCAATGATCAACATCCCAAATGGCATGACCGAAATGCCACTTACAATTGAAACACGTCAAGAAGCAGCATATGTCCATGCTATTGACGACGTCGAGCAAGACAGAGATGAACCTTGGTTTACAGACATTCAAAGGTATCTATAAAATTCAGAGTATCCCCCGCACTTTTCAAGCAAGAATCAAAGGGCTCTACGACTACAATCAGCCAACTTCGTCATAGAAGGCTGCATTCTATACAAAAGGTCCCTTGGCGGTCCTAACCTCCGATGTGTTGACAAGCACGAAGCTCGAGAGTCATGGACAACATACATGCTGGAGTCTGTGGCACCCACATGAACGGGAAGACGCTAGCCCTCAAGATCATCAGGGCTCGATACTACTGGACTACCCTCGAACGTGTGCTACCTGCCTGCCAAGAAATGTCCTACCTGCCAAAAGTGTGCGAATCTGAAGCACATTCCTTCATCATTACTATACTCTCAATCATCATCGTGGCCATTCTCAGCCTGGGGTATCGACGTCATCGGCAAATTCACTCCAACGGGCACCGGGGGTCATGAGTTCATACTGGTTGCTATCGACTACTTCACCAAATGGGTCGAGGCCAGATCATTCAAAGTGTTGGGTTCCAAGCAAGTGGCCCAGTTCATACAAGAAAACATCATATGCAGATACGGCGTTCCTCACAAGTTCATCAGTGACCAGGGAACCCATTTTCAAGGAGAGTGTGAAGATCTATTCACCGAGTACAAGATTCAACATCATCGCTCTTCGCCTTATCGCCCACAAACCAATGGGGCAGTCGAAGCAGCCAACAAGAATGTCAAGACCATGATCATGAAAATGACTACCAATTACAAGGATTGGCCCCAGAAGCTGCATTTCGCATTGTGGGGGTATCAAACTTCAATTCACACTTCAACGGGTGCAACTCCATTTTCATTGGTATATGGAATGGAGGCAGTACAACCTGTCGAGCTGGAGATACCTTCTCTAAGGATAGTCCTCGAAAGCAAAATCCCAGAAGCTGCATGGGTACAAGAAAGATATGATGAGCTAGTCATGCTCGATGAGCGTCGGCTTCAGGCCGCTCACAATGTACAAGTCTATCAGCGCCGAGTGGCCAGACATTTCAACAAAAGGGTCAGAACCCGAAACATCAAAGAAGGCGAGCTTGTCCTGAAAGCCCTTCGCAAAAGCACCATGGACCCAAGGGGAAAATTCAAACCCAACTGGGCAGGCCCGTACATTGTCAAGAAGATCCTCTCCGGGGGAGCAGTCGAACTAACAGACGTCGATGGAACAAAATTCAGATCTCTGACCAACCTCGATCAACTCAAGAAGTTATATGTCTAAGTTCCATGTTCAAATTCAAGAATCCAATTCAAAGTCCTGTAAGGTAGTCAGAACTACGTCCAGCCTGATTCCCTAACGGGACACGTAGGCAACCTTATTTCGAGGCCCGGCCACTTTAATACAAAAAAAAAGTTCAAAATTTCCACTTTAATACAAAAAAAAAAATCAATTCAAAATTTCCTCAATTAAGGGCATCCTAAAAATCAAATCAAATTTCAAAACTCAATTGGTGTTGTCTTTATTCCAAATTTGCCAATTCAATGCAAAGCATGTTCAAGCGGAATTTAACACAATAACTCTTTATTTGGCTCTAAGGCCTTCAAAGCTAATTCAAATACAAAGTCAGGATCAAGTGAAGCAAAGTTCAAAGCCTATTCACTTCCTAAACACATTTTCTAAACACATCTTCCAAACACATTCTAAACACAATTCCTTCCAATACAATTTCAAACACATTTAGCCTACAAAGATCTAGGGTCGGGCGACTATGCTCTCGAGTCTTGGAACCTTGATTATTATCCCCTGGCTCCTCCCGCAATCAATCATCAATCTTCCCCTTGCCCAAGCGGCGGGAGAAGGAACTGGCTAGCCTTCCAAGACGGGAGGACGATGAACCTCCTTTGGACTCCGAACGGTCAAGCACCGGATGGGCCACACTCCCGTCACCTTCCTCATAGTCAGTTGATGCAGGACGCCTAGCTCTAGAACCTCGGACTCTAGCTGGTCCAGAGAGAGAAATGTCCCTCTGGCTTAGGCATCTCATCCATACAACGTACCCCGCAGACAGAGTAACTGACTCAGGTGCGAACTGGATACTCAGGAATGGTTTGGCGACCCAACACCGCCTCCAAACTTCAAGACAATTGGCAATCAGTGCAACAGGTCTCGGGTTCTCTTCAGCACAGCCCGGGATCTCCTGTTTCAAGCCATACTGTCTCATCACTCGAGCAGGCGAGTAGAAGACCAGCATTGTGAGGCTTGGCACCCTCAAAGCAGTAGAATCAGGGGCATGTCTCATGGCAGCAATTCCCCACCAAGGAACTACCCACATTATACAAGATTCAATTCCAAAGAGTGCGCTTCGCCACTCGTCCAATGAAAGCCGGCCATACATCATGGGCCGCACAGTGAACCCTTTTCTATTATAGTTTTCCATGTTCTCCGGTGGTGCCACCAGCATGAGCCTCTCCATAAGCCAAACCTTGGGGAGTATACAAGAAACGCATTTCAAAATTCAAGATTCAAAATTCAAATACAAGTACAAATTCAACATACAAGAAAGCTCCAGATCCTTACTTGGAGTAATACCGGACTTCCCGATGGCAAAGAAGAGGGGTCCGACTTCAACAAGTCAAGGTCCAACAATGTTTCGCCAATCACGAGCGGCATTGGGTCCCGACCATTAGCAAACTGCTCTACAATTTCTATTAGGGAGGCATCACCATTGCCAAACCCCTGCTTCGAAAAGAGGAAGCGAGCAAAGATACAAAAACTCAAGGCCCTCAAGCGGAAAACTTTGGGAACATCAAGCCCAGCAAAGTAGGTGACAAGGAGGGACAAATCCACCCCTCTGCCATATACAACAGCACTCAAAAGTGGGGGCTTCAAGCCCAAATATCTTTCAAAACCCAAGAAAAAGTGTTCTTCAACACTGGGCATGCATGGCTCCGGAATAATGGGCCACCCCAATATGGCGCTAAACTCTTCAGGGAGGGGACATACCTCATTATTCCCAAAGCGGAAGACATGATGATTCGAATCCCAAGTCTCCAAAGCAGCAAGAATGAAGTGCACATCCAGCTTTACAAACCGGAAGGAGGCGAGCACCCAAAGATGCATGCCATCAAGCTCCCTTTTCTCCAATTTTCCTAGCGAACCAAGCCACGAGTTCAAGGCATTTTCAAAGGACATAGCCATTTTCTCTCTTCTTTTTTTCATGAGGAAACAGTATACAAGGAATAGCAGGGAAGGATTGATGCAAGAAATAATCCGAAATACTCCCTATTTATACAAGAGTCGGCTTGCACGACAGCACACTGGCGCCAGGCGCCATGTCCTGCGCTAGGCGCAGGGGCCTGCAGCGAAGGACGAGGCCACCGTCCTCTTTTATGACTCCGAGTACACACTCTTTAGTGTTTCGGAAAGCAAAGTACAAACCTCCATTATTCAAGATTCCAAAGCCGCAAGCCACGCAAATTCAAGCAGTCCGGATCAACGCTTCGGGCAGATTTCGGTTTCAATTATTCAAAATTCAAGCATTCTAGTCCTAGATCAGCGTCCTAAGTCGAATCTGCATATGCATAACAAAAGTTGAATATACTTTGACTTGCCCTTTTCCTCACCAAAAAACCTCAGTCAAAGTGGGGGCTTATAGTGGGTATATACACCCGAAAAAATGTGCAAATTTTTTTCAATTTTTTTGCAAAATTATCATGCATGCATATAGCTACAAATTTCAAGGCACACATAACGCATACAAGATAAAACATTCAAACATACAAAAGCCAAAACTTCAAAAAATTTCCAAACCAATTCAAGTTCAAAACCATACAACCATACAAATTCAAGTTCCAAACCATACAAATTCATACAAATACAATCCAGCCTATACAAAATCAACCCAGGCAAGCTGGAAGTCGCTACCATGTAGGGTCAGTCCGAGTCATCATCAGCTGTGACGTCCACCACAGGCTCCTTGTCCCTGTTTCGCCTCCTAAGGCGCTCCAGATCCCGATCCAGCTCTGTTCCAGGGGTACTAGGATCCTGCTCCAAGATACGAAGAGTGCCAGGAGAGAGATGAGCTCCCGGCTGAGGAGAAGGATACAGATAAGGCGGCGGCATCGCCATGAACTGGTACGGCACAAACATCTGAGCCTGACGCATCCTCTCCATCTCCGCATAGTAAGCCCATGAATCTGCACCCCAAGGCTGAGGACCACTCCCTCCGAAGTAGTAACCGGGAGGAGAAACAAAGGGCCTCGAACTGCTTGCACCTCCAAACAAATGCCAGGTAGGATTAACATGTACAAAAGGGGCAGCTTCCCGATCAGCATCCGAATGCCTCTGACGAACACCAGCACCGGACCCCTGTCCTAGGTCCAAGCTCGGTCCCTTCTGCCTCGAGAAAGTCTCTCCCTGGGGCTCCCTGTCAACGGATCCTCTACGATCTCGACGGCGCTCCTATACAAAATACAAATTTTTGAAAATCAACATCCAAGTTCGATTTTTCCAGAATACAAATTTCAAAATCAAGAAATGCACCTCTTTGTCCCGGCCAGAAAGCTTCTGGGTCAGCTTGGCACAATACCTCTTCCAGGAATCAATCAAGAGCATCCAGCGACACACTCTCACCCGAGGCGGCTGCATAAAAAATTCAAGATCAATTCCCAAATACCAGATTACAATCAGTTTCAAGAAAATGCAACAGTACTTACAGCGGCATAATGCTCAGGTACAGCATCATAAGATCTCCGGAGCGGAGGAGAAGCTATAGGAATGGTCACCTCCACCTGTTCCCCGTCCGAGTTCTCATAGCGGAGGATCCTATCAGCATGGGGAATGTCCTCAGGATCAACCTCCTCCTACATACAAATATACAATCATACAATCATCTAATCATACAATCATACAAGAATACAAGAATACAAGATACAAAGTTCAAAAGCTCACCGGCAGTACGAAGCGTACTGGTGGAGCCAGCCTCCTCAAGAAGTCGTCATAGCTACCCTTCCTTTGTACAAAATCCCTCCAAGAGCGGCAAATAGCATCGCCCCTAGCATTCACATAGAGCAGGGCAAGATCTTCATCCGGCGCCAGCATGGACTCCGGTGGGTCCATGGGGACAAACCTATTCCCCAAATTGTGCTGAAGGGACACTCGCTCCCCCAGATACCACATGTGGCGGTACACCCCTGGGAGAAAAACCCGCCGTCCAGACAAGAAATGGGCGCGAGCAGCCGAGGCAGGTACAGGCGCGTTGGCAAAAGGACGCCACACCACCTGCAAAACAAACAACTTAGGAAACTACACAAATACAAATACAAAAGACCAAAACAGTACAAAAGATTACCTCATCAGCAGGTAGAACTCTCCAAGCTCTGCGGGAGGCCGCCAGAGGCACCCTCCTGCGCACCGCTCCTATCCAAGAGGCAGCATACGGGTAAGTCGCATCTCCAGTGCGATCCGGCGCCAAAGTCGGAAAGTGCTCATATATCCAAACCTTTCAAAAAAGCAAGCAAAACATCAGTCAAGTTCAAATACGAACATACAAGTACAAGGCACAAAGTACAAGGAGTCTTCAACACCTCCAGCACACTCCACAAAGCATCCATGCTCGGCTCGCTCTCCGGCGCAGTCCGGGAGGCCCACTTCATCTCGTACAAGAGGTGGATATAGGCCAAACCACCCCAGTTGTAGCTCGAGACAGCCCTCAAGTCCTGCAAAACTGACAGGAATCTAATGTGCACCCGACTGTTCCTGCTCGGGGCCACAACCCTACTCACCAAAGCTAAGAGGAACAGCCTAACCCTCTGCTCTGCAGACACACCCGCACCACGGATAGCATCTACAATCACCGTCACGGAAGCATGGGTGTCGTCCTCTGACAAGTCAACAACAGGGCCGAGCAAGGCCCTGGCAGCGGCCGAGCGCCACGTTAGCTCCGAATCAAAGGTCACATTCCTCTCAGAAAAAGGAAGACTAGTAATCATGGAAAACTCAAAAGGGGTGATGGTGATCTCCCCCCATGCCATATGAAAAGTGTTGGTGGTATCCCACCACCTCTCTAACAAAGCCCATAGCCGGGGTTTGATCCCCGTTCTACTCGAAGTACCTCCCATGGCACGCCAAAAGTCAACCAGGCCCGTTTGTAACCAGATCTCCATGGCCTCCTCGTCAGCACGGATGGCTGCAAAAGCCTTCTGAAGCTCCGCCAAGGACCAGAAGGTGCGAAACGGCTCTCCATCAGCCTACAGATGAACGAATCAGCTCGAAACCTATATAAGTACAAAATACAAATTCAAAGCACAGTACAAGACTCACCAAGCCAGCGCGAGGCCGCTGAGACAAGTGAAACTCTGGTCGAAACACCAGATCGGAAGGACTCCAGCCAGTACCAACAAAAGTGGGTGCTCTCCGGGGAATCATACCCCCATCCGGCGCATTTATCGCAGCCACTTCATCATCCGAAGCGTCCTCCTCATCAGCTCGAACCACCGAAGATTCGGCGAGCTTCCTCCGAGTATGACAAGGCATACTAAATCAAGCAGAGTACAAAGTGTCAAAATTTTAAACTGGGGGCTATCCTATACTAGCCCATGCAAAAATCAAAATTCAGAGGCTATCCTATACTAGCCGGTACAAAATCAAAAATTCAAAAAATCCCCAGTGGCAGTACTAATCCAGCCTGGGACCTCGATCTAGTTCAAAATTCAAGTTCTACACCAACGCCTAGGCTATCCACGCCGAAGCAGGTATACAAGTTCTACACCAACGCCTAGGCTATCCACGCCGAAGCAGGTATACAAGTTCTACACCAAACGCCTAGGCTATTCACGCCGAAGCAGGTATGCAAGTTCAACACCAACGCCTAGGCTATCCATGCCAAAGCAGGCATTCCAAAACTCTACAAACAACATCTAGGCAGCCTAGCCTATGCACCCTTGAGACCCCGCAAGGTCCCCAATGAGACTACTATCTACAAATACCAGGTACAACATTCAAGAAAATTTTCAAAAAATTCAAATCTACAAGTTCCAACAGTTCAAGTTCAAGTGGCTATGAAACAATTTTCTACAAGATTCAAGAAGCCTACTATCATGAAAGCATCATACTAACAAGTATTTCAAAGTACAAGAAAATCAAAACTACATGCAATCCTAGAGTTATTTCATAAGCAAAAACATGAAATACTTACATGGACAAGGCAAGAACAAGACTAAGGGAAGAGCTTAATCGACCATTGAGAGAAAAGAGCAAAGAAATTCAAGAGAATGTGCCTCAAAATGGCACGGCAAGGGGAGCTTTTATAGCTCGACCTCGCGCTAGACGCCGAGGCCCGCGATGGGCGCTGCCTGCTGCATGCGCAGAATCTACCGCGCGCGGTCTCCCGTGCTGATTGCACGTCCTTTACTGCTACGATCTTCCGCACCAAGCATCAAGTGTCGCATCAGGGCATCTTTCGAAAATGCGGGTATACACCCGTATCTCCAAGTACAAACAGATGAATATTTCAAGAATACAAAGTCTAAAAAAATACAACGACTCAGGCGTTCGACTCCCAACGGAACCAAGCTCCAGGAAAGTCAGCCGAAATTTCAAAATCTTAAGGGCCAGTAAAAAGCTCTTATCCCCAGCAAAGTACATGCCCAACGGATTGACTCCGGGTGTTCAAAATTCAACAATTCAAGATTAAAAAATTCAAAATTCAAGATTCAAAATTTTCGATGCCAAGCTCCGTCCGAACCGTTGGCGAAAGAACAGTACAAGTACAAACCGGAGTTGTCACACCCGAACGGAGGTAGACTCTATCCTTTTTTTTCTAACGCCTATTTTATGCAGGTACCGGCGTACAAAGAATGGTCTTAATTGCAGAACATCTTGATCATTCTCCGTCCCTTTCGAAATACTTTGACTTGCGCTTTCCTAACCGAACGCTCAGTCAAAGTGGGGGCTTCTGTAGACACCTAATTCGTGTCTCCCGTCTGGGATGATGACGATACCATTATCCTTACTAGGCGGTTGGAGCAACTCCGTGCGGAAATCCCAATTTCTAAGAACATCTCCAAAATACAAGATCCAAAATCCAATCCCCGAGGTCGTTCCCCTCCCGGAACTCGGTACAAAATACAATTTTCAAAACCCAATTTCAAAATCCAAGTACAATCTCATCTATTAGACCATTCCATTGGTTTTACTAAGCCTTTTCCACTCAAAATCATATAAGGCAAGTCAAATTCGGGCGCCGACCCACAAAACCGAGCAAGCCGGGCCCCGTCCCGTACAACCGGAATTCAAAACCCGAAACGGCTTGTTTTTTTACGCAAAATCAAGTCTTAGCCTCCAAGTAAACACTACGTGCCAAGCATCGTACTATTCGTACGAAGGTACATCAATACAAGACAAATCAAGGACGGAGCCCGCGTCCTTGTTTTGGCAGCACTCATGCCATGTCACCAGCGTTGGGCGTTGGTTTGGCGTGCTGCGCTGGCAATGGCTTGCGTTTTGCAGCTATTTTTCCTATAAAACCCCCCCTAATTCCCAGCATTTGGGGAGGCAGGTTCAATATACAACGTCGTAATACAAAAATTACGCCTCAAATTCAAGTCCAAATAAATCCTTCAAAAACACATACAAACTTCAAGTTCTAAGCAATTGGGAGCTCTAAAAGGAATTCTTGCCTAAACCTAAATAGGTAATTCCGAATCCCACAATATTCAATCATGTTTCTTTGATTTTCCTATTTCAAAAATGATTAGCAAGTTGGCATTTTTACTACTAAAAATGTCACTTGCAACAATCATACATCTTTTCAAAATCCAAACTTTTCAAATTACAAAAATGCAAACTTTCAAGATTCAAGGATGTTCAAAGTTGTTTTCAATCACTTCTTTGAACTAGAATCACTTTCAAGTATGGAGTATTCAAAGATGACACCTTTTTAGCTTCTAAAGGTTTAATCTTTTGAGATTCAAGACTCCATTTTTCAATATACAAGTTCAGGTTTTAAAATTTCAAGATCCCACAATGTTTAGGGTTGTTCATGACTACTTCCCTAAACTAGGATCCTTTCAAAATAAGAGCACATCAAAGTGAAGGAAATAATGCCCTTGGTCCAAGTATGCATTCTATGTTAAGTCTAATAAATGCGGTTCAGTATTAATTAACAAGTTAATAATTCAGTGAGATCAAGTGAGCTGAATGCCTAGCTAGAGGCCGCTTCAGTTCAAGTGGAATTAATGATATTAATCCACAGCTTACTCTTGACTGAACCCGTAGGGTCACACAAATAGTACGTAAACGGATCAAGTATTTAATGGCATTAAATACTCCATCTATGAATATTCGGAACCGACGGATCTTGGTTTCAGTGGGAGCTAAGATCGTCACAGGCAAGAAATGAATACTCCGGAAACGATGATATTTCCGGAAACGGAAATATGGATCGTATCGGAAATATAAATATTATCCAAGTCGTAGATGTTGCCGGAAACGGAAACATGGTACGTATCGGAAAATATTATCGGAAATGGAAATATTGCCAGAATCGGAAATATTGCCGGAAACAGAAATATTGTCAGAATCGGAAATATTACCGGAATCGGAAAATAATTCCGGAAACGGAAATATTAAATATTTGTTCGAAACGGAAATTAATTCCGGAATCGGAAATATTAAATATTGTTCGTATCGGAAATGAATTCCGGAATCGGAAAATTTAATCGGAAGCGCATCGTACGAATAAGCATCGGACGAGGCCTGCCGGACGAGGCCCAGCACGAAGCCAGGCCATCGCCCAGCAAGCCAAGCGCGCCGCACAAACAGCCACGCCAGGCCCAGCGCAAGGCCAGGCCCAGCAGGCTGCGCAGCGCGCACAGCGCGCACAGCACGCGCAGCGCGCAGCGCGCGCGGGCGCTGCGTGGGCTGCTGCTCGCGCGCACGCATGGGGCCCATCGTGGCTGCCGTGCGTGTGTGTGCAAGTGTTTGTGTTCGTGCACGTTTCCTAAAACGTGCAGAGTTCGGTTAATGATTAAATTCCTAATTCTATTTGATAAATTAATTAAATTAGAGTTCTTGTAGGATTCTAGGTTTAATTAATTTGTATCTGAATAGGATTTCGATTCCCTTTCCATACCCCTATAAATATGAGGCTAGGGCTCACAATTTATAACAAGTTTCAAAGTATTCAAAAGTGAGTTTTTTGAGAGAAAATTAAAACACACATCTTGCTCATAAAGTGCCGAAATTTTCTAGTACCTTAAGGGCGATTCTAGTTGGTCAATCTTAAGGCGGATCCGGACGTGCTGTGGACTATCTACGGAGGGACGACACTTGGAGTCCTAAAGACTTGTTCTTGTTCGGTTCGGGCGCAGCTAGGGAGGGCACGCAACAAAGAGTATGCATCTAAATTATGCTATATGATTATGTGTAAATAATATGTTGTCCTGGGTTAATGGTTGTTTCCGCATGATCTATGTAATGTCATATGTATCATAACCTAACAGTGGTATCACGAGCCCCTTATTATTTTCATAATCTAAATTGCATGAACATGGTTAAATATTACAAATTTGCAAGAATTAAAAGGGGTGATTAATTTTCGTAATTGTTAATTAATTGCAAATTGCGTTTATTTAATTATACGTACGCAGTTTTTCGGCAGTTTCTTCGTTACTCATCCGAATTGAGTGATTTTTGTGTCAATTCCGCATGTAAAAGGCATTCTAAAATTTTGACAAAATTAGTATTTTTCTGCCGAACCCAGAATTCTCAAATTCGAAGCCTAACTATGACTTTTCGAAGGTTTTAGTTTTTCAAATGCAAAATTTCGTAAATTTAAGATGTTAAATTAAATATTTGCGATTCTTGTTGATAAATCTTGAATTTTTGATTGACCTACTGCATATGTTTAACAAGTTTGAATGCCTAGTCTTGTTAATTATGCAATCTAATTTGTAATTATGATTAATTTGTTGAAAATTAGAATAATTTAGAATTAATTTGATTTTCATAATTAATTGTAATTTAATTAGAAACCTATGATTAAAAACCACCATAAAAATTGTAAATTTATGATAAATTTTAAATTTTTATGACCTAGACTTGAATCCATAACAATCGGAAATCAATTGGATAATAAATTTTCGATTTTTCGCCCTAAAATTATGAAATTAATATTATTTATTAATTTGTCATTAATTTTAAATATAAATTTTAAATTTTTATGCGATTCGTTCATAAAACTTGCACGCACGAAGCAATGGACGCTTCGTGTTACCCTTAAGGGGTGTTGTATAATGCGGGCATGCGACGACGAGCAAGGGAGCTCGTCGCCCGTGCGGCACGAATGCAATGAGCAAGGGCGTAGTGCACGAGCACAAGGCAGCAGCCCTGCCTTGTGTCGTGTGCCACGAGCAATGGACGAATGGGCATGGGCGAAGGGCGAGCCAAGGCAGTCGCGTGTGGGCAGCAAGCGAGCTGCGCCACAACGCGCGCTGCCTCGCACAAGAGCGCGCAGCCTCGCGCGCAGCGAGCGCAAGCTCGCGTGCCACGAGCGCTGCGCCCAGCATTGCTCGCGCGCACAACGAGCGAGGACTCGCGCGCACAGCCAGCATTGCTCGCGCGCACAGCGAGCAATGTCGCCCGCCCAGCGAGCGATGTCGCGCGCCCAGCGAGCGATGTCGCCCGCCCAGCGAGCGATGTCGCGCGCCCAGCGAGCGATGGCTCGCGCGCCCAGCGAGCGATGTCGCGCCCGCACTGCGAGCGATAGCTCGCGTGCGATGAGCGCTGGCGCGCGCAGCAAGCACCAATGCGTGCGGAGGCTTGCGATGGGGATGCAGCAGCTATGCGACGAGCGCATGGGCTGCGCGCACATGGCCAGCAATGGCTGTGTGCGTGCGGCCCATGGGCGTGCAACGCGTAGGGTGTTTGCGTTACGATTAAAGATCGTTTTGAATGTTTAATTTGAAAATTCCAGTTCACGTAATTTTAATTAATTTTAAAATTAATAATTTAAATTATTTTCTTGGATTTTAATTTTGAATATTGTAATTATAATAAATTTTATTTATTCTAATTATTTTACTAAAATTAAAATCATGAATTAATTTAAATACGACTGAAATTAAATTAAACTTTTGGATTCAATTATAAATTGATATGAGCTTTAAATTTTAATTAAATTTGTATGTTTCCGGTTAGACTAGAAATACATTTTTATGTTTAAAATTAGTAAAGCATATGAATTTATTGGTTTAAGTGGGAGCGTATTTTAGTCATAAACTCTTGATTAGGTCTACAAATCCTTAAGGTTAAAACAACTTGATTAGAATTAATAAGGACTGAATAATTGGTAGATTATTGGTGCCCTTGATTAATTGCTGCAAATGTTTACGTGATGCATAATGTGTTTTACTAACCAGCTATGTGGGCCATTCATGATAATGAATGGGTGAATGGTATATATTGTATATGTACTGTTTTGCAGGTTATGAAGTGACTAGTATGGCCCAAATAGGATAGAAAATATGGTCTGCGTACCATTAATTTGAATGTAATTGGTCTAAAGTACCAAAGTTGTTTTTCAATTCAAATATGGTCTGCGAACCATCAAATAGTTGTAATTAGTTATAGCTTATCCTATTTGAAGAAAATGGTGCCTCCCACGGAGATTTTCAAGACGGACTTTGAAGTCAAAGCTTCAAGATGAAGTCGGGCCATACTAGATCACATTTATCTTATGCATGCTTTAAGTTATTTATTGTTTTAAATATGTCTTAAAATGCATGAGATCAAAAGCTTGATTATGTTGCATGATTAAGGATTTTAGTTCACTTAAAATCTAACCAACATAGTAAGAGCCTTAAGTTCCAAACTTAAAAATTGAGTTAAAAGGTGCCATGCCAAAATATACACTTGCTTGGATATCCTTTACATCAATCTAGTAATAGTTTTCGCTCAGCGAGGTGTTACTTATTAGTCCTAAAGGGGCAAGGTACACAAATAATTGTGAGTACATGTTAGTTTTGGTGAAACTCAACGATATAAGTAAGGAGTCCTTTTATGTCGTGGCAAATTCGATAGGTTTACCTAATAAGTTCTTAGACGTACCTATCAACCAAGAATAGTTTCTAGACTATTAGCAAAAGGCTTTTGCTTACCTAAGATGTTCTAGGATTAAGTCGACAAACTGTGCTTAGTTCTTCAATGATTTTAGGATCTTGGAATCATTTTATTCACACCTGCCGGAACACATAACTTGAATAAAATGCTTAATAAACATTGAATTATGCATGTATGCTAGAATTTAAGTTTATTAAGAGAAACTGTGAATGGTTATTTATTTGTTTATTCTTTTCAATTGTAGTTTTTAATATGGCAAACAACAATTCATTCAACATTCGATCAATTCTCGAAAAGGAGAAGTTGAACGGGAAAAACTTCCTTGACTGGCAAAGGAACTTGCAAATAGTTCTTATGCAGGAAGAAAAGGAGTATGTCCTGGATGAGGCGATGCCCGAAGCTGCAGGCGACGGGGTCACTCAGGCAGCCCTCAATCGTTGGATTGATGCCAACAAGGATGTGAAATGTCTAATGCTCGCCACCATGAGTGCGGATCTGCAGAAAACATTCATCAACTCAGATGCTTTCACAATCATCAGTGAGTTGAAGAACATGTTCCAAGATCTGGCTCGAGTCGAAAGATTCGAGATTCATAGGCAAATTCTTGAGACCAAGCTTAAGAAAGGCGAGCCCGTAAGTCCACATGTTCTCAAAATGATTGGACTCATTGAGAATATGAGTCGGCTGGATCAGCAATTTTCTCAGGAAATGGCTATAGACACCATCCTCCATTCTCTTCATAGCGGGTATGATCAGTTCAAACTGAACTACAGTATGAATAGTCTGGACAAAACGCTCACTGAGCTTCACGGTATGCTGAAGACCGCTAAAAAGACGCTCAAAAGTGATAAGCAGGATGTGCTTATGGTGCGTGGGGGCAAGTTCAAGAAATCTGGAAAGAAGAGGAATGCTAAGAAAGGTGGCAACAAGGCCAGCCCAACTAAGCAAACTGGCGCCAAATCTGCAAAGAGGAAGGTCAGTCAACCCACTTCTGAATCCGAATGCTTCTACTGCAAGAAGAAGGGGCATTGGAAGAGAGATTGCTTGAAGCTAAAGGAAGATCAGAAGAATGGAACAGTCGTTCCATCTTCAGGTATTTTCGTTATAGACTGTATACTTGCTAATTCAACTTCTTGGGTATTAGATACAGGTTGTGGCTCACACTTATGTTCCAATCCACAGGGACTAAGAAGAAGTAGAAAGTTAAGCAAGGGTGAAGTCGACCTACGAGTGGGAAATGGAGCACGGATTGCTGCATTAGCCGTAGGAACTTACTATTTGTCGTTGCCCTCTGGGCTAGTTTTGGAACTGGAAGAATGTTTCCATGTTCCAAGTCTTACTAAAAACATCATTTCAGTTTCTTGCTTAGATGCTAAGGGATTTTCCTTTATAATAAAAGACAATAGTTGTTCGTTTTATTTTAAAGAGATGTTTTATGGATCTGCTAGATTAGTCAATGGACTTTATTTATTAGATCACGACAAACAAGTATATAACATAAATACCAAAAAGGCCAAAAAGAGTGATTCAGATCTCACCTATCTGTGGCATTGTCGATTAGGCCATATAAACTTGAAACGCTTAGAAAGACTTCAAAAGGAAGGAATTCTAGAACCATTTGACTTAGAGGATTATGGTAAATGCGAATCATGTTTACTTGGCAAAATGACAAAGCAACCTTTCTCTAAAGTTGGAGAAAGAGCAAATGAACTATTGGGTTTAATCCATACAGATGTATGTGGACCAATGAGTACAAATGCTAGAGGTGGTTTCAGCTACTTTATCACTTTCACTGATGACTTCAGTAGGTATGGTTATGTCTACCTAATGAAGCATAAGTCTGAATCCTTTGACAAATTCAAGGAATTTCAGAGTGAAGTAGAGAATCAATTAGGCAAGAAGATTAAGGCACTGCGGTCTGATAGAGGCGGTGAATATCTGAGCTATGAATTTGATGACCATCTGAAAGAATGTGGAATTCTATCAGAATTGACTCCTCCTGGAACACCACAATGGAACGGTGTGTCAGAACGGAGGAACAGAACCTTGCTAGACATGGTCAGGTCAATGATGGGTCAGGCCGAACTTCCATTAGAATTTTGGGGACATGCACTAAATACAGCTGCACTCACTATAAATAGAGCTCCGTCTAAAGCTGTCGAAAAGACTCCATACGAATTATGGTTTGGAAAGCCTCCAAATGTGTCTTTTCTTAAGATTTGGGGATGTGAAGTATACGTCAAACGATTAATTTCAGACAAACTTCATCCAAAATCTGACAAATGTATCCTTGTGGGCTATCCAAAGGAAACAAAGGGGTATTACTTCTACAATACATCTGAGAACAAAGTGTTTGTTGCTCGAGATGGTGTCTTTTTGGAGAAGGATCACATTTCCAAAATGACAAGTGGGAGAAAAGTAGACCTCGAAGAAATTCGAGTCGAACAACAAACTCTAGAGAATGCTCAAGATGACATTCAGGATGAAACTCAGAGATCTTTAGAAGAATCTGGTGAGAATCATGGTCAATCTAGAAATGTTACCCCGCGTAGATCGCAAAGATATAGATCTCAACCGGAAAGGTACTTAGGTATTTTGACGAACGAGAGCTATGACGTTCTATTACTTGAAAGTGATGAACCTGCGACTTACAAGCAAGCTATGACGAGCCCTAGCTCCAAGCAGTGGCAAGAAGCCATGCAATCTGAATTAGACTCCATGTCTGAAAACCAAGTATGGGATTTGGTCGATTTGCCAGATGGCTACCAAGCCATTGGAAGCAAATGGGATTTCAAACTGAAAAAGGACAAGGATGGGAAACTTGAAGTTTTCAAAGCTAGATTGGTCGCAAAAGGTTACAGGCAAGTCCACGGTGTGGATTACGATGAAACCTTTTCACCAGTTGCAATGCTAAAGTCTATTCGGATAATGTTAGCAATCGCTGCATATTACGATTACGAAATATGGCAGATGGATGTCAAAACTGCTTTCTTAAACGGCGTTTTAACAGAAACTGTGTTTATGACATAGCCTGAAGGTTTTGAGGATCCAAAGAATGCTAAAAAGGTATGCAAGCTAAAGAAGTCAATCTACGGATTGAAGCAGGCATCCAGGAGCTGGAATATACGTTTTGATGAAGCAGTCAGTGACTTTGGTTTCATCAAGAACGCGGACGAATCTTGTGTATACAAGAAGGTCAGTGGGAGCAAAATTGCTTTCCTAGTATTATATGTCGACGACATATTGCTTATCGGAAATGACATTCCTATGTTGAACTCTGTCAAGATTTGGCTTGGGAAATGTTTTTCGATGAAGGATCTAGGAGAAGCACAGTACATATTGGGCATCAAGATTTACAGAGATAGATCTAAAAGGATGATTGGACTTAGTCAAAGCACTTATATCAATAAGGTGCTTGATAGGTTCAAGATGGCGGACTCCAAGCGAGGCTACCTACCCATGTCTCATGGAATGACTCTAAGCAAGACTCAGTGCCCAAAAACACTTGATGAGCGTAGACGAATGAATGGGATTCCATATGCATCATTGATTGGTTCAATAATGTATGCTATGATATGTACACGCCCGGATGTTGCGTACGCACTCAGTGCTACGAGCAGATACCAGTCAGACCCAGGAGAGGCGCATTGGACTGCTGCCAAGAATATTCTGAAGTACCTGAAAAGGCACAAAGATGACTTCCTGGTCTATGGTGGAGATGATGAATTAATTGTTAAAGGCTATACGGACGCAAGTTTCCAAACCGACAAAGATGATTTTAGATCACAGTCTGGGTTTGTCTTCTGCCTCAACGGAGGAGCAGTAAGCTGGAAAAGTGCTAAGCAAAGCACCATTGCGGATTCTACAACTGAAGCGGAGTACATTGCTGCACATGAAGCAGCAAAGGAAGCTATATGGCTAAGGAAGTTCATAGGAGAACTTGGTGTAGTCCCCTCCATTAAAGGACCAATAGCCCTGTATTGTGATAATAACGGAGCTATTGCACAGGCAAAAGAGCCTAGACACCACCAGAGAGTCAAGCATGTACTTCGTAGATTTCACCTTCTACGAGAGTTCGTTGAAAGAAAAGAAGTCGAGATAAGCAAAATTGGAACTGATGACAACATATCAGATCCATTAACTAAACCTCTGCCGCAGGCGAAGCACAACTCGCACACTGCAGCTATGGGAATCAAGCATATTGGAGAATGGCTTTGATGTCTCTGTTTAATGTTTTAAAGTTTTAGAGTTTAAATCTTTGTAAAACATTATTGGTTAATCATTCACAATAAATGAAATGAATTCATTTTTCCATTTAATTTGTGGTTTATTAAATGATGAGTCCCCTCAATTTGACGATATATTCAAGATAGACTGTCAGGACCAGTCCTGTGACTAAGAAATATCTATCAAGTGAACTTGAATGTCAAAGGTTGAAAATGGTCCCTAATCGGAGTTTTCTATAAAATTGGACGCATAGAAAACGTTAGACGATTAGAATGCAAGATGACTAGTAGTTCTGTTTCTTGAACTATGTGGACATGGCAATGTCATAATCATTTGCATAGATACTTACTTTGGGAAGACTAGTATCGGACAAGACCTATGAAACTTTACTGTAAGAGATGAAAATCTGTCATAAGTAAATTTCATTAAATTATTAGACACTAAATCCTCAATACCTGAGTGATTTGAGATTACTTGTTTGAGAACTGGTTGCTTTGACGTTGACCAACCGTCGCACCGTAAAAGGAGGCTATAAAGGCAACGCTCAGGTAATCACCTATCAAACGAAGTCTAATCTCAAGATCGCAAGATTGGGATTGTCCTCCCATAAATCGGGATGAGATGCTTAAAAGTTGTACAAGGCCACTCGGAGAGCTAGAAACTGTGAAATGCATGGCCGTGCTCGGATGAATCATAGGCTATGATTATCTGTTTATTTGATCAGTTGAACTCTGAAACCGAGGAACACCTCTGGACATAATAAGGATGACAACTCTTACCTTATGTTCAAGAGCAAGCATCGAGCGACAAAGGAATTAGGAAATGCACACTTGTCCCTAAGGACAAGTGGGAGACTGAAGGAAATAATGCCCTTGGTCCAAGTATGCATTCTATGTTAAGTCTAATAAATGCGGTTCAATATTAATTAACAAGTTAATAATTCAGTGAGATCAAGTGAGCTGAATGCCTAGCTAGAGGCCGCTTCAGTTCAAGTGGAATTAATGATATTAATCCACAGCTTACTCTTGACTGAACCCGTAGGGTCACACAAATAGTACGTAAACGGATCAAGTATTTAATGGCATTAAATACTCCATCTATGAATATTCGAAACCGACGGATCTTGGTTTCAGTGGGAGCTAAGATCGTCACAGGCAAGAAATGAATACTCCGGAAACGATGATATTGCCGGAAACGGAAATATGGATCGTATCGGAAATATAAATATTATCCAAGTCGTAGATGTTGCCGGAAACGGAAACATGGTACGTATCGGAAAATATTATCGGAAATGGAAATATTGCCAGAATCGGAAATATTGCCGGAAACGGAAATATTGTCAGAATCGGAAATATTACCGGAATCGGAAAATAATTCCGGAAACGGAAATATTAAATATTTGTTCGAAACGGAAATTAATTCCGGAATCGGAAATATTAAATATTGTTCGTATCGGAAATGAATTCCGGAATCAGAAAATTTAATCGGAAGCGCATCGTACGAATAAGCATCGGACGAGGCCTGCCGGACGAGGCCCAGCACGAAGCCAGGCCATCGCCCAGCAAGCCAAGCGCGCCGCACAAACAGCCACGCCAGGCCCAGCGCAAGGCCAGGCCCAGCAGGCTGCGCAGCGCGCACAGCACGCGCAGCGCGCAGCGCGCGCGGGCGCTGCGTGGGCTGCTGCTCGCGCGCACGCATGGGGCCCATCGTGGCTGCCGTGCGTGTGTGTGCAAGTGTTTGTGTTCGTGCACGTTTCCTAAAACGTGCAGAGTTCGGTTAATGATTAAATTCCTAATTCTATTTGATAAATTAATTAAATTAGAGTTCTTGTAGGATTCTAGGTTTAATTAATTTGTATCTGAATAGGATTTCGATTCCCTTTCCATACCCCTATAAATATGAGGCTAGGGCTCACAATTTATAACAAGTTTCAAAGTATTCAAAAGTGAGTTTTTTGAGAGAAAATTAAAACACACATCTTGCTCATAAAGTGCCGAAATTTTCTAGTACCTTAAGGGCGATTCTAGTTGGTCAATCTTAAGGCGGATCCGGACGTGCTGTGGACTATCTACGGAGGGACGACACTTGGAGTCCTAAAGACTTGTTCTTGTTCGGTTCGGGCGCAGCTAGGGAGGGCACGCAACAAAGAGTATGCATCTAAATTATGCTATATGATTATGTGTAAATAATATGTTGTCCTGGGTTAATGGTTGTTTCCGCATGATCTATGTAATGTCATATGTATCATAACCTAACACAAAGATCTAACCTTTTCAACATTAAAAGGCCCGATCTTTGAGATTCAAGTCTCTTAAGTTTCAATATTTCAAGTAGAAGTTCAATATTTAAAGTTCAAGTTCAATTATTTCAAGATCAATATCTCAAGATTCAAACTTTCAAGTTCAAGTTCTATATGCAAATCTAGGATACTTTGGGATGAGCAACTTCTCCCAAGTTGAGATTTTTGGCTTTGAATTCATGTCGGGCGCACTTATTTTTAAGGAGTCGCTTGGCTTTCGAATCTCATGTGCCCAAGTACAAATTTCAATATCGCAATTTCGATTATGCACCTTTCAATTTTGAAATTTCAATTATGCACCTTTCAATACCGCAATTTCAATATCGCACTTTCAATTCCGCAATTTTAATATCGCACTTTCAATTCCGCATTTCAATTTCGCATCTTTACTTGCCTAGTCCTTCTAGGCAATGTGGACCTACTCCCTAGTCCGTTTCAAGGGGGGTCTTGTATTTACTAATTCCGCACTTACTTACAATTGGGATATTGCTTTATTTGCTTTATTGCTTTCATCACCGCACATGCTAAATACAATAAAATGCAAGGTTACATCACGCTTAACAAAGATAATTTCTTGGACAAACCGATCTTAGGTTCCCTTAAATTACCTTTAAAGCAAAGTGACCACCATACAATTAGAGATTCTATTTGCTCTAAAATCAAACCCACATAGTCTAAACTAGGGTATTTTCGAAAATGCTATGTCACGTACTCGAATAATTTATAAAGCTCGCGGAATAAGCATCTCGTTCCCGTGCCCGGATCTCTCCCATCCGTTTCGAAGATTCAAGTCTTATCCTAATAGAGTCATTTGCGGTCTTTCCAAACAAGACCCTAAACAATGTTTGGTGGCGACTCCTTTGAGGTGCAAAAATACGATGGTTTCTAAAAACCGCCCCCTTGTAGGGAATTGCAATACATACGCAAAAAAAGAACCCCCTACAACAGGGCTATGTGTTGGGTTGAATGGTGCAAGCTAAGGTCAGGAAGCGTTTGAGGGCTCTTTTGTCATTTTCTGAAAAGTGAGGGCTTGATTGGGTTTGTAGGTAAAATTTTCAGCTCCCACGCAAGCCCACGCCTTCAAAGCTTGGTCATGTTAGATCCATGTTGGGTGGACTACGGGTCGGGCTCAATCAACCCACATACTAGGTTGATCTGAGTTAGTCAGAATTACCCGACACAATAGTCATATTTGGTTGCAACTCTTCAACAAAAAAAAGAAGGAACTGTTGATCATTATGTGTTGGGTATTAATAATATATATAATTTCCAATAGGCTCAATTTTGAGGTGATCATTTGCGGGTCTGGAGGGGTAGCAGGTCCGGCCTAAGCTTATTTTTATGTTCAACGGGCCTAGAATAGAAAAACCTAGCCATCTTTTACGTGCTTGACTTTTTGTTCGTACCCGCCTAATAAACGGGTCGGGATTGCCTGCACGCTAACGGGCCTAAAAATACTTTTAATTTTATTTTTTGAAAATAAATTTACTTAATATTTATGGTTAAGTTTTTTATTTTGCTTAATTTATCACTAAATTTTCGAGTTTCATCTGATAAAACAAAGTGAAAAATTAAAATTGTAGGATATTCTTGTAAGAACGTGAGAAAGAATCAAGTCATTTGTTTTAAATAAATAAGTTAATAATGAAAGTGAAAAGTTTTAGACACCAAAAAGTCAAGAACCCAATGTTTTTCTATTACTTAAAAAATAAAAAATAAAAAACAAGTGTAAACGACTAACTAAAAAATTTACTTTGCTTTGCTTAATAAACGGGCCAGACGTGTTGCCCGCGCATATTATCTCGCCGTGTCCGCCCGTTTACAATAACGGGCTGAGCTTAGTCCATCCAAATTTTTAATTTTTCCCAACATTAGTGTCCAACTTCGCTATTTAAATGGATTGGCTAGACCGGACTTAGCGGACCGGATGGATCGGGTTTAGCAGGCCGCCCGCCCTCGATCAAAACTAACTCAATTATAATTTCAATTATTTTAATTTTGGGTTCCCACACTAAGAGCATCATCAACCTTGACATTGCACTACTATCAAGTGAAGTTTAACCCATGTCAAGCCTTTCAATGTTGACTGAATATTACTGTCAAATTGTTGTTGCACTTGCCATGGGTCACATATGTGACCCAATGTCAAAGCTTGGTGCAAGAGATATCTGGGGCAAAGGGTAATTGTTATTATTTTTTTATTCTCCATTCTCCTTCTTTACCAGCCCAACAACAATGTATTACAGTAATTATACTTTGTTTCCATGGCTTTTTTTTGGTTTTCTGTTTATGTTGACGTAACTTTGCAACTTTTAATTTTTGCCTTAATATTGATTTATTATAACTAATAGAAATAGTATTATTTTAAAAAAGTTAACGACAATATCAAATAATAATAAAATAATATGAGTATATTGTCAAAATAAATTGTAATATAGTTAAAGTTTAGTAGTTGATAAAAATTGTTAATAGAGAGATAATTAGAGATGGGGAATATATAAAAAGTAGGTGAGAGAAAATTATGACCTTATGTCAAGATTGTGGGTGAAAAAAAAGGGGTTAGATTAAGTGATATGTCAAGTTAGTGGAAAGTGAGGTGGAAGGAAAAGAGGAATGAAAGAAAAATTATTTTCATTTGACTGAGAGTCAAAGATGCATATGTTGTAAGGGAATTATTCTAATTCGAGATTTACAAATACTTAAATTGTTGAATTAATAAAATAATGAGAAAGAAGATTTGGGAACAAAGTTCTATCTTAGTAGATACCGGCTTGTCCCCACACAACAATTTGGCCTGTCACAAAAACCTAACAAACCAATCAATAATTGCCACGTTTTAAGCTAATGAACTTCCATCTATTTTCCTGTTGCACAGTTGCAGGCTGTAGTTGGCCAATTTGTTTAGCATTTATCCTCCTTGATTTTCACTTTCCTAAACTTCTTTTTCTTTCCATACAATTTCCTTAGTTAATAATCTAAACTCTAAAGTAAACTTGGGAAGCTACGTGCATCAATTATTCATTTTAGAGAGTACATTGCTTGCTCCAAACAAAAGTTATGAGATTTCCTTCGTAAAGACATATTTGTCCTTGGATTATATTTTTTCTTCAAATTTTCATATACTTCTTATAAGTCCAAAGCCTATAGAAATTGTTTCTACCTATGTCATTTTCATTTTCACCATTTTAGTTGCATTTTTAGATTGTGAAAATTATCAAATGATGAAATTAAAGATTGACCGTCAAAATCACAACAAAAGTCTATTTGAATAGGTCAATTTCAAAAAAATAAAAAATAAATGTATTACTTACATAAAGAAATTACAAAATTGAATTACAAACTTTTATGTAGGGCGGTCTTACACAAAAGACCACCTTGGTGTCATATAAGTTAAAGAATATAATCAATTAGTTAAGCACTGCAACTAATTAGTTAAGCACTAAAACCAATTAGTTAAACAATGAAAGTAATAAGTTAAGAACTAAAACTAATTAGTTAAGAAATGGAACCAATTAGTTAAGCAATCAAAGTGGTCTTTCCGGTAAGACGGTCTTACACAAAAGTTACCGAAATTTAATTTACATATCTATTACTATATATATACTAAAAGAGACACCAGGAATGACACGTGTCATTTCCTGGTGCGATTTTTTCCCGCCAAAATACATATATTTTTTTACCTTTTTTAAAAGATTTACCTTGCATTTTTTCTAGGAAACTAAGATAAAAATGAAATAAAATATAATTGAATTACCATTAATAGAATATGCAGTTATTTTGTAAATATTATGTATTAATTAGATTCCTAATTAATAGCCTCATATCCCGCTATTGTACAACAGATAATTTGAATATATACTGATGTCCTTCACGTACCGTCCCGCCACCAGATTGCTGATATTTTTACAAAAGGTCTTCCGCGCGTACTTTTTGATGATTTTTGGGACAGTCTCAACGTACGACAATCTTCCGCTTCGACTGCGGAGGTGTGATAGAATATGCAGTTATTTTGTAAATATTATGTATTAATTAGATTCATAATTAATAGCCTCATATCACGCTATTGTACAACATATAGTACGTTTGTATATATACTCACAATAAACAATCAATGAAAGTCATGGGAATTATTTCTCACAACCATAAATGTAACTACGTAGTACATAATATATTATTGGAGGAAAGATGAATCAATATTATTTTATCCTTTACAATTTGATTTTATTTATGTATTGTTATAACTTTTTAATTAATTTTTATAATATTGAAGAATTGATTTCTAATGTTAGTCTATTAATAATACACGGTGAATACGGATTTTAATTAAAATAATAATAATAAGTGGTAAGTATAAAACTATATAATCATTAACTTTGTACTCGATCCGTATTGTACTAATATGCATATTTAGCTTATTTGGATATTTATTTTATACATATGAATTCATACTTTTGCATATATTCTTTTTACTTTCACGTTTTCCTAATATCACAAGTCTTTTATTTAGATACTATTGAAATAATAAAATATTTTAGTAATAACCGTGCGTTGCACGGAACCTAACCTAGTTTATAGCAAAATGAATGTTACCGTAAACTTCAATTTACCAAATACTACGTACTACATATGTTACATAATGAAGTTCCAATTTAGAATTTTGACACTATTCATAATTGGAGAGAATCTTTTAAATTCTTTCCAATAGATAAGAAAAAAACATATCTATGTGAAATCTTGTTTGATTCGTTTCGATGAATACTTTAAGAATATCATAATTTTATAATTTTATCTAATATATAATTAGAGATAAAAAATGATACAAAATACGCGTTGACAAACGTGAAAAGTGGAAACTCGAACATCATTATAGAACGGAGGGTTTGGAATTTTAAACCAAGTGTGTCTTGGCCTAGTGGAAAGGATTTCACCTTCCAACCAAAAGGTTGGGGGTTCAATCCCCACTAGGGGCACTTTGAGGGAGGGTTCCCCTTATCACTCCACCCACTCTCAAAGTGTCTAGCCTGTTAACCCGGGCGGATTGACCCGTACAGGGTTACGACCCGATAGGGCTATTCATCTTACCTTGCAAAAAAAAAAAAGTTTATAGAACGGAGGAAATACATAGTATGAATTAAAAACACGTACTCGACACCAAATTATTTCGTGTATGGATTCAGTGCCAACCTCACAAAAGAACAAATTATAATAAGTTTCTAATTAATAACAATCATTACAATGAAATTTTTAACATAATACAAGCTTCTTAATACTCCCTTCATCTTTTTTTTTGTTTTATTCAATTACAAAGACAATAGGGGGGGGGGGGTTTTGGGGTTTTGGGGGATAGGGCATAAGTAGAGATGGTTAGTGGATCGGGTTTGACCCGGCCCACTATGACATAACTCAAAGTGGGTCATGTGGGTAGGACACACTTATGATTAATGACACAATCCGTCCAATTTGGATATTTTTTTATGTGTTCTGGGTCGAATTTTTTCAACACAGCCCATTTCGACCCACCCCATCGGACCCGACACAACCTGACACGATACACCCGACCTACCCAACCCAACAAACGAACCCAACCCACACAACACACGAATCCAACACACCCAACACACGAAGACAATATGCGAAACTCATCCTGATTTGAACAATTTTGTATGTTTAAAATGTTAATAAATTCTAATTTTATTGTCTAAATATACATTAACCACATTTATGTAAGTGAATAACATAAAATTTAATTAATTTAAGTCCATACAAAATCTGTAACATTTTAACGCTTTATTAATCGTCCAAATTAACCCATCTGACCCAAATCAGTTCCTAAAACTCATGTAAACCCAGCAAACCCATTTGACCCATCAGAATCACATATGAAGTAACCCACGGAACCCATCAAACCCACCCGATCAGCACAACACACCTCGACCCACGTAACCCACGACCCATCACGTACTGTGTCCATTTTTTCCTACATAGCCCACGAATCGACTCACCCTACTTTAACGGAGGCGAGTCATGTGTCAATCTTCCCCGACCCACGACCCACCCATGACTCACCCAACCCGCCACGTTATCATCTCTAGCCATAGGTGTGAAGGTTGAGAAGGTTTACTTTTCGGAAGAGAAGAGACCACAGAAAGTGTTATTTCGAGTATAATTTTACTCTTGCACTTTACGAGTGATTAATAAAAATATAGATTAATCGGATGAAAATTGTTTGGGCTCCCAATTGAATATCAATTGGGCCACTAAGTCCAAAGCCCAATGGCTCAATTCAACAACATCGAACCTGCCACCACCACTAAGGCTATTCAGCCATCAACCAAGGCCCAAGGCCCAATAGCAATAAATGACCTATGGGCATTTATTATGCAAACACTATAAATAGGCCGCCAAGGCTCAAACCTCAAGGTATGTCCAATTTATTGCCTTAAGACTACTCTCTAGAGAACTTCTCTCTCTAGAATCCGAGCATTGTTCTTACTTAGGCATCGGAGGGGCTTTCCTCGGAAACACCCCCAAGGCTAGTGACATTGTCTTTGTGTAGGTAAATTCGGACAACAATCATTCAAGCTAACAAGATCTTCAACACACTCAACAGGGCCTTTATTCGAAGCCCATTGTTCCATCCGCTTCAACACCGTAACAATTTGGCGCCGTCTGTGGGGAAGAACACTTTAAAGCCTTGAAAAACACCCCATTTTCACGAAAGAAATGGAAATTCCCAACAATGACAACCAGAACGATGTCCTTGTCCAAACGGATTCGGGATCCGATGAAGGGGAACAACTGCACTCAGTGGCGAGATCACAGCCGACAAGGGCTACCGCCGCAATAGCCAGCAGACCCCCACTCCCTTCTCGAGAAGAGCTTGCCGCAGCCATGACCATCATGCAAAACTTCCTCTTCAATAGAACAGGCACAGGCAGCGGACCGCCGAGAAGCGAGGAGAATCAGGCGACAACTTCTGCTTAATAGGCCACCGCCTAACGAGGACGCTGCGGGACCCAAACGCACTCTCCCTACAATGTCGGGAACACACTTAACGACAAGATGGAGAGAGAGTACATGGGATACACAACAGAGGGCAGAACAGTAACCAGAATGGTTTGAAACACCATCCCCAACACCGCAAGCTCTCCTAAGCGGAGCAAGTGACCGCACTCGGATCCGAAGCTCGGTACATAGCAGGTTGCGCCCTTCGGTCCATGATAGGCTGGGCAGCCCCAGCAGAGCCAGTAGGCAAACCGAAGCCAGTGGCCAGTCAAGAAGGAGAAGGAGGAGTGATCGAACTCCTAGCCCCCTACACGCCCCCGAACAATCCCACAAAGGAAACTCGAGGAGCGAAGGTATCAGGGCGAGGCTAGGAAAGAGGATCATGACCCCAACATCTTCCCTGTTCTCGAATGATATTGTTATGGAGGAGATTCCCAAAGTGAGGCTACCAACACACTTAACATTCAGCGGATTACGGATCTGAGGGATCACGTCATCTCTTACGAGCAGCAAATGTTCCTAAGCCCCTACTCCGAGGCTTGTTGGTGCAAATACTTCCCAACCACGCTGACAGGAGTTGCAGGGGAATGGTTCAGGTCGCTGCCGAAGGGATCGATCAAAAGCTGGAAGAAGCTGAAGAAGAGTTTCTGCGTACAATTCGTGAGCAATAATCGCCCCGAACGAACTACCGCAGAACTGACCTCCATACAACAGGAACAAGATGAAAGTCTCCGAGACTTCATGGCCAGGTTCATGAAAGAATCAACCAACATCCCCAATCTGCAGCCAGATGTAGCAATCTTCGCCTTGCAGCACGCGCTCCGGGAGGGGAAATTCCAGGATAAACTGTCAATGAAAAACCCCTCCAAGATAGCTGACGTACTTCAAATGGCGGATGCGTTCATCAGAACGGAAGAATTCAACAAGGCAGCAGCTAGGCCGAGGAACCCCTCGGATACGAGGGATACCAAGATGAATCAGAGTAAGCCCGAGGGCAACTCAAGAAAGGGAAAAGAGAAGGTGGGTGCGAGAGAAGCAAGCCCAAAGAAAGAGGGGAAGAAGGGTGAATTTCAACCCAAATACACCAACTACACTCCACTCACCACATCCCGAAGAGAAATCTCCAGCCTCCACAAAGATGACGAAAAGTGGAAACTACCTGACAAGCTCAGATCAAACTCCCTCCGTAGGAACAAGAACAAGTGGTTTGAGTTCCACGATGACTTCGGACATACCACCGAGGAATGCAATTCGCTGAAAGATAACATCGAGGACCTCATCCGCCGAGGCTATTTAAAGCAATACTTGCTCGACCGGAGAACGGAGAGGGAAGAAAAAGAAAAAGCAACGTCGGGAAAACTACAAGAGCAAGCCCAGAGAAGAGTCCATGAGACCGAAGGGCAAAAGAAAAAACCAATTCTCGTGGTGTTCGGAGGCCAAAGATCCGGCCACGCCAGCAAGCAACACTTGAGGGCTCTCTCCCACCGAGTCAACTTCAGCATTATAGGGGAGAACCAGCCTACGCCCCCGAACATGACTTTTACTGCTGATGATTGCCTCGGAACCCAGTACAAACACGACGACCCGTTGGTAATTGAAATGGATCTCAACAACCACAACGTTCATAGAGTACTGGTCGATGGAGGGAGCGCCGTCAACATCATCTTCAGAAACTGCTTCGAGCACCTCATCCTTGAAGAAGGAGAAGAGTCTCTGACTAAGGTCAGTTACCCGCTGATCGGCTTCAACGGATCCGCAGCCATTCCGCGGGGAAAGATCACTCTTCCCGTTACTATTGGCTAAGGCCTGGCGGCAAGGAACGTCCGAGAGGAATTCTTAGTGATGGACTGCGATTCGGTGTATAACGTCATCATGGGACGAACCATGATTCACAAGATACAAGCGGTCCCATCCACGTACCACCAAATGATGATGTACGTCTCGGACGCAGGTTTCACCGAGCGGATAAAAGGTGACTAGGAGGTGGCAAGGTCAACCTGTCACACTACCATCCGTAAACCGAAGCTAGGAGACAGTCCTAGAGATGAGGATGAGAAAAGTAGCCCCCCAAAAGAGGAAAACGATGCAAAGAGGAGAAAGGCTGGCCCGAGCAGTCTGGTAAAACCCGCCGAGGTTGATGCTCGACCAGAAACCCTTTCTCCCGAACCAGATCAGGAAATGGAAGACATTCCCCTGGAAGATGATTCAGACAGAAGCGTCCGAATAGGCAGAGGCCTGAGCTCGGGGCTCCGAATCGATCTGATCCAGTTGCTGAGGGATCACAAAGACATTTTCGCATGGTCGGCAGCCGATATGCCAGGGATAGATCCGGAGATGATCTGTCATAAGCTGGATGTCAACGCCGAGGCCCGACCAGTCAAACAGAAAAAAAAAAACTACTCCTCGGAGAAAAACAAAGCTATCGCCGAAGAGGTGAGGAAACTACAAGAAGCAGGCTTCATTGAGCCATGCATGTACCCCAAGTGGCTGGCCAACGTGGTCATGGTCAAGAAAGCCAACGGCTCGTGACGCATGTGCGTCGACTTCACGGATCTGAATCGAGCCTGCCCAAAAGACTGTTATCCCCTCCCGAGGATAGATCAGCTAGTGGACTCCACCAGTGGCCATGCATTGCTTAGCTTCATGGACGCCTTTTCAGGGTACCATCAAGTATTCATGCACCCCGACGATAGAGCAAAAACCGCCTTCATCACAAGCGCGGGAGTGTTCAACTATAGAATGATGCCCTTCGGATTGAAAAATGTCGGGGCCACCTACCAAAGGTTAGTTGTCACGTCTTCGCCGATCAAAAAGGAAGGAACGTCGAAGTCTATGTGGACGATTCCATAGTGAAAAGTGTGAAGGAGGAGGATCACATCAAAGATTTGGCCGAAACTTTCGCCAGCCTGAGGAAGTACAAAATGAAGTTGAACCCGAAGAAGTGTGTCTTCGGGGTTAGAGCAGGAAAATTCCTCGGATTCATGGTGAGCGAAAGGGGAATTGATGCAAACCTGGACAAGGTCCAGGCCGCACTAGACCTACCCAAGCCAAAGACGAAGAGAGACGTGCAAAGGCTAACAGGCAGGTTAGACGCACTTTCAAGGTTCATATCGAAAGCTTCGGACAAGGGGGCACCCTTCTTCAAAGCTCTCAAACCAAAAACCCTCCCAGGAGGAGAAGCAGAGCCTGCCAAAAAGAAAGGCGTCCCGAGAATGGTGGACCCCGAGCTAACGTGGGAACAAGAGCAGAAAGATGCATTCCAACAGCTCAGGGCTCACCTGGCCCAACTGCCGGCACTAGCCAGGCCAAAAGAGGGGGAAACCCTGTATTTATACGTCGCCGTTAGCCCCGGGACAGTAAGTGCGGTACTCCTGCGAGAAGAAGAGAAAAAGCAACAGCCAATCTACTTCACCAGCCGAACCCTAACAGATGCTGAAACTCGGTACCCACTCATTGAAAAAGTAGCATACGCAGTGGTGGTGGCAGCCCGAAAGCTTAAACCCTACTTCGATTCTCATCAAGTAGTGGTGCTAACTGACCAACCACTGGAAAAAGTGCTAGACAAGATAGAGAGGTCGGGAAGATTGGCTGCATGGGCTTTCCAGCTATCTGAGTTCGGCATCAAGTATCAGCCGAGGACCGCCATCAAAGCACAAGCGCTCGCTGACTTCTTGGCCGAATGCTCATATCAGGAAATGTTGGATGACACCAAAAGAACATGGGAAGTATACACCGACGGATCTTCCACAGTGAATGGCTCGGGAGCCGGAGTAGTGCTGATACCTCCAGTAGGAAAAAGCATCGAATATGCCCTGAAGTTCGGTTTCAAGGCAACCAACAATGAGGCCGAATATGAGGCCGCAATCGCAGGGATAGAGCTATGCTTATCTCTGGAGGCCGAACATGTTTGCCTCAAAACTGATTCTCAGCTCGTAGCCAACCAAATCCGAGGGGAGTACGAGGCCAAATGTCCAAGTATGACGGCCTACCTAGCAAAATTAAATCCTTAACGTCAAAGTTAAGATCCTTCGAAGTCATCCTCATCCCCCGAGGCCAAAACACACAAGCAGACGCACTGTCCAAACTTGCAAGCTCAACGCTCATCGACCTAAACAGGCCGGTCCACGTGGAAGTACATCAAGAAAGAAGCATTGACATGCCACCCCCCACAGTCTGCAGTCTACGTCCCGAACCGAGCTGGATGGACGCAGTCATTGCATACAAGGAGAGGGGAGAACTTCCCGAAGACAAGCTGCAAGCAAGAAAGTTGAAGAGATTCAACCAAAGGTTCGTCATTGACGCCAACGGAGAGCTCATGAGAAGGTCATTCTCAGCCCCGCTGCTGAAATGTGTCGGCCCAACTGACGCCGATTATATCCTAAGGGAAATCCACCTCGGCATATGTGGAAATCACATCGGAGGCAGGGCATTGGCACACAAGGCACTAAGGGCCGGGTTCTGGTGGCCCACCATGGTTTCCGAGGCAAAAGCGCTGACAAAAAAGTGCGAGAAATGCCAGAAGTTCGCACCAGCCATCCACCAGCCAGCTCAGACCTTGCAATCAACACTCTACCCCTTGCCATTTGCACAATGGGGCTTGGACATCATCGGTCCATTCCCCCCGGCTGTGAACCAAAAGAAGTGGTTGATTGTAGGAGTCTATTATTTCAGCAAGTGGATTGAAGCCGAAGCAGTTTCGTCCATCACTGAGCCACAAGTCCGCAAATTCATCTGGCAAAACAGCATCACAAGGTTCGGTATACCGAGGCTAATGGTCTTCGACCATGGAAAGCAATTTGACAACACACCACTGCAGACGTGGTGCAAACAGTTCGGTATCCACCTCGCTTACTCGGCAGTATGCCACCCTCAGAGCAACGGCCAAGCCGAAGCCGCGAACAAGCTCATACTCAACGCACTCAAGAAAAGAGTCGAGGAAGAAAAGAGTAAGTGGCTGGAAGAGCTCCCTGGAACACTCTGGTCCCTTCAGACCACCGAGAAAGAAGCCACGGGACAAACGCCCTTCCACTTGGTATACGGTTCTGAAGCTGTCATCCCTGTAGAGATCGGAACAGAAAGCTTGAGGGTCCAAGCATACAACAAGTATGATGGAACCCACGGACAAAGTAATGATCAACTTCTGACCGAAGCCTTGGATCTACTAGATGAAGCTCTGGATGAAGCCATAACTCTCAACGCAGCTTACCAGCAGAGGGTTAGCAAACACTACAACCGAAGAGTCAATGCCAGACCTCTGAAGGTCGGCGACCTAGTGCTCAGGAATGCTGCGGCAGTTCAAAAGGGAAGGATCCATGGGAAACTCTCGACAAAATGGGAAGGGCCATACATCATCCACTCCGAAAAGAGGACTGGCACCTTTATGCTTAAACAGTTAGACGGAACAATCTTGAAGAAATATTTTGTATGACCTTACCCCTTTGTAATCCAAGTAAGTTTAACGAGTAAGTTTAATAAGAAGAGGAAAGCCACTGGCACCATGTGTTTCATTAAACATATCTCTAATGTCTTTTGTCCTATTACCATTTTTTATATATATATGCCTGCATGCAACTTCGGATCTGATCAATCCGAAGCTAAAAATAATCCGAGGCAGCCACTCCTTGGGAACTAAACCCAAGGAGCGGCTAACTCAACCCAACCCGCAAGGTACCGTCCAGAATCCCCGGATTCGCGATACCCAGGGAAATTCCGTTCGCAACAGGGTCTCTCGAATAGTTATAAAGAGTTCGGCTCAGATCCAAGGATCCCCGAAGCTCATAACTAAGAGTCAGACTTGCGACTTCTTGCCCAGGTTTCCGAACCACAAGAAGTCGGAAGAACGGAAACAGACGCTAAAGAGCTCAAAAGTAGACTCTTAACATATCCACGGATCTGAAGAGCTCAGAAGCAGACTCTAAACACGTCTACAGACGTTAAAGAGCTCAAAAGTAGACTCTTAACAGATCCACGGATCTGAAGAGCTCGGAAGCAGACTCTAAACACGTCTACAAGCGTTAAAGAGCTCAAAAGTAGACTCTTAACAGATCCACGGATCTGAAGAGCTTAGAAGCAGACTCTAAATACGTCTACAGGTGTTAAAAAGCTCAAAGTAGCCTCTTAACAGATCCTCGGATCTGAAGAGCTCGAAAGCGAAACTCCTGAGAAGAAAACCAATGTTCCCAAAGAAATCAAAGACTAAAGTCCAAGGCTACCGAATCCACCCGCAGAGCCTAAGCAAAACTCAAAACGAGTCTTAGAAAATCTACGGATTTGGAGAACTCGCAAACGAGGAAACAACTTAGCAAAACGGTGGATTCGAAAGCAAAAACAGATACTTCGGAAACACAAAAAAATATACGAAACAGCAAAGTCATTTTTCATTCAATATTTGGGGGGACAAATACAATCATACCAACTAAAGCTCGGCACAGCCCGAGGAGTCCTCAAAAATTGAAAGCAAAATGACCAAAAAAAGCTAAATTCGGCAGCCATCAACAGACAAAACATCGGCCTACCGAAGTACTAAGAAAGAAAAAAGAAATTAAAGTACAACGCAGCGCCGAGGCAAAATGGGAGAGAGTCAAGCGCAAGTTCGGAGGTCCTCAACTGGAACCGACCGACTCTGAAGAAGACGACTGCCCGAGTTCCTAAGGAACATCACCAACATGTCCTTGAGGACCAGATCGCGAAGAGGCGCCAGCAGTGGTATCACCTTCCGAGGCGACCTTCCGAGCTTGCTGCGCCTTGGCAGCTTCTTCACGCTCCTTGGCAGCATCGTCCCTATCAGCCTGACATTCCACCAAGTTGTCCTCGGCCTCGAGCCACTGAGGCACATGCTCGGTCCACTTAAAGTCAGGCATGTGCTTGGCAAACATCCGACGAGCACCGAGGATCCCCTCCTAATACTGATCTCGACACTGATCGGCAGTATACAGCAAGGCCTTCTCCTCTTCGAGCTGGCAAACCTTAGCCTTAAGCTCATCAGCTTCATGCTCAAGCACGGGAATCCGCTCAAGGGCAGCTGTGAACTTCTGAGCACTCTCACGAAGGTTCAAAATAACAGCGTCCTTTCTCTTCAGCGCAGCCTCAAAGCTAGCCTTCTCCTCGGCCTTCTCCTTCTTAAGAGCCTCGTACTCCCGAACATCAGCCTCCATCTTCGACCTCAGATCATTAATCCCCTTGCCAAGCAGCTCAAGTGTGCTCGTCTGTTCCCGGGTAAACTCGGCAACCAAGCCTTTTGTTTCTTCAAGCTCGGCAAGGAGAGTGTTCGCATTCTCATCCAGAAGAGGGACGTCATGATCGTATCGCTCTTCAAATCTGGCCAGCTTCACCTCGTCAAAATACTGACACTCAGCAGCAAAAGAGGACCAGAAGTGCGCCTACGAGGATGAAAGAGAAAAATGAATACTAAAGGAAGATAAAAGCAAAGTTCACAAAAAAGAAGTAATGTTTACCTCATTCAAATGAAACTGAGCCATTTGAGTAGGGTGGTTCGCCTCCTGTCCAGGAACACGCCAGTCAGGAATGCCCCGAAGCATGTTCTCCCTTGCAGCACTAGGGCCAATCATGGACTCGGGGTGTGCCTCAGGATCTTCACCCAGAACAGAGGCCCGAGCAAACCGAGCCATGGTGTCCCTCACCTTCCGAGGAACCCTCCTGATCGGCACATCGAAGGAGGGGTAAGCCAAACGCTCCAACACCGAGGTAGATGTAGAGCCTAAAGTCTCACGGAACTTCCTCTTCAGTCCGTGTTGTTGAGCAGGCTCTTCACCTTTGAGAACCGCAAAATCAGCGCCCTTGCTGGCTGAGGGACCACCTTCCTCATTTCCCGAAGAGGTAAGGTCGACTACCACCTTCGGGGGAACTTGCAGATCATCCCCTTGTCCGGCCGGAGCGGCATCCTCGGACCCAGGAACCTCGGTGGAATCAAGAGGGGGGTCAACCTCGAACCTCTCCACCATAGGAGTAATATCAGCGACAGTCCCCCCCACTGGAGTCAAAGGCTTCAGAGGTGAAGGTATAGCAATCTCCTCGGCCATAGGCTGGTTCATAGGCTCGTCCTGTACCAGAACCGCCACACTCTTCAGCTTCTGGCCAGGGAGCGGAAGCTTACTCCGAAGGCTCTTCGGTGGACCCATCTCTTCCTTCTGCCGAGCAAGATAGCGTTCACCTGCCTCGGCGAGACTGGGATCTGCGGCAACAACCTGACGAATTCTTTCCTCATTCAGATAAGGACGACGGCTCAAAAACTCGAGAACTTCGGGACTAGGAGTTACCTTCGACGAAGAAGTAACTTTCTTCTTCAACTTCGAAGGGGACCTCTCTCTCTCTTATGCCTCTTGGGAGAAGTCTCTCTTCCCGAAGCCTTCCTCTTCAACTTCTTCGATTCCTACAAAAGAAAGAGCACATGAGAAGCGATCAAAACACCAAGAAAGAAGGCAAAAGAAGCACGGATGTAAGATCTCTTACTTCGGGAGCAGCAAAAGAAGGAGGAGATGAAGCAGAGGAAATGACAGGCGCAGCAGCTGTTACCTCTGGTCCCTAAAAAACAAACACCGAAGACAGGGTCAAAACCGAGACTACGAGAGTCCACAGAACCAAAGTCTAAACAGAATGAACAAACTAATCAGCGTTACCGGATCAGAGGTAGTTACCAATTCAGGAAGCACTGTCCGCCTCAGAACAGCCTCTCCAGGGTTCTGAGAATCCCAAGGGTCGGCTCGAACGTCTCCCAAGTGTGCGATAGCATGATCCGAGAACTCGTGATCCTCGAGCTTCGGCTGCCGAGGATTCTGCTTCTTGAAATCGTACGGCGGGCAACGAGTAAGAACCCCGTCAGCGTTGAGTTGATAACCGAGCACCTCGGGAACGATGGCCTTCTCACCTTGATCTGCGCAAAGAGGATAAAAAGAATGAGATTCAAACAAATAAAAAGGGAGGTTGACACCTCAACTGAAGCACGATCTCAGCATAGAAAACCTCACCCCTGTCGTAGATCCTACTGAGACCGGCAGCAGCGAGGATGACCTCCCGTGTAATGTAATGCAGGTTCGGAAGCCAATACATCGGCTCCCGAGCAGTTTTGGCCTTGAACCACTCCAGCTGCATGGCGTGGTCAGAATTCTCTCTGTCAACGGGGCCAACCCGCGACATCGAAGGATCCGGCTTCACGAACCACTTCGGAGGCGAAAAACAGTGAGGGTGCCTCGGATCCACAGGAACACGGACTAGCAACCATTGATCCTTCCACCCATGGACCGAAGAGACGTACGGAAAGGCAGTCATATAAAGGTCCTCGCCTTTCCGCTTGTTTTTGTTATTTATGGCCCACCATCCGGCCTCAACATTTGCGTTCCTAATAATAAGCTCGTGCATCTCTTTGAAAACCTCGATCGACGGCTCATAGCCGAGGTAGTCACACATCCAGCGGTACCCCACAATATGACGCATAGACTTCGGCGTCAGCTGGTCCAAAGAAACGTTATATACCTCCAGCACACGAGCGATAAACGGATCCAAAGGTAACCGAAGCCCGTAGTCGAAATGATGGAGGTACACAGCAATGTACTCCGGAGGAGTACGAGTCACCCTCGCATTCTTCTGCGTCGGAAGCTCGCACCGGTAACCCAAGGCATGCTGAATGCCATACAAATCTTCGGCGAGCCGATGATACTTTCCTTGCTTGGCTTCCACCAACCACTTCCCACCAACAGCCACACCATCTGGGCCCGCTATCTCGGATTTGTCCTCAAACAGACAAGCAAGCCTCCCCAAGGGGTCAACCTCCTCCCACCGCCTCGGAAAGAATGGGCGAATGGGAAAGCGGCCCGTCGCACCAGCCCCTTGTTAGGTTATGATACATATGACAATTCATAAATCATGCGGAAAAACCATTAAGCCAGGAATACATATTATTTACACATAATCATTTAGCATAGTTTAGATGCATACTCTTTGTTGCGTGCCTTCCCTAGCTGCGCCCGAACCGAACAAGAACAAGTCTTTAGGACTCCAAGTGTCGTCCCTCCGTAGATAGTCCACAGCACGTCCGGATCCGCCTTAAGATTGACCAACTAGAATCGCCCTTAAGGTACTATTATTTTCGGCACTTTATAGGCAAATGTGTGACTGAATTTTTCTCTCAAAAACTCACTTTGAATACTTGAAAACTCGTCGTAAATATGTGACCCTAGGCACTTATTTATAGAGTTTATGGAAAGGAATTATAATCCTATTAGAATACAAATCTATTTAATTATAATCCTACTATGACACTAATTAAACAAACTTTATCTATTAGGATTAGATTTAATCATATTACGAATCCCGGTAGCCTTAGGATTCGAGTAGCACACACGAGTGGCGCACAAGCACCGCACACCCGCACGCAGGCCTTGCGGCCCACGCCGAGCGCACAGCGCAAAGCCCACTGTCGCAGCCTTGTCCGCGCGCGCGCCCAAGCTTCGGCTGGGCCTGGCTTTTGCGCTGGGCCTGGTCGTATGCTTGGCGTGTGGTTGTTGCGCTTGGCTTGCTGGGCGATGGCCCGGCTTCGTGCTGGGCCTTCGTCTGGCAGGCCTCGTCCGATGCTAATTCGTACGATACGCTTCCGATTAAATTCTCGATTCCGGAATTCATTTCCGATACGTACAATATTTAATATTTCCGATTCCGGAATTAATTTCCGTTTCGAACAAATATTTAATATTTCCGTTTCCGGAACTATTTTCCGATTCCGATAATATTTCCGATTCTGACAATATTTCCGTTTCCGGCAATATTTCCGATTCCGGCAATATTTCTATTTCCGATAATATTTTCCGATACGTACCATGTTTCCGTTTCCGGCAAAATCTACGACTTGGATAATATTTATATTTCCGATACGATCCATATTTCCGTTTCCGGCAATATCATCGTTTCCGGAGTATTCATTTCTTGCCTGTGACGATCTCAGCTCCCACTGAAACCAAGATCCGTCGATTCCGAATATCCATAGATGGAGTATTTAATGCCATTAAATACTTGATCCGTTTACGTACTATTTGTGTGACCCTACGGGTTCAGTCAAGAGTAAGCTGTGGATTAATATCATTAATTCCACTTGAACTGAAGCGGCCTCTAGCTAGGCATTCAGCTCACTTGATCTCACTGAATTATTAACTTGTTAATTAATACTGAACCGCATTTATTAGACTTAACATTGAATGCATACTTGGACCAAGGGAATTATTTCCTTCAGTCTCCCACTTGTCCTTAGGGACAAGTGTGCGTTTCCTAATTCCTTTGTCGCTCGATGCTTGCTCTTGAACATAAGGTAAGAGTTGTCATCCTTATTATGTCCAGAGGTGTTCCTCGGTTTCAGAGTTCAACTGATCAAATAAACAGATAATCATAGCCTATGATTCATCCGAGCACGGCCATGCATTTCACAGTTTCTAGCTCTCCGAGTGGCCTTGTACAACTTTTAAGCATCTCATCCCGATTTATGGGAGGACAATCCCAATCTTGCGATCTTGAGATTAGACTTCGTCTGATAGGTAATTACCTGAGCGTTGCCTTTATAGCCTCCTTTTACGGTGCGACGGTTGGTCAATGTCAAAGCAACCAGTTCTCAAACAAGTAATCTCAAATCACTCAGGTATTGAGGATTTAGTGTCTAATAATTTTAATGAAATTTACTTATGACAGATTTTCATCTCTTACAGTAAAGTTCCATAGGTCTTGTCCGATACTAGTCTTCCCAAAGTAAGTATCTATGCAAATGATTATGACATTGCCATGTCCACATAGTTCAAGAAACAGAACTACTAGTCATCTTGCATTCTAGTCGTCTAACGTTTTCTATGCGTCCAATTTTATAGAAAACTCCGACCAGGGACCATTTTCAACTTTTGACATTCAAGTTCACTTGATAGACATTTCTTAGTCACAGGACTGGTCCTGACAGTCTATCTTGAATATATTGTCAAATTGAAGGGACTCATCATTTAATACTAAACCAAGATTAAATGGAATATGAAAATACATTTCATATATGATAAATGTTCAACCCCATTGTTTAAGAACCATGGGCCTCAAAACCCATCTTTAAAACAGTTCATGGAATTCAAAGCTATGCTTGATTTCCAGTGCTACAATGTGAGTGTTGCTTCTCACTTGTTGCATAGGTTTAGTTATCATGATTTGCCAATCTTAATATCCTTTTCATCGAATGTTCTTCGAGATATGATGATAAGATCTTTTGAGTTTGTTTAGTATGTGATCTAGTCTTTCTTACTTCGATAGTGGTTCTACGCATTTTGCAATGAAGAACTATTAAGTCAACAGACATGTGATCTACCCAAGTTCAGTGAAGAACTCTTTAACTTAAACAACCCTGTTTCATTGCTTCTTAGGCAATAATTACTTTTACTTCAACTGTATAGGTTGCTAGTGATGCTTTGTTTGGATTTGCTTATCCAAGCAGTTCAAAGATATGTGGAATACTTTCCAGCTTTATCTTAGAACATAGAAATTAATATTTCAATATCCCACGCAACAACTCATGGTCTCCAATCCATGTTGCCATTTCAAAACACGATGCTCTATAGCTCGTCCTTATCAATGGTTAACTCCAAAGGGTCTTGCTTGATCCTTTGCCAGTGTTTATGCGTGTAGCATCAATTATTTAGCATATCTTTATTTCCTTGAGTCAAGAACTAATCTTATGTACCTTTTCAAGTACCATAAGTTTTTCTTGATCTCAATCTAGTTGATCTTTACTTAGATCAATAGAGATTGGTATATGTTCGTCATGCCCAAAGTCATACGATACGTTTTTGGCGATCCTCATATTATATCATACATGATAAATTCTTTTGCAGAATAACTCCCAATTGAATTCTATTCATGTAAGTTTAGCTCATTCAATTTCAGTCAGCTAAATTCTTTGACATATAATATAGGTTAAGAATCTCACTTAGATCCTTTGATGTTTAACTTAGTAAATGCTTATACATAGTTCAAACATTCTTTACTTAGATTATTCCCATGGGTCGAATATCTCCAATGGAGTCTTTCGTGTTTGATTTAGTAAATGCCATTACTTAATCCAAAACAATAATACAAGATCTTTGTAAATAGATCTTAATACCCAGTATGTACTAAGTTACGCCATGGTCCATCATTGATGAATAATCTCAAATCTAAGTCATTAGCATTTGAATGTTATTTCTCAATAGAGAGATATGTGTGTGATACACATAGGACCAATTAAGTTTTATGTACTCCCACTAAACTTCTTATATATCTATAAGAATCATGTACATTTTATGAAACTAAAATACTTATTAGCTTCACTAAAATACAGTTCCAACTCCCAATTGCTTGCTTAAATCTGTACTTAGATTTCGTAAGCTAGCTTTCTTTTCAAGCATTTATTTGGATCCACAAATCCTATGACATTCCATGTACATAGTTTCTTCCATCATTTGATTGAGGAATACGTTTTGTCATCCAATTGTCATATGTACCAATATGCAATCATTGCTTGAATTATAGACTTGAGCATTATGATTATGCATGAGGTTTCAACACAATCCATGCCATGAATTTGCTTGTAACCTGTAGCAACTAATCTAGCTTTGTGTGTGAACACAATTTCATGTTTGATGGTTTTTATCCTTAAAACAAACTTGCAACCAATAGGTGTGAAACTATTCTTGCAAATCAACAAAATTTCAATTTTGTCATCAAAACATTGAGTATGTTTTATGGCCTCTAACCATTTAAAACATTTGGGTCTATATATGGCCTCTAACCATTTTAGGGAATCTGGGTTTCGTCATAGCTTTCTTACAGGTCACAAACTCATTAATAGTTTGACTGCAAGTTGTAGGTTTCTTTACTATCTAATAGAAGAATTGCATAGCTTCAGTGACCTGAACTCCATGTTTCTTCACTATCTAATAGAAGAATATCATAGTTTCAGTGACTTGAACTCTATGCCTACTTGGGTATAGAACATCAAACAATAGAATATCAATAGCCACTTGAAAGTCCTTTGAATATTCTGTTCTCCTTGAAGCACTTGTAAAGTCTTCTAAGAGATGTCTATTCTTTAAAGCCACTTCTAAAGTCCTTAAAGAATAAGTTCGGTTTTTCTGAAGTACTTCGAAAAGCCTCCGGAATGTCCGTTTATGTTTGTTATTCGCCTCGAAGACTTTCGAGGTCTATTTTCTCCCACTTGTCATTTTGGAAACGAATCTCCAAAAGGACATTATTTCGAGCAAACAAACATTATGTTCTCAAAAATTCGTGGTAGAAACAATACCCTTGTGTCTCATTTGAATAAATCACAATGAAACATATATCTAGACTTGGGCCTTAGTTTGTTGAATAACAAACACTAAGCTCCCACTGAGTTTAGCAACTCTTTAGATATATATAATTGAAAAGATATCCTGAAATTACTTTTCAATAGCTTTGACGAATTTGGTTTAGTTTGGTGGTAGTTGAGCATTTTGTTTTAGAAATTATAGGAAAAGTCTTTATGATTCATCATTAATCGAATCAAGTACTAATTGACTTCGATTATTCCAACTAAGATATGCCATATCTTATGGACCTAGATTGTGAAATAACAACACACAATCATTGATGATCATATTTGGTCTCAAGTAATCATCAACATGATCTAACCTAGATCTTTATGATTTCTTGCCAAGTGGATTTTATACTTCTGAATCTTTGAACTAGCCAAACAGATTCAACTTATATCACATTTGAGTAAATAAACCTATATTCACTCAAATCCATGTGAAATAATAAAGTCATAAAATCTTTCTTTAGCTTTGAACTCTATTGTCTAGGCGTTCTAACAATAGTTCATATCTTTTGTTACTTTCAACAAGTAAGACTAGTTGTCTTAAATTGATTTACAAATCAATGAACTTTCAAAATTCCATCAAAATAGAGCTTTTGAATGTTAACTTATTGATATGGTCTAAGCAACAATGCCAAAGATTAGTGGAACTCAAATCAAGGGGTTGATTTGAACCTAGTAAAATTCTTTAAAGAGTTGTTTGTTTTAATAAAGCATATTGACTCAACCTGTAATTGACCATTTCATTCAAATAAACAAACAAACATTGTTTTTGTTTTTCTTGAATGTGAGTCTTTCTGTGTTTGAAAACAGAAATTTAGGTATGTTGATTATGGAACAAAATAGCCATTAAGTTCCAGCCTTGAAAGGACTTAAAACAAACCAGATGACCCTACAACTAATGTAGAATTGCCATGCTTCATTTCCCACTTGTAGGTCATTAGTGTAGCCTAGCTTCCATTGTTTGAGTTATTACCGAAGTAAGAACCTCAAGCGGTATATTATACCAAGGAAGTTTGATTGCTAGGTCACTTCTCTTTAAACATAAACTTATAGGTAGAAACGGAATCGTAAATTCCTTTCATTTGTTCCTTGTTTTCCTATTTCTTGTACCCTTTCTTATAGTCTTAAGAATTGAATTCTATAGTGTTGACTTTTATACTTTGTTAGACATGTCCGATGTCATTCCAACAGAGTTCTTATCATTTTATTTATGTTGAATATTCTGCTTCAACTAGATGATCTTACCAGAAGCTTCTAAAGTTCTCTAAGCATCAATCTATTCGAATGTCTAGGGACTAGACTCATTCGAGAAATAAATGGACAAAGATATTAGGTTGTTAACCATTGGTAAGGCTGAGCGTTTAAACTCAATGCTTTATGATCTCAAAACTACATTGTATTTTGAATTCACAAGTACCAATTGGTTCGCCATTCGATTTTGATGTTCGAAAACAACCATAAAAGTCTCTAAAAGAAACGTACATTTTAAATTGCTCATTTTCTCTCATTTCCGTGAATCGTTCTTGTATTCACTACCAATCGAGGAAATTTACTGTTACCTTTCTAAAAGGATTTATTGCAGTGCAAGATATTTAATTATAAACAATAATTAAAACATTCATTGAAGCATGCAAAGTCTAAACATTTATCATGAATAATAACTTGAAAATGAAAGCAATCATGCAATTTAAACAAGTCATTAGCATTTTATTCGAATTATGTGTTCCGGCAGGTGTGAATAAAATGATTCCAAGACCCTAAAACCATTGAAGAATTAAGCACAGTTTGTCGACTCAATTCTAAAACATTTTAGGTAAGCAAAAGCCTTTTGCTAATAGTCTAGAAACTATTCTTGGTTGATAGGTACGTCTAAGAACTTATTAGGTAAACCTATCGATTTTGCCACGACATAAAAGGACTCCTTACTTATATCGTTGAGTTTCACCAAAACTAACATGTACTCACAATTATTTGTGTACCTTGCCCCTTTAGGACCAATAAGTAACACCTCGCTGAGCGAAAACTATTACTAGATTGATGTAAAGGATATCCAAGCAAGTGTATATTTTGGCATGGCACCTTTTAACTCAATTTTTAAGTTTTGGAACTTAAGGCTCTTACTATGTTGGTTAGATTTTAAGTGAACTAAAATCCTTAATCATGCAACATAATCAAGCTTTTGATCTCATGCATTTTAAGACATATTTAAAAGCAATAAATAACTTAAAACATGCATAAGATAAATGTGATCTAGTATGGCCCGACTTCATCTTGAAGTTTTAACTTCAAAGTCCGTCTTGAAAATCTCCGTGGGAGGCACCATTTTCTTCAAATAGGATAAGCTATAATTAAAACTAATTACAACTATTTGATGGTACGCAGACCATATTTGAATTGAAAAACAACTTTGGTACTTTAGACCAATTACATTCAAATTAATGGTACGCAGACCATATTTTCTATCCTATTTGGGCCATACTAGTCACTTCATAACCTGCAAAACAGTACATATACAATATATACCATTCACCCATTCATTATCATGAATGGCCCACATAGCTGGTTAGTAAAACACATTATGCATCACGTAAAAATTTGCAGCAATTAATCAAGGGCACCAATAATCTACCAATTATTCAGTCCTTATTAATTCTAATCAAGTTGTTTTAACCTTAAGGATTTGTATACCTAATCAAGAGTTTATGACTAAAAGGGCTCCCACTTAAACCAATAAATTCATATGCTTTACTAATTATAAACATAAAAATGTATTCCTAATCTAACCGGAAACATACAAATTTAATTAAAATTTAAAGCTCATATAAATTTATAATTGAATCCAAAAAGTTTAATTTAATTTCAGTCGTATTTAAATTAATTCATGATTTTAATTTTAGTAAAATAATTAGAATAAATAAAATTTATTATAATTACAATATTCAAAATTAAAATCCAAGAAAATAATTTAAATTATTAATTTTAAAATTAATTAAAATTACGAAAACTGAAAATTTCAAATTAAAATTTCAAAACGATCTAATCGTAACGCAACAACCCCACGCAACGTACGCCCATGTGCCACACGCACACAGCCATCGCTGGCCATGTGCGCGCAGCCCATGCGCTGCGTCGCATCGCTGCTGCTGCTCTCCTTCGCAAGGCTCCACGCGAGCTGGTGCTCGCTGCGCGCGCGCCAGCGCTCGATGCACGCGAGCCATCGCTCGATGCGTTCGCTCGCCAGCGCTCGCTTTATGCGGGCCAGCGCTCGCTGCGCGCGCTCGATCCTGCGAGCCATCGCTCGCTGCGCGAGGCATCGACGCTGCGCGAGGCATCGACGCTGGGCGTAGCACTCGTGGCACGCAAGCTTGCGCTCGCTGCGCGCGAGGCAGTGCGCGCTGTGGCGCAGCTCGCTTGCTGCCCACACGCGACTGCCGTGCCTTGTTTCGCCCTTGCCCATTCCTCCATTGCTCACAGCCCACGACACAAGGCAGGGCTGCTGCCTTGTGCTCGTGCACCATGGCCTTGCTCATTGCATTCGTGCCGCATGGGCGACGAGCTCCCTTGCTCGTCGTCACATGCCCGCCATATACAACACCCCTTAAGGGTAACACGTAGCGTCCATTGCTTTGTGCGTGCAAGTTATATGAGCGAATCGCATAAAATTTAAAAAATTTATATTTAAAATTAATGACAAATTAATAAATAATATTAATTTCATAATTTTAGGGCGAAAAATCGAAAATTTATTATTCAATTGATTTCCGATTAACATGGATTCAAGTCTAGGTCATAAAAATTTAAAATTTAACATAAATTTACAATTTTTATGGTGGTTTTTAATCATAGGTATCTAATTAAATTATAATTAATTATGAAAATCAAATTAATTCTAAATTATTCTAATTTTCAACAAATTAATCATAATTACAAATTAGATTGCATAATTAACAAGGCTAGGCATTCAAACTTGTTAAACCTATACAGTAGGTCAATCAAAAATTCAAGATTTATCAACAAGAATCGCATATATTTAATTTAACATCTTAAATTTACGAAATTTTGCATTCGAAAAACTAAAACCTCCGAAAAGTCATAGTTAGGCTTCGAATTTGAGAATTCTGGGTTCGGCAGAAAAATATTATTTTTGTCAAAATTTTAGAATGCCTTTTACATGCGGAATTGACACAAAAATCACTCGATTTGGATGAGTAACGAAGAAACTGCCGAAAAACTGCGTACGTATAATTAAATAAACGCAATTTGCAATTAATTAACAATTACGAAAATTAATCACTCCTTTTAATTCTTGCAAATTTGTAATATTTAACCATGTTCATGCAATTTAGATTATGAAAATAATAAGAGGCTCTGATACCACTGTTAGGTTATGATACATATGACAATTCATAAATCATGCGGAAAAACCATTAAGCCAGGAATACATATTATTTACACATAATCATTTAGCATAGTTTAGATGCATACTCTTTGTTGCGTGCCTTCCCTAGCTGCGCCCGAACCGAACAAGAACAAGTCTTTAGGACTCCAAGTGTCGTCCCTCCGTAGATAGTCCACAGCACGTCCGGATCCGCCTTAAGATTGACCAACTAGAATCGCCCTTAAGGTACTATTATTTTCGGCACTTTATAGGCAAATGTGTGACTGAATTTTTCTCTCAAAAACTCACTTTGAATACTTAAAAACTCGTCGTAAATATGTGACCCTAGGCACTTATTTATAGAGTTTATGGAAAGGAATTATAATCCTATTAGAATACAAATCTATTTAATTATAATCCTACTAGGACTCTAATAAAACAAACTTTATCTATTATGATTAGATTTAATCATATTACGAATCCCGGTAGCCTTAGGATTCGAGTAGCACACACGAGTGGCGCACAAGCACCGCACACCCGCACGCAGGCCTTGCGGCCCACGCCGAGCGCACAGCGCAAAGCCCACTGTCGCAGCCTTGTCCGCGCGCGCGCCCAAGCTTCGGCTGGGCCTGGCTTTTGCGCTGGGCCTGGTCGTATGCTTGGCGTGTGGTTGTTGCGCTTGGCTTGCTGGGCGATGGCCCGGCTTCGTGCTGGGCCTTCGTCTGGCAGGCCTCATCCGATGCTAATTCGTACGATACGCTTCCGATTAAATTCTCGATTCCGGAATTCATTTCCAATACGAACAATATTTAATATTTCCGATTCCGGAATTAATTTCCGTTTCGAACAAATATTTAATATTTCCGTTTCCGGAACTATTTTCCAATTCCGATAATATTTCCGATTCTGACAATATTTCTGTTTCCGGCGATATTTCCGATTCCGGCAATATTTCCATTTCCGATAATATTTTCCGATACGTACCATGTTTCCGTTTCCGGCAACATCTACAACTTGGATAATATTTATATTTCCGATACGATCCATATTTCCGTTTCCGGCAATATCATCGTTTCCGGAGTATTCATTTCTTGCCTGTGACGATCTCAGCTCCCACTGAAACCAAGATCCGTCGATTCCGAATATCCATAGATGGAGTATTTAATGCCATTAAATACTTGATCCGTTTACGTACTATTTGTGTGACCCTACGGGTTCAGTCAAGAGTAAGTTGTGGATTAATATCATTAATTCCACTTGAACTGAAGCGGCCTCTAGCTAGGCATTCAGCTCACTTGATCTCACTGAATTATTAACTTGTTAATTAATACTGAACCGCATTTATTAGACTTAACATTGAATGCATACTTGGACCAAGGGCATTATTTCCTTCACCCCTCGGCTCGATTCAGCACGGTTTTCATTTCCCGAGCCCCCTTCAGCATTAACCTCGAGAGACGTTGATCTAGGCCCTTCGAAAGCAACCTTATTTTCCTCCTCACCACTAGAGGAGGACACCACACCGGATTTCTTCTTCCACCTTCCCCCAGCCATGGCAAAGTTGGGAAGCGCCGAGGATACACAGAAAAGAGTAGAAGTAAAAAGAAGTGAAAACAAAAAGCAAATTACCTCTCCGGAAGCGGAAAATGCCGATGAAACAAATGAAGTCAGGTCCCGAGGCAGATTCGCAGCAAATATGCAAAGATCTGAAGAAAACACCAAATGGAATCACCGGAATTCTTAAGAAGTATGGAGAACGTTTGAGCGAATAAAGTTCGAAATGAGGAAAGAAGTGCGGTATTTATAGGCCACGTTCTGAAAATCGCCCAACTTCCGCCCCTTAACACTTGTCATCCGTTCGCGAATTCAAACCACTCTCTTTTCGAAAAAAGAGAGGGAACCTTTGGACTTCTTACAGCTGGAAACCCACCCATTTAATTCCAAATGGACTGGGTCTGGGGGGCATGTTGTTTGGGCTCCCAATTGAATATCAATTGGGCCACTAAGTCCAAAGCACAATGGCTCAATTCAAAAACATCGAACCTGCCACCACCACTAAGGCTATTCAGCCATCAACCAAGGCCCAAGGCCCAATATCAATAAATGACCTATGGGCATTTATTATGCAAACACTATAAATAGGCCGCCAAGGCTCAAACCTCAAGGTACGTCCAATTTATTGCCTTAAGACTACTCTCTAGAGAACTTCTCTCTCTAGAATCCAAGCATTGTTCTTACTTAGGCATCGAAAGGGCTTTCTTCGGAAACACCCCCGAGGCTAGTGACATTGTCTTTGTGTAGGTAAATTCGGACAACAATCATTCAAACTAACAAGATCTTCAACACACTCAACAGGGCCTTCATTCGAAGCCCATTGTTCCATCCGCTTCAACACCGGAACAAAAATGAAAAAGGAAACTATCTCAAAATATCGGATAATGAAATATCAATCTCCCTCCGTGGTTCCGTCCAATATACGGAGTAATTCAAAACTTAAATACTCCGTAAGAACAAATTTGTAAATCGTCAAATCTATGTGAACTTGTGAAGTTTCCTTTATAAAATTCCTTAACGTTTTTATTTTGTAAAGTTTCTTAGTAAATGACAAAAATAACCCTGAATTTCCTTCCTCGAAAGCCAGTGGCAGTTACAGAAACTTGGCCGACCTGTTAAACAAATACAGAGTAGTACACGGTACACGCCTCTGTCTCTTTCTCCGCAACTCCCCTCCTCTTTTCCTCCCTTCTCCCCCGCCCCATTATTTATCCCTCTTTCTATCTCCAAACAATCTCAATTCCAACAATCTAAACTCCAACAATAATTTCTCTAAACAAAAAGATCTCAAGAATCCTGTGTTGCGTTGAAAATGGCGTCCTCTAAAAACCAGCAGCAACAGATATTCCAAGATCAACTTCCAATAATGGCGGAGAAGCTCGGCGGAGACGGCTTAATCGGAGAATTATGCAAAGGGTTTCGCTTACTAATGGACGGTGATAAAGGGGTTATTACATTTGATAGTTTAAAGAAGAATGCAGCAATTCTTGGGTTGCAGGATATGACGGATGATGATTTACGAAGTATGTTAAGAGAAGGCGACTGCGATGGCGATGGAGTTCTTAGTGAGATGGAGTTTTGTGTTTTGATGTTTAGATTGAGTCCTGAGTTGATGGAGGAAGCTGAATTTTTGCTTCATCAAGAACTTCAATCCTGTTTCTGATTTTTTTAAGGGAATTTTGAGTATGTGCTTCCTATTTTGAGGCATGATGTAATTGATGATTCTTTGGCCACTTTCATGGTTGGTTGATTATGTGATTAATACTTACAAGTTACATTATACTCGTCGTTTTTGGCTGTTCAGCTTTTATTTGTTACTGTTTTATCGATCGGATGCAAGAAAGTTAACGAAGAAATAATTACAAACAAAAAAAATATAATGTATGTGAATCACTAGGAATTAGCTACATCCATCAGATTTTCATTAGGTTTTAATGGGTTTCGAAAAGATCAATCAAATTTTCCGAAGTTAATTTAAAGAGTTTTGAAATGAACATTTGGGCTATGATATGAGGTTAACTGGGTTTCGATCCATCAGTTTGTTTATAATTTTGAGTTTAAAGTCCTATCATGTAGAGTTTTTTATTTTATTATTATATATAATTTTGAGTTTGAAGTCCTATCATGTAGAGCTTTTGTAATTTTAAGTTTAAAGTCCTATCATGTAGAGTTTTTCAGGTTTCTTAACGAGTTGGGTTCTTATAAGTTTTTGGTTCTGATCAATTTAGAACCGTATGATAAGGTACGGCTAGAGCTGTCAAAAATCGACCCGACCCGAAAACCGACCCGAATCCGACCCGAATCCGACCCGAAAATACTGGGTCCTGAACAAGATTTTATGACCCGTAACCCGATTTTATCCGAACCCGAGCAACCCGAAAATGAATGGGTCAAAACCCGACCGAACCCGTTTTGGACCCGACCGATTGAAAATCATTGTATTTATAGTAATAAATGAGATTATGAGAAAATTTAAGCATAATAGACACGTTGTTTTTACTATTTTTGTGTGTAATATGATTTTAATTTGAATTATACGACATTTTATGGTTGAATTTGACTAAATATAAACTTTCGTAGGAAAATTTGTTAATTTGTCCCAATATTTTGTATATTTATAACCTAAATTAATGAAAATATAATGCGCATTTTAAAATCTCTCAACCCGTTGGGTCAACCCGAACCCGAAAGTTCTGGGTCTTGAACAAGCATTTGCAAACCCGAACCCGAAAGTGACCGACCCGATTCAACCCGAACCCGAAAGTAATTCTTTACAACCCGACCCGACCGACCCGTTTGACAGGTCTAGGTACGGCATATTGGGTTCTGAAATAATGTCACACTCATAAGATGAATGTGACGCAGATTTCTATGTTACCTTGAGTGTGTGGCCAACTGGCCGTGTAAGAAAGGATTGATTAAGGAATGAGGTGATTAGGAATAAAGTGTGGGTTACACCGATTGAAAACAAGATGAGGGAAGTGTTAGTGTGTGTATTCCAGCTGAAACCTAGTTGTCATAAGTTTCATCTCAAATCCTAAATCTTTCAGGAAAATTGACTAAGGTGATTAGGCCATGTAAGACGGAGACCTAAATGAGCGCCGGTTAAAAGGAGAGAAGAGTGGCAAACAAATGGAATTGTGAGGGGAGGGGAAGACCAAAGCAAACATGGAAGATGGTCATTGAGAGTGATATGAGTTTATTGGGGATTGAGAAAATTATTGCGGTATACATGGTGGAACGAAATGAGATAATATATGTCGATGAATCAACACGACTTCTTTTCCATTTGCTCTTTTTCCGTCTTCTTTGTAAACTTCTCTCGCTTTCCTATTTTTAATTTTATTATTTTCTCATAATAGATTTTTTGCCTTTTCTTTAAACCGGTCTATCTTGTTTTCGTGTTACCTTTTCTCGTGTCTCATGTTTACTATCTTTAACATAGCCTTTTATTTATCTTCATGTTCCGCACAGTTCCTTGTATATTAGTCTACCCCATTCATTTTGAGACTAAGGCTTGATTGTTGTTGTTATTATAGTATCAATTTAGAACCAAAGCGATACCCTATAAAAGGCTACAATGGTTAAGCCAAAGGAAGAGATTCTTAAAAACTAACGACTTCCTTATTGCTTTACTTAAAAAATCTCTCTCTAGGCGATAACTAGGGTTTTCCTAGGGTTTGCTGTGTAGAGTTGTCTTCTCCAATCTCGTCTTCGAGTTGTGGGACTTCTGCATTGATTCTGTTACTTGGAACCTAATCCACGAGGTACCCCTTTCTGTGGCTTGTGTGGATCTTTCTTTTTGACTAAGGAAATATGGCGGAAATAATTGAACAAAAACTGAATGGACTGACTTTGACAGAGGAAGAGGAGGAGGTTGTAGTTTGTGAGGATGCGGAAGATGAGACTATTACTGAACAACTTACACTTTGCCTCGTCGGAAAGCTGCTAACCCTAAACCCATACAGCGTTGAAGCGATGAAGAATACACTGAGGATTGCCTGGAGGTTGGGGAAGGGGATGGTGGTGAGGGAGATTGAGAATAGCTTATTCATATTCCAGTTCTTTGCGATGTCGGATAAGATGAAGGTACTGGAGGAGGGACCGTGGTTCTTCGATGGAGCACCGCTCCTGTTGAAGGCTGTTGAGGAAGGGGTCCAACCATCGGAGATCGTATTGAAGGAAATAATGCCCTTGGTCCAAGTATGCATTCTATGTTAAGTCTAATAAATGCGGTTCAGTATTAATTAACAAGTTAATAATTCAGTGAGATCAAGTGAGCTGAATGCCTAGCTAGAGGCCGCTTCAGTTCAAGTGGAATTAATGATATTAATCCACAGCTTACTCTTGACTGAACCCGTAGGGTCACACAAATAGTACGTAAACGGATCAAGTATTTAATGGCATTAAATACTCCATCTATGAATATTCGGAACCGACGGATCTTGGTTTCAGTGGGAGCTAAGATCGTCACAGGCAAGAAATGAATACTCCGGAAACGATGATATTGCCGGAAACGGAAATATGGATCGTATCGGAAATATGAATATTATCCAAGTCGTAGATGTTACCGGAAACGGAAACATGGTACGTATCGGAAAATATTATTGGAAATGGAAATATTACCAGAATCGGAAATATTGCCGGAAACGGAAATATTGTCAGAATCGGAAATATTACCGGAATCGGAAAATAATTCCGGAAACGGAAATATTAAATATTTGTTCGAAACGGAAATTAATTCCGGAATCGGAAATATTGAATATTGTTCGTATCGGAAATAGATTCCGGAAATGGAAATTTAATCGGAAGCGTATCGTACGAATTAGCATCGGACGAGGCCTGCCGGACGAAGGCCCAGCACGAAGCCAGGCCATCGCCCAGCAAGCACGCACGCCACAGCCCAGCGCGCACAAGGCCGCGCATGCGTGGGCCGTGCTGCGCGGGCTGCTGCTCGCACGCGCATGGGCAGCCCTTGTGGCTGCCGTGTGTGTGTGAGTTTCAGCTCATGCGAGATTCCTGAATCTGCAAGAGTCAGTGTATGATTAAATGTCTATTCCTATTGGATAAATTGATTAAGTAGAATTCGTGTAGAATTCTAATTCCAATTAATTCGCATCCTACTAGGATTACGATTCCTTTTCCATAACTCTATAAATAAAGGCCTAGGGCTCATAATTTATACACAAGTTTTTAAGTATTCAAAAGTGAGTTTTTGAGAGAAAATCAAACACGCATCTTGCTCAAAAGTGCCGAATTTTCTGAGTACCTTAAGGGCGATTCTAGTTGGTCAATCTTAAGGCGGATCCGGACGTGCTGTGGACTTTCTACGGAGGGACGACACTTGGAGTCCTAAAAGACTTGTTCTTGTTCGGTTCGGGCGCAGCTAGGGAAGGCACGCAACAAAGAGTATGCATCTAATTATGCTATATGATTATGTGTAAATAATATGTTTCCTGGGTTAATGGTTGTTTCCGCATGATCTATGTAATTGTCATATGTATCATAACCTAACAGTGGTATCACGAGCCCCTTATTATTTTCATAATCTAAATTGCATGAACATGGTTAAATATTACAAATTTGCAAGAATTAAAAGGGGTGATTAATTTTCGTAATTGTTAATTAATTGCAAATTGCGTTTATTTAATTATATGTACGCAGTTTTTCGGCAGTTTCTTCATTACTCATCCGAATTGAGTGATTTTTGTGTCAATTCCGTATGTAAAAGGCATTCTAAAATTTTGACAAAAATAGTATTTTTCTGCCGAACCCAGAATTCTCAAATTCGAAGCCTAACTATGACTTTTCGAAGGTTTTAGTTTTTCGGATGCAAAATTTCGTAAATTTAAGATGTTAAATTAAATATTTGCGATTCCTGTTGATAAATCTTGAATTTTTGATTGACCTACTGCATATGTTTAACAAGTTTGAATGCCTAGTCTTGTTAATTATGCAATCTAATTTGTAATTATGATTAATTTGTTGAAAATTAGAATAATTTAGAATTAATTTGATTTTCATAATTAATTGTAATTTAATTAGAAACCTATGATTAAAAACCACCATAAAAATTGTAAATTTATGACAAATTTTAAATTTTTATGACCTAGACTTGAATCCATAACAATCGGAAATCAATTGGATAATAAATTTTCGATTTTTTCGCCCTAAAATTATGAAATTAATAATATTTATTAATTTGTCATTAATTTTAAATATAAATTTTAAATTTTTATGCGATTCGTTCAAATAACTTGCACGCACGAAGCAATGGACGCTTCGTGTTACCCTTAAGGGGTGTTGTATAATGCGGGCATGCGACGACGAGCAAGGGAGCTCGTCGCCCGTGCGGCACGAATGCAATGAGCAAGGGCGTAGTGCACGAGCGCAAGGCAGCAGCCCTGCCTTGTGTCGTGTGCCACGAGCAATGAACGGATGGGCATGGGCGAGGGGCGAGCCAAGGCAGTCGCGTGTGGGCAGCAAGCGAGCTGCGCCACAGCGCGCGCTGCCTCGCACAAAAGCGCGCAACCTCGTGCGCAGCGAGCGCAAGCTCGCGTGCGACGAGCGCTGCGCACAGCATCACTCGCGCGCACCAGCGAGCATCTCGCGCGCCAGCGAGCGATGGCTCGCGCGCGCAGCGAGCGATCTCGCGCGCCAGCGAGCGATGGCTCGCGCGCACCAGCGAGCGATGCAGCGCCCCAGCGAGCGATGGCTCGCGCGCACCAGCGAGCGATCTCGCGCACCAGCGAGCGCGGTAACGCGCGCGCGCTGCGAGCGATAGCTCGCGTGCGGTGGGTGCTGTGCGGAGGCTTGCGGATAGGACAGCAGCAGCTATGCGACGAGCGCATGGGCTGCGCGCACATGGCCAGCAATGGCTGTGTGCGTACGGCCCATGGGCGTGCAACGCGTAGGGTGTTTGCGTTACGATTAGATCGTTTTGAATGTTTAATTTGAAAATTTCAGTTCACGTAATTTTAATTAATTTTAAAATTAATAATTTGAATTAATTTCTTGGATTTTAATTTTGAATATTATAATTATAATAAATGGAATTTATTCTAATTATTTTACTAAAATTAAAATCATGAATTAATTTAAATGCGACTGAAATTAAATTAAATTTTTGGATTCAATTATAAATTGATATGAGCTTTAAATTTTAATTAAATTTGTATGTTTCCGGTTAGACTAGAAATACATTTTTATGTTTAAAATTAGTAAAGCATATGAATTTATTGGTTTGAGTGGGAGCGCTTTTTAGTCATAAACTCTTGATTAGGTCTACAAATCCTTAAGGTTAAAACAACTCGATTAGAATTAATAAGGACTGAATAATTGGTAGATTATTGGTGCCCTTGATTAATTGCTGCAAATGTTTACGTGATGCATAATGTGTTTTACTAACCAGCTATGTGGGCCATTCATGATAATGAATGGGTGAATGGTATATATTGTATATGTACTGTTTTGCAGGTTATTAAGTGACTAGTATGGCCCAAATAGGATAGAAAATATGGTCTGCGTACCATTAATTTGAATGTAATTGGTCTAAAGTACCAAAGTTATTTTTCAATTCAAATATGGTCTGCGAACCATCAAATAGTTGTAATTAGTTATAGCTTATCCTATTTGAAGAAAATGGTGCCTCCCACGGAGATTTTCAAGACGGACTTTGAAGTCAAAGCTTCAAGATGAAGTCGGGCCATACTAGATCACAAATATCTTATGCATGTTTTAAGTTATTTATTGCTTTAAATATGTCTTAAAATGCATGAGATTACGGCTTGATTATGTTGCATGATTAAGGATTTTAGTTCACTTAAAATCTAACCAACATAGTAAGAGCCTTAAGTTCCAAACTTAAAAATTGAGTTATAAGGTGCCATGCCAAAATATACACTTGCTTGGATATCCTTTACATCAATCTAGTAATAGTTTTCGCTCAGCGAGGTGTTACTTATTGGTCCTAAAGGGGCAAGGTACACAAATAATTGTGAGTACACGTTAGTTTTGGTGAAACTCAACGATATAAGTAAGGAGTCCTTTTATGTCGTGGCAAAATCGATAGGTTTACCTAATAAGTTCTTAGACGTACCTATCAACCAAGAATAGTTTCTAGACTATTAGCAAAAGGCTTTTGCTTACCTAAGATGTTTTAGAATTAAGTCGACAAACTGTGCTTAATTCTTCAATGATTTTAGGATCTTGGAATCATTTTATTCACACCTGCCGGAACAATAAAATCGAATAAAATGCTAATAACTTGTTTGAATTGCATGGTTGCTTTAATTTCAAGTTATTATTCATGATAAATGTTTAGACTTTGCATGCTTCAATGTATATTTTAATTATTGTTTATAATTAAATATCTTGCACTGCAGTAAATCCTTTTAGAAAGGTAACAGTAAATTTCCTCGATTGGTAGTGAATCCAAGAACGATTCACGGAAATGAGAGAAAGTGAGCAATTTAAAATATACGTTTCTTATATCGACTTTTATGGTTGTTTTCGAGTATCAAAATCGAATGGCAAACCAATTGGTGCTTGTGAATTCAAAATACACAGTAGTTTTGAGATCATAAAGCATTGAGTTTAATACGCTCAGCTTTACCAATGGTTAACAACCTAATATCTTTGTCCATTTAATTCTCGAATGAGTCTAGTCCCTAGACATTCGAATAGATCGATGCTTAGAGAACTTTAGAAGCTTCTGGTAAGATCATCTAGTTGAAACAGAATATTCAACATAAATTAAAATGGTAAAGAACCTTGTTAGTGACATTAAACATGTCTAACGAAGTATAAAAGTCAACACTAAAGAATTTAATAAGACTATAAGAAAGGGTACAAGAAATAGGAAAACAAAGGAACAAATGAAAAGAATTTACAATTCCGTTTCTACCTAAAAGTTAATGTTTAAAGAGAAGTGACCTAGCAATCAAACTTCCTTGGTATCGTATACCGCTTGAGGTTCTTACTTCGGTAATAACTCAAACAATGGAAGCTAGGATACACTAATGACCTACAAGTGGGAAATGAAGCATGGCAATGCTACATTAGTTGTAGGGTCATCTAGTTTGTTTTAAGTCCTTTCAAAGGCTGGAACTTAATGGCTATTTTGTTCCATAATCAGCATACCTAAATTTCTGCTTCAAACACAGAAAGACTCACATTCAGAAGAACAAAAACAATGCTTGTTTGTTTGTTTATTTGAATGAAATGGTCAATTACAGGTTGAGTCAATATGCTTGATTAAAACAAACAACTCTTTAAAGAACTTTACTAGGTTCAAATCAAACCCTTGATTTGAGTTCCATTAAATCTTTGGCATTGTTGCTTAGACCATATCAACAAGTTAACATTCATAAGCTCTATTTTGATGGACTTTTGAAAGTTGGTTGATTTCTAGATCAACTTAAGACAAGCTAGTCTTACTTGTTGAAAGTAACAAAGAATATGAACTATTGTTAGAACGCCTAGACGATAGAGTTCAAAGCTAAAGAAAGGTTTTATGACTTTATTATTTCACATGGATTTGAGTGAATATAGGTTTATTTACTCAAATGTGATATAAGTTGAATCTGTTTGGCTAGTTCAAAGATTCAGAAGTATAAAACCCACTCGGCAAGAAATCATAAAGATCTAGGTTAGATCATGTTGATGATTACTTGAGACCAAATATGATCATCAATGGTTGTGTGGTGTAATTTCACAATCTAGGTCCATAAGATATGGCATATCTTAGTTGGAATAATCGAAGTCAATTAGTACTTGATTCGATTAATGATGAATCATAAAGACTTTTCCTATAATTTCTAAAACAAAATGCTCAACTACCACCAAACTAAACCAAATTCGTCAAAGCTATTGAAAAGTAATTTCAGAATAACTTTTCATAAAATATCTAGAGAGTTGCAAAACTCAGTGGGAGCTTAGTGTTTGTCATTCGACAAACTAAGGCCCAAGTCTGGATATATGTTTCATTGTGATTTATTCAAATGAGACACAAGGGTATTGTTTCTACCACGAATTTTTGAGAACATAATGTTTGTTTGCTCGAAATAATGTCCTTTTGGAGATTCGTTTCCAAAATGACAAGTGGGAGAAAATAGACCTCGAAAGTTTTCGAGGCGAACAACAAACATAAACGGACATTCCGGAGGCTTTTCGAAGTGCTTCAGAAAATCCGAACTTATTCTTTAAGGACTTTAGAAGTGGCTTTAAAGAATAGACATCTCTTAGAAGACTTTACAAGTGCTTCAAGGAGAACAGAATATTCAAAGGACTTTCAAGTGGCTATTGATATTCTATTGTTTGATGTTCTATACCCAAGTAGGCATAGAGTTCAAGTCACTGGAACTATGAGATTCTTCTATTAGATAGTAAGGAAACATAGAGTTCTGGTCAATGAAACTATGAGATTCTTCTATTCGATAGTGAAGAAACCTACAACTTGCAGTCAAACTATTATCATGTAGATTAATGAGTTTGTGACTTGTAAGAAAGCTATGACGAAACCTAGATTCCCTAAAATGGTTAGAGGCCATATATAGACTCAAATGTTTTTAAATGGTTAGAGGCCATAAAACATACTCAATGTTTTGATGACGAAATTGAAATTTTGTTGATTTGCAAGAATAGTTTCACACCTATTGGTTGCAAGTTTGTTTTAAGGATAAAAACCATCAAACATGGAATTGTGTTCACACACAAAGCTAGATTAGTTGCTAAAAGTTACAAGCAAATTCACAATGTGGATTGTGTTGAAACCTCATGCAAAATCGTAATGCTTCAAGTCTATAATTCAAGCAATGATTGCATATTGGTAAATATGGCAATTGGATGACAAAAGTATTCCTCAATCAAATGTTGGAATAAACTATGTACATGGCATGTCATAGGATTTGTGGATCCAAATAGATGCTTGAAAAGGAAAGCTAGCTTATAAAATCTAAGTACAGATTTAAGCAAGCAATTGGGAATTGGAACTGTATTTTAAGTGAAGCTAATAAGCATTTTAGTTTCATAAAATATACATGATTCTTATAGATATATAAGAAGTTTAGTGGGAGTACATAAAAACTTATTTGGTCCTGTGTGTATCACACACATATCTCTCTATTGTGAAATAACATTCAAATGCTAATGACTTAGATTTGAAATTATTCATCAATGATGGACCATGGCGAAACTTAGTACATACTGGGTATTAAGATCTATTTACAAAGATCTTATAATATTGTTTTGGATTAAGTAATGGCATTTACTAAATCAAACACGAAAGACTCCATTGGAGATATTCGACCCATGTGAATAAATCTAAGTAAAGAATGTTTGAACTATGTATAAGCATTTACTAAGTTAAACATCAAAGAGTCTAAATGAGATTCTTAACCTATATTATATGTCAAAGAATTTAGCTGGATTCAGTATCTACTAAAATTGAATGAGCTAAAGTTACATGAATAGAATTCAATTGGGAATTATTCTGCAAAAGAATTTATCATGTATGATATAATATGAGGATCGCCAAAAACGTATCGTATGACTTTAGGCATGACGAACATATACCAATCTCTATTGATCTAAGTGAAGATCAACTAGATTGAGACCAAGAATACTTATGGTACTTGAAAAGGTACATAGGAATAGTTCTTGATTCAAGGAAATAAAGATACGCTAAATATTGATGCTTCACGCATAAACACTGGCAAAGGATCAAGCAAGACCCTTTGGAGTTAACCATTGATAAGGACGAGCTATAGAGCATCGTGTTTTGAAATGGCAACATGGATTGGAGACCATGAGTTGTTGCGTGGGAAATTAAAATATTAATTTCTATGTTCTAAGATATAGTTGGAGAGTCTTCCACATATCTATAAACTGCTTGGATAGGTAAATCCAAACAAAGCATCACTAGCAACCTATACAGTTGAAGTAAAAGTACTTATTGCCTAAGAAGCAATAAAACAGGGTTGTTTGTTTATGTTAAAGAGTTCTTCACTGAACTTGGATGGATCATATATCTTCTGACTTGATGGTTCTTCATTGCAAAATGCGTAGAACTACTCTTGTAGCTAGAAGGAATAGATCACAAAACAAACACACTCGAAAAGATCTTATCATCATATCTCAAAGAACATTCGATGAAAAGGATGTTAAGATTGGCAAAGCATGATAACTAAACCTATGCAACAAGTGAGAAGCAACACTCACATTGTCGCACTGGAAATCAAGCATAGCTTTGAATTCCATGAATTGTTTTAGAAAATGGGTTTGAGGCCCATGGTTGTAAAACATTGGGGTTGAACATTTATCATATATGAAATGTATTTTCATATTCCATTTAATCTTGGTTTAGTATTAAATGATGAGTCCCTTCAAATTTGACGAAATATTCAAGATAGACTGTCAGGACCAGTCCTGTGACTAAGAAATGTCTATCAAGTGAACTTGAATGTCAAAGGTTGAAAATGGTCCCTAATCGGAGTTTTCTATAAAATTGGACGCATAGAAAACGTTAGACGATTAGAATGCAAGATGACTAGTAGTTCTGTTTCTTGAACTATGTGGACATGGCAATGTCATAATCATTTGCATAGATACTTACTTTGGGAAGACTAGTATCGGACATGACCTATGAAACTTTACTGTAAGAGATGAAAGTCTGTCATAAGTAAATTTCATTAAATTATTAGACACTAAATCCTCAATACCTGAGTGATTTGAGATTACTTGTTTGAGAACTGGTTGCTTTGACGTTGACCAACCGTCGCACCGTAAAAGGAGGCTATAAAGGCAACGCTCAGGTAATCACCTATCAAACGAAGTCTAATCTCAAGATCGCAAGATTGGGATTGTCCTCCCATAAATCGGGATGAGATGCTTAAAAGTTGTACAAGGCCACTCGGAGAGCTAGAAACTGTGAAATGCATGGCCGTGCTCGGATGAATCATAGGCTATGATTATCTGTTTATTTGATCAGTTGAACTCTGAAACCGAGGAACACCTCTGGACATAATAAGGATGACAACTCTTACCTTATGTTCAAGAGCAAGCATCGAGCGACAAAGGAATTAGGAAATGCACACTTGTCCCTAAGGACAAGTGGGAGACTGAAGGAAATAATGCCCTTGGTCCAAGTATGCATTCTATGTTAAGTCTAATAAATGCGGTTCAGTATTAATTAACAAGTTAATAATTCAGTGAGATCAAGTGAGCTGAATGCCTAGCTAGAGGCCGCTTCAGTTCAAGTGGAATTAATGATATTAATCCACAGCTTACTCTTGACTGAACCCGTAGGGTCACACAAATAGTACGTAAACGGATCAAGTATTTAATGGCATTAAATACTCCATCTATGAATATTCGGAACCGACGGATCTTGGTTTCAGTGGGAGCTAAGATCGTCACAGGCAAGAAATGAATACTCCGGAAACGATGATATTGCCGGAAACGGAAATATGGATCGTATCGGAAATATGAATATTATCCAAGTCGTAGATGTTACCGGAAACGGAAACATGGTACGTATCGGAAAATATTATTGGAAATGGAAATATTACCAGAATCGGAAATATTGCCGGAAACGGAAATATTGTCAGAATCGGAAATATTACCGGAATCGGAAAATAATTCCGGAAACGGAAATATTAAATATTTGTTCGAAACGGAAATTAATTCCGGAATCGGAAATATTGAATATTGTTCGTATCGGAAATAGATTCCGGAAATGGAAATTTAATCGGAAGCGTATCGTACGAATTAGCATCGGACGAGGCCTGCCGGACGAAGGCCCAGCACGAAGCCAGGCCATCGCCCAGCAAGCACGCACGCCACAGCCCAGCGCGCACAAGGCCGCGCATGCGTGGGCCGTGCTGCGCGGGCTGCTGCTCGCACGCGCATGGGCAGCCCTTGTGGCTGCCGTGTGTGTGTGAGTTTCAGCTCATGCGAGATTCCTGAATCTGCAAGAGTCAGTGTATGATTAAATGTCTATTCCTATTGGATAAATTGATTAAGTAGAATTCGTGTAGAATTCTAATTCCAATTAATTCGCATCCTACTAGGATTACGATTCCTTTTCCATAACTCTATAAATAAAGGCCTAGGGCTCATAATTTATACACAAGTTTTTAAGTATTCAAAAGTGAGTTTTTGAGAGAAAATCAAACACGCATCTTGCTCAAAAGTGCCGAATTTTCTGAGTACCTTAAGGGCGATTCTAGTTGGTCAATCTTAAGGCGGATCCGGACGTGCTGTGGACTTTCTACGGAGGGACGACACTTGGAGTCCTAAAAGACTTGTTCTTGTTCGGTTCGGGCGCAGCTAGGGAAGGCACGCAACAAAGAGTATGCATCTAATTATGCTATATGATTATGTGTAAATAATATGTTTCCTGGGTTAATGGTTGTTTCCGCATGATCTATGTAATTGTCATATGTATCATAACCTAACACGTATACGAGTCGTTGAGATGGTGGGTGAAGGTGGAGGATGTTCCTTTAAACAAGCGCACAAAATCTATGGCGATGTCACTCGCAGAGAAGATGGGAAGCTTTGTTGAGTTTGATGAATCGGACCCGATTGGTTGGAGTAAGTTTATGCGGGTTAGGGTGGACGTGAGATTGGACAAGCCACTGCGAAGAGGTGCCTACATAGCTACGTCGAACGGTAGTAAATGGGTTAAGTTTAAGTACGAGAAGCTCATGGATATATGTTATGCGTGTGGAAAACTTGGCCATAATTACCAGCAATGCATTAAGTATGATGATGTTACCCCAGTAGCAGAACTACCCTATGGTATTTGGATGAGGGGTTCTCCAACAAGGAGGAGACGAACCGTTGATTTCAGGAAGGAGGAGGAGATAAAGTTATGCCAAGAATTCCAAGGGAGTCTGCGAGCGAGCAAGGTGAAGGCAAAGCTGAATTTTGATAAGAACTCGGAGGGGCTGGGTTTTGAGGACAGAAACAAGGCTAATAAAGGCGTGGTCACAGTATATGACAACCCCATAGCCGGTGAGGAGGTGGCAAGGGGAATAGGAAGCTCGGAGACCGGAATGGGGTTAATGGGCAGTGATGCCCGCTTATTGAAGAGAGGGAGGAATGACATAGGATCGAGCAAGAAGACACAATTCGTAGAAAATGCGCCTATTTTTGACACTCCAATGTATGAGACTTCAGTTGCACCTCATAATACTTCTTTTCCTCGGATGGATGGGAGTGCTGTGAATGCAACATTTACTGAATCATCGGCGGCGATTGGCGAAGACCAATGCCGCCGGTCCCAATGAGTATTTTGAGCTACAACTGTCGGGGGCTTGGCAACCACCGTGCAGTTGGGAGGCTAAAAAAGTTGCTGAACCATGAGCACCCCGATGTAGTCTTTTTGATGGAGACGAAAAGGAGTGCCGCTGAGATGATGTATGTTAAAAATAGGTTGCGGTATACTGGCAGCTTCTTTGTTGATTCGAGTGGGAGAGCAGGAGGATTGGGGTTGCTTTGGCAAGACAATATTGACGTGACAATCCTGTCATCTTCAACACATTATATAGATTGTATGGTGAAGGGGTTGTTCTGTGATAGTAGCTGGAGACTAACTGGTTTCTATGGATGGGCGGACAGTGCGGAGAAACACTTATCATGGGAACTCCTACGAGTTTTGAAAAATGTTGATGACTGTCCATGGCTTGTAGTAGGCGATTTTAACCAAATCTTGTTCGATGCTGAAAAAAGTGGTGGTGCGCAGAGAGGGCAGCGAGAGATGAATGACTTTAGGGAGGCTCTTGATGATTGTGGTTTACAGGACTTGGGTTTTGTAGGAGAACCCTTCACATGGTGGAACAAGCAGGCAGAGGCTGATGCAGTATTTGAAAGATTGGATAGGGGTGTAGCCTCCCTAGGGTGGGTAGATCTTTTCCCTCACATTGGGGTCTTCCACCTCCCTAGTGACAATCCAGACCATGTGCCGATAAAGGTTGCTGATGTGCCCAGGAGTGGTTATAAGAGACACAAGATGAAACAGTTCCGCTTTGAAGACATGTGGCTAGCATCCCCGGACTGTGAAAAAATTGTTAATGAAGCATGGGGTAGCTCCACTTACGTGGGGGATGTCTTGGATGTGCCGGGAAAAATAAAGTATTGTAGTATTGCTCTTCAAAAATGGAATAAGGATGAATTCGGAAATGTTACTAAAAAGATTAAAGATGACAGGAGAAGACTTGCAGTGCTAGATGGTGGGTGCCCGAATGCGGAGCTGGTATTGGAACGAAAACGAGTGAGCATGGAGTTGGATGAGTTGTTGCATAAAGAGGAGATACTATGGCGGCAAAGGTCTAGAGTAGCGAATATGAAGGAAGGCGACCAAAACACAAAATATTTTCATATGAAAGCTACTACTAGAAAGAGGAAGAATACTATCAGGGGTATGAGAAAAGAGAATGGTGAATGGGTGAATAGCCACGAAGAGATTGAGGGAGTGGCGATGGATTATTTTATGGGCCTATTCTCTACTATGGCCCCGTCAGAGATAGATGAAGTGCTAAATGGGATACTACCCCGTGTGTCACATGAGATGAATGAGGTTCTTATCCGTCCTTTCGACCCGGGAGAGGTCAAAACCGCCTTGTTCCAAATGCACCCGAGTAAGGCTCCTGGACCGGACGGCATGAATGCTAATTTTTTCCAAAAACACTGGCACATTGTTGGTAAGGATGTTTCTGACTATGTGATCTCGGTTATTAATGGCACCCATAATATCTCAGACCTAAACACAACGCATATTATCCTCATCCCAAAGGTTAAAAACCCAACCTCTATGTCAGAATACCGCCCTATCAGTTTATGTAACGTGATATATAAGATAATTTCGAAGATGCTAGCTAACAGATTAAAGCTGATTCTCCCTGATATTATTTCCCTTAACCAAAGTGCTTTTACTCCGGGACGACTCATTACTGATAATACACTTGTAGCATATGAAACATTCCACTATATGAGGAGTGTATGCGCAGGAAGGAAGGGGTGTATGGCGGTGAAACTAGATATGAGTAAGGCTTATGATAGGGTTGAATGGGTTTTTTTGGCAAAGGTGATGGAAAGGTTCGGTTTCGATGCAAGGTGGACAAGCTGGGTGATGAAATGTGTATCTACCGTATCTCATGCAGTGATCATCAATGGAGAACCATCAGATGCTTTTGTCCCGGAAAGGGGATTAAGACAAGGTGATCCGATCTCTCCGTACTTGTTTATTTTATGCGCAGAGGTGTTTTCCCATCTTATTCAACTAGAAGTGAACAGGAAATCTCTACGAGGTATAAGAGTCAGTAGGGGTGCCCCTGAAATATCACACCTGTTGTTTGGCGACGACAGCATCATCTTCTGCAGGGCTGATGGGAGGGATGTGGAAGCAGTGAGAAGTATTTTGGAGATGTATGGGAAGGTCTCTGGCCAACTGATTAATTTTGATAAGTCAGAAGTGACTATGAGTGCGAATGTTCATCACAATGACCGCACTACGTTAGCTACGATGCTTGGTGTAAAAGTGGCAGACTCCTATGGTAAATATCTAGGTATGCCGGCGTGGGTAGGAAGGTCAAAAGCTCGTGCTTTTGCCCCATTAAAGGAACGTATCTGGAAAAGAATCAAAGGGTGGAAACAACAACTTTTGTCGTTCGCGGGTAGGGAAGTTCTCTTAAAGGCTGTAGTCCAAGCGATTCCCACCTATCTCATGAGCTTGTTTCGACTACCTGATGGTCTTTGCCATGATATCCAAAGGATGATGGCCCGGTTTTGGTGGGGGTGTAAGGAGAAAGAAAGAAAGATTCATTGGGTGGCATGGGATAAGTTATGTGACTCGAAGTCTTCTGGTGGCCTTGGTTTTCGGAAGATTATTGATTTAAATGAAGCAATGCTAGCAAAACAAGGTTGGAGGCTCATGCACAATCCAGAGCTGCTGTCTGCTAGAGTTTTGAAAGCACGTTACTTCCCTAACAACACTTTCTTGACGTCAAAATTGGGCAACAGGCCTAGTTTTGTGTGGAGAAGCATATGGAGTAGTAGGTGGGTTATTGAGAAGGGGTGTAAGTGGGTGGTGGGAGATGGGAGGAGCATTAAAATCTGGGATGATCCGTGGTTAAGCCGACCCACATCTTTCAAAGTGATCTCAAGGAAGCCTGAGGGTTGTTCTATGGAGAGGGTGGAGGATTTAATTGATAGAGAGACGGGAGGTTGGAACAAGGACCGTGTAACTGAGTGCTTCTTACCCTTTGAATCTGTAGAGGTTCTCAATATTCCACTGTCATTCATGCCGCTAGACGATATGTTTACATGGGGCTACAACAAGTGTGGTAGGTACACTGTGAAGAGTGGTTATAATTTCATTAACTTCTATAAAAATACTATAGTTGGTGAAGCAAGTAGCTCAACGGAGTCGGATGTGTGGAAGAGGATTTGGAGCATAGATGTACCTCCAAAAGTTAAGATGTTTCTTTGGCGTTTGTGCAGAAGAGCTCTACCCACAAATGTGGGACTGCATAAGAGAGTGGAGAGCATCTCACCTATATGTAGTCGGTGCGAGAGGGAGCTAGAGACAGACTTTCATGCTGTTGTTTGTTGTCCATATGCTGTGGCTATATGGGAGGAAGGAGGCTGGGAGGAGATTGCACAGGGCATAGGCTGCGACAAACCAGTAGAGTGGGTAGATGGGTGCATAAAGAAGTTTAGGGGAGATGACTTGGCCAAGTTTGCTTGTTTTGCGTGGGCAATTTGGTTTGAGAGAAACTTAGTCCTACATGGTAGTAAGTCTAGACATCCAGCAGAGGTGGCTGCTGGAGCTACATCATACTTGGCGGCTTATTGGGAGGTTAAGGGAGGCACTGGTGGGGGTAATGTGGCGCCTAGGAGTCAACGTAGAGCTACCAAATGGAGTACTCCTGATGAAGGATCGCTCAAAGTGAATGTGGATGGTGCGACTTTCGGGGAGAAAGGGTGTGGTTTGGGGGTGGTAATAAGGGACCATGAAGGTACGGTAGTTCGATCTGGCTGTCAGCAAGTGGAGCAAGTTTGGGAAGCTAGCATAGTGGAGGCAAAGGCATTGGTTCTAGGACTCAAAATGGCACTGCAGTGCAACCAGAGAAAGGTTCTGGTTGAAAGTGATTGCCTCACAGTGGTGAATATGCTCAAGGATGGAAAGTGTGATGGGTCTTACCTTGGCCTCATCGTTATGGAAGCTTTAGGAATTGCAAATTCTTTTGATTCTATTGTTTTTAATCATGTATGTAGGGAAGCAAACGAAGCTGCGCATATGATTGCTCATCTCCAACCCCTAGACTACTCTACTAGGATTTGGGTGGATGGGTGTCCAACCTTTATTGAAGATGTAGTAGCTGCTGATATTTGTTTGGCCTCCTCTTAATAAAACTTCTGGGCTGATTGCCTTTTCATCAAAAAAAAAAAAAAAGGAAGAGATTCTTGCAAGGCCATTTTACAAATTGATTTGGTAAAGGGAACATCAAAGCATTTTACAATGTGGAAATTTGAATAAGAAATTTACAATTGTTACCAAATTATGGCGTCAAACTGGCAATCAATTCCAAGTTTGCAAGTCATGAATTGTGACTTTGTAAGACAATAACCAGAATAATAGTCTCAAAAAGTCATGCACACTAATTAACAGAACAGAGATGAAAGACCTGGTCACTAATACAAAAGTCAATTGTAATTGTCAAGCAGCTGCTTTATTATGCCATTGGATGAGTTGGATCCCCTCCTAAATCCTAATGGTCCATAATGAAGGCCCATTTCACCTGCTATCGCTTAGGGCCTTCGGGCCTTGAGTGTAAACATTATAAAAAGTTATGGTGTCTCGGTGTTCAAACGAAACTTGCGTGTGTGCGTATAGAGAGAGTCTCAACTCTCAAAGGTCTACGGGTAAGTTATGTAAACGGGATTTGCTCTCAGTTTCGTACCATCTCCTACACTTTAACCAACTGATCGAATTAGATGGTCATCCATGGTGTTCAAACAAATAGACATAGGTAGGATATTACTTGATTGCAAATTGAATAAGAATAACGTTGTGCCATGGTATGATTGTATGAAGACTACTACTACCATGGAAGTGAATTTCGCCATCGTGACGGATCAAACCCCCACTTTTTCAAGGTGTCAGTGTCAAACCCCCACTAAGAAAATTTTTAGGGGGCGTTTGGTTCACAAAGTGGTATGGGGTTGAAATCAGAAATGATATCAAGATGGTATGAGTTTAAAACTTGATTATAATACCACGTGTTTGGTTTATATTGGGAATGAATTTTTTCCTTTGATTTGATACCTATAGTAAAGATATGAACCAAACTCACCTCTCCCTCAAGGTTTTTAAACCTCATCCCATACCTTCAGGGTTTAAGGTATGAGTTTGAAACTCTTAAAATTACCAACCAAACAAATTGTATGTTTTTAGACCATTCAAAACTCATACCTAATACTTAAAGTTCGCAAACCTAACACCCCTTAAAGTGTGTATTTCGGCATTTTGCGTACCCCTGAGTCCCTGATCAAGAGCTTCGCCTAATAAATTTGGGTTGGTTAACCCAAGTGGAGTATTGGCCCATCAAGTCATTTCACATTTCCTTACCCCAAAAAAAAATGTGTAAATTTTTTACACAAATTCTTATTTACAATAGGTGTACAATAAATATTGTACACTGGAGTAAAAGTTAATTCAAAAGGCTTAAAAGTTAAGCCTATATAAGTAAAAGTTATCTATTTTTCGGTTATAAATTTTTTCATTTTAGTAAAACTTATTTATTCAAAATAACTAATAATGTATAAAATTAATCATTTAACCCTTTAAAATATTTATCTATCAAATTTTTTTTACTAATATAAAAGTTAATCAAAACTAGGTTAAAGTTACAAAAAAAAGGTTAAAGTTAACTTGGTGTACAATAAATTTATTGTACACCCTGTGCGCACAAGACCTTTTGAATTTTTTATACCGTTATACGCATAACACACTACTGACACTAGGCCCAGGTGGAACATAAATAAGAAACCCAAGAACAAAAGAACCTCAATATCACCCAAGTGAAACCTATAAATACTTAAAAACTAAAATAGGCTATCAAACAAAATTTAATTAATAGTTTTACAAAATAATCACAGTGATATGATATACCCTCAAAAAAAAAAAACATATAAGGCGAGAATGTTTAATATGAAACGATTTTAGTTGTGTTACAAAGAAATTTATATTTGATTCAATAGTTATATATTTGATAGATTTAAATCTCTACATAAATGTTGTATGACATTTTATCAATAAATTAATTTTAATTATAAAAAAACTATTCTCTACATCCCTTTCTATTCTTACTTATTTTGGTTTTGGGCATCCCCTTGATCATTACGTTTGAATTTTTTTTTTCAATCACTACAACATAAAAGATCAAAGAGGGCAAAATAAATCGCCCTCTTTGATTAAATTATCGCCCTATTAGTCTTAGGGGGCAATTTTTAACTCGCCCTCATGTCGCCCTCTTAGGCTCGTTGTATTAGCTTCTAAGGGCATCTTTGAAAAAGTCGCCTTCTTTGGTTCAGATCAAGGAAGGCGAAGTATCTCGCCCTCTTTGGATTATAGCAAAGATGGCAACTGTTTTCTCCTTCTTTGGTATCAAGCAAATAAGGCAAACTAAAAAACCGCCCTCTTTGTTCTCAAACAAGGATGACAAGAAAATCAACTCGCCCTTTTTGTTTTCAGGCAAGGAAGACATTTTGAAAATCGTCCTCTTTGTTCATATTTACACAAAAATAATTCTAGTCTGAAGGCTTATTTTATTTTAATATATTTATTATTCAAAAAACAGTTTAAACAACACAACAAACAATTAAACCTACGTGGGATTTGAACCCACATCCTTTGTGCATATGCACAATGCTCTACCAATTGAGCTAGTAGGCTAGTTGCAAAGAATCAAGAGTGGATTCCTATTTCCTAAGGATTAGACCTTTAGAGACCTGCATTTTTTCCCAGTAAAAAAGAATGAACCCAACCAACCTCACTAGCTGTATCAAGATCACACAAATTTTCAGTTGCAACCTGAATGTTTAGGAATAGAACAATAAACAGTATAGTTTTAGGCAACTTACCAATAATCACATCATCTGCAACTACTAAAGTGAATCAACCCAACCTGGTATCGCAAAACGCAATTGAAAAAAAAAGATGGAGGGAGCTTGATAGCATTCCAGTTTAGAACGTCTTGTATGGTCTATCAAGTAAATCCAGACTTTCTTCTACCAGGTGTGGTGGTCCTTAACTACTACGTACGAAGTAATGCGTACGTTTATAAAGAAACACAAATGAAATATAATGTCTAGCATCAGGAATTCCGGAAGCAAAAGGTAGAAAGCCAATTGATTTAAAGCCACTAAGAGATTTTACAAATAACATAATGGCTAGTAATTCATAGTACCAACATTTTTATGGCCATTACCAAAGTTGATGGTTTGAGCTGAACACTGGTTCCAACATATTAAGACAAACATTAGCAGAAATATAATGTTTTTACAGGAAGAGAGCACATGAACAGAGTCTTACCTGCTGAACCAAAACTCTCAGACGAGCAAGCAAAGCAACAATCATCATAGAGAACCCCATGAAAAATGAAGTATGAACGAGAGAGAAAAGTAGATATTTCGCTGTAAGAAAGTCAAGGAAGTCTCCAAATAAAAGAAAAATACAGTAATAATGTGTGGATGTCATGGATGTGAGGACATGAACAATTGAATATCTGAATGTAAGATAACAAGATAAAATGGTTCATTTTATCAAAGAAAAAAACACAAAGGATGCATAGCTGCCTTCAGTGTAGGTTCGACCATCTGCACAATCAAAATTTTCCACGGTATAAGAACATGTCATTAACAAGTTATCTTGCATAGCTGTATGCCACAAGGGAATTCGCTTCATTATCAAACAACAACATATAACAATACAAAGATTCAGTAAATTTCAAGAGAAAGACCTCATCAAGAGTGGATTTGAGGATGAAATTGGGTCAACATGGGATGTGAGTTCTTGCTAACTCATTGTAAGGAATAACTGCTTAACTAGCACGAGTCTTACTTACTATGAGCAAAGAACCAAGTTGAACAGCTGAACCTGCAAAAGCATAATAACATATTAACAATATACAAAACAAACATGAAAACACAGCCCCCGCAATGATGAAACATGCACCAGTAACAAACCACATCATTGGAATAAAAGGTCTCATGAAAGCCCGGGCATTATATTCCGTGGCCTTAACAGGGGCTACAATAACTAGACCTGACTCAAAGAAAGATGCTTAAGAAAATCCATATACTACTGCTATGTCATTGCTACTACTTGTAGTTGTAGTTGTCTATACTACTCGATTTTTGTTCACAGATTGCAACTGCAGCACCACCTTGCTATCAAATTAACGAATTAAAGTAAAGAAATTGACAAGATTAACCATATCAAAAGTGAAAGAACCCAGCTAACCTTGAATTGGGAGTTTGAGTTTAGCAGAATCATAAACTATTCCAACAGGTTCCTTGACTAACATTACAGAGGGAAGAGAAACTAGGAATCAGAGAAAGAACTACTACGTACACTGTAACCCTAATCTCACACCAAGTAACCAAAGAATAAATAAAAAAAATCCAAATCAATAACGAAATTACAACATTTTAATCAAATTAATATAATTAACACAAATAAATCGCAATGATTGAATCACAAACAACTTAGAGCATTAAATTATATAACATAAAACCCGCAAAATTTCAATCGAATCAGTAAACCAATACAATTTCAACGAGAAATCAATCAGCACAAATTAATAGAAGCAAATACGGCATTGAAATCACTAAATACATAAATTACCACAAAAATAAGCATAATAATCAATCGATCTCATACTGAAAAATCGAAAAACCTAAAATAAAAAATAATGAAAAAAGCTGAAAAACAACAAAAGAGTCCAAGTAAAGAGAATAATGGAAACCAGAAGCAGAAATGCTTACAGAGGAGTAATCGCCACTATCGTCTATCGGTGAAGGACAGGGAGGAGAGAGAATAAGGGAGTCGGAGCCATGGCAATCGCCGATGCAAGGAGCTTGGAGATATCACTAGCTAGAAGGTGAAGAGAGAAAGAGATAAATGAATCAAACGAGTAAGGAAGTCAAAATATATCGTTTTAACAAATAAGGCGACCCATTTACATTCGCCCTGCTTGATTATTCCTCTTACCAAAGAGGGCGACGTTTACGAAATTGCCCTTTTATGTGATTTTAAACGAAGGCAATTTACAATCCGCCCTGTTTGTTACTGTCAAAGAAGACGATTTTTTATTGTCGTATTTGATCCTATCGATTAAGGCAAACTTAGAGTTGCCTCCGTTGTTGTAAAATGGTCGCCCTCTTTGGTTATATTTCTTGTAGTGAATATTGCACAAAAAAATGTGCCCAGGTTTAATAAAATACTCAAATGTTAAAGTCACCTCACTATTAAACATTCCTTCATGGCACTCACATCATTTTAATGATGAAATCCAAAATTTTATTATTTAATTAATTAAAAAAAATAAAAGAAACAAACTCTTTTTTATTATACTTAAATTCGCGTGTATGATATCAAACACAAAGAATAAAAAAAGACGGAGAAATTACTACCCCATTAACGACTTGAGGCATCATTCAAACTAATACTCTCTCTATATTTTTTTAGTAGTCACAATCACTATTTTCGGACGTTTTTTTTAGGAGTCACAATTCCATTTTTTGTTACTTTTACACTTACTCCCCAATCTATTACATTATTCTAAAACATACACTAGGAGTGGCACATGTCACCCCCTGATGAAATTTTCCCGCCATTTTTTTTTAATTAACTTTTATGGAAAAGATTCATTATGTTTACTTACATTTTATTTTTCCCTATTTATTTGATCTTGAATATAGATTTTCAACTGTAATTAATTTTATTTCTAAAAAATAATATTTGTAAAATCATATTCCTTCTGTATTTTATTAGGAGTCGCACTTACCATTTTCGGCCGTATTTTATTAGGAGCTACACTTCCAATTTTAGTAACTTTTTTATCCCATCATCTAATCTATTACATTATACTAAAACAAACACGATAACTTACAAGACTAACTCTCTCTCTCTCTCTCTCTCATGGTAAGCGGCGCACAATAAGGGTTTCTGCTATCCTACACCACGTCCATTGATGGGGAGGAAGAAGAAGATAACGACGGTCTCGAAGCCAGGAAATAATGGAGTTTCTTCTCCTGATGTTGGTACTCATGATTCTGCTACTCAAGCGTCTAACTTGGAACCCACGCAACAACTCACGTATGCTATGGTGGAGGAGCTGCTTGCTGAACCAACCTCCATTGCTGACCCGAAATTAGTTCATCCCAGTGCTGGACCAGTTTCAATTAGGCTACAAGAGGTAATTCGTGAACACCATAATTCTCTTTTTCCTACTGACAAAAGCCAATCTGCTAGATTAGGTCGTACTGGAGTAATGGGTGTTATTCCAGAAATTGGAAGTCCTGTTAAATCTGATTCTGCGCATATTGTAAGTAGGAGATTGCAGCTGGGGGGTGAAATTAGTGATGCTAATCCCCAGAAACCTCCTGAAACCTGGTCTAGTATGTTTAAGGGCAGCTCCCTAGCCACTAAAGGTCAAGCCCTCTCATATGTTGCTCCTGTGACTATTGAGGGGAAATCTGTTGCCCAATTGCAAGCTGATGAACTGGACAAGTATAATGCTCACTGGGCTACTGCTGTAGTTTTGTTTGTTTTAGGTGAAACACCCACTATTGCTTCTGTAATGCGATTTATTGCTAAGGATTGGAACCAAGTGGCCACCCCTACTGTGTATTTACATGATGAAGGGTACTTCATTGTGAAATTTGCTTCTATGGAGGACAGGAATGAAATTCTCTATGCAGGGCCCCATTTCTTCTATGGAAAACCAGCTATCATAAAGCCATGGTCTGCTACTTTTAAGTTTCATGCTGAAGTGTTGAAGGTTATTCCTCTATGGGTTAGGTTCCCTAACTTGCCACTCAATTGTTGGGGGACAGATTATCTTAGTAGGATGTGTAGTGTGATTGGTGTACCTCTCTATGCGGATGAATGTACCTCGCAACAACTTCGGGTATCTTTTGCAAGGGTGCTTGTGGAGGTTGATGTCACCAGACCCTTGCCTAATAGCATTACTGTGGTTGATGCTTTAGGAGAAGAATTGGTGCAGAGTGTTACATATGATTGGAGACCACCTTATTGCAAGGTGTGTTGTATGGTAGGACATAACTGTGAAACTAAAGCTGCAGTGTCAAAGAAGGCTGCAGAACCAGTGAAGAAGGTGACAAAGAAATGGGTTCCTAAAAAGCAGCAACCAGTGGTAGTTCAACCCACTCAGGCTCAAGGAGTTCCTACTTAGACTACACCAGTTGGCACTTCTAGTGTGATCCACTCAGATGATGATGCAGGTTGGAGAGTAGACTCTAGAAGGGTGAAGCACAGAGAGGAGAGGGCTCCTCCTTCTACTACTCCTGTTCAGAATGTCCTTGGAGTTCTGAACCAAACACACCATGAAACACATGATGAGGAGTTAGATGAAGCAGAGGGAGATGGGGGGCAGTTTGGTGGTCATTCCTCCCCAGGATGATCATCTGTACTTGGAATATAAGGGGTCTAAATGACCCTATTAAAGCAAGGAAGCTAAAATCTTTCTTGTTTGAGAATAATGTTGATGTTATAGGTGTGTTGTAGATAAGGGTTAAGAAGAACAATGCTGATAAGATAAGACAAAAACTAGGGAATTGCTGGAGTTGGGTTTGTAACTCTAGCTGTAATCCCAGAGGTAGAATGTGGTTAGGTTGGAGAGTGTGGTTAGGTTTGTAATTTCTGGGTGTTCATGATCAATTCATTCATGGTGAAATCTTAGATAACAGAGGGAGGTTTGTGTGTTTTCTTACTACAACTTATGGTCTGCATACTGTAGAAACTAGGAAGCCTTTATGGACTTCTCTTGCTGGTATTGCTGCCACAGTTAGTCATGCACCTTGGTTGATTCAAGGAGATTTTAATGCTGTTTTCGGCTCTCAAGACAGAATGAATGGGGTGGAGGTCAGTAGATATGAAACACAAGATTTTGCTGATTTCTTGTTCCAAACTGGTGTTGGGGAATTAAGAAGCACAAGTCATTATTTTTCTTGGAGCAATAAGGGGTTAGGAGATGCTATAGTGGTTAGTAGGATTGACAGAGCCTTAGGTAATAGCTGTTGGATGATGCAGTATGGTCATTTGGCAGTTGACTACTTAAATTTCTCTATTTCAGACCATTCTCCTTTACTGCTTAAATTTGGAAGTGATCAACGGAGTGGAGGTAGACCTTTCAGATTTTTCAATTACTTAGCTCAGCATTCACAATTTGAGAAAGTGGTGCAGCAAGATTGGTCAAAGCCTATTCAAGGTAACCCTCTCAGTAGAATCTAGTTTAAGCTAAAAAGGCTTAAACTGCAACTCAAGCAACTACATAAGGAGGAATTTGCAGGTATTGAATCTAGAATCCAACAAACTCAGCAAGAGCTGGATCATATTCAAGGGCAATTGCAAGTGGAATCTGCTGATTTATTGTTGCAAGTGGAGGAAAAAAGACTAACTGATAAGCTTAGAAAATGGCTGTCAGTTGAAGAATCTGCTTTAAAGCAGAAATCCAGAATTCTATGGCTTTCTAATGGTGATTCTAACACCAAATTTTTCTTTGCCTCTGTGAAGCAAAGAAGAAACATGAACAGGATTTCACTGCTATATGATGAACAAGGAACACAAATGACTGAGCCTGATGAAATAAGTATAGAGATTCATTTATTTTATAAGAAGTTGTTAGGGTCTGCTGCTGCTGTGCTGCCAAAAGCTGATATTCCCACTTTGAGAGCTGGCCCTAGATTATCAAATGAAGCTGCTATGACTCTGTGTTGCCCTATTACTAACTCTGAAATTGATGCTGCCCTTCACTCAATTGATGATAGCAAAGCTCCAGGGTTAGATGGATACAATGCTGTTTTCTTCAAGAAGTGATGGCATATCATCAAAGAAGAAATGTATGCTGCAGTCAAGTTTTTCTTCTCTCATAGGCAGATGTGGCCAGGGGTGAATTGCACCTCTATTACTTTAGTGCCTAAAGTGCCAAATTCTTCTCAAGTGAAGGATTTTCGTCCCATAGCTTGTTGCACTATGGTATACAAAATCATTTCCGAAGTTCTAACTATCAGACTTCAAAAAGTGATTCCAGAAGTTGTATGTGAGTGCCAATCTGGCTTCATTCCAGGTAGATATATTGCAGATAATATTCTACTTGCTACAGAACTGATCAAAGGATATGGTAGGGCTCGTCTCTCTCCTAGGTGTGTGTTAAAGGTTGATTTGAAAAAAGCATATGATTCAGTTGAGTGGAGCTATCTTAATACAGTGTTGCAAGATCTTGGTTTTCCTGAATTATTTGTGCAATGGATTATGGCCTGTGTAACTACAGTGTCCTACTCAATCCTCATTAGTGGAAAGCCTAATAAACCTTTCCAGGCTAAGAAAGGATTGAGGCAAGGGGACCCTCTTTCCCCTTTTCTTTTTGCTATTGGGATGGAATATCTGACTAGATGTATGCAGCAATTACAGGCTTCTCAAGATTTTAATTTCCATCCTAAGTGTGAGAGGCTTAACATCACTCACTTGATGTTTGCTGATGACTTACTGTTATTTGCAAGAGATGATATGATTTCAGTTAAAGTGCTCCTTGCTGCTTTTCATAAGTTTTCTTCTGCCTCTGGTTTGGAAGCTAATATGAATAAGAGAAATATCTATTTTGGTGGTATTTTGAACTCAGAGAAACAGCTGATTCTGGATGCTATTGCTATTCCTGAGGGAACTCTTCCCTTCAGATATCTGGGAGTCCCATTGTCTTCCAAGAACCCGAACTACCATCAATGTAAGCCATTGGTGGACAAAATTCTTGCCAAGGCTACTATTTGGTCTGCAAAATTTATTTCCTATGCTGGCAGATTGTTATTGATAAAAACTATCTTATTTGGGATGCAAACTTTTTGGTGTCAGATTTTTATCCTACCTAAAAAGATTATAAAAGAAGTTTAAGGTTTTTGTAGGGTCTTTCTTTGGACTGGAAGCACTGCTAGCTCAAAAAAGGCCTTGGTTGCTTGGGAAAAGATGTATCTTCCTAAAACAGTCGGTAGTTGGAACTTGAAAAACATCATAGTATGGAACAAAGTAGCTATTGGTAAGCTTCTTTGGGCTTTGGCTTTTAAGAAAGACAAATTGTGGGTTCAGTGGGTTGACAAATACTATATGAAAGGTCAGGATCCACTGACTTGTTATGTGCCTAATACTTGTTTTTGGGCTTTGAAGAAGATTTTGGGTTGCAGAACTTTTATTCAGCAGATTGGTGGGTGGAGCAATTCTACTCATAATGGCAAATACTCTATCAGTAAAGTTTACAGAGGGCTGCAAGGTGATTATGCTAAAGTTCCTTGGAGGAGAGTGATTTGCAACAATCATGCAAGTCCTAGAAGTATTTTCATCACCTGGTTAGCTGTGCTTAACAGATTATACACTGCTGACAAGATTCAGGCTGGGGGTATCAATTGTAGTGATGTGTGTGTTCTCTGCAACTCTAGGAAGGAGACTGTTGAACATCTGTTCTTTGGGTGCCTGTTTTCTCCTGCTGTCTGGCAGAGAGTTTTGAGAAGCATTGGGATTTCTATAAGAGGGAATGGTTTTGCTAGTGAGCTAAATGCAGCTGTTAAGAGGAGCAGGAAGACTAGTAGCTGCTCTGTGTTATATGTCATGTGCTTCACTGAGTCTGTGTACCATATTTGGCTTGCTCGAAATGCTGTTGTTTTTAGACAGACTAGGAGGTCTATTGATAGTATTGTAAAAGACATTCTCTTTAGAGTGTGCTGCAGATGCTCTGATGATCTCAGAAGTAGAGTAGAGTATGTTTAGTAGCTGTTGTTGTGGCTAGGTGAGCTGTTGCTCAGTTTTAGCTTTTTCTGTTGATGGTGTTTTGTAGTCTGTACTAACAGCTCTACCCCTTGAGGTTTCTCAAGGATTTGGTTATTAATATATCCTATTATTAATTGCCAAAAAAAAAACAAAAAACACCATGAATGACACATTTCACTTCCTACTGCAATATTATCCCACCAAAAACTCGTTTCCTAAAATAACATATCTATTTTTTTTTCTCTCCTTTTGTATAAATTGTTTATGTATGGAAAAAATTGTAGGGTTATATTAGAGATGATCAACGCTGGCCCCGTCCGACCCGAAATTTATCGGGTTTTGGGCCGACTTTTTCGACCCGGTTTTGGGGCCCGGTCCGACCCGGCCCGAACTTTTTAAAAAATTTGCGGGCTTTGGACAACGCAAAACAACAATTTTAGTTATAATTTTGGCCCGGCCCGAAAATGGACCGAAAGCCCGCTATTTTTGGCCCAAAATAGCGGGGTTTTGGCACAAAAAACGGCCTGAAGTTTGGCCCGGCCCGACACGACATAATGGGCAGATTTTTATGCCCTCGGCCCGGCCTGGACCGGCCCGCCTTTTGATCAGGTCTAGGTTATAGCTAAGAATTCCATGTATCTACCTTCTATCAATCTGGATGTATTGAAAAGTCTTCCGGATTCAAATTTCAAAAGTTTGTGTTGATGAATGATAATTTTCTCAAACTCTGGTGTGAAACACCCTTCTCCAGAAGGGATGTATCTCAAACGTCACCACCCCAGTTGGCAACAATTCAGGTTATAGTTCAGGCTATAACAACAATCAACAGCCAGCAAAGGGAAACAATCAGATTAACAATCAAGGAAGTACTGTCAATTACAATCAAAACAATAACCAGGGCGGACGTAATTTCAAAAAAATACCAGAGGAAACAATAACCCCCAAGGCGGAAAACCCCGGCAAGATAGAAGAGAGATTCGCGGATTTTTTGATAATTATATTCCGTTGAATACAACAAGAACAACAATCTACAACATCAATAACAAAATGGACGGTTAGAAAAAGCCGCCACCAATGATGAGTAGGGAAAGAAATATCAAAAACAATTGTGACTTCCATAACGAGCATGGTCATCATACAGAGGACTGCAGGGACCTCAAGGATAATATTGAAGACATGGTGAGAAAAGGGTATTTCTCGCAATACAGAGCGAGGCAAGGAAACAATAATTATAATCAGGCCGGAAATATAGGTGGAGGCTCTTACCGGCCACCTTAACAAAAACAACAACAAAATCAACAATATCCTAAAATCAAGCAACCCTATTAGACACCCAGAATAGAGCAAAGACCACCTGAAACCAGTGCTAGAGCAGAACAGGGGGACAATGGAAAAAAACCGGTTGTATTTGTCAACAGTGGAGGCCCTGTACATGGGGGGGGGGGGCAATAAGCAGAGTCATTAGAAGTTTAGAGAGCACCGACACATGGTTATCTACCATAGCGCATGAGTATAGACATAGCCGCCAAGCATGCCAATAATGACTTTCCCGAAGGTAGACTGCAGGGGCATCATCGTCTTCCCACATGATGACCCACTGGTCTTGACGTTAGACATTGCAAACTCCGACGTAAATCGAGTGCTGATAGACGGAGGTAGCTCGGCAAACATTATATTCTGGCAGGCATTCAAACAGTTGCACATACCAGAGGAGGAACTGGCAAGAGTAAGTTACCCAGTGATCAGATTTTTGGGATCCACAGTTTACCCAGAGGGTAGCATCAGGCTACCGGTAAGAATTGGAGATAAGTCTGAGGTACGTGACCTCATGGTAGATTTCCTGATCATCAAGGTGCCGGCAACATACAATATGATCATCAATCGTTCTTTCATACACGACGCACAAGCAATAGTATCCACATATCACCTAACGATGATATACATGTCGAATCTAGAAAGACTAGCAAAGATATGGGGTAGTCAAGAGGCATCGAGATCTTGCTACTTAACAACTTTTGAAAACACAGGGAAGGATAATGCCTGAGATAAACCTGACAAGGTAAACCAATACAAAAAGAGGCAGATCAGACCTTAACATGGAACATTTTGATGAAAGACCAATATCAGCACCGAGACCATTAGCAGACGGTCTAACTGAGGAAATTGAGTTAGAAATGGGCCGAGAAGGAAGAACAATCGTCATAGGCACATAAGTGGAGGTAGACATGAGGGTCAATCTCATAGGCTTATTAAGGGAGCATGCTGATGTATTTTCCTTCTCGACGGATGAGATGTCGGGTATCGACCCTAACGTCATAGTTCATCGCTTAAATGCAGACAAAAACGTAAGGCCGGTAAGGCAGAAAAAGATAAATTTCTTGTAGGAAAGAATGGAGGAAATCAAGGAAGAGGTTGATAAGCTCCTGGCGGCAAATTTTATAGAACCATGTGATTATCGAGAGTGGCTAGCAAACTAGTCATGGTAAAAAAAGCCAAGCGGTTCATGGAGAATATGTTGTTTTCACAAACCTTAATAGAACGTGCCCAAAGATTTCTACCCTCTGCCACGAATCGATAGACTAGTTGACTCAACCAGCAGGCATGCACTGCTAAGCTTCTTAGACGCTTTCTCGGGATACCATCAGGTCAGCTTCCATAAGTCAGACAAGAAAAAAGCACCTTTCATCACAGATGCGGGAGTGTTCTGTTACAAAGGAATGTCGTTTGGGTTAAAGAATGCAGGAGGAACATATCAGAGACTGGTTGACAAAGTCTTTGCCGACCAAAAGGGAAGGCACGTAGAAGTATACGCCGATGACTAAATTGCGAAAAGTCGTCAAGAAAAGGATCATGTCGATGATTTAAGAGAGACGTTTGAGACATTGATAATGTAAAAAATGAAGTTGAACCCCAAGAAATGCGTCTTCGGCATAAAGTCAGAAAAATTTTGGGTTTTCTAGTCAGCGAAAGAGGCATAGGTGCGAATCCGAAGAAAATAGATGCAATCAATAGTATGTCGCAACCCAAAAGCATAAAAGATATACAACGGCTGACTGGGAGAATGATGGCTTTGAATAGGTTCATTAGCAAGTCGACAGACAAACAAATGCCATTCTTCACAACGTTGAGGCAGAATAAAAATTTTAAATGGCCGGCAGAAGAAGAGGCTTTCGGATCACTGAAAGATCATCTAAAAAAGCTACCGACAATTGCTAGGCGAGAGGAGGGTGAGAAGTTACAATTGTATATTTCAGCATCACCAAAAACAATAGCGGAAGTGTTAGTAGCTGAAGCAGAAGGCAAGACGAAGCAACCGATATATTTTGTTAGTCATGTGCTGAATGGACTAGAAATGAGATATCCTCTTATTGAGAAACTGGCATACGCAGTCCTGGTGTCGGCAAGAAAATTAAGACCATACTTCGACGCACATTCAATCGAAGTATTGACAAATTTCCCACTCGAAAAAGCAATCCACAAGTTGGATACACCAGGAAGGCTACTAAGATAGGTGAGCTGTCAGAATTAAATATTGAATTTAGACTGAGAGCATCCATAAAAGAGCAAGCGCTAGCTGACTGTAAAGTTGAAGCCTCGTATCAAGAGGAAGAAGTGCAAGTTGAAACATGGGGGGTGTCAGTAGATGGCTCAACAACACATACAGGCAGTGGAGCCGGAATAATCATGACATCCCCAGGGGGAGACATGTTTGAATATGCTATAAAGTTCATGTTTGCAGCGTCGAACAATGAGGCAGAATACGAGGCGAAAATTCCTGGCATCCAAATGTGTATAGCCGCCGATGCTAGAAGGGTAACACTGAAAACAGATTCGCAACTAGTGGCCAGTCAGTATAAAGGAGAATATGAAGCAAAAGAGCCATCAATGAGAAAATATCTAGATAAGCTGAAAGAAGTGGCAACATAATGAAGGAAATAATGCCCTTGGTCCAAGTATGCATTCTATGTTAAGTCTAATAAATGCGGTTCAGTATTAATTAACAAGTTAATAAATTCAGTGAGATCAAGTGAGCTGAATGCCTAGCTAGAGGCCGCTTCAGTTCAAGTGGAATTAATGATATTAATCCACAGCTTACTCTTGACTGAACCCGTAGGGTCACACAAATAGTACGTAAACGGATCAAGTATTTAATGGCATTAAATACTCCATCTATGAATATTCGGAACCGACGGATCTTGGTTTCAGTGGGAGCTAAGATCGTCACAGGCAAGGAATGAATACTCCGGAAACGATGATATTGCCGGAAACGGAAATATGGATCGTATCGGAAATATAAATATTATCCAAGTCGTAGATGTTGCCGGAAACGGAAACATGGTACGTGTCGGAAAATATTATCGGAAATGGAAATATTGCCAGAATCGGAAATATTGCCGGAAACGGAAATATTGTCAGAATCGGAAATATTACCGGAATCGGAAAATAATTCCGGAAACGGAAATATTAAATATTTGTTCGAAACGGAAATTAATTCCGGAATCGGAAATATTAAATATTGTTCGTATCGGAAATAAATTCCGGAATCGGAAAATTTAATCGGAAGCGCATCGTACGAATAAGCATCGGACGAGGCCTGCCGGACGAGGCCCAGCACGAAGCCAGGCCATCGCCCAGCAAGCCAAGCGCGCCGCACAAACAGCAACGCCAGGCCCAGCGCAAGGCCAGGCCCAGCAGGCTGCGCGCAGCGCACAGCGCGCACAGCGCGCACAGCGCGCACAGCACGCGCAGCGCGCACAGCGCGCACAGCACGCGCAGCGCGCAGCGCGCGCGGGCGCTGAGTGGGCTGCTGCTCGCGCGCACGCATGGGGCCCATCGTGGCTGCCGTGCGTGTGTGTGCAAGTGTTTGTGTTCGTGCACGTTTCCTAAAACATGCAGAGTTCGGTTAATGATTAAATTCCTAATTCTATTTGATAAATTAATTAAATTAGAGTTCTTGTAGGATTCTAGGTTTGATTAATTTGTATCTGAATAGGATTTCGATTCCCTTTCCATACCGCTATAAATATGAGGCTAGGGCTCACAATTTATAACACAAGTTTCAAAGTATTCAAAAGTGAGTTTTTTTTGAGAGAAAATTAAAACACACATCTTGCTCCAAAAGTGCCGAAATTTTCTAGTACCTTAAGGGCGATTCTAGTTGGTCAATCTTAAGGCGGATCCGGACGTGCTGTGGACTATCTACGGAGGGACGACACTTGGAGTCCTAAAGACTTGTTCTTGTTCGGTTCGGGCGCAGCTAGGGAAGGCACGCAACAAAGAGTATGCATCTAATCTATGCTAAATGATTATGTGTAAATAATATGTTTTCCTGGGTTTATGGTTTTTCCGCATGATTTATGAATTGTCATATGTATCATAACCTAACAGTGGTATCACGAGCCCCTTATTATTTTCATAATCTAAATTGCATGAACATGGTTAAATATTACAAATTTGCAAGAATTAAAAGGGGTGATTAATTTTCGTAATTGTTAATTAATTGCAAATTGCGTTTATTTAATTATACGTACGCAGTTTTTCGGCAGTTTCTTCGTTACTCATCCGAATTGAGTGATTTTTGTGTCAATTCCGCATGTAAAAGGCATTCTAAAATTTTGACAAAAATAGTTTTTTTCTGCCGAACCCAGAATTCTCAAATTCGAAGCCTAACTATGACTTTTCGAAGGTTTTAGTTTTTCGAATGCAAAATTTCGTAAATTTAAGATGTTAAATTAAATATTTGCGATTCTTGTTGATAAATCTTGAATTTTTGATTGACCTACTGCATATGTTTAACAAGTTTGAATGCCTAGTCTTGTTAATTATGCAATCTAATTATTAATTATGATTAATTTGTTGAAAATTAGAATAATTTAGAATTAATTTGATTTTCATAATTAATTGTAATTTAATTAGAAACCTATGATTAAAAACCACCATAAAAATTGTAAATTTACGATAAATTTTAATTTTTATGACCTAGACTTGAATCCATAACAATCGGAAATCAATTGGATAATAAATTTTCGATTTTTTCGCCCTAAAATTATGAAATTAATATTATTTATTAATTTGTCATTAATTTTAAATATAAATTTTAAATTTTTATGCGATTCGTTCATAAAACTTGCACGCACGAAGCAATGGACGCTTCGTGTTACCCTTAAGGGGTGTTGTATAATGCGGGCATGCGACGACGAGCAAGGGAGCTCGTCGCCCGTGCGGCACGAATGCAATGAGCAAGGGCGTAGTGCACGAGCACAAGGCAGCAGCCCTGCCTTGTGTCGTGTGCCACGAGCAATGGACGAATGGGCATGGGCGAAGGGCGAGCCAAGGCAGTCGCGTGTGGGCAGCAAGCGAGCTGCGCCACAACGCGCGCTGCCTCGCACAAGAGCGCGCAGCCTCGCGCGCAGCGAGCGCAAGCTCGCGTGCCACGAGCGCTGCGCCCAGCATTGCTCGCGCGCACAGCGAGCGATGTCGCCCGCCCAGCGAGCGATGTCGCGCGCCCAGCGAGCGATGGCTCGCGCGCCCAGCGAGCGATGTCGCGCGCCCAGCGAGCGATGGCTCGCGCGCCCAGCGAGCGATGTCGCGCGCCCAGCGAGCGATGTCGCGCGCCCAGCGAGCGATGTCGCGCGCCCAGCGAGCGATGTCGCGCGCCCAGCGAGCGATGGCTCGCGCGCCCAGCGAGCGATGTCGCGCGCCCAGCGAGCGATGTCGCGCGCGCACTGCGATCAATAGCTCGCGTGCGATGAGCGCTGGCGCGCGCAGCGAGCACCAATGCGTGCGGAGGCTTGCGATAGGGATGCAGCAGCTATGCGACGAGCGCATGGGCTGTGCGCACATGGCCAGCAATGGCTGTGTGCGTGCGGCCCATGGGCGTGCAATGCGTAGGGTGTTTGCATTACGATTAGATCGTTTTGAATGTTTAATTTGAAAATTTCAGTTCACGTAATTTTAATTAATTTTAAAAATTATTTAAATTATTTTCTTGGATTTTAATTTTGAATATTATAATTATAATAAATGTTATTTATTCTAATTATTTTACTAAAATTAATATCATGAATTAATTTAAATGCGACTGAAATTAAATTAAACTTTTTGGATTCAACTATAAATTTATATGAGCTTTAAATTTTAATTAAATTTGTATGTTTCCGGTTAGACTAGAAATACATTTTTATGTTTAAAATTGGTAAAGCATATGAATTTATTGGTTTAAGTGGGAGCGCTTTTTAGTCATAAACTCTTGATTAGGTCTACAAATCCTTAAGGTTAAAACAACTTGATTAGAATTAATAAGGACTGAATAATTGGTAGATTATTGGTGCCCTTGATTAATTGCTGCAAATGTTTACGTGATGCATAATGTGTTTTACTAACCAGCTATGTGGGCCATTCATGATAATGAATGGGTGAATGGTATATATTGTATATGTACTGTTTTGCAGGTTATGAAGTGACTAGTATGGCCCAAATAGGATAGAAAATATGGTCTGCGTACCATTAATTTGAATGTAATTGGTCTAAAGTACCAAAGTTATTTTTCAATTCAAATATGGTCTGCGAACCATCAAATAGTTGTAATTAGTTATAGCTTATCCTATTTGAAGAAAATGGTGCCTCCCACGGAGATTTTCAAGACGGACTTTGAAGTCAAAGCTTCAAGATGAAGTCGGGCCATACTAGATCACAAATATCTTATGCATGTTTTAAGTTATTTATTGTTTTAAATATGTCTTAAAATGCATGAGATCAAAAGCTTGATTATGTTGCATGATTAAGGATTTTAGTTCACTTAAAATCTAACCAACATAGTAAGAGCCTTAAGTTCCAAACTTAAAAATTGAGTTAAAAGGTGCCATGCCAAAATATACACTTGCTTGGATATCCTTTACATCAATCTAGTAATAGTTTTCGCTCAGCGAGGTGTTACTTATTGGTCCTAAAGGGGCAAGGTACACAAATAATTGTGAGTACATGTTAGTTTTGGTGAAACTCAACGATATAAGTAAGGAGTCCTTTTATGTCGTGGCAAATTCGATAGGTTTACCTAATAAGTTCTTAGACGTACCTATCAACCAAGAATAGTTTCTAGACTATTAGCAAAAGGCTTTTGCTTACCTAAGATGTTCTAGGATTAAGTCGACAAACTGTGCTTAGTTCTTCAATGATTTTAGGATCTTGGAATCATTTTATTCACACCTGCCGGAACACATAATTTGAATAAAATGCTTAATAAACATTGAATTATGCATGTATGCTAGAATTTAAGTTTATTAAGAGAAACTGTGAATGATTATTTATTTGTTTATTCTTTTCAATTGTAGTTTTTAATATGGCAAACAACAATTCATTCAACATTCGATCAATTCTCGAAAAGGAGAAGTTGAACGGGAAAAACTTCCTTGACTGGCAAAGGAACTTGCAAATAGTTCTTATGCAGGAAGAAAAGGAGTATGTCCTAGATAAGGCGATGCCCGAAGCTGCGGGCGACGGGGTCACTCAGGCAGCCCTCAATCGTTGGATTGATGCCAACAAGGATGTGAAATGTCTAATGCTCGCCACCATGAGTGCGGATCTGCAGAAAACGTTCATCAACTCAGATGCTTTCACAATCATCAGTGAGTTGAAGAACATGTTCCAAGATCTGGCTCGAGTCGAAAGATTCGAGACTCATAGGCAAATTCTTGAGACCAAGCTTAAGAAAGGCGAGCCCGTAAGTCCACATGTTCTCAAAATGATTGGACTCATTGAGAATATGAGTCGGCTGGATCAGCAATTTTCTCAGGAAATGGCTATAGACACCATCCTCCATTCTCTTCATAGCGGGTATGATCAGTTCAAACTGAACTACAGTATGAATAGTCTGGACAAAACGCTCACTGAGCTTCACGGTATGCTGAAGACCGCTGAAAAGACGCTCAAAAGTGATAAGCAGGATGTGCTTATGGTGCGTGGGGGCAAGTTCAAGAAATATGGAAAGAAGAGGAATGCTAAGAAAGGTGGCAACAAAGCCAGCCCAACTAAGCAAACTGGCGCCAAATCTGCAAAGAGGAAGGTCAGTCAACCCACTTCTGAATCCGAATGCTTCTACTGCAAGAAGAAGGGGCATTGGAAGAGAGATTGCTTGAAGCTAAAGGAAGATCAGAAGAACGGAACAGTCGTTCCATCTTCAGGTATTTTCGTTATAGACTGTATACTTGCTAATTCAACTTCTTGGGTATTAGATACAGGTCGTGGCTCACACTTATGTTCCAATCCACAGGGACTAAGAAGAAGTAGAAAGTTAAGCAAGGGTGAAGTCGACCTACGAGTGGGAAATGGAGCACGGATTGCTGCATTAGCTGTAGGAACTTACTATTTGTCGTTGCCCTCCGGGCTAGTTTTGGAACTGGAAGAATGTTTCCATGTTCCAAGTCTTACTAAAAACATCATTTCAGTTTCTTGCTTAGATGCTAAGGGATTTTCCTTTATAATAAAAGACAATAGTTGTTCGTTTTATTTTAAAGAGATGTTTTATGGATCTGCTAGATTAGTCAATGGACTTTATTTATTAGATCACGACAAACAAGTATATAACATAAATACCAAAAAGGCCAAAAAGGATGATTCAGATCTCACCTATCTGTGGCATTGTCGATTAGGCCATATAAACTTGAAACGCTTAGAAAGACTTCAAAGGGAAGGAATTCTAGAACCATTTGACTTAGAGGATTATGGTAAGTGCGAATCATGTTTACTTGGCAAAATGACGAAGCAACCTTTCTCTAAAGTTGGAGAAAGAGCAAATGAACTATTGGGTTTAATCCATACAGATGTATGTGGACCAATGAGTACAAATGCTAGAGGTGGTTTCAGCTACTTTATCACTTTCACTGATGACTTCAGTAGGTATGGTTATGTCTACCTAATGAAGCATAAGTCTGAATCCTTTGACAAATTCAAGGAATTTCAGAGTGAAGTAGAGAATCAATTAGGCAAGAAGATTAAGGCACTGCGGTCTGATAGAGGCGGTGAATATCTGAGCTATGAATTTGATGACCATCTGAAAGAATGTGGAATTCTATCAGAATTGACTCCTCCTGGAACACCACAATGGAACGGTGTGTCAGAACGGAGGAACAGAACCTTGCTAGACATGGTCAGGTCAATGATGGGTCAGGCCGAACTTCCATTAGAATTTTGGGGACATGCACTAAATACAGCTGCACTCACTATAAATAGAGCTCCGTCTAAAGCTGTCGAAAAGACTCCATACGAATTATGGTTTGGAAAGCCTCCAAATGTGTCTTTTCTTAAGATTTGAGGATGTGAAGTATACGTCAAACGATTAATTTCAGACAAACTTCATCCAAAATCTGACAAATGTATCCTTGTGGGCTATCCAAAGGAAACAAAGGGGTATTACTTCTACAATACATCTGAGAACAAAGTGTTTGTTGCTCGAGATGGTGTCTTTTTGGAGAAGGATCACATTTCCAAAATGACAAGTGGGAGAAAAGTAGACCTCGAAGAAATTCGAGTCGAACAACAAACTCTAGAGAATGCTCAAGATGACATTCAGGATGAAACTCAGAGATCTTTAGAAGAATCTGGTGAGAATCATGGTCAATCTAGAAATGTTACCCCGCGTAGATCGCAAAGATATAGATCTCAACCGGAAAGGTACTTAGGTATTTTGACGAACGAGAGCTATGACGTTCTATTACTTGAAAGTGATGAACCTGCGACTTACAAGCAAGCTATGACGAGCCCTAGCTCCAAGCAATGGCAAGAAGCCATGCAATCTGAATTAGACTCCATGTCTGAAAACCAAGTATGGGATTTGGTCGATTTGCCAGATGGCTACCAAGCCATTGGAAGCAAATGGGTTTTCAAACTGAAAAAGGACAAGGATGGGAAACTTGAAGTTTTCAAAGCTAGATTGGTTGCAAAAGGTTACAGGCAAGTCCACGGTGTGGATTACGATGAAACCTTTTCACCAGTTGCAATGCTAAAGTCTATTCGAATAATGTTAGCAATCGCTGCATATTACGATTACGAAATATGGCAGATGGATGTCAAAACTGCTTTCTTAAACGGCGTTTTAACAGAAACTGTGTTTATGACACAGCCTGAAGGTTTTGAGGATCCAAAGAATGCTAAAAAGGTATGCAAGCTAAAGAAGTCAATCTACAGATTGAAGCAGGCATCCAGGAGCTGGAATATACGTTTTGATGAAGCAATCAGTGACTTTGGTTTCATCAAAAACGCGGACGAATCTTGTGTATACAAGAAGGTCAGTGGGAGCAAAATTGCTTTCCTAGTATTATATGTCGACGACATATTGCTTATCGGAAATGACATTCCTATGTTGAACTCTGTCAAGATTTGGCTTGGGAAATGTTTTTCGATGAAGGATCTAGGGGAAGCACAGTACATATTGGGCATCAAGATTTACAGAGATAGATCTAAAAAGATGATTGGACTTAGTCAAAGCACTTATATCAATAAGGTGCTTGATAGGTTCAAGATGGCGGACTCCAAGCGAGGCTACCTACCCATGTCTCATGGAATGACTCTAAGCAAGACTCAGTGCCCAAAAACACTTGATGAGCGTAGACGAATGAATGGGATTCCATATGCATCATTGATTGGTTCAATAATGTATGCTATGATATGTACACGCCCGGATGTTGCGTACGCACTCAGTGCTACGAGCAGATACCAGTCAGACCCAGGAGAGGCGCATTGGACTGCTGCCAAGAATATTCTGAAGTACCTGAAAAGGCACAAAGATGACTTCCTGGTCTATGGTGGAGATGATGAATTAATTGTTAAAGGCTATACGGACGCAAGTTTCCAAACCGACAAAGATGATTTCAGATCACAGTCTGGGTTTGTCTTCTGCCTCAACGGAGGAGCAGTAAGCTGGAAAAGTGCTAAGCAAAGCACCATTGCGGATTCTACAACTGAAGCGGAGTACATTGCTGCACATGAAGCAGCAAAGGAAGCTATATGGCTAAGGAAGTTCATAGGAGAACTTGGTGTAGTCCCCTCCATTAAAGGACCAATAGCCCTGTATTGTGATAATAACGGAGCTATTGCACAGGCAAAAGAGCCTAGACACCACCAGAGAGTCAAGCATGTACTTCGTAGATTTCACCTTCTACGAGAGTTCGTTGAAAGAAAGGAAGTCGAGATAAGCAAAATTGGAACTGATGACAACATATCAGATCCATTAACTAAACCTCTGCCGCAGGCGAAGCACAACTCGCACACTGCAGCTATGGGAATCAAGCATATTGGAGAATGGCTTTGATGTCTCTGTTTAATGTTTTAAAGTTTTAGAGTTTAAATCTTTGTAAAACATTATTGGTTAATCATTCACAATAAATGAAAAGAATTCATTTTTCCATTTAATTTGTGGTTTATTAAATGATGAGTCCCTTCAATTTGACGATATATTCAAGATAGACTGTCAGGACCAGTCCTGTGACTAAGAAATGTCTATCAAGTGAACTTGAATGTCAAAGGTTGAAAATGGTCCCTAATCGGAGTTTTCTATAAAATTGGACGCATAGAAAATGTTAGACGATTAGAATGCAAGATGACTAGTAGTTCTGTTTCTTGAACTATGTGGACATGGCAATGTCATAATCATTTGCATAGATACTTACTTTGGGAAGACTAGTATCGGACGAGACCTATGAAACTTTACTGTAAGAGATGAAAGTCTGTCATAAGTAAATTTCATTAAATTATTAGACACTAAATCCTCAATACCTGAGTGATTTGAGATTACTTGTTTGAGAACTGGTTGCTTTGACGTTGACCAACCGTCGCACCGTAAAAGGAGGCTATAAAGGCAACGCTCAGGTAATCACCTATCAAACGAAGTCTAATCTCAAGATCGCAAGATTGGGATTGTCCTCCCATAAATCGGGATGAGATGCTTAAAAGTTGTACAAGGCCACTCGGAGAGCTAGAAACTGTGAAATGCATGGCCGTGCTCGGATGAATCATAGGCTATGATTATCTGTTTACTTGATCAGTTGAACTCTGAAACCGAGGAACACCTCTGGACATAATAAGGATGACAACTCTTACCTTATGTTCAAGAGCAAGCATCGAGCGACAAAGGAATTAGGAAATGCACACTTGTCCCTAAGGACAAGTGGGAGACTGAAGGAAATAATGCCCTTGGTCCAAGTATGCATTCTATGTTAAGTCTAATAAATGCGGTTCAGTATTAATTAACAAGTTAATAAATTCAGTGAGATCAAGTGAGCTGAATGCCTAGCTAGAGGCCGCTTCAGTTCAAGTGGAATTAATGATATTAATCCACAGCTTACTCTTGACTGAACCCGTAGGGTCACACAAATAGTACGTAAACGGATCAAGTATTTAATGGCATTAAATACTCCATCTATGAATATTCGGAACCGACGGATCTTGGTTTCAGTGGGAGCTAAGATCGTCACAGGCAAGGAATGAATACTCCGGAAACGATGATATTGCCGGAAACGGAAATATGGATCGTATCGGAAATATAAATATTATCCAAGTCGTAGATGTTGCCGGAAACGGAAACATGGTACGTGTCGGAAAATATTATCGGAAATGGAAATATTGCCAGAATCGGAAATATTGCCGGAAACGGAAATATTGTCAGAATCGGAAATATTACCGGAATCGGAAAATAATTCCGGAAACGGAAATATTAAATATTTGTTCGAAACGGAAATTAATTCCGGAATCGGAAATATTAAATATTGTTCGTATCGGAAATAAATTCCGGAATCGGAAAATTTAATCGGAAGCGCATCGTACGAATAAGCATCGGACGAGGCCTGCCGGACGAGGCCCAGCACGAAGCCAGGCCATCGCCCAGCAAGCCAAGCGCGCCGCACAAACAGCAACGCCAGGCCCAGCGCAAGGCCAGGCCCAGCAGGCTGCGCGCAGCGCGCAGCGCGCACAGCGCGCACAGCACGCGCAGCGCGCAGCGCGCGCGGGCGCTGAGTGGGCTGCTGCTCGCGCGCACGCATGGGGCCCATCGTGGCTGCCGTGCGTGTGTGTGCAAGTGTTTGTGTTCGTGCACGTTTCCTAAAACATGCAGAGTTCGGTTAATGATTAAATTCCTAATTCTATTTGATAAATTAATTAAATTAGAGTTCTTGTAGGATTCTAGGTTTGATTAATTTGTATCTGAATAGGATTTCGATTCCCTTTCCATACCGCTATAAATATGAGGCTAGGGCTCACAATTTATAACACAAGTTTCAAAGTATTCAAAAGTGAGTTTTTTTTGAGAGAAAATTAAAACACACATCTTGCTCCAAAAGTGCCGAAATTTTCTAGTACCTTAAGGGCGATTCTAGTTGGTCAATCTTAAGGCGGATCCGGACGTGCTGTGGACTATCTACAGAGGGACGACACTTGGAGTCCTAAAGACTTGTTCTTGTTCGGTTCGGGCGCAGCTAGGGAAGGCACGCAACAAAGAGTATGCATCTAATCTATGCTAAATGATTATGTGTAAATAATATGTTTTCCTGGGTTTATGGTTTTTCCGCATGATTTATGAATTGTCATATGTATCATAACCTAACACATAACTAGAGAAATTCAACATCAGCCTATTACACAGCAGAAAATACGCTGGCAGACGCACTATCCAAATTAGCAAGTTCCAATATTGCCGACTTGAAGCGAATAGTCATGATGGAAGTCACGAACAAGCGGAGTACATAGTTGAAAATAAAGGAAGTCATGGTCATAACAGGACAAGTAGAATGGTTTGAAAGTATTCAGGCATACCACTAACTGGAGCGCTACCGGCTGATTTGGCTGAAGCCAAAAAGATCAAAAGAGACGCAGTGTGGTACGCCATTTTATGGGGAAGGCTATACAAAAAATCCTTCAGCTTGCCTTTCCTAAGATGCCTAATGGCATACGAGTCTGCAAGACTGATAGAAGAAATGCCTGAAGGAACTTGTGGAAATCATGCCGGTGGAAAATCTCTAGCTCTGATCTACCAAAGACAAGGCTATTACTGGCCAACAATGTTAGAAGACGCCCAAAATATGTCAAGAAGTGCGACAAGTGCCAGAAATTCTCTGCAATTATCAACTTGCCGGCAAATGACTTAATGCCAATCCTAAATCCAATCCCGTTTGCACAATGGGGAATGGATATTGTGGGGCCTTTCCCAATGGAAACAGGGGGGCGCAAATTTTTTATCATAGCAGTCGACTACTTCACAAAGTGGATTGAAGCGGAGCCGGTAGCAAATATAACGGCAAACTAGGTGAAAAAATTCATATGGCGGAATATAATAACGAGGTTTGTCTTACCACAAGCAATAGTCTTTGATCATGGAACGCAATTTGATTGCGCACCAATACAATGTTTCCTCGGCCTATATCGAGTAAAACTTGCACACTCGGTAGTCTGCCACCCTCAGAGTAATGGACAAGCAGAGGCGGCAAATAAGCAGATCCTGGCGGCATTAAAAAAAGAAGTTGGAAGACTGTAAGGGAAAATGGGCAGATCTTATGCCAGAAGTATTGTGGTGTAACAGAACGACGGTTAAAGTAGCAACTGGAAAAAGTCGATTCCAGCTGAGGTTTGGATTATAAGTAGTGATATCGACAGAAATGACTCTACAACCATGCACATTCAGCACAACGGTGTGGCAACCAACGACCAACTATTGCGGCATCAGTTAGACCTTATGCCGAAAATGCGACTAAAGGCAGAGATCAGGTCAGCAACATACAAAAACAGAATGAGTATAGCGTACAACAAAAGGGTTAAGCATCGACCTTTAGAAGTAGGTGATCTGGTGCTGCGTAGAGCAGCGACAATAGGCAAGGGGAATTGAATGCTCAGGGAAAGCTGACCGTAAATTGGGAAGGACCATACCATATATGGGAGGAGATAGTTTCTGGATCATACTGGCTAATGCAGATGGACGACACCACCCTCAAGAATTCCTTGAGCGGAAGCACACTAAGATATATTATGTGTGATAGCCTCGTCAGATAATATTTATTTAGGCCGATAGATCCATAGTTGTTGTTTAGCCAATGAAGTACGCTTATGACTGTCAGAAACTATAAGCAGTTAAAATGAAATGAAGAAAGAACCATAAGAAAAACATCATGTATCACACAAAAGGTAATGTATGGATGTGATCAGTAGCTTTGGAGAAATTAAATGTCGTCAAGGGCACTTCATTATGAAGCGTAACAGTCCATAAGAAAGTTGATGTGATCAGTAGCCTTGAAGAAAATAAATGTCGTTAGGGGCACTTCATTGTGAAGTGTAGCATTCAACGAAATATATGGATATGATAAGCGTATCAATCCATAAGAAAGTTGATGTGATCAGTAGCCTTGAAGAAAATAAATGTCGTTATGGGCACTTCGTTGTGAAGCGTAGCATTCAACGAAATGTATGGATGTGATTAGTAACTTTGGAGAAAATAAATGACGTCAAGGGCACTTCATTTTGAAGCGTAGCAGTCCATAAGAAAGTTGATGTGATCAGTAGCCTTGAAGAAAATAAATGACGTTAGGGGCACTTCATTGTGAAGCGTATTCAACGAAATGTATGGATGTGATTAGTAGCTTTGGACAAAATAAGTTCCGTTAAGGGCACTTCATTGTGAAGCGTAGCATTCAAAAATAAATATAATGTGATTAATTAGTTGCTTTGAGGAAAATAAATGCCTTTAAGGGCACTTCATTGTGAAGTGTAGCATTCAAAAATAAATAAAATGTTATTAGTAGCCTTGAGGAAAATAAATGCCATTAAGGGAACTTCATTGTGAAGCGTAGCATTCAAAAATAAATATAATGTGATTAATAGCTTTGAGGAAAATAAATTTCGTTAAGGGCACTTCATTGTGAAACGTAGGACTCAAAAATACATATAATGTGATCAGTATCTTGGAGGAAAATAAATGTCGTTATGGTACTTCACTGAGAAACGTAGCATTCAACAAATGAGAAAATAAAACGCAGACAACTTTACAATAAATATGAGACAAAATAGTCACAAATAAAACTACTAAGGCAGGCAGGTAGCCAATAATGGCCGAAAAGAATAAAAATGACAAATAACATGGGTCAAAAATAGCTCGACTACTAATTAAACATTCAAACATAATTACTGGCACGAAAAATCGACAGCCATCACCCAAAGAACCATGCGGAGTGAATAGCTGAACACAAGGCACAATGATACCGGTAATGAAAATCGGCATCAACAAAATCACAAAGTATTCAACAAAATATTACATCACGAAGTTTAAGAAAAAATATGATAAGTGCCCTATAATCATATACAAAAACATTGAAGCAGCCGGTAAACAATCAAAGCAACCTAGCATGTGTTCGGCCGACTAGGACATTTGAGGATCCGCAAGAAGAGGAGGGTGATGACTGCCAAAATCGTTAAACTGCCATTTTATCTTCAGATAAATAGGAAGAAAGCGGTATTTCCATCTCAGGTAGTGTGCGCGAGTCGGCATTTCGAATGATGGCCTCAGACAATTTTTGAGGTTCAAAGCGAGTTGCTTTTTCAAAATGTTTTTTCTCCTCATAAGCTTCCTCATATTCGAGCCAGGCATCCTCGTCCAAACCCTTAAGATGGCAGACAACACGATGAGCTGGACACCAACCCCCATTGTGTCAAAGAGTGAGAAGGTCATTAAACCATTATGACTTGGTAAGTTTGGAAATGTCTTTCTTCGCGGAAGCTCTCTTTACAACCGGCAAACCCTCACCAAAGTCGTTTAGCTTCTTCTCCAACTCCTTCGACTGATCCTTAGCATTCTCAAGCTATTTTTCAGCATTGTCGTCCCTCTTTGCTGCATCTTTCAGTTTAATATCCAAATCCTCCACTTCCTTCATCTTCAAATTCAGGTTGGACTCGGCTTTTTCAGCTTGCTGCTTCAATCAACAATTTCATAGGAAACTCTATTCAACTGAATTTGGTTCCAGCAGTAGACATAGTACAAATCCATACTAGATTGTACGACCTAAAAGAGATAGAAAATAAATAAGTAATGAAATACGCATGCACCACAAAAGAGAAAAGAAACACATAGGTAACATACCTTGTACAGGTCATTAAAGTGTTGAGCAGCAGGAGCCTCAATCTCACCCTTGGGCCGGTCAGCATGAGTCATTAAGTCTCGAAAAGCAAGATAACCCAAATCCCCACCATCCTTGGCAGAATCAGTAGCCATCGACTCCCCACACAGCAAGTAATATTTGGGGAAAAGGGGTCAGTAGGCTCACTGATACATACCTCTTATTTTTCTATAATTATAAATATATTTTATTATATTTATAAAGCATTTCGTAGTATTTATAAAGTATTTTTATAAATTAATTTCATTTAATGAGAATTAAATGTTTTTTATTTTTAATTAATTTAATTATTAATTAATTACGACAACCGAATTTTATTAAATAAATTCAACGAATTTATTTAATCGGGAATTGTTGGATCGTATTTTGAAAACGAATTTAATATACTTAAAGCCCGGTTGTTTTGTCTTAATCAAACCCAACAAAAGCTTGCAAGGATTAAATTCAACTAAGCCCGAAAGCAAGCCCAACCTTAAACCCTAATACCTAGCCCATGAAGGGATGAGAACCTATAAATACCCCTCCCCTTCATGAGATCCCCTAACCTAAAATTTCTGAATTTTCTCTCCTCTCTTCTCTCTTGCCTCTCCTCTTCGTCCGGCCCTTTCTTGAGCCACAAGGCACGAGCCGTGCCCTTGTGTTCGTGCCCAGTCGCGCCTCACGCGCACCCCCCTCTCTCCTCTCTTGCCTCTCCTCTTCGTCCGACCCTTTCTTGAGCCACAAGGCACGAGCCGTGCCCTTGTGTTTGTGCCCAGCCGCGCCTCACGCGCACCCCTCTCTCTCCCTCTCGTCACGTCGCAGCCCCGCATTGCCCAACACTCGTGCACGAGGCCGCTGCTGCTGCTGCTGCTTGATTGTGCGCCCTCGCGTACCCTGCACCTGCTGCCCAGCGCACCTCGCGTGCCTCGCCCCTCGTCGCTTCCCTTGCGCGAGCTGTGCGGTGCATGCAGTGCTTATTGTTGTTGCTCATGTGTGTTGGTCGGCACACACACACACGATTAATTAATCGTTGTGTGTGTGTGTTAATCAATTGTTTAAATCAAAATTTATTTTCAAAAATATTAATTTTCAGTTTTAAATTGATTTAATTGTTGTGATTAGTTTAAATATTTGGGTTGTTTGAATTAATTAAAACGGTTATGAACACCGTATTGGGTTAGCATTGTGTTTTAATTGAAGAGTTTGGTTTTGATGATTAAATTTATAATTTTAAGATTTAATAAGTTTATAAAGTGTTGATTTTAGAAGTCAAAACATGTTTTGGAATAAACTATTGATAGGGTTTTGATTTCAATTAATTAAAGCGATTGATTCACATAATTTAATGACAATTTAAATTATGGGAATCAACTTAAATTTTCAGATTGTTTATAAGCTTTAAAAAGTTGGTTTTTAAGGGTTTTAAAGCTAAAAAGTCAATGTTTTTATGTTAGGACTTGAGTTGACTATTTGAGACTATTAAATTAATGATTAATGATTGATTTCTAATTAAACTAAGAGTTTTAGAATCTTAAATAGTTTCTGGAAATTTAGTAAACATGGATAATAATTTAGTTCTCTTATTTTGTTTATAGGAGTTGATTTCTAGCGAGTCGTGATTTGCACAGTGGCCCCCGTACTTATGTATTCCAGGTACGTACAAGACTAGGGTGACCACCCATCCCTTGAGGACTTTGTGAAGTGAATTGAATGAGAATTATGTGAACTTATATGATGTTATGAATTCATGTTTGATTATTGGGAATGAATATGTTGTTATGAATTCATGTTTAATGTTGAGAACGAGCATGTTATTATTATTGTTGAATCTATGTGAACGAGCATGCTATGAATTGAATTATGCTTTATAGATTCTATTGAACTATCATGTTATGGACTTTTATAATCGTTGAATTATGTCAAGAATGTTGTTCAAGTTGGTTTGCATGTATGAGTATTGCGCATGCAAGTTGTTATTATTATTATGCTATAGTACAGGATGTCTAGCATAATTATTGAGCCAGTCGAATATTGCCAGTGAGCAATATATATTCTACCAAAGGGGTAGAATATGTTAGAGAGTCTATGTGAATTGAATTAAGGACAATTCGTGCTAAGGGCACACCCCGCTTGTTAATAGGCAATGTCGGGTTATCTCAAATAGTGTTTTTGAGAAGGAACAATGGGAGTAATTTCACTTAAGTCTATGTTTGATCACAAGTCCTAAAGAAGTAAAATAATGAAGTGTCATTGTTGAATTGTTTAATTGTTCAATTATTTGTATGTTGTGTCTTGTGTAGAGTCTTGAGTCGCCTTGAACATAATATACTAATTAACGTAAAGTGTAACCCAAAGAGCTTCAAAACTCTTGGAACGTATATACCTTGAGTATGAACAATGGGGGAGTCTTGCAGGAAAACTTGTACTCCTAGAATGATACAAGACGTTGTTTCATTCTCTTTTATGCCGTTGTGCATTGGAATTCCTGTCGGTATGGCCCGACTGTCGGTAGTAGCCCGACTTATTTTTGGTGTATGGTTGGCTCCCATCACCCTTTTCTTTCCTTTTGAGGATACTTTACTTTACCCGTTCGAAGCTACTTTTTACTCCCTCCGTCCCAGGTTAGTTGTTACACTTACCTTTGCACAAAGTTTTAGGTGATAAGTGGTTGTTTGGTTATCAATTGTTATTTTATTGAAAAAGTAGATGTGATAGAAGTTAGTGGGTATTTTTTTAATTAAATGAGAGATGGTGTGGGGACAAAAAAAATTAGTGGGAAGAGAGAGACAATATAATAATTGCGGGGTCATTCCTAATTTAAAAGTGTAACAACTAATCTGGGACGGATGAAAAAGGAAAGTGTAACAACTAATCTGGGACGGAGGGAGTATTAATCTGTGAGTCAAGAGTCGTGTCAAGTGTCGAGTCTTGTCTCCATGATTGTTTGCTTATTATATGGCTTTTGCATGTGGATTGTTTAATTTGTCGAGTGAAGCATGTTAGGATAGAATGTTATTCTAGCTGGTTCGTACTCAGCTTTTGCTGACTTCGTGCTTCATGTCTTTTGGTCATGGCCTTTGCCTTAATGACCCTATGATGATCCACCAATTGCATTTGCGTTGTTGGGGAGTAGAATTTTAATAAAGCAGGTTTGTAGAGATAACTTGCGGGAGAAGTTATCATGGGATTCGAGTTGAGAGTTTTATTCTTCCGTAATTTATAAACTCTGATTTATTTAAAGTCATGACTACTATTTTCAGTTAATGGATTTCAAATGGTTTAATACTTTGGATTTGGGCCTTAGTGGTTCCAACTTGTTTTAATGACCATTAACTATTTATTTAATGTGTTTTGAAAGTTAGTTAATTCCGCTGCGTAATTCTGGTAAATAGCCTTAGCCGTTATCACGGTGGCGGTAATATCTTGGTAATTCCTTTGTTTTAAGTTGGAAAATGTTTTATAAAAAGCAAGGAATTATTAGGGTGTTACACTCACCTCTAGGCGGCCCAAACCATGGCTCCATTTCCGGCTGAATTTTGAATGGAGTATCTTCAATCCAATTGTCGGTTCACAACAGAATGTGATAATTCAAGCGCGAACTACCAGACTTGTTAACACTAGGGCTCACAGGGGGAATACTCAAGGCATTCTCAAGCACATGCGTCGATATAGCCTGATCTTGAACAGTATGGCAAGTGGCGCCGGTATCTTTGAGATTCTCCAAAATCTCAACAGACGCCTGGGGAGAAGAGGGTTTCTCAAAGTTAAACTCCCCAGCCTAAACAACAGGGTTCTCCATAGAATTATCATGGGTATCAACGGCAACAACAAACATGTTTTCAGTCACATCAGTCTTGGACTTTTTTGTCGGATTAATCCGACTGCTATCAAGGGAGGATCTCTTCCAGGCATAACCACTGAGATCGGTTGGATTTGATTGAATATCTTATGCAAGTGGGGGCTTGGAGGCAGCAGTAGAGGAGAAATTAGATTTAGAGCTATCCTTGCTCACCCGATTTTTGGCGACGGTTGCAATAGATCGACGACTGGAAGCTCGGGTGGAAAAAGTGGCTATAGTATCGTACCAGCTCTTTGGGTTAGGAGGTTGAGTGCACAGCGGCCGCCACTTCTTGTCAAAACCCAAGATCTCCTTATCCAAAGTGTGGAGACCTAAAATAAAAAAGAAAATCAAGGTGAGAATGTAAGCATAATGACCCAAAAAACTAAGGCATAATTACCAAAAAAAAAAAGGGTATTGCTAAGACCGACAGCAGACAATGGGCTGGTTGCCCAAAATGTAATTAATAAGCATTGGGGAGCCAATTTCTGTTAACAGCCGTCTTTTTGCTAAGGCCAACATCCAAAAGGTCACACTCTAAATATTTGTAAGCCTTCCTTTTGCGGCAGCCCAAACCGCGTTGATCATACTAACCCATCCGAGGTCTAGGCTTGCAAAAAGTCCGTCTGAGAGGAAACTCTTCAGGTACTTGAACAAAGTAGAAACGATCTTGCCAGTCTTTGCATCTGGTCAAGGGAGGATGCACATTCTTCCTTTTCCTAGCATTGTATATAGATAACCACCCAGTCTCCCCATCCTTTTTCAACCACATCAGCCGTTTGAATAAATTTAAAGTTAGAGGCCATTGTTTAAATAAGTACAACCACACATAAGCAACGACGGTTCTAACGGTTGGAGGTGTAACTTGGGCCAGGAAAACATTCCAAGCGCGAAATATTTTCTCAACAAAGTGATGCAAGGGAAAGCGAAGTCCAAAGTCGAAATGCTTCGCATAAACAACAATATGGCCGGGAGGATAGTAAAAAATAGTGGCACCCTCAGGCGGCACTTTCAGTCTGTAATTAGTCGGCAAACCAAGAAAGGTGGAACCATGCTCTTCATGATTCTTCTTCACGACCATTTCGTGCTAAGTCTTTAGGATAATGGTTTTACGCGCAACACTGGTTAAGGGAGGGAGCACTGGTACCCTATGCTCGCTTGACTCCTCGTCGGTAAAAATAGGCTGGTCATTAGCCTCATCTGCGAGTACATCCGCCACTATAACAGCTGCCGGGTCATCATCATCAGAGCCTAAACCATCATCATTACCCCCGGCGGTACTGGCCTCATTGTCATTCATATCAGTAGTACCTGCCTCATTATCATTCAAACCAACATTATCACCATCACGTTCGCTACCACTCTTACCTCCTGATTTCTCAAAAATAGAATCACCTACAGAGTACTCGCCGTATCAACAACATCATCGTCTTCCACGTGCTCTTTACCATGGCGGGGACCACATGTTGTTCCGGAGCAATCTTATCAGCCTGGCCAAAAGAAACACCGAAGTTGCCAGTGTTAGTACCATAATGCCCATGACCACTACCGTGGAATCCATAAATTCCTGATAAGCCCGAATGTGATATCGCACTGAAATAGGGGAGACGTCTAGTATAGGCTCAGTATCCGGAACGTCATGCTCATGAGGCCACAATTCTCTTTCCATTCGAGCTCGCATTTGATGTAAGCCAAAAACGTTCCCTCTCAGCCTGACTTAAACCCTCGTCGTACAACTCGCGAGTCGTCGTCTGGAGAAAACTAGATTGAGAAGAAGGGATAAGGTTGGACCAACTGCAATTAACTTCACGGGGGACAGCCCAACCAGTAAACTCAGAAGGGCGGAAGGAAGAAGGAGATAACCCACCTAGAGAATCACTCATACCTAGGCGAAAAATTTCTAGAAAGTGCAAGAAATCAAAAAGCGAAAAAAGATAGACAGAGACAAAAGGAGTAGAAAGACTGGATACCTACAAAAACTTCAAAAGGGAGAAACTTTGCACGCGAAGGAGAAACAGGAAGAAAAAACCTGCAAATAACACCGAAAAATGAAAAATTGGGAGAAATTAGCCAAGGTATACAAACATAAACAAAAACCGAAAGTAGAAAATGTGGTTATAACCTTCGAATTGGAAGAACACAATTAAATAAGATGGAAAGACAACAAAGGGCACAAGGAAGAAGTTCAATGGAAGAGAGAGAAAGAGTAAAAAAATCGATAAAGTTGAAGTCGAGAAAAGAGTAAAGGTATGAAGCAAATAACTGGGGGTTTATAAGGGAGGTCAAAGGAAGGAAGATGAAACGTCACAAGTCAAAAATTGATTAGACAGTTAACAAGAAATCAACGATCCAACATCAACGCAGGTTTTAAGACTCTAGATGAGAGACACGTGGCAGGACACGTTTCCCATCTTCCCGCCACTTGTAAAATGAAAATTCAAAATGATTCAAAAATTTCAAGGGGGCAAGTCGTCCAAAATATCAAAGGGGCTAGTCGTCAAATATCTCAAGGTGGCTAGTCGCCCATAGTCTCAAGGGGGCTAGTCGTCAAATATCTCAAAGGGGCTAGTCGCCAAACTATCAAAAAGGGATCAGTAGTCACAAATTCCAAGAAGGTTAAATCGTCGTCTTCCCCTACCTAGTTCAGAGCAACTACAGACGGCAAGTTACTTCCGATACCTTGAAGAAAGCATGACAAAGTCATTTTTCCATCAAGCCACTGAAGCAAATAAATATCTGTCCGCAATTACTCTGAGGGGGATAGTTGTATGGACATGTAATAAAATAAACTTATTTTTTTTCCTATCTTCAGAGCAAGCACAACAATTTTCATGGTCGCACTTACTCTAAGGGGGCTAGTTGTACGGGGTGCATGTCCTACCGGCACTAAAGCATACCGGCAGAACTCCCCATGAGTAAAGTGATCCGAGAACTAAATAGGTAAATAAAGGTAATCAAGCCCTACTGGCTTAATTGCGTATGTCCAACCGACGTAAGCAAGTAGCCACGTGGTCAGAGATCACCAAGGGGTCACCATCAGACAAGTCACTGTCCTATGAGGTAGAGGCTACTCGACCGTACAAGGCAATTTGTCTATATAAGGAGGATATCGTTTATTGCTACAAGGTACGAAAAACTTAAACACTTAACCTACTTACTGCTTAGTTAAACCCTAACTACATTCAGTAATCTTACTTGAGCATCGGAGGGGGTATCCTTGAATCACCCCCGAGGCTAGTTAATATATTCTGTCGTGCATATCCAGCCGGCGATTACAACAGAAGTTCACAATTCCACAGACAGTTGTTACCACTCCACACCCGGAACAGTCGTATTACTTGTTTAGTGGCTTAGAGTCCCAACATTTTGCTTTTTTGGGTGACAAATAGACATGGTTAATGGATACTCCGTATAAGGTGATTCTATTTGGGTTAAACCTAAAATATTTTAAATTGGATATTGTTTATACATACTTCCTCCGTTTTTTTAAATGACACAATTATTTAGGCACGTTTGCGAATGCACGATTTCAAACATTAATATCTCTAATTGTGGATCAAAAAAAAAGAAAAAAAGTTGATAATTAAATATACGAATCTAATAAGATCTCACACGACTATGTTTTTTCTTATGTATAAACCACAAAAGGAAGTCAAAGGTGCTTGTGTGAATAGTGTCTAAAACCTTATTGCGTCATGTAAATAAGAACAGAGGAAGTATATAATTTCGTATTCGCTACTTGTTCTCACCTTTGTCCCTCTCCTTTCTCTTTTTCTATGCTCGTTTGTTGGCCTATTTACTACTCCTTATTGAGTATTGACTCATTACCCACTTAGGTCTGACTCATTTGATTCGTTAGTAAATATTATACGCCGGAATAAAAGTTAACTCTAAAATTTTAAAAGTTCCGTATATTTAAATATGTAAAAGTTATATATTTTATAGTGATAACATTTTTCATTTTAATAAAAATTATTTATTCAAAATCACCAATAATGTATAAAATTAATCATTTAACCATTCAAAATGTTTATCTATCAATTTATTTTATATAATATAAAAGTTAGGAAAATATATTAAAAGTTATAAAAAAACTAGGTAAAAGTTATCTTAGTGTACAATAAATTTATTTTTATTGTATATAAATTTATTGTACACCTTGTGCGTGCAAGACCTTTTATCCTTTTATTACCTGTGAAAAGTATTAATTCAAAACTAGCTTTTGAGCCCGTTCATAGAACGGGCGGTTGAGCCCGTTCATAAAACGGGCGGTTGTATAGTGGTTGTTCAGATGTCTTTTGAAGTTTTAATTAGTGAATACTTCTGATTTTTGGTAATATATGAATTAAATAGAGGTGTAATTTGAATGTTGGAAAAATATAAAAATTATATGTTGAATAAATATTGGATGTTAAAGGGGTGGAGTGGAAGAGACTAATGAGTATATTAGACTATTAATAACTTGATGTTGAATAAGGAAAATAGAGTGGAAGAGGCATTAGAAGTTGTAAATCATAGAAACAATAAAGAAAAATTGAAAAAAAAAACAAATGGCGAAAGGAGAGATGCCACATGGCTTCTAATAATGAGATGCCACATGACTTCTAATAATCGATGGTGTTCCTTTTTAAATACTAGGTATAGATGAGCTTAGTTCACGTAAATTCATTACATGTTGATATGTTAACTACAGTGAAGTGAATAAAATTAAAATGGATATTCGGCTATCAAATCAACTAACCACCACATCTAAAATTAAACCTTGTTTTCTCTAATTTGTTGAGATACAATTGTAGAGGAAAGAACTAAGGGGGTGGGGTGAGATGATAAAGTAAAAGTGTCAAACTAATTAAGAATTAGACAATACGATGTACTTACACAATAATACAAGTTAATATGCTATCTCTGACTGGTTATCTTTACCAAACACAATATTCAATAAGGTATGGCCACTCATCAATTGAAAAACAAAATTCCGCCAATTGAGAATAATGAGTAGCGGACTTTCTCCTTTTTAACGATGGTCGTGACAATGCCTGACATATTGGCCGATGTAACACATAATACACATAATTACATGTCTAATTATGTAATTGTGCTTACTTTTAAGCATGTCCTACATCTCAATTATCTAACTGCAAGCTTTGTCCATAACTATGAGGATGCTATCTTTGTAGCTTCTATTTTATTGTGCTTAGTCATAGAGAACAACAACGTGATGTACACTCGTTAACGATATTTGACTTTACGTACATGTCTGAGATATTAATAGATGTAGGCAAAATATGTATAGAGTAATAACCAAATAAACACATATATTAGGCTTAATGCTAAAAGTCGTCGGATCCCTGGTGGTTATAAATGTGAAATCACTAAAATTTTAACTTGACATTGTCATTGATAGTTGTGATTTGTGAAGATAGAGAATAAGTTTCAAAATAGTGATTAAAAATCTTTATACTCTTATTATTAAGAGAATATCAATACGGTTTAAAATAATTTCTCTTTCGTCTATTACTCTCTCTTATCATTGTGCAGATTTTCATGCGTGTTCTACACCTTAATTATCTAAGTGCAAGCTTTGTCCATAACTGTGAGGATGCTATCTTGGTAGCTTCTATATTATTATTTTAAGTTATATATAGAAAACAACAACGTGATGTACACTTGTTAACGATATTTATTTTACGTACGTACGCGCTTGAGGTGTTAAATTTGTAGGGAAAAATAAATTGTACGGGGTAGATATTAGCATTTGTTTGGTTAACATGTAAAAACATGGGAAGTTAAAGCAGTGTCGGGGATACAATTACGCCTTAATAATGGGCCCTATGCATATTCTCAAAATGAAGCTTTTTTTTATAGTATAAGGGGCCCATAATTCATTACTTTAATGAAATATCCAATATTTATTAAACAAACACCTTCACTTCACTTGATTATAAAAATTTGTTGAAATGATAAATATAACAAAAAAACCACTAATCATTGTCGAAATGAATCAAAGGATGATTTTGATTCCGAAATCTGAATTTTGTGAGATTTTCCCAATTATTGTGGCTAAAAAACAGATTGAATTTATATCAATCAAGCTTGTATTTTTATTTGTGAAAGTGGAAGAACTTGTAAATTGCATACATATGGAAATTAGGGAGAGAAACAACGGTTTAATTATCAATTTCATGGTAACATTGAATATTTAGCCGTTGAAAACAAGATTTGATAAATAATTGAAGGATAAAATTAAGTGGGAGATGAAAGGTTTTCTAGAAGTTGGATGAGAATGGGGAAAATTTGATGAATATTGTATGTTTCCCGTAATCCTGTATGCATAGTAATCAGTCCAAATAAAATAAAATAAATATATAATAAAAGAGTCAGAGACAGCCGATTGTCAATAATAAATTCTGAAAATCAAAACGTAATTTATTGGTAAGGGGTTTCGAACGCACACCATTGGCATATAAGCAAATTACCCTAACAAATACTATAGGTTGGTTTTTATGCACAATTAGGAAACTAATTAAATTATATTTGAAATAAAAATTTGAGGGTTTGTTCTGTCGCTCACCCGGTGCCGCCTCAGAACCGCTTCTGAGTTAAAGTTCTTAAGAAGTTCGCATGTTTTTACATGCTAACCAAACAAACGCTAATGTCTACTCCATACAATTTATTTTCCCCTACAAATGTTAACACATCAAACGCGTACGTAAAATCAAACATCGTTAACAAGTGTACAACATGTAGTTGTCTTTTATAACTTAAAATAATAATATAGAAGATACCAAGATAACATCCTCAATTCTTCTGATGGGGGGTTAAGTGTTAGGGATGTTGTCCTCGTGAACCAAGCTTTTATGACCAAACTCAGAAACCAATGCTTATTGAGCCTAAGATGAGTGGCGGACCTTGAACAGTTTTATGAGGGGGCCGGTAGAAAAAAGTTAAGCAATATACTATGTAATTATACAATTATACACAAATTTTAGGGGGGGCGTAACTAAAAGTACACTACAAAATTTTTCGACCGGGGGGCCAGGCCCACCCCAGCCATACCAAAGATCCGCCATTGCTATAGTTGTTAAAGCGTAAGCTATTCTACTAGTTGCTTGTTAGGTAGTAGAAACACTTTGGTAAGAAGCTATTATAATCTCTAACTGCAAAGGTGATGTGGGGAGCATTAACAACAACAATACTTCTACAACTTGGTTAATTAACATATATGGCAAATGCAGGGCCCACCTAGAGTCACTAAGAAGATCGAGGATGTTTGAAGTTACTAAGAAGGGAGGCTCTCTAGAGGTTGTTTTTTCGGATATCAGATATGTGTGGCAACACACATATCAGCTAAAAGACAAATAGCTAAAAGACAAAAAAGGAAGTACCATTTATGTTAAAAAAAGTACCATTCTGTAAAAAAAAAGTACCATTCAGTTAAAAAAAGTACCATTTTTGTTTAAAAAAGTACCATTTAATTTCTTTTTTGTCATTTTTCTTATTTTGTCTTTTGCTATGATATGCATTTGCCCACACATATCTGATATACGAAAATACTTCCTCGGCTCTCAAGGAGGCAGACTTTGTGGCATGGAAGGTGAATGATCGACTGAGTCTTTTGCTAGTTTAGTGACATTTCCATAGACAATGATATTTCCTTTGTGAAAAGTAATTTTGTGGACAGTAATGGTGCCATAAATGGTTTTATTTTTGAGAACTACTATGCGAGGTTGTTTTTTCGGATATCAGATATGTGTGACAATACACATATCAGCTAAAAGACAAATAGCTAAAAGACAAAAAAGGAAGTACCATTTATGTTAAAAAAAGTACCATTCTGTAAAAAAAAGTACCATTCAGTTAAAAAAAGTACCATTTTTGTTTAAAAAAGTACCATTTAATTTCTTTTTTGTCATTTTTCTTATTTTGTCTTTTGCTATGATATGCATTTGCCCACACATATCTGATATCCGAAAATACTTCCTCCTACTATGCTTGGTGATGTATATATTAATAACAATCTAACTAATTATCAAAGAAGTAACTCATTTTGATGAACTTGTTATATATGGTAGAGTAGTAGTAAGAGCTTAATTTTAATGATTGCCAAGTCTTGGTGGTGATGGAACCATTGTAATTTGAAATTCGCTTGGTCATTGATAGTTGTGATATGTGTTAAGAGAATAATTCATATAAGAGTATTGGATAATTACCCCACTTTGGAGAAATAGAGAGAGATTGACTAACATATAAGATTGGTGAGCTACTCCACCTAGCTATCACCAATTGGTTTTACGATGGAACCTTGTCAGGCTTGTATGTGGTCAATCGCTTCTCATATCGGGGGTTATTTATGGCCCAGTGAGTTTATCAATATGTGAAGATAGAGAATAAGTTTGAATTAGTAGTGATTCAATATTATAATACTCTTATAATAACAGAATATCAATATGGTTTAAAATAATTCCTCTTTCGTCTACTTCTCTCTCATTTATCTCTATCTTTACTATTTTTCTACCTCCCTAAGACATGATGGCTATTACATTCTTTCGATTTCCGACAATAATGCTTAAAAAGTCAAAATTTCCATAACACGCCACATTTTTAATTTAATTTCCAATCTAACGTCCACGTCAGCCTTGGTATAAAGATTGTTTTTAGCCCGGTACAACGAAAAATCGCCAATTGAATTGGTGATGTTACAAAGAAAAATCTCCAATTGAATTGGCGATGTTATAAAGCAATATCTCCAATTGAATTGGCGATGTCTCTAGACAACATCTCCATTTGAATTGGCGATTTTGCCAGACAATATCTCCAATTCATTTGTCGATTTTGCCTTACATAGCCATTTGTAGTTACTGACTTGTAAAAAGTAACACTTCGCCATTTGACGCAGAGATTTATTATTATAATATCGCTAATTCAATTGGTGATGTGTTGTACTACATCTCTAATTGAATTGGCGATTTAGGGCTGACTTGTTAAAAAAAAAGGATCGATTTTTCTTAATGGCGTGGACGGTAGGTTGGGAATTAATTGAAAGAGGGGCATATTTTTAAAATTTTGACATTACAAACTTTTCTATAAGGAGGTCTTACACAAAAGACCACTTTGGTATCATATAAGTTAAGCAATGAAACCAATTAGTTAAGCACTTGAACTAATTAGTTAAGTACTGAAACCAATTAGTTAAGCAAAGGAATTAATTAGTTAAGCAATTGAATCAATTAATTAAGTAATGTAACTAATTAGTTAAGAAATTGAACCAATTAGTTAAGCAACCAAAGTGGTCTTTCCGGTAAGGCGGTCTTACACAAAAGTTACCGTTTTGACATTTATTAGCATTATTGTCGGAAATCACTTCCTTTCGAAAGTTGATAATAATAAGGTAAGATTAGCATCAAACTGTCGGTACTCCCACGAGGTAACAAATGTTCATGTAAGGGATTAGTACTTAGGAGCGCAGAATAGAGATCATTATTCATTAAGGTTTAGCCAAATTGTGTGTGGAAGAAACATAGTAAATAAGCCAACAACAGAATTCATAGCTGAAGATTACATAATTAAAATGGGCACCAATCTACCAATTGTCTGTTGGTTTAGTGGTGATTGAGACTACTCTTGGTAGGGAGGATGCATGTTCGATCCCCCGCAACAACAATTGGGAAGGGACTGGAACATGTCCCGCCCATAACTGGGCCCGAATCCTAAGGCCCTGTTCTTTTTGGCTTAATTTCAGTTTCAGGACTTATTTGGCAGTGCAGTTCAGTTCAGGAGCATTCAGTTCAGTTCAGTTTAATTCAGTTTAATTTAACTTAATAATAATAATAATAATATTATTATTAATATTACTTATATTATTATTTATATTATTGTATTACTTATTATTTATATTTATATTATTATATTACTTATTATTTATATTTACATTTATATTATTATATTACTTATTATTATTATTTATAACTAATTATTTATTAATAATTAATATTATTTTATTTTATTTTTATTAATTAGTTACGGATTATTAGATATTAATTCTTTAGTTATTAGTTATTAACTATGAATTATTATTATTATTAATATTTATCATTTATTGTAATTATTTAGTAATCAATTACAGATTATTATTATTATTATTATTTATTATATAGTTATTAATTCATAATTATTCTTTAGTTATTAGTTAACAATTTTTATTATTAATTATTAATAATTAACTATTAATTATTAATTATTAACTATTAACTGTTAATTATTAATTATTAACTATTAATTATTAACTATTAATTGTTAATTATTAATTATTAATTATTAATTATTAACTATTAATTATTAATTATTAATTATTAATTATTATTATTAATTATTAATTATTAATTATTAATTATTAATTATTAATTATTAATTATTAATTATTATTATTAATTATTAATTATTAATTATTAATTATTAATTATTAATTATTAATTATTAATTATTAATTATTAATTATTAATTATTAATTATTAATTATTAATTATTCATTATTAATTATTAATTATTAATTATTAATTATTAATTATTAATTATTAATTATTAATTATTAATTATTAATTATTATTATTAATTATTAATTATTAATTATTAATTATTAATTATTAATTATTATTATTAATTATTAATTATTAATTATTAATTATTAATTATTAATTATTAATTATTATTATTAATTATTAATTATTAATTATTAATTATTAATTATTAATTATTAATTATTAATTATTAATTATTAATTATTAATGATTAATTATTAATTATTAATTATATTATTAATTATTAATTATTAATTATTAATTATTAATTATTAATTAGTATTATTAATTATTATTATTAATTATTAATTATTAATTATTAATTATTAATTATTAATGATTAATGATTAATTATTATTATTAATTATTAATTATTAATTATTAATTATTAATTATTAATTATTAATTATTAATTATTAATTATTAATTATTAATTAGTAATTATTAATTATTAATGATAATTATTAATTATTAATTATTAATGATTAATGATTAATTATTAATTATTAATTATTAATTATTAATTATTAATTATTAATTATTAAGTATTAATTATTAATTATTAATTATTAATTATTATTATTAATTATTAATGATTAATTATTATTATTAATTATTATTATTAATTATTATTATTATATTATTATTATTATTTATTATTAATTATTAATTATTTATTATTATTATTATTAGTATTATTATTTATTATGTATTATTATTATTATTAATTATTATTATTTATTATTTATTATTTATTATTTATTATTTATTATTATTTATTATTAATTATTTATTATTAATTATTAATTATTTATTATTAATTATTTATTATTAATTATTTATTATTTATTATTTATTATTTATTATTTATTATTTATTATTTATTATTTATTATTTATTATTTATTATTTATTATTTATTATTTATTATTTATTATTAATTATTAATTATTAATTATTAATTATTTATTATTTATTATTAATTATTTATTATTAATTATTAATTATTAATTATTAATTATTAATTATTAATTATTAATTATTAATTATTTATTATTTATTATTTATCATTTATCATTTATCATTTATCATTTATCATTTATCATTTATCATTTATCATTTATCATTTATCATTTATCATTTATCATTTATCATTTATCATTTATCATTTATCATTTATCATTTATCATTTATCATTTACTATTTATTATTTACTATTTATTATTTATTATTTATTATTTATTATTTATTATTTATTATTTATTATTTATTATTTATTATTTATTATTTATTATTTATTATTTATTATTTATTATTTATTATTTATTATTTATTATTTATTATTTATTATTTATTATTTATTTCGGTAATATATTAAGTTCAGTTAAGTTAAGTTCAGTTCAGTTCAGGAGCATTCAGTTCAGTTCAGTTCAATTCAGTTCAGTTCAGTTCAATTCAGTTCAGTTCAGTTCAATTTAGCTCTAAAAAACAGGGTCTAATTAGCCCTAAGGGTGAACCGAGTGGTAACACCAAAAAAATAAAATAATGGGCACCAACCTTGAATCCACTCACAATTGATGCCAACTTGCCCACCCTCTTCTCAAATAAAAACCAGCATCATCTTCCTCCTTCCTTCTCATATATAGAGTCAATCGAGATTATTCAAAATAATAAGACAATTCAATTCAACAAGAATCTCCAAAACCATTTTCTAGTATTAAAATAAATAATTAATTTGGGTGAAAGATAAAGAAGGAAGGAGGAAAAGGAAAAAATTGTGGAAAAAGTAGGGGATAACAAAAGAAAACGAAAAAGTGGTACCCACTAACAGAAAACTAACAATTTTCATTAAGTGGTGTTAATTTTAAAGATTTGTGATTTATAAAGTAGTAATTTTGAAGGTTTGTATTTTTTGGGTGAAAGATGAATAATAAATTTGAAAAAGTGAAGTTTATAAGAGGGTGATTTTGAAAAAATCCTAATAACATGTTAACAATAATGCAAATTTATAGCTTGGGAGAGAAGTGACGGTGAATGACATGATGATGAGGACAAGCGTGACACTGTGATAGCATCATTCCCATGTCCAAGGACTCCAAATCAATTTTAGCCAGCTACTCCGGCTTAACAACCTTAGACGCCATCCTTTACGTATTAGACTCTAATTACAGTAACTAATCCGTAATTACCAGTTTAATTAACCCCAACTAATTCAATGTACCATACTTACTATAAATAACCACCCACTTCTCCATTTCCTTTTCGTCAACGCACATCAATTTCATTCCATCACTTCGCATAATTGCTGCAAAAGAAGGCCGGGATTAAGAGAGAGAAACAAAGGAGCGAGTTTTAGGGAGAGAAAAACAGCGAGTCAACTACTGTCCATTTCAAACTTCGATCTCCAATGGCAACCAAAGTTTACATTGTGTATGTTTCTTCTCTCTCCTCATTTTTTCTGTTCAATTTTATTTTTGCCGATATTTTGAAATGTTTACTTCTTTGTTGTTATTTGTAATGTAAATTTGATTATGTTAATTTCCTCGATGATCGCGCTTGATTATGATCTTCATCTGATTACCCTGGAATTTTTTCTGAACTTTAGCATATTTGAATTTTGAAGTTCAATTTACTCAGAATATTTGCACGTATATTATTGTGCTCAATTTTTAGCAGTAATTTAGTGATTTTTTTTAATGAATTGCTCATTTGTGCTGATTAATTATTACGATATTTTGCTGAAACTCGCGACATTATTATGAGAGTAGTTTATTGGTTGATTCATGAGTTAAGTGAATTATTTCGGGAGTTAGTTTTGATCAGTAAAAATCAATGATAACATTTTTTTTTTTGAAGGAAATCAATGATAACATTTTGAAGTAAACGTTAGTAAGATCAGCTTTGATTAGTAAACAACTAAACATCAATTTTAGCTTACAAAATCAGTTTAAATTGGCGAGGAATAGTTTCAAATAGAAATGATCATTTCAGATCAGGTTTTATAAGCAAAAGTAAAAATAGTTTAATATGTTATGGAGTATAAACCTCGCTCCTCACTGGAATCGGAAACAACCTGCAATGATAGGGGTAAGGTTGCGTTCCAACCCCCTCACCGGGCATGTTGCGGGAGCCTCTTTGCAGACACTGAGTAACGATAATGAATGGATTTATAATATACTTGTTATGGAGTAATAATCGCTTGATCAGGGTGAAAATCAAGTGAAGGACTTGGGCAGGAGAACGGAATGGTATTCTGGATACAAGGAAATGATGGATTGTGTCAATATTAAAAATGTGTTGTAGAAATGATAAGAAAACAATGGATTAAAACTTAGCTGTCTAAATATAGTCATAACTATTTATCTTCGGGGTAGGAGGATGTGCGGGCTTTAGAACTTGATAAGCGACTTCTACATTTGTTAGTGATTGAGTAATTTTACTGGTAGAACACTAGTTTTAGATTTTGTACAATTGAAGATCTTGGTTGTAGTTTAGTGACGAGTTCAGGTTGCATAGACAATTCCGGTCTGTCATTATGTATGAGAATATAAGCTAGCTCTCGTGGAGTTTTTGGAGCTAATGTATTACTCCGTACTGCGTAGTGCCGTAGTATCATGTTAGATAATAATAACTGGTCCTGTCTGTTGATTTCATAGCGGGGCCTTGCCTTGTTAACATCAGATGACGCTCCTTGTTATGGAAAATGTAGTACAGCATTTAAATGCTTTTGTTCCTCCTATGTGTTATGTCTAATTAGTTTTAAAAAAAAATTAGGGGTACATTTTCAAATTGAAAGTCGATAATTGAATTCGTATAGTTCATTCTTTTTGTTTTTCCTTTCTGTCCTTGGAATAAACGAAAAATTTCTGAATGACATTAGGCAATTGTGAGGATTTCCTATAGTGAATGCAACAGTGTTGTCTCTGAATAGTCTAGGTAGTTGGGACCCTTGGAGGTGTGATTTGTTTCTGAAGAACATATGTTTAGGGAGCAGTCCTGAATCCTGATGCATTTTATTGGACACTACTTCACTCATCCATGACATTTAAGTAGCGTTAATAGTTAATAGCTGTATCTTATGACAATCTGAAAATATTAGTTTGTTTCTCATTGAGGTACTTGCGCAACTGCTCCTGTCTTGGCAGGGAACTGACCATGCTTTCTTTGATGCATATAGACAGACTGAGTTTTCATGTATGCAATGTTTCAGTCATCACAATCTTGTTTTATTGCAAGGTAGAATGACATTAACAGCTCAGCTACTTGTAGTTTCATGTAAAATAACTTTCTGACTATAAGGAAAGACCACAATTAGAAATCTCACAGCAGTGTCAATAAGAGATTTCCAATTAGCAAGCGTCGTTGTATTTTCCAGTTGTCTTCGCCTCAGTTTGTCTTACAAAAGTCTCTTAAAAGTTTGAGGAGGTTTTCAACATAAGTTCTATATTGTTTTTCAGGTACTATTCTATGTACGGACACGTACACAAGCTGGCAGAGGAGATCCAGAAAGGAGCTGCATCTGTTGAAGGTGTAGAGGCTAAACTCTGGCAGGTAAACATCAGTTGTACTTGTTGCCTTCTAAGATCATTTTAACTAATAAAATTTATTAGACCGGGGATATATTTTAGCGGGTAAACCATCTATTAAATTCTCTAGACTAGTATGAATTATGAAGTGACCACGAGACTCTTTTAAGTTCTAACCATGTACCTAAGACAAGCGGCCTCAAGCACAACTGTGCAACTGTGTACTCTTTTTTTGTTTTCGCATGCGTTTTTTATTGTCATTTATTGACATCATCTCCTGGTCTAGTTTACTCCAAGCAATCATCGTTAACTACAGGGATGAGAATGGCTATACATAGACACGCAGTAAGTGGCCAGTTTGTTGAGTCTAAATCGACGAAGACACTATCCTGTAAACTTGATATTGATGTATCTGTGCAAGGTGGTGATATAGGTTGTTGAGCTCTACTTTGTGATGTAAAAAATCAAAATATACTCTTGCTTGCAATATCACTAACTCTGCAAATGCCTTTTAATTTAAGTTTTAATTAATGGAATTTCTGACCCCGTTGCCTTGGCCTTGCTTCCCTACTGTTCCATCATTATTTTCTTAGAACTGAAATTAAAAACTATCTTGTGGTAAACCTTCTTATTGATTAGTGATTACCTTCCTGTTAATGTCATCAACTTCATTGCCAATGTTTTGTTGACATATAATCTTGCTTTCTAACCGTTTCGTTTACTATGTCCTGAATTGTCTATCAAAATCTCCCTTGATAAGCATGTATGTTTGTACTGTTACTGAGTTATACTTCAATGATGTGTGGCATATGTTAAATTTAAAAAGTCCTTGCCGTAAATTTCGATGTTTGTTTTGAATTAGTTAAATTTGAGTTTGGTGAGATGTATGAAACAGGTTCCTGAGATACTTTCAGATGAAGTGCTTGGTAAAATGAGTGCACCAGCAAAGAGCGATGCTCCAATCATTACTCCAAATGAGCTAGCTGAAGCTGATGGCTTTATATTTGGGTTCCCCACAAGATTCGGAATGATGGCTGCTCAATTTAAGGCTTTCCTCGATTCAACTGGGGGTCTATGGAGAACTCAGCAGCTTGCTGGAAAACCTGCTGGCTTATTCTTTAGCACAGGATCTCAAGGTGGTGGACAAGAAACCACTGCGTAAGCTCCCTACTGCCAGTGCCTCATTATATTGTTTCTTTTTCCCTTCATCTCCAGAACATAATACTAAATTCAAAGAGAAACTTTGTTCTTTTTTTACAGTTTGACTGCCATCACTCAGTTGACTCACCACGGTATGATCTTTGTCCCAATTGGCTACACATTTGGTGCCGGTATGTTTGAGATGGAGAACGTCAAGGGTGGAAGCCCCTATGGTGCTGGAACTTTTGCCGGAGATGGTTCAAGAGTGCCAACAGAGCTTGAATTGCAGCAGGCTTTCCACCAGGGGAAGTATGTTGCTACAATCACAAAGAAGCTCAAAGGAAGTGCTTAACTGATTTCTAGATTCATAAACATACACCGGATCATACGTTACTCATTACAAATCATACACTATTTGTTTTCTTTTCTATTTTTGTGCCTTTTCTGTCTTCTTTAATAAATGCTCCATATATGTTTTCTTTCTATTTTTGAATGATAAAGCTTGTGCTATTTTTTCTACATTGCGAGTTTGCTACTATTTGTAAGTAACGTTTATTACCTATTTGCTTGTTTAGACCGACTGATCAGAGGTTTCTCCATTTTTCCGTTCATTTGTCAGAGTCTTCTTTGATAGGACCCTAGTAGTATATCAACTATTCATAAGGATCGTCTATAAGACAATCAACCAAACAATACAACTCCAATACACCACAAATAATCCACCAAACAAATAACCTATAAATCAACCAATAATGGACAGCAAGAAACAATCAAATGCGGAAGAACAAAATCAATCAACACACACGACTTATACGTGGAAAGCCCCTTCGATGTGAAGAGTAAAAATCACGGGACTTGTGAGGAGTCCGCCCTTGTCACCTTCTCTTATTATGATAAAATTGAGGGCAAAAGAACCCAAATAGACATAAAAAAGTTCACAACCCACCAACACTTCCATACATAAGAGATGAACAATTAAGAGACAAGAGATGAAGAATATCACCCAAAAACATAGGTTCTGTTCAGTAACGACCACTGACAAACAAGAGCTCAAAACGACAATCCAACCGTTCAAAATGAGGCCCTATGTATCCTCAACAAGCTGACCAAAAATCAACACGATCCGACAGTTGAATCTCCGTAAAACGACAGTTTTCTGATGATTTTCCTGAAAGCTACGAATACTCACTTCTCTTTCTCTCCTCTCCTTTTTGTGTGTGTGTTTTCTGATTTTCTCACTGCTGACCTAACTCCCCCTTAGGTCATAACTAAACATAAAAAACACTCAAGGTTTCTAAGATAAGCCTACCCATTTAGCCCCAAGTGGACTAAAAAATATAACCCAACATTTCGGGCTCACAAACACAAGATAAATAAATTACTTGTGCAACAAGTGGGCTGGACCCACAACAATCTCCCCCTCCAGCCCATCACGGGGAAGACACGATCATACCATGATCACTTGAACCTCATCCCGGCAAGCTTACTACAAAGCTCAACCTTGCTTCTGGGAACTACCTTTGTCAACATATCTGCACCATTCTTGTCGGTGTGGACTTTCTTCAGTTTCATTCTATATTCTACTATCACATCTCGCAACCAATGATACCTAATGTCAATGTGTTTTGTGCGAGCATGATACATTGAATTCTTGCTCAAATCCATAACACTCTTACTGTCACAGAATACTACATACTCACCTTGTTTGTAACACCCTAATAATTCCTTGCTTTTTATAAAACATTTTCCAACTTAAAACAAATGAATTACCAAGATATTACCGCCACCGTGATAACAGCTAATGCTATTTACCAGAATTACGCAACGGAATTTAACTAACTTTCAAGCACACGAAATAGTTTATGGTCATAAAACAACTTGGAACCATTAAGGCCCAAAACCAAACATTAAATAGTTTAGAAATCCATTAACTAAAGTTCAAAGAAATACTGTAGTCATGACTAAAAATAAAAGTAGAGTTTATAAAGTACGGAAGTAGAAATAAACTCTCAAACACAATTCCCATGATAACTTCTCCCGCAAGTTATCTCTACGAACCTGTTTTATTAAAATCTACTCCCCAACAACGCAAATGCAATTTGGATCATCATAGGGTCATTAAGGCAAAGGCCATGACCAAAAGACATAAAGCACGAAGTCAGCAAAAGCTGAGTACGAACAAGTTAGAATAACATTCTATCCTAACATTCTTCACTCAACGAGTTAATCCACATGCAAAAGCCATTTAATAACAAATAATCATGGAGACAAGACTCTATACTTGACACGACTCTTGACTCACAGTTTAATTAAGAAGTAGCTTCGAACGGGTAAAATAAAGTATCCTCAAAAGGAAAGAAAAGGGTGATGGGAGCCAACCATACACCAAATAATAATAAGTCGGACTCCTACCGACAGCCGGGCCATACCGACGGAATTCCAGTGCATAAAAGAAAAAGAAAAAAAAATGAATGAAACAACGTCTTGTATCATTCAAGGAGTACCAGTTTTCCGGCAAAACTCCCCCATTGTTCATACTCAAGGTATATAAGTTCAAAGAGTTCTGAAGCTCATTATGAGTTGCACTTTACGTTAATTAATATTTTATGTACAAGGTGATTCAAGACTCAACAACAAAGCAAGAAATCAAACATTAATACTTCGTTTTAATCCTTTAGGACTTGTGATCAAACATAAGACTCAAGTGATATTATTCCCATTGTTCCTTCTCAAAACACTGTTTGAGATAACCCGACATTGCCAGTTAACAAGCGGGGTGTGCCCATAGCACGAATAGTCCTTAGTTCAATTCACATAGACTTCCCTAACATATTCTACACGGCGGTAGAATATATAATGCACTGAGGCATAAACACTTAGCTCAAAGTATGCTAGACATTCCGTATAATAGCATAAACATAAACTTGCATGTTAAACACTCATACATGCATATAAACTTGAACAACATGTTTGACATAATTCCACGATTATTAAAGATCACAACATGATTGTTCACAAAGCTTCGTAAAGCGTTAATAATCCATAACATGCTTGCTCACACATCAAACATGAATTCACAACACTTCAAGTCACATGATTCACAATCAAATAACATCACATAATCCTCATGGAATAGGTGGTCACCCTAGACATGTACGTACCTTGAATACCTAGGTACGGGGGCCACTTTGCGAATCAAGGCTCAAAGCTAGAAATCACCTCCTATAATTAAAATAAGAAAACTTAATTATTATTCGTGTTTACTAAATTTCCAGCAACTTTATAGATTCTAAAACCCTTGCTTTAGTTAGGAAATAATCGTTATTTATTAAATTAATAGTCTCAAATAGTCAACTCAAGTCCTAGTGTAAAACATTGACTTTTTGACCTTAAAATCATTAAAATCAACACTTTAAATCCGTACAATAAATCTGAAAATTTAAGTTGGTTCCTATAATTTAATTTGACATTAAATTATGTAAATCGATTTCCTATTAGGTTGGGATTAACACCCTAACAATAAGTAAGCATAAAAATCATGTTTTGGTCATAAAAATCGACACTTTAAATAACTATTAAATCTGAAAATAATAATTCATGTAATTAAAATCATCCTCGATCATGAATTCAAATATGAAAATCATCACAATACGGTGTTCATAACCGTTCCCATCAATATAATAATTAAAATCAATAATTTAAAATACGGAATTGAAATAGAATAGGCAAGGAAGAAGAGAAATATACCAAACTGTCCTATAGCACGGTAGAATCACGAATTGAATGTGATTGGGCGCAAAAAGAATTATTCGGAACAATAACAATACACAACACACACGAAGTCGTGTGTGCGAGCGAGCAGCGACGAGCGCGGACAGCAGCAGGGGGCGGCGTGGCGCGCGCGGGGGCGAGAGCGAGGCTCGTGCAAAAAAGAGAGCGGTTGAGGGTGCGTGTGGCTGGGAGAGCACACAACGACAGCAGCAACAACACACGCAACAACAATAAGCAGCAAGCAATGACGTGCGTGCATTGCTGTGCGAGGGAGGCGCGAGGGAGGAGTGATGGGAGTGGTGCGCGTGAGGCGCGAGAAAGAGAGGGACGAGGGCGAGGGCTTGCGCGCACAAGGGCACGAGCAACGAGCAACGAGGCTCGGTTGCGCGGGCAAGGGGACGGGCGCAAGGGGGCCGGACGCAAGAGGGAGCAAAAGAGAGGAGAGAGAGTGTTAATGAAATTATGTGGGGATTTTCAATGCAAGGGTTGTATTTATAGTTACCTAGTCCCTAGTGGGCTTAGGTTTTAGGAAACTTAATTGGGCTTGGAGTTTGGGTCAGATTATAATTGAATGCTCATGGTTTTAGTTGGGTTGGCCAACAGAAGTGGGTTGGAATTAATTCAAACTTTCTGAAAACTGGCCCAATAAATTCCCGGTAATAAATAATGAATTTATTTAAAACATTTCGGGTTTTATAAAAATAATAATTATTTTATTTAAATAAAAATACATTTAAATTAGCGTTACATGCAATTTAATTTCTAAAAATCCCAAAAACACTTTATAAATATAATAAAATATATTTATAAATTCAGAAAATACGAGGTATTACAGTCTACCCTCCTTAAAAGAAGTTTCGTCCCGAACCTTGGGCACGGAAATCACAGTTTGAAAATCAAGACTTGAGACTTTTTGAGACTTTAAGGCGTTTTCTTGCAAAAGTTTTAGTTGATGTACTCTTTAAGTAATTCAACAAGACAATATAAAGTGAAACTTCATTGAAAAGCGCAAAATTAGGCATAAAATAGGGAAAATAAGGTAAAAAGTGCAAAATTCTACCGCACTCTACCCCCCTTAAAGAAAACGAGTTACGGCCCCGTAAGTCCGTAACTCAACTAACCTCGGGAAAAGCTCGGGATATTTATTTCTCATTTCGTCCTCGGCTTCCCAGGTAGCTTCTTCAGATTCTTGGTTAGACCATAACACTTTGACAATCTTAACATCCTTAGTTCGCGTGCTATGCACTTTACTGTCTAGGATCTTGATTGGTCTTTCCTCAAAAGTTAAGCTTTGGTCCAATTCTATGGTCTCCGGTTGCAACACATGCAACTTATCCGGGACATACTTTCTCATCTGAGATATATGGAAAACATTGTGCACTCTATGCAAGTTCATGGGTAAAGCAAGTCTATATGCTACCTTCCCTATCCGTTCTAGGATTTCATATAGGCCTATATACTTTGGGCTTAGCTTTCATTTCTTCCCAAATCTCATTACACCCTTTATTGGTGAAACCTTAAGCAACACTTTGTCGCCTATTTGGAACTCTTCATCTCTACGTTTCAAGTCTGCATAACTCTTTGACAGTCTTGCCCAGCTTGAATCTTGGATTGAATAGTACTAACTTGGTTCATTGTGTCCTCTATCATTTAGGGACCTAATACAACGGTTTCACTAATGTCACTCCAACAAAAGGGACTTCTGCACTTGCTCCCATACAATGCTTCAAATGGTGCCATTCTGATACTGGCATGATAGTTGTTATTATGAAAACTCAATCAAATCTAAGCTATCTTCCCATCCACCTTGGAAATCTATCACACAAGCTCTAAGCATATCTTCCAGGGTTTGGATAGTCCTTTCGGTTTGTCCATCTATAGCTGGATGGAATGTTGTACTCATCTTCAATGTCGTACCAATGTTCTTCTGTACGCTCTTCCAGATATTCGAAAGGAACCTAGAATTCCTATCTGACACGATATCCTTAGGAACTCCATGTAGTCTCACTACATTCTTGATGTAGGCTTTGGCAAGTTGTTCCATTTTCCAGGTTTCTTTCATTGGTATGAACACTGCTGACTTAGTCAACCTATCTACTACTCCCTCCGTCCCTTAATACTCGCACCGGTTTGACCGGTGCGGAGTTTAAGACATTTGAATTGACTTATTAATTTAATGGGTGTTTGTTGATAGTGTGGTATTTTTTTAATATAGTTAGTGAGAAATGTGTAAGGGGTGTGGAGTGGTGAGTGAGGGGTGTTGATTTTTAAATGATTTTTTGTAGGGAATAGGGGTGTAGGAGGGGTAGTAGGTAAGTGTGAGAAATAATATAATATTGGTAAAGATTTCCATTTATAGAAGCGGTGCAAGTATTAAGGGACGGCCCAAAAAGGAAAGTAGTGCAAGTATTAAGGGACGGAGGGAGTACCACACAAATGGTATCATTTCCACTTTTCGACTTGGGCAAGCAAGTGACGAAGTCCATTGAGATACAGTCCCATTTCCAACTCGGAATTTCTAAAGGTTCGACCTTTCCCTGAGGTCTCCTATGTTCAATCTTAACCTTTTGACAAGTTAAGCATCTTGCCACGAATTCAGCCACTTCATTCTTCATTCTTGGCCACCAATAGATCTTCTTCAGATCCTTATGCAATTTGTCACCACCTGGGTGAACAGAATACGACGTATTGTGACCTTCCTTCATCAACTTCTCTTTCAATTCACCACACTTTTGAGGCACACACCATCGTCCTTTGTACATCATGGATCTTAAAATCTGTCTCCTTTCCTTGCGAAATATTTACCTTAATTTGCTCTAGTTTGACATCTCCATCCTGATTCTCTTTAATCTCATCAACCACTGACGGTTGGATGGTCAAGGCATTCATCATTCCCTCCAGACATTCACCATTCACTATTTCCAGATTCAATCGTTTCATATCCTTGCACAGCTCGTTAACAACTACTAATGCATTCACACTATGGCTTGATTTCCCACTCAAGGCATCTGCAACTACATTGGCTTTTCCCTCATGGTACTGAATATCTAGATCATAATCCTTGATCAATTCTAATCACCTTCTTTGACGCATATTCAGATCTTTCTGTGTGAAAATGTACTTCAAACTCTTATGATCACTACTACAAATCCCGTTGGTTGTGGGCGCTTATTCAGCCTTTTTTCGACAGCAAAAGCGTCGAGAAATTTAGCCTCGACGCCTTTTGAAAGCGTCGTTAAAAAGTGAGTCGAGAATTTCTCGACGCTTTTTTGCGTCCTAATTCTCGACGCTCTTTTGCATCCTAACCGAGCAGGAAACGCCATTCTTCGTCTATATTAGCACCAGATCAATCGGATGAACCGGTACTTCTTCGTCTTTGTTGAAGTCGATACGCACAACTCAGTGATGATGTCGGCTTCAATAAAAAAAAAATCTCAACCGAGCAGGAACGCCGTTCTTTTCGACCCTGCAGTTTTTTCTCTCTTGATGAGAACTTCTTTCTTTTCGAACTCACCAATTATCGTAACATACTAACATAACACGAACGCCTGTGGCTTCTCTTGAGAAAATCATGCTCAATCTATCATTGATTTTTCGAGCAAAACCAAGCTCTCAAATATTCATTAGTTTTTCGAAGCAAAACCAAACTCAAATGTATAATCGAATTCGACTCGATCGATCCCAAGTATAAATAATATTTCTCTTCAAACACAAATCTATCACCATCTAGTATACGTCTCATCGTGAGACATATAAGACCACCAAACTCAAAAACTCCAACAGCCTTACACGTACACAAATATTTTATCAATGAATTTTTTTTATTTTTTTTCTCTTTTTAATTAGCATCTCAAGCACTCACTCCAACCAAAACAAAATCACAAAGCATCAGTTTGATGCACAACGGAAGTTTGTCTAAATCCCACCGGTGGATTTTTTTTTTCTAACCCACTGGCAGGGCATAAATTTTATAGTCTGTCCCTAAGATCTACCTAATCTCTCATACCATGCTAAAATATTGGAGAATACTCACTCCGTCCCGGAATACTCGACTCGCTTTGACCGGCACAGAGTTTAAGGGACTTGAATTGACTTATTTAATTTAATAGGTAATAGTTGATAGTGGGGTATTATTTTAATGTAGTTAGTGGGATGAGGTTAAGAGGTGGGGTTGGGGGAGAGTAAGGGTTGAATTTTTAATTATTTTTTGTATGGAGTAGGAGGTAGGTGGGTTAATAGGGGTGGAGTGAGAAATAATATAATGTTGTTAGAATATTTCCATTTTTAGAAACAGGTCAAGTATTAAGGGACGGCCCGATAAGGAAAACATGTCAAGTATTCCGGGACGGAGGGAGTATATTATTTGATTTTTTTCATATTATCCGTGGCATACGCCTCTATTTATATTACAAACTAGATGTCCTACACTTTGTAGGATTCCTAATTTTTATAGACTTCTATCTCATATCATATAACATAACTCTATCTCATATGATATTATATCCTTCTATACTCTAAGATAACTATGTTATCCTTAACACATTGGTACTAACAAAATCCTTATTAATACTGAATAGTATCAATAAAGATGATTTGCGTCTAAAATGGACGTTCACTATTCTTGTTCAAATCAAAATATTTGTTAAAAAAAAAATCGGAACTACACACAACGCACACATAAATAGAAACTAGCCAAAGTCTACTGTGAGGCGCTTCATGTCTCTCTCCATTTTTTGTTTCTTGGGAAGAGAAGAATGGCCCTATTACTCAGTGAACTCATTTACACAGGTCAATGTGAATGGCAGGGCCAGTGGGGATGCTAATGAGCCGAGTCGAGCTCCTCAAACTCGAAAACTGATAGTCAAGCCCGAATCGACTCGAAAACTTTCAAACTCGAGCTCGAACTCGACTCGAAATCGGCTTGAAAACTCAAACTCGAGCTCAAAAAATAAACTCGAGTTCGATCTCGACTCAAAATCGGCTTAAAAACTCAAAATCGAGATAAAACTCAACTGGAATTTGACTCAAAAACCCAAAATTGAGCTCGAACTCGACTTGAATCAAATTTCAATCTTATAAAAAGTAAGTTTATACCCCCAAATCAATTTATCCATTTGCCCAAATGAAATTCCAATTGAAGTGATTTGTACTTTTACACTTTAAACGTTATACTTATAACCCTTTCCTCATTTTCTCCCTCCCTTATATATTTACCAATGTGGGACAAAGTTAATATAACCCTTTCTTTCTTTCTTTCTTTCTTTCTTTCTTTCTTTCTTTCCTCCCTCGCTTATTTACCAACGTGGGATAAAATGAATATAACTTTGTCATTCTTTCCTCTCTCACTTATTATCAATGTTGGACAAAATGTATATAATTATTTCCCTCTTTCCTCCCTCATTTATTTACCAAGGTTGGAGTAAATGTAGAAGATATTTTGGCTGCTAAATAGTGTAATATAGATGGACGATTTACATTTTTTTTCCCTTAATAATATATTCATCATTTTTAGGAAGAAAAAAACAAGTATACTTTTTAAGGAACAAAAACATAAAATGATGAATAAAAATTATAAAATAAAACATTTACTCTCCCCGTCTCGGAATACTCGATACACTTTGACAGGCACAGAGTTTAATACATTGTAATTGACTTATTATTTAATTAGATGGTAATTGGTAGTGGACTAGTGGGGTATTTTCTTTAATATAGATAGTGGAATAGTGGGGCAGTGGGGTATTTTCTAATATAGATAGTAGGGTATTTTTTAATGTTTATTTTTAGGGAGTAGGGATGTAGGTGGGTCCTTGGTTAAGTGACAAATTTATAATATTAATAAAAGTTTCCATTTTTAGAAACGTTGCAAGTAAACCGGGACGGCCTTATAAGGAAAGCGTTTCGAGTATTCCGGGAAGGAGGGAGTATATTTTTTAAAAAATTATATTATGTATATATAATTCGAGCTTCTCACGAGATTTTCGAGTCGAGTATCAAGTTGCTCGACTCAACTCGTTAAATTTTCGAGTCGATCTCGAGCTCAAGTCGGGCTGATTCGAGTCGAGTTTTGACCGATCTTTGACCGAGTCGGGTTCGAGTAGCTCGCGAGTTCGGTGAGCTTATAAGCACCCTTAAGTAGGGGAAAAGTAAAAAAAATTCGTCATCTCTCAGGCACAAACAAATGATGAAGCTCAAACTTGTAACATCCAAATCACAAGTGAGTTTCCTACCTTCTCAACCATTCAAACTTATAGTACAACCGACGTATGGTCAATAGTGAGGGCTTAAATTTATCCTATATAGTCGAGTTTTGACCGATCTTTAACCGAGTCGGATTCGAGTAGCTCGTGTGTTCGTTGAGCTCATAAGCACCCCTAAGCAGGGCAAAAGTAAAAAATAATCTCCATCTCCCAAGCACAAACAAATGATGAAATTCAAACTTGTACATCCAAATCACAAAGTGAGTTTCCTATAGGGCTGGCAAAAGCTGACCCGACCTGATAACCCGACCCGAACCCGACCCGAAAATAGCGGGTTTGGGTTGAGATTTTCAACCCGATTAATTAAATGGGTTGATACGAACCCGACCTGAAGTTAAATGGGTTAGGTTTGGGTTGAGAATCTCAACCCGAAATTAACCTGTGTAACCCGAATATTTATATGGGTCAAAATCAGGTCGGGTCAACCCGGGTCAACCCGACCTGATAACCTGAAAAAGTTTTTAAAAAATAAATTTTACAATTACATTTTATTTAGAAAGATAACGAAATTTTTTAAAAATAAAAATAACACGGGGAGGCGGGAGTTCAGACATTCAGTGCTTCACGGTTAATACTTACTTGGGCCAAGCCCATATTTTTTACCCTAAATTCTGATCCATATAAAAAGGTAAAAAAAAAATGTAAACCCTAAATTTCTACCCTCTCACTCACTCACACTCTCTCAGACTCTCAGTCACACTCTCTCTCTCTCTAAAAAAATACCAAGTGCGCCGCTTGCTTAGTTGCTCCACTCCTCACCGTCTGATCCTCTCTATCTCTCATCCTCTCTCAATTCTTCGGTTCATTCCTCTTCATTCACTCGGTAATGTTACTCTTTATTGATTTCCTTTCTTGTTTTTCTTTAATTTATGCTATTTGTTTTTAATTTTTTCGTTTTGATATGCTGATTTTTCGAATTTTCGTGTTTTAAATGATGATATTTTCGATTTTTAATTTTGATATGCTGATTTTTCGATTATTTTTTGTTTTCTTTGATTATTTTTTGTTTTCTTCGATTTTTTTTTGTTTTCTTCGATTTTTTCTATTTTTATATGCTGATTTTTTCGATTTTGTGTTTTTTCATTTTATTATGCCAATGTTTTTAAACTTTTCGAATTTATTTTCAATTTATTCGATTTTTTGTAGGGTTTTTTTTCGATTTTATTTTCAATTTTATTTCGGTTATATTTTTCGATTATTTTTGTTTATTTCGTTTTAATTTTTCGATTTTTTTGTTTATTTCGATTTTATTGGGTTTTATTCAAATTTATTTTCGATTTTTGCTAATTTCATGTTTTTTTTTATGTTGCAGGGAAATGGCTGAACTGGTTGACCAAATAGGCTCATCGGCCATCCTCCTCCAAGGCTCCAACAATATCTAATGTTATGTTCTTGTTTTAAAAAATTCTAGTTACTGTAATTTGTGCCTTTGAGGCAACTTTATTTGGTCTGTAAAACTTAATAATTCGTTCCAACTTATTAGTGTGTGCAAACTTAACTCCTAGACTTATTATATTTTAACTCTTTATGAGTTAAACTTTTGTGTAAGATATTCAGGTATTTCTTATCGGGAGCTGCTTGTATGTTTGTATAGGTTAGCAGCACTGTATTTGTGATCTGAATCCAAATTTGTTGTTTGGGTTGACCTGAAAACAGATCAGGTTCAGGTTAACCCAACCTGAAAACCGCAGGTTTAGGTCAACCCAACCTGAAAACAGCAGGTTCAACTAAGTTTTTTTGTGATTTTAAAATTTTTAAAATTTTCAGGTCAATACAGATCAGGTTCAGGTTGACCTGATAATTAACAGATCAGGTTCAGGTTTCGGTTTTCAACCCGAATTCTTAAACAGATCAGGTTCGGGTTCGGGGGTAGTCAACCCGAAAATAGTCAACCCGAACACGAACCCGACTCAATTCAACCTGATCTGATTGCCACCCCTAGTTTCCTATCCTCTCAAGTCTCAAGTTCTCAACCATCTATTATACTATATACTAAAAGAGACCCCAGGAATGACATGTGTCATTTCCTGGTGCGATTTTTTCACGCCAAAATAATTTTTTATTTTTACTTTAAAATAAATAAATTACATTAAGTTTTTTAGGAAACTAAGATAAAAATATATTTTAATTACCATAGATGTGTACTGCATAATACGAAGTATATTATTGGAGGAAAGCTAAATCAATATTATTTTTTCCTTTATGATATAATTTCCTTTATGTATTATTATAACTTTTAATCTGATAAGAAATATAAAAAATATTGATAAATGAACTTCTAATGTTAGTCTACTATTAATAATATAATACATGGTAATTGGTAAGTAAAAATGTTAATTAAAATAATAATACATGGTAAATAGACTAACATGTAAGTTTATATATCAAGATTTTACTCAATTCAAAACATGTTGTATTTGACTAACTCGGTTATGCTCGGGTCTTTTCAAAAATTAGTCTTAAGTCATTCGGGTTTGGTTAACGTTGTTAGATCGTTGTACATACAACAAGTAAACGACTATAATTTTTAACTTTGTAGTAATATGCAAATTTAGTTCATTTGAATAATTTTTTTTACACAACTTTGAATGTATACTTTTCCATATATCTTTTTTACTTTCATGTTTTCTAATATCACAAGTCTTTTAATTATTATTAAAATAATAAATTATTTTAGTGGTAGTCGTGCGTTGCACGGGCCTTAAACTAGTTCAAACTTATAGTACAACCGACGTACTGTCAATGCCGAGGGCCTAAAGTTAGCCTATATACACGTACACCACAGAATTAATACTTTGTCATCAACTCATCATCATTCATCAATGTGCTTTAAGGAGCAGAAAGACAATAAAAAGAAAAGGTAAAAGTTAGTAATGAGGTAAAGTATGATCAAATATATACCCTAATCAAGTAGGTTAGGGTCAGTACAATAATTAAATTGTATCATTCTTACTTGCTCATTAAACAAAATCGAAAATGTTTCTTTTACTCATTAGTCATTTTATTTTATCCCAAAGGATTCTTCGATTACAAGCTTTCATTTTAATTTCTTTATTAGAAAAAATTGGCAAATTAAGACAGTCTCAACTATTAACATTCATTTTTAAAAAGACCTAACAAACGATTATTACTTGCAGTTCCAACTTTGGAGGTGACCACTTTAAACAGGCTTTGCGACTCATAACCTACTAAATAAGTTTCTTTTTTCCTAGCCACGTGGCACTATAATTGGGGGTTTTATTTTAAAATAAAATAATTATTTCAAATTTTATTTTACCTCCCGCCTCCCTCATCAACACCAACTGCAACAACCTCCGACCACCCTAGCTTTCAACCCCAACGTCAGGCGTCGACCCCAACCCTAGCCGCAAACCCTAACCCCATCCACCCCTCCTTAGACCCCAACCTCAGCCGCCTCGTCGTTGCCCCCAACCCCAGCCATATCACAACCATATATCCCCAAACTGTTGCCCCACCATAACCAACTGAAAATTTACTCAATCACTGAAAACACACCTCTAACCACTGGAAGCCTACCACCAACATAACCTAGCACTATATGATGGACCTATCTTCCTCTGCCAACTACCAACACCCTTCCCTCATTACCCCCACTTGCAGCAAGCCCCGCCCGGCCAAATTAGCCTTACTAAAGTTGCCCTGCAACGATGACTATATGAACTCAATTAAGCGACGACGAAGAGAGAAGGTGAGAGACGAAGTGAGGTGGGAGGAGGGAATGATAATGGCATCCGCAAGGGAAGGAAGAAGTCGACGGTGAGTTAGTGTTGGTGATAGATTTATACGCCGGAGAAGGGTGGAAGAGAAAGAAGGGCAACCAGACAGGGCATCCTTACTTCTTACTTCTTAACGATTGTTGCATTAGCTTTATTGTAGGCCTTTATACATATTGTGACTCCACTTAATCTAAAGCACCCCAAATCCACCAGAGTCCTGTAAAATATATATGTTCTCGTCGTCGGCCCTGTGCTTTTTTATGCGCACACAGGCTCCCCGATCAACCTCGTTCTTGTTGTCAATTGGCACGAGTGTCATTTCAGAATCGAACACTCGCTTGTGTGTTGTGATCCTACGAGTCTCGAAACAACCATTTGCACACAAAGCTTGCGTCCTTCTCGACAAAAAGGCAAGAGCGTCTTGCACGATCTAGTGTTAAAATACTCGAACCGTGACACAGAGGCTCTTTTCTGTATCAATCTCTCAATCTGGATCATTCCATAGGATAACCCAAGTCTTGATGCTAACAGATTCAACATTTCTACTACTCTTATCTTCTTTCCCAAACAAGAACAAGGTAAGAACATGTTTATTGGACATTAGAACAAATAAAAAAGGGGAGTACTATACGTAGCCTGATTTTACTTGGCGCAACCCATTTTACTTTCATTTTTTTTATTCTAAAAAAAACTCTACCCTCACTTTTATTATTTTCTCTCAACCTTTTTGATATTATTTTAGTTTAAATAAATTTGTTTTTTTTAGTTTCATGTGTATCTAATCGTATTTAGATTGCAATGGACGATATTTTTGACTTGGAATTAAGGTAATTTTCGTTTTTTTCATGATTTTTCGAGGCTTTCATACAACTTGTATTAAATTAACACTTCTATTTTGTACAGGTTGAACAAAATGTAGTTAACTATTTCGTACAGATTGAACAAAATATAATTAACCGTTTCCTACATATCCAACATAACAGAACTAAGTATTTCGTATAAATTGAACAAAACATAAATCCGTTCAAAATTGAACATAACATAAATAGGTTTTATAATCACTATTAATGTATAAAAAAAACAATTACTACATGACCAGTCGACAACTCTTTCATTGTAGACAGTTGAAAGAACTAGTATCATCATTTTGTTCAATTTGAACGGAATACTTAGTTCTGTTATGTTCAATCTGTATGAAATAATTAATTATATTTTGTTCAATACGTAAGGAATAGTTAATTATATTCTGTTCAATATGTACAAAAATAGAAGTATTTATTTCATACCAATTGCATGAAAAGGCTCAAAAAAATAGAAAAAAACGAAAATTACCACAGTTCCAAGTCAAAAATATCGTACATTGCAATCAAATTATGTATTCTAATTTGATTAGATATCGTAACCCTAATAAAAAAAATTAAATACATTTAAACAAAAATAATACCAAAAAAGTAGAGAGAAAATAGTAAAAGTGAGAGTTAGGGTTTTTTTAAAATGAAAAAAATGAAAGTAAAAAGGGTTGCGTCGAGTAAAACCAGGTTGCTAAAAAAAAGGCAAGACACATGTCTTAAAACCGCTTGATGATAGAAGCGAAGTCGAGAGACCCAACATCACCAAGGTACATGAAATTGTTAACCTATGGTATTTCTTTACCTCTTTATTTTTTGATCAATTATTTTTTACTACCTGAAAAAAATTGAAAAATTGCTTTTTACCACCTAAAAAAAATTAAAACTTATTATTTTACCACATGAAAATGGAAAAATAGATGAAAATGTTATGTGATGGATCACAATAACGGTAATATTTTTGATATGTTCTTTTCTTCCACGATTTCATGTATTTAACTCTCTTATCTTCCCCCACCTCCTTATCTTCCATGATTCACATAATTTTTCACCACCACTAATTCACAAAATTGACCAAATTCAATGAAAATAAAGATAGAATGGTGAAAGAGGTAAAGAACATCACACAGGAATGGAAAAAATTGGAGGGAAATTGAATTGGGTAGCCACACAAATAGGTTTCAACTATATTTGCGTGTTCAGGTGGTAAAAAAAACAAGTTTTAAACTTTTTTTAGGTGGTAAAATTCAAGTTTTAGTTTTTCAGGTGGTAAAAAATAAATTTTCAATTTTTCTAGGTAGTAAAAAATAATTTGTCCTTTATTTTTTTGCTTTTTGATTTTTGTATTTAGCTATTGTAAAAAAAAGTTTTAAAAAAATCCAATCAATACTTTTATATATTTAAAAGATAACATTTTTTTGTGAGTGAGCCATCCTTAGCACCAAAATCCTTGAATAAAAAACATAATCCAAGATGAGAAGTCAAACTAAAACTTTTGATTGTTAAATTTTTGTAAAAAACATTGTTTTCTCAGTTAGCCCCTCCAATGAAACCTTCCAATGGACGCTCCTCAATGTGACCATTCGATAAAAGCACAAAAGTAGGTATGATGGGCTCCTTCATCAATTACACTTGCTTCTTCCTCTTTTATCTATTTTACAAAAAATACACAATTTTAATTAAATAAAAGTATAAATAAATCCGAAAAAGTAGAAAAATGTGGACCCCATTTAGCACTTCCCACTAACATATTCCATATCACATAAACAAATCTAAAAGTTAGATTTCCAATCCAATGTCATCCCCCACATTCACTCCTATTTTGGAATTCAATTATTCCAAACGATCACCCTACATCTCTATGATAATCATGTAACTTTCAAAGTTAGTAATTTTATACATGTGCTTGTTTGAAAGGTAATTAAGACGTTCTCTTAGAAAAATGAATAAAAAAAATATTGTGTATTAAATTTGCATCATTATGTCATCATAAAATAAAGTTGTACTACGTATATATAATAGCTAAATATGCGTATTAATGATATGTATATAATTGAAAAAAGCTAAAAGCTAGCTAATGACATTACAACTAATGGTACCAGTATGTATGTGGAAAAAAATAAAAGAGTTTTCTTTATATTTCCTTCCATACAAACAAATTGCATGAGGATTTTAGCACTCCAAGACTTATAAGTTAATTTTCAATAATTGCTTCTCAATCACATGATCAAGATCGAGAAACTACATGTCTATGGAGTGCTAATATCTTCATCCAAAGCTAGTAGATGAATTTACTCGATCCTATAAATTGAGCCTCCTATCACTTTCTAACATTCCTTGTTGGTGAAACTCTTACCAACCTTAATTCTAGCTAAAACAATTTGAAACTAATTAAATCATAATCATGCAATTAATTATTACAAAGATGATAAGTATTTTTCTCTTAGCCCTAGCTTGCTCCATGGTCCCCCAAGATAACCCTGATTTTTTTTTTTTTGATTTTTTTGTTTTAAAAAATGTATCTCTTGGTTATTCATTCAACTGGTCCATGCATTCTTCTTTTTGTCTATCAATTGGATTGAAAGCCATATTCCTTTCCCTTTCTTTTCCCCATATTCACAATTTCTTTTTCCTCCATTTTCTTTTCTTGCTCCCATGTCCTTGCTAGTACTACACTCTTAAAATCATATGGCTGCATTCTCATAACGTCATCTAATCCACCATCTTCTTTCTTTCTTTCTTTCTTTCTTTCTTTCTTTCTTTCTTTCTTTCTCCCTTTTCTTTCCTCGATCGATAGATCTCATCAATCGACTAATCTCGATCTTTCAACTTGTATAGGGAGATTCCGTCTAAGAGATATATACTTCCCTTTTTTTTTCGATCACCATCGTATCAAGAATAAATTCTTATGAATATTATTATTATTATTATTATCATCTAAAAGTTCCTCCAAACGTAGGTGTCCAAAAATCTACCGTGGTCTCATGTGTTACAGGAAACGTGCTAGAAACCGGTACCAAGCATAATCCTCGACTCCTTAGATCTTGTTTCGGACCGTCTGAATCAATCTTCGCCTTTTCGTTACTCTACATTAAGGCATAATCACCCCACATAAATTTATAATATGCTATAGTATTGTTATTAATTAATTAAACAAAAAAAATCTTAGTTAAAAAATTAAAGCGAATATATACCGGTTGATGTTGTTGGTAGGAGCCTCCACTTTTCAAGTATGGGTTGCTTAAAACCTGTAAATAAATAATAATCCCATTTTGTATATATTAGAATAAATGAAACTTTTCGACCTATATTTGTTTATTTATTTTCTAATTTTGTCATAATATTTTAAATAAAAAAGAAGATTAATAAACTTACACTGACTTGTTCATGGAGAAACTTGATATACTCAATGGCCTCAGAGAGGACAGACGCAGTATCAGTCTGTAAAAGGTATAAAAAAGGAAATAAAGAAATATACCATGATTCATATATGGACCAATAATATTAATTAGTGTGCAACAAAAAAAATAATAAAAGCATAAAAAGTAAGCTTTTTTCGACCAAAAATTGATTGAAAAATAAAAGAATGACATATAAATGTATGATGAATCATCAATCAGTGCCATGCTTAGCTCTTTTGCTAAAAGTAAAAAATTAAAGCTGATAGAAACGCTAGCTGGGTTTTTTAGCTCCACAGAATCCCCATGGAATTTTATCCTAAATTTCCGTTGGATATATATTTCTAGCATAATTTGGGGTGATTAAGCCTGATATACACGACTAGTGCATGTTTTGGTCTAGAGTGTTTCAACTTTAAATTTTGTGAAATGGTAGTGGTAGTGTGGTACGTTACACAAACACAATTCAACTTAATTATACGATGAACAAAATTGTTGAAATAAATTGAGAAAAGGGTACATTGTTTTCTTGTTTAAAATTTACCTTTCCGAAAGGCGAAACTAATTGTTGAAGCGCAGTGATTCTGTCCCCCATCTTCTCTTTTCTTACCTAGTAAAGAGATTTTCGCACAATCAATCAGTAACGTACGTACAATATACCTGGCTATATCTAGGTAATTCTTTCATCAATGTATTATTTGAACAAATCAAATACGAAGTTGCATATACACGTACAATGAAGGCGGGGTAGAAACTACATCTTATGAAGTATGATTTGTTGAAATAGCAGCATATAACAAATTGTACTGGTATTAAGAATAATGAATACCTTAAATGGTGGTAAAGTTGACGAAGCACCATCGGTGTTCCTCGTTCGTTTAGTACTATTCTCCGGACCATTCTTTTTCACCATTGAGTTTGTATCTCTTACCTCCATTGTAGTCTACCATAACATCAAGTACGTAATGAAACAAATTCAATATAATGCCTTGATAAAATTATATCGACGGGGATTTTAGGAAATATCCCCATTAAGTAAATGACTTACCAGAAATATTATTAAGTTGTCAAAACCCTAGTACGTTACTAAGGTAAAGAATGGAATATAATTAGTTATTTACCTTTGGTTTCTCTTCGAATGTTGGCATGTTGGGCAATTGGGCACCTTGCAACGACGAAAAGAAGTTGGGCCTAACATCAGTTAATGGAGCTGAAGCACTCCAGTAAGGTGCGTTGTTGATAAAATGAAGTTGGTTTTGTTGCTGTTGCGGCGGCTGTTGCTGTTGCTGCTGCTGCTTAGGAGAAGTAGCTCTAAGAAATTGAGGCACTTTCGCCCAAGGAGACGGCAATTGTGACTGTTGGTGATGATCATTTGAAGCCCCCATACCAAAATAATTGTGCTGGTAATTACTTGAATTAAGTTGTTGTTGTTGTTGTTGTTGTTGTTGTTGTTGTTGTTGTTGTTGTTGTTGTTGTTGTGCATGTTGTTGTTGTTGTTGTTGTGCATGTTGTTGCTGGCTATGTTGTTCTGTTCCCATAAGACCCTGCAAGATACTGGAAGGGCTACCGAAAACCGAGCTTGTGGAGGATGAATCCAACTGAAAACTTGAGGGCGCGGTTAGTCCTTGGCAAGTCACCGTGCTTTCTATTGAGCTACCACTAGGAGAAAATTGTGGTTGATTATCTAAGGAAAATCCGCGGCCTAATTGTTTAAACTCCGAGTTAGAATCGTCGTTGCTCGGAAACAGTTTATCCGGCCTCCACTGGTGAAGCTGTGGCGAATTATTACCACCGAACATGACCCCTCCTCCTCCTCCTCCACCACCACCACCACCACCACCACCGCTCGCATCTTGCTGGAAGTTTGTGCTTAGACCCATGCCCTCTTGCAGCATGGACCTAAAGCTATTCTCAGCTTTCTCAGGACTCCTACTGTCCAAAAACAAACAAAAAAGACAACAAAAAGACGAAATTGAAATCAAAACCATAATTACGCAACTTAAAAATTCTTAAGTCCACTTAGTACAGTACAACGTATTCTTTACGATTCTCCTTAATTATGTTATTTTCTCCATCTCATGATGTTATTTTTTTAAAATAATTAATTGTTGGTATTATAGTAGTACTCACAGTATTGCAGTTTGTTGCTGGTTCCACTCTACCATGGCTTGAGAAGACAAACCAAGACCCACGAGCTGAAGTGAAGAAGCGTCCATCTTATTATCTACCGCGGTTGGCCCCTCGGTCAACCACCCGTAACCAGCACCGCCACCACTGTTAGAGAGGGTTGTAGTTGAGGAAGTTGAGGAGGAGCCGCCACCGCCAACTCCAACACCACCGCCGTCGAACCTACTTCTATTAGTTGATGTAGAATCCCACCAATTTGCTCCTCCACAATATTCTTCAGCCATATTGATAAAAAAAACTATATATATATATATATGTGTGTATATTTAGACCTTGATTTATTTTACTAAGCTTGTGTTACAAGTGATATTTGCTTAGGTTTTTGAGGGGGTTGATGATAAAAATGAAAATAATGAAAAATGGACCGCTACATCTGACCACATATTTATATTGCCGACTTTATACCATTTGAGATGGATGTGGTTGACGATTCAAGTTTTGTTTTTGCTTTTTTTTTTTTTCTTTTTTTTGGGTGATCATGAGATCAAGGAAAGGTCATATTGAAATGAAATTCTCTGACTTTTGTAAAATATTTAAAAACGATGGCTAGCTAAGTAGCTAATGATGTTTGTTAAGTCGCATAATTATCTTCTCTTACCCTAATCCATTTTGTAAACTACATTGAGTGCAATGTTTTAATTTATATACTCCCTCCATTTTCTTTTAATCTACACACTTTTTCATTTTTTTCATTTTTTTCATTTACCATGTATTATACGCATACTCCACTTTTATCAATACATAAAATATAAAAATAACATAGGCATTGGGATTTTATTAAAATGGTCTCAATTTATAGTTATTAGACACACCCAAAGTGTCGATATTGAGAAACATTTATAATAATAGTTTTGTGTTAGCAAACATGAATGTGAAGTAGTGTAAATTAAAACTAAGCTTGGTGTCACACTGTCACTACTTAATTGCTTCATAGTCAATCAAAGTGTGCACAAAAATATAAAGTATTCTGTTTTGAGTCATTGAATATAACCCTATAATGCGAGTAGTTATGTGTATTAAATTGTACATGTACTTAAAAGAAAAAGAAAAAATAAAGGTTGTGTAAAATAACCAAGTTAGCTAATCATGAGAGCAATTCTTTTTGGATGCTAATCATGAGGTACTAAATTCAGAAAATGAGAATCTGCCTTCTGTAAAGCTGTTGTAATAGTGTTATTCTTCCGTCTATGAATGGTTTTATTAGTAGCTACATTTGAGGGAAGGTTGGTGATAGTAGGGGCGGATCCAGAAATTTATAAATAGGGGTCTAAAAAAATTTATAATTTGGTTTATAATTCTCGTATATGCTCATTTAGGGAGTTAAAGTTGAAAGTTAAATAGTTAAAATATTATAAACACTGTAATAAGATGTGTGGAAGATTTAGGAACATTAATTTTTGGGTTTGATAATAATAAAAATCAACACCTAATCCAAATTACAGGGTTAACTTGGCGCGATTCCAAATAAAATGGGAAAAAAAAGTGTATACGACAAGTTTTCATACTTTGAAGGAGATTTTTTTATTACAATTGTCGTTGAAAAATTGCACAAAACGACACTAACAAAAAAAATAGGAATATCATTTTCAATGTATGGGGAATTACACTATTATATAATTAGGCCTCTTAACAGATCAAAAAACATGCAACTATAAGTATATAAAAATAGAGTATAAAATAAATTACTTATATATACTATGCCAATTACAAAATTATTTTGAAGAAAAAAGTAACACTATTAATATTTTGTATTTTTGTAAAAGCAAAATCATGAATCATATAAAAATAAAATAAAAAATAAATGAATAAAGAAAAAAGGACCAACAAAAGGGTGAAAAAAAAATGAAGAATTTAGAAGGTAGAAGGACAAGTAAAGGCAAAAAGTAAAAAAAAAAAGAATATGATCAACATTTTCCTCTTACTAGGATTTGAATCCAAGTGATCCAATAAGCATAATAATCAAGGAACCACTAAGCTACAAGTACATTTTACTGTCTACATTACAACTTAATTAATAATATACTGTATTAAATATTCAAGTACAATTAATTACCTCAAAATTAATTTAACAGAATTTTTTTTCAAATAATGAGGGTCCCTTTAGACCCCTCCAGAGACATATAGGTCCGCCACTGGGTGATAAGTAGACACCTCATAAGATGAATTTGTTTGAAAATAATAATTGAGGCTCTAACTTGTCACTTCAATAAATATAGTCCATTGTTAGATAAGAAGTATATATATATATATACTCTGATTGATCTCTTTGTTTCGAAATACGAAATAATTGATATGTTGATAGTGTAACTTGAATACTCATAGTTATGCATTTTCATGTGTTATGATCTAAGTAGTGGAGAGTCTAGAGGTATATAATATGCATATGTGTGTGCATGGAAACAAGGGTAATTACTCCGTACATGTACTAGCTACATCTAATTAAGTATTCATACGTATTATCCCTAATTAAGCATTATTGCCTTAATTAGGTATTCACAGTTTTCATGTGCGTAAGATACGTATAATAAACTACTTGATCCCTCCATTTCTGAATACTTAAAATAATTTGACTTACACACTTGTAAAATGGCAATACACTATTTTGACTGTAATTATATGCAATTATATATTATTAAAATATATATATATCACTTTATATATATATATATATATATATATATATATATATATATATATATATATATATATATATATATATATATATATATATATATATAAAGTGATATTTGAAAAATATACATTAAGCTAATCCAACTACTACTTCCGTTTCAAACTGATCTTTATATTTTCGGTTTTAGTCAGTTTCACTATTTTTGGACAACGTGCATGAGCTTTTACTATTTTACCTTTCTTACCTCACAAATTTTACAACTTTCCACACAATTTCTCTTATTTTATTTATTTTTTCTTAGACGCGTACCCACCTTTCTTTGTACAAATATCTCTTACTTTATCCATATTATATTGGAAAATTTGGTAATATTAATCCAACCTTTTGCCGATTTTCTTTTATTAAGCCCACCTACGACATATTTTTTAATAATCCCACCTTTACCACCCAACGTCTTTTATTGGGCCCAACACGTCATAAACCTATTGTCGGCGGTAATATATCCCTACGTGGAAGTACTCTCTCTAGATGTATTCAGTCATCATCATCAATTCATCACCATCTCGATGATTTTTTCACCAGTTATCGGTCACTTAAGCCCAATAAAAGTCGTTGGGTAGTAAAGGTGGGATTATTAAAAAATATGTCGTAGGTGGGATTAATAAAAGAAAACCGGCCAAAGGTTGGATTAATATTACCAAATTTTCCTATTATATTATATTCACTCATTTTTTTACACATAATTTCTTTGTCTTAATATTTGTGCAAATAGTAACTGTAAAAATCATTTTTAAACGGATGTAGTACATATTACACAATACCATTTAATTTTTGTATATTAGTAAAAAAAAAATGGTCAAAATTAATGTATAAATATTGTAAAGTCAAAATTTTACAAGTGATTAGGAACGCAGGGAGTATGTTTTAGCCATGACTCCAATTTTGAATCTCTTTACTCAGCAAAAGGTTGTATCTCTACACTACAAGAAATTGTACCATTAACGACGGGAAATCCCGTCGCTAAAGGCGAATAATCGTTGATTAATGACGGGATTTCCTGTCGTGAACCGGTCATAAAAGGGGGTCTTCGTTAATGGAAAATCCCTCGTTAACCCGTCGTAAAAGACATTTGCGCCGGTTGTTCCCGTCTTTGTTTAGTTGTTTGCCCCGTCGCAAAAGGCTTTTGCGACGGGACTTTTGACCCGTCGTAATTAGATTGTCGTTAAAGATACAAATTTTTATAGTGCTAATATAACTTCCGTATCAAAATAATTGCACTTTTTTGCCTTTTTTGTTTGATAACCCACAACCTTGATAATTAATATTTATATTTTTTTAATTATTTAATTTATAAAAATAAAAATAAAGTTGACAGTTTGGAAATATACATCGAGGCTAATCCTAATAAGTTTTTACATTATTACCTACATCTAGGATAAAAAGTTAAAACGGCATAACTATTTTAAAATGGAATAAGTATATTTTTATTGTACCAATTATAAAATAGTGATTGCATTAGCATTATTTCCTTGCACGGGCATATATAACAACTAACAAGTGCCATAAAACCTAAACACGTACGAGTACATAGTTTAGCTACATTTAGTGTGGATTAACATTAACACTTTATGTCAAAAATAGTTAAAAAATAAAGGGAAACAAAATCTTGTAACATGGAATTTGTCGAACAAATATCTCAACGGGGAGTTGAAGATTCTATGCCCGCCATTAATTTATTAAATTGATAATATAAACTCATATTTCTGTTTAATCATAAGCCTTATTGATGCTCATGTGCCTTTTCTAGTTCTGACACATTTTTGTGTGTTTTTGGTAACACAAGTTGCCAGAATTTCGAAAGAGCAAACGGATGTTCTATCTTATTCTCTCGATCTGCTCAACATATTTGCTGGGTATTACTTTTTCCGCTTTAAAATAGTTGCAATACTTTATTTTTTGCACTATTAACATAATCTACTTTGTTTATTTTTGATGATCTATACTTTAGAAAAATATATTCATGTGGGATCTTATTCGCATTTCCCAGTCGAAAAGAGGGGTTCCTTTTTCGTCTCGAATTTTTCATCGAACAAATAAGGGAAAAAAATCATATTGAAAACGCTCCTAACTCAAGCCCTTCCTTCGTAGAGCCGTGTATTGTAAGTGATCCTAACCTGTCCGGAGCGAGCCTCCCATAGAGGCAAGTGAAGTTGGTGAGCCGTATGATGGGAAACTATCTCCTGCGGTTCGGAGAGGACTCAGTTGTTAGTTAGTACCCTCTTGGTTTCGGAGTGGACCCTTTCACTCTATTTTATTATATACGTTTAGTGAAAAGAATGTTTTTTGATACACCTAGGACATGGATCGTGACAAGTCGTTACTACTAGCAATTACTTCCTCTTTTATTACTTCATCCTTTCCATATCCTTCTCCCTTGTACTCAGTTACTCATCAAATGGTACTCAGTTTATATCTTTAAGTTCGATCATTGACAAGGTTCAAAGAATGGGTGAGCCATTGATAAAGAATCGATTACAAACCACAATGCTAACAGATGGTGGGCCTCCGCTTTTTATTTTCGTTAATGAAACCTGCCAATTATTATGGACTCAAATCATAAGGTAATGTCAATTCACTTACTTGGAACAAGTCAGGAAAAAAATGAGGATTTTGCCAAAAGCATAGCTTTAGCGAGTCAACTTAAGCTTCGGTTTAGCGATTACATACCGAAAGCTTCGCTTAAGCTCAACTTCGAGCTTTAGCAAGTCAACTACCTCAGTGCTATAGTTTCATTCAAGTCGATATTGTACTTTACTTAAAAGAGATTCGTAGGCGAAAGCTAGTCTCCTAAACGAAGCTAGTCTGGATTACAGGCTAGCGATTGAAGTGAAAAGAGCTTGATAGATCATGATTTGTTCTCATTCATTCTACTTCGACCACCCTACAATAGCTACTTGGGGATCCACTATGGAACGGGTTTCCCGCCTTTTCTCTGCTTGAACTATGGCCATAGAAAGGAACTGAAGTGGATGGACCCTATCTTCGGTTATCACTTGATCGATTGAATCTCTTCTGTCCTATCTTGTATAACCCGGCAGGAACAACCTGACTCAGGGATTTCAGTAGAGAAACTACCGGAGTCATATCTAGCTATCAAAGAAGAAGCTTACAGGCCTTATCCCAATTAAAGTGAGGGAAGGAAGGCAAAGATAGCTAATAGCAGCTCAGCTCATATTGGCCCGGCCTTATTCAACTACCAGCACTGGATGATTCGTCTTAATGTATATTTTGGGAAAACCAATTTTAATAATTTTTACTTATCGGTAACTAAATATATTAATTGCTCAAAATATGCATTGGCAAACTTGAAAAACAAAGAGTTGCAACTAAAAAGAATCGGATGAAATACTCCCTCCGTATTTAAATAGGAGATACACTTACCATTTTTTGTTGTATTTAAATAGGAGATACACTTGTCATTTTTAGTAACTTTTCAACCCCACCATCTACTTAAATAATATATCTAATTTATCCTATGACCCACTGCCACATTAAACAATTAATTTCATAAATCCTCACACACACCCCCTCCAAAATTTAATGGTCCCTACTTATTTTACTTGATTAAAATATTTACCCCAACCCCACTTGCTTTATTATTTTATTTAATTCAACTATTCTTCTATAAGACATGTGCCCGACTAAGTGTATCTCCTATTTAAATACGGAGGGAGTACTACAAAGTACTTCCTTAATTCAATCATCCCACTTTTATTGTTCCGTATTTGTTTTTTGGGTATTTTTGTTTTAGATTTCTTCATGCCTAAAAATAGTACTCCGTAAGTTTTTTCACTCACTCTAGCTTCTCCTTATGAACCCTCTTTACCAATTCATGTACACGTTTTATACTCAATTCTTAATAAAATGAAATTAACTATGCATAGCATAGTTAAATAGGAACAGAAGGATAATTTACCGAAGTCAAAAGTGAATTGCACTATTATCACCAATTAGAATGTCGTGCGTGGATTGGAATTGTATGATGATATTTGATACTACCCTAATACGGGGAGGATGAACAAAAGATTATTAATTCACTACAAAATAACCAGTTTATAGTTATTACAGAGATGGATTCCCTCTCTAATTAGTATAAATCTGTCTCAGAGTTAGATACAGTCATACAGACTTGAGATAGGAATAAGGCATCCCTAGCTATAAAGGTCGTCTCAAAATATTTGAGACGAAATTTTGGCAAATCTGTTACAACTTTGAGACCAAATATTTTAAATACATATATAATACTATCTCTAGCATTATTTAGATACACGCTTATTATTTGCCACCCCATTACTTAAAACCTCCCCATTTATTTACCCGTATACCCTTTTTTATTTACCCCCCTCATTCAACATTTACCCATATATCCGCCCCAAATCTTACCACCACCGCTGGCCACCACCGCCGGCCACCACCTTCAGCCACCATCGCCGTCCACTACCATCACGTCGTAGGCGACAAAATGGCCGAGTCTTCACAAAAGTTTTTTTTTTGTCCGAGTTTTTCTTTAGAAACTTATGCATTTTTAGCTTGTACTACGTACCATGGTACAGCTTATGAATTTTAAGTTTGTACCATGGTACAGAGTTATGAGTTTTTAGCTTCGACCATGGTATTGACTTATGTAGTTTAAGCTTGTACCATGGAAGGAGCTAAAAATTCATAAGTCTGTACCATGGTACAAGCTAAATATTCATAAGTCTACATTATTTAAGATTTTGATTTGTTGTTGCATTTGATTTAATGTAATCGAAAAAAAAATAGAGACTTATGAATTTTTAGCTCATTCCATGGTACGCACTTATGAATTTTAAGCTCCTTTCATGGTACAAGCTTAAATTGCATAAGTCAATACCATGGTCGAAACTAAAAACTCATAAGTCTGTACCATGGTACAAACTTAAAATTCATAAGCCTGTACTATGGTACAAGCTAAAAATGCATAAGTTTCTAAAGAAAAATCCAGACAAAAAAAAAAAACTATGGTGAAGACTCGACCATTTTGTCGCCTACGATGTGATGGTAGTAGCAGGTGATGGTGGGCGGAGGTGGTGGTCGGCGGTGGAGGGGGTGGTGTGAGAGATTTTGAAAGCAAAATTAAGTAAGGATAATAATAGAAAATAAGGAAAAATAGTGGAACAGTTTTGAGTAATAATGGGGCGCCTTTTAACGCTCCACTTTCAATAATCCATCTCAATACGTATCCATATCGAAATCCATTTTTAATACTTTGTAATTTGCGGTGATTAAGTAACCCTAGTGGGCATAGATGGAAATAAAAGTTTTAAGATTAAACCCAGGGCTCTTGTTAAGGTGTACTCTGTAATACAAGTATTTTGTTAAAAAATCCTCTTTTTCAAAATAGTTACACACCGTATTCTTTCTAAAAATGTCATAATAGTTACTCCCTTCGTCTCTTTTTGTTCTTTACGTTTGATATTTTTCACGCGTTTAACGATTACTTAATTTGCATCGAGATTGTACAATTTTTTATTTAAACAAGATAAATTACGTTTATTTATAATGTTTTCACTTTTATCAAAATTCTGATATTGGAAATTGAGAAAAATTTAATGTCCCAATGAAAAAGTGTGAGAGATTATATGACACAATGGATTTAATTGGTTAAAATAATAATTGGACACAAATTTTGATAGAATACTAAGTCATTTATGTGATAATATAAAAGGAAATGTAAAGAACATTTTGAAATACCCAAAAAAGAAAACGTAAAGAACAAAAAGAGACGGAGGGAGTACCTACTTTCTCTTTCCTCCTTTACCGTGCATGGCCGTAGTAGTCAACTAGTCCTGACCGAGTCCGGATCCTCTAGAGTTTTAATAAAACTCTACAAGGTAGAGTTGTATCTACACCATACATTTTAAAATCAATGGCTCATATTGATGAGAAAAAATAGGAAATTTTGGAAATATAATATATCAACCATTGATTTTTCATTTAATGGTTGATATGCTCTAACTCTACCTTGTAGAGTTATTTTAGAACTCTAGAGGATCCAAAACCGTCCTGACCACCGCCACGCCACCTCTGCTATTTTTCCTTCCTTCCACCCGAGCATGTACCATTGTCACCATTACTTACCAGTTACCACATCAGTATTGTTACAATGAGTAACACACTAGTTCTCCTCCTTTTAAAAAAATAAGTATTAGGTCTATCAAGTTCTGATAAGTTAAAATCGGGTCAATAAGTTATATTCAGATCCTACAAGTTCCAATCAGGTCATATAAATTGACTCTCTCGAAATTACTCTCTTGCAAATAGGTGTGTTCATGTTCAATAAATTCGAATCGGGTTTCATCAAGTCATATCAGGCCGATCAGATTTAATCGGTTCCAATAAATTTAGATAATTTCAGATAAAGATCAATTTAGACAAATTTGGGTTTCATTAGGCGAATAAAAAGCCAACCTCCATGGTAGAGCTGTCAAAACAGTTATTCAGATTGGGTCCGAGTCGGGTCAACTCGGGTCTTGGGTCATGATCAGGTCGGGTCGTGTCGAGTCATTTTGTGATCAAGGTATAGATCTGGTTCGATCGGGTTGGTTTTCGGTCGGATAATGTCGTTTTTTTTCCATTTCGGATATAGGCCGGGTTTGGGTCGAAGCATGTTCAGGTCGGGTTCAACTTTTGGTTCGGGTCTTATCTAGTCGGATTAATTAAGCCAATTTCATAGTAGGTAATTTTGGGTTCATGTCAAGTTCGGATTAGATAATTAATTATCGGGTCGTTCAAAACTCAGGTCGGGTTCACTCCCGGACACGGGTCAAGATCTGGTCCGATAACTATCGGGTTTGGTCAAGTTTTTAACCCATGATCATTTTTTTATATATTTTAAAAATGAATGTTCAATTTATTTCAAATTTGAGTTTTATTTTAAATCAGGTTAACATGTGTTCTTATCAAGTCAATAAATATGTAAAGTTAATATGGATTTTAATTCAATAACTGATGTGGTCATCACAAATATTTACTCCACATGTCGAGTCACTAACAGGTTATATCGGTTATTAATCGGGTTAAGGTCATTGTTTGGTCGGGTATCGAATCAGGTTCGGATCATTGTCCGGTCAGGTAGTTCGGTTTATTGGATATCTTTCAGTCAGGTGACGTGTTCGAATTCGAGTCATACAACATCGAGTTAAGAGGGTTAGGTTTTGTCGGGTCGGGTACAGATTGGGTTACGGGTTGCCTGTTTTACCAAAATATTGGGTTATGATCGATAACGGGTTCGATCTATTTAGGGCGGGTTTTAGAGTAGGGTTAGTTTTTGACAACTCTACTACATGAAGGTTCGATTTGGTTGTTACGGTTAGGGACAAGTGAAGGTGGTAGCGATTCCATAAGCTGGTTTAAGGCTTTTGATGAATTGGGTGGCCAAGGGTAGATCGAGTAGTCCTTTTGACTTTGGCGCGACTCGGCGGCGCATGTGTTTTGTGTCCACCTACCACTCTCACACTTTCTTAAACAAGAGTTACACCCATTCCCCAATTAATAAACAAGGAGAATATGAAGAGTTTTTTCCAATGTGAGACTCTTTAATTTTACTCTCTTTTCTGTGTTTCCCAATGAGAATTTACAACAGTAACCAGATTAGCCGTAATAATTATGAAGACTAAGTTTAAGGCTAAAGGCTTGACCTATGTTCAATCCTTATCATAGGCCTCAGTTAGAATGGCTCTGGTTTGTATAAAACTCTAAAAACTCAAAGGCGATAGAAAGAAAAGGAAACTTATTTTCCGAAACACTACACGATATCAGAGCCTATCAGCATAGGAAATCTAACCATCCAAATAACAAATTTTCCTTTCTCCTACACGGCTTAACTTGTTGATCATCAACAACAAAACATTGGAGGCAAAATTGATCTTATGTCTCTCAATATATTACCTCGACTGATTTTATAATGAACCATGTAATCTAATATCTCGTACTACCTCCGTTTCAGAAAGTTCTTTACGCTTTGGAAAATGTGTCAAAAGTATAAAAACTTTGACTGTAAATTCTCACCATTATATACATCAAAACGTTACATGTAAGAACTTGTTAGATTGGTCTCGGGATGTATTTTCTGAGTATCAAATTTTTATAATTTTTTCACATACGAAATTGGATATATTAGTAGTTAAATATTGCATTGGAGTCCGTGCAAATAGTAATTATAAAGATCTTTTTGAAACGGAGGTAGTAGGTTATTAATAAGTCACTATTATAATACTTGGTCGAGGGAAATTCAATTATCCCTTCAAGCTCAACACAAATTTATTTGTTTGTTGGTATATCAATCACCAATAACCTATATCAATCGCCATGCGGACGATGATATAGGTCGCAAGTTGCGACAACAAAATGTTGTCGCAATCTTATGTGTCGGCGTTTTATTGGTACACGTAGGCACCACATAGGCTACACGTCATCAATTTTTTTTTACTATCAATTCAATATTTTTACTATGAAAATATATAAATAAGGTAGTCAATACAAATAAGGAAACAAATATTTATTATATTTATAGTAAATATATATTTCTTTTTATCTTATAAATTACAAATTAAAAAAATAAAAATTATAATCTAATAATAACTATTTGTGTAATTAAAAAATAAATCGAATTAATTTAAAAAATACACTAAATGATAATCTAATAATATATGTAAATAAAAATTCATAATTATACATTACTTTAAAATATTATTTTAATTTTAATGATTAGGTTAGTTTTAGGTTTTTTTCATAGTCCCCTCAAAAAAAAAAAAAGGTTTTTTTCATAGTAAAAATTCCGTTCGTCTCTCCAGCCACACGAGCCAGTAGTTCTCAAGTTCATCTAGAGAGGAAGAACGGCACTTTAGCAATACGTCCATTGAAGAACAATTTTAAAATTTGAAATTCACTCTTTCTATAGCTTTTTTTGTGAATTTATGACTCTTAATTTCATCCGGGTGCTTTGTATTTCTGTATTTCTTGTTGTTTTTCGCTTGATTTTGAAAGTGGATTTAAAAATTAGTTTTTTTTGTGTGTGAAATTATGTCTATAAATTCCATGTGGGTCTATTAAAGTTGATGAATTTCTGCGAATTTTTGCAGTTCTTAATGTATTTTAGCTTGAATTTGAAATTGGTTTGCCTGATTATAATTTGGGTGAATGGAAAAGACGAAGGTGGATGAACAAAAGTTACAAAACCAATAATGCCGAAGTACTTTTCCTAATATTTTATTTCCAATGCATTTGTAAATTATATTATTCAATAGGTAAATTTGGAATATAATTAAGATTTTTCTACCTTTTTTGTAACATGTATAATATGTTATAAAATCTAAATATTTTGGTTTCCAAATACATTTATGATACATAGGCGTGCCATGTCACCATTGTGACACGGCTTAAAGGTCGCATGTTGCGACCTTTATCATTTCCGATCGCCATGACCCCCCTCTATGACTTTGGATATATAATAATTTCTGCAAGAAGATGTATTAGTTAACTGTAGTTGAGATGGTTTATGATGCTGCTTGGTGTCTTGAGTTCACACCCTCTTATTTGCTTTTTTATTTTAACTTTAGAATTTTTTTTGTTTTATTAAGTGAGTCCTAATTTTCTTTGTATCAATTTAAAGCCTCGTCTATAAAATATTGTGAATCTTACGCTCATTTTACAAAAAAAAAAAAATATATCCAAATTTATTCAATGTTTATGCCCGAGATGTATTAGTTTGGCCCCTTTATTGAAATTTTTTGGCCCCGTCCCACTACTTGATTGTATTATGTATTTATTTTTTTATATGGAACCAATGATGGTGATCCCCTTATATGACTACGTACATACTTAATGGTAAAAATGTAACGAATTTTTCGAAAATCGGTAACTTGAATTGCATACTACAATATACAAGTATATAAAAGAATTGAACAACAAGGTTATAAATTTATATCCCTTCCAATAAAAAAGGATTTTTTGTCATTTAACATCTTAAAAAAATTAGTTTTTGTAATTAAACACCTTTCTTATTTTTTTATTATATTTAAACACCTTAAAAATCTAAAAATTTATAAATCAACACCGCTTAACGATTTCCATAAAAAAAAAAACGTTGATTTTTAATCATGCTATAACTTCCAAAGCATAATTTGATGGTAGAAGGAGTTGTTTACCACCATATCATGCCTTGGAAACTTTAGCATAGTTAAAAACTAATATTTTTTCTAACAAAAATTGTCAAGTGGTGTTGATTTCTAAATTTTTTTGTTTTATAAGGTGTTTAAAAACAATAAAAATAAGTAAGGTGTTAAATTACAAAAATTAGTTTTTTTAAAGTGTTAAATGACAAAAAATCCAAAAAAAAAGTTTATAAATTTATATGGTAGAAAGTTTTCCTGTTCTTCATTTTTACATCTAATGCACTCTATTTTTAAATTCCAATGTTATTCATTTTACATCAAATACACATCAACCTTAGTTGATCGTGAAGGAGACGTCACCAAATACATAATCCGTATTAACAAGTTAACTAAAGTCGTACTAAGTTTACTAGCGAGTTGAAAAAAGGTCAACGAGTGGAATGGTGATGTGGGGCCTACACGGTGCACGCGCGGAGGTTGAAGAGGAGACAAGAACAGACTCTGTGGAGAGTCGTAAGTCAGCCATGTTAATTCTCTCTCAGAGTCAGAGCCCGACAATGACCTCTTATTCTTCTCTGAATCATTACCACTCCCATTAATTTTGCTAATTCCTCACTACTCTGCATTTAAGCTATAAAAAATTCAAAAATGATAAAAGTCGCAACATATGATATATTTTTAAAATGTGTCACAATAATGACATGTCATACTTATGTGTCTTGATTTAAATTGAAAATTAAAATATTTAAGTTATATAACCTATCATACATGTTTCAAAAAAAGATAGAAAAGTCTTAATATTATAATTTGTTTCTTTATTTATATCGACTACCTTATTTACATATTTTCATAGTAAAAATATTGAATTGATAGTAAAAATATTATGATGACGCATAACCTACGTGGCGCCTTTATGTACCAATTAAACTCCAACACGTAAGATTGCGACAATTAAATATTGTCACAACTTGCAACCTTTATCATCGCCCTAAAAAATTATACGATTAACAACAAGAAATTCCTTCGATAAATGTCAATAGTGATGGATTTTTATTGTTGTGAATCCGTCATAAAAGGGGGCCGTAATTGATAACAAAATTCCATCATTAGTTCGTCGTAAAAGGTATTCTCGTCTTTATTTGTTACTTTTTAGCTCCGTTGCAAAAGACTTTTACGACGGGATTTTTGACCCGTCACTATTGAGTTGTATTTTTTTATGGGATTATATTTTCTCATCTTTAATTGGCCCTTAAATCCCATTAGTTTACCTTATTTTTCCTCATCTAATTTGATTTTTTTTGATCGGTTAAAGTTTTAATTTGGTCTGATCTAATCTGAAATAATTTGTAATTTTTTTATCTAAACTGATTTGATTTTTCAGGTTAAATTTTTTAATAAAAACTTATAATTAGTATTAATAGTTTAATAATTAAAGTCCTACTACTCCCTCCTCTCTCTCAAACGCTAGCCTCCCCTATTTATTTCTAAAGGGACTTCCGTCGGTTTTTACCGAGGGAAATCCCAATCTTTGTTTTTTTTGTTTTTCCTTTTGTTTTGTTCGTTTGCTTTTAGGTTTACAATAATTCTTCCTCCTTTGCGAGGATCTTTTCTTCCTCGAAAGACAGAGCATTTCTTCTCCTCTCTTTGAAGGAGACTTTTTCTTGTTTTTTCTATTGTCCAAGATTACGGTTCTAATGGATTACCGTGAAATTGGTTTATTGCTAGAAAATTATGTGGGATTACAAAAGTTATCAATTTGTTGAATGCAATTAGATGAATCAGATGAAAACCACCCCCGAGACTACAACAAATCGTTAGATTGTCCCTCCGAAAAAGCTGTATATTCCAACGATACGTGTGAGAGATGTCCCACAATGCAAGATCTACTCAACGATCGTAGTTTTGATGAGGGAAACCTTTATTTGATTCGATTTGTTATGTATTTGTTAGATTCAAATTTCTTTTGTAGATGTCGTATGACTTTTTATTAATGAATTACTTTTACTATAAAAAATAAATAAAAAAAAGTCGTACTCAATACTACTCGTCAAATAAATTTCATTCAAAATTATTATATTGTTATTGTAAATTACACATTATATATTTAATTTTGTTCATGATTTAACTACTCCCTTCGTATAGAATCAATTGGTGCACTTTCCATAATCGACCGTATTTTATTAATTGGGGCACTGTCCCTTTACAGAAATTTTCCCCCTTATTTTATAATTTCCTTCTTTCCCAAAGGACCCCACTAGTAATATTTTATCATTTATTCCTTATTTTTCTTTCTTTTAAATGTTTTAATACATCAACTATCTTTTATTTTATTTTTATTCTCCATTTACTCCACTTACATGAGTTACATCTTAGTTGAATAAAATCAATCATCCTCATTAAACTCCATGCCGGTCAAAGTGCACCAACTAATTTTATACGGAGGGAGTATTTCTTTTACTTTTCCCATTCATTTTTTAGTTGACACAGTTCTTTTATCACGTTTTCCAATGCAATATTTCAATTATTCCCATCTTTAATTATCAATGGGGTAAAAAATTAAATAAACAGTTGATATTATAAATCTATGCAATGACACAATTATAAAAAGACCTCATATGACTATATTTTTTTTCTTAAGTATAAATTACAATTGATAGTCAAAGTAGATTATATAAAATTGTGTCAAAAACGGCTTGCTTTTAGACGCAAACCAAGCCTTAATCCCCAAACAAACACTACGTGCCAAACTCGTACAAATAGTACGAAGGTACATTAATACAAAACAAAATTAAGGACGACGTCATCGTCCTTGTTTTGGTGGATCCTGGGCCACGTCACCAGCGCCAGGCGCTGGGCCTGCGCTAGGCGCAAATGGCTTTTGGATTTTAGCCGCTTAATCCCCTATTTAAACCCCCATTTCCTAAGCAATTGGAGATGCACATTGGAATACATCATCGTAATCTCGACATTTCCTCTCAAAATCAAATACAAAATTCAAGTTCAAATCTACAATTTCTATCCTAATTCCAAAACATTTAAGAAATTGGGAGCACTAATTGGAAAGCTAACCTAGTCCTAAATAGGTAATTCCGAATCCCTAATCAAATCATTATGATGATTTTTACTCTTCTACATTTCTAAATACAATTCCAAGGATGTTGTCATTTGAGTTCATGCTCATGACTAACTAGGAAAAACATGTCAAAAGTGTCATCTTTGGGGAGATTTCATTCTTGAAATTCTTCCCAAATGATTGTCCAAGTACCTTTTCAATAATATCATAAAAGATTCAAACTTTGATTTCAAAAATGATTACTAAGTTAATGCTTTTATTCTTAAAAGTATTCCTTACAACAACCACACAATTTTACAAAATCCAAACCTTTTCAAAAAGTTCAAGGATGTTTATGAAAAGTGCAATTCCTTTTCTAAACTAAAACATATGAACATCCATCTTTTATGTTCAAATACAAGTCCCATTTTCAAGATTCTATGATGTTTAAGGTTGTTTGTAATCACTTCCTTAACTAGAATCAACTTTAAAAGTTATGGAGCACATTAAAGGTGAGACCTTTTTAACATTAAAAGATTTAAACTTTAAGAATCAAGTCTCCTAATTTCAATATTCAAGTTCTGTTTCAATAATCAAAGTCAAGGATGCTTTATGATGAGCAACTCATCTAAAGTTGAGATTTTTAGATAATTGAATCTGTGTCGGACACACTTATTATTAAGTAGTTGTTTGGCGTTCGGATCTCAAGTAGAATAATACAATTTCAATATGCATTTCAATATCGCACTTCAATACCACAATTCCAATACCGCATTTCAATATCGCACATTTCAATATCTCACCTTTATTCTTGAAATTTCAATTCCGCACTCTTTACTCACCTTATTTTAAGGTAATGTGGTTTTGTACGCATTTCAATAATTCTTTTATATCTTGTGATGATGCTTTATATGTTTATTGCTTTCATCACCTCACATGCTAAATTCAACAACATACAAAAGGTTACATCACGCTTAACAAAGATAATTCTTGGACAAACCGGCCTTAGGTTCTTTTAATTAACTTTAAAGCAAAGTGGCCACATACAAGTGGCAATTTCTATGTTCTAAAATGCATGCCACAACCAACTTAGCGTCATGATTAGGATTATTCGAAAACGATCCTTGTCTTGCACTCGAATGTACTTGCAAATCTCGCAAAATAAGCAATTCGTTCCCTTGCCCGAATCTCACCCATTCGGTTTCTAAGATTCAATGCCTTATCCACAAGAGTCAACTTTGGTCTTTCCAAACCGGATCCTTAAATATTGTTTTGTGACGACTCCTTCGAAATTCAAAAATCTACAAAACCCGTAGGGGGAAAACAAAGCCACGATGCGGGAAAAACAACCCCCTACAATTACCTACATACCTAAATGTACAATAATTTATTATACACCGGGTGCGAACAAGACTTTTTTTATGAAATATTGTATTAATATTAATATTAATAAACAATTTAAAAAACGACAAAAGATTTAGATGTTTATGAACAATCCTACAAGATATTTCACATACGTCGCACTCCATATATTCTTTAATGCAGGTTCTCCACATATTTCCTTCTGATTTGGACGTGTTCTGGATAGACTAGTTATGATTCGGGCGTGATCTTGACATATGGGTCCTGATATGGACATGATCAGTAGAAATTGGTTCTAATATGGACATGACCTGGATATACTTGTTCTAGTCTAGGCATGATCTCGTCATATTGGTTCTGATCAGGCCATATTGGTTCTGGTCTGGACATGATTTGGATAGATCGATTCCCATTTGCATATGATATCGACAGATCGGTTATGATATGGACATGATAGAAATAGATAGGTTATGATCTAGACATGCTATGAGTAGATATGTTCTGGACTTGAAATGAGAAAATCGATGATGATCTGGACATGATTTTATCATATCGGTTTTAATATGACAAATCGGTTTTAGTCTGGTATATCGATTATGATATGGACATATTGGTTCTGATCTGAGTTTATTGAATCAGATCTGGACATGAACTAAACATATTGATCATGAACTGGACAAATTTTTTCTGATCGGGACATGATCTTAATGAATCGTTTCTGATTTTGATATGTATGGATATATATTTGGAAAGATATAATAGAACATAAGATTTAATTAATCGTATGTTAATAGTTTGTTATTGACTTGGCATTTGTATTTAACGTTCTGTATGATACTCAGTCAATATTTATCTTCTTTTAGCTTATAATATCTATTAGATTATGTAATCATTGTAACCTAGCTTAGCCTATTTAAATGCCTCTACACATTCAATATAGTAGCAATCATCAAAACCTTCTCAAAATAGAAATCATCAAAAACCTTCTTAAGCTACTTGGGGATCATCCAAATTACCATAAACTACAAAACTTTGGTTGTTTGTGCTACCCTTGGCTTCCTCCCTATGCTTCTCACAAGTTAGACAAGAGATCTCTTCCATGTATTTTTTTGGCTATTCACCCTCAGAGTACATATTAGTGCGATCATATTTCCACTAAGACTCTTTATGTTTCTCGTCACGTCAAATTTGTTGATGATATGTTTCCCTACCTATACCTATCCCCATCCTCTTCTTCTCCTTTCATTTTACCGGCCTATGGATGAATGGTGCAGCCTTTCCCTCAATGTGAAAATGCATTCCCCTGCAACACCTCCAACCACTACACAAACTTCGACGTAAACCTTCCTACCACAACAGGAGAAAGACATGTCTCCTCCTCCACCCACTAGAACTCTTACAACAAGGCTGCAAAGTAACATCATCAAGCCCAATCCAAAATATGTCATTCCACTATTATGCAACTCTCAAGGATCCTCAATGGTGGGATGCTATGATTGAACAACATGTTGCCTTGACTCATAATTCTACATGGGAGTTAGTTCCGCATCATCATTCTCAGAATATAGTCGGGTGTAAGTGGGTGTACCGTATCAAATACAAACCACATAATATGATTGAATGGTACAACACTCAGCTTGTGGGAAAAGGATTTCCAGCAACCAGGGAATGATTATTCAAACAATTTTAGTCCGGTAATTAAACCAAATATTGTTCATCTCATGCTATCTTTTGCAGTCATTAATTAATGCCTGGCCTATTCGGCAACTTGATATCAACAATTTATTCCTTCAAGGCCACCCTGAAGGAAATAATGCCCTTGGTCTAAGTATGCATTCTATGATAAGTCTAATAAATGCGGTTCAGTATTAATTAACAAGTTAATAATTCAGTGAGATCAAGTGAGCTGAATGCCTAGCTAGAGGCCGCTTCAGTTCAAGTGGAATTAATGATATTAATCCACAGCTTACTCTTGACTGAACCCGTAGGGTCACACAAATAGTACGTAAACGGATCAAGTATTTAATGGCATTAAATACACCATCTATGAATATTCGGAATCGACGGATCTTGGTTTTAGTGGGAGCTGAGATCGTCACAGGCAAGAAATGAATACTCCGGAAACGATGATATTACCGGAAACGGAAATATGGATCGTATCGGAAATATAAATATTATCCAAGTCGTAGATGTTGCCGGAAACGGAAACATGGTACGTATCGGAAAATATTATCGGAAATGGAAATATTGCCAGAATCGGAAATATTGCCGGAAACGGAAATATTGTCAGAATCGGAAATATTATCGGAATCGGAAAATAATTCCGGAAACGGAAATATTAAATATTTGTTCGAAACGGAAATTAATTCCGGAATCGGAAATATTAAATATTGTTCGTATCGGAAATGAATTCCGGAATCGGAAATTTAATCGGAAGCGTATCGTACGAATAAGCATCGGACGAGGCCTGCCGAACGAGGGCCCAGCACGAAGCCAGGCCATCGCCCAGCAAGCCAAGCGCGCCACACGAACAGCCAAGGCCACGCCAGACCCAGCGCAAGGCCAGGCCCAGCAGGCCGAGGCAGCGCGCACAGCGCGCGCAGCGCGCGCAGGAGCTGCGTGGGCTTGTAGCTCGCGTAGGCCTCGCTGCGTGGGCTGCTGCTCGCACGCACGCGCATGGGCGGCCCATCGTGGCTGCCGTGTGTGTGTGCGTGAGTGTTTGTGTTCATGCACGATTCCTAAAACATGCAGAGTTCGGTTAATGATTAAATTCCTAATCCGATTAGATAAATTAATTAATTAGAGTTCTTGTAGGATTCTAGGTTTAATTAATTTGTATCTGAATAGGATTCCAATTCCCTTTCCATACACCTATAAATATGTGGCCTGGGTTCACAATTTATAACGAGTTTAAAAAGTATTCAAAGTGAGTTTTTCAGAGAAAAATTCAATCACACATCTTGCTCAAAAGTGCCGAAAATTCTAGTACCTTAAGGGCGATTCTAGTTGGTCAATCTTAAGGCGGATCCGGACGTGCTGTGGACTATCTACGGAGGGACGACACTTGGAGTCCTAAAGACTTGTTCTTGTTCGGTTCGGGCGCAGCTAGGGAGGGCACGCAACAAAGAGTATGCATCTAAATTATGCTATATGATTATGTGTAAATAATATGTATTCCTGGGTTAATGGTTGTTTCCGCATGATTTATGTAATATCATATGTATCATAACCTAACAGTGGTATCACGAGCCCCTTATTATTTTCATAATCTAATTTGCATAAACATGGTTAAATATTACAAATTTGCAAGAATTAAAAGGGGTGATTAATTTTCGTAATTGTTAATTAATTGCAAATTGCGTTTATTTAATTATACGTACGCAGTTTTTCGGCAGTTTCTTCGTTACTCATCCAAATCGAGTGATTTTTGTGTCAATTCCGCATGTAAAAGGCATTCTAAAATTTTGACAAAAAAAATATTTTTCTGCCGAACCCAGAATTCTCAAATTCGAAGCCTAACTATGACTTTTCGAAGGTTTTAGTTTTTCGAATGCAAAATTTCGTAAATTTAAGATGTTAAATTAAATATTTGCGATTCTTGTTGATAAATCTTGAATTTTTGATTGACCTACTGTATATGTTTAACAAGTTTGAATGCCTAGCCTTGTTAATTATGCAATCTAATTTGTAATTATGATTAATTTGTTGAAAATTAAAATAATTTATAATTAATTTGATTTTCATAATTAATTATAATTTAATTAGAAACCTATGATTAAAAACCACCATAAAAATTGTAAATTTATGATAAATTTTAAATTTTTATGACCTAGACTTGAATCCATGTAAATCGGAAATCAATTGAATAATAAATTTTTGATTTTTCGCCCTAAAATTATGAAATTAATATTATTTATTAATTTGTCATTAATTTTAAATATAAATTTTAAATTATTATGCGATTCGTTCATAAAACTTGCACGCACAAAGCAATGGACGCTTCGTGTTACCCTTAAGGGGTGTTGTATAGTGCGGGCATGCGACGACGAGCAAGGGAGCTCGTCGCCCGTGCGGCACGAATGCAATGAGCAAGGGCGTAGTGCACGAGCACAAGGCAGCAGCCCTGCCTTGTGTCGTGGGCCACGAGCTATGAACAAATGGGCATGGGCGAAAGGCAAGCCAAGGCAGTCGCGTGTGGGCAGCAAGCGAGCTGCGCCACAACGCGCACTGCCTCGCGCAAGAGCGCGCAGCCTCGCGCGCAGCGAGCGCAAGCTCGCGTGCCACGAGCGCTGCGCCCAGCGTTGCTCGCGCGCACAGCGAGCGATGTCGCGCGCACAGCGAGCGATGGCTCGCGCGCACAGCATGCGATGGCTCGCGCGCACAGCGAGCAATGGCTCGCGCGCACAGCGAGCGATGTCGCGCGCCTAGCGAGCGATGTCGCGCGCACAGCGAGCGATGGCTCGCGCGCACAGCATGCGATGGATCGCGCGCACAGCGAGCAATGGCTCGCGCGCACAGCGAGCGCTGGCGAGCGCGCACTGCGAGCGATGGCTCGCGTGCGACGAGCGCTGGCGCGCGCGCAGCGAGAACCACAGCGTGCGATGGCTTGCGATTGGTAGAGCAGCAGCTATGCGACGAGCGCATGGGCTGCGCGCATATGGCCAGCAATGGCTGTATGCGTGCGGCCCATGGGCGTGCAATGCGTAGGGTGTTTGCGTTACGATTAGATCGTTTTGAATGTTTAATTTGAAAATTTCAGTTCACGTAATTTTAATTAATTTTAAAATTAATAATTTAAATTATTTTCTTGGATTTTAATTTTGAATATTGTAATTATAATAAATGTTATTTATTCTAATTATTTTACTAAAATTAAAATCATGAATTAATTTAAATAACGACTGAAATTAAATTAAACTCCTTGGATTCAATTATAAATTTATATGAGCTTTAAATTTTAATTAAAATTGTATGTTTCCGGTTAGACTAGAAATACATTTTTATGTTTAAAATTAGTAAAGCATATGAATTTATTGGTTTAAGTGGGAGCGCTTTTTAGTCATAAACTCTTGATTAGGTCTACAAATCCTTAAGGTTAAAACAACTTGATTAGAATTAATAAGGACTGAATAATTGGTAGATTATTGGTGCCCTTGATTAATTGCTGCAAATATTTACGTGATGCATAATGTGTTTTACTAACCAGCTAAGTGGGCCATTCATGATAATGAATGGGTGAATGGTATATATTGTATATGTACTGTTTTGCAGGTTATGAAGTGACTAGTATGGCCCAAGTAGGATAGAAAATATGGTCTGTGTACCATTAATTTGAATGTAATTGGTCTAAAGTACCAAAGTTATTTTTCAATTCAAATATGGTCTGCGAACCATCAAATAGTTGTAATTAGTTATAGCTTATCCTATTTGAAGAAAATGGTGCCTCTCACGGAGATTTTCAAGACGGACTTTGAAGTCAAAGCTTCAAGATGAAGTCGGGCCATACTAGATCACATTTATCTTATGCATGTTTTAAGTTATTTATTGATTTTAAATATGTCTTAAAATGCATGAGATCAAAAGCTTGATTATGTTGCATGATTAAGGATTTTAGTTCACTTAAAATCTAACCAACATAGTAAGAGCCTTAAGTTCCAAACTTAAAAATTGAGTTAAAAGGTGCCATACCAAAATATACACTTGCTTGGATATCCTTTACATCAATCTAGTAATAGTTTTCGCTAAGCGAGGTGTTACTTATTGGTCCTAAAGGGGCAAGGTACACAAGTAATTGTGAGTACATGTTAGTTTTGGTGAAACTCAACGATATAAGTAAGGAGTCCTTTTATGTCGTGGCAAAATCGATAGGTTTACCTAATAAGTTCTTAGACGTACCTATCAACCAAGAGTAGTTTCTAGACTATTAGCAAAAGGCTTTTGCTTACCTAAGATGTTCTAGGATTAAGTCAACAAACTGTGCTTAGTTCTTCAATGATTTTAGGATCTTGGAATCATTTTATTCACACCTGCCGGAACACATAACTTGAATAAAATGCTTAATAAACATTGAATTATGCATGTATGCTAGAATTTAAGTTTATTAAGAGAAACTGTGAATGGTTATTTATTTGTTTATTCTTTTCAATTGTAGTTTTTAATATGGCAAACAACAATTCATTCAACATTCGATCAATTCTCGAAAAGGAGAAGTTGAACGGGAAAAACTTCCTTGACTGGCAAAGTAACTTGCAAATAGTTCTTATGCAAGAAAAAAAAGGAGTATGTCCTAGATGAGGCGATGCCCGAAGCTGCAGGCGACGGGGTCACTCAGGCAGCCCTCAATCGTTGGATTGATGCCAACAAGGATGTGAAATGTCTAATGCTCGCCACCATGAGTGCGGATCTGCAGAAAACGTTCATCAACTCAGATGCTTTCACAATCATCAGTGAGTTGAAGAACATGTTCCAAGATCTGGCACGAGTCGAAAGATTCGAGACTCATAGGCAAATTCTTGAGACCAAGCTTAAGAAAGGCGAGCCCGTAAGTCCACATGTTCTCAAAATGATTGGACTCATTGAGAATATGAGTCGGCTGGATCAGCAATTTTCTCAGGAAATGGCTATAGACACCATCCTCCATTCTCTTCATAGCGGGTATGATCAGTTCAAACTGAACTACAGTATGAATAGTCTGGACAAAACGCTCACTGAGCTTCACGGTATGCTGAAGACCGCTGAAAAGACGCTCAAAAGTGATAAGCAGGATGTGCTTATGGTGCGTGGGGGCAAGTTCAAGAAATCTGGAAAGAAGAGGAATGCTAAGAAAGGTGGCAACAAGGCCAGCCCAACTAAGCAAACTGGCGCCAAATATGTAAAGAGGAAGGTCAGTCAACCCACTTCTGAATCCGAATGCTTCTACTGCAAGAAGAAGGGGCATTGGAAGAGAGATTGCTTGAAGCTAAAGGAAGATCAGAAGAACGGAACAGTCGTTCCATCTTCAGGTATTTTCGTTATAGACTGTATACTTGCTAATTCAACTTCTTGGGTATTAGATACAGGTTGTGGCTCACACTTATGTTCCAATCCACAAGGACTAAGAAGAAGTAGAAAGTTAAGCAAGGGTGAAGTCGACCTACGAGTGGGAAATGGAGCACGGATTGCTGCATTAGCTGTAGGAACTTACTATTTGTCGTTGCCCTCCGGGCTAGTTTTGGAACTGGAAGAATGTTTCCATGTTCCAAGTCTTACTAAAAACATCATTTCAGTTTCTTGCTTAGATGCTAAGGGATTTTCCTTTTTAATAAAAGACAATAGTTGTTCGTTTTATTTTAAAGAGATGTTTTATGGATCTGCTAGATTAGTCAATGGACTTTATTTATTAGATCACGACAAACAAGTATATAACATAAATACCAAAAAGGCCAAAAAGAATGATTCAGATCTCACCTATCTATGGCATTGTCGATTAGGCCATATAAACTTGAAACGCTTAGAAAGACTTCAAAAGGAAGGAATTCTAGAACCATTTGACTTAGAGGATTATGGTAAATGCGAATCATGTTTACTTGGCAAAATGACAAAGCAACCTTTCTCTAAAGTTGGAGAAAGAGCAAATGAACTATTGGGTTTAATCCATACAGATGTATGTGGACCAATGAGTACAAATGCTAGAGGTGGTTTCAGCTACTTTATCACTTTCACTGATGACTTCAGTAGGTATGGTTATGTCTACCTAATGAAGCATAAGTCTGAATCCTTTGACAAATTCAAGGAATTTCAGAGTGAAGTAGAGAATCAATTAGGCAAGAAGATTAAGGCACTGCGGTCTGATAGAGGCGGTGAATATCTGAGCTATGAATTTGATGACCATCTGAAAGAATGTGGAATTCTATCAGAGTTGACTCCTCCTGGAACACCACAATGGAACGGTGTGTCGGAACGGAGGAACAGGACCTTGCTAGACATGGTCAGGTCAATGATGGGTCAGGCCGAACTTCCATTAGAATTTTGGGGACATGCACTAAATACAGCTGCACTCACTATAAATAGAGCTCCGTCTAAAGCTGTCGAAAAGACTCCATACGAATTATGGTTTGGAAAGCCTCCAAATGTGTCTTTTCTTAAGATTTGGGGATGTGAAGTATATGTCAAACGATTAATTTCAGACAAACTTCATCCAAAATCTGACAAATGTATCCTTGTGGGCTATCCAAAGGAAACAAAGGGGTATTACTTCTACAATACATCTGAGAACAAGGTGTTTGTTGCTCGAGATGGTGTCTTTTTGGAGAAGGATCACATTTCCAAAATGACAAGTGGGAGAAAAGTAGACCTCGAAGAAATTCGAGTCGAAAAACAAACTCTAGAGAATGCTCAAGATGACATTCAGGATGAAACTCAGAGATCTTTAGAAGAATCTGGTGAGAATCATGGTCAATCTAGAAATGTTACCCCGCGTAGATCGCAAAGATATAGATCTCAACCGGAAAGGTACTTAGGTATTTTGACGAACGAGAGCTATGATGTTCTATTACTTGAAAGTGATGAACCTGCGACTTACAAACAAGCTATGACGAGCCCTAGCTCCAAGCAATGGCAAGAAGCCATGCAATCTGAATTAGACTCCATGTCTGAAAACCAAGTATGGGATTTGGTCGATTTGCCAGATGGCTACCAAGCCATTGGAAGCAAATGGGTTTTCAAACTGAAAAAGGACAAGGATGGGAAACTTGAAGTTTTCAAAGCTAGATTGGTTGCAAAAGGTTACAGGCAAGTCCACGGTGTGGATTACGATGAAACCTTTTCACTAGTTGCAATGCTAAAGTCTATTCGGATAATGTTAGCAATCGCTGCATATTACGATTACGAAATATGGCAGATGGATGTCAAAACTGTTTTCTTAAACGGCGTTTTAACAGAAACTGTGTTTATGACACAGCCTGAAGGTTTTGAGGATCCAAAGAATGCTAAAAAGGTATGCAAGCTAAAGAAGTCAATCTACGGATTGAAGTAGGCATCCAGGAGCTGGAATATACGTTTTGATGAAGCAGTCAGTGACTTTGGTTTCATCAAGAACGCAGACGAATCTTGTGTATACAAGAAGGTCAGTGGGAGCAAAATTGCTTTCCTAGTATTATATGTCGACGACATATTACTTATCGGAAATGACATTCCTATGTTGAACTCTGTCAAGATTTGGCTTGGGAAATGTTTTTCGATGAAGGATCTAGGAGAAGCACAGTACATATTGGGCATCAAGATTTACAGAGATAGGTCTAAAAGGATGATTGGACTTAGTCAAAGCACTTATATCAATAAGGTGCTTGATAGGTTCAAGATGGCGGACTCCAAGCGAGGCTACCTACCCATGTCTCATGGAATGACTCTAAGCAAGACTCAGTGCCCAAAAACACTTGATGAGCGTAGACGAATGAATGGGATTCCATATGCATCATTGATTGGTTCAATAATGTATGCTATGATATGTACACGCCCGGATGTTGCGTACGCACTCAGTGCTACGAGCAGATACCAGTCAGACCCAGGAGAGGCGCATTGGACTGCTGCCAAGAACATTCTGAAGTACCTGAAAAGGCACAAAGATGACTTCCTGGTCTATGGTGGAGATGATGAATTAATTGTTAAAGGCTATACGGACGCAAGTTTCCAAACCGACAAAGATGATTTCAGATCACAGTCTGGGTTTGTCTTCTGCCTCAACGGAGGAGCAGTAAGCTGGAAAAGTGCTAAGCAAAGCACCATTGCGGATTCTACAACTGAAGCGGAGTACATTGCTGCACATGAAGCAGCAAAGGAAGCTATATGGCTAAGGAAGTTCATAGGTGAACTTGGTGTAGTCCCCTCCATTAAAGGACCAATAGCCCTGTATTGTGACAATAACGGAGCTATTGCACAGGCAAAAGAGCCTAGACACCACCAGAGAGTCAAGCATGTACTTCGTAGATTTCACCTTCTACGAGAGTTCGTTGAAAGAAAAGAAGTCGAGATAAGCAAGATTGGAACTGATGACAACATATCAGATCCATTAACTAAACCTCTGCCGCAAGCGAAGCACAACTCGCACACTGCAGCTATGGGAATCAAGCATATTGGAGAATGGCTTTGATGTCTCTATTTAATGTTTTAAAGTTTTAGAGTTTAAATCTTTGTAAAACATTATTGGTTAATCATTCACAATAAATGAAAAGAATTCATTTTTCCATTTAATTTGTGGTTTATTAAATGATGAGTCCCTTCAATTTGACGATATATTCAAGATAGACTGTCAGGACCAGTCCTGTGACTAAGAAATGTCTATCAAGTGAACTTGAATGTCAAAGGTTGAAAATGGTCCCTAATCGGAGTTTTCTATAAAATTGGACGCATAGAAAACGTTAGACGATTAGAATGCAAGATGACTAGTAGTTCTGTTTCTTGAACTATGTGGACATGGCAATGTCATAATCATTTGCATAGACACTTACTTTGGGAAGACTAGTATCGGACAAGACCTATGAAACTTTACTGTAAGAGATGAAAATCTGTCATAAGTAAATTTCATTAAATTATTAGACACTAAATCCTCAATACCTGAGTGATTTGAGATTACTTGTTTGAGAACTGGTTGCTTGGACGTTGACCAACCGTCGCACCGTAAAAGGAGGCTATAAAGGCAACGCTCAGGTAATCACCTATCAAACGAAGTCTAATCTCAAGATCGCAAGATTGGGATTGTCCTCCCATAAATCGGGATGAGATGCTTAAAAGTTGTACAAGGCCACTCGGAGAGCTAGAAACTGTGAAATGCATGGCCGTGCTCGGATGAATCATAGGCTATGATTATCTGTTTATTTGATCAGTTGAACTCTGAAACCGAGGAACACCTCTGGACATAATAAGGATGACAACTCTTACCTTATGTTCAAGAGCAAGCATCGAGCGACAAAGGAATTAGGAAATGCACACTTGTCCCTAAGGACAAGTGGGAGACTGAAGGAAATAATGCCCTTGGTCCAAGTATGCATTCTATGATAAGTCTAATAAATGCGGTTCAGTATTAATTAACAAGTTAATAATTCAGTGAGATCAAGTGAGCTGAATGCCTAGCTAGAGGCCGCTTCAGTTCAAGTGGAATTAATGATATTAATCCACAGCTTACTCTTGACTGAACCCGTAGGGTCACACAAATAGTACGTAAACGGATCAAGTATTTAATGGCATTAAATACTCCATCTATGAATATTCGGAATCGACGGATCTTGGTTTCAGTGGGAGCTGAGATCGTCACAGGCAAGAAATGAATACTCCGAAAATGATGATATTACCGGAAACGGAAATATGGATCGTATCGGAAATATAAATATTATCCAAGTCGTAGATGTTGCCGGAAACGGAAACATGGTACGTATCGGAAAATATTATCGGAAATGGAAATATTGCCAGAATCGGAAATATTGCCGGAAAAGGAAATATTGTCAGAATCGGAAATATTATCGGAATCGGAAAATAATTCCGGAAACGGAAATATTAAATATTTGTTCGAAACGGAAATTAATTCTGGAATCGGAAATATTAAATATTGTTCGTATCGGAAATGAATTCCGGAATCGGAAATTTAATCGGAAGCGTATCGTACGAATAAGCATCGGACGAGGCCTGCCGAACGAGGGCCCAGCACGAAGCCAGGCCATCGCCCAGCAAGCCAAGCGCGCCACACGAACAGCCAAGGCCACGCCAGACCCAGCGCAAGGCCAGGCCCAGCAGGCCGAGGCAGCGCGCACAGCGCGCGCAGCGCGCGCAGGAGCTGCGTGGGCTTGTAGCTCGCGTAGGCCTCGCTGCGTGGGCTGCTGCTCGCACGCACGCGCATGGGCGGCCCATCGTGGCTTCCGTGTGTGTGTGCGTGAGTGTTTGTGTTCATGCACGATTCCTAAAACATGCAGAGTTCGGTTAATGATTAAATTCCTAATCCGATTAGATAAATTAATTAATTAGAGTTCTTGTAGGATTCTAGGTTTAATTAATTTGTATCTGAATAGGATTCCAAATCCCTTTCCATACCCCTATAAATATGTGGCCTGGGTTCACAATTTATAACGAGTTTAAAAAGTATTCAAAGTGAGTTTTTGAGAGAAAAATTCAATCACACATCTTGCTCAAAAGTGCCGAAAATTCTAGTACCTTAAGGGCGATTCTAGTTGGTCAATCTTAAGGCGGATCCGGACGTGCTGTGGACTATCTACGGAGGGACGACACTTGGAGTCCTAAAGACTTGTTCTTGTTCGGTTCGGGCGCAGCTAGGGAGGGCACGCAACAAAGAGTATGCATCTAAATTATGCTATATGATTATGTGTAAATACTATGTATTCCTGGGTTAATGGTTGTTTCCGCATGATTTATGTAATATCATATGTATCATAACCTAACACACCCCACCGAAAATGTATATATGTCTCAACCCCCGGGATCTATTGATAAATATTGTTCTACTCATGTGTGTAAGCGCAAAAAGGAAACTATGTCCTAAAGCAATCACCGAGAGCTTGGTATAAATAACTTTGCACCTACCTATTGTCCTAAAATTTTCGCAACTCCATAACAAACTCTTCTCGCTTTCTCTATTATTATGGGTCCTCCTTTCGCAATGCAATCATTCTTCACAAGCTTAACATCCTGATTCTCTTTAAAGGATTTGGGTGAACTCTCTTATTTTCTTGGAGTTGAGGTGTTATCTCTTCCAGATGGCTTGTGATGGGCCCCAAGGTAGTCGTTAATACTAAGGGGCGTCCACACAAGTAATATAATTTAATCTATTTGACTCGATCGTATGACACTACACGAAGTATATTAGACAAGGGGTAAGTAAGGGGTCTGGCTCTCAGAGATCAAGGGTTTTTCATACTAGAAAGACACATATAGCCATGATATATGCATATTCTATAGTGATTTTACCCGCGTCCCTTACTACTTTTCTGTCTTAAATGAGCTCTTAGGAGCCGGTTTTATTACTAATGTGCGTTGTGTAGTGTGCTTTAAGCTTTCAGGTTATTTGATGAAAAATTGGCCTTTTTTAGGCTCGCTTTTTGATATTAAGGACCACTACATAATCCCGAGTATGTTCGTGGTGATCATTTTCAACTCTTGGGTGCCTAGAATATTCATATTTGAGCCCCAAGACTTAAACTCGGTGATTGGGAGGAAGAATGACGTGCCAAATCGGACGCTCTGCGATCCGTGGGCGAAGGGAGACCAACCGGGAGAGCAAAAAGGAGGAAATCTCATATCAACACGCGCCCTATCGGACGCCATTCGCCCGATGCTCATCGGGCGCTGGGCTCTTCAACATCTCCAAGGGAAGCTGTATGCCTGTCGGGCGATAATTAAAGATTTGGCAAGCGCCCGATCGCGGTCCGTTGCTGAAGGAAATAATGCCCTTGGTCCAAGTATGCATTTAATGTTAAGTCTAATAAATGCGGTTCAGTATTAATTAACAAGTTAATAATTCAGTGAGATCAAGTGAGCTGAATGCCTAGCTAGAGGCCGCTTCAGTTCAAGTGGAATTAATGATATTAATCCACAGCTTACTCTTGACTGAACCCGTAGGGTCACACAAATAGTACGTAAACGGATCAAGTATTTAATGGCATTAAATACTCTATCTATGGATATTCAGAATCGACGGATCTTGGTTTCAGTGGGAGCTAAGATCGTCACAAGCAAATGAATACTCCGGAAACGATGATATTGCCGGAAGAGGAAATATGGATCGTATCGGAAATATAAATATTATCCGAGTCGTAGATGTTGCCGGAAACGGAAACATGGTACGTATCGGAAAATATTATCAGAAATGAAAATATTGTCGGAATCGGAAATATTGCCGGAAACGGAAATATTGTCAGAATCGGAAATGTTATCGGAATCGGAAAATAATTCCGGAAACGAAAATATTAAATATTTGTTCGAAAGGGAAATTAATTCCGGAATCGGAAATATTAAATATTGTTCGTATCGGAAATGAATTCCGACCGGGAATTTAATCGGGAGCGCATCGTACGAATTAGCATCGGACGAGGCTTGCTAGACGAAGGCCCAACACGAAGCCAGGCCCGCGCCCAGCAAGCCAAGCGCCCAAACACGGAGCTTCCACAGCCTCGCCAGGCCCAGCGCAAGGCCAGGCCCAGCAAGGCCATAGACGCGCGCGGGCTTATGCTCGTGGGCTGCGAGCCAGCGCCTGCTCGTGTGGGCCGCAAGGCCTGCACGTGTGCGTGCGTTCCTCGTGGTCGTGCAACACTCGTGTTCGTAACGAATCCTAATCCTATTGGAATTCGTGCATTGATTAAATCCTAATCCTAAGAGATTAAATTTATTATTTAGAGTTCTAATAGGATTCTAATTAATAAATCCATATCCTAGTAGGATTATAATTCCTTTCCATAAACTCTATAAATATAGGCCTAGGGTCACATATTTAATAGACGATATTGAAGTATTTAAAGGTAAGATTTTTAAGCAAAAATCAGCCAAACACTTGCAACTCAAATAGCCGAAAATCTAAGTAACCTTAAGGGCGATTCTAGTTGGTCAAGCTTAAGGCGGATCCGAACGTGCTGTGGACTATCTACGGAGGGACGTTACTTGGAGTCCTAAAGACTTGTTCTTGTTCGGTTCGGGTGCAGCTAGGGAGGGCACGCTACAAAGTGTATGCATGTGAATTATGCTAAATGATTATGTGTAAATAATATGTTTCCTGGCTTTATGGTTTTTCCGCATGATTTATGTTTATTCATATGTATCATAACCTAACAGTGGTATCACGAGCCTCTTATTATTTTCATAATCTAAATTGCATGAACATGGTTAAATTTTACAAATTTGCAAAGAATTAAAGGGGTGATTAATTTTCGTAATTAATTGCAAATTGCGTTTATTTAATTATATGTACGCAGGTTTTCGGCAGTTTCTTCGTTACTCATCCAAATCGAGTGATTTTTGTGTCAATTCCGCATGTAAAAGGCATTCTAAAATCTTGACAAAATTAGTAGTTTTCGGCCGAACCCAGAATTCCCAAATTCGAAGCCTAACTATGACTTTTCGGAGGTTTTAGTTTTTCGAACGCAAAAGTTTGTTTATTTAAGATGTTAAATTAAGTATTTGCGATTCTTGTTGATAAATCTTGAGTTTTTGATTGACCTACTGTATATGTTTAACAATTATGAATGCCTAGACTTGTTAATTATACAACCTAATTTGTAATTATGATTAATTTGTTGAAATTCGAATAATTTAGAATTGATTTGATTTTCATAATTAATTAATAATTTAATTAGGTATCCATGATTAAAATCCACCATAAAAATTGTTAATTTATGTTAAATTTTAAATTTTTATGACCAAGTAGATTTGAATCCATGTTAATCGGAAATTAATTGATTAATAAATTTTTGATTTTTCGCCCTAAAATTATGAAATTAATACGTTTTATTAATTTGTCATTAATTTTAAATTAATAATTTTAAATTTTTATGAAAACGCTCATGAATGTTGCACGCACAAAGCAATGGAAGCTACGTGTTACCTTTAAGGGGTGTTGTATAGTGCGGGCACGCGACGACGAGCAAGGGAGCTCGTTGCCCGTGCGGTACGAATGCAGCGAGCAACATAGCGTGGCGCGCGCGCGAAGCAAAGGAGCTGGTCGTGTGTGCTATGCGATGGGCGAGGGCGAGGGGCAAGGCAATTCTAATTATTTTACTAAAATTAAAAACCTTGAATTAATTTAAATTCAACTGAAAAATAAATTTAATAAGTGGATTCAATTATAAATTTATATGAGCTTTAAATTTTAATTAAATTTGTATGTTTCCGGTTAGACTAGAAATACATTTTTTATGTTTAAAATTAGTAAAGCATATGAATTTATTGGTTTAAGTGGGAGCAATTTTAGTCATAAACTCTTGATTAGGTCTACAAATCCTTTAAGGTTAAACAACTTGATTAGAATTAATAAGCACTGAATAATTGGTAGATTATTGGTGCCCTTGATTAATTGCTGCAAATATTTATGTGATGCATAACGTGTTTTACTAACCAGCTATGTGGGCCATTCATGATAATGAATGGGTGAATGGCATATATTGTATATGTACTGTTTTGCAGGTTATGAAGTGACTAGTATGGCCCAAATAGGATAGAAAATATGGTCTGCGTACCATTAATTTGAATGTAATTGGTCTAAAGCACCAAATTTGTTTTTCAATTCAAATATGGCCTGCGTACCATCAAATAGTTGTAATTAGTTATAGCTTATCCTATTTGAAGAAAATGGCGCCTCCCACGGAGATTTTCAAGACGGACTTTGAAGTTGAAGCTTCAAGATGAAGTCGGGCCATACTAGATCACATTTATCTTATGCATTCTTTAAGTTATTTATTGCTTTTAAATATGTTTTAAATATGCATGAGATCGAAGCTTGATTATGTTGCATGATTAAGGATTTTAGTTCACTTAAAATCTAACCAACATAGTAAGAGCCTTAAGTTCCAAACTTAAAAATTGAGTTAAAAAGTGCCATGCCAAAATAACACTTACTTGGATATCCTTTTTTTCATCGATCTTAGTAATAGTTTTCCGCCATAGCGAGGTGTTACTTATCGATACTAAAGGGGTAAGGTACACAAATAAATTGTGAGTACATGTTAGTTTTGGTGAAACTCAACGATATAAGTAAGGAGTCCTTTTATGTCGTGGAAAAATCGATAGGTTTACCTAATAAGTTCTTAGACGTACCTATCAACCAAGAGTAGTTTCTAGACTATTAGAAAAAGGCTTTTGCTTACCTAAAAGATTTTAGAATTGAGTCTAAATACATAATGTTCTTAATTCTTCAATGGTTTTTAGGATCTTGGAATCATTTTATTCACACTTGCCGGAACACATAACTTGAATAAAATGCTTAATGAACATTAAATTATGCATGCATGCTAGAATTTAAGTTTATTAAGAGAAACTGTGAATGATTATTTATTTGTTTATTCTTTTCAATTGTAGTTTTAGTTATGGCAAACAACAATTTATTCAACATTCGATCAATTCTCGAAAAGGAGAAGTTGAGCGGGAAAAACTTCCTTGACTGGAAAAGGAACTTGCAAATAGTTCTTATGCAGGAAGAAAAGGAGTATGTCCTGGAAGAGGCGATTCCCGAAGCCGCAGGCGAAGGGGTCACTCAGGCAGCCCTCAATCGTTGGATTGATGCCAACAAGGATGTGAAATGTCTAATGCTTGCAACCATGAGTGCAGATCTACAGAAAACGTTCATTAACTCAGATGCTTTCACGATCATCAGTGAGTTGAAGAACATGTTCCAAGATCTGGCTCGGGTCGAAAGATTCGAGACTCATAGGCAAATTCTTGAGACCAAGCTTAAGAAAGGCGAGCCCGTAAGTCCACATATTCTCAAAATGATTGGACTCATTGAGAATATGAGTCGGCTGGATCAGCAATTCTCTCAGGAAATGGCTGTAGACACCATCCTCCATTCTCTTCATAACGGGTATGATCAGTTCAAGCTGAACTAAAGTATGAATAGTCTGGACAAAACGCTCACTGAGCTTCACGGTATGTTGAAGACCGCTGAAAAGACGCTCAAAAGTGATAAGCAAGATGTGCTTATGGTGCGTGGGGGCAAGTTCAAGAAATCTGGAAAGAAGAGGAATGCTAAGAAAGGTGGCAAGAAGGCCAGCCCAACTAAGCAAACTGGCGCCAAGTTTGAAAAGAGGAAGGTCAGTCAACCCACTTCTGAATCCGAATGCTTCTATTGCAAGAAGAAGGGGCATTGGAAGAGAGATTGCTTGAAGCTAAAGGAAGATCAGAAGAACGGAACAGTCGTTCTATCTTCAGGTATTTTCGTTATAGACTGTACACTTCTTAATTCAACTTCTTGGGTATTAGATACTGGTTGTGGCTCACGCTTATGTTCCAATTCACAAGGACTAAGAAGAAGTAGAAAGTTAAGCAAGGGTGAAGTCGACCTACGAGTGGAAAATGGAGCACGGATTGCTGCATAAGCTGTAGGAACTTATTATTTGTCCTTGACCTCTGGGCTAGTTTTGGAACTGGAAGAGTGTTTCCATGTTCTAAGTCTTACTAAAAACATCATTTCTGTTTCTTGCTTAGATACTAAGGGATTTTCCTTTTTAATAAAAGACAATAGTTGTTCGTTTTATTTTAAAGAGATGTTTTATGGATCTGCTAGATTAGTCAATGGACATTATTTATTAGATCACGACAAACAAGTTTATAACATAAATACCAAAAAGGCCAAAAAGGATGATTCAGATCTCACCTATCTGTGGCATTGTCGATTAGGCCAGATTAACTTGAAACGCATGGAAAGACTTCAAAAGGAAGGAATTTTAGAACCATTTGACTTAGAGGATTATGGTAAGTGCGAATCATGTTTACTTGGCAAAATGACAAAGCAACCTTTCTCTAAAGTTGGAGAAAGAGCAACTGAACTATTGGGTTTAATCCATACAGATGTATGTGGACCAATGAGTACAAATGCTAGGGGTGGTTTCAGCTACTTTATCACTTTCACTGATGACTTCAGTAGATATGGTTATGTCTACCTAATGAAGCATAAGTCTGAATCCTTTGACAAATTCAAGGAATTTCAGAGTGAAGTAGAGAATCAATTAGGCAAGAAGATTAACGCACTGCGGTCTGATAGAGGCGGTGAATATCTGAGCTATGAATTTGATGACCATCTGAAAGAATGTGGAATTCTATCAGAATTGACTCCTCCTGGAACACCACAATGGAACGGTGTGTCGGAACGGAGGAACAGAACCTTGCTTGACATGGTTAGATTAATGATGGGTCAGGCCGAACTTCCAATAGAATTTTGGGGACATGCACTAAATACAGTCGCACTCACTACAAATAGAGCTCCGTCTAAAGCTGTTGAAAAGACTCCATATGAGTTATGGTTTGGAAAGCCTCCAAAAGTGTCTTTTCTTAAGATTTGGGGATGTGAAGTATACGTCAAACTATTAATTTGAGACAAACTTCATCCAAAATCTGACAAATGTATCCTTGTGGGCTATCCAAAGGAAACAAAGGGGTATTACTTCTACAATACATCTGAGAACAAGGTGTTTGTTGCTCGAGATGGTATCTTTTTGGAAAAGGATCACATTTCCAAAATGACAAGTGGGAGAAAAGTAGACCTCGAAGAAATTCGAGTCGAACAACAAACTCTAGAGAATGCTCAAGATGACATTCAGGATGAAACTCAGAGATCTTTAGAAGTTTCTGGTGAGAATCATGGTCAATTTAGAAATGTAACCCCGCGTAGATCGCAGAGATATAGATCTCAACCGGAAAGGTACTTAGGTATTTTGACGAACGAGAGCTATGATGTTCTATTACTTGAAAGTGATGAACCTGCGACTTACAAACAAGCTATGACGAGCCCTAGCTCAAAGCAATGGCAAGAAGCCATGCAATCTGAATTAGACTCCATGTCTGAAAACCAAGTATGGGATTTGGTCGATTTGCCAGATGGCTACCAAGCCATTGGAAGCAAATGGGTTTTCAAACTGAAAAGGGACAAGGATGGGAAACTTGAAGTTTTCAAAGCTAGATTGGTTGCAAAAGGTTACAGGCAAGTCCACGGTGTGGATTACGATGAAACCTTTTCACCAGTTGCAATGCTAAAGTCTATTCGGATAATATTAGCAATCGCTGCATATTACGATTACGAAATATGGATGTAAAAACCGCTTTCTTAAACGACGTTTTAACAGAAACTGTGTTTATGACACAGCCTGAGGGTTTTGAGGATCCAAAGAATGCTAAAAAGGTATGCAAGCTAAAGAAATCAATCTACGGATTGAAGCAGGCATCCAGGAGCTGGAATATACGTTTTGATGAAGCAGTCAGTGACTTTGGTTTCATCAAGAACGCAGACGAATCTTGTGTATACAAGAAGGTCAGTGGGAGCAAATTTTCTTTTCTAGTATTATATGTCGACGACATATTACTTATCGGAATGACATTCCTATGTTGAACTCTGTCAAGATTTGGCTTGGGAAATGTTTTTCGATGAAGGATCTAGGAGAAGCACAGTACATATTGGCCATCAAGATTTACAGAGATAGATCTAAAAGGATGATTGGACTTAGTCAAAGCACTTATATCAATAAGGTGCTTGATAGGTTCAAGATGGCGGACTCCAAGCGAGGCTACCTACCCAGGTCTCATGGAATGACTCTAAGCAAGACTCAGTGCCCAAAAACACTTGATGAGCGTAGACGAATGAATGGGATTCCATATGCATCATTGATTGGTTCAATAATGTATGCTATGATATGTACACGCCCGGATGTTGCGTACGCACTCAGTGCTACGAGCAGATACCAGTCAGACCCAGGAGAGGCACATTGGACTGCTGCCAAGAATATTCTGAAGTACCTGAAAAGGCACAAAGATGACTTCCTGGTCTATGGTGGAGATGATGAATTAATTGTTAAAGGCTATACCGACGCAAGTTTCCAAACCGATAAAGATGATTTCAGATCACAGTCTGGGTTTGTCTTCTGCCTCAACGGAGGAGCAGTAAGCTGGAAAAGTGCTAAGCAAAGCACCATTGCGGATTCTACAACTGAAGCGGAGTACATTGCTGCACATGAAGCAGCAAAGGAAGCTATATGGCTAAGGAAGTTCATAGGTGAACTTGGTGTAGTCCCCTCCATTAAAGGACCAATAGCCCTGTATTGTGATAATAACAGAGCTATTGCACAGGCAAAGGAGCCTAGACACCACCAAAGAGTCAAGCATGTACTTCGTAGATTTCACCTTCTACGAGAGTTCGTTGAAAGAAAAGAAGTCGAGATAAGAAAGATTGGAACTGATGACAACATATCAGATCCATTGACTAAACCTCTGCCGCAGGCGAAGCACAACTCGCACACTGCAGCTATGGGAATCAAGCATATTGGAGAATGGCTTTGATGTCCTTGTTTAATGTTTTAAAGTTTTAGAGTTTAATACTTTGTAAAATATTATTGGTTAATCATTCACAATAAATGAATAGAATTCATTTTCCATTTAATTTGTGGTTTATTAAATGATGAGTACCTTCAATTTGACGATATATTCAAGATAGACTGTCAGGACCAGTCCTGTGACTAAGAAATGTCTATCAAGTGAACTTGAATGTCAAAAGTTGAAAATGGTCCCTGGTCGGAGTTTTCTATAAAATTGGACGCATAGAAAACGTTAGACGACTAGAATGCAAGATGACTAGTAGTTCTGTTTCTTGAACTATGTGGACATGGCAATGTCGTAATCATTTGCATAGATACTTACTTTGGGAAGACTAGTATCGGACAGAACTATGAAACTTTACTGTAAGAGATGAAAATCTGTCATAAGTAAATTTCATTAAAATTATTAGACACTAAATCCTCAATACCTGAGTGATTTGAGATTACTTGTTTGAGAACTGGTTACTTTGACGTTGACCAACCGTCGCACCGTAAAAGGAGGCTATAAAGGCAACGCTTAGGTAATCACCTATCAAACGAAGTCTAATCTCAAGATCGCAAGATTGGGTTTGTCCTCCCATAAATCGGGATGAGATGCTTAAAAGTTGTACAAGGCCACTCGGAGAGATAGAAACTGTAAAATGCATGGCCGTGCTCGGATGAATCATAGGTTATGATTATCTGTTTATTTGATCAGTTGAACTCTGAAACCGAGAAACACCTCTGGACATAATAAGGATGACAACTCTTACCTTATGTTCAAGAGCAAGCATCAAGTGACAAAGGAATTAGGAAATGCACACTTGTCCCTAAGGACAAGTGGGAGACTGAAGGAAATAATGCCCTTGGTCCAAGTATGCATATAATGTTAAGTCTAATAAATGCAGTTCAGTATTAATTAACAAGTTAATAATTCAGTGAGATCAAGTGAGCTGAATGCCTAGCTAGAGGCCGCTTCAGTTCAAGTGGAATTAATGATATTAATCCACAGCTTACTCTTGACTGAACCCGTAGGGTCACACAAATAGTACGTAAACGGATCAAGTATTTAAAGGCATTAAATACTCTATCTATGGATATTCGGAATCGACGGATCTTGGTTTCAGTGGGAGCTAAGATCGTCAAAAGCAAGAAATGAATACTCCGGAAACGATGATATTGCCGGAAGCGGAAATATGGATCGTATCGGAAATATAAATATTATCCGAGTCGTAGATGTAGCCGGAAACGGAAACATGGTACGTATCGGAAAATATTATCGGAAATGGAAATATTGTCGGAATCGGAAATATTGCCGGAAACGGAAATATTGTCAGAATCGGAAATGTTATCGGAATCGGAAAATAATTCCGGAAACGGAAATATTAAATATTTGTTCGAAACGGAAATTAATTCCGGAATCGGATATATTAAATATTGTTCGTATCGGAAATGAATTCCGGAACCGGGAATTTAATCGGGAGCGCATCGTACGAATTAGCATCGGATGAGGTTTGCTAGACGAAGGCCCAGCACGAAGCCAGGCTCGCGCCTAGCAAGCCAAGCGCCCAAACACGGAGCTGCCACAACCTCGCCAGGCCCAGCGCAAGGCCAGGCCCAGCAAGGCCATAGGCGCGCACGGGCTTATGCTCGTGGACTGCGAAGCAGCGCCTGCTCGTGTGGGCCGCAAGGCCTGCGCGGGTGCGTGCGTTCCTCGTGGTCGTGCAACACTCGTGTTCGTAACGAATCCTAATCCTATTGGAATTCGTGCATTGATTAAATCCTAATCCTAATCCTAAGAGATTAAATTTATTATTTAGAGTTCTAATAGGATTCTAATTAATAAATCCATATCCTAGTAGGATTATAATACCTTTCCATAAACTCTATAAATATAGGCCTAGGGTCACATATTTAATAGACGATATTGGAGTATTCAAAGGTAAGAGTTTTAAGCAAAAATCAGCCAAACACTTGCAACTCAAATAGCCAAAAATCTAAGTAACCTTAAGGGCGATTCTAGTTGGTCAAGCTTAAGGCGGATCCGGACGTGTTGTGGACTATCTACGGAGGGACGACACTTAGAGTCCTAAAGACTTGTTCTTGTTCGGTTCGGGCGCAGTTAGGGAGGGCACGCTACAAAGTGTATGCATATGAATTATGCTAAATGATTATGTGTAAATAATATGTTTCCTGGCTTTATGGTTTTTCCGCATGATTTATGTTTATTCATATGTATCATAACCTAACAGTTTCCCATTGCCCATCGGGTGCCTGTGTTGAAGCCTGCGAGGAAAGGTATACTGTCGAGCTGCACGCCCGATCAGGCGGCCCACTGGCCCAATCGGGCGACGACAACCTGGGGCGCGAGTTTTAGCTTAATGATCCCGTTTTTAAATTGCTTTTTTGGGCAAACTATAAATACTAGGGCCTTGGTATTTGGTAGGGGATCTTATTTTTGGCATTGAAACCCTTACTTAGTTTTATTATTGCTCTCAACATTTGCTAAACACTTAGTTTATTTTCAATTCAAGTTCCAATCTTTCTATTATCTCTTCCACTCTTCAATTAGGTGTTAATTCGTTCCTTGTCTTATTATTCTAGTTTAGTTATGTTTCCATTAAATAATTGTGCTTTATTTACTTCAATCATGTGTGAGTAGTTTTAATCCAGGATTTTGGGAATCCATGAATTAATTTGAAGGGATTGGATGATTAGTTATTGTTGATTATTGGTATTGTTGATTAGTTTCCTATTGATTGTTTCCATTACTATGCCATTAGATTTGAGCAGGTTTAATTGTTATAGTCAAGAAATGTCAAGTTATAATTCGAGAGATGCAATTTGATGTTTAGGCTAGTTTCAATAGGTAGAATTGGGTTTAATAAATTGCGAGAGCCTGTGAATTCCAATTCTATGATTAGTATCGATTCCAGAGAGCATGCTAGTCTGATTAATTGCTTTATTGACTGTTAGTGATTGTTTATCATCTCGGGTTATTGTTCATTGGTGAACCTATACCCTAGGCCTTTTATTATTTGATTTCTCCTTGTTTAATTACTGCCGTAGTTTAATACTTAAACCAAACCATATTCTTGTTTCCCAATAGTCTAGACCTTTATTTTAGTAGTGCAAAGAACGTTGTTTCCCCGTGGATTTGATCTTGACTTCCCTTGCTATTTGGTTAGTGAATTTAGGTTAACTTTGATTAGGTGATACGACTTTAGCTTATCAAATTTTGGCGGCGTTGCCGGGGGCACGATTTTATTTTCTGCTATTAATTGTTTGTTCTAGATCATTTTCTACAACTCAAGGGACTCCCGTTCCTTGAGATCGGATCTCACAACTTTTTTTTAGTTTTGGTTGTCTATGCCCAAGACAGTAGATACTAGTGGTCTTACTCCGTTTGATCTTGAACCTGAAAGGACCTTTTGTAGACGAAGAAACTTTATCAAATAGTTGGGAGACTATTCTGACTCTTAATCTGATCACCTTGTTGGCGATCTTTTTCCTACAGATTTAGTGATGGTTTACAAAACAGAATCGAGGCTTTCGGATTACTCCAAGCCAAGTCTTTCCGTGCTACCTAAGGCAATCATGCCTAATATTGTTGCTGACAGTTTCAAAATCGATATTGCTTTGATAAATATGATAGAAAGGCATCATTTTGGTGGGGAGAAGGGTAAAGACCCTAATCTTCATATTCAGTCCTTCATACAATATTGCTCCACTATCAAGTAGAAGAATGTGTCTGCAGACCAGACTATGAGATGCTTTTCCCATTTTCTCTGAGTGGAATAGTAAAGCTATGGAATAATGGGCTCAATCGATCAACAATGAAAATTATTGATTGGGAATCGTTGGCTCTTGCATTTTATGTGAAATATTTCCCACCTGAGAAAAAAAACCCGTCTGAGGAGTCAGATTATTTCCATCACACAATTGGCAGATAAGAGTTGGTTTGAAGTCTAGGAAAGGTTCAAAGATCTCCAGAGAGAGTGCTCACACCATGGTCTGCAACCGTGGTTTTTGATCCAACAGTTTTACAATGGCTTGGGTGACGATTCTAGGCTTATTTTGGATTCTGCTGCTAGTGGGAGTTTTATGCAATTTCCTGTGTCCAGGGCTATGGAGGTGATTGAGGATATGGCCATCCACAATGCCCAGTATGGAAATCCACAATGACTGCCTTACATTATAAGTTCGATAATTTGCAAGCTACATCATCTCAATCTGCATGCTCAACCTGCTAGTGTAGCTGCAATGAATGCCCAAACTGTGAATGTTTGTGATAGTTGTTGGGTGTCTGGCTATTATGAATAGGAGTGTAGAACAACCCATAGTCAACCTCTTATAATGAGGGGTACAAAAATAATCCCCTTTTATCCTACAGGAGTACCAATGTTCAAAACCCACATAGATTCAACATCCTCCACCACCACAACAACAATATCAATCTAGGGGCAACTATAATCAACAACAGTCTAGTGGACCACTTGGGTTCTCTAGACCACCTTATACCCCTCCACAGGCACATATCCCACCATCACAGTCTCAGGCCCCTCAGTCTGACCCTATATTAGTGGAAATGCGCAATATGATGCTCTATATGCAAAAGTCTCTTATGGAAAAAGATGCAAAAAATTATGCTCTTGCTGCTCATAACAAGATCATTGATAATCAATTGGCACAAATGGCCACTAGTCTTGCACTGAGAACCCAAAGGCAACTCCCTTCACAGCCTGATACTAAAGAGACTGCAAATGCTATTACACTACGGAGTGGGCATGGTATGAAGGCCCTTCTATGCCTGTTGATGATGATTCTAGAGTGTCTGCTAGTGATCCAGTTGAGAAAGTAGCCGAGGAGGTAGTCACAGAGAAGATAGTAGCTGAAAATGGTTAAAAAGTCCAACGGCTCTTGGAGAATGTGTGTAGATTTCACAAACCTAAACAGAGCATGCCCAAAAGATTGCTACCCACTTCCGAGAATCGACAGGCTAGTCGACTCAACGTCCGGTCACGTGCTGCTCAGCTTCCTAGACGCATTTTCCGGGTACCACCAAGTCAGCCTTGCAAAGGCCGACAGGAAAAAAGCGACATTCATTACCGAAGGGGGAGTGTTCAGCTACAAAGCCATGCCATTTGGGCTAAAGAATGCCAGAGCGACATACCAAAAGCTAGTCGATAGAGTTTTCACAAAACAAAAAGGCCGCAACATCGAGGTATACGTAGATGACTCTATAGTAAAAAGCAGACTGGAGAGAGACCATGTAGACGACCTCAGGGAAACGTTCGAAACTCTACGCCATTACCAAATGAAACTGAACCCCAAGAAATGTGTGTTCGGAGTAAAATCGGGGAAATTTTTAGGTTTCCTAGTCAGCGAGAGAGGTATCGACGCGAACCCAGACAAGGTAGAGGCAATACTCAGTCTGCCTCAACCAAAAAGCATCAAGGATGTACAAAGGCTGACAGGAAGAATGGAAGCCCTGACAAGGTTCGTTAGCAAGTCGACAGACAGGTCGATCCCATTCTTTAATACTCTTAAACATAACGAAAAGTTTCAATGGGGAGAGATCGAGGAAAGAGCCTTTGAGAAGATTAAACACCACCTTCGAACTTTGCCGACAATAGCCAGGCCGGAAGAGGGCGACAAGCTGAAATTATATGTGTCTGCCTCACCCCAAACTGTCGCTGCCGTACTGATTATTGAGAAAGATAAAATCCAACAGCCGATATACTTCGTCAGCCACGTCCTGAACCCGGCGGAAACAAGATACTCACTGATAGAAAAATTAGCCTACGCAGTCCTGATAGCAGCCAGAAAGCTCAGACCATATTTTGATGCACACACCATAGAAATACTGACGAACTTTCCGCTAGAGAAAGCCTTGCAGAAAATGGACACGGCCGGAAGACTGCTACGATGGGCCATAGAGTTGTCAGAATATGATCTGGAATTCCACCCGTGCAATGCAATAAAAGCCCAAGCCTTAGCCAACTTCGTAGTCGAAGCATCTTATCAGGAGGATGAAACCAAAACAAAATCCTAAGAAATATCAGTAGACGGATCAGCCGCTCAGTCAGGCGCAGGAGCCGGTGTTGTCATGACTTCACCGGCAGGAGATAGGTTCGAATATGCAATCAGATTCACTTTCACGGTTTCGAACAACGAGGCAGAGAATGAGGCAGCCATTGCAGGGGTGCACTTGTGTTTGTTGGCAGATGCCAAGAGGGTAATAATGACAACCGATTCTCAGCTGGTGGAGAATCAATTTTCAGGAGAGTACGAAACCAAAGAACCGTCAATGCGGCGATACCAGGAGAAGTTGAAAACACTCACAGCAAGGTTGGGAGCTTTTGAAATCATATTGGTCCCCAGAGCGTTGAACACTGCCGCAGACAGCCTAGCAAAGCTAGCCAGTTCGAAAGCAATCGAACTCAGTAGATCAGTAATGATAGAGATCATGCACAGAAGAAGCACGGAGGATAAAGGGAAAGAAATAATGGTCATCACGGCAAACAAAGAATGGTACGACAATATCTGGACGTACAAGACAACAGGAGTGGTGTCGGCCGACATCAACGAGGCAAAGAAAGTAAAAAAGACGTCTGCTGGTACGTCATATATCAGGGACAACTCTACAAGAGAGCGTTCAGCCTCCCCCTGTTACGATGCCTGACGGCATATGAGTCCGCAAGATTAATCGAGGAAATGCACGAGGGAATATGCGGTAACCATGTGGGAGGAAAGACACTCTCCTTGATCTGCCAAAGACAAGGATACTATTGGCCGACTATGCTGGAAGATGCACATAATTATGTCAAAAAATGTGAGTAATGCCAGCTGTTCTCTCTTGTGATACGTATGCCAGCAAATGACCTAATGCCCATTCTAAATCCAATTCCGTTCGCCCGGTGGGGTATGGACATTGTAGGAGCCTTCACAACATCCTCTGGAGGTAGAAAATTCCTAATTGTTGCCGTAGATTACTTCACGAAGTGGATTGAAGCTGAGCCGGTAGCAAAGATAACAGCCAACCAAGTGAGGAAATTCATCTAGAAAAATATAATAACAAGGTTCGGTATACCGACATCAATAGTGTTCGACCATGGATGCCAATTCGACTACACGCCTATCCGAGCTTTCCTGGAAGACTATCGAGTCAAGTTCGCCTACGCATCAGTCTGCCACCCACAGAGCAACGGGCAAGCCGAGGCTGCAAACAAACAGATACTCACAGCTCTTAAGAAAAAGCTGGACGAATTCAAAGGTAAATGGGCAGACACAGTCCCAGAAGTTCTATGGGGCAACCGAACGACGGTAAAGGAGGCAACAGGAGAAAGCTCTTTCAAGTTGTGTTTCGGGTCAGAAGCAGTTATACCGGCTGAGGTAGCATTACCCACTCTCCGCATCCAGCATTACGAGGAGCACCAAAACGACAAGTTACTCAGACACCAACTGGACTTCTTGCCAGAGATAAGATTACAAGCAGAAATCAAGTCGGCAGCATACTAGAACAGGATGAGCAGAGCCTACAACAAACGGGTGAAGCATAGAAAACTGGAAGTAGGCGACCTAGTACTCCGCAGGACAACAGCAACCGAAAAGGCACAAAAGCAAGGCAAGCTGACTGCAAACTGGGAAGGGCCATACCAAATATGGGAAGAGGTAGTAGCTGGATCATATAGGCTAATGGAGATGGATGGAACACCGCTGAAGAATTCATGGAACGCATATACCTTAAGAAAATTCCACGTTTGAATTTGTATGGCAACATAATGTAACAGGGCCGACAGAGCCATATTTTCAAATCTAATATACAAACTGAAAGTATGTTCAAGAGTAAAAACAAAAATGGCAAAAATCAAAGGTTGAGCACATTGGCTCAGTCAGCAATGGTGCAAGATACGATACAACAAAAATCAAAAGTTGAGCACATTGGCTCCGTCAGCAATGGTGCAAGATACGACACACTAAAAATCAAAGGTTGAGCACATTGGCTCAGTCAGCAATGGTGCAAGATACGATACAACAAAAATCTAAAGTTGAGCACATTGGCTCAGTCAGCAATGATGCAAGATACGACACACAAAAATCAAAAGTTGAGCACATTGGCTAAGTCAGCAATGGTGCAAGATACGACACACTAAAAATCAAAGGTTGAGCACATTGGCTCAGTCAGCAATGGTGCAAGATACGATACAACAAAAATCTAAAGTTGAGCACATTGGCTCAGTCAGTAATGATGCAAGATACGACACACTAAAAATCAAAGGTTGAGCACATTGGCTCAGTCAGCAATGATGCAAGATACGACACAATAAAGTCAAAAGTTGAGCACATTGGCTCAGTCAGCAATGATGCAAGATACGACATACTAAAAATCAAAGGTTGAGCACATTGGCTCAGTCAGCAATGATGCAAGATACGATATAATGAAAGTAAAAGGTTGAGCACATTGGCTCAGTCAGCAATGGTGCAAGATACGATATTATAAAAGTAACAAGTTGAGCACGTTGCCTCAGTCGGCAATGATGCGAGACCCGGTTTTATATAAACGAAAAGTTCAGCAAATCGAACCATCCGACGACAGTACACAATACGATAAATGGCAAAATTCAAAACGTATCAAGTTAAAAGAAAAACGACGGCAATAAAAGAAACGAGTAATCCATTAAGGACATCCCACAAAAGGTTAAGAAATACGGATACGACAGCCACCACCCAAAGATAGTAAAATGCGGAGTGAGTAGCTGCTAAAAGGCACAAACATACGCCACAAACGGCGCCATCAAGACGAACACAACGTTCTTGAAACACGAATACACGGCAAAAGACAAGTGCCACAACAGCTAAAAAGAAGCAAAAGAAATTGTTTATAAATTACATCCGCCAATAACATTCACAAAACTACCAACAGATATTAACAGGTGCGAGGCCTGAAAAAACTATTGGAGGAGCCACAGGAAGAGCCTTGTGATGACTGCCAAGACCGTCAAGCTGAACCGTCTGTATCACTCCAATAGGCAGACTCAGGAATCTCTCTATCTGGCTGAAGGCAGGGGTCATCATTCTGAATAACCATGTCCGGAAAGGTCTGAGTCTCCATGCCAGTCGGCTCAACATGGCCACCTTCCTCATAAGACACCTCCACCTTACCCCAGGCAGCTTATGTCAAATTTAAAGCCTTAACCGCGCAGCGGTGGGCAGCAGTCCATCCACCGTTGTAGCGTCCTTTCATCTCCTCGCAATAAAAGTCAGACTTAATAAACTTCTGCATGGCCTTCAGTGCCACAGCTTTGCGACCATCTTTGGCAGCCTTCTCCACCTCCCGGGCCGATTGCAAAGCCGCATCTAGCTTAACCTGCAACTCAGCTGACTTCTTCTCCTCTTTCTCCAACTTGGCTGGAAGAAGCTCCAATTCGACCTTCCTATTGCCTGCAGCAATAACATCCAGCTCAAGTTGTGCAATCTGCTTCCGGCATTCACCTTCAGTCTTGACAGATTCAGCAAGGTCACCCTGAAGTTTCTCTTTCTCAGCTTGTGATCGTTTGAAACGACGTTGATAACTCCGATAACACTCCATAAGCTCGGTAGCAGATTGCGTTACCTAAAAAGATAACATGTTCAGAACAAGAAAAATGAAACGAGTATGGCAATCAGGTGGAATAACCAAGCCAAGGATAGAAATAAATACCGAATATAAGTCATGCATTAACTATGCAGTCGGCGTCTCAATTTCTTGTGGCACACCGTCAGCAGGTGTGACAACTTGACGCAAAGACCGATATCCCAGGGTACCCCCATCTTTGGGACGATCAAACAGAATAGACTCGCCCCTCAGCACATCATTGAACGGTTACCAGTGCTCGTCAGCGTGACCAGGAGGAAAAGCTAGTCCGGTAAGAGTATCCGAAGACAGCATAACCGTCTTATCCTCGATGTAATCCCCATAACGAACTATGACCCCATATTTAGACTCCGAGCTGGAAGGCCTATTTATACTTGGACTATGCCTCGAGAAGGGCACAGGATGGCACAGCTGACTAATTAGATCACTCATCACTTGCTTCCGGTTCAGCTTGGACATCAGATCAACATCCAAAATCTCGACCGACTTAGCAGGATGTTCAACAACCTTCGTGCCAGCACTTGAGGTCTGCAGGGGTTTGTCAACACTAGCATAAACATCCTTCACTTTCTCCTGAGCCGTCTTGTCAGCATCATTTTTGGACCGTTTGGGGGAATTGGTTTTCGTCTGAAGAGAAGACCTCTTCCGGGTAGCATGTCCCCCGCGGCCGGAAGGAAGAGCAACATATCTGTTACCAGCAGTCATTTCGGGTTGTGCAAAAGAAGTAGCTTTAGCCGCAGCAGAAATTCTTGTTCGCGTTACGCGAGGAACAACACCTCTGTTTACAACAACGGAAGGGCTCACAAAACTGGCAGGCCGACCGCGACAAGCTTTTGCACAGAAGGTGTCAATGGTATAATATTTCTCGAAAGGCGGAGCCAGACACTTTTCAACCACCCTCCAATTCTTGTCAAGACCGAGTGCGACTTTGTTTAGCAGATGATGCCCTAAGTAAGAGAACAGTGAGGTTAGAGAAAATATCACAAGGCAAGAAAAAAACATTCAAACCAAAAAAACAAGTACATCAGCGTATAAATAATACACTAGTGGAAAAAGGGTCATTTGCATCGCACTTTTAAGCATATTTGCGTCGCACATCGTGCGTGGCAAAAGCTCTCGACGCAAATGACTAAAAGTCATTTGCGTCGCACATTTGTGCGACGCAAATAACCTTATTTGCGTCGCACAATTAGCAAAAGTGCGTTGCAAATAACTTTTCAACATGGTGCCTGAAAAATCATTTGCAACGCACATTAGCTAAATGTGCGACGCAAATAAGGTTCATTTGCGTCGCACATTTAGCTAATGTGCGTTGCAAATGACTTTTCAGGCACCATGTTGAAAAGTTATTTGCAACGCACTTTTGCTAATTGTGCGACGCAAATGACTTTTAGGCGCAAAAAAAAAAAGTCATTTGCCACGCACAATAGCTTAATGTGCGACGCAAATGACAATTTTAGCGCCAAAAAATTAAGTCATTTGCCTCGCACATTGAGCTAACGTGCGTTGCAAATGACTTATTTTTTTTAAAAAAAATATTCGTTTTTTAATATTAGTTGGAAATTCCGACATGATCGTCTTTGAAATTAGACGGTTCATTCCCAATACCGGGAATACATTTATAATTAATACCTGTCACAAAAGTTTACAACGTAATTAACGTTCCCAATAAAAGGCAATTAAATTCGTCATAGATCGATCAACCAACATGTTACAACAAACATAAAATTATTACAACAAAGGTACGTAGCTAGCTAGAGATCAAGTTCATATTACAAATTAAGCTAAAAATTCGACATTGTTCATGAAGTAATCTGCCCAAAAATCTTTCACCTCATTAATCTCCTCCGCTGAATAAGGCAATGTTCTTGAAAAATCCTAAAAAAGTGTAAATAATTCAATTTATCAACGATTGATCAATATAATAGTTTTGTGTACTTCAATTTATTATATAAAGTACGTAGTTTATGAGAACATACCTTAGTAAGATCTTGACTATTACCATGATTCATTATTATGTCGTACATAAAACGCATGACGTAGTAGCCACAATCTAGTGATCCCGGTTGTTGAGCACACTAAATGCATTAAAATAAATAACACAAGTAAAATTTCTATCACATTGTATGTTATAATTTTGAAAAACTTATTTCTTAGGTAAATAATAAACTAATTATATATATATATACCTGTGCTGGAATCCATGTTAATTTAGTTCCCTTAGATTGTCCACCTAGTCTCTTGTAACTCCGAAAAGCACTACACATTCGATAAAATATGCAATTATATATACTTTGTTTACACATGTAAATGCAAAGAATATTTTACATGTAAGTGCAATTATATACTTTGTTTACACATGTAAATGCAATTATATACGTAGTAGTCACATTTAAGGCTAATTGGGTCGTACGTTCTAGGTCATTTTTAGGCAAAAATGATGTTTTCGAACCCAACTTTGAACCAAAGAACCTAAGGAATGTTTTCAAACTTATTACACGTCTCATATGCATAGTTATAACTTTCTAAGGCCCTTTACAATCTATTATTTCACATTTAAGGCTAATTGGGTCGTCCTAGGTCATTTTTAGGCAAAAATGATGATTTCGAACCCAACTTTGAACCAAAGAACCTAAGGAATGTTTTCAAACTTATTACACGTCTCATATGCATAGTTATAACTTTGTAAGGCCCTTTACAATCTATTATTTCACATTTAAGGCTATTTGGGTCGTCCTAGGTCATTTTTAGGCAAAAATGATGTTTTCGAACCCAACTTTGAACCAAAGAACCTAAGGAATGTTTTCAAACTTATTACACGTCTCATATGAATAGTTATAACTTTGTAAGGCCCTTTACAATCTATTATTTCACATTTAAGGCTATTTGGGTCGTCCTAGGTCATTTTTAGGCAAAAATGATGTTTTCGAACCCAACTTTGAACCAAAGAACCTAAGGAATGTTTTCAAACTTATTACACGTCTCATATGCATAGTTATAACTTTGTAAGGCCCTTTACAATCTATTATTTCACATTTAAGGCTATTTGGGTCGTCCTAGGTCATTTTTAGGCAAAAATGATGTTTTTGAACCCAACTTTGAACCAAAGAACCTAAGGAATGTTTTCAAACTTATTACACGTCTCATATGCATAGTTATAACTTTGTAAGGCCCTTTACAATCTATTATTTCACATTTAAGGCTATTTGGGTCGTCCTAGGTCATTTTTAGGCAAAAATGATGTTTTCGAACCCAACTTTGAACCAAAGAACCTAAGGAATGTTTTCAAACTTATTACACGTCTCATATGCATAGTTATAACTTTCTAAGGCCCTTTACAATCTATTATTTCACATTTAAGGCTATTTGGGTCGTCCTAGGTCATTTTTAGGCAAAAATGATGTTTTCGAACCCAACTTTGAACCAAAGAACCTAAGGAATGTTTTCAAACTTATTACACGTCTCATATGCATAGTTATAACTTTCTAAGTCCCTTTACAATCTATTATTTCACATTTAAGGCTAATTGGGTCGTCCTAGGTCATTTTTAGGCAAAAATGATGTTTTCGAACCCAACTTTGAACTAAAGAACCTAAGGCAAAAATTTTGGCAAAAATGGCATTTTCATATGCATACTTTACTTACTTGTTTAGTGGCTCCTTAATCATCAAATTTCTCTTCTTCTGTTGAGAATCAAATATGTAGACCTCACGTTTAGACAAGCAAAGAACTAAAAGCATCCAGTGACTCCTACATACAAACAATAAACGTATGTAGTTAGAAAAAAAAAAGTTAAATTTATAACAATCAATTAAAAACGAAGTTCAAAGTAATTTTCATACTTTTCGTAGTATGGACATAAGATGAATGTCTTAGAACTAAGTGCACTCATGGACCTCGTCATGTACAATAGAATTCGATCTGCATCGGACTTTAACATGGTGGCCGAGATCATCTCCGGGCACATGAATCCAATACTATTGGGGTGACAATCATCGTGAAAACACAACTCACTCAAAGCCCTATAATATAGAGTGTAAGAACGTTAAGACAATCATAAAAATCAAATTTAGGGGCAAAATATGAATTTAGGTAACTCACGTAGCAAAAACTTGTATTATTGATATATTGAGCCATGCTCCCGAGAGAAGTTGATCGGTGTCTTCAACGGTGACACTAATTTCAAAGTCCTTTTCCATATTGAATGTCCTTTTAGTGCAATGTACCTTAACGTGCTCCCCTTCTTTTAATCCCAACATCATAGTTTTCATTGTTAGGTTATGATTCATATGACAGTTCATAAATCATGCGGAAAAACCATAAAGCCAGGAAACATATTATTTACACATAATCATTTAGCATAGTTTAGATGCATACTCTTTGTTGCGTGCCTTCCCTAGCTGCGCCCGAACCGAACAAGAACAAGTCTTTAGGACTCCAAGTGTCGTCCCTCCGTAGATAGTCCACAGCACGTCCGGATCCGCCTTAAGATTGACCAACTAGAATCGCTCTTAAGGTTCTAATATTTTCGGTTAGGTAGGCAAGAATATTGGCTGATTTTTCTGCTTAAAAATCTTAGTTTTGAATACTTAAAACTTGTTGTATAAATAATGACCCCTAGGCCTTTATTTATAGAGTTATGGAAAAGGAATCGTAATCCTAGTAGGATACGAATTAATTGAAATTAGAATCCTACATGAATTCTATTTAATTAATTTATCCAATTAGGAATAGAAATTTAATCATACACTGACTCTTGTAGATTTAGGAATCACGCATGAGCACAAACTCACACACACACGGCAGCCACAAGGGCTGCCCATGCGCGTGCGAGCAGCAGCCCACGCAGCGCGGCCCACGCATCCGTGGCCTTGGCGCGCGCTGGGCCTGCCTTGCGGTAGGCCTGGGCGCTGCCTTGGCTGGGCTTGTGGCGTGCGTGCTTGCTGGGCGATGGCCCGGCTTCGTGCTGGGCCTTCGTTCGGCAGGCCTCGTCCGATGCTAATTCGTACGATACGCTTCCGATTAAATTTCCAGTTCCGGAATTTATTTCCGATACGAACAATATTTAATATTTCCGATTCCGGAATTAATTTCCGTTTCGAACAAATATTTAATATTTCCGTTTCCGGAATTATTTTCCGATTCCGGTAATATTTCCGATTCTGACAATATTTCCGTTTCCGGCAATATTTCCGATTCTGATAATATTTCCATTTCCAATAATATTTTCCGATACGTACCATGTTTCCGTTTCCGGCAACATCTACGACTTGGATAATATTCATATTTCCGATACGATCCATATTTCCGTTTCCGGCAATATCATCGTTTCCGGAGTACTCATTTCTTGCCTGTGACGATCTTAGCTCCCACTGAAACCAAGATCCGTCGGTTCCGAATATTCATAGATTGAGTATTTAATGCCATTAAATACTTGATCCGTTTACGTACTATTTGTGTGACCCTACGGGTTCAGTCAAGAGTAAGCTGTGGATTAATATCATTAATTCCACTTGAACTGAAGCGGCCTCTAGCTAGGCATTCAGCTCACTTGATCTCACTGAATTATTAACTTGTTAATTAATACTGAACCGCATTTATTAGACTTAACATAGAATGCATACTTGGACCAAGGGCATTATTTCCTTCAGTCTCCCACTTGTCCTTAGGGACAAGTGTGCATTTCCTAATTCCTTTGTCACTCGATGCTTGCTCTTGAACATAAGGTAAGAGTTGTCATCCTTATTATGTCCAGAGGTGTTCCTCGGTTTCAGAGTTCAACTGATCAAATAAACAGATAATCATAGCCTATGATTCATCCGAGCACGGCCATGCATTTCACAGTTTCTAGCTCTCCGAGTGGCCTTGTACAACTTTTAAGCATCTCATCCCGATTTATGGGAGGACAATCCCAATCTTGCGATCTTGAGATTAGACTTCGTTTGATAGGTGATTACCTGAGCGTTGCCTTTATAGCCTCCTTTTACGGTGCGACGGTTGGTCAACGTCAAAGCAACCAGTTCTCAAACAAGTAATCTCAAATCACTCAGGTATTGAGGATTTAGTGTCTAATAATTTAATGAAATTTACTTATGACAGACTTTCATCTCTTACAGTAAAGTTTCATAGGTCTTGTCCGATACTAGTCTTCCCAAAGTAAGTATCTATGCAAATGATTATGACATTGCCATGTCCACATAGTTCAAGAAACAGAACTACTAGTCATCTTGCATTCTAATCGTCTAACGTTTTCTATGCGTCCAATTTTATAGAAAACTCCGATTAGGGACCATTTTCAACCTTTGACATTCAAGTTCACTTGATAGACATTTCTTAGTCACAGGACTGGTCCTGACAGTCTATCTTGAATATATCGTCAAGTTGAAGGGACTCATCATTTAATAAACCACAAATTAAATGGAAAAATGAATTCCTTTCATTTATTGTGAATGATTAACCAATAATGTTTTACAAAGATTTAAACTCTAAAACTTTAAAACATTAAACAGAGACATCAAAGCCATTCTCCAATATGCTTGATTCCCATAGCTGCAGTGTGCGAGTTGTGCTTCGCTTGCGGCAGAGGTTTAGTTAATGGATCTGATATGTTGTCATCAGTTCCAATTTTGCTTATCTCGACTTCTTTTCTTTCAACGAACTCTCGTAGAAGGTGAAATCTACGAAGTACATGCTTGACTCTCTGGTGGTGTCTAGGCTCTTTTGCCTGTGCAATAGCTCCGTTATTATCACAATACAGGGCTATTGGTCCTTTAATGGAGGGGACTACACCAAGTTCTCCTATGAACTTCCTTAGCCATATAGCTTCCTTTGCTGCTTCATGTGCAGCAATGTACTCCGCTTCAGTTGTAGAATCCGCAATGGTGCTTTGCTTAGCACTTTTCCAGCTTACTGCTCCTCTGTTGAGGCAGAAGACAAACCCAGACTGTGATCTGAAATCATCTTTGTCGGTTTGGAAACTTGCGTCCGTATAGCCTTTAACAATTAATTCATCATCTCCACCATAGACCAGGAAGTCATCTTTGTGCCTTTTCAGGTACTTCAGAATATTCTTGGCAGCAGTCCAATGCGCCTCTCCTGGGTCTGACTGGTATCTGCTCGTAGCACTGAGTGCGTACGCAACATCCGGGCGTGTACATATCATAGCATACATTATTGAACCAATCAATGATGCATATGGAATCCCATTCATTCGTCTACGCTCATCAAGTGTTTTTGGGCACTGAGTCTTGCTTAGAGTCATTCCATGAGACATGGGTAGGTAGCCTCGCTTGGAGTCCGCCATCTTGAACCTATCAAGCACCTTATTGATATAAGTGCTTTGACTAAGTCCAATCATCTTTTTAGATCTATCTCTGTAAATCTTGATGCCCAATATGTACTGTGCTTCTCCTAGATCCTTCATCGAAAAACATTTCCCAAGCCAAATCTTGACAGAGTTCAACATAGGAATGTCATTTCCGATAAGCAATATGTCGTCGACATATAATACTAGGAAAGCAATTTTGCTCCCACTGACCTTCTTGTATACACAAGATTCGTCCGCGTTCTTGATGAAACCAAAGTCACTGACTGCTTCATCAAAACGTATATTCCAGCTCCTGGATGCCTGCTTCAATCCGTAGATTGACTTCTTTAGCTTGCATACCTTTTTAGCATTCTTTGGATCCTCAAAACCTTCAGGCTGTGTCATAAACACAGTTTCTGTTAAAACGCCGTTTAAGAAAGCAGTTTTGACATCCATCTGCCATATTTCGTAATCGTAATATGCAGCGATTGCTAACATTATTCGAATAGACTTTAGCATTGCAACTGGTGAAAAGGTTTCATCGTAATCCACACCGTGGACTTGCCTGTAACCTTTTGCAACCAATCTAGCTTTGAAAACTTCAAGTTTCCCATCCTTGTCCTTTTTCAGTTTGAAAACCCATTTGCTTCCAATGGCTTGGTAGCCATCTGGCAAATCGACCAAATCCCATACTTGGTTTTCAGACATGGAGTCTAATTCAGATTGCATGGCTTCTTGCCATTGCTTGGAGCTAGGGCTCGTCATAGCTTGCTTGTAAGTCGCAGGTTCATCACTTTCAAGTAATAGAACGTCATAGCTCTCGTTCGTCAAAATACCTAAGTACCTTTCCGGTTGAGATCTATATCTTTGCGATCTACGCGGGGTAACATTTCTAGATTGACCATGATTCTCACCAGATTCTTCTAAAGATCTCTGAGTCTCATCTTGAATGTCATCTTGAGCATTCTCTAGAGTTTGTTGTTCGACTCGAATTTCTTCGAGGTCTACTTTTCTCCCACTTGTCATTTTGGAAATGTGATCCTTCTCCAAAAAGACACCATCTCGAGCAACAAACACTTTGTTCTCAGATGTATTGTAGAAGTAATACCCCTTTGTTTCCTTTGGATAGCCCACAAGGATACATTTGTCAGATTTTGGATGAAGTTTGTCTGAAATTAATCGTTTGACGTATACTTCACATCCCCAAATCTTAAGAAAAGACACATTTGGAGGCTTTCCAAACCATAATTCGTATGGAGTCTTTTCGACAGCTTTAGACGGAGCTCTATTTATAGTGAGTGCAGCTGTATTTAGTGCATGTCCCCAAGATTCTAATGGAAGTTCGGCCTGACCCATCATTGACCTGACCATGTCTAGCAAGGTTCTGTTCCTCCGTTCTGACACACCGTTCCATTGTGGTGTTCCAGGAGGAGTCAATTCTGATAGAATTCCACATTCTTTCAGATGGTCATCAAATTCATAGCTCAGATATTCACCGCCTCTATCAGACCGCAGTGCCTTGATCTTCTTGCCTAATTGATTCTCTACTTCATTCTGAAATTCCTTGAATTTGTCAAAGGATTCAGACTTATGCTTCATTAGGTAGACATAACCATACCTACTGAAGTCATCAGTGAAAGTGATAAAGTAGCTGAAACCACCTCTAGCATTTGTACTCATTGGTCCACATACATCTGTATGGATTAAACCCAATAGTTCATTTGCTCTTTCTCCAACTTTAGAGAAAGGTTGCTTTGTCATTTTGCCAAGTAAACATGATTCGCATTTACCATAATCCTCTAAGTCAAATGGTTCTAGAATTCCTTCCCTTTGAAGTCTTTCTAAGCGTTTCAAGTTTATATGGCCTAATCGACAATGCCACAGATAGGTGAGATCTGAATCATCCTTTTTGGCCTTTTTGGTATTTATGTTATATACTTGTTTGTCGTGATCTAATAAATAAAGTCCATTGACTAATCTAGCAGATCCATAAAACATCTCTTTAAAATAAAACGAACAACTATTGTCTTTTATTATAAAGGAAAATCCCTTAGCATCTAAACAAGAAACTGAAATGATGTTTTTAGTAAGACTTGGAACATGGAAACATTCTTCCAGTTCCAAAACTAGCCCGGAGGGCAACGACAAATAGTAAGTTCCTACAGCTAATGCAGCAATCCGTGCTCCATTTCCCACTCGTAGGTCGACTTCACCCTTGCTTAACTTTCTACTTCTTCTTAGTCCCTGTGGATTGGAACATAAGTGTGAGCCACAACCTGTATCTAATACCCAAGAAGTTGAATTAGCAAGTATACAGTCTATAACGAAAATACCTGAAGATGGAACTGTTAGGTTATGATACATATGACAATTACATAGATCATGCGGAAACAACCATTAACCCAGGAAACATATTATTTACACATAATCATATAGCATAATTTGATGCATACTCTTTGTTGCGTGCCTTCCCTAGCTGCGCCCGAACCGAACAAGAACAAGTCTTTTAGGACTCCAAGTGTCGTCCCTCCGTAGAAAGTCCACAGCACGTCCGGATCCGCCTTAAGATTGACCAACTAGAATCGCCCTTAAGGTACTCAGAAAATTCGGCACTTTTGAGCAAGATGTGTGTTTGATTTTCTCTCAAAAACTCACTTTTGAATACTTGAAAACTTGTGTCTAAATTATGAGCCCTAGGCCTTTATTTATAGAGTTATGGAAAAGGAATCGTAATCCTAGTAGGATGCGAATTAATTGGAATTAGAATTCTACACGAATTCTACTTAATCAATTTATCCAATAGGAATAGACATTTAATCATACACTGACTCTTGCAGATTCAGGAATCTCGCATGAGCTGAAACTCACACACACACGGCAGCCACAAGGGCTGCCCATGCGCGTGCGAGCAGCAGCCCGCGCAGCACGGCCCACGCATGTGCGGCCTTGTGCGCGCTGGGCTGTGGCGTGCGTGCTTGCTGGGCGATGGCCTGGCTTCGTGCTGGGCCTTCGTCCGGCAGGCCTCGTCCGATGCTAATTCGTACGATACGCTTCCGATTAAATTTCCATTTCCGGAATCTATTTCCGATACGAACAATATTCAATATTTCCGATTCCGGAATTAATTTCCGTTTCGAACAAATATTTAATATTTCCGTTTCCGGAATTATTTTCCGATTCCGGTAATATTTCCGATTCTGACAATATTTCCGTTTCCGGCAATATTTCCGATTCTGGTAATATTTCCATTTCCAATAATATTTTCCGATACGTACCATGTTTCCGTTTCCGGCAACATCTACGACTTGGATAATATTCATATTTCCGATACGATCCATATTTCCGTTTCCGGCAATATCATCGTTTCCGGAGTATTCATTTCTTGCCTGTGACGATCTTAGCTCCCACTGAAACCAAGATCCGTCGGTTCCGAATATTCATAGATAGAGTATTTAATGCCATTAAATACTTGATCCGTTTACGTACTATTTGTGTGACCCTACGGGTTCAGTCAAGAGTAAGCTGTGGATTAATATCATTAATTCCACTTGAACTGAAGCGGCCTCTAGCTAGGCATTCAGCTCACTTGATCTCACTGATTTATTAACTTGTTAATTAATACTGAACCGCATTTATTAGACTTAACATAGAATGCATACTTGGACCAAGGGCATTATTTCCTTCAGTCTCCCACTTGTCCTTAGGGACAAGTGTGCATTTCCTAATTCCTTTGTCGCTCGATGCTTGCTCTTGAACATAAGGTAAGAGTTGTCATCCTTATTATGTCCAGAGGTGTTCCTCGGTTTCAGAGTTCAACTGATCAAATAAACAGATAATCATAGCCTATGATTCATCCGAGCACGGCCATGCATTTCACAGTTTCTAGCTCTCCGAGTGGCCTTGTACAACTTTTAAGCATCTCATCCCGATTTATGGGAGGACAATCCCAATCTTGCGATCTTGAGATTAGACTTCGTTTGATAGGTGATTACCTGAGCGTTGCCTTTATAGCCTCCTTTTACGGTGCGACGGTTGGTCAACGTCAAAGCAACCAGTTCTCAAACAAGTAATCTCAAATCACTCAGGTATTGAGGATTTAGTGTCTAATAATTTAATGAAATTTACTTATGACAGACTTTCATCTCTTACAGTAAAGTTTCATAGGTCTTGTCCGATACTAGTCTTCCCAAAGTAAGTATCTACGCAAATGATTATGACATTGCCATGTCCACATAGTTCAAGAAACAGAACTACTAGTCATCTTGCATTCTAGTCGTCTAACGTTTTCTATGCGTCCAATTTTATAGAAAACTCCGACTAGGGACCATTTTCAACCTTTGACATTCAAGTTCACTTGATAGACATTTCTTAGTCACAGGACTGGTCCTGACAGTCTATCTTGAATATATCGTCAAATTGAAGGGACTCATCATTTAATACTAAACCAAGATTAAATGGAATATGAAAATACATTTCATATATGATAAATGTTCAACCCCAATGTTTTATAACCATGGGCCTCAAACCCATCTTCTAAAACAATTCATGGAATTCAAAGCTATGCTTGATTTCCAGTGCTACAACGTGAGTGTTGCTTCTCACTTGTTGCATAGGTTTAGTTATCATGCTTTGCCAATCTTAATATCCTTTTCATCGAATGTTCTTCGAGATATGATGATAAGATCTTTTCGAGTTTGTTTATTATGTGATCTAGTCTTTCTTACTTCGATGGTGGTATTACTCATTTTGCAATGAAGAACCATCAAGTTAGCAGACGTTTTTCTTGCTTCAAGAGTGGTTCTACGCATTTTTCAATGAAGAACCATCGAGCCAGCAGACAGGTGATCTACCCAAGTTCAGTGAAGAACTTTAAACAACCCTGTTTTATTGCTTCTTAGGCAATAATTACTTTTACTTCAACTTTATAGGTTGCTAGTGATGCTTTGTTTGGATTTACCTATCCAAGCAGTTCATAGATATGTGGAAGACTTTCCAGCTGTATCTTAGAACATAGAAATTAATATTTTAATTTCCCACGCAACAACTCATGGTCTCCAACCCATGTTGCCATTTCAAAACACGATGCTCTATAGCTCGTCCTTATCAATGGTTAACTCCAAAGGGTCTTGCTTGATCCTTTGCCAGTGTTTCTGCGTGTAGCATCAATATTTAGCATATCTTTATTTCCTTGAATCAAGAACTATTCCTATGTACCTTTTCAAGTACCATAAGTATTCTTGATCTCAATCTAGTTGATTTTCACTTAGATCAATAGAGATTGGTATATGTTCGTCATGGCTAAAGTCATACGATACGTTTTTGGCGATCCTCATATTATATCATACATGATAAATTCTTTTGCAGAATAATTCCCAATTGAATTCTATTCATGTAACTTTAGCTCATTCAATTTTAGTAGATACTGAATCCAGCTAAATTCTTTGATATATAATATAGGTTAAGAATCTCATTTAGACTCTTTGATGTTTAACTTAGTAAATGCTTATACATAGTTCAAACATTCTTTACTTAGATTTATTCATATGGGTCGAATATCTCCAATGGAGTCTTTCGTGTTTGATTTAGTAAATGCCATTACTTAATCCAAAACAATATCATAAGATCTTTGTAAATAGATCTTAATACCCAGTATGTACTAAGTTTCGCCATGGTCCATCATTGATGAATAATTTCAAATCTAAGTCATTAGCATTTGAATGATATTTCACAATAGAGAGATATGTGTGTGATACACATAGGACCAATTAAGTTTTATGTATTCCCACTAAACTTCTTATATATCTATAAGAATCATGTATATTTTATGAAACTAAAATGCTTATTAGCTTCACTTAAAATACAGTTCCAATTCCCAATTGCTTGCTTAAATCTGTACTTAGATTTTATAAGCTAGCTTTCCTTTTCAAGCATTTATTTGGATCCACAAATCCTACGACATGCCATGTACATAGTTTATTCCAACATTTGATTGAGGAATACTTTTGTCATCCAATTGCCATATTTACCAATATGCAATCATTGCTTGAATTATAGACTTGAAGCATTACGATTTTGCATGAGGTTTCAACACAATCCATGCAATGAATTTGCTTGTAACCTTTAGCAACTAATCTAGCTTTGTGTGTGAACACAATTCCATGTTTGATGGTTTTTATCCTTAAACTTGCAACCAATAGGTGTGAAACTATTCTTGCAAATCAACAAAATTTCAATTTTGTCATCAAAACATTGAGTATGTTTTATGGCCTTTAACCATTTAAAACATATAGTCTATATATGGCCTCTAACCATTTTAGGGAATCTATATTTCGTCATAGCTTTCTTACAAGTCACAAACTCATTAATCTACATGATAATAGTTTGACTGCAAGTTGTAGGTTTCTTCACTATCTAATAGAAGAATTGCATAGTTTTAGGGACCTGAACTCCATGTTTCTTCACTATAGAAGAATCTCATAGTTTCAGTGACTTGAACTCTATGCCTACTTGGGTATAGAACATCAAACAACAGAATATCAATAGCCACTTGAAAGTCCTTTGAATATTCTGTTCTCTTTGAAGCACTTGTAAAGTCTTCTAAGAGAAGTCTATTCTTTAAAGCCACTTCTAAAGTCCTTAAAGAATAAGTTCGGATTTTTTGAAGCACTTCGAAAAGCCTCCGGAATGTCCGTTTATGTTTGTTGTTCGTCTCGAAGACTTTCGAGGTCTATTTTCTCCCACTTGTCATTTTGGAAACGAATCTCCAAAAGGACATTATTTCGAGCAAACAAACATTTATGTTCTCAAAAATTCGTGGTAGAAACAATACCCTTGTGTCTCATTTGAATAAATCACAATGAAACATATATCTAGACTTGGGCCTTAGTTTGTTGAATAACAAACACTAAGCTCCCACTGAGTTTAGCAACTCTTTAGATATATATAATTGAAAAGATATCCTGAAATTACTTTTCAATAGCTTTGACGAATTTGGTTTAGTTTGGTGGTAGTTGAGCATTTTGTTTTAGAAATTATAGGAAAAGTCTTTATGATCCATCATTGATCGAATCAAGTACTAATTGACTTCGATTATTCCAACGTAGATATGCCATATCTTATGGAGCTAGATTGTGAAATTACAACACACAATCATTGATGATCATATTTGGTCTCAAGTAATCATCAACATGATCTAACCTAGATCTTTATGATTTCTTGCCGAGTGGATTTTATACTTCTGAATCTTTGAACTAGCCAAACAGATTCAACTTATATCACATTTGAGTAAATAGACCTATATTCACTCAAATCCATGTGAAATAATAAAGTCATAAAACCTTTCTTTAGCTTTGAACTCTATCGTCTAGGCGTTCTAACAATAGTTCATATTCTTTGTTACTTTCAACAAGTAAGACTAGCTTGTCTTAAGTTGATCTAGAAATCAACCAACTTTCAAAAGTCCATCAAAATAGAGCTTATGAATGTTAACTTGTTGATATGGTCTAAGCAACAATGCCAAAGATTTAATGGAACTCAAATCAAGGGTTTGATTTGAACCTAGTAAAGTTCTTTAAAGAGTTGTTTGTTTTAATCAAGCATATTGACTCAACCAGTAATTGACCATTTCATTCAAATAAACAAACAAACAAGCATTGTTTTTGTTCTTCTGAATGTGAGTCTTTCTGTGTTTGAAGCAGAAATTTAGGTATGCTGATTATGGAACAAAATAGCCATTAAGTTCCAGCCTTTGAAAGGACTTAAAACAAACTAGATGACCCTACAACTAATGTAGCATTTCCATGCTTCATTTCCCACTTGTAGGTCATTAGTGTATCCTAGCTTCCATTGTTTGAGTTATTACCGAAGTAAGAACCTCAAGCGGTATATGATACCAAGGAAGTTTGATTGCTAGGTCACTTCTCTTTAAACATAAACTTATAGGTAGAAACGGAATCGTAAATTCCTTTCATTTGTTCCTCGTTTTCCTATTTCTTGTACCCTTTCTTATAGTCTTAAGAATTGAATTCTTTAGTGTTGACTTTTATACTTTGTTAGACATGTCCAATGTCACCAACAAGGTTCTTTACCATTTTAATTTATGTTGAATATTTTGCTTCAACTAGATGATCTTACCAGAAGCTTCTAAAGTTCTCTAAGCATCGATCTATTCGAATGTCTAGGGATTAGACTCATTCGAGAATTAAATGGACAAAGATATTAGGTTGTTAACCATTGGTAAAGCTGAGCGTATTAAACTCAATGCTTTATGATCTCAAAACTACAGTGTATTTTGAATTCACAAGCACCAATTGGTTTGCCATTCGACTTTGATGTTCGAAAACAACCATAAAAGTCGATATAAGAAACGCACATTTTAAATTGCTCATTTTCTCTCATTTCCGTGAATCGTTCTTGGATTCACTACCAATCGAGGAAATTTACTGTTACCTTTCTAAAAGGATTTATTGCAGTGCAAGATATTTAATTATAAACAATAATTAAAACATACATTGAAGCATGCAAAGTCTGAACATCTATCATGAATAATAACTTGAAATTAAAGCAACCATGCAAAACAAGTTATTAGCATTTTATTCGAATTATGTGTTCCGGCAGGTGTGAATAAAATGATTCCAAGATCCTAAAATCATTGAAGAATTAAGCACAGTTTGTCGACTTAATCCTAGAACATCTTAGGTAAGCAAAAGCCTTTTGCTAATAGTCTAGAAACTATTCTTGGTTGATAGGTACGTCTAAGAACTTATTAGGTAAACCTATCGAATTTGCCACGACATAAAAGGACTCCTTACTTATATCGTTGAGTTTCACCAAAACTAACATGTACTCACAATTATTTGTGTACCTTGCCCCTTTAGGACCAATAAGTAACACCTCGCTGAGCGAAAACTATTACTAGATTGATGTAAAGGATATCCAAGCAAGTGTATATTTTGGCATGGCACCTTTTAACTCAATTTTTAAGTTTGGAACTTAAGGCTCTTACTATGTTGGTTAGATTTTAAGTGAACTAAAATCCTTAATCATGCAACATAATCAAGCTTTTGATCTCATGCATTTTAAGACATATTTAAAGCAATAAATAACTTAAAACATGCATAAGATATTTGTGATCTAGTATGGCCCGACTTCATCTTGAAGCTTTGACTTCAAAGTCCGTCTTGAAAATCTCCGTGGGAGGCACCATTTTCTTCAAATAGGATAAGTTATAACTAATTACAACTATTTGATGGTACGCAGACCATATTTGAATTGAAAAACAACTTTGGTACTTTAGACCAATTACATTCAAATTAATGGTACGCAGACCATATTTTCTATCCTATTTGGGCCATACTAGTCACTTCATAACCTGCAAAACAGTACATATACAATATATACCATTCACCCATTCATTATCATGAATGGCCCACATAGCTGGTTAGTTAAACACATTATGCATCACGTAAACATTTGCAGCAATTAATCAAGGGCACCAATAATCTACCAATTATTCAGTCCTTATTAATTCTAATCGAGTTGTTTTAACCTTAAGGATTTGTAGACCTAATCAAGAGTTTATGACTAAAAAGTGCTCCCACTCAAACCAATAAATTCATATGCTTTACTAATTTTAAACATAAAATTGTATTTCTAGTCTAACCGGAAACATACAAATTTAATTAAAATTTAAAGCTCATATAAATTTATAATTGAATCCAAAATTTAATTTAATTTCAGTCGCATTTAAATTAATTCATGATTTTAATTTTAGTAAAATAATTAGAATAAATTCCATTTATTATAATTATAATATTCAAAATTAAAATCCAAGAAATTAATTCAAATTATTAATTTTAAAATTAATTAAAATTACGTGAACTGAAATTTTCAAATTAAACATTCAAAACGATCTAATCGAAACGCAAACACCCTACGCGTTGCACGCCCATGGGCCGTACGCACACAGCCATTGCTGGCCATGTGCGCGCAGCCCATGCGCTCGTCGCATAGCTGCTGCTGTCCTATCCGCAAGCCTCCGCACAGCGCCCACCGCACGCGAGCTATCGCTCGCAGCGCGCGCGCGTTACCGCGCTCGCTGGTGCGCGAGATCGCTCGCTGGTGCGCGCGAGCCATCGCTCGCTGGGGCGCTGCATCGCTCGCTGGTGCGCGCGAGCCATCGCTCGCTGGCGCGCGAGATCGCTCGCTGCGCGCGCGCGAGCCATCGCTCGCTGGCGCGCGAGATCGCTCGCTGGTGCGCGCGAGTGATGCTGTGCGCAGCGCTCGTGGCACGCGAGCTTGCGCTCGCTGCGCACGAGGCTGCGCGCTGTTATGCGAGGCAGCGCGCGCTGTGGCGCAGCTCGCTTGCTGCCCACACGCGACTGCCTTGGCTCGCCCCTCGCCCATGCCCATCCGTTCATTGCTCGTGGCACACGACACAAGGCAGGGCTGCTGCCTTGCGCTCGTGCACTACGCCCTTGCTCATTGCATTCGTGCCGCACGGGCGACGAGCTCCCTTGCTCGTCGTCGCATGCCCGCATTATACAACACCCCTTAAGGGTAACACGAAGCGTCATTGCTTCGTGCGTGCAAGTTATTTGAACGAATCGCATAAAAATTTAAAATTTATATTTAAAATTAATGACAAATTAATAAATATTATTAATTTCATAATTTTAGGGCGAAAAATCGAAAATTTATTATCCAATTGATTTCCGATTGTTATGGATTCAAGTCTAGGTCATAAAAATTTAAAATTTATCATAAATTTACAATTTTTATGGTGGTTTTTAATCATAGGTTTCTAATTAAATTACAATTAATTATGAAAATCAAATTAATTCTAAATTATTCTAATTTTCAACAAATTAATCATAATTACAAATTAGATTGCATAATTAACAAGACTAGGCATTCAAACTTGTTAAACATATGCAGTAGGTCAATCAAAAATTCAAGATTTATCAACAGGAATCGCAAATATTTAATTTAACACCTTAAATTTACGAAATTTTGCATCCGAAAAACTAAAACCTTCGAAAAGTCATAGTTAGGCTTCGAATTTGAGAATTCTGGGTTCGGCAGAAAAATACTATTTTTGTCAAAATTTTAGAATGCCTTTTACATGCGGAATTGACACAAAAATCACTCAATTCGGATGAGTAACGAAGAAACTGCCGAAAAACTGCGTACATATATTTAAATAAACGCAATTTGCAATTAATTAACAATTACGAAAATTAATCACCCCTTTTAATTCTTGCAAATTTGTAATATTTAACCATGTTCATGCAATTTAGATTATGAAAATAATAAGGGGCTCGTGATACCACTGTTAGGTTATGATACATATGACAATTACATAGATCATGCGGAAACAACCATTAACCCAGGAAACATATTATTTACACATAATCATATAGCATAATTTGATGCATACTCTTTGTTGCGTGCCTTCCCTAGCTGCGCCCGAACCGAACAAGAACAAGTCTTTTAGGACTCCAAGTGTCGTCCCTCCGTAGAAAGTCCACAGCACGTCCGGATCCGCCTTAAGATTGACCAACTAGAATCGCCCTTAAGGTACTCAGAAAATTCGGCACTTTTGAGCAAGATGTGTGTTTGATTTTCTCTCAAAAACTCACTTTTGAATACTTGAAAACTTGTGTCTAAATTATGAGCCCTAGGCCTTTATTTATAGAGTTATGGAAAAGGAATCGTAATCCTAGTAGGATGCGAATTAATTGGAATTAGAATTCTACACGAATTCTACTTAATCAATTTATCCAATAGGAATAGACATTTAATCATACACTGACTCTTGCAGATTCAGGAATCTCGCATGAGCTGAAACTCACACACACACGGCAGCCACAAGGGCTGCCCATGCGCGTGCGAGCAGCAGCCCGCGCAGCACGGCCCACGCATGTGCGGCCTTGTGCGCGCTGGGCTGTGGCGTGCGTGCTTGCTGGGCGATGGCCTGGCTTCGTGCTGGGCCTTCGTCCGGCAGGCCTCGTCCGATGCTAATTCGTACGATACGCTTCCGATTAAATTTCCATTTCCGGAATCTATTTCCGATACGAACAATATTCAATATTTCCGATTCCGGAATTAATTTCCGTTTCGAACAAATATTTAATATTTCCGTTTCCGGAATTATTTTCCGATTCCGGTAATATTTCCGATTCTGACAATATTTCCGTTTCCGGCAATATTTCCGATTCTGGTAATATTTCCATTTCCAATAATATTTTCCGATACGTACCATGTTTCCGTTTCCGGCAACATCTACGACTTGGATAATATTCATATTTCCGATACGATCCATATTTCCGTTTCCGGCAATATCATCGTTTCCGGAGTATTCATTTCTTGCCTGTGACGATCTTAGCTCCCACTGAAACCAAGATCCGTCGGTTCCGAATATTCATAGATAGAGTATTTAATGCCATTAAATACTTGATCCGTTTACGTACTATTTGTGTGACCCTACGGGTTCAGTCAAGAGTAAGCTGTGGATTAATATCATTAATTCCACTTGAACTGAAGCGGCCTCTAGCTAGGCATTCAGCTCACTTGATCTCACTGATTTATTAACTTGTTAATTAATACTGAACCGCATTTATTAGACTTAACATAGAATGCATACTTGGACCAAGGGCATTATTTCCTTCAGGAACGACTGTTCCGTTCTTCTGATCTTCCTTTAGCTTCAAGCAATCTCTCTTCCAATGCCCCTTCTTCTTGCAGTAGAAGCATTCGGATTCAGAAGTGGGTTGACTGACCTTCCTCTTTGCAGATTTGGCGCCAGTTTGCTTAGTTGGGCTGGCCTTGTTGCCACCTTTCTTAGCATTCCTCTTCTTTCCAGATTTCTTGAACTTGCCCCCACGCACCATAAGCACATCCTGCTTATCACTTTTGAGCGTCTTTTCAGCGGTCTTCAGCATACCGTGAAGCTCAGTGAGCGTTTTGTCCAGACTATTCATACTGTAGTTCAGTTTGAACTGATCATACCCGCTATGAAGAGAATGGAGGATGGTGTCTATAGCCATTTCCTGAGAAAATTGCTGATCCAGCCGACTCATATTCTCAATGAGTCCAATCATTTTGAGAACATGTGGACTTACGGGCTCGCCTTTCTTAAGCTTGGTCTCAAGAATTTGCCTATGAGTCTCGAATCTTTCGACTCGAGCCAGATCTTGGAACATGTTCTTCAACTCACTGATGATTGTGAAAGCATCTGAGTTGATGAACGTTTTCTGCAGATCTGCACTCATGGTGGCGAGCATTAGACATTTCACATCCTTGTTGGCATCAATCCAACGATTGAGGGCTGCCTGAGTGACCCCGTCGCCTGGAGCTTCGGGCATCGCCTCATCTAGGACATACTCCTTTTCTTCCTGCATAAGAACTATTTGCAAGTTGCTTTGCCAGTCAAGGAAGTTTTTCCCGTTCAACTTCTCCTTTTCGAGAATTGATCGAATGTTGAATGAATTGTTGTTTGCCATATTAAAAACTACAATTGAAAAGAATAAACAAATAAATAACCATTCACAGTTTCTCTTAATAAACTTAAATTCTAGCATACATGCATAATTCAATGTTTATTAAGCATTTTATTCAAGTTATGTGTTCCGGCAGGTGTGAATAAAATGATTCCAAGAACCTAAAATCATTGAAGAACTAAGCACAGTTTGTCGACTTAATCCTAGAACATCTTAGGTAAGCAAAAGCCTTTTGCTAATAGTCTAGAAACTATTCTTGGTTGATAGGTACGTCTAAGAACTTATTAGGAAAACCTATCGAATTTGCCACGACATAAAAGGACTCCTTACTTATATCGTTGAGTTTCACCAAAACTAACATGTACTCACAATTATTTGTGTACCTTGCCCCTTTAGGACCAATAAGTAACACCTCGCTGAGCGAAAACTATTACTAGATTGATGTAAAGGATATCCAAGCAAGTGTATATTTTGGCATGGCACCTTTTAACTCAATTTTTTAAGTTTGGAACTTAAGGCTCTTACTATGTTGGTTAGATTTTAAGTGAACTAAAATCCTTAATCATGCAACATAATCAAGCTTTTGATCTCATGCATTTTAAGACATATTTAAAGCAATAAATAACTTAAAACATGCATAAGATATTTTTGATCTAGTATGGCCCGACTTCATCTTGAAGCTTTGACTTCAAAGTCCGTCTTGAAAATCTCCGTGGGAGGCACCATTTTCTTCAAATAGGATAAGCTATAACTAATTACAACTATTTGATGGTTCGCAGACCATATTTGAATTGAAAAATAACTTTGGTACTTTAGACCAATTACATTCAAATTAATGGTACGCAGACCATATTTTCTATCCTATTTGGGCCATACTAGTCACTTCATAACCTGCAAAACAGTACATATACAATATATACCATTCACCCATTCATTATCATGAATGGCCCACATAGCTGGTTAGTAAAACACATTATGCATCACGTAAACATTTGCAGCAATTAATCAAGGGCACCAATAATCTACCAATTATTCAGTCCTTATTAATTCTAATCAAGTTGTTTTAACCTTAAGGATTTGTAGACCTAATCAAGAGTTTATGACTAAAAAGCGCTCCCACTTAAACCAATAAATTCATATGCTTTACCAATTTTAAACATAAAAATGTATTTCTAGTCCAACCGGAAACATACAAATTTAATTAAAATTTAAAGCTCATATCAATTTATAATTGAATCCAAAAATTTAATTTAATTTCAGTCGTATTTAAATTAATTCATGATTTTAATTTTAGTAAAATAATTAGAATAAATAACATTTATTATAATTATAATATTCAAAATTAAAATCCAAGAAAATAATTCAAATTATTAATTTTAAAATCAATTAAAATTACGTGAACTGAAATTTTCAAATTAAACATTCAAAACGATCTAATCGTAACGCAAACACCCTACGCGTTGCACGCCCATGGACCGTACGCACACAGCCATTGCTGGCCATGTGCGCGCAGCCCATGCGCTCGTCGCATAGCTGCTGCTTCCCTATCGCAAGCCTCCGCACACATTGTGCTCGCTGCGCGCGCCAGCGCTCATCGCACGCGAGCTATCGCTCGCAGTGCGCGCGCGCGACATCGCTCGCTGGGCGCGCGACATCGCTCGCTGGGCGCGCGACATCGCTCGCTGGGCGCGCGAGCCATCGCTCGCTGGGCGCGCGACATCGCTCGCTGGGCGCGCGACATCGCTCGCTGCGCGCGCGAGCCATCGCTCGCTGGCGCGCGACATCGCTCGCTGGGCGGGCGACATCGCGCGCTGTGCGCGCGAGTAATGCTGGGCGCAGCGCTCGTGGCACGCGAGCTTGCGCTCGCTGCGCGCGAGGCTGCGCGCTCTTGTGCGAGGCAGCGCGCGCTGTGGCGCAGCTCGCTTTCTGCCCACACGCGACTGCCTTGGCTCGCCCTTCGCCCATGCCCATTCGTTCATTGCTCGTGGCACACGACACAAGGCAGGGCTGCTGCCTTGTGCTCGTGCACTACGCCCTTGCTCATTGCATTCGTGCCGCACGGGCGACGAGCTCCCTTGCTCGTCGTCGCATGCCCGCATTATACAACACCCCTTAAGGGTAACACGAAGCGTCCATTGCTTCGTGCGTGCAAGTTATATGAACGAATCGCATAAAAAATTTAAAATTTATATTTAAAATTAATGACAAATTAATAAATATTATTAATTTCATAATTTTAGGGCGAAATATCGAAAATTTATTATCCAATTGATTTCCGATTGTTATGGATTCAAGTCTAGGTCATAAAAATTTAAAATTTATCGTAAATTTACAATTTTTATGGTGGTTTTTAATCATAGGTTTCTAATTAAATTACAATTAATTATGAAAATCAAATTAATTCTAAATTATTCTAATTTTCAACAAATTAATCATAATTACAAATTAGATTGCATAATTAACAAGACTAGGCATTCAAACTTGTTAAACATATGCAGTAGGTCAATCAAAAATTCAAGATTTATCAACAAGAATCGCAAATATTTAATTTAACATCTTAAATTTACGAAATTTTGCATTCGAAAAACTAAAACCTTCGAAAAGTCATAGTTAGGCTTCGAATTTGAGAATTCTGGGTTCGGCAGAAAAATACTATTTTTGTCAAAATTTTAGAATGCCTTTTACATGCGGAATTGACACAAAAATCACTCGATTTGGATGAGTAACGAAGAAACTGCCGAAAAACTGCGTACGTATAATTAAATAAACGCAATTTGCAATTAATTAACAATTACGAAAATTAATCACCCCTTTTAATTCTTGCAAATTTGTAATATTTAACCATGTTCATGCAATTTAGATTATGAAAATAATAAGGGGCTCGTGATACCACTGTTAGGTTATGATTCATATGACAGTTCATAAATCATGCGGAAAAACCATAAAGCCAGGAAACATATTATTTACACATAATCATTTAGCATAGTTTAGATGCATACTCTTTGTTGCGTGCCTTCCCTAGCTGCGCCCGAACCGAACAAGAACAAGTCTTTAGGACTCCAAGTGTCGTCCCTCCGTAGATAGTCCACAGCACGTCCGGATCCGCCTTAAGATTGACCAACTAGAATCGCTCTTAAGGTTCTAATATTTTCGGTTAGGTAGGCAAGAATATTGGCTGATTTTTCTGCTTAAAAATCTTAGTTTTGAATACTTAAAACTTGTTGTATAAATAATGACCCCTAGGCCTTTATTTATAGAGTTATGGAAAAGGAATCGTAATCCTAGTAGGATACGAATTAATTGAAATTAGAATCCTACATGAATTCTATTTAATTAATTTATCCAATTAGGAATAGAAATTTAATCATACACTGACTCTTGTAGATTTAGGAATCACGCATGAGCACAAACTCACACACACACGGCAGCCACAAGGGCTGCCCATGCGCGTGCGAGCAGCAGCCCACGCAGCGCGGCCCACGCATCCGTGGCCTTGGCGCGCGCTGGGCCTGCCTTGCGGTAGGCCTGGGCGCTGCCTTGGCTGGGCTTGTGGCGTGCGTGCTTGCTGGGCGATGGCCCGGCTTCGTGCTGGGCCTTCGTCCGGCAGGCCTCGTCCGATGCTAATTCGTACGATACGCTTCCGATTAAATTTCCAGTTCCGGAATTTATTTCCGATACGAACAATATTTAATATTTCCGATTCCGGAATTAATTTCCGTTTCGAACAAATATTTAATATTTCCGTTTCCGGAATTATTTTCCGATTCCGGTAATATTTCCGATTCTGACAATATTTCCGTTTCCGGCAATATTTCCGATTCTGGTAATATTTCCATTTCCAATAATATTTTCCGATACGTACCATGTTTCCGTTTCCGGCAACATCTACGACTTGGATAATATTCATATTTCCGATACGATCCATATTTCCGTTTCCGGCAATATCATCGTTTCCGGAGTATTCATTTCTTGCCTGTGACGATCTTAGCTCCCACTGAAACCAAGATCCGTCGGTTCCGAATATTCATAGATGGAGTATTTAATGCCATTAAATACTTGATCCGTTTACGTACTATTTGTGTGACCCTACGGGTTCAGTCAAGAGTAAGCTGTGGATTAATATCATTAATTCCACTTGAACTGAAGCGGCCTCTAGCTAGGCATTCAGCTCACTTGATCTCACTGAATTATTAACTTGTTAATTAATACTGAACCGCATTTATTAGACTTAACATAGAATGCATACTTGGACCAAGGGCATTATTTCCTTCATTCATCACATTGCACTTACCACTCAAATTTTGCACTTTATAATTTTCAAGGAAATAGGTTTTTGATTTAGTGTTGGACGCTTTTGTTCCACTTCCCCCAACCACTATCTCTTTCCCTTTGTTCCCTTTCCCTTTAGGCTCTTTACTTGTAGGCTTGTTTACCTGAGGTATGATTTTCAAATAACGATATACATATTAGTGAGCATACATGGTATAATAGTTCTACTTCAAATTATCATGCATATGTTAGTTACCTCCTCATTCGTAAGCGACACCAAATGTTTTGGCCACTGAGTGAAGGTACCATGAGCTTGAGCAAGTTTCTTAATATATTGAGAAGGCACGGGGACGGGAGCTTCTTTGTACGCGGGCTCAAAATCATCAACGCTCACTTTCACGTTATCGGACGTGACGTCGTTGTGGTGATCAAGGAGCAACTCTGGACATATGGTACCATAGGCAACAAAGACTTTCTCCGAGCCTATGTTCAGGTATAGATGGCACGGGACAGGTTCCTTATTATTTATTTTGAACAATAACGCAAATACAATGTAACATGTTAGAAAAGTTCAATAGAATTAACTAGAAACAAAGTACTTGAAAAACACAAATTATCATACCGTAATGTCGGCAAATGGATCTAAACCCCCGGAACGACAACTACTATGAACATTTGCGTCTATCCTCATATGGCTTGGTATTTGGACACCAAGTTCTTTAGCAAATGTGATAAATTTCTCCATGACCATGGCATCCATCTTGGAGTTCATCTCTTGTATTGTCTCATCTTTGACCCTTTTGGTCACTCTTGCTTCCATTTCCTCCATCTCCGCATCTCCATACCGTCGAAAGCTACGCCGCTCTCCGGTCCCCCACACAGCTTTGATGCCTACTCCACCACCAAATGTTAGTGGTCTCCCTTCTTTAGTCTTACCAAGTGCACGAGATAAGACATCATCTCGTGCACTTTTAGGAACAAATTCCCCTTCATCTTGTTTCCTTTTCCATTCATCCTACATGAAATCAAATGGTTTTGAGAAAAGTTCAACACTTGGTTTCATATTTAAGAACATATATGAAATTAGAGGAATCACAACATTACGCAAAATTGTTAAATGAACTTACAATATTTTCTTTGACCTTTTGTGTGCCCTCATCCGGCAAGTAAGGATTTCCTTTCTCATCTGGTTTCGATCTTGCAAGAAGCCATAAACATGTCCTACTCGGCAAACTTGAAGAAATTGTAGACGCAGAGGAACCTTCAGATGACGAAGAAACTGAGGGAATGTACCCTTTTCTCTGCCATTCACTTGTCATTTCAGCATATGATTTCTGTCCCATATGATGAGGATATATGTTGAAAGATTGACTTTGTCTTGCTTTCTCACTTATTTCCTAATTTTAGGGGGGTAAAAGAAATTATTACAACAAAATAAAACTTAGATTATAACAAGACTTTAAATAAGAATAATTTTTATACCTCAGCTTCTTCGGAGGTACGTATCTTCACAAATTCCTTCCATATATCCTTAGTTATATAACTATACAAATCATATGGCATCTTTTCATCTTTTGGCCTTTTCCTTGTACCCCGAATCCAACCAGTCGTCAATCTTGATTTGAATTCCCTCCAACGCTTATCACAACTCTTTAAGACAACTTCTTTCTTAGTTTCATCTGTGATATGAAATTCTCTCTAAATGAAAGAAAAAGAAAAGGAACAAGAAAGTCTTTTAGCACATGAAAAAGACACGTAGATATGTACAACTGAATTTCCAAAATAAAACCGGTTACCTTGACGTCTTCCCACAAAGTGTCTTTTATTCCTTGTGAAACATCTTCCCAGGTTCTGATCAATATTGAAACCTTTGCGCGACTTATCTCGCCAATGTGATTCTTGTAATCCGTTGCCCATTTCCCTGTGGGTCGGTCCAAGTGATCCCATTCAATTTTTCTTGGAACCCCGGGCATGGATTTTATTCCTTTTGTAGGGCCTCTTGGCTTCTTTTTTTGCTTTTGGGGCACTTGATTTGGTGATTTGTTAGAAGGACCTGAATTTGCGTGTTGATCTTCATCCATGCCTGACGCTACTGCATTGGAAAATCATCAAAATTACATACCTTCAAAAGCAGGATTTTAAAATAAAAATAAAGTTCTGATCAGTTCTGTGCCCTGATCTGCACAGCTCAGATCAGAACTGTGCAGATCAGTGCACAGAACTGGTCAGAACTGATCAGTTCTGTGCACTGATCTGCACAGCTCAGATCAGAACTGTGCAGATCAGTGCACAGAACTGATCAGAGCTGACCAGTTCTGTGCACTGATCTGCACAGCTCAGATCAGAACTGTGCAGATCAGTGCACAGAACTGATCAGAGCTGACCAGTTCTGTGCACTGATCTGCACATCTCAGATCAGAACTGTGCAGATCAGTGCACAGAACTGGTCAGAACTGATCAGTTCTGTGCACTGATCTGCACAGCTCAGATCAGAACTGTGCAGATCAGTGCACAGAACTGATCAGAGCTGACCAGTTCTGTGCACTGATCTGCACAGCTAAGATCAGAACTGTGCAGATCAGTGCACAGAACTGATCAGAGCTGATCAGTTCTGTGCACTGATCTGCACAGCTCAGATCAGAAATGTGCAGATCAGTGCACAGAACTGATCAGAACTGACCAGTTCTGTGCACTGATCTGCACAGTTCTGATCTGAGCTGTGCAGATCAGTGCACAGAACTGATCAGAGCTGACCAGTTCTGTGCACTGATCTGCACAGCTCAGATCAGAACTATGCAGATCAGTGCACAGAACTGATCAGTTCTGACCAGTTCTGTGCACTGATCTGCACAGTTCTGATCTGAGCTGTGCAGATCAGTGCATAGAACTGGTCAGTTCTGATCAGTTCTGTACAAATGCTGGGGAATGAATTTGAATATGCAAAATTTTGGTCCACAAACCCACCCAAAAACAGACTGTTCTTAAAAGATTAAGCAACAAAGAAAGCACAACCAAGCTCCTGAAATAACCTTCAGATACTAACAACCAGCAATTAGATGGTACACAGGAACTTAGCAGACACTTAAATCCAAATAAGATGTTTTTTTTCCGGGTTGGGAGGTAGTTTGGGAGTGCAAACATGGATGACATAATATCCAGCTCCATGAGCATAATATAGAGACCAGTTGCATAAGAATTCAAGGAGTATGGAAATTCCCTGAATAAAGAAGTATCAGGTGTAACCATCCATCATCCTTTGAACAACCACCACTATCCTAAAGCCTCGTACTAATCTATTATTCCACATTTAAGGGTAATTGGGTCGTTATAGTACATATTTAGGCAAAAATGACATTTTCGAACCCAACTTTGAACCAAAGAACCTAAGGAATGTTTTCAAACTTATTACATGTCTCATATGCATAGTTATAACTTTCTAAGCCTCGTACTAATCTATTATTCCACATTTAAGGGTAATTGGGTCGTTATAGTACATATTTAGGCAAAAATGACATTTTCGAACCCAACTTTGAACCAAAGAACCTAAGGAATGTTTTCAAACTTATTACATGTCTCATATGCATAGTTATAACTTTCTAAGCCTCGTAATAATCTATTATTCCACATTTAAGGGTAATTGGGTCGTTATAGTACATATTTAGGCAAAAATGACATTTTCGAACCCAACTTTGAACCAAAGAACCTAAGGAATGTTTTCAAACTTATTACATGTCTCATATGCATAGTTATAACTTTCTAAGCCTCGTACTAATCTATTATTCCACATTTAAGGGTAATTGGGTCGTTATAGTACATATTTAGGCAAAAATGACATTTTCGAACCCAACTTTGAACCAAAGAACCTAAGGAATGTTTTCAAACTTATTACATGTCTCATATGCATAGTTATAACTTTCTAAGCCTCGTACTAATCTATTATTCCACATTTAAGGGTAATTGGGTCGTTATAGTACATATTTAGGCAAAAATGACATTTTCGAACCCAACTTTTAACTAATCTACAAATTAACTTGGTGAAAAAATAGTTGCCAAAATAGTACCTATCTCACTATTTCTCTTTTTCAACATAAAATCCTTCATCATGATCTCGGCGTGTATAACTCATGTCAACATCGTCAATCATTTGAGGGATATGCCAGGAGGAAGGTGGAATCTCATTAAACTGCTCATCATACTCTTCTTCATCATCTACATCCTCAACGCCAAGTATTCTTCTTTTGCCTTCCAGAACAACTGACCAACTACGATCGGCAGGGTCAACCATGTAAAAGATTTGTTTTGCCTGTGATGCTAATATGAAAGGATCTGCAAGATGCCCAACTCGACTAAAGTTTACAAGTGTCAGGTACCCATGTTCATCCTTTTTGACACCGCGACTAATATCAACCCACTTGCACCGGAATAGAGGAATCTTAAAATACTTATATTCCAACTCTAATATTTCTTCAATGACTCCATAGTAAGAGTTCGTCTTATCTACAAGTGTTCTATCTTTTACACTAGCATACTCTGAAGACAAACATATTGCCGTAACACCACTATTTTGCATCGTCGTTTTGTCATCTTGTCGCTTCGTGTAAAAAGAATAGCCATTGATGTCGTACCCCTCATAAGATATGACTTGACATTTAGGACCATATGCCAACCATCTCACCATGTCAGATACCTCATTAGGCGTGTCGGAAAATTGATCCATCACTCGACGCTTGAACCATGTGAGGAATGAACGATTATGCTCTTTTATCAGTTGAGGACCATTTTTTGAAGGATATTGCTCTCTAAGAAAGTTCATGTGCTCAGCCACGTATGGATGGACTTCACTAAGACTTTGCACCACAAACAGCTCAACCTTACACATCATTTCAGAACTGATTGATATCCTTTTCTTGCCAATTGTACCTTGACCCCCAAGTCTCCCATCATGTCTAGACTTTGGTACTCCGACTTCTTTCAAACGTGCCATATATTGAGAAACCCATGCAGCAACTTCCTCCGCGACGGTTCGTTGGACAATACTAGCTTCAGGTTTGGCCGGATTCATCACTCTATTTTTCAAGGTACCCATTTCCCGTTCAAAGGGATACATGTACCTCATACAAACTGGCCCACAAAGCTTAATTTCACGAACAAGATGAATAATCAAATGAGGCATCATGTCAAAGAATGATGGCGGAAAATACTTTTCAAACCGACACATGGTCTCAAGTACATCAGCCTGCAAATCATCCAGTATTGTTGGATTGATCACCTTGCTACAAATTGTGTTGAAAAAGAAACACAATCTTGTAATGGTATACCTCACTTGTGGCGGCAATATCCCTCGAATTGCAACCGGCAGCAATTGTTGCATCAACACGTGACAATCATGAGATTTCATTCCAACTAATTTCAAGTCAGACATGGACACAAGTCTACGAAAATTTGAAGAGTAACCGGCAGGGACCTTTAAGCCATGCAAAGACTCACAAAAGCTAACTTTCTCCTTTTTAGACAAGGTGAAACAAGCTGGGGGAAGGTACCAGCGTTTTCCCCTTTCTTGAGGTGCCAACTCGGAGCGACCCATAGCAGCCATATCTTGTCTAACTTTAGGCCCATCCTTCGTTTTCCCTTGCATATTCAACAATGTCCCAACAATGGCATCACAAACATTTTTCTCAATATGCATTACATCCAAACAATGCCTAACTTCCAAATCTCTCCAATATGGGAGATCCCAAAAGATAGACCTCTTCTTGTAACCACCACTTGGCTGACCTTTATAAGGCTTACCAAACTCTGTCTCAATGTCTTTAACCCGTTCATAAACCTCACACGCACATAAGGGGGCAGGAGCTTCTCTCATCTCCAATTCTCCATTAAAAGCTTCCTTCTCTTTTCGAAATGGATGATCTTCAGGAAGATACATCCGGTAATCCATGTACACATCTTTCCCACAAAATTTTAGGCGCCTCGAGACCAAATCATCATGACAAACTGGACATGCCTTCTTTCCCTTTACAGAATACCCTGACAAATTTCCATAAGCCGGGAAATCATTTATCGTACAAAAAATCATGGCACGTAAAGTGAAATTGGTTTTGGTGTATGCATCAAACATCAACACCCCTTCATCCCACAACAATTTCAAATCTTCAATGAGTGGCTCTAGATACACATCTATGTCATTTCCGGGTTGTTTAGGCCCAGAGATTAAGAGCGACAACATGATGTATCTACGCTTCATGCATAACCAAGGAGGCAAATTGTATATGGTGAGAAGAACCGGCCAAGTGCTATATTGGGTACTAAGTGTCCCAAATGGGTTCATTCCATCCGTGCAAAGACCAAGCCTGAGATTCCGAACTTCTTCCCTAAAGACCTTGTACTTTCGATCAATGTTCCTCCATTGTGGAGAATCAGCAGGATGCCTCATTAACCCATCTTTCTTCCTCCCCTCGGCATGCCACCTCAAGAGTTTTGCAGTTTTCTCTTCTGAGAAAAGGCGCTTAAATCTTGGTATAATTGGAAGATACCAAAGCACCTTAGCCGGAGAAGGTTTCTTCTTAGTTGATGTTGCATCATTCTCCACGATCTTGTAACGGGACAATCCGCATCTTGGACACTCATGCAGATTTGCATACTGCTTTCGATACAACACGCAATCATTTGGACACGCGTGTATCTTCTCATAATCCATACCCAAAGGACACATAAGCTTCTGGGCCTCATAGTTAGACCTTGGAAGTTTGTTTCCTTCAGGAAGATTACCAGACGTGGCCTCCAAAAACTGTGAAAAACTCTTGTTGGTCCAACCGTTTTCCACCTTTAAGTTGAAATATTCGATGACGGCACCAAGTACAGTTTGTGTAGAACCAGGATATAATGGTGTTGCGGAAGCTTTGATTATACTATCATACATATGGGGACGCTCAACGAAATGATGGTCTTCCACATCATGCATCATATCATCTATCCTATCTTTCTCCTCTTCTTCCTCACTTTCAACACCAATATCATCCTCAATTTCATTATCATCACCATTATCACAATGATTATGCTGACTCGAGCTCGGCATACTAGAACTTGCCCCATGATCTATGCTCTCACCATGCCATGTCCACGTCGTGTAGTTACCCTTAAAACCGCGACGAACTATGTGATCAACAATATCATCAATATCCCGATACCCCCTTGAATTATTGCAATCACAACAAGGACACAGAATTAAACTTGATTCATGTTCTGATTGATGTTTCAAGGCAACCTTAATGAACTCTTGAATCCCTTGTAAGAACCTTGTAGAAAATCGTTTACTACCATACATCCAACTCCGATCCATTTTCAACCACTAGACCAAATTTTGTCAAAGGTTAGAATATAAACTAGGCTATTCATATCATTATAAATCCAAAATTTTGTAGCAAACCCAAAACATGATTTCATATATCACCTAAATTCATTTCATACCCAAAACTTCATTTCATAACTTTTAATTCAACAAAACCTAACAACTAAAATTCAACAAAACCTAAATCCTAAAATGTACCCAATTAAAATTCAACTAAAATTCAACAAAACCTACAACTAAAATTCAACAAAACCTAAATCCTAAAATGTACCCAATTAAAATTCAACTAAAATTCAACAAAACCTACAACTAAAATTCAACAAAACCTAAATCCTAAAATGTACCCAATTAAAATTCAACAAATAATATCAACCATTAAAATTCAATTATAATGCATAATTAAAATTCAATTATAATGTCCACAATTAAAATTAAAATGCACAATTAAAATTCAATAAATATCAAAATTAAAATTCAATACCTAAGAGAGGAGAGACTACAATGAACAAGGGCGGCTGAGTGGGCGGCGGCGTGAAGGAGTGAGTGGGCGGCGGCGTGAAGGAGTGAGTGGGCGGCAGCGTGGACGACTTCCTTGGCCGTGGGCGGCGGCTCTAAAAAGGGAGTACAGCAAGAAGGAGTGAAGCAGTGAAGTGCAGCGCAGTGAAGGGGCAGCGCAGTGAAGAAACGGCGGAAGGCACGGAAGGCGGCAGTGAAGCAACGACGGCAGGGTGAAGCCGCCGGTGAGACTCTAGCAGTGTTGGTGTTTGGTTTCGTTTGGGAGTGAAGCAGTGTTGGTTGTTTGTCGAGCAAAACCTAAGTCAGAATGAAGCTTGAAAGCAATTAAGCGTGAGCGCGAATTCGAAAAAAAAAAATTAAAACACATTTGCGTCGCAGCTTTATTAAACTGCGACGCAAATGACTCTAGGATGCCCCCCAGAGTCATTTGCGTCGCAGATTAGTAAATCTGCGACGCACTTGATTGAGTTAATTGCGTCGCAGTTTTACTAATCTGCGACGCAAATGACTCTGGGGGGCATCCTAGAGTCATTTGCGTCGCATTTTAATAAAGCTGCGACGCAAATGACTAAATTTTATGCTAAAATTTGTCATTTGTGTCACATGTTCAGAATGGCGTGGCAAATGCGGGGATGCAAATAAGCCTTTTTCCACTAGTGATATAAACAGGCAACTGGATTTACCAAGGGGATGTGTGGGAGCAAGACCGACTGCACCCAATGCAGAAGGACCAAGAATATAACCGGCAGGGGGAAGCCAAAACGCCGGCAGGGTTTTGGGCTTAGATAAGCCGACATCAACATAGTCAACCAACAACCTATCGTACGCACGCTGCTCGCGAGGACCAAGATCAGCTTGGTCAAACTGTTCCATCCGGGGTTTAGGCTGGAAAAAAGTACGCCGAAGGGGATAGTCGTCGGGAACAGCCATGAAATAGAAATGATCTTTCCAGTCCTTGTAACTGGAAAGGCGTGGACTTACAGTCTGACGCTGATTCTTGGTAAAGATAGTCCACCACCCAGTGTCCTTCCTATCGCGTTTCGACCAGTGCAATTTCTTGAACAGGTTAAGGGTCAAAGGCCATTGCTTATATGAGAATAGCCAAGTATATGCTACCAGATTGCGAATAACTATAGGAAACAGCTGAACAAGGCCGACATTCCAAGCTCGTAAAACTTTCTCAATAAATGGGTGCAAGGGAAAGCGCAACCCGTAGTCAAACATCTTCGTATATACAACAACATGCCCTTCAGGACAGTCGGCAACCGTTTGCTCCGCTTTCGGCACAACCAACCGATAGCCCTCAGGCAAACCCAAGAAGCGACCACCAACCTCAAGATGGCGGTTGGCATTGGCCTGTTTTACAAAGTCACCATCTATCTCAGTGGTCAGAGCAGGAGAGTCATTTGGGGGAGGAGCCGGAACCAAAAATGCGGCAGCCTCACCTTCAAAATTTACATCAGCATCCAACGCCTCCTCCTCAAACACTTGCTGCAAAATAGCAGCATCCTCCTCATCTTCATAAGTCGGCGATGGGTGGAGCCCTTAGCCCAGGAGACCCGGATTCAGAAGACTCCAAAATGGAGTCGCCAGGGGTTAGAGGTCTATAGCCACTACCGGCGGAATCAGCTTCACCCGCGTCATGCACGACTGGCTCTTTCCCAGCCCACCGATTACTTGTAGACGGTTCCGCGTCTGACGGCATGGCCCTAGAAACATATACATTGCCGATGTTAGTACTGTACTCTCCAAGACCAGAACCGCCAGGTTGAGAAAATTTCCGGTAGTCCCGCAAATGATACCTAATCGAAATCGGATCTACATCTAAAATCGGCTCCCCAGCTGGCACATTATGCTCATCCGGCCTAAGCTCCCTCTCCATTCGGGCCCGCAGGCCGTGTATCTGTTGTGAACGAGAAAACTCAGTCGTAGTCATAGGTATGAAAGGGCCGGTAACGGGATTCCCACCCATGAATTGCGCAAAAGGAAGAGGCGTGTCGGACTTAACCCCCCCACCCAGTATTCCTAACATTGCTACCGGCCGTATTCTCATCCATGTTTAATTCAATAACGGAATCGCTACTCGTGTCCGAAAGATCTATGGCGTCGTCATACCCAGCCCCGCTATTCATGTTAGGCTACCCCCACTCACACACATGCAAACAAAAGTAAAATACACCCGACAAAAGAGAAAACAGAGCCAGAAACCGTACCTAATTCAGGAAAATCACCACGAAATTCACTCTCAGTCAGCCGCAAAGTCTACCAACAACCCAACTGAAAGAACAAGTGAGAAAGTCAGAAAACCAAACCCTAACAAACACCGGCCAACCTAAACACCAGACCAAGTTCGAAACTTTCCCAAAAAATTCCGCAGAATTGAAACAAACGAGCAACTAAAGGAGAGAAAACAACCGCAAGGAAAAAGGAACGAGAGAGATAAGCAGCCAACAGAGGGGAGCGAATGAAAGCAAAGGAAGGGAAATGAAAAGAAGAACGAAAATGGAAAGAAAGGAGAGAGAGGGTACTTAAAGGAAGAAAGCCCAAAACGACGGGCAGTTGAAAAGACAACAAACAGATTTGGGCGGTTGAAAACTCCGCATTTTCCAACGCACCTTGGATGGCCAACACGTGTCAAAACCCAACTTTTGAATCTCCCGCCACGCGTAGAAAAGAAGACGAATCGTCGCCACGTACCCTCAAGGGGGCTAGTCAGCCTAAAAAGTCAAGGGGGCTAGTCAGCCTAAAAATTCAAGGGGGCTAGTCAGCCTAAAAATTCAAGGGGGCTAGTCAGCCTAAAAATTCAAGGGGGCTAGTCAGCCTAAAAATTCAAGGGGGCTAGTCAGCCTAAAAATTCATACCAGTCTAGTCAGCCTAAAAATTCAAGGGGGCTAGTCAGCACAAAAAGTCAAGGGGGCTAGTCAGCCCAAGAAGTCAAAGAAAAGCCGAAATTTCCAAGAGGTCAAAAACTAAAAGGCTTTCATCCAAACGTCGAGAAGTCCAGCCATCCTGCAAACTGTAAACTCATAGTGCGACCAATCCTTGTCCTAATGGGGGCTAGTCGTGGCATCAGAACAAGAATTGTAACAGATTATTCACTACAACCATCATTATCGGGACAACCACACCTATGGGGTGTTGATCGCCCCTGAGGGGGCTAGTTGTACGGGGGCTCCCCCCCCCCCCCCCCTCTTTTTACTTTTTTCTTTGTCAGAGCAACTACAACTGCCAAGGCAGCTGTAGTCACTCTGAGGGGGCTAGTTGTACGGGAAGCCCTACCGGCAAGCCGGTAGGACATCCCTTAACAGCTACGACGAATGCATAGTCACAAAAGAGACACCAATACTGCAGTCGGTACCCTGTGTATACAACACGCAGCCGGCATTGCTCTGACACTATCCATCAGTCAGGCCCGAAGGAGAGGATCCGGAACCAAAGGGTAATAACCCGGATCCTTCGTACAAGTAACCCGTCTATATATACGGACCCCCATCAATGCCAAAGGTACGCAATCCAACCCCAATCATTCTTACAAGCATTTATTACAGAGCTGTCGGCATAATCTGACTTAAGCATCTGAGGGGTAATTCTCGGATCACCCCCGAGGCAAGTTAACGGTTTCACTGTGCAGAATACAGTCAGCATCTAGAGTCGGAGACAAGTCAACCCTTTCCTATTCCAAGTCCGCAACCGGAACATATACGTTTTTAAAAATGAATTTTAATATATTAGTATAGATAAATAGATAAATAAGAAGTTGATGCATCGCCTAGTCTTACCTCTACTATTTTCTTTGCCCCATGGAACAAAAATCTCACTCTTTTAAGACTTGGGTTGGGTGTAAATTGTGCATATAAGTTAGTAAATTGATAAGAAGAGAGATGAGATAAAACAAGTAAAAACCTACCATTTAAAATATGAGACTGACTTGAAAAGAAACCTAAAATAAACATGGGACAATAAAAAGGAGTGTATACGAAGTCCGTAATCCGAAACATTATCAACCCAAAATTTCTCAAATATTCTGAAAAATATTTCCCTAAGAAAAAGGAAAATAAAATGATGTCATGATTTGGTAGGCATGAGGTGCATTAGGTGACAAAAATAAGACAACTACAGTTTTTGATGAGTAGAGAAGGAAAAGAAGAATAGCAAAGTGGGACAATAACACAGAGGAGTGATTACAAGAAATTTGATCGCAGTTTTAGACTATAAAAACTCCGTATTTTTTTAAGAGATACATTTGGTCGGGTACATGTATTAAGAAGAAGAATTGAATGAAATAAAATAATAAAGCAAGTGGGATTGAATAGATATTTTAATAATTAAATATGTGGGGATCATGTCATTTTGGTGGGTGGAGGGTGGGGTGGGTTTATGAAAATATTTGTTTAACACAAATTCTTATTTACAATGGGTGTACAATAAATATTGTACACCGGAGTAAAAGTTAACCCAAAATGCTTAAAAGTTAAGCATATATAAGTAAAAGTTATAAATTTTTCAGTTATAAATTTTTTCATTTTAGTAAAACTTATTTCTTCAAAATAACTAATAATGTATAAAATTAATCATTTAACCCTTCAAAATATTTATCTATCAATTTTTTTTTACTAATATAAAAGTTAATCAAAACTAGGTTAAAGTTATAAAAAAAGGGTTAAAGTTATCTTGGTGTACAATAAATTTATTGTATACCTTGTGCGCACAAGACCTTTTGTTTGTTTAATAGGATGGTGGATGCTAGGGTATATTAAATGTATTATTTAATTAGATGGTGGGGTTGATAAGTTACTAAAAATGGCAAATATATCTCTTAAATAAATACGGCCGGAAAAAACAAGTGTATCTCCTAAAACCATACGATGGGAGTATATAATACCCGTATCAAATATTTTACACAGCCCCACCGACAACTGGACAAGGTGGGGTTTCATCTCTAGTCACATTTCAAACGGGTATAATTGAAGTTGAAATCCCCTTTTATCTATGAGACACATTTTTTATATACAGTAATCCATTAAAAATCATTCGTAAATAAGTTTATATGCTACTCCTCCGTTTCTTTTTGTTGTATCCGTTTCCATTTTAAGCGTTTCATATTGTTGTATCCATTCTATTTTTGGACATACATTTTATCCTAAAATACCCTTACATTTCTATATAATTACCAAAATACCACTACAAGAATTTGTATCTTTAACGACAACCTAATTACGACGGGTCAAAAATTCCGTCGCAAAAGCCTTTTGCGACGGGGCTAACAACCAAACAATGACGGGAATAACCGTATCAAATGTCTTTTACGACGGGTTTACGACGGATTTACGACGGGATTTCTATTAACGACGGCCCCCTTTTATGACGGGTTCGCGACAAGAAATCCCGTCGTTAATGAATGATTATTGGCCTTTCGCGACGGGATTTCCCGTCGTTAATAGTACAATTTCTTGTAGTGTACCTAAAGATTCTACCCATATTCCCACATAATTTTCCCCACCCATAATATTTAATTCTTTTCCCTTCCCCATATACCCACTCTCTCACCTCCTTTATCACCCATCATTATCACTCCTCTCTCTTACCTTATTTCTTTATTATTTTCTCACTCCTTTATTTATTATAATCTCTTACACCCAATCATTTCTCTTACACCCAATCATTACACTTATACCCATACTCCTTCCGTATTTATTTAAGAGATACACTTGTTCGGACACGGGTATTAAGAAAAAGAATTGAATGGAATAAAGTGATAAAACAAGTGGGGTTGAGTAGATATTTTAATAAGAAAAACAAGTGTCGACCATGTCATTTTAGGGAGCGGGGGGTGAGGGTGGGGGTGGGGTGTAGATATATTATTTAATTAGATGGTGGGGTTGATAAGTTACTAAAAATGGCAAGTGTATCTCTTAAATAAATACGGCCGGAAAAGGCAAGTGTATCCCTTAAATAAATACAGAGGAAGTACAAACTGATAGGTTATGATACATATGACAAAACATAAATCATGCGGAAAAACCTTAATGCCAGGAAACATATTATTTACACATAATCATATAACATAATTTAGATGCATACACTTTGTAGCGTGCCCTCCCTAGCTGCGCCCGAACCGAACAAAAACAAGTCTTTAGGACTCCAAGTGTCGTCCCTCCGTAGATAGTCCACAGCACGTCCGGATCCGCTTTAAGCTTGACCAACTAGAATCGCCCTTAAGGTTGCTTAGGAATTTCGGCTATAATGGTGCAAGTGTATGGCTGATTTTTCTTCAAAATCTTACCTTTAGAATACTTCAATTGTATCTATAAATTATGACCCTAGGCACCTATTTATAGAGGTATGGAAAAGGAACTGGAATCCTGCTAGGATACGAATTAATTAAACTAGAATCCTAGTAGAACTCTGATTAATTAATTTATCCTTTTAGGCTTAGGAATTTAATCATATATCGAAACCTAATTGTAGACACCTACTTTTGTCCCCATTCCCGAAAGGGAAGGTTCGATGATGAGAACGTAAATCTCCACTTGACAACGCATCTCCTATAAAATGACGAATCTCAAATCCCCTTTTCATTTCACCCGAAACCTACTATTTATATAAACCTGCTATTTATGGAAACCTGCTAAAAATAGTAACTGCCGTAATGGGTAGTTGTTAAAAGTGGCAAGTCATAAAAGATAGAAACCTGTCAGAATTAGGTGTTGCACTCCAACATAAATCCTAAATGAGATAGAAATTGCGAGAGAATCCTATTCCTAATACGATTCGAAAATAAGAGTTACGTATTAATTAAAATCCTAACGAGCCTAGAGTTCGTAACGGGCCCAAATGCATTCCATCATAAAATTAATACGCACTAAAAGACTCGATTAAAGTCTCATACACTCCAGATTCATAGAATCCTAATCTGACAAAGAAACGTCCCATATCCTATTTTCAACGCCTGGCTCTGGGCGCCGAAATCTTCGGCGCCCAGCCCTGGGCGCTGAAAATACCTGGGACGTGTTCTTTCCTAATTTCTCGCGGATTAAAGTTCTACAATTCTATCTTTCCACGAACTCTTTTCTATAAATAGGGCCCTAAGTTCGACGTGAAAAGACAACACACAATTATTATTCTGAGTATTGACTCTAAACCCCTAAGCCTAAGCCTCACGCTGCAAAACTAATCACGCGTTCTGTCGCAATCGATCCAAACATCGAACAGAACGTATCCTGTCCCATAATTTGAGATTCGTTAAATAAAAGGAGAAATAGCAAAGTCAAAGTGGTTAGGTTTCTGAGAACCGTGACGCACCTCTCAAGGGTGCGTCGTAATGTGTCCCTTTTCCATGGTTTAATTGCTTTCCTCGCCCTTTTATAAACGGTTAAACTAATTAAATCTGATTGTTCTATCACGCCTAATAAAGATAATATGTTGGGAAATTGGATTATCATGCTAGGTCCCTTAAAACAATCTAAATCAGATAATCGCGTTCGATCTAGTACTATATGTTGCATATTGTTAAAATCAACTCAGATTAATTTAATAGTTAACGCATGTCCCTTCAATCATTTATGCTGAGCTAGTAAGGATATCCTGCCTCTGGAGTTATCGAAGAGCGAGTACTCCTCTCGGTAGTTACAGTCCCCCCAACCCTCAATCTCTACCTTGCGGGTGTATGTTGAGAGATCCCCACACCAGGGATCACAAGGGAACCTACGGCCGTCGTGGTCAAACATAATTGCACTCCCTTTATGTCACGATAACCGGGTTTTGTCAGTTTTTCTCATTGTCGTTAAAAACTGAATGACGACTCCTATATTACTAGTCAATTGGGTGTAAACTCACAGGAAATTCAATTACACTTGATTTGACAAAAAGAAACGTCACACCCACGAGGGACAAGGTCACGCATTAGCCTCGTGCTTTTTCGACCCCCTCACAGTGGCGACTCCAATGGGGACAGTGAAGGAAATACTCGAGCTTATAGGTAATCAAAATAGCCGAAGGGTGAAACGATCCTACCCCGAGTTTATTTCCCCATCAAGTTGGGACGACCTGAAAATCAGCATATTAATGTGAACGAGCAGAACCGCATAACGAATCTTGGCTCCCTCAGGGAGTTTGGACTAAGGATACCCATCGCCAACCGGGGTGTGCATACGCTTCGAATGTTGTCCACTCGGCACTTTCGGTAGTAGTACACCCGTCCCAAACCCAATCGCTCGCCCATTAGGTCCCTCTCATCGGTGTATGCCCCTTTGGCTTACATCGTGATTGGCCTCTTGGGCGAAATTCGTCTGTTGAAGGCACTACCTCGACCGGGGCATGTGTTGGATCTGCGATAGAAGCGGTACCAAGCCGGTGAAAACACTACCCATAGAAGCCTATCATAAACTACATGACATATTATTATTTTGCCTCATGATGTGATGTTAGTTATGTGTAGCGAATTATGTGATTGTGTGTAACAAATAACGCTAGAAAACCAACGGCCTTAAGAATTGCCCAAACATTCGTAAACCAATTGGCCAAAGAGTTATACCAAGATACGTGTTCCGCAACCCCGAACGATCGCCACAAAAATAAGCGACGCTCAGGGTGGCCCGAAACGAATCCCGCAAACGCTGCACAACGCGTAAAGGACGTTATTAGGCAAGCACGCAAAATTAAGTCGCATGTACAAAAAATACACGCGAACAGAAAACGAGTACCAGTCAGGGACGCATTTTCAGCGCCCCTGGCTGGGCGCCAATATTTCTCACGCCCACCTCTGGGCGCTGAAGTTGCTGCCTGGCCTCTTGGTCAGGCACAGCAGCCTCGGTGCCCACGCATGAAGAAAATGCGTAGCAAAAAAAAAAAAAAAAACTTTTCGTGAAAAAAAATTGCTACGAGGGCGTATGGAAAACCATTCGATTCCAAAAGCGACTTATAAAAAAAAAAAATCTTTGTGTCGTACGACGACAATGCTCGGCATCAAAACCGAACATGCTAATAACTATGAATGTCACATGGGAAAAGTATTCAAAAAATAATGTTCAAGTAGAGTCTTCAAGGAAAAATAATGTTCGAATAAAAAAAATAAATCCGAGTCTAGACTAGGCTATGCCAAAGTACAATCTAAATCCTAAGTCTTAGTTGTCTTATCCATAGAATCGGTCCTAGTGCTTGGTGTCGTTCTGCAAGTTAAAAGGTTAAACCATATTGAGTCTCCCTTCCTAACATTTAAATCAATAAGCACCCATATGTAATTGTCATCCCTTGCTAAGAATCTACGGCCTCAATACTCTCTCTCTCCAATAAAAAGAATATATTATAGTATTTGCAAAATGGAAACAGTCACATTCTGAAAATCACTCCTCCATAGTCGCACAACCCCCAAAGTGAGCCTAAGGTGTCAATACCATTGGCAACAAAAAAGTTAATGGCCTCAAGGCTTATGATCACATTGGGTCACGACTATCATAGTCCTCTCGAGCCACTCGCCCCTTGAAGTATTCCTAAGTACGGACTAAAAAGATTTTCCATGAACACAACATGACGAACCATGAAAATACCCAAATCGGCATACCATAAGGGTACCATTTGGGTAAAGCAATACACACTAAGAGAGAAGCCGCACTAATGATTCTAGTCTTGCAAAAATAAAAATTCGATCTCCCCAATTAACTACCTTGCCAACATTAAGCAAAATGGCACATGACAAATGAACACCCAAGGGTTAAAATCTGAAGTGTCAACCAACGAAAGTTATGGTCCAATTAGCCTAAATCTGAGAGTCGCTTGGTCAAGTATTATAGGCTTACGCCACGTCATTATTTTGAGTCTAGGCCACCTCCTTGTATTCATACACGGGTTATAATCAGGAAGATTAATGAAAGCTCGAGTCTAAATCACAACTTCCAATTAAATCCCAGAAACTGGAGTCTGAAAAGAAACAAAAAACTATTTTCGATGTAATTCTTTCGTTAAATTTCAATAAAGTAAAAAAAATAAACAACATTCTGAATCTACGCTATTTGCACATTTTAAGAAACGACTAAATACGCTTGCAAAGTAAGACAATTTAAAGGTCCACTATAGACCTACCAAACGAGGCTCACTCAATCTCGCCTCGTGACTCAAAGACCACAACCATCTACCTTTTAGCCCAAATAAAAAGTTTTGAAGGATTTATGTTGGGGAGAAATCCCAAGCAAAAAGAGAAATAGAAATAGAAAAGGGAGAGCGAAGACAATGAGCCATGAAATACTTAGCACGTACCTCCCAAAGTGCGAAATTTACCCAAGTAAACGAAGGAAAAGAATTGAGTCAACCTATCCAAATCATAAAATTCTACGATGTCTACCCTTTAATGAAGCTTTTCTTATGAAGCTCGGGTGGGGAATAATCCTTATGTTCTTAGACGCCTTCGCTCTGGGGCCCCTGTTCAGCTTATTTAACCCATCCATGTTCTCATTGCCATAACCAAAGAAACCATTACCTCGACTCTTGTTCTTGAACTTGTTATCAACTGCAAACCACGTACGGCCATTGACACGTGCGTCATACCCGTCATTTCCAAAACCTTCTCTTACATCACCGCTAGTATAATGACCATATAACTTGTTTGAATACATCCTGTTGATATACCCTTGAGCCGTCCCCATTTTATTCATTAGCCTTGGTTGATGTAATCCTCGTGCTTGACTAATACCTATACAACTCATTCAACCCATCTTTCAAGCTGTCTTGAGTCACGAATAAAAAAGAAGACCAATGAAAAGTACATTCTACGCTTAACGTAAAAAATTAATGATAAAAAAAAAACTTTGCAAAGCACCTTTAAAGTTCGTCTAAAAAAAAAAGCATTTTGCGCACCAAAAAAGATTCGCCCAGAAATCATTTTCAGCGCCCAAGGTTGGGCGCCGAAATCTTTAACGCCCCATCCTGGGCGCTGATTCTCTCTGCTTGCCAAATTTTGTCCAGAAGTGCTCGTCATTTTATCCGCACATGCACGGAAAAATAACGAACACTTGGAGGGGTACAACACGTATTCAGATATACGTAGCAAAAAACACATGAAAAGATTTTTTTGCAAATACATGTACTTAAAAAAAATAAAACAAAATTTTGGCTTACGGCAAAGCGGCAGATTAAAATAATAATGGACTTCACTTATCTCATCCTAGTTCAAACATTACGATTCCACCTCAAAACGTACTTGTTTAAAATTGGCATTCTAAGAAACCATTTTCTAGGCTAAGAACTACGCAAGACCTGATTCCAAATTAAATCTATTTAAGGCGGATGCGTAGGCAATCCATGATTCGGTCCAACCAATTTGCAAAGATGTTAGAGCCTATAGAATAACAAGAATAAGAAATAGAGTCCCTTATTGAAATTTAATTACTTGCAACCCAAGTCGAAAGAAAAATTTAAGTCAAAGGAAGAATCCAAGTCATCAAGATGTCAAAATGAGCACACATCGAAAAATAATAAGGGCACGTACCCTTGCCAGAAGGAGCACTCACACTCCTAGGCACTTAGCCAAGACTCAAAAGATCGCTTTGCCTCAATTGAATGGGGGCTAGCGCGAGCGTCCATGATCTCTAAAGTACTCGACTTGACTCTCCCTAAAGAAAAGTAACTCACTTAAAGACCTTCTTTCACCACTAGACACAGTCATAATCGCCAACAAGTAGTAAAGGCAGTAAAGCTTGCAATAAAGAGGATTATTCTACGGCATCGCCCCATCGTTCCTTCGAACTCAGGGCACCCGTTCATGGTAACTCAAATGCTTGCGAATCCCCTTTGGAAAAAAATCAGACATTGTCAATAGGACTTGGCACTTAACCAAGGCTCACTCTACTCAGGCATATGACACGGGCATCTAAAATCGAAATCTGAAAGCATCATTAATGGGAAGACATAATAGCAACCGGGGGCTAAAAAATTGAAATGAAAAAGCTAGGGAAAGAACTAAGTATACCTTGACCTTTTGTACAGACATACACCAAGTAAATCTAAGTCAATTTGAAAACGGTTTATATCCCTGCAATTCTGGAAAAGATGGCCCTAAAAGCCCAAAGCATGTGCCACACGGGCACAAGTAATATCTTGACGCCTGCACCTTGGCTTCCAGCAAATCCTTAGACAACATTCCAAAAATCGTAACAATATTTTGATTCACTCATGTAACCCTATACGAACCCTTCTATAAGTCAACTTACTTAGGACACCTCGGATTGTACACAGTAGGATTCGGATTTCAAATAATTTTCAAAGACTTCTTCGAACATAATAAAGTGTCGTGGGTTTAAGCTAAGTATGCGTCTATCTCGATGTTGCAAGTAAGTCAAAAAGATTTCTAAATATGATTATGGGTAAAGAAAGGCACCTAGCTTTTGGCCAAGGCACACTTCAACATGTGACTACCTTGACCATGGCAATATCGCACAATACGACATTTACAAGAGAAGTAGCAAATCACTACTCGAACGTACCTCGCACTAAACGAGTCTAGTTCAAACTATTCATGATCCATGTCACCATGAATGCATAAAAACGTGTGCCAAGCATTATAGCACCAAGCCAATCCCGTAGCTACAATTGGGGGCCTGAGAAAAACACTATAAGAATGCTCGAAATGACGATTTTATCGCAAATTCTCGACGCTAATGCTATACACACGTCATAGGGGCACAATCCTAAGGTTTGATCGTGTAAAACGAACCTTAGAATGGCTACAACCCCTCCCAAATTCTAAGCGCTACTTAGAATATGTAAAGTCACCCCACTAACAAGGGTAACTGAAAATCGTGAGTCACCAAAACTCCGATCAATCTACTGCACATAACGCTCGCCCTACAAGCGCCCGTTACACAGTCTACATCGTTCCAAAGGAAAAGCGAAAGAAAAATCAAGGATAAAAAAGGGAAAGAAACATCTATGAATCCTCGTATCGAACGAAGTAATAAGCCGTGCACACCCACGCAGAAGGTGCTACACTTGTTCGAGCACCTGAACGAGGCGTAATGAAGTACTCCAACGCAAAAAATAATAATGATATCCCAACTTCTGGAGGAATGTTCTAAGACACGCTGTTAGGCCACACAAGCCTACGTCGCACCATAAGTCCAACAATCCCACGGTACAAGTCTAAAAAAAAGATTAAGGCATATTGCACTAATGCGGGCATGACCAAGAGTATGAGGCAAAGACTACTTATCGCCCAAATTCAAAATGCAAGCCACACGACATCTACATTAAGGATTAAAGGTAGCAAAACATTACCTACCACGGAGGGGATAGCTCGCACCTACACGAGCGGAACCCCAAGGCACCTTTCTTGAAAGGACCTACAAAAATCGTACGCCAAAAGGAAGCATCCCAACATGCATACTTGGGGGCCCCAAGCTACGAAACGACCATAGCAAAATAAAAAATCTCAAAGCAAATGTTTGAACGATCGAAAGGGCACGATGCTTGAGCCCACTTCATGAATAGGCATGAACCCTATCAAGCTTCTAAGCAAACTATTCAACATCAGTCATTGCTCAAAAGAAAAAAAAATGATTCAAGCAAACCGATTAATGGACCGCACACAACGACCATTCTATGAACGCTCGTTCGCACAAACATATCATCATTCTAAGTATCGAACATTCACGAATGCGTTCAAAAGGAAAAATATACAACAACAAGAGCGGTCAAAGTCTTACGCCTCAAGGTATGTTCCTCGGGCCATATAGACTCGCCCAACTATCACAATAAATGTACGCCTTAAGAGCAACAGTTCCTTTAAATAATCGCCCCAAAGCGACAAGCACCGTAGTCCACCTATCGGCTACGGCTTCTCAAGAAAATCATCACGTTCTAAAAATAAAAAAATAAACAAAAGAGAAGAGAATACGAACGAACAAGAGGCCAACTATGTCATCAAAAGACCAGCCCAAACAATATTTTCAACGCCCCACCTGGGCGTGAATTATTTCTGACGCCCAGGCCTGGGCGCCGGAAATGAGCCCAGGTCCAAAAACAGCTCTGACTTCTATAGGACCTTGCCGTATCCATTCGACTCGAAAATTGCCGATTTCTTTACTGAAAGTCGCACCTTACGACTTTGTTAAGAGTAGCACACCACTACAAAGATCGCTCGCACTTACGAGCACGATCCCAAACACGATCAAGGACATTACAAAATGCGTATCCCCAAGGAACCTCTTTGACAAGAAATGACCATCAAGCATAAATGCTCGGGGGCTCGAAAGAAAATATATATTTCAAAAGAGAGTATGCAAAGTTAAAACAATATTCCCAGACTACGCTGTACGAAGTCCCGTGTTTGGATAATCTCAAAGAAAAAACGGATTTCGACCTCAGAGTAAAGGTCGTCGTTGATACTTGTACATGGTCCTCTGATCAAAGACCAAGTGGTGGCAAAATCGAGCCGTAAAGACTAGCTCAAAACCACAGAAGAAGATGACCACAAGACAAAGGTCTGTCTAAGCCCGTTGTCAACCCACATTCAGGTTGCAACTAAGTCCGAGCATCCCTCGAAGTAATTCGCTCCTGCGAGAATGAATAAGAAAAGAAATTCTCAAAAGAAATCACGATGAATAAAAGAAATAGGGACTTGCCCACCTCAATCGGACAAGATCGCGCCACGAACCACGCGAATCCCAAATCGAAAAGACGAATTCAGGTTCGCTCACCTCCAGCGAGCGGGGCGTCCACCCTTAGCGGACAGGGCTCGCCCACCTTCAGCGGGCGGGGTCTGTGTCACTAGCCGCGCAGGTCCTCAGTTTTCGAAAAATAAAGTCTTCAAATTTAAAATAGGCTCGCCATCTTCAGCCGGTGGGGTCTACGTCACAAACCACGTAGGTCCTTATTTTCAAAAAGCACAAACAAATTTCAAAACAGGTTCGTCCACTTCTATCGGACGGGGTGTCCGCCCTTAGCGGACAGGTTCGCCATCTTCAGCCGGCGGGGTCTACGTCACAAACCGCGTAGGTCCTTATTTTCAAAACATCAAAACAAACTCGTCCACTTCTACCGGACGGGGTGTCCACCCTTAGCGGACAGGCTCGCCATCTTTAGCCGGCGGGGTCTGCGCCACTAACCGCGCAGGTCCTTAGTCGCTGCAGCGATAACTTTTTCTGGTTTTCCCTTTTTCCAAAAATTAAAGGACTGGTTTTCCCTTTTTCCAAAAATTAAAGGATTGGTTTTCCGTTTTTCCAAAAAAGAGCGATGTGCTGGATTTTCCTTCGTTTTACGTCCTATAAAAACAAGGGGGTTTTCTCGTTTAGCTAGCCCTGAAAATGAGAATCTTTAAAAACATTTTACCTCGTGGTTGGGCTTGGCCAGGACCAATTACACTTTATAGCTTTGATTTCGAAAACATCTGTAGCTACTCCCAATGACAAAGTGATGGAGTTTCTACGCTTCTTTAGATACTTCCAATGACAAAGTGAGGGAGTTTCTATACTATCCGTTGACAAATCCCAATGACACGTGAGGGATATGTCGACACTTCAAGTGATGACCCTTAAGTCAAATGTTATCACTAGGGGGCTCGTGAGACCCTCGCAAAAGCAGGTCACCATGACTTGTGTGACGCACTCCGTCTAATACTTTGACCATCGTCTTACTCCAAGAGTCAGTCAAAGTGGGGGCTAACTGTAGACACCTACTTTTGTCCCCATTCCCGAAAGGGAAGGTTCGATGATGAGAACGTAAATCTCCACTTGACAACGCATCTCCTATAAAATGACGAATCTCAAATCCCCTTTTCATTTCACCCGAAACCTACTATTTATAAAAACCTGCTATTTATGGAAACCTGCTAAAAATAGTAACTGCCGTAATGGGTAGTTGTTAAAAGTGGCAAGTCATAAAAGATAGAAACCTGTCAGAATTAGGTGTTGCACTCCAACATAAATCCTAAATGAGATAGAAATTGCGAGAGAACCCTATTCCTAATACGATTCGAAAATAAGAGTTACGTATTAATTAAAATCCTAACGAGCCTAGAGTTCGTAACGGGTCCAGATGCATTCCATCATAAAATTAATACGCACTAAAAGACTCGATTAAAGTCTCATACACTCCGGATTCTAAGAATCCTAATCTGACAAAGAAACGGCCCAGATCCTATTTTCAACGCTTGGCTCTGGGCGCTGAAAATACCTGGGACGTGTTCTTTCCTAATCCTCGTGGAGGAGAGTTCTACAATTCTATCTTTCCACGAACTCTTTTCTATAAATAGGGCCCTAAGTTCGACGTGAAAAGACAACACACAATTATTATTCTGAGTATTGACTCTAAACTCCTAAGCCTAAGCCTCACGCTGCAAAAATGATCACGCGTTCTGTCGCAATCGATCCAAACATCGAACAGAACGTATCCTGTCCCATAATTTGAGATTCGTTAAGTGAAAGGAGAAATAGCAAAGTCAAAGTGGTTAGTTTTCTGAAAACCGTGACGCACCTCTCAAGGGTGCGTCGTAATGTGTCCCTTTTCCATGGTTTAATTGCTTTCCTCGCCATTTTATGAACTGTTAAACTAATTAAATCTGATTGTTCTATCACGCCTAATAAAGATAATATGTTGGGAAATTGGATTATCATGCTAGGTCCCTTAAAACAATCTAAATCAGACAATCTAGTACTATATGTTGCATATTGTTAAAATCAACTCAGATTAGTTTAATAGTTAACGCATGTCCCTTCAATTATTTATGCTGAGCTAGTAAGGATATCCTGCCTCAGAAGTTATCGAAGAGCGAGTACTCCTCTCGGTAGTTATAGTCCCCCGAACCCTCAATCTCTACCTTGCGGGTGTATGTTGAGAGATCCCCACACCAGGGATCACAAGGGAACCTACGGCCGTCGTGGTCAAACATAATTGCACTCCCTTTATGTCACGATAATCGGGTTTTGTCAGTTTTTCTCATTGTCGTTAAAAACTGAATGGCGACTCCTATATTCCTAGTCAATTGGGTGTAAACTCACAGGAAATCCAATTACACTTGATTTGACAAAAACAAACGTCACACCCACGAGGGACAAGGTCACGCATTAGCCTCGTGCTTTTTCGACCCCCTCACACTAATAGCTTTAGGATTCGTATAGCACACAAACACACACACGCATGCACAGCAGCCCACGAGGGGCGCCATGCGCGCGCGCGCCGCCCGCGAGCTCGCACCGCAAGGCAGGCCCACACGCTGCCGCAGCCTTGGCGCGCGCTGGGCCTGGCACAGCCTTGGCTGGTGCGTTGTGGCGCGCTGGCTTGCTGGGCGATGGCCCGGCTTCGTGCTGGGCCTTCGCTGGCAGGCCTCTTCCGATGCTAATTCGTACGATACGCTTCCGATTAAATGCCCGATTCCGGAATTTATTTCCGATACGAACAATATTTAATATTTCCGATTCCGGAATTAATTTCCGTTTCGAACAAATATTTAATATTTCCGTTTCCGGAATTATTTTCCGATTCCGATAATATTTCCGATTCTGACAATATATCCGTTTCCGGCAATATTTCCGATTCCGGTAATATTTCCATTTCCGATAATATTTTCCGATACGTACCATGTTTCCGTTTCCGGCAACATCTACGCCTTGGATAATATTTATATTTCCGATACGATCCATATTTCCGTTTCCGGTAATATCATCGTTTCCGGAGTATTCATGTCTTTCTTGTGACGATCTCAGCTCCCACTGAAACCAAGATCCGTCGATTCCGAATATCCATAGATGGAGTATTTAATGCCATTAAATACTTGATCTGTTTACATACTATTTGTGTGACCCTACGGGTTCAGTCAAGAGTAAGCTGTGGATTAATATCATTAATTCCACTTGAACTGAAGCGGCCTCTAGCTAGGCATTCAGCTCACTTGATCTCACTGAATTATTAACTTGTTAATTAATACTGAACCGCATTTATTAGATTTAACATTGAATGCATACTTGAACCAAGGGCATTATTTCCTTCAGTCTCCCACTTGTCCTTAGGGACAAGTGTGCATTACCTAATTCCTTTGTCGCTCGATGCTTGCTCTTGAACATAAGGTAAGATTTGTCATCCTTATTATGTCTAGAGGTGTTTCTTGGTTTCAGAGTTCAACTGATCAAATAAAACAGATAATCATAGCCTATGATTGATCTGAGCACGACCATGCATTTCACAGTTTCTAGCTCTCCGAGTGGCCTTGTACAACATTTAAGCATCTTATCCCGATTTATGGGAGGACAATCCCAATCTTGTGATCTTGAGATTAGACTTCGTTTGATAGGTGATTACCTGGGCGTTGCCTTTATAGCCTCCTTTTACGGTGCGACGGTTGGTCAACGTCAAAGCAACCAGTTCTCAAACAAGTAATCTCAAATCACTCAGGTATTGAGGATTGAGTGTCTAATAATTTTAATGAAATTTAATTATGACAGATTTTCATCTCTTACAGTAAAGTTTCATTGGTCTGTCCGATACTAGTATTCCCAAAGTAAGTATCTATGCAAATGATTATGACATTGCCATGTCCACATAGTTCAAGAAACAGAACTACTAGTCATCTTGCATTCTAGTCGTCTAACGTTTTCTATGCGTCCATCTTTATAGAAAACTCCGTCCAGGGACCATTTTCAACTTTTGACATTCAAGTTCACTTGATAGACATTTCTTAGTCACAGGACTGGTCCTAACAGTCTATCTTGAATATTTTGTCAAATTGAAGGGACTCATCATTTAATACTAAACCAAGATTAAATGGCATATGAAAATACATTTCATATATGATAAATGTTCAACCCCTAATGTTTTACAACCATGGGCCTCGAACCCATCTTTAAAACAACTAGTGGAATTCAAAACTATGCTTTGATTTCCAGTGCCACAATGTGAGTGTTGTTTCTCACTTGTTGCATAGGTTTAGTTATCATGCTTTGCCAATCTTAATATCCTTTTCATCGAATGTTCTTCGAGATAGGATGATAAGATCGTTTGAGTTTTTTTATTATGTGATCTAGTCTTTCTTACTTCGATAGTGGTTCTACGTATTTTGTAATGAAGAACCATCAAGTCAGCAGACAGGTGATCTACACAAGTTCAGTGAAGAACTCTTTAAAACAGCCCTGTTTTATTGCTTCTTAGGCAATAAGTACTTTTACTTGAACTGTTTAGGTTGCTAGTGATGCTTTGTTAGGATTTACTTATCCAAGCAGTTCACAGATATGCGGAAGACTTTCCAACTATATCTTGGAACATAGAAATTATTATTTTTAATTTCCCACGCAAAAACTCATGGTCTCCAATCCATGTTTCCATTTCAAAACACGATGCTCTATAGCTCGTCCTTGCCAATGGTTAACTCCAAGGGAATCTTGCTTGATCCTTTGCCAGTGTTTATGCGTGTAGCATCAATATTTAGCATATCTTTATTTCCTTGAATCAAGAACTATTCCTATGTACCTTTTCAAGTACCATAAGTCTTTCTTGATCTCAATCTAGTTGATCTTCACTTATATCAATAGAGACTGGTATATGTTCGTCATGCCTAAAGTCATACGATACGTTTTTGGCGATCCTCATATTATATCATACATGATAAATTCTTTTGCAGAATAATTCCCAATTGAATTCTATTCATGTAACTTTTAGCTCATATAGTTTCAGTAGATACTAAATACAGCTAAATTCTTTGACATATAATAAAGGTTAAGAATCTTACTTAGATCCTTTGATGTTTAACTTAGTAAATGCTTATACATAGTTAAAACATCTTTTACTTAGATTTATTCATATGGGTCGAATATCTCCTAAGGAGTCTTTCGTGTTTGATTTAGTAAATGCCATTACTTAATCCAAAACAATATCATAAGATCTTTGTAAATAGATCTTAATATCCAGTATGTACTAAGTTTCGCCTTGGTCCATTATTGATGAATAATTTCAAACCTAAGTCATTAGCATTTGAATGTTATTTCACAATAGAGAGATATGTGTGTGATACACATAGGACCAATTAAGTTTTTATGTACTCCCACTAAACTTCTTATATATCTATAAGAATCATGTACATTTTATGAAACTAAAATACTTATTAGCTTCACTAAAATACAATTCCAATTCCCAATTGCTTGCTTAAATCTGTACTTAGATTTTATAAGCTAGCTTTCCTTTTTCAAGCGTTATTTGGATCCACAAATCCTATGAAATGTCATGTGCATAGTTTATTCCAACATTTGATTGAGGAATAGGTTTTGTCATCCAATTGCCATATGTACCAATATGCAATCATTGCTTGAATTATAGACTTGAGCATTACGATTATGCATGAGGTTTCAACACAATCCATGCCATGAATTTGCTTGTAACCTTTAGCAACTAATCTAGCTTTGTGTGTGAACACAATTCCATGTTTGATGGTTTTATCCTTAAAACAAACTTGCAACCAATAGGTGTGAAACTATTCTTGCAAATCAACAAAATTTCAATTTTGTCATCAAAACATTGGTTATGTTTTATGGCCTCTAACCATTTAAAACATTTGAGTCTATATATGGCCTCTAACCATTTTAGGGAATCTGGGTTTCGTCATAGCTTTCTTACAAGTCACAAACTCATTAATCTACATGATAATAGTTTGACTGCAAGTTGTAGGTTTCTTTACTATCTAATAGAAGAATCTCATAGTTTCATTGACCTGAACTCTATGTTTCTTCACTATCTAATAGAAGAATCTCATAGTTTCAGTGACTTGAACTCCATGCCTTCTTGGGTATAGAACATCAAACAATAGAATATCAATAGCCACTTGAAAGTCCTTTGAATATTCTGTTCTCCTTGAAGCACTTGTAAAGTCTTCTAAGAGATGTCTATTCTTTAAAGCCACTTCTAAAGTCCTTAAAGAATACGTGTTCGGATTTTCTAAAGAACTTCGAAAAGCCTCCGGAATGTCCGTTTATGTTTGTTGTTCGCCTCGAAGACTTTCGAGGTCTATTTTCTCCCACTTGTCATTTTGGAAACGAATCTCCAAAAGGACATTATTTCGAGCAAACAAACATTATGTTCTCAAAAATTCGTGGTAGAAACAATACCCTTGTGTCTCATTTGAATTAATCACAATGAAACATATATCTACACTTGGGCCTTAGTTTGTTGAATAACAAACACTAAGCTCCCAATGAGTTTAGGAACTCTTTAGATATATTATGAAAAGATATTCTGAAATTACTTTTCAATAGCTTTGACGAATTTGGTTTAGTTTGGTGGTAGTTGAGCATTTTGTTTTAGAAATTATAGGAAAAGTCTTTATGATTCATCATTGATCGAATCAAGTACTAATTGACTTCGATTATTCCAACTTAGATATGCAATATCTTATGGAGCTAGATCGTGAAATTACAACACACAATCATTGATGATCATTCTTGGTCTTAAGTAATCATCAACATGATCTAACCTAGATCTTTATGATTTCTTGCCAAGTGGATTTTATACTTCTGAATCTTTGAACTAGCCAAACAGATTCAAACTTATATCACATTGAGTAAATAAACCAATATTAACTCAAATCTAGGTGAAATAATAAAGTCATAAAATCTTTCTTTAGCTTTAAACTCTATTGTCTAGGCGTTCTAACAATAGTTCATATCTTTTGTTACTTTCAACAAGTAAGACTAGCTTGTCTTGTATTGATCTAGAAATCAATCAACTTTCAAAAAGTCCATCGAAATAGAGCTTATGAATGTTAACTTGTTGATATGGTCTAAGCAACAATGCCAAAGATTAGTGGAACTCAAATCAAGGGGTTGATTTGAACCTAGTAGAGTTTTATCGTTAAAGAGTTGTTTGTTTTTAATCAAGCATATTGACTCAACCCGTAATTGACCATTTCATTCAAATAAAAAAACAAACATTGTTTTTGTTTTTCTTGAATGTGAGTCTTTCTGTGTTTGAAGCAGAAATTTAGGTATGTTGATTATGGAACAAAATAGCCATTAAGTTCCAGCCTTGAAAGGACTTAAAAACAAACTAGATGACCCTACAACTAATGTAGCATTGCCATGCTTCATTTCCCACTTGTAGGCCATTAGTGTATCCTAGATTCCATTGTTTGAGTCATTACCGAAGTAAGAACCTCAAGCGGTATATGATACCAAGGAAGTTTGATTGCTAGGTCACTTTTCTTTAAACATAAACTTATAGGTAGAAACGGAATCGTAAATTCCTTTCATTTGTTCCTTTGTTTTCCTATTTCTTGTACCCTTTCTTATAGTCTTAAGAATTGAATTCTTTAGTGTTGACTTTTATACTTTGTTGGACATGTCCAATGTACTCCAACAAGGTTCTTACCATTTAATTTATGTTGAATATTTTGTTTCAACTAGATGATCTTACCAGAAGCTTATAAAGTTCTCTAAGCATCGATCTATTCGAATGTCTAGGGACTAGAATCATTCGAGAATTAAATGGACTAAGATTTTAGGTTGCTAACCATTGGTAAAGCTGAGCGTTTAAACTCAATGCTTTATGATCTCAAAACTACATTGTAATTTGATTTCACAAGCACAAATCGGTTTGCCATTCGATCTGATACTCGAAAACAACCATAAAAGTCGCTATAAGAAACGTACATTTAAATTGCTCATTTTCTCTCTTTTCCGTGAATCGTTCTTTGATTCACTACCAATCGAGGAAATTTACTGTTACCTTTCTAAAAGGATTTACTGCAGTGCAAGATATTTAATTATAAACAATAATTAAAACATACATTGAAGCATGCAAAGTCTAAACATTTATCATGAATAATAACTTGAAATTAAAGCAATCATGCAATTCAAACAAGTTATTAGCATTTTATTCGATTTTATTGTTCCGGCAGGTGTGAATAAAATGATTCCAAGACCCTAAAATCATTGAAGAATTAAGCACATTATGTTTGACTCAATTCTAAAATATTTTAGGTAAGCAAAAGCCTTTTGCTAATAGTATAGAAACTACTCTTGGTTGATAGGTACGCCTAAGAACTTATTAGGAAAACCTATCCAATTTGCCACGACATAAAAGGACTCCTTACTTATATCGTTGAGTTTCACCAAAACTAACATGTACTCACAATTATTTGTGTACCTTACCCCTTTAGTATCGATAAGTAACACCTCGCTATGGCGGAAATCTATTACTAAGATCGATGTAAAGGATATCCAAGTAAGTGTTATTTTGGCATGGCACCTTTTAACTCAATTTTTTACGTTTGGAACTTAAGGCTCTTACTATGTTGGTTAGATTTTAAGTGAACTAAAATCCTTAATCATGCAACATAATCAAGTTTCGATCTCATGCATATTTAAGACATATTTAAAAGCAATAAATAACTTAAAACATGCATAAGATAAATGTGATCTAGTATGTCCCGACTTCATCTTGAAGCTTCAACTTCAAAGTCCGTCTCGAAAATGGAAACTTCGTCTTGAATTTCACCGTGGGAGGCGCCATTTTCTCCAAATAGGATAAGCTATAATTTAAACTAATTACAACTATTTGATGGTACGCAGACCATATTTAAACTGAAAAACAAATTTGGTGCATTAGACCAATTACATTCAAATTAATGGTACGCAGACCATATTTTCTATCCTATTTGGGCCATACTAGTCACTCCATAACCTGCAAAACAGTACATATACAATATATACCATTCACCCATTCATTATCATGAATGGCCCACATAATTGGTTAGTAAAACACGTTATGCATCACATAAATATTTGCAACAGTTAATTAAGGGCACCAATAATCTACCAATTATTCAGTCCTTATTAATTCTAATCAAGTTGTTTTAACCTTAAAGGATTTGTAGACCTAATCAAGAGTTTATGACTAAAAATGCTCCCACTTAAACCAATAAATTCATATGCTTTACTAATTTTAAACATAAAAATGTATTTCTAGTCTAACCGGAAACATACAAATTTAATTAAAATTTAAAGCTCATATAAATTTATAATTGAATCCACTTATTTAATTTATTTTCAGTCGAATTTAAATTAATTCAAGGTTTTTAATTTTAGTAAAATAATTAGTATAAATAAAATTTATAATATTCAAAATTAAAATCCAAGAAAACAATTTAAATTATTAATTTTAAAATTAATTAAAATTACATGAACTGAAAATCTCAAATTAAAATTTAAAATTCGACAATCGTAACATGAAGAGCACTTGGGCTTGCGCCCAAGCCCCGTCGAGTGCACGACCCTTCGCTCGGCCCATGGCACATCGCAGCAGCAACCACGCGCAAACGCAGCAAGCCAAGCCACGCTTGCGCGCAGCCTGCCTGCCCATAGCATCGCAGCAGCTACGATGGTGCTCGCTCGCTCGCGCAAGCAAGCGCTCGAGGCCACGCGTGTTGGTGCGCAGAGCAGCTATCGCTGGGCGACCAGCTCTCGCCCTCGCGCGCGCGCGCCTCTCCTCGTGCCATGCCATCGCTCTTCGCCCATCGCCCACATGCGCACAGCACTCGACACAAGGCAGGGCTGCTGCCTTGTGCTCGCGCGCCACTCTCCTTGCTCGCTGCATTCGTACCGCATGGGCGACGAGCTCCCTTGCTCGTCGTCGCATGCCCGCACTATACAACACCCCTTAAGGGTAACACGTAGCGTCCATTGCTTTGTGCGTGCAAGTTTTATGAGCGAATTGCATAAAAATTTAAAATTTTTAATTCAAAATTAATGACAAATTAATAAAACATATTAATTTCATAATTTTAGGGCGAAAAATCAAAAATTTATTAATCAATTAATTTCCGATTAATCATGGATTCAAATCTAGGTCATAAAAATTTAAAATTTAACATAAATTAACAATTTTTATGGTGGTTTTTAATCATAGGCATCTAATAAATTATTAATTAATTATGAAAAACAAATCAATTCTAAATTATTCGAATTTCAACAAATTAACCATAATTACAAATTAGATTGTATAATTAACAAGGCTAGGCATTCAAACTTGTTAAACATATACAGTAGGTCAATCAAAAATTCAAGATTTATCAACAAGAATCGCAAATATTTAATTTAACATCTTAAATTTACAAAATTTTGCGTTCGAAAAACTAAAACCTCCGAAAAGTCATAGTTAGGCTTCGAATTTGGGAATTCTGGGTTTCGGCGAAAAACATTATTTTTGTCAAAATTTTAGAATGCCTTTTACATGCGGAATTGACACAAAAATCACTCGATTTGGTTGAGTAACGAACATTCTGCCGAAAAACTGCGTACATATAATTAAATAAACGCAATTTGCAACTAATTAACAATTACGAAAATTAATCACCCCTTTTAATTCCTTGCAAATTTGTAATATTTAACCATGTCTATGCAATTTAGATTATGAAAATAATAAGAGGCTCGTGATACCACTGATAGGTTATGATACATATGACAAAACATAAATCATGCGGAAAAACCTTAATGCCAGGAAACATATTATTTACACATAATCATATAACATAATTTAGATGCATACACTTTGTAGCGTGCCCTCCCTAGCTGCGCCCGAACTGAACAAGAACAAGTCTTTAGGACTCCAAGTGTCGTCCCTCCGTAGATAGTCCACAGCACGTCCGGATCCGCCTTAAGCTTGACCAACTAGAATCGCCCTTAAGATTGCTTAGGAATTTCGGCTATAATGGTGCAAGTGTATGGCTGATTTTTCTTCAAAATCTTACCTTTAGAATACTTCAATTGTATCTATAAATTACGACCCTAGGCACCTATTTATAGAGGTATGGAAAAGGAACTGGAATCCTACTAGGATACGAATTAATTAAACTAGAATCCTAGTAGAACTCTGATTAATTAATTTATCCTTTTAGGATTAGGAATTTAATCATATATCGAAACCTAATAGCTTTAGGATTCGTATAGCACACAAACACACACACGCACGCACAGCAGCCCACGAGGGGCGCCATGCGCGCGCGCGCCGCCCGCGAGCTCGCAGCCCATGCCACGAGGCCAACACGCTGCCGCAGCCTTGGCGCGCGCTGGGCCTGCGTTGCGGTGGGCCTGGCGCAGCCTTGGCTGGTGCGTTGTGGCGCGCTGGCTTGTTGGGCGATGGCCTGGCTTCGTGCTGGGCCTTCGTCTGGCAGGCCTCGTCCGATGCTAATTCGTACGATACGCGTCCGATTAAATTCCCGATTCCGGAATTTATTTTCGATACGAACAATATTTAATATTTCTGATTCCGGAATTAATTTCCGTTTCGAACAAATATTTAATATTTCCGTTTCCGGAATTATTTTCCGATTCCGATAATATTTCCGATTCTGACAATATATCCGTTTCCGGCAATATTTCCGATTCCGGTAATATTTCCATTTCCGATAATATTTTCCGATACGTACCATGTTTCCGTTTCCGGAAACATCTACGACTTGGATAATATTTATATTTCCGATACGATCCATATTTCCGTTTTCGGTAATATCATCGTTTCCGGAGTATTCATGTCTTGCTTGTAACGATCTCAGCTCCCACTGAAACCAAGATCCGTCGATTCCGAATATCCATAGATGGAGTATTTAATGCCATTAAATACTTGATCCGTTTACGTACTATTTGTGTGACCCTACGGGTTCAGTCAAGAGTAAGCTGTGGATTAATATCATTAATTCCACTTGAACTGAAGCGGCCTCTAGCTAGGCATTCAGCTCACTTGATCTCACGGAATTATTAACTTGTTAATTAATACTGAACCGCATTTATTAGACTTAACATTGAATGCATACTTGGACCAAGGGCATTATTTCCTTCACAAACCAATATTCCAATTTTCTTAAAAACCACACCAGATTCCAAATGGATACATCAAAAAGAAATGGAGGGGGTATGTGTTAGGTGACGCTCTTATTTTGGATAATTCTTGTAGAGCATATTAGGTGCATTCGGGTGTACGGTGCACCCTTTTACATTTTCTCTTTACATGTGAGGAGAAAATGTGAGAAGGACCACATATAGGCATAAAAATACATTTGGGTGCACGTTGCACCCAGTGCACCTAATAATTTTCATAATTCTTGGGTTGTCTTTATCGTTAAGCGACGAATCTTGAACAGTTTTACGAAGGGAATATTAGAAAAGTTAAATAATATTTCTTCCATATTTTTTTAGGAGTCACATGTTGACCAGCACAAGTATTAAGGAAACATAATAGAATTTGATATAATAATGATGCAAGTGGGATAGTTGACAATAAAGAAATATTTTAAAAAACAAGTGAAGTGTAGAAGTTACCAAAAATGAAGTTATTTATGATTTAGGTGCGGTCATAGTAAAGTAAAAATAAAAAACAATTGGGGAGTGGGTGTAAAAGTTACAGTGAGTCCTAAAAAAATATGGTCGGAAATAGTAATCGTGTCTCCTAAAAAAATAAGAAAAAGAGTATAATATGAAATTTATACAATACACTAAGAATACACTACAATTTTTTTTCGTCTGGGGGATCTGGCCCACCCACGCTATAACTAAGTATCACCACTGTTATCGGTGGAGGTAGGTTTTGGAATTCAAAACTGCATTTAAGACTCGATCTATTGTTGTTGAAGATCACATTGACACGCAACTTCTTTTTTCTCCGACCAACACAAATCATGTCACATCAACACACTTTATCATACATAAAATATCATTACTATTATGGATAAATTGATTTTACCACCTTTAAAAATCGAAAAAATTGTTTTTTACCACCTAAAAAATTAAAACTTGTCTTTTACCACCTAAAAAAAATTTAAAACTTATTTTTTACCACCTGAAAAATGGAAAGAATATATGAAAATCTTATGTAGGAGGCTACAATAACGGTAACACTTCTTATATGTTATATTTTCCCACGATTTCATGTATTTAACTCTCTTCTCTTCCCCAACATCCATATGTTCCGTGAATTTACATAATTTTTCACCACAATTAATTCACGAAATTGACAAAATTTAGTAAAAGTAAAGAGATAAGGGCGAAAGAGTTAAAGAAAATCACACAATGAGTGTAAAGTTAGAGGAAAATTGAATTAGTTAGCCATACATAAAGGTTTCATTTATTTTTCGCTTTCAGGTGGTAAAAAACAAGTTTTAATTTATTTTTAGGTGGTAAATACAAATTTTAACTTTTTAGGTGGTAAAAAATAAATTTTCGATTTTTATAGGTGGTAAAAAAAATCCTAGTATTATTTTAGGACACACAACTACTTTTTTCCCCAACCGACACAAACCATGTCACATCAACACGCTTTATCATACATAAAACTAGTCTTTGGGTCCGGAAGATGTCATGTGTTACTACATTAATAACATTCACATTTACATTTATTTTTTTGCAATGATAACATGAAACATGTAATATTTTAGTGGTAAATATTTTATTGTTTAAATTCAAGATCAGGGGTTAAAACCTTACGTAAACCATTTTTATGTATATGAAGATTACATGGAACTAACGACTCATAAACAGAGCGTCAAGTGTCACATAGACTTTCTTAGAAACTCCTTTTAATATATATAGCAATAGATATAATTACCATTATTTTAAGAGACGTACTAAGTGAGTTTGATATGAGCTTGTGGATAATGTGTAAAAGTACGAAAATCCTTGTCTAGGTCTAAATGAAAAAGTAAGTAAAAATTAGTAAAAAGTTGATATAGCAAAGTCTAGCATTTGGGGTTAAGTCTGAGTCTCTTATGCTTTGGAAAATTAGAAATTTAATTTGTATTGTACAAGATTCACTCGCATAACCTCCATTCTTTTATATACATAAAAAAACAAAAAAAAAACAATATACATATGATCAGGTTTTAGTGAGAATCATGTTTATAATTAGAATTGAAAACCAAATTCGCCCCTTAAAAGTAAAGTAAAATTAAACACATTAAAGTAAATCGTATTATATGACCGAGTGATACTTTCTTTAGCTAATAAAATATATTTTTTTTTCCTCTAAAATATACTTTCTCCATTTCTTTTTACTTGCAACACTTTCCTAAAACGGAAACATCATAATACTTGCAACACACTATAAATGGTAAACTGTTTTGTATGCAATGACATTTATACCCTCACTTTATTCTCTTTACTAACACCCAATATCTCACCCACCAAATAAAATAATAAAACTTTCCATTTATGTCCTCAAAAAAAGAAGTTTGATTCTTTTTTCTTAAAGTATGTGAAAAAGTGTATGTTGCAACTATATAGAAATTGAGGAAGTATATCAAGTTTGTAATTCAATGTACATATTTTTAACTTCAATGCATAAATAAAGTAGTACAAAAATATAAGTTAATGTAAATCAAGTAAACTACTCAAAAATTTAGTTTACTAAGTGTTGGTTAATTAATTTAGTTTATTCTCAAACTACATCTATAATGAAGTTTAGAAGTGAACTTGAGAGGGAAAATAAATAAATAAATCAAACTACATTATGCAACTCTCCGAAACATCCGGGCCAATAACTAATTATGCTTCTATTCACCTAATTTTTACTTACATGAACTATATACTTGGCTAACCCGACCTTACCAACCCTAATCTAAGTTTATTTGAACTCATCAACCTTTATATTAACTCATTATACAACATTAGTCATGAAATAAATGAAATTAAGAGAAACAAACCATGATCGATCTCAATAACTATTTTCAGTTATACATGAACTATTCTTATTTATGTATGGAGTAATAATATGGGGCAATGTCCAGACAAAAAAGTAGTAATATTGTATTAAATAATATTTTAAAAAGTTTATTTTCCATGTGCCAGTCAGTCGTCATTTAATGAATCTTGTGATGCATACATATACTACAAGAATTTATATTTTTAAGGACAACCTAATAACAACAGGTCAAAAATCTCGTCGTAAAAGCCTTTTGTGATGGGGCTAACAACCAAACAATGACGGGAACAACCATCGCAAATGTCTTTTACGACGTGTTAACGACGGCATTGAATTTTCCATTAATGACGGCCATATTTTATAACGGGTTCGCGACCGAAAATCCGGTCGTTAATCAACGATTATCGGCCTTCAACGACGGCATTTCCCGTCTTTAATAGTATAGTTTCTTGTAGTGATACATAAATAAGTACAAAATTTTCATTTTGGCTTGTGAAATACGAAATTTGAACTCTTGACCCTCAATCTTCAACACAAAAGATTCACTTATTAAGGTGTATATGGATCTATGTATCTATTATACAAAACACCTTATAAGAAGTTTGATGTCCGCCTATATTTTAGTATGCATGCATTTAAATCTTAATATTACAGAGTTAAGCTAAAGATTGGGGGTCTAACCTTTTGATTTTTTCACCCTTTAGGACCTCAACCCTTTTTTTTCACCTTTTGGGGACTCATATTCATTTTCCGGCCAGTTAACCATAGTTTACCCACCGTTAACCATACTATCACTCAAATAATAAATTAAGACAAAGTTTAGGGTCCAATTTTTTGATTTTTTCACCGTTTAGGGCCCAAATACTTTTTTCCACATTTGGGACCTCATTCCCATTTTTTGCATACAAACGTTATTTACTAAAAAAAAACCAGTAAAATGCAAAAATAATAATTAGCACTCTAATTAATAATTATAATAATAGTTATTAATGTTTTTGTTTTTATTAATTATTATTATGTAATAATTGTTATTATTATATTTAATAATAATAATAATAATAATGATAATAATAATAATAATAATAATAATAATAATAATAATAATAATAATAATAATAATAATAATAGTTCATCTTTTCCAAACCCTTTCATACAATTAAAACTACATATGTAACACCCTAATAATTCCTTGCTTTTTATAAAACATTTTCCAACTTAAAACACAGGAATTACCAAGATATTAACGCAACCGTGATAACGGCTAAGGCTATTTACCAGAATTACGCACCGGAATTAACTAACTTTCAAAACATATTAAATAAATAGTTAATGGTTGTTAAAACAAGTTGGAACCGTTGAGGCCCAAAACCAAAGTATGAAACCATTTAAAAATCCATTAACTATAAATATTAGCAATAGTAGTAGTCGTGACTAAATAAAAGTAGAGTTTATAAAATACGGAAGATTAAACTCTCAACACGAATCCCATGATAACTTCTCCCGCAAGTTATGTCTACAAACCTGCTTTATTAAATTTCTACTCCCCAACAACGCAAATGCAATTGATGGATCATCATAGTGTCATTAAGGCAAAGGCCAAGACATGAAGCACGAAGTCAGCAAAAGCTGAGTACGAACAAGCTAGAATAACATTCTATCCTAACATGCTTCACTCGGCGAATTAAACAATTCACATGCAAAATCCATATAATAAACAAATAAACATGGAGACAAGACTCGACACTTGACACGACTCTTGACTCACAGTTTAATAAGAAGTAGCTTCAAACGGGTAAAATAAAGTATCCTCAAAAGGAAAGAAAAGGGTGATGGGAGCCAACCATACACCAAAAATAATAAGTCGGGTTACTACCTACAGTCGGGCCATACCGACGGATTTCCAATGCACAACGGCATAAAAAGAAGAATGAAACAACGTCTTGTATCATTCAAGGAGTACAAGTTTTCCGGCAAGACTCCCCCCATTGTTCATACTCAAGATATATACGTTCCAAGAGCTTTGAAGCTCTTTCGGGTTACACTTTACGTTAATTAGTATGTTATGTTCAAGGCGACTCAAGACTCTACACAAGACATAACTTGCAAACAATTAAACAATTAAACAATTGAACAACTCAACAATGACACTTCATTTTTTATCCTTTAGGACTTGTGAACAAATATAGACTCAAGTGAAATTACTCCCATTGTTCCTTCTCAAAAATACTGTTTGAGATAACCCGGCATTGCCTATTAACAAGCGGGGTGTGCCCTTAACACGAATTGTCCTTAATTCAATTCACATAGATTCTCTAACATATTCTACCCCTTGGTAGAATATATATTGCTCTCCGGCAATATCGATAGGCTCAATATATATGCTAGACATCCTGTATAATAGCATAATAATAATAACAACTTGCATGCGCACTACTCATACATGCAAACCAACTTGAACAAAATGCTTGACATAATTCAACGATTATAAAAGTCCATAACATGATAGTTCAACAGAATCTATAAAGCATAATTCAATTCATAACATGCTCGTTCACATAGATTCAATAACAATAATAACATGCTTGTTCACACATCAAACTTGATTCCATAATAACATATTCATTCCCAATCATCAAACATGAATTTCCAATATATAAGTTCACATGATTCGCATTCAATACACTTCACAAAGTCCTCAAGGGATGGTTGGTCACCCTAGTCTTGTACGTACCTGGAATACTTAAGTACGGGGGCGACTGTGCGAATCACGACTCTCTAGAAATCAACTCCTATAAACACAAAAGGAGAAACTAAATTATTATCCATGTTTACTAAATTTCCAGCAACTATTTAAAATTCTAAAACTCTTAGTTTAATTAGAAATCAATCATTAATCGTTAATTTAATAGTCTCAAATAGTCAACTCAAGTCCTAACATAAAAACATTGACTTTTTAGCTTTAAAACCATTAAAAACCAACGTTTTAAAGCTTATAAACAATCTGAAAATTTAAGTTGATTCCCATAATTTAAATTTTCATTAAATTATGTGAATCAATTGCTTAATCAATTGGGATTAAAACCCTAATAATAGGCTATCATAAAAACCATGTTTTGACTTCAAAAATCGACACTTTATTAACTCATGAAATCTGAAAATAATAATTTCAATCATCAAAATCAATCTCTTAAATTTAAATACGACAATAACCCAATACGGTGTTCATAACCGTTCTAATCAATTTAAATAACCCAAATTATTAAATAATCATAATAATTAAAACAATTTAAAAACTGAAATTTAATATTTAAAAAGTATACAATTGATTATCCCCAATCAACAACACACACACAACAATTAATTGTGTTGTGTGTGTGGGCGTCGAGCAAAACAACACAGCAACACGCAGCACGCACCGCAACACGCAGCACGCACGAGCAGCGCTGCAGCGCGCAACGAGGGCGATGAGAGACGAGGGGCGCTGGCGCGGGGCACGCAACACAACAGCAGTAGCGAGCACAAGGCTCTGCGTTGCGGGGCTGCGGGGCGGGACGAGGCACACGCAACACACAGCAGCAGCGAGGGCGCTGCGCTGCGGGACGAGGCAAGGAGAGAGGGGCAGCGAGGGCTTGCGCGCACGGGGCTGGGCACGAGTGCCTTGGGCTGCAAGCAAGGCTGGTCGGACAATAGGAGAGGAGAGGGTGCCGCAAGGAGAGAGAAAAAGAGGAGAGAGAGGGAGTGCTGAAAATTTTGTGAGGGTTTAATGGGAGGGTCTATTTATAGTTTTTCTCTCCCATATGGGCTAGGTTATGGTAGTTTGAGTTGAGCTTATTTCCGGGCTCAATTAAATTAAATTCCTTGTAAGCTTTGTTTGGTTTGATCATGGGAAATTAACTGGGCTTTAATTAAATTAAATTCGTTGAATCTATTTCATAAAATACGGTTTTCGTAAGTAATTAATAATTATATTAATTAAAAATAAAATTCATTTAATTCTCATTAAATGAAATTAATTTATAAAAATACTTTATAAATACAACGAAATGCTTTATAAATATAATAAAATATATTTATAATTACAGAAAAATACGAGGTATTACAACATAGTACTCTTCTCCAAACATCATAGATAATCTTTACTCATTTATAAGACCTTTAATAGTTGAAACTTAATTTACGTAATCCAATAACAACTGATTTGAATATGTTTATAGAAAATTTGAGGTCAGAAAATTTATTTCGGAAATTGCTGATTAATTATGATCGAGTTAAGCATAAATCATTTAAGTACCTCATCAAATATGGGCATCAATAATCCAATTGTCTCTACTCTCATAAAACACTCAAGAACTAGTATGATATATTAACTTGTGATCAAAATCAGAATTCGTTTAAAATTAACCTATTTTTATTATTTTTACGTTTTTGTGTGGACATTATTAATATTCTTCAATCAAACGACAAATAATTGCAAGGATATACCATCAATGGCGGATCTTCCTTACAACTTGGGTCCCGGGGCGGAAAATTCCGTAGTGTATTTTTAGCACCATCCCCGGTAAACCTTTGAGTATATTTGTATAAATATCATACTCTACTATATAAATTGCTTAATTCTTCTATTGTCATTGGACACCATAACCGAATATGTAAAATACGATCAACTTGTAAATAATTATTTGCTTCTTTATTCATTAGATTTTTTGATACCCAAATCAATTTATATATATATGGGCTAAGTTTATGAATTAAGTTACCCATTATTTCAATTTGAGCTTATTATATGTCAATGATTAGAAACTTTAATAATTGAATTGGAAATACATGAAAATATGAATGAGGTCTCAAAAGGTGAAAAAAGAAAGTTCGGGTCCTAAAAGTTGAAAAAACGAAAATGTTAGCCCTCAAACTTTTGATTTACTTTAATCTTTTAACCAAAGGACCTAACCTTTTAATGTACTCTAGTTAATTTTGACCGAAAAAAGGAGAATGAGGTCCCAAACGGTGAAAAAAGAAATTATAGGTCCTAAATGGTGAAAAGTTCAAAAGGTTAGACCCCATTTATTAGCTTAACTCTAATATTACACGCCAACCTTTTGTAAGATAATCCAATACTCCATCCCTTCCACAAAGTTCTTCCTATTTGAAATATTTACATAATTCACAACTAGATTAGATCTAGTACGCACACGAATATTCTAAAATTATTATTTGACCGGTTCTTATAAAATATTTGAGTAACAAAAAAATTATTCAAAAATAAAGTAGTAAGGAGTACAAAAGATCTTGACATATTTTCAAAAGATTTATAAACTTATGATATATTTCATGATTTTACAAATATTATTTTTTGAGAAATAAATTACATCAGAAAATTTATATTGAAGATCAAATAAATAGGGAATGATAAAATTTTAGTAAAATGTACATAATTTTTTCCATAACTAATTATTGAATGAATAAAAGGAAAAAGAACTTTTGGCGTGAAACTTTTTTACCAAGAAGATACATGTGTCATTTTTCTGGTGTGTGTTTTAGTAAAAATGAAAGTAATAGATGGAAGAAAATCTTCTAAATTGTTTTTAATATATAAGAAAATATAATATTCATGTTGAGTATTGTTTGATTCATAACAATATTGAAAATTTGTATTTTTTACTAACATGTACGTAATTAGAGATATTAATAAATAATGATACAAAATGTATATCGACCAATGTGTCTAATAGAAATGAGAAGAACTTTCAAGAAAGATGGGAGTATAATTCAATATACTTTAATAAATAATTATTAATGAAAATTTTAAGGATAGTCCGATTAATCCATGCTTAAATACTAGTTAAACAACTTAATCTTTCAAACATTACCTTAGCTAGCTAAAGTTTCAAAATTGCCAAAACAGTACTTAATTAAATTCCTTGTCGTGTCCTCCAAATTCCCCGTTTGGTTTAGTTAATCATCATTAATCTAATATTGTAAAATCAATTATGACATGCATTTTCTCATTTTTTTTCGTTTTCTTTTTAGATCTATTGAACTATTTTTGTATGGTGATTGTTTACTGATATTTTTCACCTAAAAACCGTCAAAAAGGAAAGAAAAGAATGTGTCTCCCACCAATTTGATCATAAGAGTCCACGACATAATACTTGCAGTCTTGCATACATGCACCGGCTTACAAGTCAATATTTCTAACTTTGTATACTTGGTATATAATAAATGACATATATCTATGATCTATCTTTATCATTGAGTTAGGTTTACTTTTTTATTAAAATAAAATAAGGAGGCCTCTAGTGCAAAATATGCAAAAGGTTTTTGTGTGCTTCGGATGGTTATCAATTTTAATGTACATTGAGCGCTTGACGTAAATTTCAGAAAAAACCATCACGAAAGTGGGGATTGTAAAGGATAAAAGAGACTTTAGTTGAGGATAAAAGTTATCATGGTTAATGACAATAATGATCTTACTCAAAGGTAAAAGCGATTCTGCTGATTAAGGATAAAAGTAACCCTATTTAGAGTCATTATTGACCGGGGACAAAGATATCCTAATCAAGGGAAAAAGTGACCTTAAGAGGAAAAGAGTAATAGTTACAAAGGCGGAACACATTCACTCATTCAAGCTCGCCATTTGTTAAGTTATTGCAAAACGGTTTTTTTTTAAAAAAAAAAAGTTTGTGTACAAAGAAAAAAAAAACCAAACTTTGTATTTGAGATAGATGTATTCGAAGGTATGTTCTTTGCTCATTTGAAAAGATTTACTTATTTTAAATCATCTAAATTAGCAAAACAACTCTCCGATACACCTAACTTTAGATTTATCTGGACAGGAAGATGCCTATGCCAAAAATTGCAAACATTTTAGTAATTGTGTAATTAAAAAAGTTTTTCCAAATTTAATTAAGCATGGTTGGGTTGAGGCCTTTGAGGGGGTTTGTTGTGGTTGTTGTTTCAAAAGGCTTACTAGCTAAATGACTGTAGCTAGTTTAACTTATGATGTGATTGATTCTTACAATAGTTTGCTAATGTCACAAAGTCAAAATATAATGATTATTTAATTGTGCCAAGTCAACAAATATGAATTTGGAGGTTGACTCATCCAATGGTAGGATTTCAAGACTTTTGTGGGGTCAAACTGATATTGATCATTACCTTTCTATTTGTAGACAGTTTGGTAAAATTCCGATCTTGTTATGAGTTAGTGACAAGAACTTGTGCTAGTGTACCACATGAAATCAGGTCCAACTGATCTCACCAAATAAAGAAACATATAATTAGAGCTGTAACTGTCAAAATAGGTCATCGGGTTGGGTCATTTTGGATCTTGGGTCATGATTAGGTCGGGTTGTATCGGGATACTTTATTATCCGGGTGCATGTCGGGTTGGTTTTCAATCGGGCCATATCTGATTTTTTTTTTCTCATTTCGGGTACAAGTCGGGTTTGGGTCGGGTTCGATTTCGGGTTTGGGTCTTATATAGTCGGCCGGTTAATCTCGGGTTTGGGGTCAAGTTCGGATCAGATAGTTTTTGGGTCGGTTAAAATTCAGGCCGGATTCACTCTCGGACATTGGTTAAGATCGAGTCAATATCTGATTTAGTCATCTTAAAAGATTCAAGCGTAAGATATTTACTCCACGGGTCAAGTCATAACAGGTTATGTGGTAAAAATCGGAGTAAGGTCATTGTCGGTTATCGAATCGGGTTCAGATCATTATTCAGTCAGGTCAGTTCAGTTATCGGTTATCTTTCGGTTGGGTGTCGGGTACGGGTTCGGGTCATACAACGTCGGGTTAAAATCGGTTATCGGTTTTTACGGGTCGGATACATGTCGGGATTTGGGTTACCTGTTTTACCGAAATTTCGGGTCATAGTCGATTTCCGGTTCGTTCGGTTCAGGTCAGGTCAGTTTTTGACAGCTCTTGTCAACAATAGACTAAACACTTGGTATGTTAAAATCAATTTGGAACATTGCATGATTTACATCACTCCGTAATATTTTCGTCTCAAGATGTAATATAGACTTGTCAGTTTTGATGTTTAAAGATTTGTTCTTGTACTTCATATCTATTGTACCCCGCACCTGATTTCATACGAGTATTTACTTTTTCAAAAAACTTAAAATTATGTTTTATAGGAAATCAAAGTATCTATATCTATATTAAAAAAAAGGCCCTAAAATCATGCAATACACTAATATAAACCTGATCCATGCTAACTTAGCGTGGACCAGGGCAACGGAGTAATTTTTATGGATAACATATGTAACTGTCACGTGACAGTTATTTTGTAATTTTAAATAGTAACTATATGCGTATTACAGTAACTATGTGTTTTAAAGAGTTACTATGTATTTTGAAGAGTTTTAATGCGATTTGTGTCTAGCCCACTTTATATACGTTTTAAATTTTTTTATTTTTCAAAATTTCAGATCTACATTCTGTTCATTCTCTTTCATTTTCTCTCTCTTCATTTTCTCTCTATGCTTTTCAAAATTTAGCCCAAATTTCTAGGTTTTGTTCGATTTTTTTCGTAATTATCTTATAATTCTTATGATTGGATCTATTTGATGAGAAAAAATTGGAGGAAGTAGTAGATCAAGAAGGAGGTTCGTCGTTGCCGAAATCGAATCGAAGAATTTGCGCTCGCCTACAAATCTTCGCAAGAATTTTTAGAGATCACATCTCGGTTTGTTGTTTTTTAAAGAATTTTAAGTCTATTTTCATTTAAAATTGAAAATATTTGTTGTTTTGAAGAAATTAATGTTTGTGTTTTACCGAAGTATCGTTTTCAATTCGCGAATTCGATCAGTGACTTCACGATTTTAAATAGTAACTATATGAGTAATACAGTAACTATATAGTTTAAAAAGGTACTATGTAATTTTAATGGTAACTATATGTGTATAATAGTTACTATATTATTTTAATGGTTACTATATGTGTACAACAGTTACTATATGTGTACAATAGTTATTATTTTGTTGAGTGATTCGAAATGTTGTTGTTTTGTTGAAATTAGGGTTAGTGTTTCACATAGTTAGTATATAAATGATATAGTCACCTTTAATTTATGTTGCGAAATAGTGTTTTTAATAGTCACTGGAATGTTCGTTGTGTTTATGTTAGTAGTAGTTTTTAGAGTAACTATACTTTTTTTAAAAGTTACTATAACTTTAAAACAGTAACTATGTGTTTAAAATAGTCACTATATTTTTTAGAAACTTATTATAAGTTTAAAACAGTAACTATATATGTGTTTAAGATAGTTATTATGTTATGAACAGTTTATAGTGACTTTTTGATAAATAATAGTTACTATACGATTACATTATGTACTATGTTATTTAGAGTATGTATTTGTCCGCTTCTTAGATAGTGACTAAATGATTATAATGGTTACTATATGTGTTCAATAGTTACTATATTTTAATAATAGTCACTATATGTTTTATATAGTTACTATATGGTTTATATAGTTACTATATGGTTTATATAGTTACTATATATTTGATATTTGTATAAGAAAATAACACGAAGTATCAATCACATGTTATTCTAGGTCCTAAAGTTGCACTATCTAGTGACGAATCTCCAAAAATACTTTACAATATCATTTGTATAGAAGAAATAATGCCCTTAAATTTAGAAAAAAGAGACAAAGGCTGTGAACTTTAAGAATTGATGCAGCAAAGCACAAGAGGTAGAAATAGTGTTTGTTGTTTGGGTGAAATTAGGGTTAGTGTTTCATATAGTTAGTATATAAATGATATAGTTACCTTTAATTTATGTTGCGAAATAATGTTTTTAATAGTCATTGGAATATTCATTGTGTTTATGTTAGTAGTATTTTTTAGAGTAACTATATTTTTTAAAAAGTTACTATAATTTTAAAACAGTAACTATGTGTTTAAAATAGTTACTATATTTTTTAGAAAGTTATTATAAATTTAAAACAATAACTATGTGTTTAAGATAGTTACTATGTTAAGAACAGTTTATAGTGACTTTTTGATAAATAATAGTTACTATACGATTACATTATGTAATATGTTATTTCAAGTATATTTTTGTCTGCTTCTTAGATAGTGACTATATGATTATAATGGTTACTATATTTGTACAATAGTTACTATATTATAATAATAATAGTCACTATATGTTAAGCTAGTTGTTGTGTGATTATAATGGTTACTATATGTGTACAATTGTTACTATTTTATTATATTAGTTACTATATGTTTGAAATAGGTACTATGTTTATTTTATCATGATGTGTTACCATATGTTTATTTTCTTCAATAGTTACTATATTATTTTTATAGTTACTATATTATTTATATAGTTACTATATGTTTGAAATAGATATTATGTTTATTTTATCATGACTTGTTACCATATGTTTATTTTCTTTAATAGTTATTGTACGTTTTATATAGTTACTATATTTTTGAAATAGGTACTATGTTAGTTTATTATGTTATGTGCATGTTTTTATGTTATTCTATATTTTTAATGATATAGTTACTGTATTATGGATAGAGTTACTATATTATTATCACATCAACTATGTCTGCAACTCTGTGACTAAATGACCATCAATAATATTTATAGGTATTATATCTTGTATTATAGTAACTATATGTTTGGTATAGTTTTTTATGTATATTATAATGTTCTTTTCATGTTCTTTGTTGTCTTCTATGTTATTAGTAATAAGAGTTACTATGTTATGATCACAACAACTATATGATCATAACAATAACTATATCTACAACCTTGCTCGTATATGACTATCATTAATATTAAGAGTTACTATATCATGTATAATAGTAACTATATATTTTTAATAGTTATTATCTTATCATTATGTTCTTTTTATGATTTTTCTTTGTACTCCATGTTATTATTAATAAAAGTGACTATATTATTTTGACAGTAACTATATGACTGTAACAATAACAATAACTATATATGCAATTCTGCAAGTATTTTACCATCGTTAATTGTAAGAGTTACTATATGATGCATAATAGAAACTACACGTTTTACATAGTTACTATGTTATATTTTCATATTTAAATGTTAAATTATTAACTTAGTTTAAATATTATTGATTCAGAAATACAAAGATGATGCACCCAGAATTGAAATCGTGCAAAGAATAAATTCTGCAAGCTAGGAAAACAAAAGCAGGAGGAGAAGAAGAAAATCCTGACAACAATGGAAACCAAGAACGTGGTAGAGGAAGGACATGATGTGTTGGTGGAAAAAAGAGACGTGGTCCACGTGGACGTGTCGATAGTATTTTTTAGTTCAAAAAACATTTGAGCTTAACATGATTTATTTAATAGATGCAAAGAATTAGAATGTCGTAGATAAAACAACTAACCAAGTAGTTAATGTTTTCTTTATTATTGTTCAAGAGTTATAATTACTGTTACTTTTGATATAGTTACTCTTTTATATTTCAGTAATTATGTGATATATAATAGAAAAAATTACTATATGACCTCTAAACCATCTATATAATATTGTTTATTTTTATAATATAGTAATTGTTTTACAGCTAAAGTTATTTTTCTATATAATATAGTTAATCTTTGGATAGAATAATTGTTCTCATCGAAATTACTATATTATTATTATTATTTATTTCATAGTTACTATTATGAAAATATAGTTACTTTACAGAACCTATAGTTGAAGGAAATAATGCCCTTGGTCCAAGTATGCATTCTATGTTAAGTCTAATAAATGCGGTTCAGTATTAATTAACAAGTTAATAATTCAGTGAGATCAAGTGAGCTGAATGCCTAGCTAGAGGCCGCTTCAGTTCAAGTGGAATTAATGATATTAATCCACAGCTTACTCTTGACTGAACCCGTAGGGTCACACAAATAGTACGTAAACGGATCAAGTATTTAATGGCATTAAATACTCCATCTATGAATATTCGGAACCGACGGATCTTGATTTCAGTGGGAGCTAAGATCGTCACAGGCAAGAAATGAATACTCCGGAAACGATGATATTGCCGGAAACGGAAATATGGATCGTATCGGAAATATGAATATTATCCAAGTCGTAGATGTTGCCGGAAACGGAAACATGGTACGTATCGGAAAATATTGTTGGAAATGGAAATATTACCAGAATCGGAAATATTGCCGGAAACGGAAATATTGTCAGAATCGGAAATATTACCGGAATCGGAAAATAATTCCGGAAACGGAAATATTAAATATTTGTTCGAAACGGAAATTAATTCCGGAATCGGAAATATTGAATATTGTTCGTATCGGAAATAGATTCCGGAAATGGAAATTTAATCGGAAGCGTATCGTACGAATTAGCATCGGACGAGGCCTGCCGGACGAAGGCCCAGCACGAAGCCAGGCCGTCGCCCAGCAAGCACGCACGCCACAGCCCAGCGCGCACAAGGCCACGCATGCGTGGGCCGCGCTGCGTGGGCTGCTGCTCGCATGCGTGGGCAGCCCTTGTGGCTGCCGTGTGTGTGTGAGTTTGAGCTCATGCGAGATTCCTGAATCTGCAAGAGTCAGTGTATGATTAAATGTCTATTCCTATTGGATAAATTGATTAAGTAGAATTCATGTAGAATTCTAATTCCAATTAATTCGCATCCTACTAGGATTACGATTCCTTTTCCATAACTCTATAAATAAAGGCCTAGGGGTCATAATTTATATACAAGTTTCAAAGTATTCAAAAGTGAGTTTTTTGAGAGAAAATCAAACACACATCTTGCTCAAAAGTGCCGAAATTTTCTAGTACCTTAAGGGCGATTCTAGTTGGTCAATCTTAAGGCGGATCCGGACGTGCTGTGGACTATCTACGGAGGGACGACACTTGGAGTCCTAAAAGACTTGTTCTTGTTCGGTTCGGGCGCAGCTAGGGAGGGCACGCAACAAAGAGTATGCATCTAACTATGCTAAATGATTATGTGTAAATAATATGTTTCCTGGGTTAATGGTTGTTTCCGCATGATCTATGTAATGTCATATGTATCATAACCTAACAGTGGTATCACGAGCCCCTTATTATTTTCATAATCTAAATTGCATGAACATGGTTAAATATTACAAATTTGCAAGAATTAAAAGGGGTGATTAATTTTCGTAATTGTTAATTAATTGCAAATTGCGTTTATTTAATTATATGTACGCAGTTTTTCGGCAGTTTCTTCATTACTCATCCAAATTGAGTGATTTTTGTGTCAATTCCGCATGTAAAAGGCATTCTAAAATTTTGACAAAATTAGTATTTTTCTGCCGAACCCAGAATTCTCAAATTCGAAGCCTAACTATGACTTTTCGAAGGTTTTAGTTTTTCGGATGCAAAATTTCGTAAATTTAAGATGTTAAATTAAATATTTGCGATTCTTGTTGATAAATCTTGAATTTTTGATTGACCTACTGCATATGTTTAACAAGTTTGAATGCCTAGTCTTGTTAATTATGCAATCTAATTTGTAATTATGATTAATTTGTTGAAAATTAGAATAATTTAGAATTAATTTGATTTTCATAATTAATTGTAATTTAATTAGAAACCTATGATTAAAAACCACCATAAAAATTGTAAATTTACGATAAATTTTAAATTTTTATGACCTAGACTTGAATCCATATCAATCGGAAATCAATTGGATAATAAATTTTCGATTTTTTCGCCCTAAAATTATGAAATTAATATTATTTATTAATTTGTCATTAATTTTAAATATAAATTTTAAATTTTATGCGATTCGTTCAATTAACTTGCACGCGCGAAGCAATGGACGCTTCGTGTTACCCTTAAGGGGTGTTGTATAATGGGGGCATGCGACGACGAGCAAGGGAGCTCGTCGCCCGTGCGGCACGAATGCAATGAGCAAGGGCGTAGTGCACGAGCGCAAGGCAGCAGCCCTGCCTTGTGTCGTGTGCCACGAGCAATGAACGTATGGGCATGGGCGAGGGGCGAGCCAAGGCAGTCGCGTGTGGGCAGCAAGCGAGCTGCGCCACAACGCGCGCTGCCTCGCACAAGTGCGCGCAGCCTCGCGCGCAGCGAGCGCAAGCTCGCGTGCCACGAGCGCTGCGCACAGCATCACTCGCGCGCACAGCGCGCGACGTCGCCCGCCCAGCGAGCGATGTCACGCACCAGCGAGCGATGGCTCGCGCGCACCAGCGAGCGATCTCGCGCGCCAGCGCGCGATCTCGCGCGCCAGCGAGCGATGCAGCGCCCCAGCGAGCGATGGCTCGCGCGCACCAGCGAGCGATCTCGCGCACCAGCGAGCGCGGTAACGCGCGCGCGCTGCGAGCGATAGCTCGCGTGCGGTGGGCGCTGTGCGGAGGCTTGCGTATGGGACAGCAGCAGCTATGCAACGAGCGCATGGGCTGCGCGCACATGGCCAGCAATGGCTGTGTGCGTACAGCCCATGGGCGTGCAACGCGTAGGGTGTTTGCGTTTCGATTAGATCGTTTTGAATGTTTAATTTGAAAATTTCAGTTCACGTAATTTTAATTAATTTTAAAATTAATAATTTGAATTAATTTCTTGGATTTTAATTTTGAATATTATAATTATAATAAATGGAATTTATTCTAATTATTTTACTAAAATTAAAATCATGAATTAATTTAAATGCGACTGAAATTAAATTAAATTTTTGGATTCAATTATAAATTTATATGAGCTTTAAATTTTAATTAAATTTGTATGTTTCCGGTTAGACTAGAAATACAATTTTATGTTTAAAATTAGTAAAGCATATGAATTTATTGGTTTGAGTGGGAGCACTTTTTAGTCATAAACTCTTGATTAGGTCTACAAATCCTTAAGGTTAAAACAACTCGATTAGAATTAATAAGGACTGAATAATTGGTAGATTATTGGTGCCCTTGATTAATTGCTGCAAATGTTTACGTGATGCATAATGTGTTTAACTAACCAGCTATGTGGGCCATTCATGATAATGAATGGGTGAATGGTATATATTGTATATGTACTGTTTTGCAGGTTATGAAGTGACTAGTATGGCCCAAATAGGATAGAAAATATGGTCTGCGTACCATTAATTTGAATGTAATTGGTCTAAAGTACCAAAGTTGTTTTTCAATTCAAATATGGTCTGCGTACCATCAAATAGTTGTAATTAGTTATAACTTATCCTATTTGAAGAAAATGGTGCCTCCCACGGAGATTTTCAAGACGGACTTTGAAGTCAAAGCTTCAAGATGAAGTCGGGCCATACTAGATCACAAATATCTTATGCATGTTTTAAGTTATTTATTGCTTTAAATATGTCTTAAAATGCATGAGATCAAAAGCTTGATTATGTTGCATGATTAAGGATTTTAGTTCACTTAAAATCTAACCAACATAGTAAGAGCCTTAAGTTCCAAACTTAAAAATTGAGTTATAAGGTGCCATGCCAAAATATACACTTGCTTGGATATCCTTTACATCAATCTAGTAATAGTTTTCGCTCAGCGAGGTGTTACTTATTGGTCCTAAAGGGGCAAGGTACACAAATAATTGTGAGTACATGTTAGTTTTGGTGAAACTCAACGATATAAGTAAGGAGTCCTTTTATGTCGTGGCAAATTCGATAGGTTTACCTAATAAGTTCTTAGACGTACCTATCAACCAAGAATAGTTTCTAGACTATTAGCAAAAGGCTTTTGCTTACCTAAGATGTTCTAGGATTAAGTCGACAAACTGTGCTTAGTTCTTCAATGATTTTAGGATCTTGGAATCATTTTATTCACACCTGCCGGAACACATAATTCGAATAAAATGCTAATAACTTGTTTGAATTGCATGGTTGCTTTAATTTCAAGTTATTATTCATGATAAATGTTTAGACTTTGCATGCTTCAATGTATGTTTTAATTATTGTTTATAATTAAATATCTTGCACTGCAATAAATCCTTTTAGAAAGGTAACAGTAAATTTCCTCGATTGGTAGTGAATCCAAGAACGATTCACGGAAATGAGAGAAAGTGAGCAATTTAAAATGTACGTTTCTTATATCGACTTTTATGGTTGTTTTCGAGTATCAAAATCGAATGGCAAACCAATTGGTGCTTGTGAATTCAAAATACACTGTAGTTTTGAGATCATAAAGCATTGAGTTTAATACGCTCAGCTTTACCAATGGTTAACAACCTAATATCTTTGTCCATTTAATTCTCGAATGAGTCTAGTTCCTAGACATTCGAATAGATCGATGCTTAGAGAACTTTAGAAGCTTCTGGTAAGATCATCTAGTTGAAACAGAATATTCAACATAAATTAAAATGGTAAAGAACCTTGTTGGTGACATTGGGCATGTCTAACAAAGTATAAAAGTCAACACTAAAGAATTCAATTCTTAAGACTATAAGAAAGGGTACAAGAAATAGGAAAACGAGGAACAAATGAAAGGAATTTACGATTCCGTTTCTACCTATAAATTTATGTTTAAAGAGAAGTGACCTAGCAATCAAACTTCCTTGGTATCATATACCGCTTGAGGTTCTTACTTCGGTAATAACTCAAATAATGGAAGCTAGGATACACAAATGACCTACAAGTGGGAAATGAAGCATGGCAATGCTACATTAGTTGTAGGGTCATCTAGTTTGTTTTAAGACCTTTCAAAGGCTGGAACTTAATGGCTATTTTGTTCCATAATCAGCATACCTAAATTTCTGCTTCAAACACAGAAAGACTCACATTCAGAAGAACAAAAACAATGCTTGTTTGTTTGTTTATTTGAATGAAATGGTCAATTACTGGTTGAGTCAATATGCTTGATTAAAACAAACAACTCTTTAAAAAAACTTTACTAGGTTCAAATCAAACCCTTGATTTGAGTTCCATTAAATCTTTGGCATTGTTGCTTAGACCATATCAACAAGTTAACATTCATAAGCTCTATTTTGATGGACTTTTGAAAGTTGGTTGATTTCTAGATCAACTTAAGACAAGCTAGTCTTACTTGTTGAAAGTAACAAAGAATATGAACTATTGTTAGAACGCCTAGACGATAGAGTTCAAAGCTAAAGAAAGGTTTTATGACTTTATTATTTCACATGGATTTGAGTGAATATAGGTTTATTTACTCAAATGTGATATAAGTTGAATCTGTTTGGCTAGTTCAAAGATTCAGAAGTATAAAATCCACTTGGCAAGAAATCATAAAGATCTAGGTTAGATCATGTTGATGATTACTTGAGACCAAATATGATCATCAATGATTGTGTGTTGTAATTTCACAATCTAGCTCCATAAGATATGGCATATCTACGTTGGAATGATCGGAGTCAATTAGTACTTGATTCGATCAAATGATGAATCATAAAGACTTTTCCTATAATTTCTAAAACAAAATGCTCAACTACCACCAAACTAAACCAAATTCGTCAAAGCTATTGAAAAGTAATCTCAGGATATCTTTTCAATTATATATATCTAAAGAGTTGCTAAACTCAGTGGGAGCTTAATGTTGGTCATTCAACAAACTAAGGCCCAAGTCTAGATATATGTTTCATTGTGATTTATTCAAATGAGACACAAGGGTATTGTTTCTACCACGAATTTTTGAGAACATAATGTTTGTTTGCTCGAAATAATGTCCTTTTGGAGATTCGTTTCCAAAATGACAAGTGGGAGAAAATAGACCTCGAAAGTTTTCGAGGCGAACAACAAACATAAACGGACATTCCGGAGGCTTTTCGAAGTGCTTCAGAAAATCCGAACTTATTCTTTAAGACTTTAGAAGTGGCTTTAAAGAATAGACATCTCTTAGAAGACTTTACAAGTGCTTCAAGGAGAACAGAATATTCAAAGGACTTTAAGTGGCTATTGATATTCTAATGTTTGATGTTCTATACCCAAGTAGGCATAGAATTCAAGTCACTGAAACTATGAGATTCTTCTATTAGATAGTAAAGAAACATAGAGATCAGGTCAATGAAACTATGAGATTCTTCTATTAAATAGTGAAGAAACCTACAACTTGCAGTCAAACTATTATCATGTAGATTAATGAGTTTGTGACTTGTAAGAAAGCTATGACGAAACCTAGATTCCCTAAAATGGTTAGAGGCCATATATAGACTCAAATGTTTTAAATGGTTAGAGGCCATAAAACATACTCAATGTTTTGATGACAAAATTGAAATTTTGTTGATTTGCAAGAATGGGTTCACACCTATTGGTTGCAAGTTTGTTTTAAGGATAAAAACCATCAAACATGGAATTGTGTTCACACACAAAGCTAGATTAGTTGCTAAAGGTTACAAGCAAATTCATGGTGTAAATTGTGTTGAAACCTCATGCATAATCGTAATGCTCAAGTCTATAATTCAAGCAATGATTGCATATTGGTACATATAGCAATTGGATGACAAAACGTATTCCTCAATCAAATGTTGGAATAAACTATGTACATGGCATGTCATAGGATTTGTGGATCCAAATAAATGCTTGAAAAGGAAAGCTAGCTTATAAAATCTAAGTACAGATTTAAGCAAGCAATTGGGAATTGGAACTGTATTTTAAGTGAAGCTAATAAGCATTTTAGTTTCATAAAATATACATGATTCTTATAGATGTATAAGAAGTTTAGTGGGAGTACATAAAAACTTATTTGGTCCTATGTGTATCACACACATATCTCTCTATTGTGAAATAACATTCAAATGCTAATGACTTAGATTTGAAATTATTCATCAATAATGGACCATGGCGAAACTTAGTACATACTGGGTATTAAGACCTATTTACAAAGATCTTATGATATTGTTTTGGATTAAGTAATGGCATTTACTAAATCAAACACGAAAGACTCCATTGGAGATATTCGACCCATATGAATAAATCTAAGTAAAGAATGTTTGAACTATGTATAAGCATTTACTAAGTTAAACATCAAAGAATCTAAATGAGATTCTTAACCTATATTATATGTCAAAGAATTTAGCTGGATTCAGTATCTACTAAAATTGAATGAGCTAAAGTTACATGAATAGAATTCAATTGGGAATTATTCTGCAAAAGAATTTATCATGTATGATATAATATGAGGATCGCCAAAAACGTATCGTATGACTTTAGGCATGACGAACATATACCAATCTCTATTGATCTAAGTGAAGATCAACTAGATTGAGATCAAGAATACTTAGGGTACTTGAAAAGGTACATAGGATTAGTTCTTGATTCAAGGAAATAAAGATACGCTAAATATTGATGCTACACGCATAAACACTGGCAAAGGATCAAGCAAGACCCTTTGGAGTTAACCATTGATAAGGACGAGCTATAGAGCATCGTGTTTTGAAATGGCAACATGGATTGGAGACCATGAGTTGTTGCGTGGGAAATTAAAATATTAATTTCTATGTTCTAAGATATAGTTGGAGAGTCTTCCACATATCTATGAACTGCTTGGATAGGTAAATCCAAACAAAGCATCACTAGCAACCTATACAGTTGAAGTAAAAGTAATTATTGCCTAAGAAGCAATAAAACAGGGTTGTTTAAAGTTCTTCACTGAACTTGGGTAGATCACCTATCTGCTGGCTTGATGGTTCTTCATTGAAAAATGCGTAGAACCACTCTTGAAGCAAGGAAAACGTCTGCTAACTTGATGGTTCTTCATTGCAAAGTGAGTAAAACCACCATCGAAGTAAGAAAGACTAGATCACATAATAAACAAACTCGAAAAGATCTTATCATCATATCTCGAAGAACATTCGATGAAAAGGATATTAAGATTGGCAAAGCATGATAACTAAACCTATGCAACAAGTGAGAAGCAACACTCACATTGTAGCACTGGAAATCAAGCATAGCTTTGAATTCCATGAATTGTTTTAGAAGATGGGTTTGAGACCCATGGTTATAAAACATAGGGGTTGAACATTTATCATATATGAAATGTATTTTCATATTCCATTTAATCTTGGTTTAGTATTAAATGATGAGTCCCTTCAATTTGACGATATATTCAAGATAGACTGTCAGGACCAGTCCTGTGACTAAGAAATGTCTATCAAGTGAACTTGAATGTCAAAGGTTGAAAATGGTCCCTAATCGGAGTTTTCTATAAAATTGGACGCATAGAAAACGTTAGACGATTAGAATGCAAGATGACTAGTAGTTCTGTTTCTTGAACTATGTGGACATGGCAATGTCATAATCATTTGCATAGATACTTACTTTGGGAAGACTAGTATCGGACAAGACCTATGAAACTTTACTGTAAGAGATGAAAGTCTGTCATAAGTAAATTTCATTAAATTATTAGACACTAAATCCTCAATAACTGAGTGATTTGAGATTACTTGTTTGAGAACTGGTTGCTTTGACGTTGACCAACCGTCGCACCGTAAAAGGAGGCTATAAAGGCAACGCTCAGGTAATCACCTATCAAACGAAGTCTAATCTCAAGATCGCAAGATTGGGATTGTCCTCCCATAAATCGGGATGAGATGCTTAAAAGTTGTACAAGGCCACTCGGAGAGCTAGAAACTGTGAAATGCATGGCCGTGCTCGGATGAATCATAGGCTATGATTATCTGTTTATTTGATCAGTTGAACTCTGAAACCGAGGAACACCTCTGGACATAATAAGGATGACAACTCTTACCTTATGTTCAAGAGCAAGCATCGAGCGACAAAGGAATTAGGAAATGCACACTTGTCCCTAAGGACAAGTGGGAGACTGAAGGAAATAATGCCCTTGGTCCAAGTATGCATTCTATGTTAAGTCTAATAAATGCGGTTCAGTATTAATTAACAAGTTAATAATTCAGTGAGATCAAGTGAGCTGAATGCCTAGCTAGAGGCCGCTTCAGTTCAAGTGGAATTAATGATATTAATCCACAGCTTACTCTTGACTGAACCCGTAGGGTCACACAAATAGTACGTAAACGGATCAAGTATTTAATGGCATTAAATACTCCATCTATGAATATTCGGAACCGACGGATCTTGATTTCAGTGGGAGCTAAGATCGTCACAGGCAAGAAATGAATACTCCGGAAACGATGATATTGCCGGAAACGGAAATATGGATCGTATCGGAAATATGAATATTATCCAAGTCGTAGATGTTGCCGGAAACGGAAACATGGTACGTATCGGAAAATATTGTTGGAAATGGAAATATTACCAGAATCGGAAATATTGCCGGAAACGGAAATATTGTCAGAATCGGAAATATTACCGGAATCGGAAAATAATTCCGGAAACGGAAATATTAAATATTTGTTCGAAACGGAAATTAATTCCGGAATCGGAAATATTGAATATTGTTCGTATCGGAAATAGATTCCGGAAATGGAAATTTAATCGGAAGCGTATCGTACGAATTAGCATCGGACGAGGCCTGCCGGACGAAGGCCCAGCACGAAGCCAGGCCGTCGCCCAGCAAGCACGCACGCCACAGCCCAGCGCGCACAAGGCCACGCATGCGTGGGCCGCGCTGCGTGGGCTGCTGCTCGCATGCGTGGGCAGCCCTTGTGGCTGCCGTGTGTGTGTGAGTTTGAGCTCATGCGAGATTCCTGAATCTGCAAGAGTCAGTGTATGATTAAATGTCTATTCCTATTGGATAAATTGATTAAGTAGAATTCATGTAGAATTCTAATTCCAATTAATTCGCATCCTACTAGGATTACGATTCCTTTTCCATAACTCTATAAATAAAGGCCTAGGGGTCATAATTTATATACAAGTTTCAAAGTATTCAAAAGTGAGTTTTTTGAGAGAAAATCAAACACACATCTTGCTCAAAAGTGCCGAAATTTTCTAGTACCTTAAGGGCGATTCTAGTTGGTCAATCTTAAGGCGGATCCGGACGTGCTGTGGACTATCTACGGAGGGACGACACTTGGAGTCCTAAAAGACTTGTTCTTGTTCGGTTCGGGCGCAGCTAGGGAGGGCACGCAACAAAGAGTATGCATCTAACTATGCTAAATGATTATGTGTAAATAATATGTTTCCTGGGTTAATGGTTGTTTCCGCATGATCTATGTAATGTCATATGTATCATAACCTAACAATAGTTTCTATAATTTACTTTTTTTTGTCTGCAAGAATGAATATATAGTAGTAATTGTTTTACAATTAAAATTACTTTTCTATATGATATAGTTACTCTTTGGATAGAATAGTTATTCTTATCATTATTATGTTCATAGTTATTATTCTGGAGATATAGTTACTTTGCAGAACCTACAGTTTCTATAATTTACTCACTGTTAAAATTACCTAATTACCCTGGTCCATGGTAATCTTATGGTGGACCGGGTCCATGCAAGTGGAATTGTAAAAACATAGCTGCCACATATCGCTCTCATGTTAAAGAAATTCTGCTCCTTTTTCCTGCCCTAATTAAAGAAATTAACTTTATGTAATTTTTACTATTTTATTAAAATACTATCTTTTATAGTATGTAATATGATTAATTTATAAATAATGTATCCTATTAGTTTATTACTTCGTATAATATACAAGATTGACATACGTCTATACTATATTTTATAATATATGGAAATCTCGATGAGAATATTAACATCGTTAATATTTAGATATATGAGTGTTTTATTACCAACAAACAAGTAAAATATTTTGTGGCAAATGTAAAGATATCCGTGCAATTAAAAAATTATCTAAAATATTCAATGTGAAAATATTGAGCGCTAGAATGATTAAAGGTCGTACTAACTTAAGATTTTACCTTTTAAAGTTTGTACATATTCGTGATACTCCGTATAAGATATCTTAAGATTTACCTTTTAAAGTTTGCACATTGTTTGAGGTAAGGTTACCTTGGAAAGTTACCTTTTAAAGTTTTCTACTTCGGCCAAAGTGATTATACTTAAGTTAGACGAATAATTCCAAATTGATTGGCATATGTATAGTAATACTATAGGCTTTTCACGTCGCTAATATGGAATTAATACCTAAGAATACTATTATACATTGGTAATATCGTTATTATCATAGAGGTACACGTTACTATCATATATATATATATATATATATATATAGGGGAGGGATCATGTGAAAATAGGTCCCTATGTGAGTATATTACTATATATGAGAATGAATCTAATCCGTAGGATTAGATACGATCTAATGGTTAGGATTAAATGATGAAACAATCATCCATCTTTCCTAAATAAAAACCACGTTTCTTTCATAAACCCCAACCACTTTCTCTCTCTAAACCTCCCTTTTCACTTTCTCCCTCTCGCGACTCCCTGTTCTCTCTCACCGTTTTCTCTCTCCTCTCGACAAAACCACCATCGAAGCTCAAAGAACCGCTGATCAACCTCCTTCATCGCCGGTGTATTGTTGATTTAAGGTAAATTCAATCTCAATTGTTCTATATTTCTTCTCTCCTTAAACAAATTTCCCTAATTTTAACCTAATTTGTTCAATTGAGGATGACTGGAGCACAAAAAAATAATATAAACGACGAAGATAAGAAAAATACACAAACTGTTAACCTAATTTTAAACTTCTTTCTTTGTTTTCATACATTATTGAAGTTAATTTTTGTTAAATTTTGATTTTCAGCAAAAAAAAAAAGCACGACAAACTAGCAAACAATCCAGAGAATCCACAAGAGTAAGTATTCGGTGCTTAATTTTAGTGAAACTTATTTATTAATTTTCGAAATTTTTGTTATTATTTTCGAAATATTTCGAAATTGATTTTGTAATTATTTGGTCTGTGAAATTGTGGATGTTTCTAACGATTTTGTGAATTTTTATGTTCCATATATTTAATGTTTGTTGCAATTGAGGATGTTCTGAATTTTATGAACTTTTAGTATTTTTTTATAAGAATTTAATTTCTGGTTTTGAATTAATTTGAGAATTTCAAAATATTTTGTTATTTTTTATATTTTATGATGTTCTAAAAGTAATAGTTATATGTTCTGAATTTTTAAACAGAGAAAATGAGAATAAACACGCCAAAGCAACGTAGCCAATCGTCCGCCATCACTTATGAACGCAATAATGAACAATTTAGAGTAATATTTTATACTCTCAATACTTCAGAACATGAAGGTTAAGAATTTAGAACATCATAGCTCACTATGTAGAACATCATAACTCACTGTGTAGTGTAAGGTTATGATACATATGACAATTCATAAATCATGCGGAAAAACCATAAACCCAGGAAAACATATTATTTACACATAATCATTTAGCATAGAATAGATGCATACTCTTTGTTTCGTGCCTTCCCTAGCTGCGCCCGAACCGAACAAGAACAAGTCTTTAGGACTCCAAGTGTCGTCCCTCCGTAGATAGTCCACAGCACGTCCGGATCCGCCTTAAGATTGACCAACTAGAATCGCCCTTAAGGTACTATTATTTTCGGCACTTTATAGGCAAATGTGTGACTGAATTTTTTCTCTCAAAAAACTCACTTTGAATACTTTGAAACTTGTGTTATAAATTGTGAGCCCTAGCCTCATATTTATAGCGGTATGGAAAGGGAATCGAAATCCTATTCAGATACAAATTAATCAAACCTAGAATCCTACAAGAACTCTAATTTAATTAATTTATCAAATAGAATTAGGAATTTAATCATTAACCGAACTCTGCATGTTTTAGGAAACGTGCACGAACACAAACACTTGCACACACACGCACGACAGCCACGATGGGCCTCATGCGTGCGCGCGAGCAGCAGCCCACTCAGCGCCCGCGCGCGCTGCGCGCTGCGCGTGCTGTGCGCGCTGTGCGCGCTGCGCGCTGCGCGCAGCCTGCTGGGCCTGGCCTTGCGCTGGGCCTGGCGTGGCTGTTTGTGCGGCGCGCTTGGCTTGCTGGGCGATGGCCTGGCTTCGTGCTGGGCCTCGTCCGGCAGGCCTCGTCCGATGCTTATTCGTACGATGCGCTTCCGATTAAATTTTCCGATTCCGGAATTCATTTCCGATACGAACAATATTTAATATTTCCGATTCCGGAATTAATTTCCGTTTCGAACAAATATTTAATATTTCCGTTTCCGGAATTATTTTCCGATTCCGGTAATATTTCCGATTCTGACAATATTTCCGTTTCCGGCAATATTTCCGATTCTGGCAATATTTCCATTTCCGATAATATTTTCCGATACGTACCATGTTTCCGTTTCCGGCAACATCTACGACTTGGATAATATTTATATTTCCGATACGATCCATATTTCCGTTTCCGGCAATATCATCGTTTCCGGAGTATTCATTTCTTGCCTGTGACGATCTTAGCTCCCACTGAAACCAAGATCCGTCGGTTCCGAATATTCATAGATAGAGTATCTAATGCCATTAGATACTTGATCCGTTTACGTACTATTTGTGTGACCCTACGGGTTCAGTCAAGAGTAAGCTGTGGATTAATATCATTAATTCCACTTGAACTGAAGCGGCCTCTAGCTAGGCATTCAGCTCACTTGATCTCACTGAATTATTAACTTGTTAATTAATACTGAACCGCATTTATTAGACTTAACATAGAATGCATACTTGGACCAAGGGCATTATTTCCTTCAGTCTCCCACTTGTCCTTAGGGACAAGTGTGCATTTCCTAATTCCTTTGTCGCTCGATGCTTCCTCTTGAACATAAGGTAAGAGTTGTCATCCTTATTATGTCCAGAGGTGTTCCTCGGTTTCAGAGTTCAACTGATCAAATAAACAGATAATCATAGCCTATGATTCATCCGAGCACGGCCATGCATTTCACAGTTTCTAGCTCTCCGAGTGGCCTTGTACAACTTTTAAGCATCTCATCCCGATTTATGGGAGGACAATCCCAATCTTGCGATCTTGAGATTAGACTTCGTTTGATAGGTGATTACCTGAGCGTTGCCTTTATAGCCTCCTTTTACGGTGCGACGGTTGGTCAACGTCAAAGCAACCAGTTCTCAAACAAGTAATCTCAAATCACTCAGGTATTGAGGATTTAGTGTCTAATAATTTTAATGAAATTTACTTATGACAGACTTTCATCTCTTACAGTAAAGTTTCATAGGTCTTGTCCGATACTAGTCTTCCCAAAGTAAGTATCTATGCAAATGATTATGACATTGCCATGTCCACATAGTTCAAGAAACAGAACTACTAGTCATCTTGCATTCTAATCGTCTAACGTTTTCTATGCGTCCAATTTTATAGAAAACTCCGATTAGGGACCATTTTCAACCTTTGACATTCAAGTTCACTTGATAGACATTTCTTAGTCACAGGACTGGTCCTGACAGTCTATCTTGAATATATCGTCAAATTGAAGGGACTCATCATTTAATAAACCACAAATTAAATGAAAAAATGAATTCATTTCATTTATTGTGAATGATTAACCAATAATGTTTTACAAAGATTTAAACTCTAAAACTTTAAAACATTAAACAGAGACATCAAAGCCATTCTCCAATATGCTTGATTCCCATAGCTGCAGTGTGCGAGTTGTGCTTCGCTTGCGGCAGAGGTTTAGTTAATGGATCTGATATGTTGTCATCAATTCCAATTTTGCTTATCTCGACTTCTTTTCTTTCAACGAACTCTCGTAGAAGGTGAAATCTACGAAGTACATGCTTGACTCTCTGGTGGTGTCTAGGCTCTTTTGCCTGTGCAATAGCTCCGTTATTATCACAATACAGGGCTATTGGTCCTTTAATGGAGGGGACTACACCAAGTTCTCCTATGAACTTCCTTAGCCATATAGCTTCCTTTGCTGCTTCATGTGCAGCAATGTACTCCGCTTCAGTTGTAGAATCCGCAATGGTGCTTTGCTTAGCACTTTTCCAGCTTACTGCTCCTCCGTTGAGGCAGAAGACAAACCCAGACTGTGATCTGAAATCATCTTTGTCGGTTTGGAAACTTGCGTCCGTATAGCCTTTAACAATTAATTCATCATCTCCACCATAGACCAGGAAGTCATCTTTGTGCCTTTTCAGGTACTTCAGAATATTCTTGGCAGCAGTCCAATGCGCCTCTCCTGGGTCTGACTGGTATCTGCTCGTAGCACTGAGTGCGTACGCAACATCCGGGCGTGTACATATCATAGCATACATTATTGAACCAATCAATGATGCATATGGAATCCCATTCATTCGTCTACGCTCATCAAGTGTTTTTGGGCACTGAGTCTTGCTTAGAGTCATTCCATGAGACATGGGTAGGTAGCCTCGCTTGGAGTCCGCCATCTTGAACCTATCAAGCACCTTATTGATATAAGTGCTTTGACTAAGTCCAATCATCTTTTTAGATCTATCTCTGTAAATCTTGATGCCCAATATGTACTGTGCTTCTCCTAGATCCTTCATCGAAAAACATTTCCCAAGCCAAATCTTGACAGAGTTCAACATAGGAATGTCATTTCCGATAAGCAATATGTCGTCGACATATAATACTAGGAAAGCAATTTTGCTCCCACTGACCTTCTTGTATACACAAGATTCGTCCGCGTTCTTGATGAAACCAAAGTCACTGACTGCTTCATCAAAACGTATATTCCAGCTCCTGGATGCCTGCTTCAATCCGTAGATTGATTTCTTTAGCTTGCACACCTTTTTAGCATTCTTTGGATCCTCAAAACCTTCAGGCTGTGTCATAAACACAGTTTCTGTTAAAACGCCGTTTAAGAAAGCAGTTTTGACATCCATCTGCCATATTTCGTAATCGTAATATGCAGCGATTGCTAACATTATTCGAATAGACTTTAGCATTGCAACTGGTGAAAAGGTTTCATCGTAATCCACACCGTGGACTTGCCTGTAACCTTTTGCAACCAATCTAGCTTTGAAAACTTCAAGTTTCCCATCCTTGTCCTTTTTCAGTTTGAAAACCCATTTGCTTCCAATGGCTTGGTAGCCATCTGGCAAATCGACCAAATCCCATACTTGGTTTTCAGACATGGAGTCTAATTCAGATTGCATGGCTTCTTGCCATTGCTTGGAGCTAGGGCTCGTCATAGCTTGCTTGTAAGTCGCAGGTTCATCACTTTCAAGTAATAGAACGTCATAGCTCTCGTTCGTCAAAATACCTAAGTACCTTTCCGGTTGAGATCTATATCTTTGCGATCTACGCGGGGTAACATTTCTAGATTGACCATGATTCTCACCAGATTCTTCTAAAGATCTCTGAGTTTCATCTTGAATGTCATCTTGAGCATTCTCTAGAGTTTGTTGTTCGACTCGAATTTCTTCGAGGTCTACTTTTCTCCCACTTGTCATTTTGGAAATGTGATCCTTCTCCAAAAAGACACCATCTCGAGCAACAAACACTTTGTTCTCAGATGTATTGTAGAAGTAATACCCCTTTGTTTCCTTTGGATAGCCCACAAGGATACATTTGTCAGATTTTGGATGAAGTTTGTCTGAAATTAATCGTTTGACGTATACTTCACATCCCCAAATCTTAAGAAAAGACACATTTGGAGGCTTTCCAAACCATAATTCGTATGGAGTCTTTTCGACAGCTTTAGACGGAGCTCTATTTATAGTGAGTGCAGCTGTATTTAGTGCATGTCCCCAAAATTCTAATGGAAGTTCGGCCTGACCCATCATTGACCTGACCATGTCTAGCAAGGTTCTGTTCCTCCGTTCTGACACACCGTTCCATTGTGGTGTTCCAGGAGGAGTCAATTCTGATAGAATTCCACATTCTTTCAGATGGTCATCAAATTCATAGCTCAGATATTCACCGCCTCTATCAGACCGCAGTGCCTTAATCTTCTTGCCTAATTGATTCTCTACTTCACTCTGAAATTCCTTGAATTTGTCAAAGGATTCAGACTTATGCTTCATTAGGTAGACATAACCATACCTACTGAAGTCATTAGTGAAAGTGATAAAGTAGCTGAAACCACCTCTAGCATTTGTACTCATTGGTCCACATACATCTGTATGGATTAAACCCAATAGTTCATTTGCTCTTTCTCCAACTTTAGAGAAAGGTTGCTTTGTCATTTTGCCAAGTAAACATGATTCGCATTTACCATAATCCTCTAAGTTAAATGGTTCTAGAATTCCTTCCCTTTGAAGTCTTTCTAAGCGTTTCAAGTTTATATGGCCTAATCGACAATGCCACAGATAGGTGAGATCTGAATCATCCTTTTTGGCCTTTTTGGTATTTATGTTATATACTTGTTTGTCGTGATCTAATAAATAAAGTCCATTGACTAATCTAGCAGATCCATAAAACATCTCTTTAAAATAAAACGAACAACTATTGTCTTTTATTATAAAGGAAAATCCCTTAGCATCTAAGCAAGAAACTGAAATGATGTTTTTAGTAAGACTTGGAACATGGAAACATTCTTCCAGTTCCAAAACTAGCCCGGAGGGCAACGACAAATAGTAAGTTCCTACAGCTAATGCAGCAATCCGTGCTCCATTTCCCACTCGTAGGTCGACTTCACCCTTGCTTAACTTTCTACTTCTTCTTAGTCCATGTGGATTGGAACATAAGTGTGAGCCACAACCTGTATCTAATACCCAAGAAGTTGAATTAGCAAGTATACAGTCTATAACGAAAATACCTGAAGATGGAACGACTGTTCCGTTCTTCTGATCTTCCTTTAGCTTCAAGCAATCTCTCTTCCAATGCCCCTTCTTCTTGCAGTAGAAGCATTCGGATTCAGAAGTGGGTTGACTGACCTTCCTCTTTGCAGATTTGGCGCCAGTTTGCTTAGTTGGGCTGGCCTTGTTGCCACCTTTCTTAGCATTCCTCTTCTTTCCAGATTTCTTGAACTTGCCCCCACGCACCATAAGCACATCCTGCTTATCACTTTTGAGCGTCTTTTCAGCGGTCTTCAGCATACCGTGAAGCTCAGTGAGCGTTTTGTCCAGACTATTCATACTGTAGTTCAGTTTGAACTGATCATACCCGCTATGAAGAGAATGGAGGATGGTGTCTATAGCCATTTCCTGAGAAAATTGCTGATCCAGCCGACTCATATTCTCAATGAGTCCAATCATTTTGAGAACATGTGGACTTACGGGCTCGCCTTTCTTAAGCTTGGTCTCAAGAATTTGCCTATGAGTCTCGAATCTTTCGACTCGAGCCAGATCTTGGAACATGTTCTTCAACTCACTGATGATTGTGAAAGCATCTGAGTTGATGAACGTTTTCTGCAGATCCGCACTCATGGTGGCGAGCATTAGACATTTCACATCCTTGTTGGCATCAATCCAACGATTGAGGGCTGCCTGAGTGACCCCGTCGCCTGCAGCTTCGGGCATCGCCTCATCTAGGACATACTCCTTTTCTTCCTGCATAAGAACTATTTGCAAGTTCCTTTGCCAGTCAAGGAAGTTTTTCCCGTTCAACTTCTCCTTTTCGAGAATTGATCGAATGTTGAATGAATTGTTGTTTGCCATATTAAAAACTACAATTGAAAAGAATAAACAAATAAATAACCATTCACAGTTTCTCTTAATAAACTTAAATTCTAGCATACATGCATAATTCAATGTTTATTAAGCATTTTATTCAAGTTATGTGTTCCGGCAGGTGTGAATAAAATGATTCCAAGATCCTAAAATCATTGAAGAACTAAGCACAGTTTGTCGACTTAATCCTAGAACATCTTAGGTAAGCAAAAGCCTTTTGCTAATAGTCTAGAAACTATTCTTGGTTGATAGGTACGTCTAAGAACTTATTAGGTAAACCTATCGATTTTGCCACGACATAAAAGGACTCCTTACTTATATCGTTGAGTTTCACCAAAACTAACATGTACTCACAATTATTTGTGTACCTTGCCCCTTTAGGACCAATAAGTAACACCTCGCTGAGCGAAAACTATTACTAGATTGATGTAAAGGATATCCAAGCAAGTGTATATTTTGGCATGGCACCTTTTAACTCAATTTTTAAGTTTGGAACTTAAGGCTCTTACTATGTTGGTTAGATTTTAAGTGAACTAAAATCCTTAATCATGCAACATAATCAAGCTTTTGATCTCATGCATTTTAAGACATATTTAAAACAATAAATAACTTAAAACATGCATAAGATATTTGTGATCTAGTATGGCCCGACTTCATCTTGAAGCTTTGACTTCAAAGTCCGTCTTGAAAATCTCCGTGGGAGGCACCATTTTCTTCAAATAGGATAAGCTATAACTAATTACAACTATTTGATGGTTCGCAGACCATATTTGAATTGAAAAATAACTTTGGTACTTTAGACCAATTACATTCAAATTAATGGTACGCAGACCATATTTTCTATCCTATTTGGGCCATACTAGTCACTTCATAACCTGTAAAACAGTACATATACAATATATACCATTCACCCATTCATTATCATGAATGGCCCACATAGCTGGTTAGTAAAACACATTATGCATCACGTAAACATTTGCAGCAATTAATCAAGGGCACCAATAATCTACCAATTATTCAGTCCTTATTAATTCTAATCAAGTTGTTTTAACCTTAAGGATTTGTAGACCTAATCAAGAGTTTATGACTAAAAAGCGCTCCCACTTAAACCAATAAATTCATATGCTTTACCAATTTTAAACATAAAAATGTATTTCTAGTCCAACCGGAAACATACAAATTTAATTAAAATTTAAAGCTCATATCAATTTATAATTGAATCCAAAAATTTAATTTAATTTCAGTCGTATTTAAATTAATTCATGATTTTAATTTTAGTAAAATAATTAGAATAAATAACATTTATTATAATTATAATATTCAAAATTAAAATCCAAGAAAATAATTCAAATTATTAATTTTAAAATTAATTAAAATTACGTGAACTGAAATTTTCAAATTAAACATTCAAAAACGATCTAATCGTAACGCAAACACCCTACGCGATGCACGCCCATGGGCCGTACGCACACAACCATTGCTGGCCATGTGCGCGCAGCCCATGCGCTCGTCGCATAGCTGCTGCTTCCCTATCGCAAGCCTCCGCACGCATTGGTGCTCGCTGCGCGCGCCAGCGCTCATCGCACGCGAGCTATCGCTCGCAGTGCGCGCGCGCGACATCGCTCGCTGGGCGCGCGACATCGCTCGCTGGGCGCGCGAGCCATCGCTCGCTGGGCGCGCGACATCGCTCGCTGGGCGCGCGACATCGCTCGCTGTGCGCGCGAGCCATCGCTCGCTGTGCGCGCGAGCCATCGCTCGCTGGGGCGCGACATCGCTCGCTGGGCGGGCGACATCGCTCGCTGTGCGCGCGAGTAATGCTGGGCGCAGCGCTCGTGGCACGCGAGCTTGCGCTCGCTGCGCGCGAGGCTGCGCGCTCTTGTGCGAGGCAGCGCGCGTTGTGGCGCAGCTCGCTTGCTGCCCACACGCGACTGCCTTGGCTCGCTCTTCGCCCATGCCCATTCGTTCATTGCTCGTGGCACACGACACAAGGCAGGGCTGCTGCCTTGTGCTCGTGCACTACGCCCTTGCTCATTGCATTCGTGCCGCACGGGCGACGAGCTCCCTTGCTCGTCGTCGCATGCCCGCATTATACAACACCCCTTAAGGGTAACACGAAGCGTCCATTGCTTCGTGCGTGCAAGTTATATGAACGAATCGCATAAAAATTTAAAATTTATATTTAAAATTAATGACAAATTAATAAATAATATTAATTTCATAATTTTAGGGCGAAAAATCGAAAATTTATTATCCAATTGATTTCCGATTGTTATGGATTCAAGTCTAGGTCATAAAAATTTAAAATTTATCGTAAATTTACAATTTTTATGGTGGTTTTTAATCATAGGTTTCTAATTAAATTACAATTAATTATGAAAATCAAATTAATTCTAAATTATTCTAATTTTCAACAAATTAATCATAATTACAAATTAGATTGCATAATTAACAAGACTAGGCATTCAAACTTGTTAAACATATGCAGTAGGTCAATCAAAAATTCAAGATTTATCAACAAGAATCGCAAATATTTAATTTAACATCTTAAATTTACGAAATTTTGCATTCGAAAAACTAAAACCTTCGAAAAGTCATAGTTAGGCTTCGAATTTGAGAATTCTGGGTTCGGCAGAAAAACACTATTTTTGTCAAAATTTTAGAATGCCTTTTACATGCGGAATTGACACAAAAATCACTCAATTCGGATGAGTAACGAAGAAACTGCCGAAAAACTGCGTACTATAATTAAATAAACGCAATTTGCAATTAATTAACAATTACGAAAATTAATCACCCCTTTTAATTCTTGCAAATTTGTAATATTTAACCATGTTCATGCAATTTAGATTATGAAAATAATAAGGGGCTCGTGATACCACTGTAAGGTTATGATACATATGACAATTCATAAATCATGCGGAAAAACCATAAACCCAGGAAAACATATTATTTACACATAATCATTTAGCATAGAATAGATGCATACTCTTTGTTGCGTGCCTTCCCTAGCTGCGCCCGAACCGAACAAGAACAAGTCTTTAGGACTCCAAGTGTCGTCCCTCCGTAGATAGTCCACAGCACGTCCGGATCCGCCTTAAGATTGACCAACTAGAATCGCCCTTAAGGTACTATTATTTTCGGCACTTTATAGGCAAATGTGTGACTGAATTTTTTCTCTCAAAAAACTCACTTTGAATACTTTGAAACTTGTGTTATAAATTGTGAGCCCTAGCCTCATATTTATAGCGGTATGGAAAGGGAATCGAAATCCTATTCAGATACAAATTAATCAAACCTAGAATCCTACAAGAACTCTAATTTAATTAATTTATCAAATAGAATTAGGAATTTAATCATTAACCGAACTCTGCATGTTTTAGGAAACGTGCACGAACACAAACACTTGCACACACACGCACGACAGCCACGATGGGCCTCATGCGTGCGCGCGAGCAGCAGCCCACTCAGCGCCCGCGCGCGCTGCGCGCTGCGCGTGCTGTGCGCGCTGTGCGCTCTGTGCGCGCTGTGCGCTGCACGTGCTGTGCGCGCTGTGCGCGCTGCGCGCTGCGCGCAGCCTGCTGGGCCTGGCCTTGCGCTGGGCCTGGCGTGGCTGTTTGTGCGGCGCGCTTGGCTTGCTGGGCGATGGCCTGGCTTCGTGCTGGGCCTCGTCCGGCAGGCCTCGTCCGATGCTTATTCGTACGATGCGCTTCCGATTAAATTTTCCGATTCCGGAATTCATTTCCGATACGAACAATATTTAATATTTCCGATTCCGGAATTAATTTCCGTTTCGAACAAATATTTAATATTTCCGTTTCCGGAATTATTTTCCGATTCCGGTAATATTTCCGATTCTGACAATATTTCCGTTTCCGGCAATATTTCCGATTCTGGCAATATTTCCATTTCCGATAATATTTTCCGATACGTACCATGTTTCCGTTTCCGGCAACATCTACGACTTGGATAATATTTATATTTCCGATACGATCCATATTTTCGTTTCCGGCAATATCATCGTTTCCGGAGTATTCATTTCTTGCCTGTGACGATCTTAGCTCCCACTGAAACCAAGATCCGTCGGTTCCGAATATTCATAGATAGAGTATCTAATGCCATTAGATACTTGATCCGTTTACGTACTATTTGTGTGACCCTACGGGTTCAGTCAAGAGTAAGCTGTGGATTAATATCATTAATTCCACTTGAACTGAAGCGGCCTCTAGCTAGGCATTCAGCTCACTTGATCTCACTGAATTATTAACTTGTTAATTAATACTGAACCGCATTTATTAGACTTAACATAGAATGCATACTTGGACCAAGGGCATTATTTCCTTCATGTAGAGCATCATATCTCGCTGTGTAGAACATCATAATTGCATATGTTCTAATTATAAGTACACATGTTTTGAATTTGATGAGATTACTTCTATAGGCTTCTGCATCTATGTTTTTAGTGACATTTTCTGAAGACTAATGTGGGTACAAAGATGTAGGCTCATGTTTTATGCTTATAGTGCATTTGTTATTGACCAGTCTATATTAGTGGTTATATTTTTTGTTAGAACATATAGCTCAACTGATTAGAACATGTAGCTCAACTGACTAGAACATGTAGCTTAACTGATTAGAACATATAGCTCAACTGATTAGAACATGTAGCTTAACTTATTAGAACATGTAGCTTAACTGATTAGAACATATATGAATAATGATTAGAACATATAGCTCAACTGATTAGAACATGTAGAACATATAGCTCAACTGATTAGAACATGTAGTTTAACTATTTAGAACATGTAGCTCAACTGATTAGAACATGTAGCTTAACTGATTAGAACATATAGGAATAATGTACAAAACATATAGCTTATCTTGTTAGAACATATAGCTTATCTGTACAGAACATACAGGAATAATGTACAGAACATATAGCTTATATTGTTCACGGTTTAGAACAAATATATTTAGTACGTGGCTCATAGAGTCTATCGATTTTTTGGATCTAGGCAATGGTTAATACTAGTTGTGGCTCATGTTCTGACTTTACTAACCATCAATTCAATGTGGTCCACTTATGAGATATGTGTAAGCTCTTGTTCCTCTCTCCACTTATATGCGAATCATTCAAATAAAATCTTTCATATCTTTTTTGACTACACGTACCATATGGTAGAGCAGGGGAAGTTTTGAGGGTAGGGTTGGGATAGGAGTAGAGGTTGGGAATAATGAAAAGAGACTCGATGTTTTATATAACAAATATATACGGATCTTAGTTTCGTTATTTAGTTTGTTCATAAACTATGTGAAGAGTTTTCAACATGCCATATTTTAAAGCACGGCAGAATATAGAGAAGGTGCATCAAAATATATATTGGTAGAATATATTGGGTAGAGTAGAAGGATAATTTTTTTTAGTCTATTGCCTTTCTTACTTGTGTGTACATTGCTTTGCAGAACATATAGCTTAAATGCTTAGAACATGTAGCTTAAATGCTTAGAACATATAAGAATAATGTATAGAACATATAGCTTCACTTGTTAGAACATATAAATTCAATTGTTAGAACATATAATTTCTCTTGTTAGAACATTAAGTTTCACCTCATAATTTTTTACTACGTATTACTAGTTTATAAAGACATAAAACATCAGCGCCGGAGTCCATTTGTAGTCCAATTGTCGAAAATACACTTTTAGGTGACATCCTTTCAAATATTGCTTGATATTTCATCATCTCAATTCTTTAGAACATGAAGCCTCACTTTTAAGAACATTAAGTTTCACCTTTTAGAACATAATTTATATTGTTCCTTCCTGTAGAGAAGCTATTATTTATGGATATTTTATGTTCTAAATTTCATAACAAGATGTTCTGAAACTAGAAAGGTATGTTCCAATGTTCTCTTCTTGTATCTAACATGTTCCTGAATGTGATTTGGGTCTGATTTTTGGCCTATTTTTATGACAATCCGGGTCATGTTAGGTATGATGTGTTTTCATGGGAAACATTATGGGGTAGTATAGTTGTTGTAGAGATTGGTTTTTGTCTTAAGTGGTTGCATAGCTGCTTGTGCACGCTATTTCTTTTGCAGGGAGGGTTGTTGCGGGTCAGTCTGGGGTGGGCAGTGGTTCTGCTATGTTTGGTTGCTGCTAGAAGTTTTGCGTGTGTGGTGTTAATACAAGTGATGGTCGTAAATGCTTGATGTTTTGGGACAATGCCTATTAGCTCAATTGGTAGAGCTTTGTGCGATAGCACAATGATGTAGGTTCGAATCCTACATAGGCAACTCTTTGCATTCCATTTATGATATCAATTCTCCTATTTGATGATTCTTTACTTTTAAATCCTATTTACTTTTGAATCTGTTCAACTTACTTTAGAATATATGTATAAAATTCAGAATATATGTATAAATTTGTAGAACGTTAGCCTTAATTTTTAGAACATGAAATCTAACACTTGAACTGAAGGCAACAATTTGTGGAGAAACTAGCCAAGGAACAGGGAAGCACGAATGAGATGTCCAAGATGTATAACCAACATAATTCCTCATTGGCGGAGTCTGATAAGAAAGCACAAATTATCACCAGTTGGTGTCGATATATTTTGGAGGGTAACTCTCTTGTAGGACCTATCCATATAAACACAATGGAGCTAAGTCGTGTGTTGTAAACAACCTATGTAGGATTCGAACCTACATCCATGTGCAATGACACATTGCTCTACCATTTGAGCTAATAGGTTTTAACAAAATATTCAAGAAAACAATGCATGTAGTATTGTCTATAGCAAATACAACAGTTAGAACATATACAACCATAATTACAACATATGCAACAATAATTAGAACACATGCAACTGCTTACCCTGCCAAATAAAATGGGATCAACCACATTCATCATTTACCCATGCAATCATTAAAATAAACTGTTGGCGAGCATTTAAGGGAGACAAGCCGATAAGATTATAATTAGGGAGACCACATACATCATTGATCACTAGGAGCAGCAAAGCATGTGACTGACATAGGAGTATCACCTCTTACGATTGCTCCATCTTTGGGATCAAGATCAGGCAAAATCGAGAGACTCGAGATGCTAGCAAAACCCCTTGCTATAAAAGGGGTCTTAGAATCTTCAGTTTCTTTGTCCACACCATGCCACTCAGCTTGGTCCAGTAAGGGATCATATTTCAGGAACAAACATAGGACCTTAAAACACAACAACACCACCAGAGAGCTTTTATAACCGTCCTTGTGCCTTCTCTTTGTCAAAGGTAGAATTACTATTCTCCATAGAAGTTTTAAACTGCAATATAATCAAAAGATTCAGAACCAATCTCTAGTTTTATTGTTTGTAAATTCTACAGATCACACATGTATTCAAAAGACTTAATAATTGAAGGGAAAATAGACACTAGGCTATTATTAAAGATACTGGACACTAGGATGAGGGACTGTGACATTCAGGTTCAAGGCTTAAATCCTCACATTGCTTCTCCTTAGCCTTGTACTATTATTTTATAATGCTAGTCAAATTATCACCAATGGTCCATTGCCTTTCTTTTTTTTTTTCTCCTAATTATCAGTAAGAAAACTACAACTGGAAAAACTAATACTCCAAGTCTCCAACAAAAAAAAAGTATGAACATACATGATTGCTATAAATCAATAAAATTCCAATATTCAATATTTGAGTCAAACTATTTCTGGAAATTATCAAACGATAAACAGATCGAAAACATGAATCTAAACATAAAGAAATTAACATTACATAATTGAAAAGTAGCCCCAAATTTGAATTTGTACCTTTCTTTTTAACGTAAATAAGACAAAATTCTAGGTATTTGGTGAAGATATGCAGTAAATATATAACAAAAATACAAAGAATGTAAAGGAATTCACAATTTTGGTGATGATCATTGAAGTTTTAAGTATTAGAGAGAGGGAGAGAGAAGAGAGAGTTGCTACTACATTTTGGAGAGAGAAAAAACAGGTCAGAACATGTACAACAATAAAATAGAACGTGTAAATAAAAGTTCAGAACATGAAGAGCAATTATACAAAATATGTTAATAAGAAAACTCACCAGATTCAATTCAGCGATTGATGATAGTAGACTATGAAGAACTGTTAATTCCTTAGCTCAAGCAGATAGAAACCTGAAATTAAAAAGAATGAAAGACACAACAAGGATCAAACAATATGTAGACTCAGATCAAAGAACAACATAAATAAATAATGAAATTCGCAAATACATGATTGAATTTCACGCAATACAATTTCGCTAAATATGTTCGAATTCGAAAAAACACAAAATTAAGAACGAAGTTGAATCAAAATACAAATAATCATTCCAAATTACAATCAAATTCAACATAATCGGTCCAAAATCATAAAATTAATCACATAATCATGAAAAAAAATTGAAAAATTAAACACAAATTTGAAATCAAACCTTTAAACACACAAAATCTGGAAACTCGATGAATATTTTCGAGAATAAGGAGTGAAATCGCAACAATTAGAATAAAATTGAAGCTAAGAGCAATCCTATTGATATATATATATATATATATCAATTGTCCATCAGTATATAAGACATCTAACACAAACAATAGGAGCATACATTTTAATAATTTTAGTGTAACTTAGTTTATAGATGTCTAAATCAACATCAATGATTAGTTATACAATTCCACTTAAGGAGAATTGAAAAATAAAGGTTATAATTATAAGAAAATAGAGGTCACATCTATCTATACCTATACTAAAAGAGAGACCATGAATATAAAACTAACACGTGACACTATCACATTAAAAAAGTGCCTGCTCTTTTTTTCTTCCCCTAAATAAATAAACTGAATTGAGTAATTAATTTAATAATATTACGTGTGAATATCTTTTCCAGACTAAACGATTATTTGCATTCAAATATTATTTTAGGTATATTAGCATATACAAATGTAAACTTAATAATAGCATAAATAAAACAAATGACATAGAAATAATTTATAGCTATACTAAAAAAGTATAATAAAATTGACATAGAATACCTTTTCCATTTATAGACAACCATAAAATGGTGATTTTAGAATCATATAAACTTTTGCATAGTATATAACGGTTAATGGTAGATTGCACTATAACAAAAAAAAAACTAAAACTAATGCATGTCATTTTACTCAATTGGTTATAATTACAAAGGTGATTCAATTAGTTACACGAGGTACTACAATCAATCATGGAGTACTCAACAAGTGCACGTACATCTAATTACACTAAGTACAATCAATAATATAAAATTTGTATATAAAAAACTAAGCTATAAAAATGGTTATATCTATATTAAAATAATTGCACAGCTAATTGCACCAATAACAATCAACATACTCTATACGAAATTTTTGTAATAAAAAAACTAAGCTTTAGAAAATGGTATATCTATATTAAAACATAGGTCCCTAGAATCAAAGGTGAGCTTTTGAATTTGTGTCTTGTATTCTTGTAATTTTGTATTATCTGATTCTTGTATGAATTTTTGTAGGAGGAGGAGTTCGACCCCGAGGATATTCCCTATGCTGACAGGGTTATCCGCTATGTTGATTCGGACAGAGAGCAGATGGAGGTTACCATTCCGGTGGCTTCTCCTCCGCATCGGAGGTCGTACGATGATGTACCGGAGCATTATGCAGCTATAAGTACCGTTGTATCTTCTTGAAATTGATTGTACTCTTGTATCTGGAAATCGACTTTGAATCTTGTATGCAGGCGTCTCGGGTGAGAGTGTGTCGCTGGATGCTTGTGATTGACTCCCTGAAGAGGCATTGCGCCAATCTGACCAAGAAGCTCACTGGCCGGGACAGAGAGGTGCATTTCGTGACTGTGGAATTTTGTATTCTTGAAACTTGTATATGGATGTCTGATTCTTGAATTTTGAATTTTGTATAGGAGCGCCGTCGAGGTCTTAGAGATTCCGTGGATAGGGATCCCCCGGTGGATACTTCGAGAGAGCAGGCTGGGCCGAGCTTAGGTCTGGGCCTGGGTTCTGGTACTAGTACTCGTCAGAGGCATTCTGATGTTGATAGGGGAGTTGTTCCCTTTACATTTGCTGAGCCTACCAGGAATTCTGTTGGAGGTTCTGGCAGCCAGATGCCTTTTCCGCCTCCCCCTGGTACTTATTTCGGATCCCAGCCTTGGAATGCAGAGTCTTGGGCTTATTGGCATGAAGTGGAACAAATGCGCCAGGCCCATGCTTTCGAGATGCAGCTCCAGTTCATGGTGATTCTGCAGCCTTATCAGTATTCTTCCATCAGCAGGGAACTCATCGTCCTCTCGGTACCCTTCATATTTCGAAGCAGGAGCCTATTACCCCTGGGATGGAGCTAGACCGAGATCTGGAGCGCTATATGAGCCGAAACAGGAACAAGGAGCCTGTGATTGACATTGCGGCTGATGATGAATCAGATTGATCCTTCATGGTAGCGAGTTCCAGCTTGCCTCGATTTGATTTTTGTATGGTTTTTTGTATGGAGTTTTTTTGTAGCTTGTATTTGGATTTGTATGGTTTTGTACTTGAATTTTGTAAAGTTTGGAATTTTTGGATTTTGTATGGTCAGAAATTTGGATTTTGTATGGTTTGAATTTTTTATGTCTTTGCAGGTTTTGAATTTCGTACGCGTTGTGTGTGCTTTTGAAATTTGTAGCTATATGTATGCATGCAAAATTTGCAAAAAATTACCCATTTTTTCGAGTGTACATACCCACTATAAGCCCCCACTTTGACTGAGGTGTTTTGGTTAGAAAAACGCAAGTCAAAGTATATTCAACTCTTGCTCATGCACATGCAGACTCTACAAAAAAAATGTTCCCATCTTTTCGGGTGTACATACCCACTATAAGCCCCCACTTTGACTGAGGTTTTTTGGTTAGAAAAAGCGCAAGTTAAAGTATATTCGACTCTTGCTTATGCATATTTAGACTCGACTTAGGACGCCGATCTAAAACTAGAATGCTTGGATTTTGAACAGATTGACCCGAAATCGGCCCGAAGCGCTGACTCGGACAGCTTGAAATTGCGCGGCTTGCGGCTTTTGGAATCTTGAATTATTGGGGGTGCACTAGCTGTCCAAAGATATAAAGAGTGCATACTCAGAATCATAAAGGGGACGTTGGGCTCTTCCTTGTTGCAGGCCTTGTGCCTAGCGGATGCCTTGGCGCCCGGCGCTGGTATACAACCATAAATGCCGATTTTTGTATAAATAGGGAGCTTTCAGATCATATTTTTGCACCAATCCTTCCCTCCTCTTCTTTGCATACTGTTTCTTCACGAAAAAGAAAGATAATGGCCACGTCTTTTGAAAATGCCTTGAACTCTTGGCTTTGTTTGTTAGGCAAGATGGAGAAAAGGGAGCTTGACGACATGCATCTTGGGGTGCTCGCCTCTTTCCGGTTTGTGAAACTTGATGTGCAATTCATTCTTGCTGCTTTGGAGGCTTGGGATCCAGATCACCATGTTTTCCGCTTTGGAAAAAACGAGGTATGTCTTAGCGCTATATTGGGGTGGCCCTTTATGATGGAGCCATGCATGCCTAGTGTTGAAGAACACTTTTTCTTGGCACTTTTTCAGTCTTGAATCTCAAAGATTAGACCTTTTAATGTTGAAAAGGTTTCACCTTTGATGTGCTCCATAACTTGAAATGATTCTAGTTTAAGGAAGTGATTACAAACAACCTTAAACATCATTGAATCCATAACTTGGTATTTGAATCATAGAAAGTGTTGATTTTGTAAAAATGTATGATTGTTGTAAGTGACACTTTTAAGAGTACAAGTGCCAACTTTACTAATCATTTTGAAACAGAAATTATAGAAACATAGTAGATTAGGATTGGGATTCGGAATTACCTAGTTAGGTTTAGGTTAGAATTCCTCTTGGAGCTCCCAATTGCTAGATAACTTGAGATTTGTATGAGATTTTTGAAGTTTTTGTATTTGAATTTTGAGGGGAAATTTCAGAATTACGACGTTCTGATTGTAATTTTGTGCACATGATTTCTTTGAAATCAGGGTTTAAATAGAAAATTGGAAGGCTAAACGCCAGATGACAGCTGTGCCCAGCGCAGCAACGACGCCTGGCGCCGCTGACGTGGCAAAGAAAACGCCAAGCAAGGACGATGACGCCGTCCTTGCATTTGGCTTTTAGTGAGTGTAACTTTGTACGAAATGTACGAATTTGGCACGTAGCATTTTCTTAATGGTTAAGGCTTTGATTTTGCGAATAAAAACTAGCTGTTTTCGGGTTTTTGAATTCGGGTTTACGGGACGAGGCCCGGCTTGCTCGGTTTTGTGGGTCGGCGCCCGAATTTGGATTGCTTAGTGTCATTTTGACTGGAAAAGCCCTTGTAAAACCAATGGAGTGCTCCATTGTACTTGGATTTTGAAATTGATTTTCGGAAATTGAATTTTGTACCGAGTTCCGTAATGAGAATGGTCTCGGAAATTGGATTTATTTGGATCTTGGATTTTGGAATATGTTTTAGCAATTGAGACTTCCGCATGGAGTTGTTCCAACCACCTAGCAAGGATAATAGTATCGTCATCATCCCAATGGGAAGACACGATTTAGGTGTCTACCGTACCAATCAAGCGACGCACAAAAAAAAAGGTTAACCAAATGTCATTATAATAAACTTGAACATTCTTTAATCTTGTGCATCATTCTTAATGTTCATAACAATAAAAGGACAAATGACACAACTCTTGCATTATACGTGAAGTCATACAAATACCATAATTATAATTTTATAAGTGTAATCCCACGAGTGTAATGAAACACGATTTAGTACGTCAGCAATGTCTTATTATTTTATACAATAAAATATGAGAATGTAAATTAACTTAAACTTGCATGAAAATATTATGAAAAATATGGGAGCGATTAATTGTAAACTCTTTATGATTTTTTTTACTAGAAAAATGTGTAATCCCACGAGGTTTGAAATTTTAAGGGGTAAGGTTGTAATAAAAGTTAGCTAAGATTTGAAAAAAGTAGAAGTGCAACCAACTAAAAAAAAAGATGAAAAAATGAAAAAGTGTAAACAAAAAAAATATTGGGGGTATTTGCTTTTCTTATACTTCATTTGTTCTATAAAGTTCCTCACTTTTCCTTTTTCTTTTTAAGAGAAAATCCTCGCTTTTCCTTTACGTGCAGTCTTTAATGCACTTATTTGACCAATTATATATTTAATTGGACATTAGTAAAAATTATAAATATTTGATATTTGAAAAATTTACGTACACTAAAACAAATCCAATGCGATCTCTCAAGATAATGTTAGTTTTACCTAAAATCTATACTAATATATTAAAAGGCGTTGTGAAAAACGTATATGTGCCACGTAGTACTCTCCTCATTATGCCACATCATCCACTCACCAAGTGTTATGTCATGGACAACCAAAAATCAATATAATGAGGTTCGAACACCAGACCTCAAGTGTGGATGGTAACTTTCTTTACCATCTTAACCAACCACCAATTGTGACTTTTCTAATTTATATTTGAAAAAAAACAATTAAAGCATTATGTCAACCATGAAGAAACATGATATCATAAGTTTCATAAGCATCAACTATATGATTGTCATACATACCTGCATATATATCTAATTTGGTGTTTATTAATTTGACACACTTAGTTCTACGAGAAAACAAATTATACAAATTGTAAAATGATATGATTGAAAAATTACTTGCCATGATAGATTACGAACTTAACATATATTTTTAATTCTATAAGCTTAAGAAAAATCTAAAATTTTAATTAGTCAATATAGCAACCGGGGCATTGCCCGGACCACACACTAGTTTAAACTTAATTACTGTCAAACTTTTAAACTCTAACCACATGAATAGGAAATGTGAAGAACATTATGGAACGAATGAAGTATAATTCATTCCCTTATACTACTTATATTTGTATTTAATCCATATTTAAAAGAAAAAATATATACGTAGTAGTATAGGTCGTGTTAACAAATTGGTGATCCATCTACCGTCATTAAATTAATTATAGAGTATATTTTAGGTTTTATTCAAATTTATGATTGTCAACCATGTATCGATTTGCATATTAAGTAAAAACATGATCTTCACTGACTTTTTAAATTTTTACTTCGATCAATTCTATAATTAACAAAAACTTAAGTTGTCAAATAAGATGTCAAACACAAACTATATACGCACAAAATGGGGGTATATTTCCAAATAATAATTAAAATTTAACACAATCACATCTTTCCGAGGTATACAATATAGTATTACAAATAGTTATTACCTTTGTTTTCTTGAGTTCTATACTTCTATCCGATTACTGTAGCAACATAAACAAAGGATAACTCAATTGGGGGGCAACACAAGTGGGTACGTTTTCTCTAAGGATGAGAAATATAGAGAGTATGAGAATTATTAGATATTATTGGGTCTCACAAAGTGGGGTGGGAGGTGATATAATATGAAAACATTGATATAAATTGAATCCTAACACTTTAAAACATGCAAAGTTCAAGTTACTATTGCAGCAATAGTGCTCTGACGATTTTGCCCCTAACTTTCCAGCTTAACTACAGGTTTGCCCCTTTCCTTTAGATCATAACACGTGTCTTTGGTTTTTTATCCTTGGTCTTAGCTTTCTCTGGGAACTTCTACTACTTCCAATTTCAGCAAACCTTAACTCTCTCATCTTTCCAATCTCCTTCGCCTTTCACCGTTCTCTCAAGGTTTTTCATATCTCCCAATTTTTTTTCAAAGTTCGTTCTTCTTCAAAATTTTGTTTGTTTATGGTGATCGAGATGTTCGCAAGGTGAAAATTTCCGTTTTCAGTGGGTTTGTTCTTTATGTTGCTGTTTTTCAGATGGTGAATTATTATCGGCTTTGTATATCGGAATGGATGTTTATTTTGTTAAAAACTTTGCAGTTTTCTTCTCCATCTCGGAGTTCGATTTGACCGCACTGGCTTCCGATCTTGACTGGACAGAGCGGCAGATGATGACGCAAAATAGCGTTGGTGCGGGTGATTTTGGGTCTGCAAAGTCCCACACTGCCTGATTGAGTAGAGATTTTAGCAGCCAGGTAACGGTTTTTCCCATATTTTTTGTTCTGTAATTCGGCATTTTTTTGGCTTTACTTGTGATTGGATGAATCTATATTTTTGCTCAGTGAACTGGTATTCCTGGAACAATATGAATTGGATTCTCTGAAATTGAAAATTTGAAATGGTTGGATGTATATTATTGTTTTTAGTGGCGGAGTTCAATCTTTTGAATCGGATGAATAGGAGAGATTTGGATGCCATCCAGATTTTTTTAAATACCATTGCGTTTATTACTTTCAGTAATTCATTACCATAAATGGTTTTTAAAAAGATACTAAATTTATTATCTGTTTGAGGCTTTCAATATGGACCACTCTTTGATGCATTTGTGTATAGCTATTGACAATCAAGCCAACTTTGGGATAGGATAAGCAGATTTGATGTATTGCATTTAGCTTAATGTCGAACTATACTAAGGTTTTTGGATGGCTTTCATGATGAGATTTCCTTCATCAATGACATGGAGCCTGATACTGTCAGCTCTTAACCGAGTATGAAATTTCCATAGTCCGTGTATGTGTTGGGATATAGCTGGCTAGGCTTGAGTAATGGGATTGGAAGTTGAATCTAGGTTTACTCAATATCTACAATGCGAATATTTCAAAGCCGATACTATGTTCGATAGGGTTCTGTAGATATCAGACCTGAACCATCCGAAAAGGTACAACAATCATAGTACTGGCGCATTGGATTAATTTGTTCTTCTGAATATTTCGGGGCGGTTTTAAGTGGGACTATTTTTGTGCAGTGACAATGAGATACATATCGACTGCATATGAAAAAAAGAAATTATCAGAGCTTCCTCGTCGATGGCCTTTTATTACTTGGGGGAAATTATAATGTGTGACATGTGTCCTTGGATATTCTCAAACCTTTTGCGGGATGAGAAGCCTTTTGTGATTATTGAAATGTGGCCACTAAATTTGGTCTTTAATTTAGGTGATTGTGCCTTTACGGTCAACTGGGTCATCATTCTGGATCCATACTTATGCATTGATCTTTTTTCCTTGTCATTTTGTCGCTACCTTAGGTTGAGCAACATTTCTTGAAACATAATGATGTTGGCTCATGGGTACAAGATTCTGCATTGATGCTATGTATTAGTAAGGAGGTGTCATGGTACTTTGGTAATATTGCAATCCTTGTTTTATTTGCCATTTAGTTTAAGCAGTTTAAAGTTCTTAGTTACTATTTCCCTTATGTGATATCAGTATATTGTTATAGCGGGAAACACCCTTAGGATGCATTGCATTAATATATACTGATGAATTTCCTTTACCTTTTTAAGGATGATGGAACGGCCGTGTTCTTTTTGGGAGCATGAGGTGCTACTGGTCTAGAGCTTACGGTTGGGAGTGAGATTTTGAGGGGCCAGGACGATCCCTTGTGTGGGGGAACATTGGACTATCTCCAAGGTCTCAAGGTACATATATTTCCTATTTGATTGAAGAATCTGGATGCATTGTTGTATCCTTGCCAATCGCTAACTGCTGTACCCGGGTATAGCCAGCTCTGGCTGTACCCCAAAAACGACGCGCTCATATTGTTTGTTCATTCTTGTCGACTGTTTGTTCTTTTTTATTATACTGTTTGTTCATTCTTACTGTACTGTTTGTTCTTTTTTTTGTTGTACTGTTTGTTCTTTCTTGTTGTACTGTTTGTTCTATCTTGTTGTACTGTTTGTTCTTTCATGTTGTTTTTTAAATTCATCATCAAATTTTCATAATTGTTGTATTTTTTGTTCTTTCTTCTTGAATTTTATGTTCTTTTTTATATTGTTTGTTCTTTCTTGTTTATTTGTTTGTTTATAATAATCATATGGTTAATGTTCATAATTAAACTCTTCATTAATCTTTTATTCTTTCTTTTTGTATTGTTTGTTCTTTCTTGTTGTACTGTTTGTTCTTTCTTGTTGTTTTTTTAAATTCATTCATCAAACTTATTGCACGTTGTATTGTTTGTTCTTTCATGTTGGCTTTAAAATTCATCATAAAATTGTTCATAATTATTGTATTGTTTGTTCTTTTTTCTGGAATTTTATGTTTTTTTTTATATTATTTGCTCTTTTTTGTTGAATTATTTGTTCTTTCTTGTTTATTTGTTTGTTCATGATAATTATCTGCTTTATTGTTTGTTCTTTCTTGTTTATTGTTTGTTCTTTCTTGTTGTATTGTTTGTTCTTTCATGTTGACTTTAAAATTCATCATAAAATTGTTCATAATTGTTGTATTGTTTGTTCCTTTTTCTGGAATTTTATGTTCTTTTTTATATTGTTTGTTCTTTTTTGTTGAATTATTTGTTCTTTCTTGTTTATTTGTTTGTTCACAATAAATATATGGTTAATGTTCATAATGAAATTGTTAACTTCATTGGTCTTTTATGTTTTTACAAGCGCCTATATTGTTTATTTCCAAATAAATAAATAAATGTTCATTTCCAAAATAGTAAATGTTCATTCCAAATAAATAAATAAATGTTCATTTCCGTAATAGTAAATGTTCATTTTTGTAGTTTATTTCCAAATAAATAAATAAATGTTCATTTCCAAAATAGTAAATGTTCATTCCAAATAAATAAATAAATGTTCATTTCCGAAATAGTAAATGTTCATTTTTGTACCAGTATATTAATGTTCATTTCAAACAACACAAAACGACATCATTTTGGATGGGGGTACAGCCAGCTTTGGCTGTACCCGGGTATAGCCAAAAATTTGCGGTATCCTTGCTGATGACTAACTTAAAGGCCCGGTTAAGGCCATGTGCATCCCGGTCCTCAGCATAGGGCCCCCGGAATTTGAAGGGCCGAGCCCAACTTTTTTTTACTTCAAAATTAACGCTCTTCTTCCCCATCAACCATTGAACCCTGCAACAGACCAACAGTCAACTTCAAAATCAACACTCAATAACTCATCCCGAATTCTTCTCCCTAACTACTTCATTCCTTGTTTCTCGCATCTTTTCAATTCCAATGATCTCCAAACACTCTGTACTCCAATCACTCTAATTTCCATTATAAATGTCACCTTTTTCTCTCAATCATTCACTTAACAAGGTTAACTTTCTCAGTCCTTGAATTGATGTTAATAGAAGATTTAATTCATATCTCTTCTCAATTTTGTTAGATCTCGTAGTATTTGTAAATCAAATTGCTGCCCCATATATGTATTTTTACCCATCTTTACCTTTTCATCAAAAATCAACTAATTCAGTTTTAGTTTTTTTGAGACCAAATCACCAGATTCATATTCCCAACCATCAAATTTCATTCCCCGATTTGATATTCCAAATCCTAATTTTGGTGTTTTGGATGCAACAAAGTGGGACTTTGGTGGAGCACTCACAAAACTGCCAGAAGAACTACTAAATATGCATGTTCTTCTTTTTTAATTAGGGAAATTCTCTTTGCTAACCTTGTTCCTTGTTTTTCTCTTTGGTAAAATTAAAACAAGAGTTTTCTCTTTGGTAGCCTTACGTTTCTATATATAATTAAACAATAACATTACTGATGATTTTATCTTATATTTTGGTTTAAATCTATACTATCAAACTAACTAAAGTTAACTATAGTTAATAACAATTCATCACTTTCTCCCTCATCTTGTCGTCCTTTTCTGCTGCTTCGATCTCGGCAACCTTAACCATTGAATCAACACGCAAGGCTATGGTGCCCCATAGATATTTACTTTGTCTGTGTCCATTGCGATATTTGCAACTAAAATGGTTGCATTCTCTATACGCTTTGCTGCTTTGTTTGTCCAACTCCAATCTTCTTGTCCAAAATAAATATGGAGTAGACAATAATTTCACATAAGCTCAAATGTCATCTTCAGCAGGTTTTTTAACGCAACATTCTAGCATTCGTAAGCATATGGATTGACAAAAGTCTTAAACAATGGTGAATTAGCTCTTTTATCTTGAAACTCGGCTTAATTTCTCTAACCACGATTGTTACATATACCTCTGGCCTCTTGAACTTCTTGCCAGGAGATCGCACGTCAGGCTTTGATCGCACGTAGTTTGCAACAGGAATAACACTCATAAGAATAATTTAAATCCTGAAATTTTTACCCTAAATGATGCAAAATCCCCAATTCAATTTCATTGTTCTATTTTTGTTGAGATTATTACAGAGAATTTTGTAGGTTATAGTGAGGAATTTATGCGGGGGAAGAAGGTGGGTGGTTTTTGTAGGTTATAGGGAGTGAGTATAGGTGATGGGTATACATGAATTCGAGGGTATTTTCGTACATTTAAATGTTAACCACTATTAATTAAATTGGATAAATCATCATTAATGTTATGGCTTACATAGAAACTTAAGGCTACCAAAGAAAAAATTCTTATTTTATTTTACCAAAGAGAAAAACAAGAAACTTAAGGTTACCAAAGAGAATTTCCCTTTTAATTATCTATTTTTTTTAAGTAATTACGAAGTATCTAATTTGATTAAGTTAAAATCTTTACTTTTCCCTAAAAAAAATTACTTTATTATTTTTATCCTGTATGGCGGTTAATTCTTGTATTTCTTTTCCATTTTTAAGTTCACTCATTATTGCCAAAAAAAATTGAAGTCATAAAGTAGGAGTATTACGGACAAGCTTTCCAATTTAATTGTAGTTCGATACAAGAAACTTTTGGAAACCCATTTTAAATATTAGAAAATTTAGAACAAGGCCTCCGAAATGTATGAGACGGCCCTGCTAGAAAGCAGTCCACTATTGTCTTCTTTTGAACTGATCTTATAATTGTGTGAATTCAGTTGTTTTTATGATTTCCGTTATTTGATATTGGTATTCCACAAGGAGGAAAGGATGCTATATTGCTACCAGTGCCAAAACACAAGGCTGAATGAAATCACTAGAGAACTTCTAGGAAAGGCATTGGAATCACTTCACCGTTAGTGGAACCATTGAGGCAGTGGATGAAGACAATGCAGATGATGCCAGTGAAGGTGACGATGTAACTCTCAGAATCATTGAACTGCCAGTTCGGAAGTGGACTCAAGATTATAAGGAGTTTTAAAGAGAGGCAGAGATCAAATGATGCAGCGAGTATTCGGTGCTAACGAGTCCTTTGATTTTGTCAAAGATGCTTCTGATCAGGTATTGATGCACATTGCTCTCTTTTCACCAATCATGGAGTCTAGGAATTCTAACAATGTGTGCCTCTCAATTTTGAGCTTCATAGATGTCCCAAAAGGCTTTGATTCTTTTCATCCCGTACTTATTTTGTTTAAAATATTGCATTTGATGTGTTACTGTTGTTGTATTTCGAGTGGATTTTTATTTCATCAAGTAATAGTTAACCACTTAAGCCTACCTTTTTAAGTTGGTTCATATCTTGAGGCATCATTTTTCTCTTAAATTTAGGTTTCATTGTATGTTGAGGTAGGGAAGAGATGATTGAGTATCATACGGCAAAAATATTAGGCAGAATAATTATTTTTATTGGTGAATGTTACGAGTGGCCTTGTTAGCTTAATAGGAGTTACAAACCCCTTAAATCGATATATTTTGTATAGTGCAACTCCTTTAACACCAAAGAAAACTTCAGAAATATTTTCAGTAGTAATGTGTAATGAACATGCCTAAGGAGAATTTGGTTATTTCACCAGGGTTATGCGTGTTTAGTTATGCAGCATTTAGCCTCTACAGGCATAAGTCACACCTCCCGACATTTCTGGTGGTTTGTGCAGAGCCCTTCCGTGTTTTGGTTTGTTTAATTTTGGTCATTTTTTATCGAATAAGTTGCTCACTTTTTTTTTGAATAAACTTAAAATCCCTCCTTATCCCAGGAGCAAATTACAAATGAAGTCTCAGTTCAACAAATATGGAACATAATATCTTAAAGTTACATATAATCAAACAACAAATTTCTACAACACTCTCAAAACTACAATTTACAGAGTACACAACATCAAGGGAACTTGATAAATAAACTCGATGAGTTAATTCTACTTGGATTTTCTGGTAAATAAAAATGTAAATACATATTAAGGGTGCAATTGAAAATTCATCAGCGCAAATAAATTTAGTTGGATTAAATTTAGTTTATCCAACTGTATGATACTATTCTGTGTGATTGAGTACGACTGTAGTCTCTGTGTATAATTAATAACTGCATGACAGACAGGTTTCTTGCTTTCTTTCTTAATCAACTAAGTAATCATGGATCTTTTTTTTGTAGGGCGAGGAACTTCACGACTGTTCTTTCTGTTGTTAGGCCGATCGTGTGCGAATCGTGTTTTATTTCTCTAAACTTAGCCATGTATTTTTTATGCTTAGCCATGATTTCTATATATGTAACCTACATTAAATAATTAGCCGTGTTTCTTATCATCTACAGAGTACTGTATTCATGCTTTTAAGTATTTCTATTGAGTAATTAGGCTTGTGATTTTTATAGTCTTCCGGGAGATAGTTTTTTATATCTTGGGGGAACGTGCGCGCTAGCGCACGTTCCAACAACTAGTAAAGTAAAAGTGAGTAGAACTTAGTAAAACATCTCAAAACGAAAGTGAGTAGAATGTAAGAAAACGGATAGTATACTCTGATGTTGGTTATAATGATTAGTTTCGTAATGTACATAATAACGTAAATTTATGAAGTGCAATTTTGTGTTATGACAAGTTTCAAATATTAAAGCGTAACCTTTCACATCTATACAAATTAATTATTTATAATATGTAATTATACAAATTTAAATGTAAGACTATTTTATCATTAGTTATTTATAATATTAAATTAGTGGACTAAGTACTTGAATTTTTTAAACCGTGCAATACACGGATACTATACTAGTGTTCTTCTATTTAACTAGAAATTTGAGGATCGCTGAGTTGACGAATATAGAAAAATAAAAGAAACCTTGTTAAAGGGCATCAACATATATGCAGTATACATCCCTACGGTTAAAAGTTAATTAAATGTACCTTAACACTTGATGAATTCTATTGAAATGCAAGCTACCCGTTTCTTGTTGATTTTTTTATTTTTTTTTGACAAAAAGGACTAAAAACAAAACAAGCAAAAACTAAAAAGAAAGCGAAATAATCTGACGCCGACGAGCCTAGCCTGCTAGAATATGGGCATCTTAAACCAAGGATCTAGGCACCTTGCAGACTGAGAAATAATGGAGAGAGGACAAAAGACGCCGAACCTCAGCAAGAGACAAGGAAACAGAAACAGGAGGAAGCATCAAATGTTGTAAGAGACGAACCACCAAGGATACAAGCCTTTAACTCAGCATGAAGAGAAGAATCAACAATACAAGCTTGAGCACCACCTCTAAGGGTAGAAAGTGAGGTGGAGTCTGAGAAAATCCAGGCTGCACCTGCTTGATTGCTGCCAGAAATCCAGGCACCAGCTATAACAAGGCGAACATCATGGAAAGTCTGAGAAATACCCTACAACCCCCCAGATAAAATCAATGGAATAGAAACCGTTAGCCTTGTAATAGGCCGATCAAACCCCGGAGACAACCCAAAGCCAGCAACATCCTTCTGACGAGTTGACCAAGAATCAAACAGAGCTGACAAGGTAGCCTCTGAAAAAGACGCACACGAAAGCGAATATCATTTCTGACCACTCAGAAGGACCAAAGAGCAACCAGAAAATAGGCCAACCAATCATGCGACACATTAGGAGCAGAAAGTTTAGAAATCATACCAACACACCATGGGGAAAATGTGGACGGAGTAGGCGGCGAGGCTAGACGACCTCCGGGGGAAACAGACCACCAGGCACTAATAAGGGGACAATCGTGAAATAAGTGAGCCACCGATTATGGAGAAGAGTGGCAGAAACTACATTCAAAATCCAAGGGAAGGTCGTGATCATGAAGAAGGGAAGCAACTGGCAAAGCATTATCCAATAATTTCCAAACAAAAATCTTGAACTTGGGAGAATGTGAAGACCCCAGAAACATTTCCACCAACAGGCAGGAAGAGAGGGCAAATGCGAAACAGAATACGTACCCTTATCCACAATGGATGCATAGGCCGACTTAACCGAGAAATAACCAGTAGGCGTTAATTTCCAGTATACAAAGTCATCCATAGGAACAGAAGGCCTTTCCAGAGCCAAAATGGTGTTAGCCGTAACATTAGAAAACAGCCGACGAATCACAGAAACGTCCCACGCGTAAGAATGCAGATTAATTAAAGAGGAAACATGAGTCGGGGCATCCGACTCAAGCGCTGAATCTTTAAATGAAACCTGAACACCCGGAACCCAAGAATCCAGAGTGATCCGGACCCGAGACCCCGTACTGACTTTCCAAGCCAAACCCTTAGAAATAACCTGGGCACCAGAAATAATGCCCCGGCAACCCCAAGAAGGGCGGGAAGGAACCGAAGTCCCTGAAACTAACAACCCAAGATACTTAGCCTGATAGAGCCGAGATAAGAATAACTGTGGCTGATGCATACCAAGACCCCCCATACCCTTCGGCAAATGTAACAAAGATGAAGGACGCAAAGCCATACCAGAAGAAGAAGCCGAAGAGTGCCACCAAAACCGAAGACATAACTTATCAATCCTGTCATAAATAGTCTGAGGAACTTTAAAAACGACAGAACACGAGAGATAGAAGCCACAAGCACTGAATTCAACACCAATTTAGCCGATGTAGAGAGCCTTAAAGAAGCAAAATTAGAAATTTGACGAGCAATCTTGCCAACCAAGTCATAAAAAGCTGAGTATTTTGACCTACCTAAATCCACCTCAACTCCCAAATATTTCCCTAAATGAGCCCGATGACCTAATCTCAAAGAGGAAGAGAGGAACTCACGATAATAATCAGGGGTATTAGGACCAAACTTAACAAATGATTTCTGATAATTCACAAGTTGGCCCGAAAGACTACTAAATTGATCGAACACCAACGATACATGCTGACAATCGGCAGCAGAAACCTCCAAAAATAACAACGAGTCATCCGCAAAAGAAAAGATGAGAAACAGGAGGAGCATTTCTAGAAACAAAAATCCCGCGAAGCAAATGTTGATGCTCCGCAGCCGTAACAAGGAAGAGAAAACTTCCATACAAAGAACAAATAAATAAGGACATAGAGGATCCCCTTGATGCAAACCACAACGTGGTTGGAAAGAAGAAGTAGGTTCACCATTGACTAGGACCTGGTACAAAACAGTTGACATACCCTGCTTAATATATGAAGCCAGTAAGGAGGAAACCCAAATATTGCAAGAGCTTTAAATAGGAAGTCCCAAACAACTCTATCATAGATCTTATTCATATCTAACTTAAACTCAGCATAACACTTCCTCCTATTCCGACAATGATTGACAAAAGATATCAACTCGTGAGCCTACAAACAATCATCAAACATGAGCCTTCCAGGCACAAAAGCACTCTGAGTTTCAGAAATAAGAGAAGACATAACCCCTTGCAGCCAATGAGTCAGACATTTGACAATACACTTTTAGATGACATTATAAAGACCAATTGGCCGAAACTGGAAGGCCTTCTCAGGATGGTCAACCTTGGGCAGTAAGACCAAAAACGTACGATTCCACTCCTTCAACATGAAACCATGGGCAAAAAAATACTGCACTTCCATAATGACATGAGGTCCAATTGTATCCCAATGGACCTTAAATAAACCCGAAGATAAACCATTCGGGCCAGGGGATTTATCATTAGCAATACTAAACATGGCTCTCCTAATATCATCCATAGTAAACGGGCACAAAAGGCCCTGTACCTGATCCGAGGAAAGCTGGGGCAACTGAAGCTCATCCAAATCCAAATCCGGGATAGAAGGGGAGGCCCCGCGAACTTGATACAAATCTGAATAGATCGAAATTTAAAGTTAGTGTGCGAAGGCAAGAAGGAGATTGAATCCACTGACCGGAATCATTACGAAGGCCAGAAATCCGATTACGACGCTTGTGGGCTTGAGCAGACATGAAGAAAAGCTTAGAGGGCGAGTCGCCCAACACATCCAATGCATCTAACCTTCGATCTTTGCTTCCAATACATGAAAGTGGCTTGAGCACAGACAACATGTTCATCCTTTGAAGTAAGAAATAAAGACGCTGCTGGGCCAAAGATGACAGAATGGGCAACCACAAAAACTACCGTAGTCAAATCCCTCCAATTTATACCCCAAGCCATACGATGATGCACACACCAGGACAACATAAAACGACGCAAAGACGGGAATTTAGCACTTAAAGAAAACATCGGAGATCCTAAAAAAAGTATTGCCAGACTAAGATAATATCAGCCATAACCTCTTTTTCTCACCAGTTCTCAACTCTATACAAACGTCTCACAAAATGGGAAGGAGCCTCAAAATGCAGAATAATCGCAGCATGATCAGAAAAGAGAATAGGCTGTGGGAAATGACAGCTTTAGGAAAAACAATCAACCATGAAGGAGAAGCATAAGCTTTATCCAGATGTTCAAACGAAACAGAATTATCATCATGACCATTCGTCCAGGTAAAAGGAGGACCAGAAAAAGGAATAGCATGTAGTTCGTGATCCAAACGCCATCACATAAACTGAAGACATTGTGGAATATGAGTTGAACCCCCAATGTTGTCATCTAAAAATTCAACTTGATTAAAATCCCCTACCAAAATCACCCTCGGATAGGTAACTAAAGTTGTTGATATTTCGTCCCAAACCGGACCCCGGTCTATTACGTGAGGAGCACCGTACAAAAAGAGCAGGTAGCTTATTTCATTAACAACTTTTGAATATTTACAAAGGATAAAGTTTATAGAAACCAAAAGAGGAACTAAATGTACATCAGGAAACCAACCCAAAAATAAACCCGCGCTCAACCCCCGAGCGTCCACCCCACAACTACCCACAAAATGAAAACCAACTAACTTCTGAGAGACAATATGTACAGGCAACATGGTCTCCATTAAAAACAAAACATCCAAACCTAAAAAGTGGACTAGAGAGCCGATGTAAGGAACTTTAGGGGAGTCCGCCAAACCTAGACCCCTACAGTTCCAAGAACAGAGCTTCATGGATCAACTGGTGGCCCATCGGGGAGAGCCACATCACCAGGCGGACGAACTGAGGCAGCCAAAACCGAAGCATCATAAAAACCTTTACACAGTCTCTTCTTCAATGAAAAAACCAAAGAACAAGCATCAGGAAAAAACCCAGGAAAATTCGGCGGAGCAGACAAAGCCTTACATTTCCTAGGGCAGCTCTCCTTCATCCATTTCCAAATTCTATCCCCTTTGCAAGAGAGCCGCAGCTTCAAAGGGGCTTTCCCTTTTGCACTTTTCTTCCTATCTGCCGGCATTTTCATAGGATTAGGCTGCACAAGAGCCTCGACCAAAGCACAGAATGAGGCAGTAGAGTCTGGCGAAGAAATAGGGGAGCATTCCATAGGAACCGGACCATCATCAGACTGAGGCGACAGATAAGGAGCCTGCATTACCTCATATGTCGCCGACGAAGATCCACCATTGGGAAGAGAGAACTCAAAATCAGCCAAAGAGGAGTCTTGAACATAACCCGAATCCGAACAGGGCGTTGCCGGAAATGAATCCGACAAAGAGTGAACAGGAGAGCCGCTGACAACCGGAGAAGGGGAATAAACTGAATCCGAGTGAAGACCCGCCCAGTTGCTGGGTCCTGCATCAAATGTTCAGGAGGTTGACTACCCGAACCCGCTTCAAGTCGGGTGGGTGCTCCTCCCAGTTACCAGATCTAGCTTTAAACGGGCCTAGGGGGCACCTACCCATGTAAGAATGGGATGGAACAGGATCTAGGTCACCCGCCCAGTTGAAAGAACCGACAGAGAGGAAGTCATGGAAAAGTGGACTAGAAGAAAGAACACCTGAAGGCCCAGAAAGTAAATTGGGCCAGACTAGAAAAGCCCGAATGGAATAAACGGCCAGCAGAAGATAAACCACCATGGTCAGAACTACTTGGACTATTACGAAGTGGGCTAGGAATAACTAGGCCATGGCCATCAAAATATAACTCATTATCTGACTCAGGTGAAAAAGAAGAATCTAAATCTGACTTGGGCCTTGCTGGAAGCCCACAAACCACCTGACTTTTCTCAGCAATATCCAAAAGAGGTACCTTCCCTTTGTCTTTATCTTTACAATTAACTTGATAATCCATAGCCCCCCACATGAAGGAGGACGACGTGGAATAAGAGGGCATGCCTCCAGATGTTGACCACGTGTTAGGAGGAGGTGGGGTTGAATGAGAAGCTTCCTCCATTTGGAGAACTAGAGGATTCTCCAACTCAAATTAATCATGCAGGTGACATGTCTCATACTGGTCCACACGAGTCACATAATTCCCAGCACCACGAAAGGCGTAGGTGTCCTCAATCAGAAACAAACCAGGGAACTGGCGACCACCAAGAGGTGGTGGTAGATCCTCAACACCATCATCAGAATCATCTTCATTAAAATTTTGAGGAACATAAGGAACTTCATGATCATGATCATGATCACCAAAAACAAGAATAGTAGACCAAATGGCTGGAGTAGGGAACACCCCCCTCAATGCATTCGAATATAATGGAATATCCGTAGAACCATATAAAACACATTGGCCATGTTCTTGAAAATGATTAAAACGACCCTCCAAATGGAATTTTGTAGCAAAAGCAGTAGAATGACACCCACAAAACCACACTTTTTACAGAATCTAAACACACCTTCATATTTAAATTGAGCCCACGTGACGCAATTGTCGTAAGTGGAGAAATAACAACATGAAATTAAAGGTTTTGCCAAATTAACCAATACCTTAATTATAGGCACGCCACCGGATATTAGCCGAGGTGGTTGTTATCGACTCTGGTGACATCCCCAATATGAGCAACCACAGCAGCCGCAACATCAGGGGTAGAAAACTGGAGTGTGGGAGACCTTCCACCATAACCCACATCTCTGCAAGCTGAAGATTTTACTTGCTCAACATGGTATACCCCCGTACCCCACTAGTGGAAAAAGGGTCATTTGCATCGCACTTTTAAGCACATTTGCGTCGCACATCGTGCGTGGCAAAAGCTCTCGACGCAAATGACTAAAAGTCATTTGCGTCGCACATTTGTGCGACGCAAATGAACCTTATTTGCGTCGCACATTTAGCAAATGTGCGACGCAAATAACTTTTCAGGCATGGTGCTGAAAAGTCATTTGCAACGCACATCAGCTAAATGTGCGACGCAAATAAGGTTCATTTGCGTCGCACATTTAGCTAATGTGCGTTGCAAATGACTTTTCAGCACCGTGCCTGAAAAGTTATTTGCGTCGCACATTAGCTAAATGTGCGACGCAAATGACTTTTAGGCGAAAAAAAAAAAGTCATTTGCCACGCACAATAGCTTAATGTGCGACGCAAATGACAATTTTAGCGCCAAAAAATTAAGTCATTTGCCTCGCACATTGAGCTAACGTGCGTTGGAAATGACTTATTTTTTAAAAAAAAAATATTATTTTTTTAATATTTTAGTTGGAAATTCCGACATGATCGTCTTTGAAATTAGACGCTTCATTCCCAATACCGGGAATACATTTATAATTAATACCTGTCACTAAAGTTTACAACGTAATTAACGTTCCCAATAAAAGGCAATTAAATTCGTCATAGATCGATCAACCAACATGTTACAACAAACATAAAATTATTACAACAAAGGTACGTAGCTAGCTAGAGATCAAGTTCATATTACAAATTAAGCTAAAAATTCGACATTGTTCATGAAGTAATCTGCCCAAAAATCATTCACCTCATTAATCTCCTCCGGTGAATAAGGCAATGTTCTTGAAAAATCCTAAAAAAGTGTAAATAATTCAATTTATCAACGATTGATCAATATAATAGTTTTGTGTACTTCAATTTATTATATAAAGTACGTAGTTTATGAGAACATACCTTAGTAAGATCTTGACTATTACCATGATTCATTATTATGTCGTACATAAAACGCATGACGTAGTAGCCACAATCTAGTGATCCCGGTTGTTGAGCACACTAAATGCATTAAAATAAATAACACAAGTAAAATTTCTATCACATTGTATGTTATAATTTTGAAAAACTTATTTCTTAGGTAAATAATAAACTAATTATATATATATATATACCTGTGCTGGAATCCATGTTAATTTAGTTCCCTTAGATTGTCCACCTAGTCTCTTGTAACTCCGAAAAGCACTACACATTCGATAAAATATGCAATTATATATACTTTGTTTACACATGTAAATGCAAAGAATATTTTACATGTAATGGCAATTATATACTTTGTTTACACATGTAAATGCAATTATATACGTAGTAGTCACATTTAAGGCTAATTGGGTCGTTCTAGGTCATTTTTAGGCAAAAATGATGTTTTCGAACCCAACTTTGAACCAAAGAACCTAAGGAATGTTTTCAAACTTATTACACGTCTCATATGCATAGTTATAACTTTCTAAGGCCCTTTACAATCTATTATTTCACATTTAAGGCTAATTGGGTCGTTCTAGGTCATTTTTAGGCAAAAATGATGTTTTCGAACCCAACTTTGAACCAAAGAACCTAAGGAATGTTTTCAAACTTATTACACGTGTCATATGCATAGTTATAACTTTCTAAGGCCCTTTACAATCTATTATTTCACATTTAAGGCTAATTGGGTCGTTCTAGGTCATTTTTAGGCAAAAATGATGTTTTCGAACCCAACTTTGAACCAAAGAACCTAAGGAATGTTTTCAAACTTATTACACGTCTCATATGCATAGTTACAACTTTCTAAGGCCCTTTACAATCTATTATTTCACATTTAAGGCTATTTGGGTCGTCCTAGGTCATTTTTAGGCAAAAATGATGTTTTCGAACCCAACTTTGAACCAAAGAACCTAAGGAATGTTTTCAAACTTATTACACGTCTCATATGCATAGTTATAACTTTCTAAGGCCCTTTACAATCTATTATTTCACATTTAAGGCTATTTGGGTCGTCCTAGGTCATTTTTAGGCAAAAATGATGTTTTCGAACCCAACTTTGAACCAAAGAACCTAAGGAATGTTTTCAAACTTATTACACGTCTCATATGCATAGTTATAACTTTCTAAGGCCCTTTACAATCTATTATTTCACATTTAAGGCTATTTGGGTCGTCCTAGGTCATTTTTAGGCAAAAATGATGTTTTCGAACCCAACTTTGAACCAAAGAACCTAAGGAATGTTTTCAAACTTATTACACGTCTCATATGCATAGTTATAACTTTCTAAGGCCCTTTACAATCTATTATTTCACATTTAAGGCTATTTGGGTTGTCCTAGGTCATTTTTAGGCAAAAATGATGTTTTCGAACCCAACTTTGAACCAAAGAACCTAAGGAATGTTTTCAAACTTATTACACGTCTCATATGCATAGTTATAACTTTCTAAGGCCCTTTACAATATATTATTTCACATTTAAGGCTAATTGGGTCGTCCTAGGTCATTTTTAGGCAAAAATGATGTTTTCGAACCCAACTTTGAACCAAAGAACCTAAGGAATGTTTTCAAACTTATTACACGTCTCATATGCATAGTTATAACTTTATAAGGCCCTTTACAATCTATTATTTCACATTTAAGGCTATTTGGGTCGTCCTAGGTCATTTTTAGGCAAAAATGATGTTTTCGAACCCAACTTTGAACCAAAGAACCTAAGGAATGTTTTCAAACTTATTACACGTCTCATATGCATAGTTATAACTTTCTAAGGCCCTTTACAATCTATTATTTCACATTTAAGGCTATTTGGGTCGTCCTAGGTCATTTTTAGGCAAAAATGATGTTTTCGAACCCAACTTTGAACCAAAGAACCTAAGGAATGTTTTCAAACTTATTACACGTCTCATATGCATAGTTATAACTTTCTAAGTCTCTTTACAATCTGTTATTTCACATTTAAGGCTAATTGGATCGTTCTAGGTCATTTTTAGGCAAAAATGATGTTTTCGAACCCAACTTTGAACCAAAGAACCTAAGGCAAAAATTTAGGCAAAAATGGCATTTTCATATGCATACTTTACTTATTTGTTTAGTGGCTCCTTAATCATCAAATTTCTCTTCTTCTGTTGAGAATCAAATATGTAGACCTCACGTTTAGACAAGCAAAGAACTAAAAGCATCCAGTGACTCCTACATACAAACAATAAACGTATGTAGTTAGAAAAAAAAAAGTTAAATTTATAACAATCAATTAAAAACGAAGTTCAAAGTAATTTTCATACTTTTCGTAGTATGGACATAAGATGAATGTCTTAGAACTAAGTGCACTCCTGGACCTCGTCATGTACAATAGAATTCGATCTGCATCGGACTTTAACATGGTGGCCGAGATCATCTCCGGGCACATGAATCCAATACTATTGGGGTGACAATCATCGTGAAAACACAACTCACTCAAAGCCCTATAATATAGAGTGTAAGAACGTTAAGACAATCATAAAAATCAAATTTAGGGGCAAAATATGAATTTAGGTAACTCACGTAACAAAAACTTGTATTATTGATATATTGAGCCATGCTCCCGAGAGAAGTTGATCGGTGTCTTCAACGGTGACACTAATTTCAAAGTCCTTTTCCATATTGAATGTCCTTTTAGTGCAATGTACCTTAACGTGCTCCCCTTCTTTTAATCCCAACATCATGGTTTTCATCACATTGCACTTACCACTCAAATTTTGCACTTTATAATTTTCAAGGAAATAGGTTTTTGATTTAGTGTTGGACGCTTTTGTTCCACTTCCCCCAACCACTATCTCTTTCCCTTTGTTCCCTTTCCCTTTAGGCTCTTTACTTGTAGGCTTGTTTACCTGAGGTATGATTTTCAAATAACGATATACATATTAGTGAGCATACATGGTATAATAGTTCTACTTCAAATTATCATGCATATGTTAGTTACCTCCTCATTCGTAAGCGACACCAAATGCTTTGGCCACTGAGTGAAGGTACCATGAGCTTGAGCAAGTTTCTTAATATATTGAGAAGGCACGGGGACGGGAGCTTCTTTGTACGCGGGCTCAAAATCATCAACGCTCACTTTCACGTTATCGGACGTGACGTCGTTGTGGTGATCAAGGAGCAACTCTGGACATATGGTACCATAGGCAACAAAGACTTTCTCCGAGCCTATGTTCAGGTATAGATGGCACGGGACAGGTTCCTTATTATTTATTTTGAACAATAACGCAAATACAATGTAACATGTTAGAAAAGTTCAATAGAATTAACTAGAAACAAATTACTTGAAAAACACAAATTATCATACCGTAATGTCGGCAAATGGATCTAAACCCCCGGAACGACAACTACTATGAACATTTGCGTCTATCCTCATATGGCTTGGTATTTGGACACCAAGTTCTTTAGCAAATGTGATAAATTTCTCCATGACCATGGCATCCATCTTGGAGTTCATCTCTTGTATTGTCTCATCTTTGACCCTTTTGGTCACTCTTGCTTCCATTTCCTCCATCTCCGCATCTCCATACCGTCGAAAGCTACGCCGCTCTCCGGTCCCCCACACAGCTTTGATGCCTACTCCACCACCAAATGTTAGTGGTCTCCCTTCTTTAGTCTTACCAAGTGCACGAGATAAGACATCATCTCGTGCACTTTTGGGAACAAATTCCCCTTCATCTTGTTTCCTTTTCCATTCATCCTACATGAAATCAAATGGTTTTGAGAAAAGTTCAACACTTGGTTTCATATTTAAGAACATATATGAAATTAGAGGAATCACAACATTACGCAAAATTGTTAAATGAACTTACAATATTTTCTTTGACCTTTTGTGTGCCCTGATCCGGCAAGTAAGGATTTCCTTTCTCATCTGGTACCGATCTTGCAAGAAGCCATAAACATGTCCTACTCGGCAAACTTGAAGAAATTGTAGACGCAGAGGAACCTTCAGATGACGAAGAAACTGAGGGAATGTACCCTTTTCTCTGCCATTCACTTGTCATTTCAGCATATGATTTCTGTCCCATATGATGAGGATATATGTTGAAAGATTGACTTTGTCTTGCTTTCTCACTTATTTCCTTATTTTAGGGGGGTAAAAGAAATTATTACAACAAAATAAAACTTAGATTATAACAAGACTTTAAATAAGAATAATTTTTATACCTCAGCTTCTTCGGAGGTACGTATCTTCACAAATTCCTTCCATATATCCTTAGTTATATAACTATACAAATCATATGGCATCTTTTCATCTTTTGGCCTTTTTCTTGTACCCCGGATCCAACCAGTCGTCAATCTTGATTTGAATTCCCTCCAACGCTTATCACAACTCTTTAAGACAACTTCTTTCTTAGTTTCATCTGTGATATGAAATTCTCTCTAAATGAAAGAAAAAGAAAAGGAACAAGAAAGTCTTTTAGCACATGAAAAAGACACGTAGATATGTACAACTGAATTTCCAAAATAAAACCGGTTACCTTGACGTCTTCCCACAAAGTGTCTTTTATTCCTTGTGAAACATCTTCCCAGGTTCTGATCAATATTGAAACCTTTGCGCGACTTATCTCGCCAATGTGATTCTTGTAATCCGTTGCCCATTTCCCTGTGGGTCGGTCCAAGTGATCCCATTCAATTATTCTTGGAACCCCGGGCATGGATTTTATTCCTTTTGTAGGGCCTCTTGGCTTCTTTTTTTGCTTTTGGGGCACTTGATTTGGTGATTTGTTAGAAGGACCTGAATTTGCGTGTTGATCTTCATCCATGCCTGACGCTACTGCATTGGAAAATCATCAAAATTACATACCTTCAAAAGCAGGATTTTAAAATAAAAATAAAGAACTGACCAGTTCTGTGCACTGATCTGCACAGCTCAGATCAGAACTGTGCAGATCAGTGCACAGAACTGATCAGAACTGGCCAGTTCTGTGCACTGATCTGCACAGCTCAGATCAGAACTATGCAGATCAGTGCACAAAACTGATCAGAACTGACCAGTTCTGTGCACTGATCTGCACAGTTCTGATCTGAGCTGTGCAGATCAGTGCACAGAACTGGTCAGTTCTGATCAGTTCTGTGCACTGATCTGCATAGTTCTGATCTGAGCTGTGCAGATCAGTGCACAGAACTGGTCAGTTCTGATCAGTTCTGTACACTGATCTGCACAGCTCAGATCAGAACTGTGCAGATCAGTGCACAGAACTGGTCAGTTCTGTGCACTGATCTGCACAGTTCTGATCTGAGCTGTGCATATCAGTGCATAGAATTGGTCAGTTCTGACCAGTTCTGTACACTGATCTGCACAGTTTCTGATCTGCACAGTTCTGATCTGAGCTGTGCAGATCAGTGCATAGAACTGGTCAGTTCTGATCAGTTCTGTGCACTGATCTGCAAAAATGATGTTTTCGAACCCAACTTTGAACCAAAGAACCTAAGGAATGTTTTCAAACTTATTACATGTCTCATATGCATAGTTATAACTTTCTAAGCCTCGTACTAATCTATTATTCCACATTTAAGGGTAATTGGGTCGTTATAGTACATATTTAGGCAAAAATGACGTTTTCGAACCCAACTTTTAACCAAACAACCTAAGGAATGTTTTCAAACTTATTACATGTCTCATATGCATAGTTATAACTTTCTAAGCCTCGTACTAATCTATTATTCCACATTTAAGGGTAATTGGGTCGTTATAGTACATATTTAGGCAAAAATGACATTTTCGAACCCAACTTTTAACCAAACAACCTAAGGAATGTTTTCAAACTTATTACATGTCTCATATGCATAGTTATAACTTTCTAAGCCTCGTACTAATCTATTATTCCACATTTAAGGGTAATTGGGTCGTTATAGTACATATTTAGGCAAAAATGACATTTTCGAACCCAACTTTTAACCAAACAACCTAAGGAATGTTTTCAAACTTATTACATGTCTCATATGCATAGTTATAACTTTCTAAGCCTCGTACTAATCTATTATTCCACATTTAAGGGTAATTGGGTCGTTATAGTACATATTTAGGCAAAAATGACGTTTTCGAACCCAACTTTTAACCAAACAACCTAAGGAATGTTTTCAAACTTATTACATGTCTCATATGCATAGTTATAACTTTCTAAGCCTCGTACTAATCTATTATTCCACATTTAAGGGTAATTGGGTCGTTATAGTACATATTTAGGCAAAAATGACATTTTCGAACCCAACTTTTAACCAAACAACCTAAGGAATGTTTTCAAACTTATTACATGTCTCATATGCATAGTTATAACTTTCTAAGCCTCGTACTAATCTATTATTCCACATTTAAGGGTAATTGGGTCGTTATAGTACATATTTAGGCAAAAATGACGTTTTCGAACCCAACTTTTAACCAAACAACCTAAGGAATGTTTTCAAACTTATTACATGTCTCATATGCATAGTTATAACTTTCTAAGCCTCGTACTAATCTATTATTCCACATTTAAGGGTAATTGGGTCGTTATAGTACATATTTAGGCAAAAATGACGTTTTCGAACCCAACTTTTAACCAAACAACCTAAGGAATGTTTTCAAACTTATTACATGTCTCATATGCATAGTTATAACTTTCTAAGCCTCGTACTAATCTATTATTCCACATTTAAGGGTAATTGGGTCGTTATAGTACATATTTAGGCAAAAATGACATTTTCGAACCCAACTTTTAACCAAACAACCTAAGGAATGTTTTCAAACTTATTACATGTCTCATATGCATAGTTATAACTTTCTAAGCCTCGTACTAATCTATTATTCCACATTTAAGGGTAATTGGGTCGTTATAGTACATATTTAGGCAAAAATGACATTTTCGAACCCAACTTTTAACCAAACAACCTAAGGAATGTTTTCAAACTTATTACATGTCTCATATGCATAGTTATAACTTTCTAAGCCTCGTACTAATCTATTATTCCACATTTAAGGGTAATTGGGTCGTTATAGTACATATTTAGGCAAAAATGACGTTTTCGAACCCAACTTTTAACCAAACAACCTAAGGAATGTTTTCAAACTTATTACATGTCTCATATGCATAGTTATAACTTTCTAAGCCTCGTACTAATCTATTATTCCACATTTAAGGGTAATTGGGTCGTTATAGTACATATTTAGGCAAAAATGACATTTTCGAACCCAACTTTTAACCAAACAACCTAAGGAATGTTTTCAAACTTATTACATGTCTCATATGTATAGTTATAACTTTCTAAGCCTCGTACTAATCTATTATTCCACATTTAAGGGTAATTGGGTCGTTATAGTACATATTTAGGCAAAAATGACGTTTTCGAACCCAACTTTTAACCAAACAACCTAAGGAATGTTTTCAAACTTATTACATGTCTCATATGCATAGTTATAACTTTCTAAGCCTCGTACTAATCTATTATTCAGGGTAATTGAGTCGTTATAGTATATATTTAGGCAAAAATGACGTTTTCGAACCCAACTTTTAACCAAACAACCTAAGGAATGTTTTCAAACTTATTACATGTCTCATATGCATAGTTATAACTTTCTAAGCCTCGTACTAATCTATTATTCCACATTTAAGGGTAATTGGGTCGTTATAGTACATATTTAGGCAAAAATGACATTTTCGAACCCAACTTTTAACCAAACAACCTAAGGAATGTTTTCAAACTTATTACATGTCTCATATGCATAGTTATAACTTTCTAAGCCTCGTACTAATCTATTATTCCACATTTAAGGGTAATTGGGTCGTTATAGTACATATTTAGGCAAAAATGACGTTTTCGAACCTAACTTTTAACTAATCCACAAATTAACTTGGTGAAAAAATAGTTGCCAAAATAGTACCTATCTCACTATTTCTCTTTTTCAACATAAAATCCTTCATCATGATCTCGGCGTGTATAACTCATGTCAACATCGTCAATCATTTGAGGGATATGCCAGGAGGAAGGTGGAATCTCATTAAACTGCTCATCATACTCTTCTTCATCATCTACATCCTCAACGCCAAGTATTCTTCTTTTGCCTTCCAGAACAACTGACCAACTACGATCGGCAGGGTCAACCATGTAAAAGATTTGTTTTGCCTGTGATGCTAATATGAAAGGATCTGCAAGATGCCCAACTCGACTAAAGTTTACAAGTGTCAGGTACCCATGTTCATCCTTTTTGACACCGCGACTAATATCAACCCACTTGCACCGGAATAGAGGAATCTTAAAATACTTATATTCCAACTCTAATATTTCTTCAATGACTCCATAGTAAGAGTTCGTCTTATCTACAAGTGTTCTATCTTTTACACTAGCATACTCTGAAGACAAACATATTGCCGTAACACCACTATTTTGCATCGTCGTTTTGTCATCTTGTCGCTTCGTGTAAAAAGAATAGCCATTGATGTCGTACCCCTCATAAGATATGACTTGACATTTAGGACCATATGCCAACCATCTCACCATGTCAGATACCACATTAGGCGTGTCGGAAAATTGATCCATCACTCGACGCTTGAACCATGTGAGGAATGAACGATTATGCTCTTTTATCAGTTGAGGACCATTTTTTGAAGGATATTGCTCTCTAAGAAAGTTCATGTGCTCAGCCACGTATGGATGGACTTCACTAAGACTTTGCACCACAAACAGCTCAACCTTACACATCATTTCAGAACTGATTGATATCCTTTTCTTGCCAATTGTACCTTGACCCCCAAGTCTCCCATCATGTCTAGACTTTGGTACTCCGACTTCTTTCAAACGTGCCATATATTGAGAAACCCATGCAGCAACTTCCTCCGCGACGGTTCGTTGGACAATACTAGCTTCAGGTTTGGCCGGATTCATCACTCTATCTTTCAAGGTACCCATTTCCCGTTCAAAGGGATACATGTACCTCATACAAACTGGCCCACAAAGCTTAATTTCACGAACAAGATGAATAATCAAATGAGGCATCATGTCAAAGAATGATGGCGGAAAATACTTTTCAAACCGACACATGGTCTCAAGTACATCAGCCTGCAAATCATCCAGTATTGTTGGATTGATCACCTTGCTACAAATTGTGTTGAAAAAGAAACACAATCTTGTAATGGTATACCTCACTTGTGGCGGCAATATCCCTCGAATTGCAACCGGCAGCAATTGTTGCATCAACACGTGACAATCATGAGATTTCATTCCAACTAATTTCAAGTCAGACATGGACACAAGTCTACGAAAATTTGAAGAGTAACCGGCAGGGACCTTTAAGCCATGCAAAGACTCACAAAAGCTAACTTTCTCGTTTTTAGACAAGGTGAAACAAGCTGGGGGAAGGTACCAGCGTTTTCCCCTTTCTTGAGGTGCCAACTCGGAGCGACCCATAGTAGCCATATCTTGTCTAACTTTAGGCCCATCCTTCGTTTTCCCTTGCATATTCAACAATGTCCCAACAATGGCATCAGAAACATTTTTCTCAATATGCATTACATCCAAACAATGCCTAACTTCCAAATCTCTCCAATATGGGAGATCCCAAAAGATAGACTTCTTCTTGTAACCACCACTTGGCTGACCTTTATAAGGCTTACCAAACTCTGTCTCAATGTCTTTAACCCGTTCATAAACCTCACACGCACATAAGGGGGCAGGAGCTTCTCTTATCTCCAATTCTCCATTAAAAGCTTCCTTCTCTTTTCGAAATGGGTGATCTTCAGGAAGATACATCCGGTAATCCATGTACACATCTTTCCCACAAAATTTTAGGCGCCTCGAGACCAAATCATCATGACAAACTGGACATGCCTTCTTTCCCTTTACAGAATACCCTGACAAATTTCCATAAGCCGGGAAATCATTTATCGTACAAAAAATCATGGCACGTAAAGTGAAATTGGTTTTGGTGTATGCATCAAACATCAACACCCCTTCATCCCACAACAATTTCAAATCTTCAATGAGTGGCTCTAGATACACATCTATGTCATTTCCGGGTTGTTTAGGCCCAGAGATTAAGAGCGACAACATGATGTATCTACGCTTCATGCATAACCAAGGAGGCAAATTGTATATGGTGAGAAGAACCGGCCAAGTGCTATATTGGGTACTAAGTGTCCCAAATGGGTTCATTCCATCCGTGCAAAGACCAAGCCTGAGATTCCGAACTTCTTCCCTAAAGACCTTGTACTTTCGATCAATGTTCCTCCATTGTGGAGAATCAGCAGGATGCCTCATTAACCCATCTTTCTTCCTCCCTTCGGCATGCCACCTCAAGAGTTTTGCAGTTTTCTCTTCTGAGAAAAGGCGCTTAAATCTTGGTATAATTGGAAGATACCAAAGCACCTTAGCCGGAGAAGGTTTCTTCTTAGTTGATGTTGCATCATTCTCCACGATCTTGTAACGGGACAATCCGCATCTTGGACACTCATGCAGATTTGCATACTGCTTTCGATACAACACGCAATCATTTGGACACGCGTGTATCTTCTCATAATCCATACCCAAAGGACACATAAGCTTCTGGGCCTCATAGTTAGACCTTGGAAGTTTGTTTCCTTCAGGAAGATTACCAGACGTGGCCTCCAAAAACTGTGAAAAACTCTTGTTGGTCCAACCGTTTTCCACCTTTAAGTTGAAATATTCGATGACGGCACCAAGTACAGTTTGTGTAGAACCAGGATATAATGGTGTTGCGGAAGCTTTGATTATACTATCATACATATGGGGACGCTCAACGAAATGATGGTCTTCCACATCATGCATCATATCATCTATCCTATCTTTCTCCTCTTCTTCCTCACTTTCAACACCAATATCATCCTCAATTTCATTATCATCACCATTATCACAATGATTATGCTGACTCGAGCTCGGCATACTAGAACTTGCCCCATGATCTATGCTCTCACCATGCCATGTCCACGTCGTGTAGTTACCCTTAAAACCGCGACGAACTATGTGATCAACAATATCATCAATATCCCGATACCCCCTTGAATTATTGCAATCACAACAAGGACACAAAATTAAACTTGATTCATGTTCTGATTGATGTTTCAAGGCAACCTTAATGAACTCTTGAATCCCTTGTAAGAACCTTGTAGAAAATCGTTTACTACCATACATCCAACTCCGATCCATTTTCAACCACTAGACCAAATTTTGTCAAAGGTTAGAATATAAACTAGGCTATTCATATCATTATAAATCCAAAATTTTGTAGCAAACCCAAAACATGATTTCATATATCACCTAAATTCATTTCATACCCAAAACTTCATTTCATAACTTTTAATTCAACAAAACCTAACAACTAAAATTCAACAAAACCTAAATCCTAAAATGTACCCAATTAAAATTCAACTAAAATTCAACAAAACCTACAACTAAAATTCAACAAAACCTAAATCCTAAAATGTACCCAATTAAAATTCAACAAATAATATCAACCATTAAAATTCAATTATAATGCATAATTAAAATTCAATTATAATGTCCACAATTAAAATTAAAATGCACAATTAAAATTCAATAAATATCAAAATTAAAATTCAATACCTAAGAGAGGAGAGACTACAATGAACAAGGGCGGCTGAGTGGGCGGCGGCGTGAAGGAGTGAGTGGGCGGCAGCGTGGACGACTTCCTTGGCCGTGGGCGGCGGCTCTAAAAAGGGAGTAGAGCAAGAAGGAGTGAAGCAGTGAAGTGCAGCGCAGTGAAGGGGCAGCGCAGTGAAGGGGCAGCGCAGTGAAGAAACGGCGGAAGGCACGGAAGGCGGCAGTGAAGCAACGACGGCAGTGAACAGGGTGAAGCCGCCGGTGAGAGCAAAGCAGTGTTGGTGTTGGTTTCGTTTGGGAGTGAAGCAGTGTTGGTTGTTTGTCGAGCAAAACCTAAGTCAGAATGAAGCTTGAAAGCAATTAAGCGTGAGCGCGAATTCGAAAAAAAAAAATCAAAACATATTGCGTCGCAGCTTTGTTAAACTGCGACGCAAATGACTCTAGGATGCCCCCCAGAGTCATTTGCGTCGCAGATTAGTAAATCTGTGACGCACTTGATTGAGTTAATTGCGTCGCAGTTTTACTAATCTGCGACGCAAATGACTCTGGGGGGCATCCTAGAGTCATTTGCGTCGCAGTTTAACAAAGCTGCGACGCAAATGACTAAATTTTATGCTAAAATTTGTCATTTGCGTCACATGTTCAAAATGGCGTGGCAAATGCGGGGATGCAAATAAGCCTTTTTCCACTAGTGCCCGTTGCAAAACCATGATACTTCCTTTTAGATGGACCCACCCTTGAATATCAAGCTCCAAAACGTCAAGTTCATTTTGACAAATAAACAGAAAGTCCAAACCAAACGCCTTTATTCGAATAGGCCCTCGAGGATGCCATACGCGATTTATGAGACGCTGCACCAACTCCACAGAGAAAACCCTAGTATCCCAAGTCTTCCCAATAACAGTGCAATTCCAATTAATCTCTTCCACACCATGCACAGGAGGAACTTCCATAACAACCCCAATACGATTAGGATAAACAAAAGTGGAATTATTTGAGTTCATGACAAACTATTATTATTGAACGGAAGAAACATAAAAGAACGAAAAAAACTACAGACTAGAAATAAATGAACTAGATTTATTGTTTGAGAGGATATTCTCTTACTAAAAACTTTCTCTCTCTAGAGTTTAGACCGTAGTATTAGGTGAGTCCCGTTTCTTGTTGATGAAACACACGGATTTGTCTTTTCTTTCTACTTGCTCAAGTTCAAGAGACTTCAAGCACCATTATTTTTCTTTCCTTTTCTAAAAGGGGTCAGATGAGTAATTGTTTCAAAAACATGAAAATAAGTAATTATTTCGACATAAATAATTATAGAATTCTCCATCAGTGAATAAAGTAATTAACCAAGTTTGTCACTTTTATGCAACCAAGGTATATTTTACTTATGGATAGTTTCTTTTGTACTCTGCACATGACTTTTCCTTCTTTCAATAAGACTGGCTAGAGAAAAGTTCAATTTATTACTTATATTTTGATGAAAAATCTAATCCATTATGATAGATTATGTAAATATTATTATGAAATATTTTTGTAATCTCCTAATTAGTTGGTGCCCCGTCCATCTAATGTGATTATTATTCGTTCTATGTGGATTTTTACTCATAAAATAAAGTCTAATGGTGACTTAGAGAGGCATAAAATCCATCTGTAGGTAACGGCAAAACTCAACAGGTTGACATTAATTTTGGTGAAACTTTCAGTTCGTTGGTGAAACCGACAACGATCCGCCCATTTCTGAGCCTCTCTTTGTCAAACAATTGGTCCATCCATCAACTGTATGTCAAGAATTATTTTCTTCACAGTAAGCTCAAGGACATAGTGTATAAGCAGCAACCTATGTGTTTCAGAGATCCCACTCACCCAGAATATTATATGAGCTTAAGCAGGCCCCTAGGGCATGGTATAAATGTTTTGCAAATTATGTTTCCTCCATTGTTTTTTCATACTATAGATATGAAAACGCTTTATTCATCTACAAAAAAGGGTCCTCTTTGACATTTTACATTATGTTTATGACATAATTCTTATTGCCTCTCCGGATTCTCTATGTTGCTCCATTATGGCTATGCTTGACTCAAAATTTGCTATGAAGGATTGGGTCCTTCGAATTATTTTCTTGGCATTACTGTAACTCTCCATAAGGATGGTGTGTTTCTTTCACACAAAAAATATGCTGAGGAGATCATTGATCGTGCAGGGATGTCTTCTTGTAAGGCCACTTCTAATCTGGTTGATACTAAATCGAAGGTGAGCAGAAATTCGGGTGCTCTATATGATGATCGGACTCACAATCACAGTCTCTTATGTGCACTTCAATATCTCACTTTCACAAGGCCAAATATTTCTTGTGTTGTTTAACAAGTGTGCTTACACATGCATGCTTCAAGAGACGATCATATGCATGCTCTTAAGAGCATCATCCAGTACATTCAAGGTACACTTGATTTTGGTTTTTATCTCTATTTATCTTCAGTTATCGACCTCATTTCCTACGTACACTGATGCTGATTGGAGGGTTTTCCATGACACACATCGGTCGAGGCCTGGTGTTTTTCTGGGGGATAACTAGATCTCTTGCTCTTCTAAACGCCAACCTACTCTCTGTCGTTTGAATGTTGAGGCAGAGTATATATAGGGGGGTTGCTAATGTTGTCTACGAGTTATGCTGGATTCAAAATCTTCTTTTGGAATTACATTTTTCTGTTGCTAAGGGTACACAGGTATATATATAGTGACAATGTGAGTGCCATTTATCTTTCGGGGAAATAGTGCAACATCAGCGCACATTGAAATGGACATCCACTTTGATCGTGAGAAGGAAGCGCGAGGACTGATTTTTATCCTTCATGTCCCGTCCCGATAGCAGATTGTCGATATTTTCACTAAAGATCGAATTTCCACATGTGTTATTTTAAGATTTTTGGGACAATCTCAACGTTTGTAAACCTTCCTTTTCAAATGCAGGGGTGTGTTAATTAGATTATGTAAATATTATTATGGAATATTTTGTAATTTCCTACTTTAAATTAGAATAGATTATCATATATTTATGTATAAGCTCTTGATTTCTAACCTAACATTACGTAGTATAATATGTATAATAACCAAGTCAAGCAATGAGAATTATCGACGGAAAACAATTCTTTCACATTACTTCCTCTGCCCCTTTTTCAATGCCCATGGTCTCAAGAGAGATAGATAGTGAGAGAACAAGTGAGAAAACATGCCATTTAAGTTATGTAGAAATCTCAAAGAATTACCCCAAAGAGTAATATATGGAAAATAAAAAGGGATGGAGGGGGAACTTCTCATTTCAAGTTATATTTCTGATGTACACATTTTAGAACCTACCCTTAATAAGGGTATATGGTAGGCCAAGTGCCCTAAACTAATAAGGGCCCAATAATAAAGTCAGGCCCAATCGAGTCATAAGCCCAAGAAGAAGAGACAGAGCAGCCCCAACGAAAGAAAAGCCTAAGAGAAATGCAAGCCTAGGAAAGCCAAATTTCTATACCCAGATGCTAAGAGTTTAAGAGCGTGGAATAAGTCAAGGTTGACGTGGCCACAATTACCATATTTCTCTCCTCCATTCAAGAAGTTATGGGGATAACTCCCACTCTTCACAAATCTCTCTTCAATTGCCTCTTATTAGGGTTATATATACATCAAAAACCTGCATTTGAAATGACATCATCAACACAAACAAAGCATTTCATATTTTTTGTAACTTTCCGTAGCTTTAGCCTTAACGCTTAGTTTATCCCTAGGCTCAAAAGCCGAACAGTAGCATAGCAATAGTTCGTAGCATTTTCCTATGCATTGATGAACTTCTGGCAGTCACGTTAGTGTGTTTTCCAAGCATTCAACCATGGAGGTATATTTCTTCATGAATTAATTATTGTCCATTTTTTATTACTTATCAATCAAATGATATTTGTTTTACTTTGTATGTTGTTTCCTTAAGCATTTCATTTCGCATTAACTTTGTCATAAAAGGGTTGCATTCTTGGTGAGCGAGACCATTACATAATAAGGTGAACCGTGAGAGTGACGGATAGTTCAGTTGGTTAGAGTTTCCATCCTGATTTCAGGTGATTCTGTGATCGATTCTCACCCTCATCCTCGTGGCTCATTCGTACAAAAATAAAATAAAATAAGGTCAACCGTCCTTTAAAGGCAGTATTTCTAGGCACCTTTATTCGCTATACAGGATAAGGTGTTCGTTGTGTGTTCGCGTATAGCGTCAACAATTTCCATGCACAATAAGGGGTGCGATTTACATATATATAGCTAGGAAATGAACTGAGTATATAGAATGGTATTTGCAATTCAATTAAACGTCTTATGTTAATGTTGGGAGCTTTTTTCTAAACTAAGGATCCCTCAAGGGATCAGAATATCTTCTTTAGGACCTTAGAGAGTAGTTAAGCTCATAAAAGTTAGCCTTAAGAATTTTATTACATCCATCCGTCAATAATACAATTATGTGCTACGCTAATTTAAGAGCTTTTGATCCACCGCAAGTTAAACAAACTTAGATTGCCAAACTCATCCGTTAATCGGAAATATCTTACTACGTATACTCGAATTAATTCAAATTCAAGTCTGGTAATATCCTAATTGAAGGGAAACTCAGTCATCTATCAAATGTACGTAATTTCGTTCTTATAGTTCAAACTCAAGACTTTTGTTAAGTTGAAACAACTATCTTATCAGATAATCCACCAAATGTTGTGTTCTTAAACCTCGAACTCAGGACTTTAGTTAAATCGAAACACGTAACTCTCTCACCGGCTGATCAAGTACTTATAAATCAATTAACAAAAGACAATTAGGCAAAGTCGGTGAGTAGGGAAGGATGTATCTTAATCGATTGTATTCGTGTATTAGATATTTCTTGAAAGAAAGGACAAATAATTAGTGAAAAAAAGGTAATGTAATAAAAACAAGAAGCTTTATTTGAGTGGTCGATCCACTACCGTACCAACTGCCTTAATTTATTGATACAAATCCAACTAAGAATTCCATTGTTTCGAACTAGACAAGCATATCACCACCATTTCACAGCTTTTTACCGTCTGAAGAGAGTTTTGCTTATCTTTTTAAGCTTATTTCATTCTCTTATTTATTGCCATTATTATTAGACATAATTGCCCATTTTATTGCATGTATAACTTAATCACAAGTAGAATGATTAGGATGTAGACATTAAGTATAAATTAGATTAATAATATTAAGGACAATGTACATACACATTGTTTTGTAAAATATATAAGGGGGTTATGTGATGTAGATTCCCTGTTTTGGTAAAGCTACCAAACATTTGATTATTATACGCAGAGTGGTGTGTGTCGAGGAGGGACATAGGTATAGTCGTATAGATAATTAAGGGATGATTACCTTTATATATTAAATACTTGATTAAGTCTAGCACATGTACGGATATTTTAAAATTATTTGACTGTAACAGTTTTTACCCTAAATAATTAATAAATCTCGAACGTACTCATTTAATAATCCAATACGGAATATGCAATTTCCATCCTACTTCGTATTACATATATATTTTAAATGTTTGATACGTTAATTTACTCAAAATAGGTATACTAATATGTTCATTTGACCAAAATATTGAGTAAAAATATTTTTCATTATTAATATGACGATTTCACTAAAATATTACCAAAAATATTTTTAGAAAAGTATTATGTGGCATATATTATTTCCATAATCTATAAACAAATACTAAACACTTAACAAAAAAAAGATCGTATTCTAGGGAATTTTTTTCTTTGGCGGAGAAATTTTGCACAAAGAAGTGACACGTGTCATCCCTGGTGTCTGTTTTAGTATAATGTAATAGATTCGTGTACGTCTATTATAACCTAAATTATTTTTCAATTTTTGGATATTAAGGAAAATTATAAATTCAAAAACGATAAAGGTCGCAACTTGTGACATTTAAGCCGTGTCACAATGATGACATGACATGCTTATGTGTCATGAACGTAATTGGTAACTAAAATATTTCAACTTACATAACTTATTATGCATGTTACGAAAAAGGTAGGAAAATCTTAATGTTCTAAATTATTATAAATATAATAAATATTTGTTTCCTTCTTTACCTTATATACATATTTTTATAGTAAAAATATTGCATTGTTAGTAAAAATATTTTGATGATGCATTACCTACGTGGCATTTATATGTACCATTTAGAATCCGATACGTAGAATTGCAACAACTAAATGTTGTCACAACTTGCGATATTTATCATCACCCAAATAAATTAAGATCGAGGTCCGTGAACGAAATCAGGTGCAGCAAAGGTAGTTATTTCGAACTGGTACAAGAAGAATAGCAGTTGTAAATCGTGACCCCTAAAAGTATGAAGATCGTGGTTATCTCAAACTTTCTAAACGAATGTTACTTCTTCTCAAGAGTTTGTTAATCCTAATATAAAAATACAGGTTTTGGATCCTCTAGAGTTCTAAAATAACTCTACAAGGTAGAGTTTGAGCATATCAACCATTGATTGAAAAATCAATGGTTCATATATTATCTTTTTAAAATTCCCCCTATTTTTTCTCATCAATATGAGCCCTTGATTTTAAAATGTATGATTTAGATACAACTCTACCTTGTAGAGTTTTATTAAAACTCTAGAGGATCCGAACTCAAAAATACAATATACAGTATCACCAAATTTACCTTAAAAATCTTCAAGTCCATATTAAAATTTCTACATCCGACACCGGCCACACTTATCCGACCTATCTTCTCCCGCCGCATCACCAACGAAGATAATTTGATCTCCTACCTACTACGGATTACGGGATTAGTAAACCTCCAAGGTATTAGGTATAGCTAAAGTTGGTTGACTTCTCCAAATAAAATTAGAATTTTTTAATGGATGCTCCACCAATAATGTAACGGCAAGTTTCTTCATCCCCCATAATATTTGACATGTGAAATATATAACACCAATTTGACTACTAGTGAGTCTAGTCTAGTGGAGTCCCTCTTGTCAACCCCTCCTTCCCTCAGGTGTGGTTGACATGGATAGTTGATCTTTGGTCTTAGGAAACATTCCATGATAAGTTTTTCTATGGCCCCACTTATCACAAACTAGTATAATAAAATTCTGATTTTTATTTAATTCATTTTTTAATAACATGGGTTAAAGACTCTTCTAATTTTTTGTCCTCTTCTACTTTCTTTATAATTGATTGTTTTAGAGAAATATTTTCCTCCTGGGTGGCCATTATTATTCTTTGTAAAATTTATTAATTAATATATAAATAAATTAATTAAATAAGCTATTCAGATTAGGAGGGAAAAACTGAAAAAGAAGCTGGCTTTCCTATATATTGGTCTTTATGTTCATTATTAATGTATGGAAGGATATATGTTCTTCTAAAGTCATAAGCTTTAGTGCCTTTGTGGGGTTGGTGACTATGTTTTCTCTCTCATACTCATGAAATTTATAATATTTTCTTCATTGCTGATGTTTGATAGCTACAATATAACTTTAATTATGGTTATTTAATTAGGGTATCAACCAATAATTATTTGTTAATACAAAGTGGCTTTAAAGTACTAATTACTACCCGTCAAAAAAAAAAAAGTACTAATTACTAACATATAAATACAATAATACAGTAATACTATAAGTTTAGATCAAACAGTTTGGCCAAGTATTTGGTGGAACATTGCATAACTAGTTATAACTCTTCAGTACGGAGTAGAACCTAGCGTAAAAAATATGCATGGATAGGGCTAAAACATGTTAATTTGGTTGTTTCCGCTGACTCAGTTAGGCCAGGTCATATCGTTTATGGTGGTTGGCTCGGGTCATATCGGCCAGGTAGCCAGGTCATATCGTTTATGGTGGGTTGGCTCGGGTCATATCGGCTATGGTGGGTCGTGTTATTACGAGTTTACGACCCATGATTCAGATGAAGCCGATTGTCACGAAATACGTACACATCTAGGACCAATGATTGTCCCCAAATGCCATCACCACCACTTCTTCCAGGGACGAAGCCAGGACATGACTGTACAGGGGGTGGGGTCAAAACTTTCTAATGGCTACAAGTTATACTTATGATTTAGTGATTTCCGTTTATTAAAAAGTACTCCTTACATATTAAAATTGCATAGGTAATAATATTTCTATGGAAACTAAATGTATAAAATTTAAATACTTAAAAGTGTCAACGTACCAATAAATAATTACAGTAGAACTCGGCGCTCTTTCAAATCTCGAAATACATCCAAATGTGATTTTCTAGTAAAACTCCTTGCATTGTCTTTTTCAATGTTGATAAGCATACAATTCAGAAATATTCATCTTCCATTTTGTTGCGGAGTGTTGTTTTGATGACATTCATCGCCGAGAAAGCCCTTTTGGCACTTACAGTAGAAACCGGAAGAGTCAACAATATCTCCACCAATATAAAATTACATGGATATATGTTTACTTTTCCAGTATCCACCAACAAGATACTTAGATCAGATATTAACAATTTCCCAAGACTTGGATGCCGAATCAACTAAACCTCATAATGGCACAGTTCCATTCTTAATGCTCCCTTTTCGACATATGTGAAATCTTTAGGATAAAACTTATTCACAAGATCAGAAATGTTATCAATATTGAAAAACTTGCCAACATCTCTAGGCTCTAAAGCACAACTAAGAGTTACACAGCTATATAGATTTTTCATTAAACCTATTGTTTAGCTCTTGAAGTTGCACATCAATTGCAACATAAAAGATATTGACTCGATAGTGATTTCCAATTATGAACTGATCATGTTGATGATGAGCACGGCCTCCCCTTTCAATAAAAAGAGGATTCATATATGGAATATCCATGCTGCGACATTCACTGAAAGAGGCCACCTCCAGCAAAAGAGAATCCCACCCACTATCTCTCAGTTTTTGCAAAAATATCTTTGAACTTTGAACAAGATGCACAAAATATCAATAATAGTCGGATGTTTGGCCATGATGATCAACTGCATAATTATAACAAAAAGTATATTACTAAACCACAACCCAAAATCTCAAAAATTCTACACCTTTGAGCTCCATGACATTCTGGTCAACTAAAGCTCGATCTAGAATGAAATTGGTTTGACATCTTTTACTTAATTCCATGAATGATTGAGTTTAAAGCACCCTTGATTACATTAATAATTTAATAGTGTGCTTAAATCTTATACATGTAAAGATTAATCAAATGCATCACACACAACCCAACAAAACAATACAAACCTACATGAGTACACAGAGCAAAAAAGTATCACTACTCACAGTTGGGTTTTGAGACATCAAAATTAGAACGGGATGACATAAACCTGAAAAGGATGCACATTTATGCTCCTCTTCTTCCTAATCTATCTTCTATTTAAATTATCATTTTAAATTTTGATTAACTATTATGTTGATGATTTAAATTGATTTGGGTTTGATTATGGATATTAAATTGTGGGTTTTAATGTTTGAATCTTGATTACTGAAAGTATTCATGAAGTTTATAATTTTCAGATTTGTTTTCAACATTAAATCATTGATTTTTATGGTTTTTATGAATTTTAATGTTTAATTAGGGTTAGAATTTCAAATAAACTCATATGATTAATTGATTAGCATAATTAGATGTTGATTTTAGTTATGATCACCAATATGAAATCTTAGATTCGTTTATGATCATTAAAGTTTTAGTTTTTAATGGTTTTATAAATGAAATTAATTAAGTTCATGCTAAGGTTTTATGTAATTAATTAGAATGATTATCTACATTAATAACGATTAATTTATATTTAATTCAAACAATTTAAAACCTAATAATTGATGAGCGAAATTTATGTCACTCTAAACCTTTTTTTTCTTATCATTTTCATCTTGTTTTTGTTTTTATTTCCTCTTTTATTTTATGATTTTACTTATAATTTTTACTTTTATTTTTATTCTCAATAATTCTTAGTTTAGATCGTTTTCCCTTAGTTTTATTTCGTTTTTATTCGTTATTTTAATTTTGTAGGAACTTGGACGAATTCAAAGGAAAAGAAGGGAATTTAAGCATGTGGCGCGCCTGCAACAAATTGTAAGCGCCCGCACCTGTTCATAAAAGAGTTTTCAGAAGAAATCACATTTGCATAATGGTGCGCCTGCACAGAATTCTGCCCGCCCACACAAGACGGGAAGTATCTCTATAAATTATTTTTCAGAAGCTACTGTTTGTAGACAAATTTGAGGTTTTACAGCTGTAGGGTTTTTTTTTTTTGAATTTGTACTTTGTACTTTGCTTTTCGTAAAATTGTATATGTTGTATTTTTGAATTTCGAAATGCAAGTTAGGGGAATTTGATGAACCCCGATTAGGACTCATCAAACACCTAAACTTTGTACGGTTTATCGAAGAGAAAAACTTGTAGTTTTGACTTGGTTTTTTACAACCCAACCCGATCCAAGGGATCCAAAATCTAGAGTTGACCTAATGACGTCAACTGGTTTTGAACATTTGAAATATCAAAACTCAATATATAAAAGTCTACGTAAAGACCCCTACGACTTTCAAATATTGAACTTTGACGGAGTCGCCACTAAACAAGGGTCCCACTTGGAAGGACCAAATTTGACTCTCTTTTTGGACAAGGCTTTGAATCTTGAAACCGAATGTGTGAGATTCGGGTACGGGAAGGAACCACTTATTTTTGTAGGCTTTAGAAATACATTCGAATACAAGACAAGGATTGTTTTGCGAAATCCTAATCATGTCACTAGGTTAGTTGAATCATGCATTTTAGAATCATTGAAATTGTTACTTATACGTGGTCACTTTGCTTTAAAGTTAATTCAAGGAATTTAAGGCCGGTTTGTCCAAAAATTATCTTTGTTAAGCGTGATGTAACCTTTTGTATTTTGTTGTATTTAGCACGTTGAGTGATGAATGCAATAAACAAGTAAAGCATCATCACAAGTAGAAAAGGAATTATTGAAATGCGTACAACACCGTTTAGGTGCAAAACCATATCGCCTTGAAAATGGCAATTAAAGGGTGCGATATTGAAATTGCAATCATAGTAATAGTAAGAGAAATAGTAATAGCAATCATCACTTAAGTAAATTAAGCGGATAAAGGTGCATTATTGAAATTGCGATATTGAAATAGCACTATTTTATTTGAAATCCGAATGCCAAGCAACTTTGTAATAATAAGTGTGCCCGACACGGATTCAATTCTCTAAAAATCTTAACTTTAGATAAGTTGCTCATCTTGAAGTTTCATTGATTTTGGACAATGAAATAGAACTTGAACTTGAGATAGAACTTGAACTTGAAAAGGGAGGTTCAATATCAAAGATTAAGAGGATTCATGCTAGAAAAATCTCATCTTTAACATACTCCATGATTTGAAATGTTCTATTATAAAGAGAATTTGCTCTCATTTAAACATCATTGAATTTGAACATTGAATTTTGTATTATGAACTTGAATGTTCATAGGTTCTAGTTTAGAAAAGGGATTACTCTTTTCATAAACATCCTTGAACTTTTGAAAAGTTTTGGATTTTGTAAAATTGTATGATGATTGGTGTAAAGAGAAAATCTTTCAAGAGTGAAAGTTCCTCATTTTACTAATCATTTTTGAAAATAAAGCGTGAAACTTGCATTTGAATATTGAAATGGTGCTTGGAAAATCATTTGAGAGGGATTTCAAGAATGAAATCTTCCCAAATATTGCACATTTGTATCTCTTTCCTAGTTTGTCATGAGTATGAATTCAAACACAAACATCATTGGAGTTTGGATCTTGGATTAAAAAGATAGAAGATTAGAATAGAGCATAGTAATTTAGAATAGGGATTCGGATTATCTTGTTAGGGTTAGGTTATGAACTCCGATTTGAACTCCCAATTGTTCTTGATATTAGGAAAATTGTAGGATTTTTGAAGTTTTGAAGATTGAATTGTGTTTTGTATTGATTTGTGTTGAGAGGAAATTTATGGATTACGACCTTGTATTAAGAATTACTCCTCTAATTTTTGGGGGAAATCGAGGGTTTATATAGGAGATTAACCTGCTACAGGACAAAGCAGGGTGGCGCCGGGGCTGTGCCCAGCAGAAGCCACGTGGCAGAAGCCGCCAAAAGAAGGACGATGACACCGTCCTTCTTGCACTGGAGGATTCGTACCTTTGTACGATTTTGGAATGTAGCGAATGCTTGGTGGCTAAGGCAAGAATTTGTGACTAAAAACCCACCTTTTGAACTCGGAATTTGTATTTGGAATCGGTTTTACGGGACGGGGCCCGGCAATCTCGGCTTTGTGGGTCGGCGCGTGTTTTTGGATTGCTTAATGGCATTATGATTGGAAATGGCCTTGTAAAACCAATGGAAAGGCCCATTGAGTGAGATTGTATTTGGATTTTGAACTTGACTTTTAGAAATTGAATTTTGTACCGAGTTCCGAAATGGGAACGGGCTCGGGAGTTGGATTTTGGATATTGGATTTTAGAACATATCTTTAGCAATTGGGACTTCCCGTCAGTTTTGGTGCGCCCGCACCCAGTTTTGGTGCGCCCGGACCATGCTCCGTAGGCAAAATGGAGTTTCTCTTGTGCGCCCTCAAACGCCTCAATGCCCCGGAGGCATGCGTCCGCACCTTTATCGTGTTTTTAGTTCTGGCATTTCCTCATGTTCATCGGTGCGCCCACACCTTTATGGTGCGCCCGAACCAACGTCCGGATTTCTTTACTTTCTAACTTACTTTGTCCTTTTTATGAAAGGGTATAAATACTTCATTTTCCCCAATTTTTGGGGTATCCTATTATTATTCTAATTTTCAGAATTCTTAGAAGTTTTAGAGAGAGAAACACTTAGCCTTAGGTTTATTGCATTTGAAGACCAATTCCAAGTGTAGAATTCTTTGAAGCTTCTAGTAAATTTCTTTCTCCTATAATCTTACTCTTTCAATATTGCTCTTCAATTTTGTTCACATTGTTACTGTTGTTGATCTCCTTCACACTAAGAAAACCCCAAAAATATGTTTGTTAGATTTTGTTTATTTCAATTTTGTTTTTGATTAATTATCATGATTCATTGTTTGATTTCAATACTTAGCTTGCTTTCTATTTCTATGGATGTAGAGTAATTTCTTTCTAGGGGTAGGGGTGAAGCTTGGTTAGTAATTGGGGAATTAGAAGGAAACTCATGCTAAGGTTTTGATAAAATTGTGATGTGTTGATTTGGATTTCCATGTCTAGCTTGATTATTAGTAGTTGCAAATGTTAGGATAATGGGTTGATTGGAGTGCTTGTTGATAGTTTTTCAAGAAATTGAGAATTAGTGAGAGTATATGGGCTAGCTTGTTGATTATGGAGTCTTTCTAGTTTTAAGGTGATGAAAAAGCATGCCATCGAGATTAGATGACTAGTGCAATTTATCCGAAAGGTGTTATTTGCTTTATTTGAGGTTTCCTCCCTTTGATTCATATCCTTGCAAGTTTAGTATGCTAATCTTTTGCCTATTCCCAATGAAACCATGTCATTCCCCAATCCCCTAGTTGATTTCCTAATTGATCTTTCATTCAATAGTTATTAAACATTTTAGCTTGTTTGGTGAATCCCATCTCTCTCGTTCTAACTAGCTTGTTCCTTATTTTGCTAAACTCAATCCAATACTGTTCTCTTGGGACGATCCCTATACTTTCCACTATTGTTAATATAGTCGGTCGGTTTAGGACTCTATAAATTTTGTTTGATCAAGTGGTTAGTGTTTAACGACATGAAAATATCTTATCAAAATGGCGTCGTTGCCGGGGACAATGGTTAATTTTTGAGTTTATCTTGCTTTTCGAGTCTAGTCTTAGTTTTAGTTTAGTTTTCCTTCTTATTTTAATTTTGCTAGTCATTGCTAACGGTTTCTTCCTAGTTGTTATACGCAAGCTCGCGGTAGGACTCTCCATCGACCTCTCCTCCCTTTTAATCACGAGATTGAGAGGACCTTGACAAGTTTGAGGAGGGTTAGAATTCAATTCATTAGTCCAAACCGATATCGATTTGAAGTATTGCAAGAGATTTCTTTCGACCAAGAAACTTCAAGTCCTACTAGTGCTACTTTCGAGATTATGGCGTTACCAGTCAGGAATTTGGGTATTCCGGGAGCTTTTGAGGTTACTTGTGGTATCCAACCTCCTACCACAAACTCCAACAACTTCGAAATATGCCCGACTTTTATTTCTCTTATGCAAAGCCACCCGTTTTGTGGCAAGTCGAATGAGTCACCGCATGAACACCTAAAGAAATTCGATCATTATTGTGATACAATCAAGTATAACGGTGTTACATCGGAGTACGTTGCCCATAAGTTGTTCTGATTCTCTTTGCCAGGGAGAGCTAGTGATTGGCTTGACAAGGAGGTCGATCTAAATTCACTAAAGACATGGAATGAAGTGACAAGTACTTTCCTTAGCCAATTATTATACTCTCATGGCAAGACGGTCGAGTACCGGCATAAGATTCAATCCTTTTAACAAAAGCGGGATGAGTCCTTGTTCGAGGCTTGGGACCGCTTCAAGGAGTATCAAAGGGAGTTCCCACACAACGGGGTGCAAAAGTGGCTTCTTATCCAAAATTTTTACTTGGGGCTTAGCCCGACATCAAAGACTAGTCTTGATGCCGGAGCGGGTGAGCCAATTATGAATAGCACGGAAGACCACATAGAGGAAATCATTGAAGATGTGGTGCGAAACTATCAAGCATGGCACGTTGGTACTAGAAGCTACAACAATGAAGGTAGGGGCCGCAATGAAGATGGTAAAGGTTCGACTTATTCTTTAGAGCAAGCCAATATAATTGAGAAACTTACCTCAAGACTTGAGAAGCTTGAGAGGTCCATCCCAACCACCATCTCCATCGGCCACCCTTCTAACCAAAGGGAAGGGCAAGGTAAGTGCCTACAAAATCATGCCTCCTAATTCAAAATATTATGATGTTTGTGGTGGATATGATCATTTTCCTACTATGTGCCTATTGTTACAAAATGTCTCTTATGTTGAACATGATACTTTTTATGAGAATGATTTCGATGTTGAGTATGCCAATGCTTTAAATGAAAGAACTAGGTATGATGGACCCCCAAATCCTAGGTTTGATAGAAAACCAACTCCTAGAGGTCCCCCTAATAATGCCAATGCTTATCATGAATCAAACTACCAAGGCCAAGGCCAAGGAGGTGGGTATGATTACCAAAATCGGGGTAATTATAGGGGGCAAGGCTATCAAAGCCAAGCTTCCTATGGCCAACCCTATGGTTATGGTAATCAATCCCATTATAACCAAGGTGGTTATAGCCCAACCCACCAAGGTGGAGGGGGCTTTAATTTTGGTCATGGGCTTTATAGAGGGAATTGTTAGGTTATGATACATATGACAATTCATAAATCATGCGGAAAAAACCATAAAGCCAGGAAAGCATATTATTTACACATAATCATTTAGCATAGTTTAGATGCATACACTTTGTTGCGTGCCTTCCCTAGCTGCGCCCGAACCGAACAAGAACAAGTCTTTAGGACTCCAAATGTCGTCCCTCCGTAGATAGTCCACAGCACGTCCGGATCCGCCTTATGCTTGACCAACTAGAATCGCCCTTAAGGTACTTAGAATTTTCGGCTAATGTAGGCAATTATATGACTGAATTTTTGCTCTCAAAACTCACTTTGAATACTTGAATCGTGTATACAAATAATGACCCTAGGCCCTTATTTATAGAGGTATGGAAAATGAATTGTAATCCTACTAGGATGTGGACTTGTTAATTAGAACTTTATTAGGACTCTAAATAACAAAGCAAATCTAATAGGATTAGGATTTTAATCTTCGCACGAATCCTAATAGGATTAGGATTTCCCGCACACGCATCGTACAAGCCGTGCACCCGCGCAGGCCTTGCGGCCCACGACAAGCGTACAGCCCATGTGCGGTGCTGCGCGCGCGCGCCCTTGGCTGGGCCTGGCCTTGCGCTGGGCCTGGTCGAGGCGTGTGTTGCTGCGTGCGGCTCGCTGGGCGATGGCCTGGCTTCGTGCTGGGCCTTCGTCTAGCGGGCCTCGTCCGATGCTAATTCGTACGATACGCTTCCGATTAAATTCCCGATTCCGGAATTCATTTCCGATACGAACAACATTTAATATTTCCGATTCCGGAATTAATTTCCGTTTCGAACAAATATTTAATATTTCCGTTTCCGGAATTATTTTTCGATTCCGATAATATTTCCGATTCTGACAATATTTCCGTTTCCGGCAATATTTCCGATTCCGGCAATATTTCCATTTCCGATAATATTTTCCGATACGTACCATGTTTCCGTTTCCGGCAACATCTACGACTTGGATAATATTTATATTTCCGATACGATCCATATTTCCGTTTCCGGCAATATCATCGTTTCCGGAGTATTCATTTCTTGCCTGTGACGATCTCAGCTCCCACTGAAACCAAGATCCGTCGATTCCGAATATCCATCGATGGAGTATTTAATGCCATTAAATACTTGATCCGTTTACGTACTATTTGTGTGACCCTATGGGTTCAGTCAAGAGTAAGCTGTGGATTAATATCATTAATTCCACTTGAACTGAAGCGGCCTCTAGCTAGGCATTCAGCTCACTTGATCTCACTGAATTATTAACTTGTTAATTAATACTGAACCGTACTTATTAGGCTTAACATAGAATGCATACTTGGACCAAGGGCATTATTTCCTTCAGTCTCCCACTTGTCCTTAGGCACAAGTGTGCATTTCCTAATTCCTTTGTCGCTCGATGCTTGCTCTTGAACATAAGGTAAGAGTTGTCATCCTTATTATGTCCAGAGGTATTCCTCGGTTTCAGAGTTCAACTGATCAAATAAACAGATAATCATAGCCTATGATTCATCCGAGCACAGCCATGCATTTCACAGTTTCTAGCTCTCCGAGTGGCCTTGTACAACTTTTAAGCATCTCATCCCGTTTTATGGGAGGACAATCCCAATCTTGCGATCTTGAGATTAGACTTCGTTTGATAGGTGATTACCTGAGCGTTGCCTTTATAGCCTACTTTTACGGTGCGACGGTTGGTCAACGTCAAAGCAACCAGTTCTCAAACAAGTAATCTCAAATCACTCAAGTATTGAGGATTTAGTGTCTAATAATTTTAATGAAATTTACTTATGACAGATTTTCATCTCTTACAGTAAAGTTTCATAGGTCTTGTCCGATACTAGTCTTCCCAAAGTAAGTATCTATGCAAATGATTATGACATTGCCATGTCCACATAGTTCAAGAAACAGAACTACTAGTCATCTTGCATTCTAATCGTCTAACGTTTTCTATGCGTCCAATTTTATAGAAAACTCCGACCAGGGACCATTCTCAACTTTTGACATTCAAGTTCACTTGATAGACATTTCTTAGTCACAGGACTGGTCCTGAAAGTCTATCTTGAATATTTCGTCAAATTGAAGGGACTCATCATTTAATACTAAACCAAGATTAAATGGAATATGAAAATACATTTCATATATGATAAACGTTCAACCCCAATGTTTTACAACCATGGGCCTTAAACCCATCTTTAAAACAGTTCATGGAATTTCAAAGCTATGTTTGATTTCCAGTGCTACAATGTGAGTGTTGCTTCTCACTTGTTGCATAGGTTTAGTTATCATGCTTTGCCAATCTTAATATCCTTTTCATCGAATGATTTTCGAGATATGATGATAAGATCTTTTGAGTTTGTTTATTATGTGATCTAGTCTTTCTTACTTAAATAGTGGTTCTACGCATTTTGCAATGAAGAACCATCAAGGTAGCAGACATGTGATCCACCCAAGTTCAATGAAGAACTCTTTAATATAAACAACTCTATTTTATTGCTTCTTAGGCAATAAGTACTTTTACTTCAACTGTATAGGTTGCTAGTGATGCTTTGTTTGGATTTACTTATCCAAGCAGTTCACAGATATGCGAAAGACTTTCCAACTATATCTTAGAACTTAGAAATTTAATTTCCCACGCAACAACTCATGGTCTCCAATCCATGTTGCCATTTCAAATCACGATGCTCTATGGCTCGTCTTTGTCAATGGTTAACTCCATAGGGTCTTGCTTGATCCTTTGCCAGTGTTTATGCGTGTAGCATCAATATTTAGCACATCTTTATTTCCTTGAATCAAGAAATATTCCTATGTACCCTTTTAAGTACCATAAGTATTCTTGATCTCAATCTAGTTGATCTTTACTTAGATCAATAGAGATTGGTATATGTCCGTCATGCTTAAAGTCATACGATACATTTTTGGCGATCCTCATATTATATCATACATGATAAATTCTTTTGCAGAATAATTCTCAATTGAATTGTATTCATGTAACTTTAGCTCATTCAATTTCAGTAGATACTGAATCCAGCTAAATTCTTTGACATATAATATAGGTTAAGAATCTCACTTAGATCATTTGATGTTTTAACTTAGTAAATGCTTATACATAGTTCAAACATTCTTTTACTTAGATTTATTCACATGGGTCGAATATCTCCAATGGAGTATTTCGTGTTTGATTTAGTAAATGCCATTACTTAATCCAAAACATTAATATAAGATCTTTGTAAATAGATCTTAATACCCAGTATGTACTAAGTTTCGCCTTGGTGAATAATTTCAAATCTAAGTCATTAGCATTTGAATGTTATTTTACAATAGAGAGATATGTGTGTGATACTCACAGGACCAATTAAGTTTTTATGTACTCCCACTAAACTTCTTATATATCTATAAGAATCATGTACATTTTATGAAACTAAAATACTTATTAGCTTCACTAAAATACATTTCTAATTCCCAATTGCTTGCTTAAATCTGTACTTAGATTTTATAAACTAGCTTTTCTTTTCAAGCATTTATTTGGATCCACAAATCCTATGACATACCATGTACATAGTTTCTTCCAACATTTGACCGAGGAAGATATTTTGTCATCCAATTGCCATATGTACCAATATGCAATCATTGCTTGAATTATAGACTTAAGCATTACGATTTTGCATGAGGTTTCAACACAATCCACATCGTGAATTTGCTTGTAACCTTTAGCAACTAATCTAGCTTTGTGTGTGAACACAATTTCATGTTTGGTGGTTTTTATCCTTAAAACAAACTTTGCAACCAATAGGTGTGAAACTATTCTTGCAAATCAACAAAATTTCAATTTTGTCATCAAAACATTGAGTATGTTTTATGGCCTCTAACCATTTAAAACATTTGAGTCTATATATGGCCTCTAACCATTTTAGGGAATCTGGGTTTCGTCATAGCTTTCTTACAAGTCACAAACTCATTAATCTACATGATAATAGTTTGACTGCAAGTTGTAGGTTTCTTCACTATCTAATAGAAGAATTGCATAATTTCAGTGACCTGAACTCCATGTTTCTTCACTATCTAATAGAAGAATCTCATAGTTTCATTGACTTGAACTCTATGCCTACAAGGGTATAGAACATCAAACAACAGAATATCAATAGCCACTTAAAATTCCTTTGAATATTCTGTTCTCCTTGAAGCACTTGTAAAGTCTTCTAAGAGATGTCTATTCTTTAAAGCCACTTCTAAAGTCCTTAAAGAATACGTGTTCGGATTTTCTAAAGAACTTCGAAAAGCCTCCGGAATGTCCGTTTATGTTTGTTGTTCGCCTCGAAGACTTTCGAGGTCTATTTTCTCCCACTTGTCATTTTGGAAACGAATCTCCAAAAGGACATTATTTCGAGCAAACAAACATTATGTTCTCAAAAATTCGTGGTAGAAACAATACCCTTGTGTCTCATTTGAATAAATCACAATAAAACATATATCTATACTTGGGCCTTAGTTTGTCGAATGACAAACACTAAGCTCCCACTGAGTTTTGCAACTCTCTAGATATATTTTATGAAAAGATATCCTGAAATTACTTTTCAATAGCTTTGACGAATTTGGTTTAGTTTGGTGGTAGTTGAGCATTTTATTTTAGAAATTATAGGAAAAGTCCTTATGATTCATCATTAATCGAATCAAGTACTAATTGACTTCGATTATTCCAACTAAGATATGCCATATCTTATGGACCTAGATTGTGAAATTACAACACACAACCATTGATGATCATATTTGGTCTCAAGTAATCATCAACATGATCTAACCTAGATCTTTATGATTTCTTGCCAGGTGGATTTTATACTTCTGAATCTTGGAACTACCCAAACAGATTCAACTTATATCACATTTGAGTCAATAAACCTATATTCACTCAAATCCATGTGAAATAATAAAGTCATAAAATCTTTCTTTAGCTTTGAACTCTATTGTCTAGGCGTTCTAACAATAGTTCATATCTTTTGTTACTTTCAACAAGTAAGACTAGTCGTCTTAAATTGATCTAGAAATCAATGAACTTTCAAAAGTCCATTAAAATAGAGCTTTTGAATGTTAACTTGTTGATATGGTCTAAGAAACAATGCCAAAGATTAGTGGAACTCAAATCAAGGGTTTGATTTGAACCTAGTAAAGTTTTTATTTTTAAAGAGTTGTTTGTTTTAATCAAGCATATTGACTCAACCCGTAAATGACCATTTCATTCAAATAAACAAACAAACATTGTTTTTGTTCTTCTGAATGTGAGTCTTTCTGTGTTTGAAACAGAAATTTAGGTATGCTGATTATGGAACAAAATATCCATTAAGTTCCAGCCTTTGAAAGGACTTAAAACAAACTAGATGACCCTACAACTAATGTAGCATTGCCATGCTTCATTTCCCACTTGTAGGTCATTAGTGTAGCCTAGCTTCCATTGTTTGAGTTATTACCGAAGTAAGAACCTCAAGCGGTATATGATACCAAGGAAGTTTGATTGCTAGGTCGCTTCTCTTTAAACATAAACTTATAGGTAGAAACGGAATCATAAATTCCTTTCATTTGTTCCTTGTTTTCCTATTTCTTGTACCCTTTCTTATAGTCTTAAGAATTGAATTCTATAGTGTTGACTTTTATACTTTGTTAGACATGTCCGATGTCATTCCAACAGAGTTCTTACCATTTTATTTATGTTGAATATTCTGTTTCAACTAGATGATCTTACCAGAAGCTTCTAAAGTTCTCTAAGCATCAATCTTATTCGACTGTCTAGGGACTAGACTCATTCGAGAATTAAATGGACAAAGATATTAGGTTGTTAACCATTGGTAAAGTTGAGTGTTTAAACTCAATGCTTTATGATCTCAAAACTACATTGTATTTTGAATTCACAAGCACCAATCGGTTTGCCATTCGACTTTGATACTCGAAAACAACCATAAAAGTCGCTAAAAGAAACGTACATTTTAAATCGCTCATTTTCTCTCATTTCCGTGAATCGTTCTTGAATTCACTACCAATCGAGGAAATTTACTGTTACCTTTCTAAAAGGATTTATTGCAGTGCAAGATATTTAATTATAAACAATAATTAGAACATACATTGAAGCATGCAAAGTCTAAACATTTATCATGAATAATAACTTGAAAATGAAAGCAATCATGCAATTTAAACAAGTCATTAGCATTTTATTCGAATTATGTGTTCCGGCAGGTGTGAATAAAATGATTCCAAGACCCTAAAACCATTGAAGAATTAAGCACAGTTTGTCGACTCAATTCTAAAACATTTTAGGTAAGCAAAAGCCTTTTGCTAATAGTCTAGAAACTATTCTTGGTTGATAGGTACGTCTAAGAACTTATTAGGTAAACCTATCGATTTTGCCACGACATAAAAGGACTCCTTACTTATATCGTTGAGTTTCACCAAAACTAACTTGTACTCACAATTATTTGTGTACCTTGCCCCTTTAGGACCAATAAGTAACACCTCGCTGAGCGAAAACTATTACTAGATTGATGTAAAGGATATCCAAGCAAGTGTATATTTTGGCATGGCACCTTATAACTCAATTTTTAAGTTTGGAACTTAAGGCTCTTACTATGTTGGTTAGATTCTAAGTGAACTAAAATCCTTAATCATGCAACATAATCAAGCCGCGATCTCATGCATAATTAAGACATATTTAAAGCAATAAATAACTTAAAACATGCATAAGATAAATGATCTAGTATGGCCCGACTTCATCTTGAAGCTTTAACTTAAAGGTCCGTCTTGAAAATCTCCGTGGGAGGCACCATTTTCTTCAAATAGGATAAGCTATAATTAAAACTAATTACAACTATTTGATGGTACGCAGACCATATTTGAATTGAAAAACAACTTTGGTACTTTAGACCAATTACATTCAAATTAATGGTACGCAGACCATATTTTCTATCCTATTTGGGCCATACTAGTCACTTCATAACCTGCAAAACATTACATATACAATATATACCATTCACCCATTCATTATCATGAATGGCCCACATAGTTGGTTAGTAAAACACATTATGCATCACATAAACATTTGCAGCAATTAATTAAGGGCACCAATAATCTACAAATTATTCAGTCCTTATTAATTCTAATCAAGTTGTTTTAACCTTAAGGATTTGTAGACTTAATCAAGAGTTTATGACTAAAGAGGGCTCCCACTTAAACCAATAAATTCATATGCTTTACTAATTTTAAACATAAAAATGTGTTTCTAGTCTAACCGGAAACAAATTTAATTCAAATTTAAAGCTCATATAAATTTATGATTGAATCCAAAAAGTTTAATTTAATTTCAGTCGTATTTAAATTAATTCATGATTTTAATTTTAGTAAAATAATTAGAATAAATAAAATTTATTATAATTACAATATTCAAAATTAAAATCCAAGGAAATAATTTAAATTATTAATTTTAAAATTAATTAAAATTACGTAAACTGAAAATTTCAAATTAAAATTTCAAAACGATCTAATCGCAACGCAACAATCCCACGCAACGCACGCCCATGGGCCACACGCACACAGCCATCGCTGGCCATGTGCGCGCAGCCCATGCGCTGCGTTGCATCGCTGCTGCTCACCATCGCAAGGCATCAATCGAACACGCGAGCTGGTGCTCGCTGCGCGCGCCAGCGCTCGATGCACGCGAGCCATCGCTCGCTGCGCTCGCTTGCCAGCGCTCGATCCATGCGAGCCATCGCTCGCTGCGCGCCTGCCTTTCCCGCACGCGAGCTTGCGCTCATCGCACGAGGCAGCAGTATGCGAGCTGGCGCTCGCTGCGCGCGAGCCATCGACGCTGTGCGTAGCGCTTGTGGCACGCGAGCTTGCGCTCGCTGCGCGCGAGGCTCCGCATGCTTGCGCGAGGTAGTGCGCGTTGTGGCGCAGCACGCTTGCTGCCCACACGCGACTGCTCGTGCCTTGCTCTCGCCCATGCCCACACGCCCATGGCTCACAGCCCACGACACAAGGCAGGGCTGCTGCCTTGTGCTCGTGCACCATGCCCTTGCTCGCTGCATTCGTACCGCATGGGCGACGAGCTCCCTTGCTCGTCGTCGCATGCCCGCACTATACAACACCTTCTAAGGGTAACACGTAACGTCCATTGCTTTGTGCGTACAAGTTATATGAGCGAGTCGCATAAAATTAAAAATTTATATTCAAAATTAATGACAAATTAATAAATAATATTAATTTCATAATTTTAGGGCGAAAAATCGAAAATTTATTATTTAATTGATTTCCGATTAACATGGATTCAAGTCTAGGTCATAAAAATTTAAAATTTAACTTAAATTTACAATTTTTATGGTGGTTTTTAATCATAGGTATCTAATTAAATTATAACTAATTATGAAAATCAAATTAATTCTAAATTATTCCAATTTTCAACAAATTAATCATAATTACAAATTAGATTGCATAATTAACAAGGCTAGGCATTCAAACTTGTTAAACATATACAGTAGGTCAATCAAAAATTCAAGATTTATCAACAAGAATCGCAAATATTTAATTTAACATCTTAAATTTACGAAATTTTGCATTCGAAAAACTAAAACCTCCGAAAAGTCATAGTTAGGCTTCGAATTTGAGAATTCTGGGTTCGGCCGAAAAACATTTTTTTGTCAAAATTTTAGAATGCCTTTTACATGCGGAATTGACACAAAAATCACTCGATTTGGATGAGTAACGAAGAAACTGCCGAAAAACTGCGTACGTATAATTAAATAAACGCAATTTGCAATTAATTAACAATTACGAAAATTAATCACCCCTTTTAATTCTTGCAAATTTGTAATATTTAACCATGTTTATGCAATTTAGATTATGAAAATAATAAGAGGCTCGTGATACCACTGATAGGTTATGATACATATGACAATTCATAAATCATGCGGAAAAAACCATAAAGCCAGGAAAGCATATTATTTACACATAATCATTTAGCATAGTTTAGATGCATACACTTTGTTGCGTGCCTTCCCTAGCTGCGCCCGAACCGAACAAGAACAAGTCTTTAGGACTCCAAATGTCGTCCCTCCGTAGATAGTCCACAGCACGTCCGGATCCGCCTTAAGCTTGACCAACTAGAATCGCCCTTAAGGTACTTAGAATTTTCGGCTAATGTAGGCAATTATATGACTGAATTTTTGCTCTCAAAAATCACTTTGAATACTTGAATCGTGTATACAAATAATGACCCTAGGCCCTTATTTATAGAGGTATGGAAAAGGAATTGTAATCCTACTAGGATGTGGATTTGTTAATTAGAACTTTATTAGGACTCTAAATAACAAAGCAAATCTAATAGGATTAGGATTTTAATCTTCGCACGAATCCTAATAGGATTAGGATTTCCCGCACACGCATCGTACAAGCCGTGCACCCGCGCAGGCCTTGCGGCCCACGACAAGCGCACAGCCCATGTGCGGTGTTGCGCGCACGCGCCCTAGGCTGGGCCTGGCCTTGCGCTGGGCCTGGTCGAGGCGTGCGTTGCTGCGTGCGGCTCGCTGGGCGATGCCCTGGCTTCGTGCTGGGCCTTCATCTAGCGGGCCTCGTTCGATGCTAATTCGTACGATACGCTTGCGATTAAATTCCCGATTCCGGAATTCATTTCCGATACGAACAACATTTAATATTTCCGATTCCGGAATTAATTTCCGTTTCGAACAAATATTTAATATTTCCGTTTCCGGAATTATTTTCCGATTCCGATAATATTTCCGATTCTGACAATATTTCCGTTTCCGGCAATATTTCCGATTCCGGCAATATTTCCATTTCCGATAATATTTTCCGATACGTACCATGTTTCCGTTTCCGGCAACATCTACGACTTGGATAATATTTATATTTCCGATACGATCCATATTTCCGTTTCCGGCAATATCATCGTTTCCGGAGTATTCATTTCTTGCCTGTGACGATCTCAGCTCCCACTGAAACCAAGATCCGTCGATTCTGAATATCCATAGATGGAGTATTTAATGCCATTAAATACTTGATCCGTTTACGTACTATTTGTGTGAGCCTACGGGTTCAGTCAAGAGTAAGCTGTGGATTAATATCATTAATTCCACTTGAACTGAAGCGGCCTCTAGCTAGGCATTCAGCTCACTTGATCTCACTGAATTATTAACTTGTTAATTAATACTGAACCGTACTTATTAGACTTAACATAGAATGCATACATGAACCAAGGGCATTATTTTCTTCAGGAATTCTATCGGGGGCTTTCAAGGGAATCCGAGAAATCATTTTAACAATAATCAATTTCCTCTTCCTCCTCCAGGATTCAATGGACCTAGACCATTTGGTAATCAATTTCCTCCTACTTCATCCGGATTTAACAATGCTCCTCCACCACTCCCCTCTCCCAAGTCTAATATTGAATCTCTTATGGAGTTATTTGTGGGGGGCGCAAGCCAAGAAAAATGTGAAATTTGAGGATGGATTCAAGCAATCCAATACTCATTTAAAAATGATTGAGACCCAACTTGCTCAACTAGCTAGAACCATCAATCAAAATCAATCTTACACAAGTCTTCCACCTCAAGGTTGTGACTCTAAATTGAAAATGAATTCAATTGTGACAAGAAGTGGGAAAGTTGTAAATAATGGTGCTACGTCTAGTAATGTCTCTAAGTCAAATGGGGTTGAAAAGAGGATAGTGGAAGTCCTAGATGATGATGATTTTGATCAAGTTGAGTCACCAAAGGATGTTGAGATGGATGATTTGAGGCCAAAGGAGGCCACTTTCCTCCAACCTCTTGTTCCTAAGCTCCCATTTCCCCAAAGATTTACTAGACAAAAGATGGATGCTTACTTTTCTAAGTTTCATGAGATGATAAGCAAGTAGCATGTCACCATCCCCTTTACGGATGCAATCAAGCAAATGCCTACCTACTCTAGATTTATTAAGGAAATATTGAGTGGAAAGAGGGATTGTGACGTAAAGGAGAACGTGAATCTCACCGAGAGTTGTAATGCTATTATTCTTTACCAAATGCCACCCAAACTCAAGGATGCAGGTAGTTTTTCCATCCCATGTGCTATTAAGAAGCTTGAAATTAGCAATGCTTATGTGACTTGGGTGCTACTGTTAGTTTAATTCCTTATTCGGTGTTCACTAAGCTTGAGGTTGGTGATTTAATCCCTACCAACATTACATTGCAACTTGTCGACCGCTCGGTCAAATATCCTATTGGCAAGGTTGAGGATGTACCTTTGAGAGTTGATAAATTCGTGAACCTCGTCGACTTTGTTGTGCTGGATATTGATGAGGATGTTCATGTCCCTATTATTCTTGGTAGGCCATTCTTGGGCACGGCGGGGGCCATTATTGATGTAAATAATGGGAAATTCACTTTGAAGGCTGGGGTAGATAATTTTGTTTTTCATTTAAATCAAACCATGCATTATCCTAGTTCTACTAATGAAAAATATTTCTTGGTTGACTCTTTTGATTCCCTAGGGCATGACATGCATGAACATTTTCTCACTACTAACGATCCTCTTGAGCTTGGTATTTTGAATAGAGAAGGTTTAGGAGATGTAGGGATTGAGACGTCCAATTACAAGGAGCTATTGGATTCAACCCCACCTTGTGAACAACCCGATCAATGCTTGATTGTGCTTGATCGGGAAGAGGTTTTGGATGATATACAGAACCGAGATGGTAAGGAAGCTCCCAAGGTGGAGCTTAAACCTCTACCTTCGATCTTGAGGTACGTTTTTCTTGGACCAAATTCCTCTTATCCCGTTATTGGTTAATGCAAAGTTGGATGATGAGCAAGTTCCCAAGCTCACTCATGCCTTGAAACGTCATTAAAGTGCCTTGGGTTACATTATTGATGATTTGAAAGGTGTTATCCCGAAACTTTGTATGCATCATATTGAGCTTGAGGACAATGCCACTCCTCATCGTGAAAGGCAAAGGACGGTGTCATCCTCATCGTGAAAAGAAGGGAATTTAAGCATGTGGCACGCCTGCACCAAATTGTAAGCGCCCGCACCTGTTCATAAAAGAGTTTTCAGAAGAAATCACATTTGCATAATGGTGCGCCTGCACAGAATTCAGCGCGCCCACACAAGACGGGAAGTATCTCTATAAATTATTTTTCAGAAGCTACTGTTTGTAGACAAATTTGAGGTTTTACAGCTGTAGGGGTTTTTTTTTTTTGAATTTGTACTTTGTACTTTGCTTTTCGTAAAATTGTATATGTTGTATTTTTGAATTTCGAAATGCAAGTTAGGGGAATTGGATGAACCTCGATTAGGACTCATCAAACACCTAAACTTTGTACGGTTTATCGAAGAGAAAAACTTGTAGTTTTGACTTGGTTTTTTACAACCCAACCCGATCCAAGGGATCCAAAATCTAGAGTTGACCTAATCACGTCAACTGGTTTTGAACATTTGAAATATCAAAACTCAATATATAAAAGTCTACGTAAAGACCCCTACGACTTTCAAATATTGAACTTTGACGGAGTCGCCACCAAACATATTAAGGGTCCCACTTGGAAGGACCAAATTTGACTCTCTTTTTGGACAAGGCTTTGAATCTTGAAACCGAATGTGTGAGATTCGGGTACGGGAAGGAACCACTTATTTTTGTAGGCTTTAGAAATACTTTCGAATACAAGACAAGGATTGTTTTGCGAAATCCTAATCATGTCACTAGGTTAGTTGAATCATGCATTTTAGAATCATTGAAATTGTTACTTATACGTGGTCACTTTGCTTTAAATTTAATTCAAGGAATTTGAGGCCGCTTTGTCCAAAAATTATCTTTGTTAAGCGTGATGTAACCTTTTGTATTTTGTTGTATTTAGCATGTTGAGTGATGAATGCAATAAACAAGTAAAGCATCATCACAAGTAGAAAAGGAATTATTGAAATGCGTACAACACCGTTTAGGTGCAAAACCATATCGCCTTGAAAATGGCGAGTAAAGGGTGCGATATTGAAATTGCAATCATAGTAATAGTAAGAGAAATAGTAATAGCAATCATCACTTAAGTAAATTAAGCGGATAAAGGTGCATTATTGAAATTGCGATATTGAAATAGCACTATTTTATTTGAAATCCGAATGCCAAGCAACTTTGTAATAATAAGTGTGCCCGACACGGATTCAATTCTCTAAAAATCTTAACTTTAGATAAGTTGCTCATCTTGAAGTTTCATTGATTTGGGACATTGAAATAGAACTTGAAATAGAACTTGAACTTGAGATAGAACTTGAACTTGAAAAGGGAGGTTCAATATCAAAGATTAAGAGGATTCATGCTAGAAAAATCTCACTTTAACATACTCCATGATTTGAAATGTTCTAGTATAAAGAGAATTTGCTCTCATTTAAAAATCATTGAATTTGAACATTGAATTTTGTATTATGAACTTGAATGTTCATAGGTTCTAGTTTAGAAAAGGGATTACTCTTTTCATAAACATCCTTGAACTTTTGAAAAGTTTTGGATTTTGTAAAATTGTATGATGATTGGTGTAAAGAGAAAATCTTTCAAGAGTGAAAGTTCCTCATTTTACTAATCATTTTTGAAAATAAAGCTTGAAACTTGCATTTGAATATTGAAATGGTGCTTGGAAAATCATTTGAGAGGAATTTCAAGAATGAAATCTTCCCAAATATTGCACATTTGTATCAATTTCCTAGTTTGTCATGAGTATAAACTCAAACACAAACATCATTGGAGTTTGGATCTTGGATTAAAAAGGTAGAAGATTAGAATAGAGCATAGTAATTTAGAATAGGGATTCGGATTATCTTGTTAGGGTTAGGTTATGAACTCCGATTTGAACTCCCAATTGCTCTTGATATTAGGAAAATTGTAGGATTTTTGAAGTTTTGAAGATTGAATTGTGTTTTGTATTGATTTGTGTTAAGAGGAAATTTATGGATTACGACCTTGTATTAAGAATTCCTCCTCTAATTTCTGGGCGAAATCGAGGGTTTATATAGGAGATTAACCTGCTACAGGACAAAGCAGGGTGGCGCCGGGACTGTGCCCAGCAGAAGCCACGTGGCAGAAGCCGCCAAAAGAAGGACGATGACACCGTCCTTCTTGCACTGGAGGATTCGTACCTTTGTACGATTTTGGAATGTAGCGAATGCTTGGTGGCTAAGGCAAGAATTTGTGACTAAAAACCCACCTTTTGAACTCGGAATTTGTATTTGGAATCAGTTTTACGGGACGGGGCCCAGCAATCTCGGCTTTGTGGGTCGGCGCGTGTTTTTGGATTGCTTAATGGCATTATGATTGGAAATGGCCTTGTAAAACCAATGGATAGGCCCATTGAGTGAGATTGTGTTTGGATTTTGAACTTGACTTTTAGAAATTGAATTTTGTACCGAGTTCCGAAATGGGAACGGGCTCGGGAGTTGGACTTTGGATATTGGATTTTGGAACATATCTTTAGCAATTGGGACTTCCCGTCAGTTTTGGTGCGCCCGCACCCAGTTTTGGTGCGCCCGGACCATGCTCCGTAGGCAAAATGGAGTTTCTCTTGTGCGCCCTCAAACGCCTTAATGCCTCGGAGGCATGCGTCCGCACCTTTATCGTGTTTTTAGTTCTGGCATTTCCTCATGTTCATCGGTGCGCCCACACCTTTATAGTGCGCCCGCACCAACGTCCGGATTTCCTTACTTTCTAACTTACTTTGTCCTTTTTATGAAAGGGTATAAATACTTCATTTTCCCCAATTTTTGGGGTATCCTATTATTATTCTAATTTTCAGAATTCTTAGAAGTTTTAGAGAGAGAAACACTTAGCCTTAGGTTTATTGCATTTGAAGACCAATTCCAAGTGTAGAATTCTTTGAAGCTTCTAGTAAATTTCTTTCTCCTTAATCTTACTCTTTCAATATTGCTCTTCAATTTTGTTCACATTGTTACTGTTGTTGATCTCCTTCACACTAAGAAAACCCCAAAAATATGTTTGTTAGATTTTGTTTATTTCAATTTTTTTTTGATTAATTATCATGATTCATTGTTTGATTTCAATACTTAGCTTGCTTTCTATTTCTGTGGATGTAGAGTAATTTCTTTCTAGGGGTAGGGGTGAAGCTTGGGTAGTAATTGGGGAATTAGAAGGAAACTCATGCTAAGGTTTTGATAAAATTGTGATGTGTTGATTTGGATTTCCATGTCTAGCTTGATTATTAGTAGTTGCAAATGTTAGGATAATTGGTTGATTGGAGTGCTTGTTGATAGTTTTTCAAGAAATTGAGAATTAGTGAGAGTATATGGGCTAACTTGTTGATTATGGAGTCTTTCTAGTTTTAAGGTGATGAAAAAGCATGCCATCGAGATTAGATGACTAATGCAATTTATCCGAAAGGTGTTATTTGCTTTATTTGAGGTTTCCTCCCTTTGATTCATGTCCTTGCAAGTTTAGTATGCTAATCTTTTGCCTATTCCCAATGAAACCATGTCATTCCCCAATCCCCTAGTTAATTTCCTAATTGATCTTTCATTCAATAGTTATTAAACATGTTAGCTTGTTTGGTGAATCCCATCTCTCTTGTTCTAACTAGCTTGTTCCTTATTTTGCTAAACTCAATCCAATACTGTTCTCTTGGGACGATCCCTATACTTTCCACTATAGTTAATATAGTCGGTCGGTTTAGGACTCTATAAATTTTGTTTGATCAAGTGGTTAGTGTTTAACGACATGAAAATATCTTATCAAAATGGCGTCGTTGCCGGGGACAATGGTTAATTTTTGAGTTTATCTTGCTTTTCGAGTCTAGTCTTAGTTTTAGTTTAGTTTTCCTTCTTATTTTAATTTTTCTAGCCATTGCTAACAGTTTCTTCCTAGTTGTTATATGCAAGCTCGCGGTAGGACTCGCCATCGACCTCTCCTCCCTTTTAATCACGAGATTGAGAGGACCTTGACAAGTTTGAGGAGGGTTAGAATTCAATCCATTAGGCCAAACCGATATCGATTTGAAGTATTACAAGAGATTTCTTTCGACCAAGAAACTTCAAGTCCTACTAGTCCTACTTTCGAGATTATGGCATTACCAGTCAGGAATTTGGGCATTCCGGGAGCTTTTGAGGCTACTTGTGGTATCCAACCTCCTACCACAAACTCCAACAACTTCGAAATACGCCCGACTTTTATTTCTCTTATGCAAAGACACCCGTTTTGTGGCAAGTCGAACGAGTCACCGCATGAACACCTAAAGAAATTCGATCATTATTGTGATACAATCAAGTATAAGGGTGTTACATCGGAGTACGTTCCCCATAAGTTGTTCTGATTCTCTTTGCCAGGGAGAGCTAGTGATTGGCTTGACAAGGAGGTCAATCCAAATTCACTAAAGACATGGAATGAAGTGACAAGTGCTTTCCTTAGCCAATTATTATACTCTCATGGCAAGACGGTCGAGTACCGGCATAAGATTCAATCCTTTGAACAAAAGCGGGATGAGTCCTTGTTCGAGGCTTGGGACCGCTTCAAGGAGTATCAAAGGGAGTTCCCACACAACGGGGTGCAAAAGTGGCTTCTTATCCAAAATTTTTACTTGGGGCTTAGCCCGACATCAAAGACTAGTCTTGATGCCGGAGCGGGTGAGCCAATTATGAATAGCACGGAAGACCACATAGAGGAAATCATTGAAGATGTGGTGCGAAACTATCAAGCATGGCACGTTGGTACTAGAAGCTACAACAATGAAGGTAGGGGCCGCAATGAAGATGGTAAAGGTTCGACTTATTCTTTATAGAAAGCCAATATAATTGAGAAACTTACCTCAAGACTTGAGAAGCTTGAGAGGTCCATCCCAACCACCATCTCCATCGGCAATTCCTTCTCCATCGGCCACCCTTCTAACCAAAGGGAAGGGCAAGGTAAGTGCCTACAAAATCATGCCTCCTAATTCAAAATATTGTGTGTTTGTGGTGGATATGATCATTTTCCTACTATGTGCCCATTGTTACAAAATGTCTCTTATGTTGAACATGATACTTTTTATGAGAATGATTTCGATGTTGAGTATGCCAATGCTTTAAATGAAAGAATTAAGTATGATGGACCCCCAAATCCTAGGTTTGATAGAAAATCAACTCCTAGAGGTCCCCCTAATAATGCCAATGCTTATCATGAATCAAACTACCAAGGCCAAGGCCAAGGAGGTGGGTATGATTACCAAAATCGGGGTAATTATAGGGGGCAAGGCTATCAAAGCCAAGCTTCCTATGGCCAACCCTATGGTTATGGTAATCAATCCCATTATAACCAAGGTTGTTATAGCCCAACCCACCAAGGTGGAGGGGGCTATAATTATGGTCATGGGCTTTATAGAGGGAATTCTATCGGGGGCTTTCAAGGGAATCCGAGAAATAATTTTAACAATAATCAATTTCCTCTTCCTCCTCCAGGATTCAATGGACCTAGACCATTTGGTAATCAATTTCCTCTTACTTCATCCGGATTTAACAATGCTCCTCCACCACTCCCCTCTCCCAAGTCTAATATTGAATCTCTTATGGAGTTATTTGTGGGGGGCGCAAGCCAAGAAAAATGTGGAATTTGAGGATGGATTCAAGCAATCCAATACTCATTTAAAAATGATTGAGACCCAACTTGCTCAACTAGCTAGAACCATCAATAAAAATCAATCTTACACAAGTCTTCCACCTCAAGGTTGTGACTCTAAAAAGAAAATGAATTCAATTGTGACAAGAAGTGGGAAAGTTATAAATAATGGTGCTACGTCTAGTAATGTCTCTAAGTCAAATGGGGTTGAAAAGAGGATAGTGGAAGTCCTAGATGATGATGATGTTGATCAAGTTGAGTCACCAAATGATGTTGAGATGGATGATTTGAGGCCAAAGGAGGCCACTTTCCACCAACCTCTTGTTCCTAAGCTCCCATTTCCCCAAAGATTTACTAGACAAAAGATGGATGTTTACTTTTCTAAGTTTTATGAGACGATAAGCAAGTTGCATGTCACCATCCCCTTTACGGATGCAATCAAGCAAATGCCTACCTACTCTAGATTTATTAAGGAAATATTGAGTGGAAAGAGGGATTGTGACGTAAAGGAGAACGTGAATCTCACCAAGAGTTGTAATGATATTATATATTCTTTACCAAATGCCACCCAAACTCAAGGATGCAGGTAGTTTTTCCATCCCATGTGCTATTAAGAAGCTTGAAATTAGCAATGGTTTATGTGACTTGGGTGCTAGTGTTAGTTTAATTCCTTTTTCGGTGTTCACTAAGCTTGAGGTTGGTGATTTAATCCCTACCAACATTACATTGCAACTTGTCGACCGCTCGGTCAAATATCCTATTGGCAAGGTTGAGGATGTACCTTTGAGAGTTGATAAATTCGTGATCCCCGTCGACTTTGTTGTGCTAGATATTGATGAGGATGTTCATGTCCCTATTATTCTTGGTAGGCCATTCTTGGGCACGGCGGGGGCCATTATTGATGTAAATAATGGGAAATTCATTTTGAAGGCTGGGGTAGATAATTTTGTTTTTCATTTAAATCAAACCATGCATTATCCTAGTTCTACTAATGAAAAATGTTTCTTGGTTGACTCTTTTGATTCCCTAGGGCATGACATGCATGAACATTTTCTCACTACTAACGATCCTCTTGAGCTTGCTATTTTGAATAGAGAAGGTTTAGGAGATGTAGGGATTGAGACGTCCAATTACAAGGAGCTATTGGATTCAACCCCACCTTGTGAACAACCCGAGCAATGCTTGATTATGCTTGACCGGGAAGAGGTTTTGGATGATATACAGAACCGAGATGGTAAGGAAGCTCCCAAGGTAGAGCTTAAACCTCTACCTTCGATCTTGAGGTACGTTTTTCTTGGACCAAATTCTTCTTATCCCGTTATTGGTTAATGCAAATTTGGATGATGAGCAAGTTCTCAATCTCACGCATGCCTTGAAACGTCATTAAAGTGCCTTGGGTTACATTATTGATGATTTGAAAGGTGTTATCCCGAAACTTTGTATGCATCATATTGAGCTTGAGGACAATGCCACTCCTCATCGTGAAAGGTAAAGGAAGCTTAATCCACCTATGGGTGAGGTGGTTAAGAAGGAAATAGTGAAGCTTTTGGCGACCAGGATCATCTACCCTATTTCTAATAGTAAGTGGGTGTCCCCGGTCCATGTTCTCCCAAAGAAGGGTGGGATAACGGTAATCATCAATGCACGTGGTGAACTTATCTCTACCCGGACGGTGGCCATGTAGAGAATGTGCATTGACTACCGTCAACTCAACTCTTCCACTAAGAAGGACCATTTCCCCTTGACTTTTATTTATCAAATGCTTGAGAGACTCACTAAGCATAAGTTTATTTTTCTCGATGGTTATCCCGGTTTTCCCAAATACCCATAAACCCGGAAGACCAAGAGAAAACCACTTCACTTGTCCCTATGGTACTTATGCTTATAGGAGGATTCCATTTGGGCTATGCAATGCTTCAGGAACATTTCAACGATGTATGATGAGTATTTTTGGAGATATGATTGAGGAGGAAATGAAGGTATTCATGGATGACTTCTCGGTGGGTGGTGCTTCTTATGATGAGTGCCTTCTCAATTTGGCAAAATTTCTTGAGAGATATGAGAAGGTTCACTTGGTTTTGAATTGGGAGAAGTGCCACTTCATGGTTCAAGAATTTATTTCCTTGTGCACAAGGTTTAGGTCTCGGAATTGAGGGGGAAAAGACAAAGATTGAGGTCATTGAGAAGCTAACTCCTCCGATCAATGTCAAGGGAGTTCGTTGTTTTCTTGAGAATGCAAGTTTCTATAGGAGATTTATCAAGGATTTTTCTTTGATTTCAAGGCCTTTTACTAACCTCCTTCAATATATTTTCACTTTTATAATGCTTGCCATGATGCTTTTAACAAGCTCAAGCTTTCTTTGGTCTCCACTTCTATTCTGCAAGCTCCTGATTAGTCACTTCCCTTTGAGCTTATGTGTGATGCAAGTGACTACTCTGTTGGAGGTGTTTTGGGTCAAAGGAAAAACAAGAAGATTCATGTCATTATAATATGTCCAAGACTCTTAATCAAGCTCAATCTAACCACACCACCACGGAGAAGGAGTTCCTTACCATTGTTTATGCATTTTAGAAGTTTCGCACCCACTTGGTTTGTTCAAAAACCATTGTCTACACCGATCATGCGGCCATCTGCTATCTTATGGCCAAGAAGGAGGCCAAGCCTAGGCTTATCCGATGGGTCCTTTTTCTCCAAGAATTTGACATTGATATTCGAGACATGAAAGGTGTTGAAAATGTTGTTGCCGACCACCTTTCTCGCCTTGAGCTTCGTGATGGAGATATGGATGAGGTGCCCATTGAGGATGTCATATGTGATGATGTTTTATACTTGATTGAAAGTTCTTCTTTATCTTGGTTTGCCGACCTCGTGAACTACTTGGCTTGTGGGGAGATCCCCGATGATTTCTCCACTCAACAAAGGAGGAAGTTGAAGCATGATACAAAGAAGTATATATGGGATGAGCCAATTTTGTACAAGAGAGGTGCCGATGGGCTATTGAGGAAGTGTGTTCCGAAACATTTGGTTATTAGTGTCCTTCACATGTGCCATTCCTCTCCTTGTGGAGGGCATATGGTGGGGGGGGGGATAAGACCGCTTCAAAGGTATTGAAAAGTTTGCTTTGGTGGCCCACTCTCTTCCTTGATGATTGGGCTTTTGTCAAGTCTTGTGATCATTGTCAAAGAACGGGAAATATTTCTAAAAGACATGAGATACCTCAAACTCCTGTAGGGGTTTACAGTTAAATACATAACATGATAGCGGAATAACCCCTAAGTCAGGAAGCATGTATAAAGTACAGATTAAGCATAACATACGTTTGTAGCGTGTTTTCCCCTTAGTTCAACAAACACAAAATAGAACTCCAAATGTCATTCCTTTACTTGGTTCACCGTCACGTTCAGATCCGTCTTGAGATTGATGACTTAGACCTTCTTCAAGATATTTGGTTTTTGGGAAGAACACTCTAATGGAGGCATACAGAGAATTAGGGTTCTCAAAATGCTAGGGTTTAGAATGAATTAATTAGTTAGTTGGAAAACCTTATAGCATGGATTAATATTATAACCTTAAGTTATACTAACCGGCCAAGCCACAAGGGCCTACGGTCAGCCAGCACTCGCAAGCCCACACGCGCACGCGCCATAGACGTGGGCCTTGGGCCGCGCTGTGCGCGGTGCTGCGTTGTCCATGCACACTGGCGCGCTGCTGTGCCTAGCAAGCCTTGCGCGCTTAGCTCATTGGGAAGGCAACGTTTCCTTCGCGTATTTGCGTCTAATTCCTTTCGGCTATTGTTTATCGTATTGTACGATATGATCCAATGTCATACAATATGATTATTCGTTTCGCCTAGCTTATGAATATATGCAATACGATATACGATTCTGATCCAACGTCGTATCATATATTTTTGTTTTCCGAACTAATTTCCCGAAAAGCCATTAAATGAATTTCCGATTCATTTAATTTGGTGATCTATTAAATGCCAATGGTGTGACCTTATAGATTCATTCAAATGTAAGCTGTGAGCCTAATATGGATTATAACTCACTGATCGGAAGCATTGCTCTAGCCAGTTGTTCTGATCACTTGATCTCACTGAATTAATTGTTGGTAATTAATCTGAACCTTGGTATTGGACCAATTCCCCTTGGGTGAAGGACATATTTCCTTCAGTCTCCCACTTGTCCTTTAGACAAGTGTGCATTACAATTCATTTGTCTCTTAGTGTTACTTACTGAACATAAGGTAATATCCAAGCCATCCTTATTAGGTCCAGAAGTGTTTCTCCGATTACTGAGTTCAACTTTTAAACGTTTACAGAAGGTTAAGCCTTAGGCATTCTGAGCACGGCCATGCATTTTCACAATATCTAACTCTTCGAGAGGCCTTGTACAACAACAACACCATATCCTACCAGCTATAGGAGGACCATCCCTTCTTGTAACTTATGAACAACTTACTTTGATTCATAGCTAGCCTAAGTACGGTGCGATGTTTAGCGAGCATCAAAGCGAACTAATTCTCAAACAACCAACCATAACTACTCGGGTTTTGAGGAATAGGTTCCAATCACGATTAATGAGAACGATATATGACATGAAATTAATTTCTTAAAGTGTTCTGATGGTCAATCCGATACGAATTCCAATAAGTATCTATGCAAATGACTTCCGACATCCATGTCCCATCTAGTTCAAGAAACTGAACTATAAATTAACTTGTAATCTAATCTTCATTAGTCATGGTTCGTCCAACCATTCAATGACCTAGATTAGGGATCCTTTTGGAATTCAATATTCAAGTTCACTTATGGGTGTTTCTTTGTCAAAGAATCCATCTTGACATCCCAATCGAATGTTTTGAATCACTTGGACTTCATCATTTTATACTAATCCAAGATTAAATGAAAAATGAAATATAATTTCATAAAATGCTTAAACCAAATGCTTTCCAATTTATGGGGCCTCTAACCCAAAATTAAAACATTAAATGTCTTGCAGATATGGGCCCTGTACCCAATACTTAAAACATTCATGGAACTCAAACTTCCATTTCTACATATGAGTGTTGTATCGTATTTGATGTAGAGGTTTAGTTTATCATACTTTGCTATTCTTATCATCTTTTCTATCGCAAGCCTTTCGATGTAAGATGAATTTTTTTTGAATATGTTTATAGAATGATCTAGTCTTCCATCGCTTTTAGAATGATTCTCATATTTAAAATAGAAAATCATCTAGATAGCAGACTTATAATCCACCCGAGTTCATTGAAGAACTCCAATATAAATAATTCCCTTTTATTGCTTCTCAAGAAATAATAAATTCATTTCAATAATGTAGAATTGCAAATGATGCTTCCCTTTTGGAATACTCCAACCTGTTCACAGAGATGTGGGGGATTCATGTTTTGATTGAGAACTTGGAAACTAATCATCTATCCAGTTTCACATGCATCACATATGGTTTTGAAACTATGCTACCACCTTTTAATCACGATGCTTAATTGCCCGTGTGTGTTTGTGGTTTGCCTAACAACCAGATCCAAATTTTTCTTAGGCAATGCATGTAACATCAAAACTTAAGCTCATCTTCATTTCCTCTTATCATGCATGGATTCAAGCAATGTCTCTTCAGTTTAATAGAATGATTAATGTTCTGGTAAAATATCCCTCTTTTGCTCTCAATTGTCAATTTCTAGGGTTTTTGGTTCTTTTTTTTTATACTTTCCCCCGTACCTTTCCTTCTTTCGAATTGAAATTGCGATCTTTGATGTAAATGTTTTCTTTTGGATTAGGTTAATGTGTGATATTTAGACTTTATTGTGGATTTGTAGCTGGATGGTGGATTCAATTTTAATTTAGTTGATATTCTACTTGACAGTAGATGTGTCTGTGTTGCGTGGTGCTCACATTCATCAGTGATGAACAACACTTGTAGCTAGTGTGGTTCTCAGAGCGTGGTGCTCATTTATATCCGGGCGTGGTGCCCTGGGACGCGTCCTGAAAGTCTTGCAAGCATATTGTAAATAGGAGGGTGACGACCCCCACCGTATAGAGACAGTTGGTCGTGGTGACCCCTCTCTATTCATGTTCACTTTCCCCAAATGCTAAAACTATATTTCTATGATTGAATTGTATATTTTTCCGCATTGAATTACGAATTCTCCTATGAATATCTATATTTGCATTTGAATTGTGTTATGAGAATTTTGAGAAGAGAATTATATGACTTTGGCAATGTTGTACCAATGAGTTTCCCATTAAGTTATGATATATGTGTATATATTGAGTTTCACCTTGCGACATAAACGATGGTTGGGGAAAATTTACTTCTGGAGAATATACTTGAGTTGTCTTTATGAGTAATTGTCAAATAAGCGATGAATGAGAATGATTAAGAGTATGCGAGTGATTAGATGAAAATTAGTTGTGAGCCTAATTATGTTGATGTGATTGTGAATTTAGAAATTTTGTGAGTTGGTAAGTATGGTCTGAATTTATTGCGAGAAATACTATTGTATTGTTTCCAAGATGTTGATTGAATAATAAGGATTTCTTGAAATATATTTCAAAGAAAATATAACGTTTTATCAAGTATTGTCTTTTTCTTCAAAGTATGTTTAAGAACGAAGTTGCTTTTCAAGCAAAATATAAAACTAAAACTAAAATTACTTTGAGCCACCTATCAAATGTATTTTCATGTTAGATGTGTGTACTCAGATTTCCGCTGATTTTGTTCTATGAACCTGTCCATGTGGGGGCAGAGTTAAAATGTTTTGCAGGTGGCAAGAGTCGAGTCTCAGTTCAGGTTCAAGGTTCGTAGAGTTCTTCAGGGGCCTTATATGTCCAAGGTTGGATTATGGATTCGGTAAATGTAATTAGGTTTTCTAGAGTTGTTAATGGGTTGTATAATTTATTCTTATGCTTTTGGTTTATAATTTATGGATTATATATCCCTGTTAGAGTTGTAGTTAAGTTAAGTTTGTTTGGTTTAAGGTTAAGTATGCTTAGAAGTAGCTCATTCAGTGTGGGATGTTACAGTGAGACCCTAGTGATGTTTTCGGAAACGTTATATGTTGGAATGATTTTTAATTGAAGCAGGTGAAAGAAATCTGATGTAATTCCCTAAATAATATTTTAGGTTGTCCATATTTAAGGGAAGTGCTGCCGAATTTTCTTTTAATAATTAATTAAGTCTTAATATTTAATTAGTGTTTTTAAGATAGGCTAAGCATGTGATTAAATATTCGAAGTTGTTGAGGAGTTAAGTTTGTTTAGCAGGGTTAATTGTAATTTGCAAGCAGCTCGTTAAGGGCGGGCTGTTATAGGTGGTATGAGAGCCAAGGTTGTTTCGGGGTTCACTATGATCTCCATATCATGGCAAAAACATTGGGAATATGTATATTAGACAAAATAAGAGTTAAGGAATATATTAGTAGTTTTTGGAAGGATAAACTTAGTTTATGTGATTTCAATTGAGGAATTGCGAATTAGTTGCGTAAGTATTAGTGTTAAAAAAAATGGAGTTGAAAGGCCAAGATGATCAAGTGCAATAACTTCGTGTTATGGAAATAAAAATTTGGTTCCCTTGGATATGAATATTATTGAGAAATTAGTTTGTTGGAAGGATTGAGATTTAAAGGATTAGGATTTTGGTTTAATAAGGGTTAAATGATGTAAGCTTGATGGTTATAGCATAATTTATACAATAGAAATGAAATATTGCGATGTGGTAGGGATTGCCTAGAATTGAGATTGGAGATGAGAGTTGTAAATAGAGAGTGTTGAAGTTTGAAGTATGTAAATCGATTTTTAGAAGAAAATACTCGCTTTGAAGGTTTGGTATAAGAAATAGAGTAAGGTGATACTAAGACACCCTACGTTAAGTATTTGCAGCAGAGTTGGAATAAGAATGTGTAATAGAAAAATAAAAAGTTGTTGGGATTTAATTTGAAGAATATAAACTAATGGTTCGAGGATCTCTTGAAACTGTAAGAGGTTTTAGAGAAGTTGAATGTCAAAAGTTCAACCCAAAGGATTCTAGATTTGGTTAGAACTATTAGTATTCCATTTAGGATATAGAACTCGTGGATTCTAGTTAAACGTAAATTAACTGAAGTTAGTAATTGGAAATAACGATTAGAAAGACGAGATTATTTCGTCAAATGGTCATTTGAAGGTTTAAAAGTTTTGAAATAAAAATTCTTATTTTATCAAGAAACATATGTAATGAAAGTCTTCGTGAACTTATTGGTCTTATGGTAGAAGCCATTGAGGAATAGAATTCGAATTGGAGTGTGATTTATAGTCTGTAATGCATAAGGAAGTTATGAGTTGAGGATTTAGAATCTTTGATTGTTAGTTTTCATTCGTTTACTTGTGTTGTTATATGTTTGTCCTTTGTTTGCTTATTTGAAATTCTAAGAATAAAAATCAGGTATAGGTAGATTGCGTTAAGAAGTTAAAGTCTTGGAGGTACAAGGTTTAGTGTTGAAGTTGGGAAATTATTGTTGGTTGTATTCTTGGGTACATGTTTTGCCTAAGTCCATTGTATACTTTGTTTTAAATGTACTTCTAAAATTTATACTTGAATAATTGAAAATGATTTATTTTTATTTTTATTTTTATCAAGAGTATTTAAGTTTTAAAGACATTCTCGTGGTCTGACTCTTAATAAGATTCTACTTCTTTCCATGTAATTGTAGTAGCAAGTATCCTCTATAAGCCTACCTTTATTGTTCCTTCGGCTCTTAAGATATGGTGATTTCGAATTATTTACTTCCTTGGTTTCTTTTTATCTGATAGTTATCCAAAGCATCGGTAAGTTTATTCCTTTGACAAAGTCTGACCCTATGTACTCCTTGATTATTTTATTTATTATTTATTATTTTATTTTTTACCTTTAAGATGTCTTTGATATGGTTGTTAACCCAACAAAGTCTTTTCCCTCATCAATCTGAATAATTGTCGTGAGTTAGCTTTCCCCTTGTTAATGTCGCTAAGATTCATATTCGGTTTCAACCTCGTTTTATTCTAATATAAGAAAATTATTTCAACTGGCGGTGTTCCCTTGGCTATAAACTTTAACTATCATGTTTTTAAGTTTCTATTTTGTCGATAAATATTTTCTTTTACTTTGATTCATCACCTTATGATTTGAAATTGTGATTTTTAAGGATGATAACTTTATTCAAATAACAAAAGTTTTATGTTCTAATTAGTTTCGAGGACGAAACTTATTTTAAGGGTGGTATAGTGTAATAGCCCAGATTTTAAGCAGCTCTCAATCTGCTGTTAAGTATAACTATTTTCTTGATCTCACTCTTAAAGTTGTTTGAAACAAATTTGAGTTTATGATTTAAGAATTTATTAATGATTGGATTAAGTTTGTTATACTATCTATTAAATTAGCTTAAAGAGGATCAAGCTTTAAAAAACTTTTCTTCTCTCTCAAGAAATGCTCTCGGCGCACGTTTAGGGTGTTCAGCTAACGTGAACCGTTTCGCCATTAATGGGAGGGAGGAAGAAGCTTCACTCTAACAAAACTAATCAGGAAGGTTTGCCATCTTCTTCTGGTAATCAAAATCGGTCGAATAATGCCATGAGAGGGGTTGGGGGTCTGAACTCGACCTCTGGGTTGAATTCTGGGTTTCCCCCTTCAACTGGATTTCAAGCTGCTTCTTCTATGGAGATGTTACAGGAGACAACAGCGGCACGCATAAGGAGAGTAGCTCTTTCTCTTGAACGAAGTATTGAGAATCAAGCTAGAGGGGAGGAGATTGTTGATACCTCTAATATAGATCCAAAATTCCTTCCTCATCCAAGTACTGGACCTGTCACTCGTGAGTTGCTTGAGGTGATTGCGGAGTATCAGAGAGCTTCTGGTCAGCATGCTCCAGTTAATCAGAGATTGGAGATGGAACAACCTGAGAAGCCTACGTCGTGGTCCTCTGTTGTTGCAGGGTCGAAACTTGCAGGTAAAGGAGTTCCTCTCTCTTTTATTGCTCCTGTTATTAAGGATGGAAAGAAAGTGATTAAGTTGCAACCCTCAGAATTGGATAAATTGAATGAGCACTGGCAGCAATCTATTGTGTTGTATGTTGTAGGATATACCCCTACTATAGCTTCTTTGTCTAAGTATGTTGCTGCAAATTGGTCCTATGTGAGCATGCCTAAGATTTTTCTTCATGACGATGGATATTTTGTGGTGAAATTCATGTCTATGGATGATAAGAATGCAGTGTTAGCAGATGGTCCTCACCTTTTCTTTGGCAAGGCCATGATTATTAAGCCATGGAAGGCAAACTTTGATTTCTGTGAAGAAATTCTTAGGGTGATTCCCATTTGGGTGAAGTTCCCTAATCTTCCTCTCAATTGTTGGAGTTCTGACTCGTTGAGTAGGATAGGTAGCAGCTTGGGTGTTCCTTTATTTGCTGATGCTTGCACAACTAGACAGGACAGAATCTCTTTTGCCAGGGTTTTAATCGAAATGGATGTCACTTTGGCATTGCCTGATTGTGTCTGGATAGAAGATGAGCTAGGTAAACTGATGAAACAACAGGTTGTTTATGATTGGACTCCCCCCTTTTGTAAATCCTGCAACAAGGTGGGGCATGACTGTGCTAAGACAGCTCCTGTGAAACCAAAGCAGGTTGTGAAACCAAAGAGAGTTTGGGTGCAAAAGAAGGTTCAACCAGTGAACCCTGTTACTGCTGCTGCTCAAGTTGTCACTCCTTGTAATCAAGGTCTTCCTACTCCAGACTCAAACACTGGATGGAAGGTTGTTACCAGGAAGACTCAGAGCAAGGGAGGTGGTACAGCTGTGGGAGTAGAGAACTCTTTTGCTGTGTTGGAACAAGAGTCTGATGAGGACTTATCTGATTGTGAGGGAGATGAGAATGTTGGGAATGGGGTAGTTGGTTTTGGAAAAGATCCTCCTAATCCATGAATATCTGTACTTGGAACATAAGAGGGCTTAATGAGCCTCTCAAAGCTAATGAAGTTAGGAGGTTCCTTAATAATCATAGTATTCATGTAGTAGCTTTATTAGAAACAAGAGTAAGGCTTGGAAATAAGGAGAAGGTTCAGAAGAGATTTGGGGGGGTTTGGACTTGGTTCTGCAACTATCCTCACTCTCCAAAAGGTAGAATATGGGTTGGTTGGAGGACTGCTGATGTGGACTTACAGATTCTTAGTAGTTCCTCTCAAAATGTTCATTGTTGGATCCACACTAAGGACCATAGATTTTCTTCTTTCTTTACTGCTGTTTATGGCTTGCATAGTGTAGGGCATAGGCAAGCTTTGTGGGATGAGTTGAACCATCTGAGTACTAGTAGTTCAGCTAGTCCTTGGCTGGTTGCTGGTGACTTCAATTCTATTCTTTATTCTGGGGATAGAATTAATGGAAATGCTGTGAGTAATGCAGAAACTAGGGATTTTAATCAATGTATTTCAGATTGTGACCTAAATGAACTGCATAGCACTGGATGGTTTTTTTCTTGGTCTAGCAAGGGTACAGATGACCCTAGAGTATGTAGCAGGATTGACAGGGCATTTGGAAACATGAAGTGGATGGACTCTTTTTCTGAGTTGTCTACTAAATACTTGAATCCTTCCTTATCTGATCATTCTCCTATTATCATTCCTTGCATTACTAACCCTTCTTCTGGTGGGAGACCTTTCAAATTTTTGAACTATTTAGCAGATCACTCCTCTTTTGAGAGTATTATGGGTGAGTGCTGGAATAGAGAGGATAGGGGTAGACCAATGGCTCAAATCTGGTTTAAGCTGAATAGAGTTAAGCACAAGCTAAAGGTATTACATAAGGAGGAGTTTTCTCATACAGCTGAGAAAATTGAGTATTATAGAAGTGAGTTAGACAATTTGCAAACTCAGATGAGGAGTGATAACAGTCCTCACTTGCTTAGTACTGAAAAAGAGCTTATTTGCAATCTCAGAAAGTGGTTAGCTATTGAAGAACAAGCTCTTAAGCAGAAGTCTAGGGTTCAGTGGGTTAAAGTGGGAGATTCTAACCACCAGTTCTTTTACTCTGCTATGAAAGAGAGATTCTGTATAAATAAAGTGCATCTGCTTCATGGAGATGGGGGAGTGGAGATCACTGATCTTACTGAGATTCAGTCCAAGATCATTGATTTCTATAAACAGCTTCTGGGTTCAGCTGCTTCTTCTCTGCCTGGCTTGGATGTGCCTACTATCAGAAATGGAAATGTCTTATCTTCTGATTCTAGGGCTTTGCTTTGCTTGCCTGTTACTGTAGGTTAAATTGATGATGCTTTGGCTAGCATTGACTCTTCCAAAGCCCCAGGTTTGGATGGTTTCAACTCATTCTTTTTTAAGAAAAGTTGGCCTATTATAAAACATGATATATATAGAGCAGTGATGGATTTCTTTAATTCTGGTTTTTTGTATGGCAAGTTTAACTGTACTGCAGTGACTTTGGTCCCTAAAGTCCCATGTCCTACTTCTGTTACTCAGTTTAGGCCCATTGCTTGTTGTTCTACCATGTACAAGATTATTTCTAAAATCTTGACTGCTAGGCTTCAAAGGGTGGTGTCTGAAGTGGTTTCTGAATATCAAGCTGGTTTTGTGCCAGGTAGGAACATATCTGATAACATTATTGTTGCAACTGAGCTGATTAGGGGATATAATAGGGCTCATATGTCCCCTAGGTGTATGGTTAAGGTAGATTTGAGAAAAGCATATGATTCTGTTGAATGGCCTTTTCTCTTCATGGTGTTACAGGAGCTTGGCTTCCCTGGGCAGTTCATTCAGTGGGTGCACTCCTGTGTTACTTCTGTGAGCTATTCAATTCTTGTTAATGGCAAACCTATGCTGCCTTTTCCTGCAAAGAAAGGCCTTAGACAAGGGGACCCTCTCTCTCCTTTCTTGTTTGCCATTTGCATGGAGTATCTGAGTAGATGTATGAAGAACTTGGCTATCAATCCTGATTTCAATTATCATCCTAAATGTGAGAAGATCAAGCTCACTCATCTCATGTTTGCAGATGATTTGTTGCTTTTTGCTAGAGGTGACATTATCTCCCTGCAGCTTATGTTTAAAGCTTTTTCCTGTTTTTCTCAAGCTTCTGGGTTGGAAGCTAATATGGAGAAAACTGAGATCTATTTTTCTGGTGTACCTCAGTGGGAACAAGATGCAATTATGGTTTCTCTTGGTATTTCTAAAGGCAGTCTTCCTTTTAAATACTTAGGAGTTCCACTTTCTAGTGCCAAACTTACCATTAACCAGTGTAAACCTCTCATTGATAAATTCTACTCTAGAGTTTCTTCTTGGGTTGCTAAGAAATTGTCCTATGCTGGAAGGTTACAGTTGGTGAAGGTGATCTTGTTTAGCCTTCAAACCTACTGGAGCCAAATATTTATGCTCCCTAAAAAGGTTCTCAGAGAGATAGAAAGAATTTGTAGGACCTATCTGTGGACTGGTGACACCAAAACCTCTAGGAAAGCTCCCATTGCTTGGGATTCAGTGTGTAAACCTAGAGTTGCTGGTGGGCAAAATGTGAAAAACTTCTATCTTTGGAACAAAGCTGCTATTCTGAAGCTTTTGTGGGCTTTGGCTTTCAAACCTGATGCTCTATGGGTTAAATGGGTCAATGCATACTATATCAAGGGCAAGGATTTGTTCACCATGGCTCTGCCAGGTTCTGCTTCTTGGGTTCTTAAGAAGATTTGGGGGTGTAGAGATTTGCTGGATAGGGATCCTATGTGCAAGCAACTGTTTTTTGCTACTGGTGGTTACTCTATCAAGAAGATGTACCTATGTTTGTTGGGTCAGTTTCCTAAAGTTCAGTGGAGGAGAGTGGTTTGTAATAACTTTGCTAGCCCTAAAAGTCTTTTCATTTTGTGGCTTGCTGTTCATGGGAGGCTTTCTACCAAAGACAGACTCATGCAGTGGGGCATAGCTACTGATGGTGTTTGCAGTTTATGTGGTGTTGATCCAGAATCAGTGCAGCACTTGTTCTTTCAGTGTTCTTATGCTAGACAAGTCTGGCAGAAATTCCTACAGATTCTGAATATCAATAGGAGCAGCCAAGCTTTTGATCAGGAGCTCCAATTTGCTATGAGAATGAGTAAAAAATGTACTGCTGTGAGCAAACTTCTCCTTGCTGGTTTTGCTGAAGCAGTTTATTGCCTGTGGATTCAAAGGAATCAAAGAGTCTTTGCTGGTCATGTTCAATCAGCTGAGCAAATTGTTAAAGAAATTGTGTTTAAGGTTGCTTGCAGATGTAGAGATTCAGACATTGCTTTGTTGCTGTATTAGGCCTGTTGCTGTCAGGTTCTAGTTTAGGTGGTTTTGTTTTGTTCCTGTTGGGGAACTAGTGCTCCAGTTGTTCTGGTGCTTGTAATCTTTGAGCTGTTGCTCTTTCCTTTTGGTTTATAAAATTTTTATTTGCCAAAAAAAAAAAAAAATTAGCTTAAAGAGTAATTCTCGAATTATACAACAAGTTGGAATTTTGGAAATTTTGTTTGATTAAAGTTTTTTTTATTATTCTAAATTATTATTATTGTTCTTTGAATGTGAAATTGTAAAAATTATGATTCTTGAATTTACTAAATGAACTAGTGAAATTATTTATTTATTTATTCCTTTTTTTAAAAAAAATTGAATTATGTTAGAATAATACATTGCAAAAGAGTTATTTTAATTATCCATATTAAGTGTATATATTTGAATTTTATTTTATAATTTGCTTTTGTGATCAAGCTAAGCCTAATTCCTTCCTGTTTTTTTTCTCTTGCTACGTGTCGCCTCAAAGGGGAAACCAAGTGGTTTACTCATCCTTGATGAGTCATCAAAGAAACGAAGACAATTTTTAAATCAGTTTCTACAGAAATCTCTCTCTCACTCTCTCACACACTCACGCATCTCTCTCCTTCCTCTGCCTCACCTGCGTGCCTCCCTCTCACTTCTGCCTTCTTTTTCTGTTGCCGGCACCGTTGTGGTATCGCCGTCTAACACTCCCCTCTCACCGTCTCATCTTCCCGACGCGGATGCTACGTTTATTACATTGATATATTGCCTTGTCTTTCACCCCTGTCCCCCTCCTATTTCGTCCTCTTCTTTTTGCCGCCTTCGATGGTGTCCTTGCTTGCCTTCAAGGACCAACCAATTATCCGGTAAATTGTTGAACTTATATATATATATATATATATATATATATATATATATATATATATATATATATATATATATATATATATTCAATTGACTAAAATTAAATTAAAACCCCAATTATATCAAACCCAAACTCTTTTTTTTCCTTTCTCTCTCTGATTGATTTTGGTCCGCCGCTTTTGGTCGCCGCCGCTTTGGTTATCTTGCCTCATCGTCATCGTCCCCAACCCTGTTCGTCGCTGCATGTTGTGGTTGTTGGTTGTTTGTGTCTTCGTTGCTCTACTCCTCTTCTCGACATCCCCTTCCTCCTTCGAGAATTGTCGTCTTTGGCCTCGGCACCGTTGAGGCCTATAGCTCGTCTGAGCTGCTGCCGGCACTGCTGTTGATGCTGCAACAACATCTTGTGTGTTTGCTGATCTTGTTGTATGTTGTACTTTCCTGCCTCTCATTCCTCTTAAAGGTATAACCTCATTCTCAATTCAATTGCCATCTATTTTGGTTTATCCATATTTCATTTGTAATAAATTTGATAATTCAATTCTCATTGGTTTATTTGATAGTAGGTAAATATTTCAAATGGTTTAATTAAGCAAACTCTATTGTGTGATGGAGCAATTTCAAGTTACTATTTTGGTTTCAAAAAGAATTTCTAACTTATTATACAATTAAGATTTTATAGTTTTGTGACATAGATATTGATTAGTGTTTACGAAATACTTGAATAGTTATTATCGAGCTATATAATTTCAATCACATTCTTCCCGCTTAACAAATACAATCTGATTTTATTGAAAATAAGTTGAGTCTTATGATCAATTTTAAGATAGATTTAAAAAGATTTCTAATACAATTCAACCAAGTTTCTAATACAAATCTATAGTTCTTGGAGTCTATGTGTTGGTGATTAAAGGTACACATTGTCCAACCATCTTCAATGTTTAAAAATATATTTTCTGTTTAATTGTTATGTATATGTATGAATTCTAAATTGTGATTTGGAAATTGAATCGTGTTTTGCAAATTGAATTCTGTTTTCCGAATTGAACGGTGCTTTGCAAATTTAAATCGTTATTTGAAAATTAATTGTAATGCTATTAAGAATCTTGATATGGTTAAATGAATGTTAATGGCGTTTCTAAATTCAATTGAGAAATAGTTTGAGTTTGAAATATTAGAAGAGAGCTAAGAATGTTGGTTCTAGGTATTGAATCTATCAAGAGTACTTTGGGTTGAATAATGAAAATAGATAACGACAAGGTTAATCATGAAGTATGCAAATGAGTTAAAATTGTCTAAGAAGAGGTATGCAAATAAGAGGATTATAAATGAGGATGCTAATGGTAATTCAAGTGGAGTCGAACTCAAGAGGTCATGAGGTTGCATCGAGTGTTAATAATGAATAAATCAAAAGGTTAGAATTAAGGAATTAAACTATATTGAGTATGTAACTAAAAAGTGTGTTTTAACTTATTTCTTAAAGGCGATATTTCTTTTAGAAGATATTTTATAAATTATTTTATAAAACCACTTCCAATTGAGTTTTCTAAAAAGTCAAACATATTCTTTAAATCGTGAATTACAAATTAAGAATAGTTTTAAACGTCGATCAAGATCTTTAAAGAGCATATTATTTGAACAACGATAATTGAAATATATCTTAGCGTGAACATGTTTTATTAAATGATAATGATTTTATAAAGAAAAATTGTTTTTCAATAAAGTTTCACAAAAGGATTTTGATTTAAGGAATGACCAAATGATTTTTAAGAATGTTAAATAATTTGAAAATGCGACTAAATTAAGGTGTAATTGAAACTAGTAATTCTAAAAGAAACCAATAGTTGTTTCCTTATACAACAAAGATTGTTTTAATATAAAGAGTTCAAATGTTTTCTAAAATACATTTCAGGCACACTTAGTTATAAACGAATGAATTCGGATTTGAGGAAAGTATAAGCTATTAATAATTTTAGGATCTTAAATGAATGTCACTCACGAGCAGTCAATTGTCAGCCAATGGTTTAAGAGTATGTCCAAGGATGAGTGGTGATTCTAAGTTAAGGAGAATAGTTGATAAGAGTGTTCATATCTTAACTAGATCATTACGGCTTGAGTAAGTATAAGTGCAAAGTGTCAAACAAGTCTTGAGTTGGATATTAAAATTGGGCCAAGAAGTCATATGAGAAAGAATTTGAGTTGAACTATAATGAGGAAGAAGATAATACATGAATAAGGGAATGCGCATAAGTTTTGGAAATTGTCAATTTCTAGGGTTTTGGTTCTTTTCTTTGATACTTTCCCCCGTACCTTTCCTCCTTTCTGATTGATATTGCGATCTTTGATGTAAATATTTCCTTTTGGATTAGGTTAATGTGTGATATTTAGACTTTATTGTGGATTTGTAGCTGGATGATGGATTCAATTTTAATTTAGTTGATATTCTATTTGACAGTAGTTGTGTCTGTGTTGCGTGATGCTCACATTCATCAGTGATGAACAACATTTGTAATGAGCGTGGTGCTTAGAGCGTGGTGCTCATTTATATCCGGGCGTGGTGCCCTAGGACGCGTCCTGAAAGTCTTGCAAGCATATGGTAAACAGGAGGGTGACGACCCCCATCGTATAAAGACAGTTGGTCGTGGTGACCCCTCTCTATTCATGTTCACTTTCCCCAAATGCTAAAACTATATTTCTAAGATTGAATTGTATATTTTTTCGCATTGAATTATGAATTTTCCTATGGATATCTATATTTGCATTTGAATTGTGTTATGAGAATTTTGAGAAGAGAATTATATGACTTTGGCAATGTTGTACCAATGAGTTTCCATTCAGTTATGATATATGTGTATATATTGAGTTTCACCTTGCGACATAAATGATGGTTGGGGAAAATTTACTTCTGGAGAATATACTTGAGTTGTCTTTATGAGTAATTGTCAAATAAGCTATGAATGAGAATGATTAAGAGTATGCGAGTGATTAGATGAAACTTAGTTGTGAGCCTAATTATGTTGATGTGATTGCGAATTCAGAAATTTTGTGAGTTGGTATGTAAGGTCTGAATATATTGCGAGAAATACTATTGTATTGTTTTCCAAGATGTTGATTGAATAATAAGGATTTCATGAAATATATTTCAAAGAAAATATAACGTTTTATCAAGTATTGTCTTTTTCTTCCAAGTATGTTTAAGAACGAAGTAGTTTTTCAAGAAAAATATAAAACTAAAACTAAAATTACTTTGAGCCACCTATCAAATGTATTTTCAGGTTTGATGTGTGTACTCAGATTTCCGCTGATTTTGTTCTATGAACCTGTCCCGGTGGGGGGAGGGTTAAAATGTTTTGCAGGTGGCAAGAGTCGAGTCTCAGTTCAGGTTCAAGATTCGTAGAGTTCTCTAGGGGCCTTATATGTCCAAGGTTGGATTATGGATTCGCTAAATGTAATTAGGTTTTCTAGAATTGTTAATGGGTTGTATATTTATTCTTAAGCTTTTGGTTTATACTTTATAGATTATATATTCGTGTTGGAGTTGTAGTTAAGTTAAGTTTGTTTGTTTTAAGGTTACGTGTGCTTAGAAGTATCTCATTAAGTGTGGGATGTTACAGTGAGATCCTGGTGATGTTTTGGGAAATGATATATGTTGGAATGATTTAATTGAAGCAGGTGAAAGAAATTTGACGTAATTCCCTAATTAATATTTTAGGTTGTCCATATTTAGGGGAAGTGCTGTCGAATTTTCTTTTAATAATTAATTAAGTCTTAATATTTAATTAGTGTTTTTAAGATAGGCTAAGCATGTGATTAAATATTCGAAGTTGTTGAGGAGTTAAGTTTGTTTAGCAAGGTTAATTGTAATTTGCAAGCAGCTCGTTAAGGGCGTAAATACTTGGAAGGTGTAAATATTATGTGATGCTGCTTGATGAATTTGATTCAAATATCTTTTCTTCACTTTTATGGACTTTTAAGCAATATCATTGCATATACCGAAAGTTGGCGTTTAGCCTTGTGTTGCGCATTGCTTAATTGGCATGTATGTGTAGAGGGGGGTTGCTATAGATTTTTTTTATGAAATGGTGTTCTTTGCTGTTGGGTTTGAAGGCCGTAAATACTTGGAAGGTGTAGTTATCTTAAAATCTATAGTAAGAGTGAAATCTTTTGATGGTATTGCAAGAACACGTGCTCAGTTTTTTGTGGTGTAAGTGGGGAGGTTTTGTAATTCTACTACATTTCTAATCAGATGCAACGCCTAAAATCGTTGCATTAGGCATCAAAATCTGTCGCATTACATCTAATGCGACGACAAATGACCCTTGCATCCGGTGGCGTTGTATTAGGCCTAATGCGACGATAAGTGACCTAATGCAATGGGAAATTAATACCGGTCGCATTAGATAAACATCTAATGTGACGGTCCTTAGATGGGGTGTCGCATTAGTCTTTAGCTAATGCGACGACATCTTAGCTAATGCGACGGTTATTTTAGCTAATGCGACGGATATCTACGATGGCTTAAAGAAATATTGCAACGCGTTTTAGCCTAATGCAACGGTAATTTATTGTCAAAATAAATCTGTTCAGCACCTAATGAAACGGGTTCATTTATTCATAATAATGATTAAAATTATTGTTCTAAATTAGGAAAGGATGTCAATAATAAAAGATTTTCATTGACTTAAAGAGTAATATTACAAAATTAGTGCCTATAGGACACATGCATTACAAAATAGTAGTTCACTAATTAATTTAGTGTTTTTAATGACAAAAATGCATAAAATTAAAATCCACATAAACAAATTCAACATTACTAGAAATCACAAAATGACTAAAAAACAAACAAGAGCCTCCACCGTGTCATTGCTAGATCTATATCTCTTCTCCGTTTATCTCACCATGCTCCTGCAAGTTTAAATCACGAATGAGCACAAGTTAGAGATGGTGCACTAGCTAAAACACGATAAATTAAATAATTTAATAAACTTCATGTTTATTCAAATAAAGCATGAAATTTCACAAAAAAGTAAGCAATACCTAGATACAACTTTTTTTAAATGAAAATCTCAAATCCTTAAAATGACTCCAATCAAATACAACTTATTTTTTTGGGACGGAGGAATTAGAAATTGTGTTTAAAGTTTAAACCAAGCTGAGCAGGAACAATAATACAGCGAGGGGTGTTGCATTTCTGTGATGATACACACCTTGAGGCTGCTGTTCAGATCCTGAGGCTGTTAGACAAGCATGTGTAAAACCCAATAAGTAGGGCAGAAATGTAGACAATATATGTCCAGCAAACAATTCTATGAGATGATGAATTTGTACCTCTCAATATCTGATGACTGATTTCAGACCTTAAACTTACTTCACTGAAATCCAATTCCACGCAATGTCATGCCTCTTGGTTTTACCGAGATCAAACCAAAAGTAGTTGAAAGTGATGACGAGAAACCAAAATCTAATGATGTAGCTGATATAACTTTTTATGAGAGTTAAATGTACAGGTCCCTAGTTTTTGTTACTAATCACTATTCGCAAATGGTAATTTACTACCCTTTATTAAGTTATTGGTATCAACTTTCAGCTATTAACTAAACTCTTTCACATGAACTACAAAGTAGAAGCTAACAAGGCCTTAGTATTAAGCTTTTGTTGAGTGTTAAGCCCTTCTATTACTCTTCTGTTGAGCTGCCAAGGTGTGTGGTGGGTATGCCATGAGGTGATAGCAGTGCAGGGGCAGAATACGTTGGGTGCGGGGATGCGGCTCAGATAGTGTGGGCAAAGCTAGAGGTGGGGTGGACAAAGATTAATGTAGATGCTAGCTTGTTGGGGGAGGTGGGGTCGGGGCTGGGGATTGTAGCCAGGGACAACGAGGGTGAAGTGGTGGCATGTGCCACGCATCAGTTTGCAGAGAAATGGGAGACACAGGTGGGAGAGGCAATGGCAGTGTACTGGGGTTTGCAGCTTGCCAAGGAGATGAGAATGCAGCGAGTTGTGATGGAAAGTGACTCACTGTAAGTAGTGCAGGCAGCTTGCCAAGGAGGTGATAGCAGTGCAGGGGCAGAATACTTTCCTATTCTGGTCTGACTTCTTACGTATTGTGGTTTCAGGAAGCGGAGATGCATCTTTCTGATATGGTTGTCTCCAAGGTTCTATTAGCAAAGATAGGCTTACCAATGGAGATTGTATGTTTTCAGGTTGTTAAGGATAGCAATGACATTCTTAATTCATGGTCAATGAACTTGGAGAAACTGCTTGGCCTTGTTGAGAAGAGTTGCCATCAAATACACAAGGAGACTATGATTAACTGCTTGGCCTTTTTGGCGGTTTCTAATCTACACTTGAAACTAATTGACAGCAATCATTTCCCCTTTTGCACCCTATAAACTTCCTAATAAACATTTATATTATGTTCAATTCTTCATTTAGTAACACCCAAATCCAACATTTACTAAAGGTTCTGCCAAACTACTGAAAGAAGAGTCTGAACTCTGAATACCGACCATCACTTAAAGCGAGAACTTTACAGCAGCCCATGACTGTGGGAATCCTGTGGGATACGGTTATCATTGTACTATTGTTGAATTCAGTGCATATGACTTTCTGAATGACCAAATCAGTTGCAATTTTGCTTGATGCAGTAGCTTCATCAAGCACTAGTATTTTTCAACTCTTCAATAATGCACGTCCTATGCAGAATAGTTGCCACTGTCCCATGCACCGGTTTCTACCATCTTTTAGAATTGTAAGACACTTAATTTAAGTTCAAAGCAATATAATAGAGGAAACCTGCTTAATTCTTTGTTTCTTACCTAAGGCATCTAGACTCTCAGGTTTTTCTCGGACAACCTCCATTAGTTGACATTTTTCAAGAACCTTTATGCATTCAGAGCATCATGTTTCAGTGTGGGAAAACAAGCTAAGAGACCAGTATTAACGTGCTTTGTTAATCATACTATGATGAATGTAACACATAAGTATGAGTGTTAGGTGTAGGTACATATTCAAGTGCGTGAAACAAACCAAATTTCAAAATTACACTAGAACCCTGACCTAGAATTGGACATGGGAATTAGGACACAATAGTACATGATAGAAGCTTTAATTAACCAATGGTAAATGAGAATGAAAAACCATAAATCTGAACGTGACATCAGTTGCAGGATAGGAGTTAAATATTTGATTATGCATACCCCACTCACCCTCCCCCATTTAGACAGGTTTGAACAAGTTGTCAATCATTTTAACCTGGTGGAGATTAAGTTCTTACTGATGTGTTGCCGTGAAATCAACAGATATTGCGTGTAGCTACCAACCTACGAACAAAGTCAACAAACAACATCTGCTATGTATATAAGTCTAGTATGAATTTCAAGTTATACAGCCATGTCCCATGTGTTTCAACGTGTTTTTTACATTCAATTGAAGAGGGATACCATGAATACTAATAATATCAACCTTAAAGGTAATGCTCGTTACCTAAGATCATCTAGCTGAATGCACATGAACGTAATAAGCCCCTGTCCGAGTCACCCCCTTGATCTGCCTTTCCTTTTATTCATCCTGCAAAATTTTAGCTTGCCACTAATTAGTACCAAACAAGTTATTAAATTGTTAGTAATCTTTGATAACAATATGATAAGAGATCATTAGATTGAACCAAAACTCAAAAATTATGAAACCAAACACAAAAGAAATTAGTTAACAATCAAAACCTACTTTTAACTCGCTCCAGAAAACATGTGGTTGATTTCTACCTAATTTCAAAACTACTTCCCACTTATTATTTCCTTTCAAAATATACTAATGACCCCCAAAAGGCTTTTGAGTATCCATATACCAACTGCACTAATGATCAAATAAAACAAAATCCCAGTATCTCCAGTATGCGTGAAATTCATCGAGAATTAGACCTCTCAAGCTATCAATACAAATATGAGATTACAAGTATATAATTACATGTGAATTAACAATTAAAAGCATGCGAAAGATATCCTGATTAACTTGATTGAACTTGAATAATGAAAAATCTTGAAAAGCAATCTAGTAGTATTATTCTTTTCTGCTAATGAATAATATGTATACATGTTACAAGAAAATGACAACTATATGCACAACTAACAAAGCACCAAAACTAATTGGAAGCTGCAAAAACGAATTATTGCAACAAAAAAATTACCTGAAGCAAAAAGGATAATTGGAACCCTAACATAGTGATAATTAAAAAAAAATTGTAGATGAAAAGAAAGGAGTGAAAATTCCTCAATTATATATGGTATTTAGTAACTCAGTCATAAACACATAATAAGATGTGGGAAATGTAAATAATTGCACACGTGAAAATTAGGGATAAATAGAAGCTGTAAAATGAAAAACTACACAAATTTTCAGAAGAAAGAGGGAAAATCAAGCTAAAATTTAGAGCCATGTGAAAAAAACATCATAATCCATACTCCGTATGTATTATCCAAACACCATCGAATCAAATTTCAACCACACTAAACTCATCGAATCTCAACCACACTCATCGAATTTTTGAACATTGAATCAATAACATCAATGAACCCATCACCCAAATTGAATCAATAAAACCGACGACCCCATCACCCAAATTGAATCAATAATAAAGTAAAGAAAATTATAAGAGAAAACTTACAGAAGAAAGAGCGTGAAATTAAAGAAGATATGGAATTCAGATAGAACTACCACACGAAGATTTAATTGATGGGAGAATGAAGAATCTTGACAACTCTAAGACAAATAAAATCTCTAAAACCCTAGCTTAGAATAGGGAAAGAGAGGGTGAGGGCTTGAGGGGGAAAAATGCGTGGTCACGTGAAGAAGGCTGGACGGAATTTTCTAAGGACTGGTGAAATAAAGTGAAAAGTTAGAGTGATGTTGCATCAATTACATATATTTCAACGATTCAGAAATTACCGTCACATCACCTTACCTATTGCGACGGTTCTAAGAGGACCATTGCATTATCCAGCTAATGCGACGACTTTAGAAATGGTCGTCGCATAAGCCTATTTTGCACCGTTGAATTTGATCGAAAATGTAGTAGTGTAAGATTGTTGTAGAAATTTCCCTTTAATGGCAAGTGCTAAGTGAGCCCTTGTGTAATTATGTAGGTAAGTAACGGTGAGGCAAAATAATGTTATGCCTAATGGCCATTTCAAGAAGCACTGGCAGAACTATGTCAAGACTTGGTTCAATCGTCCCTCTCATAAAACTAGAAGAAAAGTAGGTAAGTTTACCTTCTCTTACACCATTATGCGTATAACATATTGCAAGCAGGTTCCGTGCCACATCCCTGCACGCCCACGACCCACATGATAAATACTTTTAAGCAAAAGTTACATGAGCTATGTGGGAAACGGAAGTGGTGTAGGCCTTTGAGGCAACATTCATGTACTATTTTTTCCTGTATATAAAGACTAGCTAAATGAAGATTTTTTGTCAGAATTACATGATTTCATATATATTGATGATGTTTAGGTGTAAGATCAGTTGATTGTTATCATGGTTCAATGGGCTTGTTTTATTTTATCATTCTTTACATGATTTCAGAAACTACATTTTGCAAGTCTTCAAGTTTTAGAAAGTCTAGCAGAAGTAATAGTATGCTTGAATTAGTTAACTTATAATTTCATGGACATTTATTTCCTATTTTGGTTCTTTGACATCAATTTGCAAGATTGGGAAGTGGGTTTGGTCATGAGAAGAAATTTATATGTTCTGTTGAGATCATAACAGAAAATGAGAAACTTTTCATTTTGGTAGATGAGAAGTCAAGAGTAAAGGAGGCTAAAAAACATGATGCCTCCATGATGATATATAGCCTTGTAGAATCTAGCGTCTCATCATCGTGGTGAGAAAATTCTTGTATGCGTATGGTCGATTCTCTTGCTGGATTTAAGTGGAGGAAATGGAAGAAAGTTCCTGTTGTGGAGGAAATGGAGAAAAGTGCATGCTTTTCATGTATGCATTTGTGATGGAGTGGTCCACCAAGAACCCACCCCCACAACAATAATAAAAATGTCGAAGCCTCAATCCCAAGTATCCCCGTCCTCCAAAGATCTTCTGTATTATGGAGTTACACACATGAGACATGTACTTCCATATTCCCTTCTCCTAAGGGACTACTATAATTATTATAAGGGACTACTATAATAATAATTCAAGTATGAAAAGTACTTTATTAAGTATTATGTTTACTACTCACTCTATACTATAACAATTATGTGCTAGGAGATAGATAGATGATGGCAAGTTCAAATGAAAATAAGCGTGAATAATGTGACGACTTAAATTCTCTCTCTCTCTCTCTCTCTCTCTCTCTCTATATATATATATATATATATATATATATATATATATATATACATATATATATATATATATATATATATATATATAGGTAATTAAGTAGGGTAATTTGTTCTTGCATGTTTAAACACCATGCTTTCATATACTCGGTCAGTTGCTTTGACATCGAGTTGGTGAATTCAGTTATTGCATATTTTATCAGTTTTGTGAATTTAATTTGGTTTTTAATTCATTTATTGCTTCTTTTCTATTCATTTTTTTGTGTAGATTTTAATTTTAGTGTAGGTAAATGGGTTTGTAGTCACATTTACTATTGTGAGATTTGCCGATAAAGTTTTCACCTTTTCTATAATAGTATGGAGTGATGGTTTAATTTTACATTTTAGTAAATTTTATTACAGGAACAAAGCAGCTATAGTGCAAATAGGGGAGTACATAAGATGTTAGAGAAGATCAAGTCCCCAAATTGGTGTCTGAAACCAGCTGTTTCGAAAGTCATTGTGGTGAACTTCCTTAGTTCCTTGCACTGAGCGCGTTCGATACAATAAGCCGGTCATTGGTACTTCCGGGGCGATCCCTCATCTCGTTAGTGTAGTCCTGGACACGGAGAAATATCTAGCTCGCAAGCGAGGAAAGACTAGCTTATAGCACTTTACAATCTCTCTATATCACCAGCAAACGTTGCCTTGGTTGTATCACAAGGTGTTATGTTGTACTAAAGCTCTATGTATTTTACCTCCTTTTTTTTTATTAAATTCCTCTTTACCTTGTAATGTGTATATGAAATTTCACTTCATAACGTTTACATAGATTAACATAGAGTATTTGGATACTAATTGGTGCAAAGTAGCTACTCCTAGCCATACTGCACGCAACGCGCGCGGCCAGACTACTAGTAACAATAATAATTTAAATAAAAACAATAAAAATAAATATACCATTAAATAATAACAATAATAATAATTTATGTTGGTTTAAATTAAATTAAATTGAATTAAACTGAATTTAACCGAATTGGAATTTCTCCGAAATTCAACCAAAAATAATGGACCTTTGTGTTTTTTTTTGAAGGTAAAATTAGTTCATTAATGAAAAGGTCATACAACATCTACAATTAAAATCAAAACTAACAAAAACAAAACAATTTAGATCAAACAAAATTCTAATCCGGCAAAACCACGAGCGTAGAGGATGAGATCTGACAATGATGAAAACTGTAATACCTCGTATTTTTCTGTATTTTATAAATATATTTTATTATATTTATAAAGTATTTTTATGATTTTTAGAATTTAAAACGCATTTAAATGTATTTTATTTAATTATAATATTAAACGAATTTAATATTTCATGTTGGGAATTTAATTGGGTTTCAAAAGTTAAACGATTTTTAAATGAATCTAACCCAATTCAATTCCAAGTTCAAGTCCAAACAAATTAAACAAGCTCATCCTATGTTTAATGAAGCCCGAAAGGGAATCCTAAAGCCTAGCCCATCTTTGAGTTTCCTAAGCCTATAAATATAGGTGCTCACTCTTAAAAGCGCTCCCTATTATTCATTAAACCTAAAAGTAAAACCCTAACCCTAAATTCTTCTTTCTTTCGTCGAACTTATGTTTGGCCGTTTTTCTCCTACTTCCGTTCGTTTTCAGAAAAAGGTATCTTCTTCAAAGTTGTAGATCTCGAAAAGATATTGAACTTTGCCTCAAGAATCGATCGATTCCGAGTTATATATTAGACGTTATGAGCGTTCTAAAATCCTGCTGCAGTATTTCAATTTTCACTTTTCTCTCCTCTCTCTTTTGCTCGTGCACACACAGCCTCTTGCTGCTTGTGCCTCGTACTTTCGTGCACGCAACCCTCACCCCTCTCCTTGTTGCTTGCTGCCCTCGTGCCTTCGTGCACGCAGCCACTCGCCTCACACACTCTTGCTCCCTCTCGCAGCCTGTGCACTCGTCGTGCCCTGCTGCTGCTATGATATTGTTGTTGTTGTGTGCGCTGCTCTCGCCCAGCCACACGCCCAGCCCTCGCCCCTCTTGGGCGCGGCTCGCGCCCCAGCCGCGCCCCTCGTCCCTCTCGTGCCGCACTGCTGCCTTGCTCTTGTTCCTTCGTCCGCGCGCGCGCACACACGAAGTGTGTGTGTGTGTGTGTGTTCTTGCCTGTGCATTCAATTCTTTCGCCCAATCACAATTAATTCGTGGTTGTTCCGTGCTGTAGGCCGGATTGGTATAATTCTCTTCTTCCTTTCCTATTCTATTTCGATTTCGTATTTAACTTATATTATTATTATTGGTTTTGACTAATTAAAATGCTGGGATCGGTTATGAACACCGAATTTTGAGGATTTGTATGTTTGAATTATTGAATAATGTTTTGAATTGAAATATTATAATTTTCAGATTTGAAGTATATATTAAAGCTTCAATTTTTATTAGTTTTAATGGTATTAATTACAAACTATGATTGGAGTTTTAATCTAAGCCTTCTGGGCGATTGATTAGCATAATTAGATGATGAATTTAATTATGATAATCAATTATATTTTTCAGAATATTGTAAAGACTTAAAACGTCGACTTTTAATGGTTTTATACATGAAAATAAATTAATTTCATGCTAGGGTTTTAAACGATGGATTGAGACTATTATTTTATTAATGAACGATTAAGTTCTAATTAATTCAAGTGTTTTAAAACTAAACAAAGTTGCTGGAAATTTAGTAAACATGGATAATAATTAAGTTTCTCCATTGTGTTTATAGGAGTTGATTTCTAGTAAGTTGTGATTCACACAGTGGTCCCCGTACTTAGGTATTCCAGGTACGTACAAGTCTAGGGCGACCACATTATTTGTCAAGGGACATTACATGATTGTTATTGATGTGAATTATATTATGTGAACTTGGTGGATTCATATTTGTTTTGGTGAACGATCATGTGGATTATTATATTGGAATTATTGATTTATTGGTTGAACAAGCATGTTGGGACTATTGTGAGTATGGATTTCATTGTTAATCATGTTGTTCAATATTTATGCATGTATGGTTTGTTTCACATGCAAGGGATGGATTATTTATTTGTATGCTATTGTACGGGATGTCTAGCATACTTTGAACCAATTATTCGTACTTCGTTGTACTATTTATTTTACCACATGTGAAGGGTTAGCTCACGTAAGCCACCGCACATGTAGGGTTCAGTTGGGAATATTTTGTATCAAATGACTTAGGATTTGTCGTGCAAGGACACAACCCTCATGTTAATGGGCATGATGTGGAATCTCACTTTCGTAAGGAGGAACATGGTAGTAATTTCACAAGTGTCTTGCTTTGTTGATCACACGTCCTAAGGCATTAAAATAAGATTATTTTGGTTGTCATTTATTAATTGTATGTGCATACGTTGTTGAGTCTTGAGTTCACCTTTAATAAAATATTAATAAACGTAAAGTGCAACCAGAACAAGCATCAAAACTCTTGGAACGTATATACCTTGAGTATGAACAATGGGGGGAGTCTTGCCGGAAAGCTCGTACTCCTACTAATGATACAAGAAGTTTTTTCATTCATATTATGCGCAGGAATTCCGTCGGTATGGCCCGACACTCGGTATGGCCCGATTTTATTATTTATTATTTGGTGTATGGTTGGCTCCCATCACCTTTACTTTATGGAATATTCTTTTGGCCCGTTCGAAGCTTATTCTAATTAAATTGTGAGTCAAGAGTCGAGTCTTGTATTCATGATTGGTTGTTAATTATTATATGGCTTTTGTACGATGATTAGTACTTAGTGAGTGATGCATGTTTTAGTTTCCTTTCACTCTATTCTTGTAAGTACTCAGCTTTTGCTGACTACGTGTTTTGTGTGTTTTGGTCATGGCCTTTGCCTTAATGACCCTATGATGATCTATCATTTGCACTTGCGTTTGATGGGGAGTAGAATAATATAGCAGGTTGGTTGATCGGAATCATGTGGCTTGGGATGATCGAGAGAGTTGCATGTTTTCGTATTTTGAACTATTTAATTATACTTTAATTATGTTTGAAATGTTTGAACTATTAACACTTTGGTTTTTTGGGCCGTTATGGTTCCAAATTGTAGGAGGCCTCAATATTTCATTTATTATGTTTTTAAAAGTTAGTTGACATTAATTTCCGCAGCGTAATTCTGGTAATAGCCTTAACCGTTATCACGGTGGCAGTAATACTTTAGTAATTCCTTTATTTTAAGTTGGAAAATGGATTAATAAAAGTAAGGAATTATTAGGGTGTTACAAAGTGGTATACTAAAGCTTAGTTTCATTCCTTCTTTGTAGTAAGCAATACTACAAATTGGTAAATGGAGACTAATGCTTCTTTGTAGTAATTCATACTACAAAGTGGTATTTGCGGAACTTTAGGATTTTTAAATATTATTTTCCTAAAGTCAAAACGTATTATTTTGAGTACTCAATAATTTAAAGGTCAAATACCAATTATTTTGTGTCGTTGAAATGAGTTGAAAAGTTTGGATTATTATTTAATTTAATTAATTTTTCCGAATTCTTTTTTTTATTCGAAATTTTCGAATTAAATTCGAATTATTTTTATTATCTTCGGATTTTCTCTTATTTAAATATCCGAATTTATTTTATTTATTTATTTATTTATTCGAATCTTTTTCGAATTTATATATTTTTTTTATTTAATTTTCGGATTCTTTTTTTAAAACTTTTCCGAAATTAATTTATTTAATTAATTAATAATTCTTATTAATTTTCGATTTTAATTTTAATAATTTCAACTAAGTTAGGAGTTATTTCTTAATTAATTTCGAAAATTAATATTATTTCCAAGTGAGGAATGGGTAGATTAAGAAGGGCTTATTAGTTTAAGTATGCATTTTATATGATAATGTGATTTATTAATTGCCATGTTGTGAGGGGGTCGGAAAAGCACGAGGCTAATGCGTGACCTCGTCCCTCGTGGGTGTGACGTTTCTTTTTGTCAAATCAAGTATAATTGGATTTCCTGTGAGTTTACACCCAATTGACTAATATAGGAGTCGCCATTCAGTTTTTAACGACAATGAGAAAAACTGACAAAACCCGGTTATCGTGACATAAAGGGAGTGCAATTATGTTTGACCACGACGGCCATAGGTTCCCTTGTGATCCCTGGTGTGGGGATCTCTCAACATACACCCGCAAGGTAGAGATTGAGGGTTCGGGGGACTGTAACTACCGAGAGGAGTACTCGCTCGTCGATAACTCCAGAGGCAGGATATCCTTACTAGCTCAGCATAAATAATTAAGGGGACATGTGTTAACTATTAAACTAATCTGAGTTGATTTTAACAATATGCAACACATAATTCTAGATCGATCGCGATTATCTGATTTAGATTGTTTTAAGGGACCTAGCATGATAATCCAATTTCCCAAAATATTATCTTTATTAGGCGTGATAGAACAATCAGATTTAATTAGTTTAACAGTTTATAAAAGGGCGAGGAAAGCAATTAAATCATGCGAAGGGACACATTACGACGCACCCTTGAGAGGTGCGTCACGGTTCTCAGAAAACTAACCACTTTGACTTTGCTATTTCTCCTTTTATTTAACGAATCTCAAGTTACGCGACAGGATACGTTATGTTCGATTTTTGGATCGATTGCGACAGAACGCGTGATCAATTTCGCAGCGTGAGGCTTAGGCTTAGGGGTTGGAGTCAATACTCAGAATATGAATTGTGTGTTGTGTTCACGTCGAATTTGGGGCTGTATTTATAGGGAAGAGTTCGTGGAAAGATAGAATTGTAGAGCTCTAATCCAAGAATAATTAGGAAAGAACACGTCCCAGGTATTTTCAGCGCCCAGGGCTGGGCGTTAAAGATTTCGGCGCCCAGCTCTGGGCGTTGAAAATGGGATCCAGGAAATTTCAGCGCCCAGGGCTGGGCGTTGAAAATGATTTTTGGACCGAGTTCTTTGTCAGATTTGGACTCTTAGAATCCGGAGTGTTTGAGACTTATCCGAGTCTTTTAGTGCGTATTAACTTTATGACGGAATGCGTCTGGGCCCGTTACGAATCTAGGTTCGTTAGGATTTTAATTAATACGTAACTCTTATTTTCGAATTATACTAGGAATAGGATTCCTCTTGCAAATTCTATCTCTTTTAGGATTTATGTTGGAGTGCAACACCTAATTCTGACAGGTTTCTATCTTTTATGACTTGCCACTTTTAACAACTACCTATTATGGCAGTTACTATTTTTAGCAGGTTTCTATAAATAGCAGGTTCGGGTGAAAAGGGTAATCGAGATTCGTTATTTTATAGGAGATGCGTTGCCAAGTGGAGATTTATGTTCTCATCATCGAACCTTCCCTTTCGGGAATGGGGACAAAGTAGGTGTCTATAGTTAGTCCCCACTTTGACTGAGTCTCGGGATGAGACGATGGTCAAAGTACTGGACGGAGTGCGTCACACAAGCCATAGTGTATGTGACTTGTTTTGCGAGGGCCTCACGAGCCCCCGAGTGATAACATTTGACTTAAGGGTCATCACTTGAAGTGTCGACATATCCCTCACGTGTCATTGGGATTTGTCAACGGATAGTATAGAAACTCCCTCACTTTGTCATTGGAAGTATCTAAAGATGCGTAGAAACTCCCTCACTTTGTCATTGGAAGTAGCTACAGATGTTTTCGAAATCAAAGCTATAAAGTGTAATCGGGCCTGGCCAAGCCCAATCACGAGGTAAAATGTTTTTAAAGATTCTCATTTTCAGGGTTAGCTAAACGAGAAAACCCCCTTGTTTTTATAGGACGTAAAACGAAGGAAAATCCAGCACATCGTTCTTTTTTGGAAAAACGGAAAACCAATCCTTTAATTTTTGGAAAAAGGAAAACTACTCACATCGCTCTTTTTTGGAAAAACGGAAAACCAATCCTTTAATTTTTGGAAAAAAGGAAAACTACTCACATCATTGTTTTTTGGAAAAACGGAAAACCAATCCTTTAATTTTTGGAAAAAATGAAAACTACTCACATCGTTCTTTTTTGGAAAAACGGAAAACCAATCCTTTAATTTTTGGAAAAAGGGAAAACCAGAAAAAGTTATCGCTGCAGCGACTAAGGACCTGCGCGGTTAGTGGCGCAGACCCCGCCGGCTAAAGATGGCGAGCCTGTCCGCTAAGGGTGGACGCCTCGTCCGAAAGAAGTGGACGAATCTATTTTGAAGTTTGTTTGCTTTTTTTTTGAAAATAAGGATCTACGCGGTTTGTGACGTAGACCCCGCCGGCTAAAGACGGCGAGCCTATTTTGAATTTGAAGATTTTATTTTTCGAAAACTGAGGACCTGCGCGGTTAGTGACGCAGACCCCGCCCGCTGAAGGTGGGCGAGCCTGTTTTTGTTTTTTTTGAAGAATTTATTTTCTTTCGAGGGATGCTCGGATTTAGTTGCAACCTGAATGTGGGTTGACAACATGCTTAGACGGACCATTGTCTCGTGGTCATCATCTTTCATGGTTTTGAGCTAGTCTTTACGGCTCAATTTTGCCACTACCTGGGTCCTTGATTAGGGGACTATGTATAAGTATCAACGGCGACCTTTGTCTTGAGGTCGTAAACCGGTTTTATTTTTTGAGACATCCAAACACGGGACTTCGTACAGCGTAGTCTGGGAATATTGTTTTAAGTTTGCATAATATATATTTTCTTTCGAGCCCCCAAGCACTCGGGGTTGACGGTCATTTCTTTCCAAGAGAGGTACGTATTTTATAACGTCCTTTAATCATGTTTGGGGTCGTGCTCGTATGTGAGAGCGACCTTTATAGTGGTATGCTATTTTGACGAAGTCGTGGAGTGCAACTTCATTTTCCGGGCGACAAAGTTTATTTTCCAATAATATCCGGTTTAGCTTGGCCCGGATTAATCTTTTGACAAACAGACATTTTTTGGGAAACCAACGACTTAACAATATTTTTTGGTGTTTCGAAGAATGACCTTGATATTTATTTTGCTCATATTTGTTTTTAAAAGTGTACACATATATTCCTTGAGACGAGTCTAAGTTTCGACCAAGTTTCAACATTCATTTTCACTATTTGGGGGCTAACGGTGCTTTTGGGCTTGATCTTGATTGCAATAGGGCCTTGTGTCTACCAACACGGTTTTAAGTCCTTTCCTGTTCCGCGTTTTGTGAGATCCGGGCCTTGGGCTGCGTTTTCAGCGCCCAAGGCTAGGCGTTAATCATTTCGGCGCCCAGTCATGGGCGCTGAAAGTCTTTTCCTGGCGATTTTTGGTTTTCGGATTTCTTAACGCGTTTCCGAATGGGATCAGGATGTCACTTGATGTCTTCAGCTATATATAGGGGCTAGATACGTCCCTCTTTTCCATCACTCTCAATCTTCTTCTCTCTCGTAGTTGCTTAGTTTTAATTCCTCCTTGCTTTTGTCATGTCGATTCCTCCCTTCTCACTCCAACGAGCTGTTAGGCGTTGGCTAAGAGCCCTTACTCCTACAGAAAAGGCTTTGTTGAAAGAATACCACTTAGAGACACTTTTAGGCTTACAACAAATTAATATTGATTATAACTTTCTATATGCAGCCCTAGGCTTTTGGGATTCCGATCATCATGTTTTTGTCTTTCGGGGCAACGAAATATGTCCTTTGCCAGATGAATTTGCTGCGATCCTTGGTTATCCTACTAATGCTACTCCTGCCACCCCTGGCACCATTGAAGAGGGTAAAATAACCATAGGGGCTTTCCTAGGACTAGATGCTAACATGCTTGCTGAGATTGTTGTAGGTGATGAGGTTAATTTGGCAAAGCTTGTAAAACATCACTTTAGGCCTAGTAAAAATATGACCGAACAGAAATTGAACATTCGAGCCCTTGTATTTTGCTTGTTGAATCATTATTTGCTGTTGAATAACAATGGTGAGTTCGGTGACATAAGGTTGATCCCCTTGATTAGCCAGACGGAAAGTTGCTATACTATTATGCCGTTGGTTGTCGCCGAGACTTTGCTGAGTGCGGATGAGTTGAAGAAGAATGCCAAATCTGAATATTTTAAGGGAAGCCCCCTATTGCTGCAGGTAATCGACCTTTTCTTTGCGCACATATATGTTTTTTTTTGCGTATTTTGTACTCGTCCTGCCTGGAGCTGAGTTTCAGCGCCCTTGGCTGGGCGTTAGAATTTTCGGCGCCTGGTCCTGGGCGTTGAAACTGCGTCCCAGGTTCCGTTTTTTTTTTTTTTTTTTTTATTTGATCGTACCCGTTTTTTGCAGATTTGGCTCATGGAACGACTTAGGCTTTTAGAAACTCCTGCCGATCCTAAACATTATCGCCCTATAGCCTTGGGTAACCGAAAGTATTTGCACCTAGGCCAGGACGAGGCCGAGTGGGCTTCCTTTTTTACTCATGGTATCTGTTCTATTAAGTGGGTGGTACCGTGGTGGGGTTTGACTACTATGACGGGGGGTTCTGATGTGTCGGTTTATGTTTCTTTGTTAGGGCTATCTCGGCCCATTTATATCTTTCCTTACCGAGTCATGCGTCAATACGGCTTAAGGCAGACTATCCCCTTTTCTGATATGGTGCCACCTAAAGTAGCGGCCTTTTCACAAGCACGGGTTCAAGCATGGGCTAAGTATTATGATGGTCTCCCGCGTTGGGCCGTGGCTACAAATGGCCTTGTAGGTCTTTCTGAAAACTACAAGTTGTGGATGAGTTCCGATGATAAAGTTGTGAGGACCGAGGCTCGAAATGGGGAGCCGGATGAGCTTTTAATACCTCGTATTCGGGTTAGATATGAGGGCCGTGATTCTGCCAATCCTCGCACCCATGGTATTAAGACTGTGAAAGCTCGTCCTGATCGAAAGCGAAAGGAAGTTCCTCCCCATTCCAGTTCTAGGCCTAAGAAGATGCCTAACATGAAGGGGCCTGCCGTTGCTAAAAGAAATGCAAGCTCTCGCGGAGATCGTCGCCGGAACAATGTATGGGTTAGGAAGGCTCAGCCGCTAGTAGAAACAGTGACTAATCCAGTTGATGTCGATAATCCTTCCCCCACCATTGTCTGTGCCCTTGAGGCTGAGCGGGCTATAGCTGTTCAAACTGAGAATGTTTCTGAAGCCTTGGCGTCTTTGGAAGTTAGTGTCCAGGAGCCGGTTCTTATGGAGATTGATATAGGGGCAGCGCAGAAAACTGTGGGGGTGGACCCTGCGAACATTGCCCTCTACAAGACTTTATTTGATGATCCGGAAGAACTAGAGTAGTGTAGTTTTTGTTAGGGTGTAGGTGCCCTTTATTTATTTCAGTTGTGTTTGTTTTGTCCTTCTTAGCACTTTTGTTTTCCTTCTTATCATTTTTTAATAAAGGCGTATTTTATTTTTACTTTCTTTTTTGCTTCTCCCTTTTTTTTTTTTTTTTTTTATATATGTCTAACACTTTTGCACAATGTATATATGTTTTTTTACTTGATTGGACCGAATCCATAAATAGGATTGCCTACGTATCTTTGTTAAATATTTTTTAACTTAGAATCAGGTCGCGCGTAGTTCTGGCTAGAATAAATTCTAGGATGCCGAATTTTAATAGATATGCCCTGAGGTGGAAACATATTATTTAATTGGTAAAATGAGTGAAGTACTATCATTATTTTAGTCTGCTGTTTTTTTTTTTGCCGTAAGCCGCGTATCTGTACATAAAAATTGAATTCCATGTGTTTTTTTGTACGGCTATTTTTTCGGTACGCATGTTTGAATATGTGTTGTACCCCCCAAGTGTTCGTTATTTTTCCGTTATGTGCGGATAAAATGACGAGCACTTATGAAAAGTTTAGGCAGGCAGAGAGTTTCAACGCCCAGGATGGGGCGTCAAAGATTTCGGCGCCCAGCCCTGGGCGCTGAAAAATGATTTATGGGCGGTCGTTTTTGACGCTTTGCTTCACATGTTCTTGCATTTATTTCTTTTCTCTTTGTTTTGTGCTTTGCTTTTTACTCGTATTAAAATCAATTTTGAGGCTGTTTCGGAGGCTTTTTTGACTGTTAGCGTGAGACGCATTTTTGTCCGGATTAATTTTTTCTATTCGTGACTCGAAACGGTTTTGAGAATGGGGTTAGTGTGTGGAAGATGTGAAGATCTTTGTATAGGCTTTTGAGTGGTCTGAGGCGTGGGCTGGGAATGACGGTGTTCTATTTTATGGATGTATTTTTTTTTTGAGCAACATTTTGAATTTGATTTCCTTTTTTGATTTCTTTGGGTTGCATGGGTTAGACCCTTATGTTGTGGCAATATGATAGTATGGCTTTCTTTGGGATTTTTTTTAATGAGTTTCGATGTCACGATTTCAAGACCGAGTGCGCCTTGTTATTTGGGCCTAGAGTGGGCCGCCCCTTTGTTTTTGTATTTGCAAGTACGTTTGGTGCTCATTTAGTGTTAGAATAAAAGTTTTTTAGGAGAAATCTTACACCTTTATTAATTTGGAAAGTAAGGAAAACACACTGAAATAAAATTAACCTATATTCTAAGGGGTCTTAGGACCATCTAAAGCCTTTATTTTTTTCTATCAATCTAAAGAACTACTAGGCGCTTTTTACTAAGGTGCTCTATATGGCTCAAGCCTGGGGTTTAGTCTCGTAAAACTTTGGTCCTTCGCCGGTACTCATCTTGAATTCTATTCCTTTTGTGTTGACCCACTGACATGTCTTCACCCATCCGTTCTTGGCCTCTTCTAGTGTTGACACAGGAGAGATTAACCGGGTTGGATCGAAACCTTCATCTTGTAAAGCTAGGGTAGTCATCACAGTCTCGTCCTCCATAGGCCTCGATTCGTTGAACAATGTCCATAGAGCCTGGTTGTCCAATATTTCAGTTGTTTTGGTCTTGGTGAGGTGGGGTGCCTCATCCAAGGTGTGGCAGTCATGGAGAATTTCAAATCCGGGTTTTAGCAAGCCATCCTGAACGAAGGGTTCAGGGAAATCACAGCATGTGTGTTCTTCTCCTTCCCGAACGAACATTCCGTTAAGGGTTCTTTGATACGGGGGAAGGAGGGTGGTTTGTTTGGCCTTGTTAAGGCGTAGCCCAGACAAGCGGTCAGCAATATCTTCCTCCGTTGGTTCATAGCCTAGGCCAAAGGGAGTAGATTTGTTGGGTAAAGGATGGAACGTGCATTCCTTCTTCCTTATGCCCAATGGGGTTCCTGGAAAATAACCTTGTGCTAACAGCATTCTAGGGATGACTCGGGATGCGTGCGGGTCTAGGAATGCTGGATCATAGTCTTCGATGAACTGGATTGCTTCATCCATTTGAAACCCATAAAGGTCGTCTGCAGTTTCGACCGTTCCAACCATAGTATAACTGATGTCGAGAGGAGGGGCGCGGATTTCCAGAATCACTCCGTTATGGTTAAGTTTAACCATTTGGTGCAGGGTAGAAGCCACACCTCCTAAGTCATGGAGCCAAGGTCGCCCCAAGAGGAGGTTGAAAGTGGGCTTGATGTCGATTATTTGAAACTCTGTGGTGCATGCCACAGGCCCGGTTTGTATTGTAAGGTTGATTTTTCCCAATACAGGCCTTCGAGAGTTATCATAAGCTCGTACCCCTTGCGTGGAGGTTTGGAAGTCATCGTTTCCTAGCCCCAAGAAATGGGCGGTTCGCAATGGGCAAACGTTAACTGCCGAACCATTATCTACGAGCGCTAGGGGGATGTTTTGTCCCTTGCATCCAACCACTAGATAGAGGGCTTTATTGTGGGCACCCCCCTCTTTGGGCAGGTCTTTGTCAGTAAAAACTATGGCCTTTTCTCCAGCATCTCTCGTGACGTGGTTAACCAATGAGTCAGGCATGATATCCGTAGGCACTGAGATGAGGTCAAGTGAGCGAATAAGTTTTTCGCGATGCTCCTTCGAAGTACACATGAGATCCCAGATGGTAATCTCGGCCTTAGTTCTTTTTAGTTGCTTCAAGAGAGGATTTTCAATGAATTCTGCGACGGTGGTGTGCCGTCCAGTCTCAGGAGTTTGTCTGACTGGGATATCGTCCATGGGAGGTGGGCGAATATCCGGTTGGTATATCCTTCCGGATCGGGTGAGATTGTCGACTTCGGGTTCCTGAGGGGTGGTGTCAATGAGAGCATACCCGGGCCAAGTTTCAGTAAAGAGGTCCTGGCCCGATACTTGAGATAGGTAGATATCTTCAGCATCATCATCCCACACACTGCACACTTCTCTCTCAATTCGATCCATAGGGACCACAGCGAGTGGTGCTCCTTGGGGTGTAATGTACACCATAGGGTCGAAGTTCTCATTTTTTGGTTGGTCGAGAGAGATGTGACAAGAGCCGAGTGGGCTCTTGTTGTTGTTGGGTTTGCCAACGTTAGGGAGAGGTATCACTTCATCCTCTATCATGTCCTGGATCGTGTTTTTTAGATTCCAGCAGTTTTCAGTGTCATGCCCATTTCCTTGATGGAATTTGCAGTAAGTACCTTCGACCCAATATTTGCTCTTTACAGGAGGGCCATGGGTGGGGCCTATAGGCCTCAACTTTCCTTGATTGGTTAGTCTTTCAAGGGCTTGTACCAAAGTTGACCCGAGTGTGGCAAACTTTCGATCTCGGACCCATCTTCCATGGCTTCTTCGGGCGGGAGTCTCTTCTACGGCATGGACTTCTTGGGCTTGGGATGTGTTGCCCCTGTTGTAGGCGTTGCTTTTGTATGCGGGCTTACTTTGTATTGTTTTTGCGAGGTCATCCTCGATCTTTATTCCCACATCATAAACTCTTTTGAAAGTGTCAAGTCCCAGGTACCTAAGGTGTTGTCTGTAAGCCGGGTCCAGGTTGTCAATGAATTTTTGGACCAATTCTGTTTCGAGAGGCCTATTGATTAGTTGGGCCGCCTGGTCCCTCCACCTAGCAAAGTAGGTTGTGAAACCTTCATTTTTCTTTTGGAAGAGAACTTCCAGCTCGCGCATGGTGACTTGAAAATCCATGTTCGACGAGTATTGCTTGATGAAGACATTGACAAAGTCTTCCCAAGTGGGGAAGAGCTTAGGGTCCTGGTGGTAGTACCATTTGAGCGGCACAGGTTCCAAGGACAAAGGAAAGGCAGGTAAATACATGGATTTGTCCACGCCTTTCAAGTTCATGGCATTCACAAAGCTCAATAGATGATCACGGGGATTGTCCGTGGCTTTAAACTTTGGTAAGTCAGATGAACTAAAATTTTCTGGTAGTTTGCAGGAAAAGGTTCAGGATCGAGGAAGAAGTACTTGCTCCCCATGGTTTGCTGTAGGACCATTTTTTCAATCCTCTTCTCGTTATCGAGGTCATTTTTGGCTTGCGCAGCCGCTAAGGCTTCGTTTTCCATTTTCAGTTGGCTCATAAGTTGGGTCATTTGGACCATCTAGTCTCGCAATTCTTCGATGGACATGTTTGAGGGTGCGAATCGAGGTTGGGGAAACGGAGATCCTTGAAATGAGGGATGACGGACGGAGCTTGGAGTCACTAAACCTAGTGTTGGTGATGTATGTTCGAGACGCACTAACCTTTGATTTCCAGATCGGCACCAAGTGGCAGGACCAGTCCTATGCATGAGATAAGCTAAAGTTTAGGCCCCAAAGTTTCAAGCATTACTTAGTCTAGACTTTTGACTCCCTCTATTGTTTTTTTCGCTCTTTCTTTTGTTGGTACACTTTTTGGTTTTTTTATTCTTTTGGTCATTCTTTGGATTTTCGAAACACTTGCCCGTGTGACATTCATAGTTATTAGCATGTTCGGTTTTGATGCCGAGCATTGTCGTCATAGGAGGCCTAACAACGACACAAAGAGTTATTTTATTTTTTATAAGTCGCTTTTAGAATCGAGTGCTTTTTCATACGCCCTCGTAGCAATTTTTTTCACGAAAAGTTTTTTTTTGCTACGTATTTTCTTCATGCGTGGGCACCGAGGCTGCTGTGCCTGACCAAGAGGCTAGGCAGCAACTTCAGCGCCCAGCGTAGGGCGTGAGAAATTTTGGCGCCCAGCCAGGGGCGTTGAAAATGCGTCCCTGGCTGGTTCTCATTTTCTGTTTGTGTCTACTTTTTGTTTATGCGACTTCGATTTTGCGTGCTTGCCTAATAACGTCCTTTACGCGTTGTGCAGCGTTTGTGGGATTCGTTACAGGCCATCCCGAGCGTCGCTTATTTTTGTGGCGATCGTTCGGGTTTGCAGAACACGTATTTTGGTATAACTCTTTGGCCAATTGGTTTATGAATGTTTGGGCAATTTTTAAGGTCGTTGGTTTTCTAACGTTTTTTTTTTTTTTTTGCTAAGAAAGTAAGGATAATATTAATTTCCACAAAACAGAATACAACCTAGGCTAACTCAAGGGGAACAAACCAACTAGGTTGGACCATTCCTCACAAGAGCAAGCACAAAACAACTAAGTTTCATAGATTCTGAAACCACAAACTATCCTTCCTACTTACATTCTTTGGCATTAAAGCCATCACTCTACTCTTAACAATCTGCTTTAAGAGAGTCATTACATCCAATACAGTAGGGAAAGCTTTATCCCAGAAACTACTATTTCTACTCCTCCAAATCAGATAGATCAAAGCAACCATGCTAGCATACATAACACTTTTCCTAAATTTGGAACTGTTGCAGTTAGACAGTTGTCTAACCCCTCTCTGTAAGGTATTAAGGGAGCTTTGGATCCCCAACCAACTCTTCAAATCAGTGACACGTCTGCTACTGTAAGGACACTTGAAAAACAAGTGTTCATGGTCTTCAGGAGCTTGACCACAGAGGAGACAATCTGAAGTTGAGCTGACTCCAATTCTTGCCATTTTTGCTGTTGTTTGCAGTCTGTGCTGAATTGCCAACCAAGAAATGAATCTATGTTTTGGCACAGTAAGCCTATTCCAGACCATCTTATCCTAGTGAACCATAGGCTTGGAATCAATGAGCTTATTATACACCATTTTCACAGAATATTTAGGCATATTGCAGAACTCAGTAGCAGTAAACACTTGCTTAATCTGTTCCTTAGTATCACAGATTTTCTTCCAGTACCAACTAGAAGAACTAGTGGGGACAAAATCCCACCAATCCCCATCCTTAACATAAACTGAGTTGATCCATTTTATCCAGATATTATCTTGTTTATTGGCTACAGCCCAAACATACTTCCCCAGGTTAGCCACATTCCACACCTCCACATTCCTAAAACCAAGACCACCTTGATTCTTATCATAGCAAGTCTGCTCCCAAGCTATGTAACTTGGCTTAGAGCTATAGGCCTGTCCACTCCATAAGAAGGATCTACAAATTTTGGTAATCTCTTTTAGAACACTCTTGGGCAGAATATAAATCTGGGACCAGTACATATGGATACTAAGCAAAACAGCATTGATCAACTGCATCCTAGCTGTATAAGAGAGATTCCTAGAACTCCACACTTTGATTCTAGCAGTCATTTTATCCACCAACATCTCACATTGAGCTGCTGTAATTTTCTTTGAACAAATTGGAACTCCCAAATACCTAAAAGGTAAAGTACTTCTAGTGAAACCAGAAGCAGCAATCACTCTAGCTACATCAGATTCAGTCATACCATGACAGTAAACAGAGGATTTTTGAATGTTAGCAGACAAACCAGAGGTTGTGGAGAATAATTTGAAAGCTTGCAACAGAAGATAAATGGAAGGAAAGTCACCTTTGCTACACAGGATCAGATCATCAGCAAAACACAAGTGAGTGAGCTTTATATCTCTGCACCTTGGGTGAAACTGAAACTGAGGGAGAGTACTCATTTTCTGAAGAATTCTTGATAAATATTCCATGCAGATGACAAATAACAAGGGTGACATGGGATCACCTTGTCTCAATCCTCTTTTGGATTTGAAAAAACCTTGCATTGAGCCATTCACCATCAATGAAAACATGGGAGTATTGACACACTCCATAACAATCTGCACAAAAGAATTGGGGAACCCCAACTGCTCAAGCAAAGATTTCATAAACCCCCGCTCCACTGTATCATATGCCTTCTGTAAATCTATTTTCATCAAACAGCTAGGCTTCACTGATTTCCTACCATACTGCTTAACCAAATCCTGAATCACCATTGTGGACAATGTACCTCCCATGTACAAAACCACCCTGATTCTCCTGGATAAGATCAGGCAAAATCTGTCTCATTCTCCCACATAATACCTTGGTAACACATTTATATAAAGTATTACAACAAGATATAGGTCTGTATTCACTCACATTTTTTGGGCATTTAGTTTTGGGAATAAGAGTAATAATAGTATGATTCAGCTCCTTCAACAATTTACCACTCTGCAGCACATCTAAAACAGCAGCAATCACATCATCCCCCACTATGTGCCAAGCATCTCTGTAAAAGAATGATCCAAAGCCATCTGGCCCTGGTGCTTTAACACCTGGTATAGACCATAAAGCATTCTTCACCTCTTCTCTAGTATAAGGAGCATTTAGAATAGTTCTGTGAGCATCTGTAACCAGTGGACCTGTTTGAACTATATGAGAAAGAACCTCAGCTCTCTGAGTACCATTTCCTCCCAATAAACATTCATAATACTCCAAGAAAGCATTAGTAACCTCAGCAGGATTATCTCTCCAAACTCCATTCTTATCATGAATATTGTACACTTGATTCTGCAAATTCCTTCTTTTTATACTTTGGTGAAACAATGCAGTATTCTCATCCCCATTCTTAATCCACTCAACTTTAGCTTTTTGCCTTAGAAAATCCAAATAAACCTGATGTTTATCTTTGTATGTCTTAATAGCATCTAGCTCTTCATTAGCAAGTGAATGATCAGCAGGATGGAGATGCATAGCTTCTTGAGCAGCTAATAAGTCATGATAAGCCTTCAAGTCTAAAGCATGCACATCAGAAAAACCAGTCTTATTAAGCTCTTTCAAAGCCAACTTCACTCTCTTCAACTTAGACACCACTACAAACATTTTACTTCCAGAGATGGGTCTATCCCATTGAGTTTTAACAATCTCACTAAACTTTGGAGCACTTTTCCACATAGTGAAGTACTTAAAAGGTTTCTTCCCTCCATTATTCTTAGGATAAACAGTGAGCAACCCAGGTGAGTGATCAAAGGAACCTTCACTCAGGAAGCACACCTCAGCAGCAGAATAAGAATCAAACCATTTAGGGTTAGCAAGAACCCTATCCAATTTAGAAAAGACCCTATTAGCTCCTTCCTTCTTATTGTTCCAAGTAAAGAAATGACCACTACTTTTGATATCTTCCATGCCACAGCAGTGCATACAAGCATTAATGTCAACAATTTCAGATTGTCTAACAGCAGAACCAAATCTCTCCTTTGTGTTCATCACACAGTTAAAATCTCCACAAAGAATCCAAGCTTCCTGAGTATTCAGGATTCTCAAATCACTCCATAAACTCTCTCTCTGCTTACTATCATTGAAAGCATACACAAATGTGCAAAAGAAAACTGGCATACCACTCATAGGAGTGACATGACAGTGAATATGTTGAGCTGTAACAGACAAAATACTGACAGTGAAACTACCAGGATTCCAAGCCACAATTATTCTACCTCCAGTATGGAAGCTTGAGTTGCTAGTGAAACACCAACTAGAGAAAATCTTCTGATAAAGTTTGCCCAGATTTGGCAACTTTACCTTGTGCTCTAGGAGACCAACCAATCCAATTCCATGTTGCTGAATGAATCTACACACTTCACTCTGCTTCTGGGTTGAATTGAGCCCCCTAACATTCCAACTTAATATCCTATCCATGAGGAGGAGAAGAAGAGTTCCCTCTTCCAATTAAACTCCCCACTTGTTCACTGACACATCTGTGATCACCAGAACTGTCTTGCAGCTGTGGAGAGGCTTGCTCTTACTGCTCATCATTAAGTAAATGGAAAGGATTTGCAGTTTGAGTGGGTTCCACAGAAGAAACTCTCACCCTTATTGGTCTAAGTGCCCTCTGAAACCCCTCTTGATCCACTTCCACCACTTGAGATCTTACTTGATGCACAGGTTGTACCTGTTTCTGCACCCACACTTTCTTAGCTTTGTTCTGTCTACATTCTGATTCAGTATGCCCTATCAACTGACATTTCTCACAGAGTGTTGGCCTCCATTCATATCTCAATTCCACCTGAGTTATCATGCCATGCTCATTCACAAAAGAAACAGACTCAGGTAATTTCTGATTCATTGGCACTTCCACCATAACTCTAGCAAAATGTAGCTTATCCCTATTAATAGTGGCTGAATCTCTCTTAACTGGTTTGCCAATTTGCCCCACTATTTTAAACAGAGTTTTTTCACCCCAATATTTGAAATTCAATCTCAATTGAATCCAAATAGGGATAACCTGTACTTCTTCCTTTGCCATGTCCATATCCACAGACCAAGGTCTAACAATTAGGGGTTTCTTATCAAAGAAGTAATGACCAGTTAACACTGTATCCCTTGCCTCCATTGTCATAAATCGAACCAGAAATACTCCTTTCTTCACCATAACCACTTTATCTACTTTAAAATTCCTCCATATTCTCCTAAAATATCCCTCCATCACATGAACAGGAGGGTTTGCACCCACTACATAACAAACAACAGCAGAATTCCAGAAATCAATCTCATCCTGTATATCATCTATTTCAATATGAACTGAATTCACTATGGGTGGAATCGCATCATTATGATCAGCAGTTGATTCACTATGATTATCACTATGCTCAGATTTAGCAGCATCATTAAATTGTTGTAAAATGGGTATTGAAACCATACCAATGTCCAGATTAGATCGAGTAGTACCTGCATTCACCTGGCTTGCTGAACCATGGATGACTTCCATGAATTCATTGAATGAATGCCGAACTTCTGATCGAACTTGGAGATGTCGCAACCCAGATTCTGGAGTGAAAACTTCATTCTCAACTCCAAAATCCAATACCTCTACGCCCAAAACTTCGTCCATCGAACGAGTTTTCAGCGCTTGGGAATCCGAAGATGGTCCTCGTGGTCTTCCATTGCCATTTCCATGCCTGTTTCCTTGAGATTTCGACCCAGTTTTTCTTGCCATGGCTACGGCTCACGTTAAGCTAACTTGCACCGAGAGAGGAAACTTGGGAGAAAAGGAAACTGGTTTTCTAACGTTGTTTGTCACACACAATCACATATTTCGCTACACATAACTAACATTACATCATGAGGCAATAATAATAGGTCATGTAGTTTATGATAGGCTTCTATGGGTAGTATTTGCGCCTGGCTTGGTACAGCTTCTATCGCAGATCCAACACATGCCCCGGTCGAGGTAGTGCCTTCAACAGACGAATTTCGCCCAAGAGGCCAATCACGATGTAAGCCAAGGGGGCATGCACCAATGAGAGGGACCTAATGGGCGAGCGGTTGGGTTTGGGACGGGTATACTACTAGCGAAAGTGCCGAGTGGACAACATTCGAAGCGTATGCACCCCCCGGTTGGCGATGGGTATCCTTAGTCCAAACTCCCTGAGGGAGCCAAGATTCGTTATGCGGTTCTGCCCGTTCACATTAATATGCTGATTTTCAGGTCGTCCCAACTTGATGGGGAAATAAACGCGGGGTAGGATCGTTTCACCCTTCGGCTATTTTGATTACCTACAAGCACGAGTATTTCCTTCACTATCCCCAGTGGAGTCGCCACTGTGAGGGGGTCGAAAAAGCACGAGGCTAATGCGTGACCTCGTCCCTCGTGGGTGTGACGTTTCTTTTTGTCAAATCAAGTGTAATTGGATTTCCTGTGAGTTTACACCCAATTGACTAGTAATATAGGAGTCGCCATTCAGTTTTTAACGACAATGAGAAAAACTGACAAAACTCGGTTATCATGACATAAAGGGAGTGCAATTATGTTTGACCACGACGGCCATAGGTTCCCTTGTGATCCCTGGTGTGGGGATCTCTCAACATACACCTGCAAGGTAGAGATTGAGGGTTCGGGGGACTGTAACTACCGAGAGGAGTACTCGTTCGTCGATAACTCCAGAGGCAGGATATCCTTACTAGCTCAGCATAAATAATTGAAGGGACATGCGTTAACTATTAAACTAATCTGAGTTGATTTTAACAATATGCAACACATAATACTAGATCGATCGCGATTATCTGATTTAGATTATTTTAAGGGACCTAGCATGATAATCCAATTTCCCAAAATATTATCTTTATTAGGCGTGATAGAACAATCAGATTTAATTAGTTTAACAGTTTATAAAAGGGCGAGGAAAGCAATTAAATCATGCGAAGGGACACATTACGACGCACCCTTGAGAGGTGCGTCACGGTTCTCAGAAAACTAACCACTTTGACTTTGCTATTTCTCCTTTTATTTAACGAATCTCAAGTTACGGGACAGGATACGTTCTGTTCGATTTTTGGATCGATTGCGACAGAACGCGTGATCAATTTCGCAGCGTGAGGCTTAGGCTTAGGGGTTGGAGTCAATACTCAGAATATGAATTGTGTGTTGTGTTCACGTCGAATTTGGGGATGTATTTATAGGGAAGAGTTTGTGGAAAGATAGAATTGTAGAGCTCTAATCCAAGAAGAATTAGGAGAGAACACGTCCCAGGTATTTTCAGCACCCAGGGCTGGGCGTTAAAGATTTCGGCACCCAGCTCTGGGCGTTGAAAATGGGATCCAAGAAATTTCAGCGCCCAGGGCTGGGCGTTGAAAATGATGTTTGGGCCGAGTTCTTTGTCAGATTTGGACTCTTAGAATCCGGAGTGTTTGAGACTTATCCGAGTCTTTTAGTGCGTATTAACTTTATGACGGAATGCGTCTGGGCCCGTTACGAACTCTAGGTTCGTTAGGATTTTAATTAATACGTAACTCTTATTTTCGAATTATACTAGGAATAGGATTCCTCTTGCAAATTCTATCTCTTTTAGGATTTATGTTGGAGTGCAACACCTAATTCTGACAGGTTTCTATCTTTTATGACTTGCCACTTTTAACAACTACCTATTATGGCAGTTACTATTTTTAGCAGGTTTCTATAAATAGCAGGTTCGGGTGAAAAGGGTAATCGAGATTCGTTATTTTATAGGAGATGCGTTGCCAAGTGGAGATTTATGTTCTCATCATCGAACCTTCCCTTTCGGGAATGGGGACAAAAGTAGGTGTCTACACATGTATATGTTCTGACAATGTTTTATCTTGCTTTATGTGATTATTTGCATCATATTTCTTGTTGGGCATATACTTGTGCATTGAAATTATCTGGCTCCACGAACTATTTATTGTATCCTTGGGGGTTGAATTTTGTTGGGAACACGATTAGTGAGACTCTTAAGTGTGTGTATTTAGGACTTAAGAATGTTGCCTTCAAAGTTTTCCAATTTAGGACAGTTAGAGAACCTTGATAGTGAGACTCCATATGTGTATGTGAAGAAGATTGAGCTTGCATACAACTATTTTGGGACGCTTAAGGATTGCCACATTTGAGGAAAATTGATGTTATGCCTGAGATGATTGTATATTGTTTACCGCATAGTACACCTTACATAGAGCTTAAGCATAAGTTCAGTGATATGCATTTTGAGAATGATACACCTAGTTGGAGGAAGTATTGTATTGTAGATGGTAGATGAAGGTATGATACTGAAGTTATGACTACTATCGTTGAATTAGCAGAAAGGTGCTATGAAGATGGTATAATTGCTATTGGATTAGGTCTAGGTGACAAAGATGATGATGAGTATGAGATAGTGATGACGATGATGATGAGTATGAAATGGAAGAAAATGAGCAATTGAATGATGATGGTGAAGTTTTTGAGGTTGAAAATCCGAATCCAGTGGTTCATGAAACTACTATTGAGTTGTCTAGTGGCTTTGAAATAGAACCGAAAGCTAATAATGAGGTTAATAGAGTGTCACAACAGGATGATGAGGTTATAGATAAATATTCTGATCGCGAAGACAACATGGAGGATCCTAATGATCAAGAATTTACTCCAGAGAAATACAAAGAAAGAGATGATCGTCGTGATGACATTAGTCTTTAAAGAACTGTAATCCTTAGTTATTTATTTTGTTGATTAATAAAGTAGCAAAGCTACTATTTATGGTTATTAGCTTAATTATGGTTTGGAGAAATAAAAGCAATGTTATTGATGGATGTAAGGCCTTTTCATTGAAGTATTAATAAAAGCATCGAATTCCTTTTGTTATCTCTTGAGTTCAAATCTCGATTAAAAGTTTTGTGGGTATCGCAAAGGGATTATGTGTTTTATTTCTCGAATTGATTATTAACTAAGTGCATCATGGTTAGTTTCCACTTAGCTATGTGGTTCGAACAAGTCAGGGGGGTGGCTAGTAAGAGGCTCCACTTTCCCCATCATGTTCGAAATTTTATGCATTGTTGCAAAGTAATTTGATTGGTTTGTTGGTCTGTAACCTTAGCGTTGTCCATGTCAAACCCAGTCATTAAAGTGAGTCTTGCATGGGCAAGGAATAGCCAATGTTGTTAGGCAACTAGCCGCAATACTTCAGAACCTAGCAAGAGACTAGGCAAAATTCAATTAATGACCCTGCTAGGGGAACGGCGAATGTTCAAGATGGTAGTCCAGAATAATCTTCCACTGTACCAAGGGGAGTCTGACCCAAATGTACTGGAGAACTGGCTTAGAAAGTTTGATAAATTGATGGTTCTTGTAAACTGTCCAGGGAATCTTAGGGTTAATAATGTTGTGTATTATCTTATGGGAGAAACTGATTTGTGGTGGCAAAGGTGTGAGAACGCTTTGAGAGCTACACCTAACTTTGGGTGGGAAGAATTCAAAACTGCACTAAGGAACAAGTTTTACCCACCTTATCTGAAGAAGCAAAAGGCGCAGGAGTTCATTGAACTTAAAATGGAGGGTCTGTCTGTGACGGAATACTATTTTAAGTTTATAGAGCTGTCTAGGTTTGCACCTGAAGTGGTGACAACGGAAGAGCTTAGGGCTCAAAGGTTTGAAAATGAATTGTCAAATGGACTCGTAGTTGTTACTATCTGGAGAGATCCTTACTTCTCTAGATACCCTATATATATATAGAAAGGCCGCTCATCTGTATGGACTACAGGTGAGGAAGAACAAGATTGAAAGTGAAACTGGCAAAAAGAGATAGGATGTTAGGAACCAGAGTTATTGAGGTACCCATAATTATACCAACTGGTAGTGTAGTAAGTACCAAGATTCATAATAATGTGCCTTGACCATAGCCAAAACCATTTTCCTGTCTAACCTGATTGAGATTAAATTAGGAGAATTGGAGGTGATTTTAGTGATGGTTGGCCATATTCAAAGACAAAAGTGACTGCGAAAAGAAGAAGGTTGATTTGAGATCTAGCTTAAGTACAGTAGTACCTATCGTCGTTTTGGGTAAGCCTAGAAACATATGAATTATCACGGAAGTTGAACTCGTGAAGCTAGTCAGTAAAGGGAACCCACTATTCTTATGCAATGTGAGAGACCTTAATATTAAAGTTAAGAATATACTTGAGGACATTGAAGTTGTGAATGAGTTTCTGGATGTGTTTCCGGAAGAGACCGCGGAAATGCCTCCCAATCGACCTATATATTGACTTTACTATAAACTTAGAACTTGAAAATGCACCTATTTAGAAAGCTTCATATAGAATAACTCCAAAAGAAGTGAGTGAGTTGAAGGGTAAATTGAAAGATTTGTTGGAGAAAAGTTATATTAGACCAAGTGCATCACAACGGGGAGCACCAATTGTGTTTGTGAAAGAGAAGGATAAGAGTATGAGACATTGTATAGACTACAAGGAAACCAATGAGGTCATAATTAAGAGCAAAGTACCCTTTTGCCTAGGAAAGACACCTATTTTGACCAATTTAAAGAAGAAGGAATTTTCTTGAAGTTCGAATTGTGATCAGGTTATCACCAATTGAGAATTGCGGATAATGATATACCAAAGACTGCATTTAGGACAAGATATAGTCATTTCGAGTTCACTGCTATGCCATTTGGGTTGGCCAGTGCACCTACAATATTCATGGACTTGAAGAATCGTGTGTTTCATGCATTTATGGATAAGTTTTTAGTCTTTTTATAGATGATATCTTGGTGTATTCGAAGAGCAATAAAGAGCATGTTGAACATTTTGGGTCTATGTTAAGCACACTTAGGGATAACCCATTTCTATGCCAAATTATCAATGTTGTGAATTCTGGATGGAGAATGTCACATTTTGGGGTATCTAGTGTCTAAAGAATAAGTTGTAGTGAACCTTGCAAGATTAAAGTTGTTAGGGAATGGCCTACACCAAAGAGTGTCACTGAAATTTGAAGTTTTCTTAGTTAGCTGGATATTATAGACTCTTTGTGCAAGACTTGTTTAGGATAGCCAAACCAATGACTACCTTGATGAAGAAGGAAGCAAAGTCTGAGTGGAATGACTAGTGTGAGGAAGCATTCCAAGCTCTAAAGATGAGTTTGACAACCGCGCCAGTGTTAACTCTACCAGATGGAAATGATACCTATAATAAGTATAGTGATGCATCAATGAATGGTTTAGGGTGTGTATTGATGCAGAACGGGAAGGTTATTGTGTATGCATCAAGGAAATTAAAACCGTATAAACCTAAGTACCCTACCCATGACATAGAGCTAGCAGCCATGTTGTTTGCATGGATGAGATCAAGGAGAATCAAATTGGGGAGGTTAACTTGGAGCTAATCAAGGAAAAGATTTCGCAAGGGAAGAAAATAAATTTTAAGATCCATGTTGATGGAAGTTTTAGGCACAAAGGAAGGTGGTGTGTGCCTCAAATGTGCGAAGAGTTGAAGGAAAATCTCATGAGAGAATGTCATAATACACCATATTTTGTTCACCTAGGCGGTGACAAGTTGTATAAGGATCTGAAAAATGTCTATTAATGGCCAAGAACGAGGAATGAAGTAGCTGAGTTGTAACTAGATGTTAGACTTGTTAGAAGGTAGAGCATAGAGACCTCAATGAAAGGTTCAACCATTAGAATTTCCAAGTTGGAAATGAGGCTATATTACAATGGACTTTGTCACTTGTTTGCCCAAGTCAAAGTTAGGAAATGACACCAATTGGATTGTGGTAGATAGACTGACCAAGCCAGCAGTGTTTATACCAGTGAAGAAGCTAGAAATATGGAGCAACTTGCTAAGGCTTGCATTAAGTATGTTGTGAGACTACATGGAGTTCCTAAGGATATCGTGCCAAATAGGGATTTAAGGTTTCTTTCAATCTTCTGGGAAAGTGTACAGAAGAACTTTGGCACGATATTGAAAATGAGTATAACGTTCTATCCATCCACATATGGACAAACTGAGAGGACTATTTAGACACTTGAGGATATGCTTCGTGCATGTGAAATTGATTTTCAAGGAAGTCGGGAAGATAGTTTAGATTTGATTGATTTTCCTATAACAATAGCTATCATGCCAGTATAGGAATGACACTATTTGACCCTTGTATGGAAGGAAATGTAGAAATCCACTATGTTGGAGCGACGTCAGTAAGACAGTTGTGTTAGGACCTCAAATGATAGAGGACACAATGAACCAAATGAGAACTATTCAATCAAAGATTCAAGAAGCGCAAGATCGCCAAAAGAGCTATGCATACTTGACAAAAGTTTCTAGTGGGTGACAAATTGTTACTCAAAGTTTCACCAATGAAAGATGTGATAAGATTTGGCAAGAAAGAAAAGCTTAGCCCAAGTATATAGGCCCATATGAAATCCTAGAACGGATAGGAAAGGTAGCTTATAAACTAGCCTTACCAATGGACCTGCATAGAGTGCATAATGTGTTCATATATCTCAATTGAGAAAGTATGTTCCGGATAAGCCGCATATGTTGCAACCGAAAACCATAGAATTAGACCAAATTTTATCTTTCAAGGAAAGACCAGTCAAAGTCCTGGATTATCAAGTCGTAGTACACGAACTAAGGGTGTTAATATTGTGAAAGTTTTGTGGTCTAATGAAGTTTTATGGTCCCGGGAAGCTGAGGACGATACGAGAAAGAAGTATCCCTAGCTATTTCCCAAGGGTAGTTGAGTTACGGGGCCGTAACTCGTTTCTTTTAAGGGGGGTAGAGTGCGGTAGAATTTCGCGCTTTTACCTTATTTTCCCTTATTTTGTGCTTAATTTAGTGCCTTCTATGGAAATTACACTTCATATTGCCATGTTGAATTACTTAAAGAGTACAGCAACTAAAATTTTTGCAAAGAAAACGCAATAAAGTCTCAAGTTTTGATTCCAAATTATGATTTTCGTGCCCAAGTTTCGGGACGAAACTTCTTTTAAGGAGGGTAGACTGTAATACCTCGTATTTTTCTGTATTTTATAAATATATTTTATTATATTTATAAAGTATTTTTATGATTTTTAGAATTTAAAACGCATTTAAATGTATTTTATTTAATTATAATATTAAACGAATTTAATATTTCATGTTGGGAATTTAATTGGGTTTCAAAAGTTAAACGATTTTTAAATGAATCTAGCCCAATTCAATTCCAAGTTCAAGTCCAAACAAATTAAACAAGCCCATCCTATGTTTAATGAAGCCCGAAAGGGAATCCTAAAGCCTAGCCCGTCTTTGAGTTTCCTAAGCCTATAAATATAGGTGCTCACCCTCAAAATCGCTCCCTATTATTCATTAAACCTAAAAGTAAAAACCCTAACCCTAAATTCTTCTTTCTTTCGTCGAACTTATGTTTGGCCGTTTTTCTCCTTTTTCCGTTCGTTTTCAGAAAAATGTTTCTTCTTCAAAGTTGTAGATCTCGAAAGGATTTTGAACTTTCCTTCAAGAATCAATCGATTCCGAGTTATATATTAGACGTTATGAGCGTTCTAAAATCCTGCTACAGTATTTCAATTTTCACTTTTCTCTCCTCTCTCTTTTGCTCGTGCACACACAGCCCCTTGCTGCTTGTGCCTCGTACTTTCCTGCACGCAACCCTCACCCCTCTCCTTGTTGCTTGCTGCCCTCGTGCCTTCGTGCACGCAGCCACTCGCCTCACACACTCTTGCTCCCTCTCGCAGCCTGTGCACTCGTCGTGCCCTGCTGCTGCTATGCTATTGTTGTTGCTGTGTGCGCTGCTCTCGCCCAGCCACATGCCCAGCCCTCGCCCCTCTTGGGCACGGCTCGCGCCCCAGCCGCGCCCCTCATCCCTCTCGTGCCGCACTGCTGCTTTGCTCTTGTTCCTTCGTCCGCGCGCGCGCACACACGAAGTGTGTGTGTGTGTGTGTTCTTGCCCGTGCATTCAATTCTTTCGCCCAATCACAATTAATTCGTGGTTGTTCCGTGCTATAGGCCGGATTGGTATAATTCTCTTCTTCTTTTCCTATTCTATTTCAATTTCGTATTTAAATTATATTATTATTATTGGTTTTGACTAATTAAAATGCTGGGATCGGTTATGAACACCGAATTTTGAGGATTTGTATGTTTGAATTATTGAAGAATGTTTTGAATTGAAATATTATAATTTTCAGATTTGAAGTATATATTAAAGCTTCAATTTTTATTAGTTTTAATGGTATTAATTACAAACTATGATTGGAGTTTTAATCTAAGCCTTATGGGCGATTGATTAGCATAATTAGATGATGAATTTAATTATGATAATCAATTATATTTTTCAGAATATTGTAAAGACTTAAAACGTCGACTTTTAATGGTTTTATACATGAAAATAAATTAATTTCATGCTAGGGTTTTAAACGATGGATTGAGACTATTATTTTATTAATGAACGATTAAGTTCTAATTAATCAAGTGTTTTAAAACTAAACAAAGTTGCTGGAAATTTAGTAAACATGGATAATAATTAAGTTTCTCCATTGTGTTTATAGGAGTTGATTTCTAGTAAGTTGTGATTCACACAGTGGCCCCCGTACTTAGGCATTCCAGGTACGTACAAGTCTAGGGCGACCACATTATTTGTCAAGGGACATTACATGATTGTTATTGATGTGAATTATATTATGTGAACTTGGTGGATTCATATTTGTTTTGGTGAACGATCATGTGGATTATTATATTGGAACTATTGATTTATTGGTTGAACAAGCATGTTGGGACTATTGTGAGTATGGATTTCATTGTTAATCATGTTGTTCAATATTTATGCATGTATGGTTTGTTTCACATGCAAGGGATGGATTATTTATTTGTATGCTATTGTACGGGATGTCTAGCATACTTTGAACCAATTATTCGTACTTCGTTGTACTATTTATTTTACCACATGTGAAGGGTTAGCTCACGTAAGCCACCGCACATGTAGGGTTCAGTTGGGAATATTTTGTATCAAATGACTTAGGATTTGTCGTGCAAGGGCACAACCCTCATGTTAATGGGCATGATGTGGAATCTCACTTTCGTAAGGAGGAACATGGTAGTAATTTCACAAGTGTCTTGCTTTGTTGATCATACGTCCTAAGGCATTAAAATAAGATTGTTTTGGTTGTCATTTATTAATTGTATGTGCATACGTTGTTGAGTCTTGAGTTCACCTTTAATAAAATATTAATAAACGTAAAGTGCAACCAGAACAAGCTTCAAAACTCTTGGAACGTATATACCTTGAGTATGAACAATGGGGGGAGTCTTGCCGGAAAGCTCGTACTCCTACTAATGATACAAGAAGTTTTTTCATTCATATTATGCGCAGGAATTCCGTCGGTATGGCCCGACACTCGGTATGGCCCGATTTTATTATTTATTATTTGGTGTATGGTTGGCTCCCATCACCTTTCCTTTATGGAATATTCTTTTGGCCCGTTCGAAGCTTATTCTAATTAAATTGTGAGTCAAGAGTCGAGTCTTGTATTCATGATTGGTTGTTAATTATTATATGGCTTTTGCACGATAATTAGTACTTAGTGAGTGATGCATGTTTTAGTTTCCTTTCACTCTATTCTTGTAAGTACTCAGCTTTTGCTGACTACGTGCTTTGTGTATTTTGGTCATGGCCTTTGCCTTAATGACCCTATGATGATCTATCATTTGCACTTGCATTTGATGGGGAGTAGAATAATATAGCAGGTTGGTTGATCGGAATCATGTGGCTTGGGATGATCGAGAAAGTTGCATGTTTTCGTATTTTGAACTATTTAATTATACTTTAATTATGTTTGAAATGTTTGAACTATTAATACTTTGGTTTTTGGGCCGTTATGGTTCCAAATTGTAGGAGGCCTCAATATTTCATTTATTATGTTTTTAAAAGTTAGTTGACATTAATTTCCGCTGCGTAATTCTGGTAATAGCCTTAACCGTTATCACGGTGGCGGTAATACTTTAGTAATTCCTTTATTTTAAGTTGAAAAATGGATTAATAAAAGCAAGGAATTATTAGGGTGTTACAAAAACCCTCTTTCACATCGATGTTTGATACAACCTTCAAGGAGGAGGTCTTTCGATCTGTTAACAACGTTGTAGTTTTGAGATTGAATTAAATCTGATTCAATTGATTGTAACCGTAGAACTGACATCTGGTGTAATATAGCATAAATCTTCATCAACAAATCAATTTTTTCCCACGAAATTTTAAACCATATCCCCATACTCTCACAAGGAGAGAGATAAAACTCAATAAATGGGTACATAAAAGTCATTCTATTACTATATCTATTACTGTATACACCAGAAATGACACGTGTCACGTCCTGGTGAGTCTTTAGTTTTTTTTAATTTTTTTTTTTAATTTAAGAATCTTTTAAAATATGATTTCCTGATTTTTTATTTTCTTATTCTTTCCTTTTATTTAATGTAATAGAAGTAAATATATATATATATATATATATATATATATATATATATATATGTATATATATGATTTCATGTATTACGACAAGGATAAAAAGAATATATATTATTACTCATTTGAAGAACATATATGTTCCCGTCCAAAAAAAAAAAGATCATACATGTTAGGAATGGAAAAAAATTACAGTTTTTTTTTTGATATTATTGTTTCTATAATATATAGTAAGCTATTACGGAAACTCCTTTAAAGCAAAATAGCAAAATATTTTTTTGTTTTCATATAAAATATTCAAAAAAACATGCATTATATACTCTTAGCCTACAATAGTTAATAAATAAATTACTCTGAAATGTGTTATTATAAGACCATACCCAAACAAAAAAAATATATTTATTTTTTATTTTATGTAAAACAAGTGTTAATAAGTGAGTCCAACAGAATTACTTATAAACCTGAAAGTCTGTTATATACCCACTCTAGAAAATAGGGTATTATAATTGATATGGTTATCAAATCAATGCCATATCCAAAAAATTAGATAGATCGGGGTACGGGTATGGTTACGGTTACAGATATTATTCAATTCCAAAAGAAAACGATATCTAATAATTGTCTGATAAGTTTATTTCTTATATTTTCCAACTTAAGTATTTTTGTCGAAACGCTAAACTCCTAAAATCGCATTAATCACTTTACAATCTAAGAAATAATAATTTTTTTCAACAACCGTTGATAAAAATTGATTTTATTTTATTAAAGACTTCTTTAAATAAATTATTCAGAACAGAAAAAAAATATTCTCATCCGTGCGTTGCACGGGACCTAACCTAGTAAATGGATAAAGAAACTCTCCAATAGAGATAACTAGATGGATGCCCGTGCGATTCACGTATTATTTTATCTTTTGTGTTCTATTTGGCATTATTATTATTTTTTGTTGTCGATTTTTTTTTTAATCAGTCACAAGGATATATACGACGGGTGCTTTAGAATGTAGGTGATTGTTGACATCAATTCTATCATTATTATTAATTATCTAGACTATATATTTTTTTAAAAAGTTACCCTTAACATACACTATCTTTTTACCATAACAACAATTTATGAGAATCCAATAAATCGTAATGCTTATAATGAAATTGCTATTCACCGGGCTTTTGTAGGTGGGTACACTTCATGAGATTTGTATCCAACTTAATAATAGTTTTAATAGTACGTAGCGCTACGTCCAAGAACAGAAAATATTATTGGTCATGACTTAGGTAGGTAATAGACTAAATTGTCTATTTCGAAAAATACATAATCCACACCATGTAAAATTCTTCAATGAGGACGATGTCAAACAATTCTTTAAATTTAAAGTTTTGCGGAATGAAACCTTAATTATATGGAGATTATAACTGCAATGGCTGCAAATCATTTATTAATTAGGAAATTTTGTGAAACACTACCTTTAAGTTTGGTGGTTTTGTGAATTGCTACCTTATAAAAACTTTTTTTAATTTAACTACCTTATAAGTTTGGTTTGTTTGACTAACACTACCATTTGACGTTTTTCGTTAATGTTTTCCGTCGTGTATTTCTTTTATTCTTTTAAATATCTCTGTTCATTTGTCATTTTGTGCATTTGCCATATTAAATAACCGTTGTAGTGGAGTCCAAAGACGTAAAACATTAACAAAAAACGGCAAATGGTAGTGTTAGTCAAACAAACCAAACTTATAAGGTAGTAAAATATAATTTCCTTTTTAAAAGGTAGCAATTCACAAAACCACCAAACTTAAAGGTAGTGTTTCACTGAATTTCCTATTAATTAAGAAGCAATAACAAACAATTAGGGCTACTTTTTTTTGTACTTGTTAAAAAAATTATGAAACCATACCTGGATCATTCTTAAAATATATTTTGTATACCTACACAATCCACGGAAATATTAATACAATTTATTACTCGGTGCTATGCATTAACGTATCAAGCAAAACTAAATAACAACATATCTCATAAGAACAAATAAACCAAAAAAAATTCCAGATTTTTTTATGAAAAAGTTCAATAATTATCTTAAAATTTTGTATTTTTATTTTATTATTATTTTTTCCAGATTTTTTACGGAAAAGTTCAATGGTTATCTTAAAGTTTTGTATTTTTATTTTATTATTTAAAAATGACATTACCATCTAATTTTATGGCATGAAAATTCTATGTGGACGCTCCCATTACTCTCCAAAAAAAACTCCTACAAAAATGTTAGGATTGTATTTGTGAAGAAGGAAGAGAGAGAAGAGAGAGAAATTGGACCTTCGTGTATTAAGTGTTGGAATTGGACCTTCGTGTATGAAGTGTTGAAATTGGACTATCTCATGAAAAATGGAAAACAAATTCCCCCGGTATCGGTATGTATTAAGTGTTGAAATTGGACCCTCTTTCACTGCACCATCTTCTACAACAAACCCCCCTACTCCAAAATTTCTCTATCCAAAAACGGGTTTTGTTCCGAATTCCGTACTATGGATCTCCTCTGCAAAACCTACTCAAATAGTTCCGACGACGACGACGGAAAACAGCATAAACCTCCCAAAACCGCTCCTCCTCCATCGAAGCGGCCCAAACCCTATTTTCCATCAGCTCATAAACCCGTCTCTCAGGCTCCGGATCCCCAAATCGGATCTCCAATTCCTCAAAATGGAAGGTACGTTTCGAAGAGAGAGAAAGCTCTCATGGCTTCCGCTTCAATCACTCAGCCCGACTTTCCTCCTACTTTGCCTCCTTCTCATGGTATGCCTTTCTCCTTTTTCTTTTTAGTAATTTTTTAAATTATTTGCTTGTTTTTGTTTTTGTGTTATTCATTGAATGCTGTACAAAGCCTTTGAATTGAAGAACAAATTATGAATTGAGGAACAAAGTGCATCTTTGTTATACATTTGGTGAACTGTAATGGTGAAAGAAGTGTTTGATGAGCAGCGGTTGTGGACATTTTTCTTGTGTAGTTCCGACCTATTATGAGATATTGTGGACGATTATTTTTAATGGGAACGAGGCTGATACTGTGAGGTTTAGGGTTTACAATGAGATACATACTGATAATGGATTTTAGGAGCGGGTTTTATGTGCATTGGTGAATGTAAGGATGGAAAAGAAGATTCTAGTTGATGAATGAAAAGAGGTACTAATGTTGACATGCTTGAACCTATTAGCTCTTGGGTTAATTATGAGACTTCAACCAATGATAGAATGATATGCTTGGTGTGTGTGATTGGCACAGTGAATTTCAGATGAATAAATTCCGAATTTTTAAGTTAAGGCGCAATGAATAACATAAGAGGATATTCTTCGAGATTCATTTCTTGCAAGTCTTCCATCTTTTTGTCTGATTTTACCCCGTAAATGCTTTATTTTTCCAATAGAAAAACTTTGTTTCGAAGGTGAAGGCTCCTCTTAAGAGGAGAGCTCTTTTGTGGTGTGATCGTTAGGATTCGGGAGCATTAATATTTATATGAGCGCTAGACTCCAAAAGAGAATGCTGGGATGGGCTATTTCACTTGTCATTTGTGTGCTTTGCTGAGTTAATGGTGAGTCATGTTCACATGTTTTCCCTTCATTGTGATATGAGTTGTCACCTTTGGAAAAGACTTTTTGCAGTTTTTAATGAATGAGGCTTGGGTAAGTCCTTCGAATATTTGCGAGTTGTCTAGAGTAGAATCGACAAGTCTTTAAGGACTATAGTCACCCTGTGATTTTCTTATGGACTAAGGTCGCTAGTGCTTTCCTAATTATTCTATTCGGAAAATACAAAGGAATTAGACGAGTTTGTAGTTGTGTTTTTACCTTGTGTGGAGTCCGAGAACATCTTGTCCTCTTGATGTACTAGTTTGTGCAACTTCCATAACATACTTTTTTTATTAAATATGCTGTTGTTTATCATGCAATTTAATTTATAAATTTTGGAATGTTTGAAAGTTTTCTCTTCTTTTTCTCTCTTGATTGCGCCGTTGTATTATTTCATCTTTGGCCTCAATTCTAATGATTAAGTCAATCCATTTTATCTCCCGTGATTTCTTTTTTCTCTCCTTGTCGTGATGAGAATCCAATGCACTGCACAAGTCCAAAGCTAAGGCCATTTGTTTCACTAAGGGGGGAATCGAAGGAATTGAAATAATAAAATTGATAGGAAAATATTGAGGGTGACAATTTGAATAAGATATCTGGTTATATGGTGGAATGGGTTGTTTAGTTCAAATATTGGGAATTAGGGATAAAAGAGGAATTGAATCAAGAAAGGAATGAAGAGGAAGGAAAATAGAAAGAGGACATGACAAAATATACTTTGTATTTGGTTCACGTGGGAGAATACAGTCATTTTTTCTTGAACTTGTTTGGTTTAAATCATTGTCTTAGGAAAAATAATGCCCACCATCTGACCTTTGAAACTAACTTCTTAAAAATGCTCTGAAATCTTTATTGAAAGTTCTTTTTATCTTCATATATTTGAGTGTGGTAAGTTTCAATCAACAGGCAGTCATCTACATACACGCTAAATACAAGAAGTTATGCATTGTAAATCTTTTGTAGACAGTGAGTAGTCTAGTTTGGATTAAGTAAACTTGCTGAGCTCTCTTTTGGATAGTGTAGAGGCATATTTGGGCAGATATAATGGTCTTTTGAGTGCATATACTTGCCTTGGTTCACTTTATCCTATCCAAAAAGGAGTTGTCGATTAAACCCTCTAATTGTTGATGTCAACTTCTTAAGCAGCTAATGCAATAACAACTGTTGGACTAGCTGGCTTTGTCACAAATCACAAGAGAAAATGTGTGTGAAATCTTTCCCCTTCACTCGCTGTTACCCAATACCCACTAGTTTTGGTTCCAATCTTTCAGAGTCTTAGCATTTTCAGGGTTATTCTTGGTTTTAGAAACCCACGTTGAGCCAATAGCCTTTTCCGAGGAGGTAAATAGTGCATCAGTTTTCTTCAATGCTAGCTCTTTCTTCACTGCCTCCGCCCGAAGAACTCTTGTTTGCTTTTATGAACTTGGTGTCCTATCAGACCTAACAAAAGAAGTAAACCTGAAGTGTTGCGAAAGACTGGGATGGGAACAAACTCGTAACATTTGATAGTAAAATGTAATACATCGGGTATATGAGAGGGACATAGTAGAAATCATCATTATAATTTAGTTAAGACTTAAGAGTTAGAGGTAGCTTGAGCAACAAGAAGAGGGAAGTTAGTCTGTAAATAGAGAAAAAAAAGTCAAAAAAGAAGGCATGTTGAAAATGATGAGAGTTTTATTTTGTTAGCTTTTTTAGTGAGAGAGTCCAGCCACTTTTGACACTCGCATTGTGTGCTCTATAACTCTATTTGATGATAAAGTGACATCGAATACAATCTACGATCAATCTTTTCCCCAACTCACTTCTACTTCCTTATTTTCATTCTATTACATAGTGCTGAATGAGGTCAAGAAGCTGATTGTGGGTGAAGTTCTGTAAATAATTATAGAGGTATGTCCAACTTGCTGTATGGTTGTTTCAGTTTCAATTTTTGGAGTAACTCAAGGGTATAAAGGATATGTCATGTGTGTGAAGAGAAGAAGCAAAAGAAAGGTAGAAGCTAGATTTAGATCAAATGTAAAGTTTTAATAGTTCAGAATTGTTTTTGAGGCTAGTATGGTGTAATAATCTCTAGTTGAAAGACTAACAAGAGGCATATACAGAGGTTCTTCCACATGCATATAGGAATATGTGATGAACCGACTATTTTTGAGCAAAAAATTAATGGCATAAATTATACTCCCTCCGTCCCAGATTAGTTGTTACACTTTCCTTTTTCGTCCGTCCCAGATAAGTTGTTACACTTCTAAATTAGGAATGACCCCACAATTATTATATTGTCTCTCTCTTCCCACTAAATTTTTTTTGTCCCCACACCCTCTCTCATTCAATTAAAAAAAATACCCCACTAACTCCTATCACATCTACTTTTTCAATAAAATAACAATTGATAACCACACTACTATTTATCGCATTAAACTGTGTGCCCACGAGAGTGTAACAACTATTATGGGACGGAGGGAGTATTAATTTGCTTGATGAATGAAGAACACAAAAAGGGGACACAAAGTTAGTGACTTGAGGCCACCAATCTCCAGTTTAGTGACTTGAGGTCACCACTCTCCAAAGCCTAAGTTTTACCAAATTCTCAACATACCTTCTAAACCTAGTGTTCCCTTATTTATAGCCTCTCTACTCTAACCAACTAATTTGTCTTCTAGCATTATTACTACTTGCACTACCCATTATAACCTTTACTATTAGTTCATTACAATACCGGTCCCCTAAACTTCCACCTTGTCGTCAAGGTGGATAAAAGTTTGCATTGATTTCCCGACACTTGCAACAATGATCCATGTCCACCTTGCGGCCCGAACTGAGAATAAGTTGTTGATTGAAATGTCGCTTCCCATTGGTTATAGTTGATTCATACTCAAGGTGCTTAATCATAGAATGAAGTTGCAACTTGTCATCCTTAAAATTCTACGGCCAGTGGTGTTGTGGTACTTGATTCATAATTTTCAGGGTAAAGGCCATTAGCTTGGATATGGATTTGAAATTCAGTAACTGGTCATGAGATAGTATGGAATTTTGGGTACAATGGGTGGTGTGATTGAGATGGTAAGTGTACAACCACTACGGGTCAGAGGGGGAATGGTGTTTGGATTTGGGTTGTACCAAAAAGAGTTGGAAAAGTAACTTGGGTTGGGTTGGATCGTGTAGTCATGGGTGGAATGGGCGTGGTTGTTATTTTCTATGGAAATGGGTGCAAAGTTCATAAACGCTCATAAACCCAGACAAATCCAACTGTAAGCTTGTCCTCCTTAAAAGTAAATTTGGGCTTAAAACAGGCTAGCACATTTCCTTGAACTACTTTAGCTCTATGAGCTGAACATGGCCTAAGAACTTTAAATCCAATTGTACTGCCATCTATTAGGCCTTTGACCATACTACCCTTACTAGCATCTTCCATATTTGGCTTCTTCTTCAAACCACGACAACTTCAACTATGCTTCTCCCATACACCTCCTCTTATGGGTTCTTCTAGAAGGTTGCTTTAACACTCCATCCTCTACCACCAGTCATACTGCCGGCAACACCAGCTCCGAGGCAGCCACCCGCGGAGTAACCCGAGCCCCCACCATAACCACTAGCTCCTGATCCACCCCTCACGAATCAGTCTCCCTCCCTCTCCAGGCCACAGCAAGTGGTGGTTTCACCACCCAAATTACACTTTCCATATAAAAAAACCAGGACCACCACGTTCAAATACTTCTATAGTTGGTTTACCTAACAAAACACCAACACCACCACTCACTCTACCTTGTCTAGCAAGGCCTGGTCCTCCGCTGGATCCGCTTCCTCCCGCACCACCTCTTTCGAAAACACCTCCCCATGGTTATTTCCAGCGAGGTTTTGACAACCACCATTGTGCCCTCTTATGTGACCACCACCTACTTCTCCGGCGAGACCACCTCGTCCTCCACCGCTAAAACCTCCCGCAAAATCACCATGTCTTTCCCCCACCCTTGGCCACAAAGATTCGTTTCGGCCCCCATCATCCTTGTGACCCTTGCTGGACCCACCCGCAAAAATGTTTTCAGCACCACCTAGGCCACCATATGCAACCCTTTCCAGATCCTCCACTTGGTGCCACCGTTTTCGTTGGTAATGAAAAATGGATATTCTCTAGATCCACTTTTCTACAGATCTACATTTTCCACCACTTTCGCTTTCACCACCTCCGAATCTGCTTGGTTCTCTAGAGCAACCGCTTCTTTCTCTTCCTCTTCAAGTATCTCTTCTCTAATTTCAGTAAACTTCTCTCTGATTTCTTTCAATTCTTGCCGGATCGAAGAAAAGATCGGAGAAAGACCTTCCATAATATTCTTCACGAAATCTTCCTTACATTTTTGGAAAATCTCCTCCCACTTCTCCTGGGATTTCTGATCAAATCCTGGAAACACCATCTTTTTTTTTTTTTTGTTTCCTCCAGAAAATCAGATCAGTTGCCACTCACAAAAGGGGACACAAAGGTAGTGACCACCAATCTCCAAGTTTAGTGACTTGAGGTCACCACTCTGCAAAGCCTAAGCTTTACCAAATTCTCAACATACCTTCTAAACCTAGTGTTCCCTTATAACCACCTAATTTGTCTTCTAGCATTATTACTACTTGCACTACCCATTATAACCTTTACGGTTCATTACAGAATAAGATACATGACAATAAAATCTGTAAAGACTAAGATAGTGTATTTTCATTGAAATGTACATACTTTGACCCTTAGTTTTAGAAAGCACATCGAAGCGCACAAGGGCCTTGGAGCTAAATCGCAAAGCACAAAGCGAAAGCGCACGCTTTTCGTAGGTGAAGCGCACACTTTAAGTGCCAAAAACCTTTAAAATCATTTATAGAACACATTTTGTACTTAAAACAATATGATACTTATATTATAAATGCATAAATTAACAAAATGAAGCATAATTCATTACTAGACACCAAACCGGAATACGTCTAAGAGGCTAAAGTACTAACCAAAGACTTAGAGTAAGCCACAAGCTCACAAAGTCACAACCAACATAAAACAAGTAAGTAGAAAGACTAAAAAAAGGAAAATAGAAAAGCAAACTCGGTTCTTCAAGCTTATTGTCGCCCCTATGCTCCGAGAACTCATCATCATCATCAAAAGCATCATACTCATCCTCATCCTCATCCTCATCATCTAGATAATCTCCATCTTCACCAATATCCTCTTCCTCGTCATCTTCATCATCATCCACAATTACAACTCAACGATAACATTTAGAAGTGGAGGTAGTAGTCGGACCTTTTCCTTTATCAACTCTAGATGAGGATGGCATGGACTCCCTAGCAACCCTTGTTGCTGCTCTAGTGCCATAGATTGGATCATTGGCTTCGGCGGCCCTACTAACACTAGCCCATGTCAAGTCATCGCCCTCAAACACAAGATCACCTTCATCACCCGAAGAATTCTGTTCCATTCTCCCAAGTAACCACTCATTACTCTCATCAATCTCTCTCAAAAGTCCCGGCATCAATGGTGTCTTTTCTCTTATATCAGCGCTCTAAAGCTCGATTAGCTTTCACATACACCATGTCATTTAAACAACTTTGTGCCAATAGATTCCTCTTTTTGGAGTGAAGTTGTTGAAAAATACCCCAATTTCTCTCACAACCAGTAGCACTACAAGTGAGGCTAAGAACCTTTATGGCAAAAATTTTGAGGTCGGGAGTTGAAGATCCATAACTAGACCACCAATCCGCTATAAAAATAATAAAAATAAGTTAGTGATCAGTTAATTTTCAACATAAAACAATTGATATATACTTAAAGTTGTTTGTTATTAGGTTGTTTGTTATTACTTGGCGATTTGGTCTTTCTTTGCCTCTTAGCCATATAATGACGAAAGAGACCGGTGGCATTCTTAAATGAATCCAATTCCAAAAGAATCTTCTGTTGAGTTTAAATATCTGGAACTAACCTTCCAACGCAATCATACAAACCCATCACCACTTCTTCACATTCGACATTTTCAACATTATCATAATGGATCTCGGGGTTTAGATAATAACTGGTCGCATGCAAATGTCGATGATGTTGACAATTCCATCTTTTATCAATTAACTCAAAAGCTTCTTTGTATTGCTCCTCTTTCATTCCAAAACTCATAGAGATAGCCTCGTTAGCCCTATCCATGGCTTCATAAATATATCCCATAAGAGGGTTTTTCTCTCCATCAACAATTCTAAGCACCTTAAACTATTGGACCGGTCAACTTAAGAGCATGTAAGACATTTCTCCAAAACGTGTTGCAAAAAATATGGTGCTATTTTCTTTCCTCCCACATCCTTTGACCATTTAGAGGTATTCCATTCTTGAGAAGTAATCATCTTCATCTAGCTACTCTTTTGCTTATGAAATTGAGCAAGAGTAATGAAAGATGTAGCAAATGTTGAAAGATGTAGCAAATGTTGTAACCGTCGGCCTATGCAAATTCCTTTGATTTGTGAATTTCCTCACCAAGTTCACAAGAGATATATGGTTATATATATAACCATTCATGAAGATGCATTTGTTCAAAGCATTCTTGACCTTAGGAATTTTCCCAATATCTTCCAACATCAAGTCCAAACAATGTGCGGTATGTTGTCTTTTAGCCTCCAACAATCTTCCTACAAATTTGTAACAAAAGAAAAGGCATTTAGTTAATTAGTTTCAAATAAAATGAAACAAAATGTAACATATAAAGTACGAAGATCTATATCTCTTAGCGGCCTTAACATAATTGGATGCGTTATCCGTCACCACTTGGATTACATTTTGTTCTCCAACTTCCTCTACCATGTCATCAAGCATATGAAACAACAAATCCGCATCTTAACAACATCGGAAACATCCATGGATTTTGTGAAGAAAGAGCCTTTTGGAGAGTTGACAAACATAATTGAACAACCTTTTGTTGCCCATTCTTTCTTGTGCTCTTCCTTTAGTTTATCAATCTCATCTACTTCACTCTTGAGGAGAGGAACTCTTAGCCCGTGCATGCTTGGTGGCTTGAATCCCATGTCATATTGTGCAACGACATCGAGCATGCCTTTGAAACTATCATAAGTAGCCGCATGAAAGGCAATCCCTGCATCAAGAAACCACTTTGCAACCGCTTTACAAGTTTGGTCTCTCAATTGTTTATCACAAGCACCAAAGATACCTTTTCTATCTTTTCTACCTTTCAAGACATTTGGGAAGGAAAGGTGACAAAGAAATCCATGGGCCCTTCGAAGTGGTTTGCTACCTTTTGAGTTCATGATTTTACAATCTTGTTCTTCCTCATTATCATCATCATCATCATCAAATTGGTTAGGCATCGGCATCATTTGACTATCAATTTTAGCTTGTGCTTTCTTGATCATAAAAAATTTCATTTCCTCCCTGACATGCTCGAGACATGAAGGACATTCAGTCACATTTCTAAAACCTCCTGCCAAATGTTGTTTCATTCGTAGAGCCCCTCCTTTTGTTACTTTACCACAAAAGCTACGATGCCAATTGGTCTTATTAGTAGGTTCCGGTTACCATACTTTCTTGCCGGATCAACCGTATCTAAGGAAGGTGTGCTTGAATTCCCCCGTTGGTAGCCATCCTAATATAAAAAAAAAGCTACTGCCTTTTCATAAAATGAGTCAAAAAACAGAATTTTTTTGAAAAAAAAGAACAAAAAAACGTTTGATCATGATGTTTGGGGGCAGAATTAAAAACAAAACAACAGAATAAAAATAACATGTGTGGGGGTAGGTTTAAAAAACAACAGAATAAAAAAACTAGAGTTAAACAAAAAACTAAACAACAACAAAAAAAATTTAGTCCCAAAAGGTTTTGGAGTCGGTTAACATGAATCGTCGTAGGAGATCGTCATTGTCACCGATCAAAAGATAACCCTAACCCCTCAAAGAAAACCAAAAACTCACAGCCCATAAACCACAAACGACAAAATCGAAAGAAAAAGAAATAGAAGAACTGAGGAGAAGATAGAAAATCGAAAGAGGGGAAAACGAAATGAGATATTGAAAGAACAATTAAACATACCTGGAGTTCCAGAACTGAGCGGCGAGACGGTAGGTGGGTTGCTCCGAATTCGCAGCTAGGGTTTGGGAGAAAACCCCTAAATGTCGAATGTGAAGAATTGGGTTTCTCTCTCCTAATTTCTGCCCGTTATCCCAGCTTGCACCATGGTTCGAAAATGCGGTATCTGTCGCGGTATTGGTTGTACGGTGTGGTGTTGCGGGTATCGGAATTGATGTGTTCGTCGCGAATCGGGTCACGGTTGTGGCTACAAAAAAATTGTTTGCTTTTTTAACCAAGTATTATTCTAATCGATTTTGTAGTTAATTAATTTAGGATAAATAAATTTCCATACGAATAAAAACCCAAGGCCATTCATGTTGACTCATTATATACGAAGTAGTTTACTAGCCCAACCTATAAAATATTTAACTAATAAAATAAATAAAAGCCCACTACCCCAATCCCCACCTACCCCAATCCCCACCTGCCCCAATTCTCACCTACCCCAGTTCCATTTTCTACTATTGTGTTTAATAAAAAAAAGGAAAATAAACTTAGCCCCACCTACCTACCGTCCTACCCCAACCCCAAACACGTGTAAATTCAGTGGAACATTTATGATCTCTCTCTTCTTCTTTTTCAGCTGTTAACCTCTGTAAAAATGAGCTCCTTGATTTCTTCCCTTGTTTCCTTTTTTTTGTCAAAAGCAAGAGAAATTGGGCTGACATTTAGGCTAAAAACGTTTAATGCGGACGAAACCGGTTCGGATCGGCTGAACCGGGCCAAATCTCGCTGTTTTTCAAAACGGCGTTACAACTCGTGCAAACACGTATCACCAGCTTGAAATTCCGAGTTAGCTCTGGCGATCCGAGTTGACTCGGCCGAGATTTTATTCCCTGAAATGGGTCACGTGATTCTCACGTGATCATTTATTTCAGTTAGCACAACAAGTTTTATTTTCCTGCGCTAAGTATACAAGAAGTGTACGCTTCTTCAAAAGCGCGCTCTAGGAAAAGCGCCAAAGATGCGAGCTACCTGTACATCGCTACGCTATTCTTACGTAGCTTTGCCCCTGGGCGCCCTGCGCTTTATATGCGCTGAAGCGCGCTTTTTAAAACTAAGCTTTGACCCAAACCACTTCCTTATTTCCCTACCATAAGCCTTATAGCCCTTTTGACGGTTAAGTTAGGCAATAAACAAGAATTTCTTTGCTCTAGGACTAAACTTATCCATGTTCTTTTATTTATTTCTTTCTTTCTCTCCTTTTTATTTTATTTTGTGCTAGGTAGTGCCACTGTAATCTGAGTTATTCTTTTTAATAGGTTTTAATTTTGGTAGTTATTTATCCGGATATTTTGATCCAAGTATCAATCAGCCCTTTCTACCATCAAAACTAAAACTAAACTGGACACCTATGTTGAAGATACACTAACAATGTTCCCTCACAGCGAGGCAAAATGACACAATTATGAGGGGACGAGTTGTTTGGATCACATTTGAGGAAGTCGAGAGTGGTTGAATAGATGAGTGTTACAAGCTTAGTTTAAAAAAGCGCGCCTTGGACGCGCTAGGCTCAAGGCGCAGGTCCTGACGCCTAGCCATGTCAAGCTTAGGCACCCTCAGTGGCGCGCCTTGAGGCGCAAGGCGTTTGGAGCCAACGCCTTTGATTGTCTAGGCGAGGCGTTTTCAATGAGGCGCACCTAAGGCACAAAAAGGTGCATTAAGGCGCACCTCCCGATGCACTCACCATTTTTTCACTTTTTTTTTTTTACTTTTCATTAGGGTGGCTCACTTCAATGAGGCACACCGAGGCGGCCCTAAGGCGCTGGGAACTTCAAATCGTCTTGTTGCGCCTTGAGCCTTTTTATTCATTGGCCACCCTCCAAAAGGCGTGCGCCTTTGCGCCTTTTCCCAGTAACTTGTTGTCACAAAGGGGTAAAAAGGTAATTACAGTAAAAATAAAAGCCTTTTTGAGAAAAAAAAATCCCAAACTTAAAGGGGTTAAGGAAGGTTTAAGTAACTTTTTAGTCACTGGGTATTTATTTAGATTCTCAAAAGAAGTGCGCACACTTACATAAACACAATTACTAACATAGAAAAGGAGGAGTTTACATGACTTGTCGCGGGAACAAGGAAAAAATGGAAAAATTTGGTAAATTCTAACTAATTCAGTAAATTCTAACTATTATGGAGCCAAAGTCACGTGGTTTTGGCCTTTTTTTAAAAAGAAAATATTACTTGTAAATAATTCGAGTCTTATACCATAGGCGCATAAGGCGTTGCGCCTTGAGCCTGGGAAAAGGCGCAAAGGCGCGTGTCTTTTGGAGGGTGCCTGAGCTTGTCATGGCTAGGCGTTAGGGCCTTCACCTTGAGCCTAGATGCGCTTTTTAAAACTAAGTTCGTAACAGAAATACCATTGCTTATTTTTTAATTTTTAAATGGTCTTCGAGTACAGAAGAAATTGAAACTATCAATTGGTATGTATGAATGCAATAATGGTAAGTATAACCCTTATCAGCATTAATAATTTTGAAGCCTTTGCAATTACTGCAACGTTTTGTTATTCTCCTGCTCCTGAGGTGCCTAATTTGTTCCTCACCCCACCTCCCCCCCCTCCCCTCCCTCAAGTTTTCTCTGCACAAATGAGAACTGATACCTCCACTTACTTGGCCTTCTCACATTAGAAGAAAGAATGCTCCTAATTCACTGAAAGCTCAGCAAAGGTGTCTTATGTACTGTTGTTATTTGGCAGAAAAAGGGAGTATATCCAGTGCAGATGTGCCGCAGGAGATTTTGTTATCTTTGAGGAAGCGAGCAAATACTTGTGCAGAGAAGAACAAATTACCTTGCAGGTTGTCTATTGATTTACATGGTCACGTGAAACCAGCCAATGCTGTACAGTGGTCAACAAGTCATGGTTAGTTTTTTTTTTCCCTTAGTGGATTGGATTAACCTTTATTCATTTGCTGCCCAACTTTGTAAGAGTCTCATACTTAAATTAAACTTTGATTGTATATTGCGGTATAGGATCGAGTTGGAGAATATTTATGTATCAAGAGTCTTGATATTGTCACATTTGGCCAAGCATCTACCTGATGCTTCTATAAGCGTTTGGTATCATAAAAATATATTGTTCTAAGGGATTCATATTGGTGCGTACCAGTTTCGGCTTAGTGTAAAATTAGTAGGTAAAACATTTTCCGAGCAACATGGTTCCTCTTTTTTTTTTTTTTAGGGGTATTGGGGGTTGATGAAGAAGTAATAGGATCGTCTAGGTTTCAAGTAGCGAAATTACCTTCAAATTTGTCATGGCTACATGCGTGTTTCCATGTCCAGGAACAGTAAGAAAGTCCTAAATGGAAATATTTGAGCTGCAATCTGTCTATCTCTTTTGTTGTTGATTCAATATAATAGAGAAATGAAGAGTTAGGGTTTGGGTCAAATTGACTTCAAAGGGACTGTTGAATTGCGCAAGCTTAGTTTTCCACAAATGGACAAAGTTTACAATTGGGTGAGGGAGATATACAGATTGGAGAGGGAAAGCGATTTTATGCAAAGGAGGAAAGTTGTTGCTAGTAGTATTTATGCATATCTAATATTCCAATGGCTCTCCTTTTCAAATCCTATGATGTATATCAAAGTTGATATTTTGATCAAAATCTAATGATATTTATGTTTTGAGATACTACAAGTCTATAACTGTTTGAATTTATTTTGAAAAAATATTTTATATTTTATAAAATTTCAAAATATTCTACTTCTGTAAATGACAACAATTAGTTTTCTTTCCTTATCATAACTAACAAAGGAGATCAAAAGGTTTATAGCAACTTGGTGGTGATTAGGAGTCTCTTACATCCCATTTTTTCGACATGATAATATAATTCAACTACAAGTTTTATTACATATGGAAGGCAAAAGTACCTCTGAAGGTGTGGGCTTTCGCTGGACGCTAGCTTTGGGGAAGATTAATACGAATTGCAAGTAATGTTTGGAGGAGGATTTTTGTTGTGACGGGGAGGAATAATACGAAAGACAAGTAATGTCTGGAGTACTGGGTTATCCCACGTACTGTTTTGGATCTGCAGCAAGTCCGATTTGTTGGCTTTGGAAGGTCAAGGGGAAGATTGTTTTGTGACTAAATGCTTTTTGGTTATTCTGTGATGTTTGCGGTTTTTAACAGAATGTGTGGATTCCCAAAAAAAGGCCTTAGGCGGCTGGGGAATTTGCAAGTTACTCAGTTGGGGGGGGGGGGGGGGACTTCTAATAAGTAATCTATCTTTTGATGTTATGAGAACAGCTTGTCCTCAGTTCTTCTACTTTCCGCCTTTTGCTGATTTATACATATAAAAAAAAAACGAATGGCATGCCACCAAATAGAAGGCTAGAAGTTGGCAGTCTCGTTTCACAGATGCATGTATGTTATGTCGGGAAAACAATGTGTCTTCTTCGCATGTTCTCCGCTACTGTAAGGTGGCTTCTTATTTTTGAAGCAGGCTCTTTGAGTTGTAAACTATGTTGCTCCGACTCTTCATTTTACCTTAAGTACCCGTGTCGGACCCTCGACACTCCGACATGGGTACGGACACTCCGACACTTCATTTCGACTTAAATCCTGAAATGTTTTCACAATTTAGCCGAGTCGGACATTTGGACACGTACCCGTGTCCGACACTAGTACCCCAGTCCAAGTAACATAGGTTGTAAATGAGACTTGGGTTTGTCCTTCAAATTTTTTACATTGGTTTCAAATTAGATTATGGGGTTTTTGGAAGTGTAAGGAGAAGATGTGGTGAAATGTTGTGATGGTTATCTCGTGGAGTAATTGAATGGAACGGAATGGCTGCTCTTTTGTGAGCTTTTGTCTTGTGTGATTTGATGTGAGACGAAGTAAATTTATTAGCATCTTCTTGGCAATAGGGCTTTTATGGATTATTAAATTGGGGAGATTCAAAGGAATTGGATTAATTTGTAATTAGTCTTTTGGTTATTCTCTGAGGATACCTTGCCAGCTTGTCCTCTTGCTGTAAACTTTTCTTGGTTGATTAATATAATATTTTTTCTTATAAAAAATGTCAATGATATCAGTTATCAACTTATCATTATTGGACCTTCTAATCGTGCCAACTGCCAAGGAATTTTTGATTTTAGCTTTTAATATCCTTCGGCCGACATTAAGCTACCTTTAGAGTGATATGTGATTCAGTGTAGCTCCTCTATTCAGATTCTAAAATAGTGAGGATTTATCCAGCATTTCATTGTGCATACTTTGTTTCATATGATACATGACTGACGAGCTTTACATTCTTCGGAAACATCACGAGTAAATGCATGAATTAGGGATGGATGAAGTGTTCCTAGAATGATGCAATATGAATTATAGTGCTATTTACTTCTGTAATGTCATTCCCGCTAAATTTGGCGTTCATGGTGTTTGTGACTTGTGTATTCGGTTGTTTAAAAGAAGGCAGGGATAGGGATATAGAACAGGGGCCTCCAATTTTGTAATACATACGGAATTTTATATTGGATAAGCATGCAATGAAACTTGGTAGAGTGCTGCAAATATTAAAACATAAATTTGGATGAAGACAAAAGGTGTAAAAATCAAATTAGCCTCTTTTTTCCTATACTTTCCTTGTTTTAGAGTGCCAATAGCTGGGAACTTGCTGCTGGCAATTTTTGGATTGTTTTTTGGAAAAATTGATAAAGGCAGTTCCAACTATGGACGTTCGACTTTAAAAGGGTCCAACTATGAAATATTACTGGCAGGTCCCAACTATTACAGGTGTTGACTTCGTGTGGACCCATCATAAAAATGACCGGCTGAATAAGGTAAAATGATGACGTGTCAAGTGTCTTCCACTTATCACGTGGCACTTAAAAAAATACTACCCATTTAAAACAAACCACCCGTTTTAAATACAAAAGCCCACCCATTTAATAAAAAAGACCTCCCTCCCTTAATTAAAACCCAGATTTCTTCTTCTTCGCTCCTCTTTCATTTTCGCTACTTTTAATTTTATCTCCATGCTCTTCTCTTAATCTCTTTAATTCATCCACTCCCAAGTCCTGTAAAATATAATGTAGAGAGGAGAAAGCTTGAGATTATTATTGATGGTCATGCATATTTATACAACCGATTGACGTTAATAAAATATCCTAATACTACTGGACTTAGAATACCAATGTCAGCAATCAATACCAACTCTAACTGTAAATATAATGTGACAAAGTTCTAATATATATCAAATACTTCCTTCACAAGTCCCAACGGCACTTGCAATTACCTATCTAAAAATTTGAGCCATTAATTTTCTAGATTTTGAAGAATTAAATTGCAAGTTTGGGTGGGTTCTCCTTCTCTTAATTTGAAGTATATCTCCTCCTCCTTCTTCTCTTAATCTCTTTCGTTTATCCCTAAACAACTGATAATCTATTTCATTTATCCCTAAACAATTGAAAATCATGATTAGAAATATCACGGTCCAACCCCAATGTAGAAGCCACATCAACAATCTGAAGATAAGCCCTCAAATTATCAACGACCACCTCATAAAATTAAGATGATGAGTGATGAATTGACCGAATTGAAGTACGTCGAGAGCACGCTCAAGCTCGACGAGGTGGCCGGAGAAGGAGAGAGAAGAGGAGGGGAGTGGCGAAGGGACCAGGTGGAGAAGGCGGTGATAAAGCTAGTGTGGTCGAAGGGGTCTTTGGGGTCAGGTGACGGAGAGAAGGAGGTCGGCGGTGGTGTCAAGTATTCAGGTGGGGCATGGAGATGGTTGTGGGGTGGGAAGAGATGATAGAGGGAAGGTTGAAAGCGGCGATGATGATGGAAGTTACAGGCTGAGGGGAGGAAGGAAGTATCAATCATTTTTTTTAAGTAATTATTTAGAAAAAAAAAATTTAACTTATTTAGTCGGTTACCACGGTTACCAGTAAAAAGGCCCACGTAAAGTTAATACCTCTCTTAGTTGGAACCTGCCAGTAATAATCCGTAGTTAGACCCTTTTAAAGTCGAATGACCATAGCTCGGACTGCCTTTATCAATTTTTCCTTGTTTTTTTAGAAGTAAGCCTCTGTTTTTGCTTTTACTTCACTCAATTTAGAGTATCAAATATTAACAGATGAGAACTTCAGTGGTTTCAATAGTCGTTGCCATTTTTTGGTTGGTTTGGTGTTTGATGTTTTTCAATGTAATTTTTCTTTTTTTTCTCTAGATACTTCACGTGAAGTGTAATAGATAATTTAACTTATCCATGAATTTAATGGTCATTGTGAATTTGACATGATATTTGTATGTATGTAATTGTGTTTATTTTATGAGGGTTGTCCCCAATATTAAATTCAAGCTGCAAATTTTACAGTTTTACTTGGGCAAAATTGATACAAACAGTCCCAACTATGAACATCATTTTTTAAACAGTCCCACATATCAATTAACCAAGAATGGTCCCAACTTTGTAGTGTAATTTATACGAGTGGTCCTTTGGCATAAACGACCTGCTATCGTGGGGAAAAAGTTGTTCTTTTCTCTTTTGTTTCCGTCTCTCCCTTGCATTTCCCAGTACAATAGAAGGACCTGAACACTTTGTTAGATAAGGCAAAAATAATTTCGGTGTGATTTATATGATGAGTTCTCCAGTTTTTCTCTTTAATTCTCCATTGATTTTTTATATGCTTGTGAAATTGAGATGAAATTTTGCGAAATTGTTAATTACACAGTACTTTGAGAAAAGCTATAGAGATTAAACTACTTTATGAGAGCCTAAGTTCTCCAATGGCCAATTAAAAAGGGGAACCCATGTTGTTTTCTTAAGCTTCCTCCCCGTTTTTTCCATCTTTCACCATTTTCTGTGTTCCTTCACTTTCTTCCAGGTTCTTCATTTTCTAAATTATGGTGTCCATCTTGACTCGTAAATAAACATTAAGGTTTGTGTAATTTTGTCATTTAATCGAATTGGGGAAATAAACCTGTTTCGGGGGAATCCTCCAATAGTTTGTATGTTATGAGAATAAAATTGAATTGGGGTTTAATTAAATTTTACATCATTTATGTATTTCTTTTTATGTATGGTTTGCTTTGTGGGTCTAGTTGTTGAATTTGCCACGAATGGCAATGAAGTTTACTGGCACAATGACATTGCCATTGTTGTAGGAGGAGAGAGATGGAGGGTTTTTGTGTAGTCTATCGTGGTATGAGGAAAGAAAATGTGTGGGCGTAAGTGTAAGGATTTTTCGTCGCCATTGTTGGTGAGGTTTAGAGATGGAGGTGGAAAGCTCAAACGATGGCAATTTGGGGAGGGGCCAAGGAAGAAAGAGAAAAAAGAGGGGAAAAAGTTAAATAACTAAAAGTCACGTGAGTTCTACCTGTATATACTTTTACCTACTATAGCAGGTCACTTGGTCAAAGGACCACTTCTGTAAAATACAATATAAAGTTGGGACCAACCTTAGTTAGTGGATAGGTGGAACTGTTTAAAGAAGTATGTCCATAGTTGAGACTCTCTGTATCACCTTGTAACTTGTTTAAATTTAGCATTGTGCAGATTTCATTTTTAGGAGCCTAAGTTTTATAATTAGCATAGTACCCCAAAATGTTTGCGACGACCCTGGTTCAAGAGTCCATTGATGAGTTGAGCCACTAATGTATAGACATGTGAGACGAATCAGTCATCACTAACCTATAAGCATGGCCTTGGTGGATGTGTAGACGTGAATGAGTACTTTGATGGGAAGCACTAATTAGTACTTTGATGGCCATCTTCATTAAATTTACAAGGAAAAAGTTCATGAACCCTAGAAACTTTGTTTCACTTTCCCTGATTGTAAATTTCTCAAAATCTCATTTAATATTCTGAATACAATGATTTTCGGGTCAATCAGATAAAACAGGTCAGTTAGGTTTCGCCCAAAAATTGCAGGCTGTTCAAGTTCTGTTGTAACAACCAGGTTTTGGGTTACGTCGATCATTAGCAGGTCTAGTCACATGGGATGTCAACTATGGCCATTAGTTCCGAAAAAATACTGCTGTCTTTGAAAAGGAGAGTCGGGGAAGAGAAATACTTACATAGCTTTTTGCAAGTACAACCTAGATATTTTTAGAATTTGCATCAGAGCTTATCTTTGTTAAGACGGATGTAATTGAATCAATGGATTTTAAATAGAAAGAGACAAAAGAGTACTAGTGATGGTGATATCCAAGTGATCCAACTACTCATGTAATCTTCACTCATTTTTGTAAGTGTGATCTTTGGAGTTGTATGCCTAGTTTTTGTAGTTGCAGCGAAGATTTCCTGGAAATTTTCGAGAGCTATTATTGTAGTCCCTTATGATTTTGTTTGGGGAAGTCATTTGGCTGTAATGAATCTTATTTCTGTGTGCGAAATGCGAAGTAATTGGTTTTCTTGAAAATGGTTGAAGACTTGAAGTAAGTTCAATTTGGTGCTTCTTCAATTGGATTTTGAGTATTAGCCATCACTTAAAGTCTTTATCAAAAGTGACGTGAAGAAAGAAAGAGAATTACATTGTCGAAAAGTGCATGAGGGTTGAAAGTTGAAACAAAACATGTTTTCCATCAGTATTTATCGCTTCTTCGTTAATGAAACATTAGTGTTTTGCTAAGTTGAAGAGGATAACTTGGATAAGATTTGCTCTTCTGATTTTCTCCGCAATGTTAGACGGTCGATTTACGAGAGAATGGGCTTATTCAAGTTTGTTATGTTCCAAGTGTGGAGTCTAAAGTTGATTTTTTAGTCTCTGGGTTGGAGTTTGTTCCGTCATTCTATTTGGGTTTAAATTTCCGCTCTTTTCAAGAGTATTTGTTTAGGATCCTATTATTGGGAGATTTATGCAAAGACTTGATGTTCATCTTCACTATCCCAACTAGCGTGGTAAATGGTTGGTTTTGAAGCTATAGAATATTCAACTAGAGTTCCTAAGGGATGACAATGATACTAATAAGGGTATTCCTTAGGTTAAGTCAAAATTGGCTCATGAGTACCATAAGTGAAGCTGTTAAGGCAAAGTGGCATCGGAGATTTGGGAAAGAAATGGAGCATTGTTGAAGAAACCTTATTGAAGAGAGGGTAGGGTGGTTAAGCAAGGTCTTTGTTTCTCCGCGGGCAGGGAGTAGATTTATGAATTTATCTAAATCCAGTCTTGGAGAGTTGGTGAGACGAACTGGCTCGACTCAACCACAAACACACACAATAATGAAGAAGAAGAAGATAGATTGATTAAGGAAAACTCCAGCCAAAAGGTTACAAAAGGTAGTAGCTTTAGGTTATCTCAGGTCAGTAACTTTAGGTTACTACTCTCCAAATCACCAACAAACTTCTCCATGCCTCTCTTTTTTCCTCTCCTATATTTTATACATCTAAGCTCATTACAGTCATTTCATGGTCTGCTGCTTTCTCTGTTTGTCAGTTAGTGCCAAACACTCTTTGTGGTGCTTCCCCTCCCTTTGCAGTGTTGTTGGTGTGGTGCCTGCTCTGTTTGCTGCACCTTGGTCCTGCTTAGGCTGGTCCATTACAGTTGGAGGGCTGCATGTTTCGTAGTCATTGGTTAGTTTCAAAGTAAATAGTGATTTTATGGTTGTCTTAGCACAACATTTAGCGTGGGAGTTCAACCTATAGAAGTATATATCTCAATTTCCAGATGTGTTCTTAATTTCATTGCATAAGAAGGCAGGTGTTTGTGTGAAACAGTTTTAAAAAGTGATTAAATGTAATATAGGGTTGACGAATGACAGGGACGAAAATTCAGTGCCTAATGGTTTAAAAATGACATTCTCTTCAGGAGAGCATGTGTAGGGAAATGACGAAATTGCCTGGTGACATGGTGGGAGTTCCTTCTTTGGTGTAAAGGGGTTGAAGTAGAAGTCTTGATAGGAAGTTATCTTTGGTCTTCCGACGACAGCCCCCCTAAAGCTTGCTTTGTCACATGGGCAGACCCCGTTCTTGTAGAATAGAAATCAAGATAAAATAGAGGCTGGCTTGTTCAAGTAGGGAAGATGGTTCATTTGTCAATTTGATGAAACACTTGAAAAGAATAAACCAACACATGTTTGAGGGTAAATCTTCCCCGACCCCATGTCAAGGCTATAAGCTCCTTTTTATAGCTGGAATCAAGTGTTAGGTTGGAAGTGGCACTTGAGGTGTTAAGGTTTTCCGAGTTCCAAATCCCGTTTGAAGATGTCACCTGTACCACTTTTGAATATGCTCATTGAGATTTAATGTCTGATTTTCCTAGTTCCAAATCCTGTTTAAAGATGTCTTCCAAATCCAATTTGAGAGATATGCTCACTAAATCCTCTGTTGACAAAAAGTGTGGCAAAATAGAGAAAATCAAGACTTTTGAGAGATATGCTCATTATAGTCTGTTGTTTGACCTATAGTTTAGCAAAATAGAGAAATTAAGACTTTTAGAGATATGCTCGTTGAAGTCTATTGTTTGACAAAAAGTGTGGCAAAATAGAGAAATGTAGACCACGATCTGATTCTGGAAGCATATCAGTTTACTATTTGATAAATTTACCAACCTGCTAGAGTGAAGATGCTAGTAACTCAACTCAGATGTATGCTGAAATAGGAAGCTTCTTGCAGAGCCCCCTCCCTAAAGCTTAGAGCATCTCTAATGTTTGACTTTGGGAGTTTGGGGACCTGCTTGCAAATAATTGAAAATATCAAGCACGTAGCTCATCATTGGAGTATACAAAACAATACCTGCTTATAGGAGTAGCTGAAACAAGCAGGTAGTTAGGCAATCTTTTTATTTTTTAATTAATTTCTTTTGGAGATTGTGTAGGCTTTGTACCCTTAGAATCTGATTTGGCAAGTCGAAGATGCTCTAAGAGCACATAAGCTCAGTTTCGTAAAATTTTTATGGGGCCACCTACAGTCTGATGGGTTTCCAATAAAATTTTGAGCTGTGTTAAATTTGAATATCTTGATGGTAAGTTTTTGCTTATGGATTGGAGTAGCTTGCTTAGAGAGCTTAGCATAACCGCAAAGGCCGACCCGAAAAATAAAAAAGGATTATGCTGTGAGCCTGTGAGTGTGGGCTTGAGCAAATGTTAAGATAGGGGCAAAAGAAGAACCCTCAAAATTGACACTTGGTTCTACGCTGGAGCATAGTTATTCAAAGGTGGTGGGTCTTTCTGATTTTAGTGACAGGTCGTGGGTCTTTCTGTACTTTTGGATGCTAAATACAATAAGGTTTTAATTTTCTTCCTATTGTTATTACTTATATAGTTATATTTGTAGGACCTCTGAGAGAAACCTGCTTGCCCTTCCCAAAATGTGGATAAAACCCGTCTGGGCTCAAACTTTGGGACAGTCTTAGATGAGAGTTTATGTACCAATGAAAAAACGCTGATACCGTGGTCGGTATCTGCTATTCACAGTGCTAGCAACTTGGCCTTCTCTTTTTAAGGAACTCCAACTTAATTTATCTGTTGTACACTTGTACTTCCTTTGTCTCCCTCTCTGACTTCCACTCAGTTTGCCAAGCATAGGGACCCCACTAATTGACTAGACCTTTTGTGCTGAAATAAATGTTAATTTATACTTGTGGTTTAGGCCAAAAGGAAAAACCTGATATCTGAAAATTAAACCATTGATTTTACGGATGAGGCAAAAAAGTAGGGTCCCAGATCGCTAAAATGAAAGTGTTCCATTTGAAATCAGTAGTTCCTACCCGTTGTTTGGGTGCATTTTTATGTGAAAAAAATTAACATAGGTCGTCAATTCTGTTTCTTCATGGCCTGAGTGCCCTCTTAAAGAAGCAAAATTATACTTGCCGTGTGTGTATAATACCCGATTTGTGGTAGGTATTGTTTCATGTATCCATTTATGTAATGAAAAATCAATCATATGGTGTAATATGTAACATTAATCATAATGGAGCGGTGTGTGTGATAATATCAAGACTGTATAGTTTAGTGGAAGGAGCATGTGTTGAAAATTAATGTATATGCTGCAGTTCTGGTGTTGGTTTTTTTTGGTAGCCTTTGCTCCTTAGGATACGAGGATAAAGGGAGTCTTAGTAACAGGCAGTATCGATTTGGTCTTAGTAGCAGTTCACATTTGGTAGTATTACAAGTATAGCGTACATCAGACCAGTTGATGCTTATGCTAGTGTAGATTTGGAGTTCATACAGACTTGAATATCTCTCATCTGTTATACAAATAGATTGTTGTTATCCAACTGCCAAGTGCCAACTAAGATAAGTCTTTCAATATGTAATTGAACGTTTGAATATCACAAGAACTTGACTTTGATGACACTGAAATATTTGTGTTATAGTTCTGACTCAACAATGATTTAGGGTATTGAAGGCAATGGGCACTTCATTTATCCTAAAATATTTGGAAAATATGACTTTTACGGCCTCCACAGACAAAATTGAATAATAATGTGTGTTTGTAAAATAAAAGTAAGTTTAGACATGATTTTATGAACTTTTTTAGAGGTAAACCTAACTAGATTTTTTACACTATCACATTAAATTATTAGACCATCCTCAGTAGTCTCAATTAATCTACTGACATGCTTGTAATGAAGAGGATGAATTATAAATAGGAAGATGGGTGGAGGTAGTAGTGATTGTAGGAGAAGGGGGTGGTTAAATTGTTAACCTAAACTAGGCTAATTGTTCCCACCTTTTTCCATAGGGAAATTTCCCTTTTCGATCACCACCATCTCATTCTATCTTGTTCTATTTACTAGTATCTTATTCATCCGTTGTTTTAATAGCTTTGCATGTAGCATCAACCTCAAAAATCTAGCTCAACCCTTTAGAAAGAGACTGCCTATCTTAATGTTGTTCGTTCTGCCCACTTTTCGTACTGTAATGTAATTTTTGTTCCCTTACGGCTTGTGTTTATTCACTCAGCTTTTAAATTAAAAAGATTTCACATCCTTTGCATACATGCCCTTCTGAGATGGTATCTATTAACTGTTGGAATGGCTCACATGCACGGTTCCACGACAGATGTTAAGAGGGGGGGGGGGGGGGGTTCTAGTCGTTGCATTAAGAGCCTTTAGGGTATACTGAGGATGATAAGGATTCACAAGGTTTACTTGTTGGTCTTCATATTTTGTGCTTGACAAGGTAAACAATTCAAATTACAAGTGTCATCAGAGATTTGGATGATGATTAAGTAGCGTTATGCTTTTATGGCGATTTTGTGGTGTTTGTGGTTAGAATGGAATGCACGAATGTTCTTTGCGGGTTAAGGCAGCTGTGGCTTTTGCTATCTGATTTTTTCTGTTTTATGGACAACTTGTCCTTTCTTCTAACCTTTCTGATTGGCGTGATTCTATAAAGGCTGGGATTAATGGACATTTTTAAACGGTGGGAGGAAATGAAGAGGAGTGATTTGTAGGGGAGATTGTTGAAATGATTGGACTAGATTAATTGTTATTGATCATGAAGCTCGCTTATAGAGTATGTCATCATTCATACTCCGTATGTTGCTCTCTTGCTAGTATGTTTGACAAGAACCTTAATATATAAGTGTGTACCTTGCAAAAAAAAAAGTGGGCTTCTATATCATCATATTTTGAAAGATTTTTTGTGCATGCCCCACTATAACCTCTTTCTGCCACATTTTGATGTTTGTGTGTTTGTATGCCATCCTGCAGTGAGGGGTGTAACTTTTTATTTGGTTTTCTGTTGATGAACAGTATTTTGCACAAAATATATTTTCTGTTAATTCAAATTTTTATATACGACAACTTATAGTTTTGTACTTTTTTTTCATAAAATGGTGTCTTCTGGGAAAAATGTACAATAGTCTGTGTTCTCTAATAGTTGCTCCATATACCATTTTGGGGTGATTGGAAATAGTTGTTCCATTTTCTAAGTTCTTTTGTTTTCCTTTTTGTTCCAAAAGACATCCTATTTCTTATACAATGACATAAACACCCTCTTAAACTCTATATCACCGACACTTAGTCGCATGTAGGATTGTTTTTCAGCCATATAGCTGAAAGATCATCTTCTAATTTATGGAGTATCCCGTCTTTGATAAAAACGGCTATTCTCCTTTACGCTAGGACCCACCCCCTGTTTCAGTCAGAATGAGTCCCCGAGACCCCGGGACATTGGCTTCCGCTAACAGTGAACTATTAAGGATCGCATCCCGCGCATATTCTACATTATAGCCTGCAACTAATTCAGCTTCCGCTTCTGGGAGATCAAACGGAGCTCGATTAGTTTCTGCTAAACAAGAAACAAAGAACATAACCAATACGGGGAACAAGGGAATACCAGAACATATCTGCTTTTGCGCCATGACAACCTCACTCGAATTACAAGGACCTACACATATTAGTACAGTATACCGGATTCCTTATCAATGAGTTTATTTCCTCATTAATATTACTTTAACTTTATTCTTACGTTTGTGCAAAAAGAAAATAGAATTGGAGAACAGAGGGACTATACTTTGTCAATAATGTGTTGTCTTAGAATGGTTGCATACTGTGGACATCCAACATTGTGGGGGAGACCGCCAATAACACAAAACCTGTTACTAGAGAAAGACCGCCAAAACTTGGGATTTGGTTTATTATTCTTTTTATTTTTAACTTTTATCGAAGTTTGTAGCTTACCGTTGTCAAATCTTGGGCTTATATATCGTTCCTTGTCTCGCATACAACTGGTACTTATTCTGTATAGATGTATCAGTTATATTTTATGTGTACCAGATATTTGGGAATGAACTATAGTTGGGTTTTTTTTTTAATTTTTGAGTTGAAGCTAACAGAGAAAGGGATAAAGCAAAGAAGAGAAGAATGTGGTAATATTTGTTTTAATGGCCAGCTCTAAGCTTTGTGAAGGAGTCGTTTGAAATTCAAGCTCTTGATGTCCACAGTATGGAGGCGTTTGAAATTCAATTACTGCCTTTCATATGGAGGCGTATGCTTTTTAGTCCTTGAACAGAGATATTTGTTACATCTGTGTGGGTGTATACACTCTTGCATACATGCATCTTTATGTGTCCATGTGCAAGTAAAAGCACATGTTCAATCTAGCATTGCCTTCTGTTTTCTCTTATGAATGCTGTATCATGAGCGTCTGTTTGCATGGTTCTGTTTTCTATGTATGGTTTCCTCATCAGTTGATGACTCTGGAGATATTAAGTGTGTGTTTGTATCTAGTATTTACGATCAGTCTTCACTTGTTACCGATTCTTCTTATGTGATAATTATCTATATGTATATTATTATGTTGCCATCAATAATTACTGAGTAACACTTAATATCCCATTTTACACAAGGTTGTATATTGGGGTTATGTAATGATATTGTGTAATTTTGTATGTAATATCCAATGTACATGGATGTCCATGCTGATGCATTTTCTCTACCAAGTGTTGTTCCTCTACTAGTAGCCTAAGTGGGAATGAAAATCAATGAGGGGAAAAACTTGTTTGGTAGACGAGTTGTATTACCAGTTGACATCCACATGGGACGTGGCAAATAAACTACTTACAAACTCATTGCCATCATCTCAATCTATGACCTGATATAGTTATTATATGTGAATGTGATCCTATTCTTTAATGGCCTTTAAATGGATGAATATGTTCCCATTACTTTTTTGCTGGTAACTTGTATTTATTGAGAAATTGATGCTTCAAAATTTTGCCTCATGAGGTTTTGTTTTTGATTTGTTCACCAAATCTAGTGTACAGCCCACCTCTTAGCATCTGCTGGAATGGATAATTCTGTCTATATATGGAATGTATGGAGTGAGCAACAGAAAAAGGCACGCATAATTAGTAATCATAATGCGGCTGTTAAAGATGTGAGGTGGTCACCTCAAGGACAGTTGATTCTTTCTTGTGGTTATGATTGCTCGTCAAGGTTAGTTGACATTGAGAAGGGTATAGAAACTCAAAGTTTTACAGAGAAGCAGGCTGTAACAGCAATTAAGTTCCACCCTCACAACTCAAATCTTTTCCTGTCTGGTGGGTCAAAGGGCCTCCTCAAATTGTGGGATATCCGTGCAGGAAAGGTGGTTCATGAGTATGTAAGACGCCTAGGTCCGATACTTGATGTTGAATTTATGAATGATGGCAAGCAATTCATCTCTTCAAGTGATGTATCACAAAGCAATCTCAGTGAAAACTCTCTCATTGTATGGGATGTTTCACGGGAGGTGCCTCTCTCCAATCAGGTGCTCTTGCTCTTCTTAGTTCCTTCATAAGTTTCACATTCTGCGAAATAATATGCTCACAAACTGTGTAGAGATTGATTTTCGTTGGTGTGTTGTAACTTGTCTGTTTCCGCAGGTTTATGTGGAAGCTTATACATGCCCTAGTGTAAGATGTCATCCCTTTGAACCTTCATTCGTGGCTCAGTCAAATGGAAATTACATAGCTATCTTCTCCACTAAGCATCCATTCAGACTGGACAAGTACAAGAGGTATGAATCACATGGTGTTTTTGGTTTTCCTATCAAGTGTTGTTTCAACTTGGATGGAGAAATTCTTGCTTCTGGCTCGTCGGACGGTCAAGTTTATTTTTACAGTGTCAGATCATCCAAACTCATAAAGAAAATAAAAGCTTATAATCAGCCATGCGTAGATGTTGCTTTTCATCCTGTCATCCCTAATGTTATCGCTTGCTGTAGTTGGGCTGGGGATGTTTCAGTTATTGATTGATGTTATCAAATTTGTACTTCATCCTGATTGTCTTTGACTGTGGAGAGGCGAGGTTGCAAGTCTAATTAATACCAAGTATTCTTCATATGGAAAAGAAATAACATGTCTGATGCTCTGTTTTAATGCCCCTATCCACATCCATATCCCTGCCCATTTGAATTTATGTTAAAACAGGCGAAATAACTAGCAGCCCTTTTGGTATCCGATAATAAACGGTGGGAATGAGAATAAATTTAACTGGTATTTTACAACAATAATAACATCATTTGAATTCCTACACAATATCATTCCCCAGATGGACTGATGGGTTATGACGTGTTCATACTAGCTAGTAGTTGTCTAAGCTGAATTTTCTGCTGTGCCCTCCATTGAGACCCAACAAATAATGACCTCTGTAGAAGATTCCAATTCAACCGAGATGATGTACACATCTCCAAATTCCTCAGCGAAACTCAATTCGACGTTAACGTCATCGGTCCAACTCTGGCACAGCGGACTACGGACTGTCATTTTCAACTTAACTTTTGAGGGATAATTTTCAAATCAGGGGGAGATTTAGATTATCTAACAAGATGATGAAGAGATTGTGAGAATTGTTATATTTCTATACTGAAAATTGAGGAGATGCATTGGAGGTGGTTTAGCTTTTTTTTTATATTATGAAAGTAACTCCCAAATAATAGGAAAGTAACTCAAATTTTAATGATAATACTCATTTTAAAATAAATAAATAGATTACTGACCCTTAAGATTAATATAGTAACGCTACATTTAATTTAAGTAACTCCTAAATAACATAAAGTAACACAAATTCATACGATAACAACCATGCTTGTTAAAAAATTAAGTAATCGGTAGTATTATGTTAAGTAACTCCCTAATAATATAAAAGTAACCACAATTATACTGTAAGATTAATTCTTGGTGATAATTAACCTTTTTTTCTCTTTATAAAAAAAAGTCACCCTTAAGATTAAGATTAGTAACCTCAAATTTTATGTTAAGTGACTCTTATATCCCGTCAAAAAATAGTCATTCAAATTTTTATGATAATAACCCTTATAAAATAAATAAATTAGTGACCTTAAAATTAAGATTAGTAATGCTAAACATTATGTTCAGTAACTCTCGAATGCTGAATAAATAAATTAGTGACCTTAAAATTAAGATTTGTAACACTAAATATTATGTTAAGTAACTCCATAATACTATGAAAGTAACTCAAAATACATATACTCCCTCCGTCCCAGAATAGTCGTTACACTTATCTTTGCACAAAGTTTAGGTGATAAGTGGTTGTTTGGTTATCAATTGTTATTTTATTGAAAAAGTAAATGTGATAGAAGTTAGTGAGGTATTTTTTTAAATGAATGAGAGATGGTTTGGGGACAAAAAGAAGTTAGTTGGGAGAGAGACAATATAATAATTGTGGGGTCATTCCTAATTTAGAAGTGTAACAACTAATCTGGGACGGAAGAAAAAGGAAAGTGTAACAACTAATCTGGGATAGAAGGAGTACATTGTTAATAACCCTTTTTAAAAAAAGAATTAGTAACGCTGAACATTAGGTTAAGTTACTCCCGCATAAGATGAAAGTAACTCAAATACATATACTCCGGAGTATATGGATAATAACCCTTTAAAAAAAATGTGTAGAATCTTCTGGTCTAGGGTCGATCGAAGCCGCAACCAAGACTCCCAACCGAGAAAGATGAAACCATTGCTCCAGCACTAATTAACCATTGACATTTTGCGAGATATATACTAATCCAACATCGCTATTTTGCCTTAAATCTCAAATTATTGTCACTCGTTACACCATCAGTATGGAGCGACTTGCCACACATGAGAAGGACCGACTTAAAACACATTACTATAGGAATTGATGTTGATTTTTCTTATAAATATACATATAAATTTATTCTTATTGATACTCCGTATCATTTATAATCATCCATCAAATGGGGAGTAAGAGTTCCTTCTCTCCCTTTTTTTAGTGCACTTTATTAAGGCCTGAGGAAAACAAATATCCTTTGACTCCTCGTTCCAGGTTTCTTATAAGAGCAATTTCAATGGTTGTTTATGTGGACTCATTTGCAAATATTATAAATGTTAAGCCGGTAACTAAACTATTGTTGCACGTGTCCTAAACTAGTTTTATTTGGAAAATTAACTTATAGAACTAATTAGCTTAAAAAATATGACAGAAACAAAAATTTACTTAAAACGTAAAAAATAATAACTGACAAGTAACCGACCTTTGGAGCAACAAATAGCTGAGAATTGTGTGCTTAAAAGGTTGATGTGGCGAAAAAAGTCCAGAGAGAACACAAGCAAAGTTGGATTTCGCTACTAGTTTTCATGGCTGAGGGGAGCGATCTCCTCCATAAACCACCAGATGATGAGCAGATGGTTGATATCGCTATCACGATAGATTCAGCAAGTAATAACATCCCAAAACCACTAGTCCAGAAATCCCAATCATTTCGGGAGGCCGTCCAAAAATCATCGCAATGGTTCCAGGAAGCAAGGAAAATTGTTACCACATCTACGGAGTGGGAGGATGGAGAGGATATTCCTCCAGATGGGGATTTATCAGTCCAATTTAACAAGGTCACCTTGGAAAAAATACGATCTCCGTGGAAATTGACTATTATGGGAAAATGTCTAGGACTTACAATTAAGCCGTCTTTTATGGAAACCCGAGTTCGAGCCATGTGGAGAGTTAAGGGTGCCTTGGAGGTGATTGATATTGGTAAAAACGTTTATCTTTTCCGCTTCACACAATCTGATGACTATGAAAAGGCTTTGTTGGGGGGTCCCTGGTTCATATTGGATCACTATTTGATGTTAACACCATGGAAACCAAATTTTAGGCCATCAATTAATTGTTTTGAAAGTATGTCCGTTTGGGTGCGAATTGAGGAGCTACCAGTGGAATACTACGATAAGACGACCCTTTTTGAAATAGCAAAGCTCATCGGAAAACCTATTAGGGTGGATTACGCCACCGGTAAGATCACCAGAGCAAGATATGCCAGGGTTTGCGTAGACATTGCACTAACTAAGCCACTGGTGACACGTGTCTGGGTAGGGGGCCACTGGCAGTCCATTATCTACGAGAACATCTCCACACTTTGTTTTAAGTGTGGAAAAGTTGGGCATGTAAAACAGAATTGCATGGATTCTGGACCTGATCAATTGGACTTATCCCATTCAGGAACAGGGCCCTCACTTCTGGGCTTAGTTGGGGATAAGGCCCAACTCAATAATAATAATAATCCAAAAGAAGATGATACACATACCTCCCTGCAGAGCCAGATGGATAATGGATATGGTCCTTGGACAACAATCCATCATAAAAAGCAGCCTGTTTCTAAACGTTTGGGCCACAGAGATGGAAACGCAACAATCAACGATTACAGAAAGGGGAATTCTAATAGAGGGAAACACATAATTAATCCTTCACCAATACGCGCTGAGAGGAATACTAGTGGCCATTTGCAACACCAATCAAAGGAGAGCTTTAATCCGGCCACTGCGAGTTCCAATGATCATCATCATGAAGGCAATATTAACACTAAGGAAACAAGCAATGCAGCAAGGGGAAGTTTGGGAGTTGCCGTACACTTGTCCAATTATTTTGAACACTTGTCAAAGGATGATGATTCATCTCCAAACCTTTTCACCCCACCCCCTTTTTTAACCACTGGGGTAATCCCAGAAAGCTCACCTTCCCTTTCTCTTTCTTCTTCTTCTCAACTTCATCCGTCTTTTCATCTTCCTCAACAAGCTTCTCATCTTTCCAATTGTAACAATGGACAACAATCAGAAACCGATATCCAATTGCATGTCGAGCCAGCAGAATCAAAAACCGTTTTATCGAAGGGGCAGAAGACAATGGATTCAGAGAGGACCTCGGTTCTTGAGCAATGCAAGGGGGGGAGTTCAGCACGGGAGGAGATACAACAAGTGAATTGTCAATTACCACCACATCGGACGTTGGAATTGTTCCTGGAAATAGCGGAGACACTTGCATGCACGACGATGAGGGGTCCAAGGCTGTTGGAGGTGGACAGGCAAGCAATTGCATTAGCACACTCATTACGGCAAAAGACCAGGGGGGAGGAGAGTTCGAAGCCGGTTATTCTCCCGCCGGAGATGCTTCACTTACCATTGACAGGAGCGTCGTCGGACTTCAACCCGATCAACATGAGGCCACACCTTATTCCCAGGGTCCCAAGCGAAGCAGAGATTCGTCCCTTGCAGTTCGAAACTCAAGGACAAGACATGGGGTTGGCAAATCGCCATACAGTGACGTACGTATCGCAGAGAGAAGTGGTCGGGGTTCAGGTGCAGGGGAGGTATTACCAAAAACTACTCGACCCAAGGAAGGTGTTAACTTATGTAACTCCGATAAGATTGGAGGATGTGGGAATGATGGGAGTATCGGAGCACTGGAGGGATTGGGAGGAATACTTCCGTCCACCGGGAGCGGGAACAAATGACGTGTCTAGTGTTTGGCTAGAAAAACCTTTACCAAGTTTAAATATGAAGATCTGTTTATGGAATGTTCGGGGAGCGTCGCGTGATGATTTCATTCCTCATGTTTGGGGAATTTTGGATGATCAACGTCCTTCGATTTTGATCCTTTTGGAAACTAAAAGTGATGATCATAGAGCTCGGGAAGTCATGTATCAACTCCGTTTTGATGGGTATAAGGTCGTCTCACCTACGGAGAGGAGGGGAGGAATTTGGGTCTTTTGGAAGAACACGGTTGATTTGGTGATGTTTACAGCGGACACAAATCAATTTCATGCTCTGTTTCACTTCAAAAACATAAAACCAGAAGTTCTTATAACTGGGATGCATGCTCCAAGTACACCAGGAGCGAGACATCAATTCTGGAGGGACAATCAGGCGGCCTTACCACCACCAGAAACACCATGGCTGGTGGTTGGGGATATGAATGAAGTTACAACGCAAGCAGAGAAGATGGGTGGTAGACCGTTCAGACCAACTCAGTGCAAGGATTTGAACAACTTCATTGATGCGGCTGGTCTTGTTGATCTGGGCTACAATGGGTGCCCTTACACTTGGACAAATTCAAGGGAGGGTCTTGGTCTAATTCGTGAAAGATTGGATCGTGCTATGGCTACTTCTCCATGGCTACAAACTTTCCCCCACACTCAGGTACATCATGTCCCTCGAACTCATTCTGATCACTGTCCGTTAATTATCTAGTTGAATAACGAATTTGTTAGAGGGCCTTTTCCTTTTCGTTGTAAGGAGGTTTGGCTTGAACATCCACTGTTTCATGATTTCTTTGTGAATAATTGGATTAATAATAGGCATGATTTCCTGTTAGGGCGACTTTCTTTTAATCAAAACATTAGGAGTTGGAATCATAACATTTTTGGAAACTTAATTAATCAGAGAAAGAGGCTATTAGCGAGGATTAATGGGATTCAGCTTGCTTTAGCTCAAAAACATAGCTCTTTCCTGTTTCATTTGGAAAAACAGTTGCTTAAGGATTTGGAGAGTATTTACAAGAAAGAACGACTGATTTGAGCTCAAAAGGCAGGGATAAATTGGAGGAAATTTGGGGATTACAACACTAGATATTTTCATATGCTGGCCAAAATTAGGAAATCTAAAGGCAAGATTTTCGCACTAAAAAATGAGGAGGGGATTTGGGTTACAAAACCAGAGGAGCTAAAAAATTTGGCGGTTTCTTTTTTCGATAACATTTTCAAAACTAGGAAGCAGGCTAGTAGTAGGGAGGTTATGGGTTGTAGTTCTCTTTATTTGACCACTAATGATCTGCACCTGCTTACCCATCCCATCACTATGCAAGAAGTTAAGACCAATTTGTTTTCTATGGACCCAATTAAGTGCCCAGGCCCAGATGGGATTCAGCCAGTATTCTTTCAAAAATATTGGGCTGATTTGGGTCAAAGTATCACTCAATTTTGCACTGAATGTTTCGATACGGGTTGTGTTCCATCTCAAATTAATGATTCCTATATCACTTTAATTCCTAAGGTGGAAGTCCCGGAGACAATGTCGGATTTCAGACCGATTGGCTTATGTAACACTATTTATAAACTTATTACTAAAATTGTTACCAGTAGAATTCGACCTATTCTCTCTAGAATCATTAGCCCCCTTCAGTCCAGTTTCATTAAGGGACGGGGTATCGAGGATAATGTTATTGTCGTTAAAGAAATAGCCCATATGTTTCATAAATATAGAAAAGGGAAAAAGATTATGGCCTTAAAATTGGACTTAACAAAAGCCTATGATAGTTTGGAATGGAGTTTCATACGTGCCACTCTTGTGTTTTTCAAATTCCCAGATATTTTAATTAACCTAATTTTAAGTTGTAGTTGTTCGCCTAATATTACAGTGCTTTGGAATGGGGAGATTACTTCGACGTTCACTCCCACTAGGGGAATACGTCAAGGGGATCCCCTTTCATCGTACATTTTTGTCTTATGCTTGGATCGGTTGTCTACTATTATAGAACAAGAGGTTGGAAATGGAAATTGGAAACCCTTGAAGGTCTCCAGAAATATTAACTTGTCGCACGTTTTTTATGCTGATGACGTGTTTTTATTTGGTACTGCCACATTAGATAATATGCATAGTATCATGTCTGTTCTTAATAAGTTTAGTGAAGTGTCAGGTCTTCAAATTAACATGAAAAAATCTTCGCTGATTTTCCCAGTTCATATGAGTCATGTTGTTCGAAATTCCGTTTCTTCGCTTTATGGTTTTAAGAAGTCTAATACTTTTGGGAAATATTTAGGGGTCGACATTAGGCCACATAAGTTAAAGATTGCGAATTTTATGGGTCTTTTGGATAAAACCTTAGCTAAAATTCGAGGATGGCAGGCTAAATTGCTAAATATGGCGGGAAGATGTACCCTTATTAAGTTGACTTTGAACACTTACCCTCTTTATTCAATGCAAACTAACTTATTGCCTGTTAGGGTCCTTAATATTATTGAAAAAGGTACTAGGAAGTTTTTGTGGAATAGAGTAGATAGGAGTAGATATATTGCTAGAGTTGCATGGTCCACTATCACGAAACCAATGGGTTAAGGGGGTTTGGGAATAAAAAATTTACGGGACTGGAATATGACATTCATGGCTAAATTAGGATGGAGGATGCTCACCTCTCCGAATAAACTTTGGGTGCAAATTTTTAAGGATAAGTATTTAAGGAAATCAAATTTCCTAGATTGTATCCCGGGCTCACATCAATCACCAATGTGGAGGGGCATCCTTAAAGGAAGACCGTTGTTACAAAAAGGAATTATCATAGGCATAGGCAACGGAAAGTCGACCTCCTTGTGGTTTCATCATTGGGTGGGGTCGGCTCCTCTCTATAAGATAATTAATCGGGATATTCCGGATTCCATTAGTCATTGGTTTGTTAAGGACATTATTAAAAACGGGCGTTGGGATTTGGATAGGATTAAACCTTACATTCCTTCCTCTATTTGCGATTTGATTTTAAGCATGCCACTCTCCAAAAACACTGATATGGAAGATTTTATTCGATGGAGTCCCACTAAGGACGGAAAATTCACCATTAAATCAGCGTATGTTTTGCTGGATCTCACTCCTCTTACTAGCTCTCCTACTACTCTTAGTAATAAGTGGAAACAATTATGGAAGATTAAGGCACCCTTTAAATATAAAATGCTACTCTGGAATTGCTTACATGAAATTCTCCCAGTTGCTCAGAAGCTCTCTTACATGCTTGACTTCATCTCACCAATTTGTGTTAGGTGTCAAGTCACTCATGAGAGTCATTTACATTTGTTTAGAGATTGTGGGGAATCATCCATAATTTGGAATTATATTTTCCAACGAGTAGGCTGGTCATCTTTCATTGATCTTCATCTCTTTTTTAATTCAACCTAGACTGATTGGTTACACTATAACATTCAACAAAAACATGAGTGGAGAACATTGTTCTCAGTTGTTTTGTGGCATCTATGGAGGGCCAGGAATGTTGCTGTTTTTGAGTTAAAAATGTTAAAACCTTTTTCAATTTTTAATACTTTGTTTATGGATTATGCTTCTACTGCTCACATTCTTCAGGGAAAAGGGAAGGCACCTGCCAAAACTCCCAAGCTTACTTGGTTCCCTCCAGCTTATGATTACTTAAAACTAAATGTTGATGGTAGCTGGAAGGCCCTAAATGAAGCTGGGGGAGGTGGAGTGTTTAGGGGGGTCACAGGTAATTGGTACATGGGATTTTCCAGCATGTACAACGCTCTTACTCCACTAGCAGCGGAGCTGTATGCAATCAGGGAAGGGTTGACTATGGCAATAGATTATGACATTCAGAATTTGGAATTGGAAACTGATGTTGAGGTTCTCACAAAGTTGTTGGGAGGTCTGGATGACTCTTATCACCATGAACTTTCACCAGTGCTTAATGATGTAGCATGCCTGATGAGCCGTTTCAAATCAATTGAATTCAAGCATATACCAAGGAGTGCAAATAAGGTCTCGCATTGTCTTGCTCAATACGCAATAGGTATGGTTGTGGGTCACAAAATGTTTTTGAACCCACCTCCGTTCACTACTGTGGCATATCAGGGAATCGAGGGCTTGCAGAACCAAAGGAGCTACACACAGGAAGTAGCAGCAGCCACTAATCAGGAAGGAGGACAAACAAGTAATGCAGCAGCATCGGGTTCTTCTAATGCTCCTGGGATAGTCACAACACAGATAATGTTTGGAACGATCGCCACAACAGTCACCACTAGCACTGCAAATCTCAAGAGGAAGGAGCCAACTGTGGACAAGGAGAAGGAGGTGGTGGATCTGGGGTAATTCCCTCATGGATCTTCTTCCCCAACTTTTGGATGTTTACAGGAGTTTGAGGGTCTATGCGCAATCTTGTCATTGGGGGAGAACACTTTTGGAATTTTGGTCTTGTAATATATTAGCTTTGCATAATGTAGGTCTTTGTTGGGCTGCAAGTTTTTGGGTTACGCCCACTTTTGTAAGAACAATTTGCCATAATGTGTAATATATAATCTCCTTTTGTGCGTTAAAAAAAAGGTTGATGTGGCATTCCAACCTATAATACTTCATCCGTCTTTTAATACTCGCAACGTTTGTTAGTTTCACGCATGTCGATGCACAACTTTGATCATTTATATCTCAAATTTTCTTTATGCAAAAATTATAAAAAGTTGATATTTTGAAAATACACGTTGAGACGAATCTAACAAGATCCCACATGACTATGTTTTATCTTATATAAAAAAACACTACGAATAGTCAAAGTAGATTATATGAATAGTGGCAAAAGTCCAAACGTTGCGAGTATTAAAAGACGGAGGAAGTATAATTTAATCAACAATTGAAATTGCTAAAAGATAGTTATGTATATACTTCGTACATGTTTGTGAGAATATGATTTAGAGTTTTTGATCCATAAAGGAAAATAAGAAAGATGATGGAAAAACAAATTTATTTATAGGGAATGTTTTGTTTAGTGTAAAATCAATTCTCCTTTTTATTATTTTTCTTTGTTTATTTTTTTACAAGGTGTTGAATATAACTTTATTAATGGGGAAAATATTTTCCATTTAAATGGACGTTATTTTTCCAACTTTTTTTTTTGGCTTTCTATCAATTCTTTTATCCATGTACTCTCGTTTTCCTTTTCTGTATGACTTTGTATGGTAAGGAATTAATCTATTAAAGAACATAAATTCTTATTTAAAGGTGGTGTAAAAAATATTGTACATCGTAGTAAAAGTTAACCAAAAATCTTTAAAAGTTATTTTTGTATAAAAGTTATCTATTTTTTAGTGATAAAATTTTAATAAAAGTTATTCTTTTAATATTACTAATAATGTATAAAGGTAACCATTAAACCCTTTAAAATGGCTACCCATCATTTTTTCAAAATTTAAAAGTTAATCAAAACATGAGAGTTGCCAAAACTAGGTAAATTAATGTACAATAAATTTTATACACCGGATGCGTATAAAACCCTTTGAGTAAAGAAAGATCAGTTCGGAATTGTTTTCCTTGGAAAATGTGTTTTAAGTCATATCAAATGGAACCTTAATGGAATGAAGTAATTTTAAGAGTTAGAATGTGTTCCGGTGTTGTAAAGATGGAAACAATGGGCTTCGAATGAAGGCCCTTTCGTGTGTGTTGAAGATTTTGCTTGCTTGAATGAGTCGAGTCCGAATTCACCTGCACAAGAGCAAAGTCACTAGCCTCGGGGATGTTTCCGAGGAAAGCCCCTCCGATGCCTAAGTAAGAACGATGCTCGGATTCTAGAGAGAAGTTCTCTAGAAGAGTAGTCTTAAGGCGATAAATTGGACGTACCTTGAGGTGTGAGCCTTGGCGGCCTATTTATAGTGTTTGCATAATAAATGCCCATAGGTCATTTATTGCTATTGGGCCTTGGGCCTTAATGGATGGCTGAATAGCCATAGGTAGGTTTGATGCTGTTGTTTAGAGCCATTGGGCTTTAGACTTAGTGGCCCAATTGAGAATCAATTGGGAGCCCAAACAACATGCCCCCCAGACCCGGTCCATTTAGAATTAAATGGGTGAGTTTCCAGTTGTCAGAAGTCCGAAAGTTCCCTCTCTTTTTTGAAAAGGGATGATTTGCATTGATGACAAGTGTTGGGACTTGTATTGTGTCGTGGAGATCGTGGGTTGAAAAGAAGTTGATGCGCCTCTTTTTTTCTATAAATACTGGGCGCTAAACTTCCTTCAAACTTTACTTTCTCTCTCTTTTAGACAAACTTCCTCTCTTTTTCCGGCGATCGCAGTTTTCGAGTTTCTTCAGATCTACGAAATTCAGCCAGCTTTAGACTTCGGGAACTTGTGTCGTTCGTTTCGTCGGCGAATTCCGCTTCGGAAAAAAGTAATTTGTTTCTGAATTCTCCTCACTTCTTCGTTCTTTCTTCTACTCCTCAATCTAAACCCTAGACCGAGAATTCGCGACCATGGCAAAGAATAAGGGCAAAAGTAAGTTCGTCGTTGGCTCCTCTAGTGAGAGGGAGGATGTGCCTTCGGGAAGGGTACAGAAGACTTCAAGGGGTTGGCAATCGGAGCGGCCGGTGGAGAAACGTTCGACTGGTTGGGACGCTTCCAAAGATGGTGTTGTTGGCAGGTCTGATGTGTCTGAACGCGCTACTTCTGGTAAGAAAGCTGGTTCTTCGGGTGTACGCCGTCCTTACCCTGAGTTTCCAGTTCATTGGACTGAAGCTGATCTGAAGGGCAAGTATGCCCCGATCTTGCATGAGACCACCAAGATCGATGGTCCGTTGGAGAAATCGGTCAGTGGTGACTGGTTAGTGGAGGCGAAGCTGGGGAACTACCATCGGAGGGCCGAGGAGCTATACGGAATCCAGCACGCCTTGGGGTACTGGTGTGAACTTCCCGATCAGGAGCGTCCTCGGGTGACTCATCCGCCGAGGGGGTTCATCTCTGTGTACACTCATCACTTGGAGAACGGTCTCCGCTTTCCCTTGGATCCATTCATTTCCGAGCTCCTGGTGTCGTACAACATTTGTTTGGCCCAACTTACACCCAAGTCTATGAGGCACATCATCGGATTTAGATGGGTGTGCGACTTCGTTAACTTTCCCTGCTCTGTCGCCGTTTTTCGGGATCTCCACGATCTGTCTTTCAACCATGCTTCCAAGGGTGATGGGTATGGTTGGTGGACCATCATCAACAAAAAGTCCCGAAGGAGAGGGGAGCCGAACTATATTACGGCATACCCTTACCTTAGCTCTGACCATAAATGGAAGACGGAGTGGTTGCTTGTTCGCGTGCCGACGGATCCGAAGCACCCCAATTTTTATCGCCCTCCAAAGTGGTTTGTGACTCCTGATCCTGACATGGGGGGCGTGGCTGCTCCGGATCGGAACCATCAACACTACGTGGATCTCCTCCAGTGGTTCTTGGCTCGGGAGGATAATTATAAACTGCCGTCTAGCTGGCTCCCGAACCTTAACTACATCTTGCGGGAGGACATTCTTGCTGTCGCCGGTCTCAGCAGGATTTTTGACAGGGGTAGGTGTCTTTCGGCTGGGACCGTGTTTCAGTGAGTTTGTCCTCCTCTTTTTTCCTTCGTTTTACTGACTCGTTTTGTACTTTGTTTTTGCAGAGTACGGCTTTAGCTGCCTTGATCCTGAGATTTTGGGCATCTCTTTGGATCTGAAAACTATTCACGACTCGGCTCCTGATTACAAGTTCGGGAAAGAGAATCCTCGTAATCCTCGCCTGAAGGATTACGTGTTGTCTCCTTCGGATGTTGCTCGGATATCCGAAGTTCGAGCTGATCCGTGGGATTCTGCCTCCTCTCCCGAAGCTGTTCCAGTGAAGGTCGTGCTTCCAGTTTTGAGGACAACTTCGGATCCGGTGAGTGTTTTTATAGGCTCGGTTTTTGTTTGTCTTTTCTTTCTCTTTGGTTGGCCGTCGTCTAACGTCTTGGTCCTGGACCATCTTTCTAGGGTCCTGGGACTGACGCTGTGCCGCGTGCCGTTCCTTCGGTTTCATCCCCGGCTCGGATAGATATCTCTTTATCTAGGAACCGGGTACTTCACCTTTTTTCTTTATTTCCTCTTTTGTCTTCCTCTGAATTTATTGATCCTTGGTCCCCTTTTCTTAGGATCAAAGGAAAAGGAAGGGTAGCACTCTTCTGAAGTCTTCTGCGCATCCGAAGAAGGCGAAGGTTTCTCAGTCCTCGGAGAAGGTATTTGCTCTGACTTAGGAGCTTTCTTGTAGTCCGTCTTTACCTTTTTCGAAGCTGATCTTTGAACGCTTGTTTTGTAGGAAACGGTTTCGGAAGACATGCCTCCTCCCAAGAACCTTCTTCACTTCATGCCCTTGCCAGGGCAGAAGTTAAAGAGTGTGGTGGTTGCGGAACCGCCGCCCGTGGATCAACCGTTGGCTGAGGAAGATACCATCCCCTCTCTGCTGAAGCCGTCTACTGCTTTAGGGATCAAGATCCAGGATATCACCAAGGTGATGGAGGCGATCGAAGCCGACTTTGTTCCTGGCTCGGATGTCCCAATCGTGGCCGAGGAGAAGAAAGAATCTGCTGACGTTTCTCTCGAAAGAGAGAGAATTCCAGATAAGGAGATGGTGGATCTCACAGGCCCCGATGTTGAGGTTCCCGAGGCTGAGAAGGATGTTCCCTCTGCTGAGGAGGAGCAGCCCGAACAGGGTCTGACGAGGAAGAGGCGCCACTCAAATTTGGGCTCTACTTCGACCTCGGCCCTGGATAGATTGATCCATGCTGACCCTTGCTCGGATGTTCCGCTGAAACGAATCCCCGAGGAAGTAAGGGAGGCGATGGCTCGGTATGCTAGGGCTCCGGTTTTGGGAGAGAATCCCATGGCTCACGTGGGATCTTTGGTGGGTCCCGACGCTGCTCGGGAGAATCTTCTTCGGGCCAATCCGCAGTGGAGGGTTCCTGGAGCTGAAGAGAGGAACCCGGCTATGATGGCCCAGTACTACCTGAATGAGGTAAGTGTTGGATTTCTCTTTGATTTGTGTTTTTGTTTTATGTTTTTCCTACTCTTGCTCATCTTTCCTTCGCTCCCAGGCTGTTTTCTGGTCCTCGTTCGCTTCCGAGTGCAGCTCGGTTGAGGAGAGACAACTGAGGAGATATCAGGAGGCTTACGCTCGTGATATTCCTATCTTGGACCAGAAGGCTGGGCAGCTCTTCTCCGAGCTTGTGGAAGTCAAGCAGCTGTACCTTCAGTACAGTCACGAGGCTAGAGCTACTGCTGAGCAGATCGGGACCGAAGTGGGAAAGCTCACCTTCCGAGTCGAAGAGGATGCTGAAAAATAGCTTCCTTCGACAAGGAGAGGAAAGATATGGCCGCCAAGTTTGCGAGCGAACTTGAAGAAAAAGACAGACTTCTCAAGGAGATGACGTCTAAATTTGAGGCGGCTGATAAGGAGAGCAAGGATGCGGAGGCGAGGCTTTGTCAGTTTGTCAAGAATCGGGAGATGATTCAGAACCAAGCTGACAAGGTGCCTGTTCTCCAGCTGAAGATCCGAGAGAAGGATGAGACCATTCGGAAGTTGGAGCAAGAGCGAGTTGACCTCTATACTGCTGATTAGTGTAGAGAGCAGTATTGGAATGGTATCCTGGGTGCTCGGCGCATGTTTGCGAAGCACATGCCTCATTTCCCTTGGAATGAGAAAGTTCCTCTCTGGATGCGGGCCCAAGATCACTTGGTGGAGTGCCAGGCTGATCGAGACGAAGCTGAAGCTGAACGCCAAGCTGCTCTTGCAGAGGCTCGGGCCCAGAAGGCGAATTCCGAAGGTGACACTACTGCTGGGGGTTCTTCGAAGGATGCTCCCCTAGGGGCTGCTCCTGAGACTCCCAAGAGTTAGGGATTCGGGCAATCGTCTTCTTCAGAGTCGGTCGGTTCCAGTTGAGGACTTCCGAATGTGTGCTTGCCTTTCCCCCTTTTGCCTCGGCGCTGCGTTGTACTTGTTTCTTTTTGCTTTTTAGTACTTCGGTAGGCCGGTATTATCTGTTGATGGCTGCCGATTTTAACTGTTTCATTTTCTTTTCAATTTTTGAGGGTCCTCGGGTGTGTCCCGAGTTGGTTTGATGTATTTGTACTTCCCCCGAATATTGAATAAAAAATGAATGTTCGTTACTTGGCTGTCTCTTTTCAATTTTTTTTTTGTGCTTTCTGAAGTTTTAAGTCTGCCTTTGAACTTGTAACTCTCGAGCTTTTCTTTGTGGACTTGCTGAGGGATCCTTTGACCTGTAGATCTACTAAGAGACTCTTCAGTTTTGCGAGTTCTTCAAATCCGTAGATCTGCTAAGAGACTCTTTAATTTTGCGAGTTCTTCAAATCTGTAGATCTGCTAAGAGACTCTTTAATTTTGCGAGTTCTTCAAATCCGTAGATCTGCTAAGAGACTCTTTAATTTTGCGAGTTCTTCAAATCCGTAGATCTGCTAAGAGACTCTTTAATTTTGCGAGTTCTTCAAATCCGTAGATCTGCTAAGAGACTCTTTAATTTTGCGAGTTCTTCAAATCCGTAGATCTGCTAAGAGACTCTTTAATTTCCAGACTCTTCAAATCCGTCGATCTGCTCAGAGGTCTGAATTGTTCTTCCGATCTCTTGTGGTTCGGAAACCTGGGCAAGAGATCGCTAGTCTGCCTCTTAGTTATGACTTTGGCGATCCGTGGATCTGAGCCGAAGTTTTATAACTTGATTCGAGCGACTGTTTGTTGCGAACAAGTTTTATCTGGGTATCGCGAATCCGAGGATTCTGGACGATTCCCCGAAGTGTATGATTTGGTCATTTCTTGCATTTTATCAAGGAATGGGCAAAGTCAACCTGCTTTTAGTCTCGGATTGATCAGATCCGAGGCTGCATGTATATATAAAGGGATAATGAATTTGAAATATAGAGATAGGTTTAATGAAACACATGGTGCCAAACGGCTTTCCTCTTCTCATTAAACAACTTACTTGGTTTACAGACAGAGATCATACAAAATATTTCTTGAGAACATCGGTATTCCAATGGTTCTTCAAGATTGTTCCATCTAACTGTTTCAGCATAAACGTGCCTGGCCTTTTTTCGGAATGGATGATGTATGGTCCTTCCCAGGTGGCTGAGAGTTTGCCATGGATCCGTCCTTTCTGAACCGAGGCGGCGTTTCTGAGTACTAGATCACCGACTTTTAGGGGTCTGGCGTTGACTCTTCGATTGTAATGCGTGTTGACCCTCTGCAAATAAGCTGCGTTGAGTGTCCTCGCATCGTTCCGAGCTTCGTCTAGTAGGTCGAGAGCTTCAGACAGAAGTTGGTTGTTGCTTTCTCCTTGGAGTCCATCATACCTGTTGTATGCCTGGATCCTCAAGCTTTCTGTTCCGATTTCCACAGGGATGACAGCTTCGGATCCATATACAAGGTGGAACGGTGTTTGCCCAGTAGCTTCTTTCTCGGTGGTCCGAAGGGACCATAGCGTTCCGGGTAGCTCTTCTAACCACTTATTTTTGTCATCCTCGACTCTTTTCTTGAGTGCGTTGAGGATGAGTTTGTTTGCAGCTTCGGCTTGCCCGTTGCTTTGTGGGTGGCAAACTGCCGAGTAAGCTAGGTGTATGCCGAACTGTTTGCACCACTTTTGTAGCGGGGTGTTGTCGAACTGTTTCCCGTGGTCGAAGACCATCAGTCTTGGTATGCCGAACCTTGTGATGATGTTCTGCCATATGAACTTGCGGACCTGAGGTTCGGTGATGGAAGAGACAGCTTCAGCTTCGATCCATTTGCTAAAATAGTCGACTCCTACAATCAACCACTTCTTCTGGTTCGTAGCTGAGGGGAAGGGACCAATGATGTCTAACCCCCACTGTGCGAATGGTAAGGGATACAGTGTTGATTGTAAGGTTTGAGCTGGTTGATGGATAGCTGGTGCGAACTTTTGGCATTTCTCGCATTTCCTTGCCATCTGCTTTGCCTCGGAAACCATAGTGGGCCACCAGTATCCGGCCCGAAGGGCTTTGTGTGCCAATGTCCTGCCTCCGATGTGGTTTCCGCATATCCCAAGGTGGATTTCTCTTAGGATATAATCAGCGTCTGTTGGACCCACACATTTTAGCAGTGGAGCGGAGAATGATTTCCTCACGAGCTCTCCTTCGGCGTTGATGATGAACCACTTGTTGAATCTTTTCAGTTTTCTCACCTGTAGCTTATCTTCGGGAAGTTCTCCCCTTTCTTTGTATGCAATTACTGCGTCCATCCAGCTGGGTTCGGTACGTAAACTGCATACTGTGGGGGTAGCAAGTCAATGCTTCTCTCTTGGTGAACTTCCACGTGGACCGACCTGTTTAGGTCGATGAGTGTTGAGCTTGCGAGTTTTGACAGTGCGTTTGCTTGCGTGTTTTGTCCTCGGGGGATGAGAATGACTTCAAAGGATCTTAACTTTGACGTTAAGGATTTAATTTTCGCTAAGTAAGCTGTCATGCTGGGCCACTTGGCCTCATACTCCCCTCGGATCTGGTTGGCTACAAGCTGGGAATCAGTTTTGAGGCAAACATGCTCGGCCTCGAAGGATAAGCAAAGCTCTATCCCTGCGATTGCGGCCTCATATTCGGCCTCGTTGTTAGTTGCTTTGAATCCGAACTTCAATGCATACTCTATGCTTTTCCCCGTTGGGGGGATTAGTACAACTCCTGCTCCTGAGCCGTTTACTGTGGAAGATCCGTCAGTGAAGACCTCCCAAGTGCTTTTCGTATCATCCAGCATTTCCTGGTATGAGCACTCGGCCAAGAAGTCTGCCAACGCCTGTGCTTTGATGGCGGTCCTCGGCTGATATTTGATGCCGAACTCTGATAGTTCGAAGGCCCAGGCAGCCAATCTTCCTGACCTCTCTATTTTGTCGAGTACTTTCTCGAGTGGTTGGTCGGTTAGTACTGTGATCTGATGGGAGTCGAAGTATGGCCTCAGTTTTCGTGCAGCTACCACCACTGCATATGCAACTTTCTCGATGAGCGGGTACCGAGTTTCGGCCCCTGTGAGTGTTCGGCTGGTGAAGTAGATTGGATGTTGCTTCTTCTCTTCTTCCCGAAGAAGTACTGCGCTGACGGTTCCAGGGCTGACTGCGACATATAGATACAGGGTTTCCCCCTCCTTTGGTCTGGCCAGTGTCGGCAGTTGAGCTAGGTGGGCTCTGAGTTGCTGAAAAGCCTCTTTTTGCTCCTTCTCCCATATCAGCTCGGGGTCCACCTTCCTCGGGACCCCCTTTTTCTTGACTGGTTCTGCTTCTCCCCCGGGGAGGCTCTTTGGTTTTAGTGCTTTGAAGAAAGGGGCTCCCTTGTCCGAGGCTTTTGATATGAACCTTGTTAGTGCGGCTAACCTGCCGGTTAGCCTCTGCACGTCTCTCTTGGTCCTCGGCTCGGGTAAATCCAACGCTGCTTGGACTTTGTCCGGGTTCGCATCGATTCCTCTTTCGCTCACCATGAATCCGAGGAATTTCCCCGACTTCACCCCGAAGACACATTTTTTTGGGTTCAGCTTCATGCTGTATTTCCTCATGTTTCCGAAGGTCTCTGCCAAGTCCTTGACATGGTCTTCCTCCTTAATGCTTTTTACGATGGAGTCATCCACATAGACCTCGACGTTCCTCCCTTTCTGGTCGGCGAAGACGTGATCAACTAGCCTCTGGTAGGTGGGGCCGGCATTTTCCAAGCCGAAGGGCATCATTTTGTAGTTGAACACTCCTGCGCTCGTGATGAATGCTGTCTTCGCCCTGTCGTCGGGGTGCATGAACACTTGATGGTAACCTGAAAAGGCATCCATGAAGCTGAGCAGTGCATGGCCGCTGGTGGAGTCAACCAATTGATCTATCCTCGGCAGGGGATAGCAGTCTTTGGGGCAAGCTCGGTTCAGATCTGTGAAATCCACGCACATTCGCCAAGAGCCGTTCGCTTTCTTGACCATCACCACGTTGGCCAACCATTTTGGGTACATGCATGGCTCGATGAATCCGGCTTCCTGCAACTTTTTTCACCTCTTCGGCGATGGCTCTGTTTTTCTCCGAGGAGTAATTCCTCTTCTTTTGTTTGATTGGCCGAGCTTCAGCGTTGACGTCCAGCTTGTGACAAATCAACTTCGGATTTATCCCTGGCATATCTGCTGCTGACCATGCAAAAATGTCTTTGTGATCCCTGAGCAGTTGGATCAAATCGATTCGGAGCCCCGAGCTTAGGCCCTTGCCTATTCGGACGCTCCTGTCTGAACCCTCTTCGAGGAAGATATCCTCCATTTCCTGATCTGGTTCGGGAGATAGGGTTTCGGGGCGGGCATCGACCTCTGCGGGAGATAAGCTGCTCGTGCCTGCTTTTCTCCTTTTTGCCTCGCTCTCCTCTCCTGGAGCATCTTTCTCCGCCTCGGAACCGTCTCCTAATTTGGGCTTTCGGACGGCGGTGTGGCAGGTTCTTCTTGCGACCTCTTGATCACCTCTAATTCGTTCGGCGAATCCTGCTTCCGAGACGTATATCATCAGCTGATGGTATGTGGAGGGGACTGCTTGCATCTTGTGAATCATGGTTCTTCCCATGATTACGTTGTATACGGAGTCGCAGTCCATCACCAAAAATTCGTCCCGAAGGGTTTTTGCTGCTTGGCCTTCGCCCACTGTGACTGGTAGGGTGATCTTTCCTCGAGGGATAGCTGCGGATCCGTTAAATCCGATCAGGGGGTAACTGACTTTCGTCAATGCTTCCTCTGACTCTTCGAGGATCAGTTGCTCGAAGCAGTTTCTGAAGATGATGTTGACGGCACTTCCTCCGTCGACCAACACTCGGTGTACGTTGTGGTTATTGAGGTCCATGGAAATGACTAGAGGATCGTCATGTTTGTACTGGACTCCGAAGCAATCATCGGCAGTGAAGGTAATGTTCGGGGGGTGTGGTTGGTTGTCTCCCACTGCGCTGAAGTTGACTCGATGGGTGAGAGCTCTTAGGTGTTTCTTGTTGGCCTGGCCGGACTTCTGTCCCCCAAACACCACTAGGATGTCATTCTTCTTGTGCCCTGTTGCTTCGTAGACCCTTTTCTGGGGTTGCTTGTGTTGTTTGCCACTTGCGGCTTTTTCTTTTTCCTCCCTTCGGTCTAACAAGTATTGCTTCAGATAACCTCGGCGAACGAGGTCCTCAATGTTGTCTTTCAGCGAGTTGCATTCTTCGGTGTGGTGACCGAAGTCATCATGAAACTCGCACCATTTGTTCTTGTTTCTCCGAGCTGGGTTGGACTTGAGCTTCCCAGGTAGTTTCCACTTTTCATCATTTCTGTTGAGGCTAAAGATTTCCTTTCGGGGCAGAGTTAGTGGAGTGTAGTTAGCGTACTTGGGTTGAAGTTCACCCCTTCTCCCGTCTTTCTTCGGGCTCATTTCTCTAACTCCTACTTTCTCCTTCCCTTTCCTTGAGCTGCCCTCGGGCTTGCTCTGGACATTTTTCGTGTCTCTCGGATCTGACGATCCTTTCAACCTTGCAGCAGCTTTGTTGAACTCTTCGGTTCTGATGAATGCATCAGCCATTTGGAGCACGTCGGCTATTTTGGAGGGGTTTTTCATCGAGAGCTTGTCACGGAATTTCCCTTCCTGGAGCGCGTGCTTCAAGGCGAAGATGGCCACGTCTTGCTGCAAGTTTGGTATGTTTGTTGATTCCTTCATGAATCTGGCCATGAACTCTCTTAGACTTTCGTCTCTTTCTTGTTGGATTGAGGTCAGTTCTGCTGTGGTTCACTCGGGGCGATTGTTGCTCACGAACTGTGTGCAGAATCTCTTTTTCAGCTTCTTCCAGCTTTTGATCGATCCCTTCGGCAGCGATCTAAACCACTCTCCCGCCACTCCGGTTAGCGTGGTTGGGAAATATTTACACCAACATGCTTCGGAGTAGGGGCTCAAGAACATTTGCTGTTCGTAGGAGATGACATGATCCCTCGGATCTGTGATTCCGCTATATGTCAGGTGTGCTGGCAGCCTCACCTTCGGAATTTCTTCCATGATCAGCTCGTCCGAGAAAGGGGATGACGTGGGAGTCATGATTCTTTTCCCGAGTCTAGCCCTGATGCCTTCGTTCGCCGAGGTTCTGTGATTAGAACGTTCGGGCGTACGATGGGGGCTAGGGGTTCGATCATGCCTCATGTCTCTTCTTCTTTCTCGGCTACTGACCTCGGGTCGTTCGCCAGATCTGCTTGATTCGCCTACCCCGAGTCTCGTATGGATCGAAGGTCTTAACCTTGAGTGGACCGAGGGCCTCAACCTGCTGAGCACCGAGCTTCGGATCCGAGTGTTATGAGTAGTCGATTCGCTTTGGAGAGCTGTTGGAGTAGGCGATGGTCTTGCAAACCAATCTGGTTGTTGTTGTGCCCTTTTTTGGGTGTCCCACGTGCTTTCCATCCATCTCGACGTCAGGTGTGTTCCTGTCAAGGGAGGGAGCTCTCGTTCGGGTGTGGACACCTCTACACTGGGTGGCTCGTTCAACCTTCGCCTGGTCCTCCTCTCCTCTCTGCGGTCTTTTGCCAATCCTTGCTGCTTCTCATTGAAGAGGAAGTTTTGCATGATGGTCATGGCCGCAGTGAGCTCTTCCCTAGTTGGAATCGGAGGTCCTGCGTTTGTGGCGGTCGTAGCTCTGCTTGGCTGTGACCTCGCCACTGATTGAGGGTGCTCCTCTTCGTCAGATTCCGAATCTGACCGCACTATCATATCGTCATCATTGTTGTTGACAACATCATTAACCATTTTGCGGAAAGAGGTGGTTAATGTCTTTCAAAGGCTTTGAAGTGTTCTTCCCCACAGACGGCGCCAAATTGTTCCGGTGTTGTAAAGATGGAAATAATGGGCTTCGAATGAAGGCCCTTTCGTGTGTGTTGAAGATCTTGCTTGCTTGAATGAGTCGAGTCCGAATTCACCTGCACAAGAGCAAAGTCACTAGCCTCGGGGATGTTTCCGAGGAAAGCCCCTCCGATGCCTAAGTAAGAACGATGCTCGGATTCTAGAGAGAAGTTCTCTAGAAGAGTAGTCTTAAGGCGATAAATTGGACGTACCTTGAGGTGTGAGCCTTGGCGGCCTATTTATAGTGTTTGCATAATAAATGCCCATAGGTCATTTATTGCTATTGGGCTTTGGGCCTTAATGGATGGCTGAATAGCCATAGGTAGGTTTGATGCTGTTGTTTAGAGCCATTGGGCTTTAGACTTAGTGGTCCAATTGAGAATCAATTGGGAGCCCAAACAGAATTTTTTTTTTTTTTTTTTTTGTGAATTTGCAATTTATCACAATCTTCTCAACTCTTATCAAACAAGTGATGTCACCTCTTTTTTTCCCTCGTTCAACTCTCCGATTTCCAATCCTCATTTCACCTTCTTATATTTCTTATCCCTATCTCTCGTACCATATCCTTTGCAAAATATAATAAGCATGTGGGGTCACATACTACGTGGACATCATTCTTGAAATATTTTGGCCCATATTCCCTTTTATTTTATACAAAAAAAATATCTTGCATTACTTTTATAAATTAGTTCCAATAAGGCAAATTTGCCAAAAAGGACTTTTTATAACACAAATTTTGCGAGAAAGGACCTTATATAAATTTTTTTGTGAAAACACACCTTAAAGTAATTTTTTTTGCGAGAAAGGACCTAAGAAAATTTTCCGGCATTGACTGAGCTTTTCCGGCCATTGGCTTGCACGTGAGCAGCACGCGTGGCTTACGTTGGCTAAAGACATTGATTTTCCCGAGTCTTGAATTTTCAAACTAGATTTTATTTCGACTTTTTTTTCAACTTTAGGTTTTAAATCTTAGAATTTTGGAGGAAAATTGGGTGTAATTAGCAAAATAAAGCCACACGTGCTTCTCACGTGCAAGTCAATGGCCGGAAAAGCTCAGTCAATGCCGAAAATTTACTTTTGGTTGTCTTTCGCAAAAAAAAAGTACATTAAGGTGTGATTTCACCAAAAAAAAATTATATAAGGTCATTTCTCGCAAAAAAATTTACATTAAGGTGTGATTTCACAAAAAAAATTATATAAGGTCCTTTCTCGCAAAATTTGGATTATAAAAGGTCATTTTTAACAAATTTGCCTTCCAATAATTGAACCTTTAGAAATTATGTTTTATTCTTTTAAAGCTTCTCGTTCTAACTGCGACTTTGATATGACTAGACCAAGAACAAAGAGACAACTAGCCAAAATTCCACAAAGACTTCCACTTTGTATGCTATATAAAGTGGGCTGACTTCATAACGACATTTTATGTACTATCTACTCCTCCTTACTAAAGTTCGTCATATTTAACTTTTTACGGTATTCAATACACGACTTAAAACGTAAGTAACTGTAATTTTACAAGCGTAAAAATTATAAAAAATTGATATATTAAAAATATACATTGAAACGAATATAACAGGATCGCTCATAACTATATTATCTCTTATAGGCTAATGAGAATTCATGGTCAAAATTTTCAAAGATTGACCAAAAAAGTTACAATATGACAATGTTTTAAGGAAATAGGGAGTATTTCCTTTGTTTCTCAATGAATATATAATTTTGACTAGATTTATTTGTCGATGTATAGCTTGGAACATTAATTAATATCATCAAAAGTTTTTCTAATCTATACATCATGTGTAGGTTAATCAAGATGTATAGACTTTTTAAGCGCTTATTTATTTTATCCTTCCTAATATCATTTCTTCAAAATTTTAACAATTTACTAATTTATTCCTTTAACATATACTTCCTCCGTCCCAGATTAGTTGTTACACTTTCCTTTTTCGTCCGTCCCAGATTAGTTGTTACACTTCTAAATTAGGAATGACCCCACAATTATTATATTGTCTCTCTCTTCCCACTAACTTTTTTTTTGTCCTCACGCCCTCTCTCATTCAATTAAAAAAATACCCCACTAACTCCTATTACATCTACTTTTTCAATAAAATAACAATTGATAACCAAACAACCACTTATCACTTAAAACTTTGTGCAAAGGTAAGTGTAACAACTAATCTGGGACAGAGGGAGTAACTTTTATTTTCTCGCCTTTTTTTCTTATGTAAAGGTGACAAGTTTGGCCCTGTTCTTTTTTGCTTAATTTCAGCTTTAGGACTTATTTGGCAGTTCAGTTCAGTTCAGTTCAATTCAGTTCAGTTCAGTTCAGTTCAGTTCAGTTCAGTTCAGTTCAGTTCAGGAGCATTCAGTTCAGTTCAGTTCAGTTCAGGAGCATTAAGTTTAGTTCAGTTTAATTCAATTCAATTTAATATTAATATTAATAATAATAATAATAATAATTATTATTATTATTATTACTTATATTATTACTTATATTTATATTATTATATTATTATATTACTTATTATTATTATTTATAACTAATTATTTATTAATAATTAATATTATTTATAATTATTTATTAATTAGTTACGGATTATTAGTTATTAATTATTTAGTTATAAGTTATTAAAAATGAATTATTATTATTATTAATATTCATCATTTATTGTAATTATTGAGTAATCAATTACAGATAATTATTATTATTTATTATATAGTTATTTAGTTATTAATTAATAATTATTATTTAGTTATTAGTTAACATTTTTTATTATTATTTTTTATTTATTAATTATTAATTATTAATTATTATTTATTATTTATTACTCCCTCCATTCCTAAATGATCTTCCTATTTGGTGTTTGGGGTGGAAAATAAGAAAATGGAATCTTGTAATGATTGGGTGTAAGAGTAATGATTGGGTGTAAGAGAAAATAATAAATAAATGAAGAAAAATAATAAAGAAATGAAGGAGAGAGAAGATATTTTTATTAAAGTAATAAAATATCATAAAAGTGGGGTTGGGTGGGTGAATGGGAAAATGTGAATGAATTAAATAAGGGATGGTGGGGAAATTTATGATAAAAAGTAATGTCCAAAAATAGAAACAGGAAGATCAAATATGAACGACATTTATAGAAACAGGAAGATCAAAACGGAATGGAGGGAGTATTATTTATTATTTATGATTTATTATTTATGATTTATTATTTATTATTTATTATTTATTATTTATTATTTATTATTTATTATTTATTATTTATTATTTATTATTTATTATTTATTATTTATTATTTATTATTTATTATTTATTATTTATTATTTATTATTTATTATTTATTATTTATTATTTATTATTTATTATTTATTATTTATTATTTATTATTTATTATTTATTATTTATTATTTATTATTTATTATTTATTATTTATTATTTATTATTTATTATTTATTATTTATTATTTATTATTTATTATTTATTATTTATTATTTATTATTTATTATTATTATTTATTATTTATTATTTATTATTTATTATTTATTATTTATTATTTATTATTTATTATTTATTATTTATTATTTATTATTTATTATTTATTATTTATTATTTATTATTTATTATTTATTATTTATTATTTATTATTTATTATTTATTATTTATTATTTATTATTTATTATTTATTATTTATTATTTATTATTTATTATTTATTATTTATTATTTATTATTTATTATTTATTATTTATTATTTATTATTTATTATTTATTATTTATTATTTATTATTTCGGTAATATATTCTGTTAAGTTAAGTTAAGTTAAGTTCAGTTCAGTTCAGTTCAGTTCAATTCAATTAAGTTCAGTTCAGTTCAGTTTAGTTCAATTCAGTTCAGTTCAGCTTTAAAGAACAGGGCCTTTGTCACTCCAACTAGATCCCGTCCTATTAAAAAGACTAGGTCACTTGAGATTGTTGTTGAAAACTATGGTAATAATTGTGCATCCGTCTCACGTAAGACAAGCTAGAGTGAAAACTATTGTACTAATACTCGAATGACCTAATTCATTTGAAAATCTTATACAATTGTATAGTAAGGGTAAAGAGTCATTAATGACTATAGTTGATTTATACATCCCAAGTTCCCAACAGATGGTCACTAACTAGCTTGACCATTAAATTAAAGACCATAAAACTTGCATTAAAAACAGACAAGAGTTTGTTAAGATTTAAGTGAAGCATGGCATGCCGGAAGAATGACTTAACAAGAAAATGTTTGAAACAAATTATAAAGAACAAGTCTTGATTCTTTGAACCTTCACCAACCTCCATTAGCAAACATAACATGAAGGTTTGTAGAGGTAGGGGACACCTTTAAGAGCTTATCTATGCACAAATATAAACCCACTTAAAAATTTTCCTTTTAGTCATGCAACAAAATTGGAAAGAAGAGAGGTAGGGGCCAAAATAGAAGGGACACTTAGACATAAGGGACATAATTATATGTATCATGTAATGCACATTCTCCTTCTCTTTCTCTCCCTCTCTCTCTTCCTATTTTTAAGTCTTGAAAATTTTGTAGGAGAAGCATAGCATACTTTCTTTTTATTTTGATTGTTCCAGCTGTACATATTTGTCAATATACATCTATTACCATTAATTATTTTAATTACATATTAGTAAAAAAAATTAAAAAAAAAAATTGATCCACATATATGTTCAGATAAATTTAGCAAGATTCAGCAAGACTATGTTTTTATTTATGTACAAGAAATTGAGGAAGTTCATATAGCAATGTGTGAATAACTCCTAAATTCAATATGAAATAACTAAAAAAACGGAGGATGTATTATTCATAACCCTGTACTCTTACATTGCTTAAGTGGGGGCTACCTTTTCTCTAAGCTTCCCTATCTCTCCACAACATGTAATAGACAAAACCATTAGGTCAATGAAATTATTTGGGAAAGCAAATTAAATGCATTACATTAACAATATCATTTATAAACATATACATAATACATATACCCCATTGCCCACCTCTCATTTAATTAGCACTATCTAGATTCCGGACATTCTGTCACAAGGGGAAAATATCACTACAAGGAACAAGATTATTGTATCTAATATTGTCCACTACAACTAGCTAGGCTTACCACCTTAGCTCCTTAATCACACAAAAGTGTGATTATTAAAATGGTTAATTAGAAAAGGACCTTTGTCATTTAACACCTTAAAAAAACCAACTTTTGTAGTTAAACACCTTATTTAATTTAAATTATATTTAAACACCTTAAAAAATACAAAATTTAGAATTCAACACCAACTAACGGAAACCGTTAGGAAAAACGTTAGTGGGGCCACACTTGCATATATTCGGATTAGACCTGTCAAACGGGTCGGTCGGGTCGGGTTGTAAAAATTTACTTTCGGGTTCGGGTTGAATCGGGTCGGTCACTTTCGGGTTCGGGTTTACAAATGCTTGTTCAAGACCCAGAACTTTCGGGTTCGGATCGACCCAACGGGTTGAGAGATTTTAAAACGCGCATTATATTTTCATTAATTTAGGTGAAAAATATACAAAATATTGGCACAAGTTAACAAATTTTCCTACGAAAGTTTATATTTTGTCAAATTCAATCATAAAATGGCGTATAATTCAAATTAAAATCATATTACACAGAACAATAGTAAAAACAACGTGTCTTTTATGCTTAAATTTTCTCATAATCTCATTTATTGCTATAAATACAATGATTTTCAATCGGTCGGGTCTAAAACGGGTTCGGTCGGGTTTTGACCCATTCCTTTTCGGGTTGTTCGGGTTCGGATAAAATCGGGTTACGGGTCACAAAATCTTGTTCAGGACCCAGTATTTTCGGGTCGGGTTCGGGTCGGTTTTCGGGTCGGGTCGAACAGCTTGTTTGAGCTTACTATGGTGCAGCAAGTTCGGATGGTTCAGCAAGTCCACTGAGCTTACGGCAGCAAAAACATTCCACTCAACTTACATACATTCTTACATACAGCAGCAACATTAGCCAACATATGAATGATATTTTCCTTACGGTTGTCAAATAAGATGGTAGGAATTAGGTTTTAATCAAGGTAATTACCAACCAATAAGCTTAATTTATCAAACCAACTAACAATCACAAAATTCCCAATTCGATTTTCACATGAACCCTAATTTTTTACTAATTCAAATTGGGGGTTATTTTACCAATTGCAGTATAGTTTCATCAACTCAAGGATTATAAACTATAAATTCGAAAAAATTGTAATGAAAAATACCGTTTAATTTTCACTAGAAATTAACCTCAATTTCGATTACTAATTATTAATATTCATGAGCAATTTATGACTAAATCCTCAAAATTTATAACTGATTGTAGGTTTGTTTATTCTCTTTCACCTCCTTGATTGTTCGCTAGTTGAAGAAATGTGATTCCAGTTGCATCAATTTCAGAATTTGGAAGAAAATTTTTTGAGAAATGAAAACCGAGAATAATCAACTCTGTAATCGATTCATGGATATAAAGAAGGGGAAAAATCAGTCGTTGGCTAGGGGGACCACTAACGTTTTTTAACGGTTTTCGTTAGTTAGTGTTGAAATCTAAATATTGTGGTTTTTTAAGGTGTTTAATTTAAATTAAGTAAGGTGTTTAATTACAAAAGTTGGATTTTTTTAAGGTGTTAAATGACAAAAAATCCTTTAGAAAAAGAGAGATTATTCATTGGTTATATCCATTTATAATATATGTACTCCCTCCGTCTAAAATTATATTCATGCTTTCTATTTCGGACATTTCAAATTTATAGTTTTATTTTCTTATTTGGATTTTACTTTTCTCACTTTCTCATACACTATATTTCACTGCTTTCCACTTTCTCATACGCTATATTCCACCTTTTACACTTTTTCATACATTATATTCCACTTTTCCATACATTTTCCCACTTTTCCATACTTTTTTTAAAACCCGAGTTTTTAGTCAAACAAGACTATAATTTTGGGGCGGATGGAGTATAAGTTTGAAAATTAAACTTATGTTTTGATTCAATTTCGGTACATGAGAACATAAAATTTTAATTTATTTTGTTTATGTCCAAGGTGAACGTGTTATAGAGCATATAGAGAATTAAAATAATTTATTTTAATTCGAGTTCAATAAGTTAAAGGTCAAAATAAATAGTATCTATTACTATATACTAAAAGAGACACTAAGAATGACACGTGTCAAATCCTGGTGCAATTTTTTCCCGCCAAAAACCACTTTCCCAATAAAAGTGTATCTTTTTTATTTTATATTTATTCTCTAACTTTTTTATAAATTATTAATGTATGGAAACAAAATTTAGTTTATAAATTATGGCAATAATAGATAAGGCGTAATAATAATTATTCTAAATTGGTAATATTTTAGTCAAATCGATATATTAATAATGAAAAATATATCACTCAATATTTTGGTCAAATTACCATATTAGCATTTTAAAAATGTATATTAGATGAATAAATTTAAACGAGTATGTTAAAATGTTATAACTATGCAGTAGTGTTGGAGATATTCAGTTAAATATTTCGTAAAAAAGATGATCAAAATCCGTGCATGCACGAGATCTAATCTAGTATTTGATGTAAATTGAACAATTTAATTGCATGAGAACTACTACATACTACATACGGAGTATATTTATTAGATCACATACTTACAAACTAAAGATTGCAAACTATTCCCTCCATATTTTAAAAAAAGATACACCTTTTTTTTTGTGCGAATGAGCCACAAGGGCAATATAAATTACAAATGGGGGCGGGGGATTCAAACCTGAGACCTATTGTACACAGGCCCTCAGTCTTAACCACTAGGCCAAGACATCATTGGTGTACACTTTTTTAAATGGTCGTATTTTAAAAAGAGATACACTTTTTTTTTTGATATGTTTTGGTCCCCACTTCCAATTATATTATTATTTCTCCTTTTCTTGTGGTCTTCATACTTACTCACATTATCTTTTTACTATTATAAATAATTGACCCACTAACCCTTTTCATCTTATATTTTAATAAATTCAACTCATTCTCCTAAAATTACGCGTCGGTCAACGTACATCTCTTTTTAAAATACGGAGGGAGTATTCTATTTTATACAACTATCTATACTAATATATTAAAAGACGTTTATGAAAACGTATATGTGTCACGTATGCCTCCTCCTTATTACTCCACGTCATCACTAATATGCATCGTGACATGTTATTGACAACCAAAAAAATCACGTAGCAAGGATCGAACATCAAACCTCATGGATTAAAGTTTCACTTCCCACCATCTTAACTAGCTACAATTTATGTTATATTTTCCCATATAAATGTAAAATACAATCTTTAAAAATGGGCACATTTTTACAAAAAGTAAACCCCACTAAAAGTAAAACCCGGAACAACGCCCGGGCCACACACTAGTTTAATACCTAAAAGTTGAGAGTGATCGAACTTAACCTAAGTCGTCTATCTTTTGCTTTACAATCATGAGAACATGTCCTAGAAGGCTAGAAGACATTCTTTCCCAAAAAGAGAAACCGTTCATATTGGATGACAGACCAATGTCTATAGTACCTTCATTAATTTGAAGCAATTGGAAACAAATTAAATGTATGCATGCAACAAACGGTTTTTACGCAAGGGCATTTGAAAACATAAAGTCTACTATACTCTAACTTATCGGGATTTGACTTGGGTTAGATCATAATCTAGGGATTTAGCTGGAACAACTTCATTATCAGTTAGATCTCTAGATTGTTACCCGACCCGACTTAAACTCTCAACGTAGTGATACCATGATTAAAATGTAACAACTATTTTAGTAGTAGATCCAAACATTAGGAACAAATAAAGTAACTTATGCTATGTTTTTTTCACCTTATTCTAACTACTTATTACTACATATTTATTTTTGTTAAAATCGTACAAAACCAAACCAGATAAGTAAATCTCATACTAAATCAGATCATAAAAGGAAAAAAACAATCACAAAAACATTCAACCCAAGCCAGACAAGAAAAATTCACATCGGACCAGAAAGAATAAGAGCATAAAAAAAACTAGAAATATAAGATCAAACTCGGCGAACAGAGTCTTACGCAGTATCTATGTTCTGGTTGTTAGGTTGAGTTATTATATCTATATTATTTATTTCCAATTGGTGGTGGCTGCCTATTTCAAAGTTGTGTATGAATATGCTCCCCACATTGACTGGTCAGGTGACTCTTTAAAAGTCTTGATCCTCCTCCGATCTTTCTCCTCCCCCTACCTCAAATCTAAATCTCACTTTATCTCATCTTCTTTTCATAAGCATCATATCTTCCTAACAAAACAACATGGAAAGTGATTTAAAAAGACAAAAAAGAAAATACTTGATAATTTTATCACAATAATAGAAAAAAGAAAATAGTGAGTAATGTACAGTAATATGCTCCCTCATCCTAGCATATGAGTGCAATCATCTTGTAGGAGAAATAGAGACTATTGGAGGAGAGAGACTTAAGTTTGTGGACAACCGGGTGTTCGTGTCATGTAGGACCCACTTGGCTTGCCTAATTGGGGACACTAACCGATGGGCGTAAAGTTGTTTAGTTAACATCAACCAATCACTTAGCTTGGACTTTGCATTAATTAGTCACTTAGATTTGACATTAACTTTTCTTAGTCTTTGTCATTTAAGTGCACTTAGGACTCTAATTAAACCTTTGAACTAGATTCTAATTACTCCTAAAATTGTGTTCCATGATTTAGCTAGGGAATATAAGGCCCCTTTTTATAGTGCCATTAGTCATAATCTTGGCGTAGTTGTGATCTAATCTTGTTCATCTTTTGTTGATATGGTCCATAATTAAACTTTTATATATTTGATCCTTTTTGTAGTGGTTTTAAACTTTTAATAGTAGATAAAGGATAAAATCACTGTTTTATTATAATGGTTTAACCCTAGCATACAATGTAAGTTTAGAACAATTAGAAGATACTAGTACAAAGTAACTACTTTTATTGTATAATTTTAGAATATGTTATCCAGTTCAGAATAAATACGTCATATTTTGGTTATATTCATATACTAACTTTGATTTGAAGCGCCCTACGTAATTGCCACAACATATACCAGATACATCATCCACTGTAATCTCCATTATTTTCATGAATACTGTGGAGATTTCGGTCTTCAACCGCCACCCATTTACACTTTTTTGCCTTCATGGTCATTCATCATGTCACGATTATCAAATATCTCATTGCGATCATCATTTTGGCTAAAACAAATATCATCTACGTACTTTAGCTTGTGACTCCTGTAAGGGTTTTTTTGCTTGGCATTATATTTGATCGAACACTCATATAATCAAATACGAAGTATGATATTCCCACTGCAAGGCCATTTGAATCGCCACCATACTTATTAACCAAGCTAAGGTGTACTACGTATCTTTTTACGAACATAATAATAATTCCGCTAAAGTTTCTTACAAACTCCTAATATACAAGGTGCATTCTTTTATATGTTGATTCATATCAGTATGAGTTGTGTCGTGCGTGAGTATAAAAAGTGAGAGAATATACATATATATGTAAAACAATACGAGGTGTACGTTTGAGTATGAAATGTGAGAGAATGTACATAAAGCTAGGTACACCCGTGAATGTTGTTCCAATTTTTTTTCACTATTTCTGGAATAATAAAGTCTTGTTTAGATTTGTTAGTAGGGCCTCTGATCCATGCAAATTCAAAATATCATGATTCAAAAACTTCATTAATTTCTCATCATACATGAAACATGGTGTGTACTAGCTCTTTGCTCCACAACTATGACAAAATATGATTGCTTATAAACTTCCAGCTTAATGATGCCCTTCAAAAGCCATCGACAAGAAGTTTGATCATTAATATTACAGCCTCAGATTTATAACTTTTTATGTGTCAAATCCAACTTATTACCTCAGCCCATTATACATTTGGATAAACAATTTCCTTCCACCATTCTTTAGAGGATAAACCTTAAGATAATCTTCTAAAGAATTATTAACAAATTTATTTGGTAACAAAAGAATTTCAAGGCTCTCTCCTCTCTTTTTCACTCCAGGGTTAAAAAAAAGCAGGGGTTCTAAGGCTGAAAATAGCCAAATCTAGCTATTTTGGTTATGTTTCTCTTTTGTTTATGTTTTTTCTTGTTATGTTCAATAAAACTATATTGATCGAGTGTAGTGAGTTAATCCATGGAGGAATTAATAATAGTTGAGTGTTTCACATTTAGTTTAGTACTAGATTAGATCCCGTACACGCACGAATTTTGATCAATTTATTCCATAAGAGACAAAGTACATGTTATACGAATCTCCGAAACTAGCTAAGTCATCCAACCTTTTTTCTTTCTCTTTTGCTTTCATTTTATTACCATTACTAACTTAGGCATCGGAGGGTCATTGGCACATCCAACGACCGACCCTAACGCCTCCGACTTATTTTTTTGGATATACAAACCTGAAATTCAAACACAGACTCAACATCTCATAACTTGGAACAACTCCAAAACGAACACCAACATACATCTATGACATGATCCCGACGTCACATCTTTACTTCATCAAGTATTCTCTAAAACTTTTCCTTTGTCTCTTTTTTGTCAAAATTTCGTATTATCTCAAGTAACCTCGTACTTACTTAAGCATCAGAGGGTCGTTGGCTAAACCAATGGACAATCCCCAACCTCTGTTTTGTTGGCAGTATGACATTTATTTGACACATAAGGGGTTTGACAACAAAGACACAAAGCGAAACGCACAAGAGAAATATTTGACGGCAAACATGCAAGACAAACATTCAAGAAACAACAAAGACAATTGTGGGAGAATCAGATAACCAGCCCGGAGGACGTCCTCTTTATTTATTCCTAAACATCTCAAACTTGGACATTACAAATTACAAGTTACATTACAAACTCCAAGTTACATTTACAATTTACATCTTACAATTTACAATTTACATTTACATTTACATATATAATACACATTACATTTACATACTTACACCTTAAAGACTACACTTTACATTACGCATTTACATAAACACGGTGTTACATCCACTGAGCTAGAAGTCGTCACCATGGCAGGGTCAGATGTCAGCAAAACCTGCAACACAAAACCAAGGAAGCAACACACAAGAAAATCAAAGCAAACCATGCATATCACACACAAAATAAAAAACCATCAGTCCACAACATTTAAACTCGCCCACTTCCTAAAATGTGACCACCACAACAGACAGCCGCCATAAAGGCGAAACACTACCAAAATATCCAAAAACCAACAAATATCCACAAACTACCAACTATTTTTGCAAACCTACAAAGACTTATAATATATTTTATAAGGCAAGCTTGGAGAGGGAACTACTTGGACTGCACCTCCGGGCCGGCATTCTCCGCATGTTCGCCATTACCTGGTGCCACCTCGACATTGGCATTGGGGCTGGTAGCAGTAACTCCCACCTCAACGTCGTCCTTGTCACTCTCGGCACCAGTGGGGACATACTCCCCCGGGAATGCTCGTTTGAAGTTGTCAAAGTCCTGAGGAGTCAAGCCTGTGTGATTGCCCTCCAAATACTCCCCCATCAGTTTAGCCCTACTCTTCTAAGTATAATAACCAGCACATTCGAAGATCCTCTCCTTGACCTTGCCTAGTGACGCCTTCATCTCGCTGACTTCTGCCAACAACATTTCCTTGCCGTCCATCAAAGTCGCAACATCCGCCTACATCTTCACCTTGTCTGTCTCCAACACGACGACCTTGGCTTTCGCATCAGTACCAATGTCGTCCAGACATCCCTACTCCTTCTGCCAATTTCAAGTCGACCTTTATCTTTACTAGATTATCTTCAAGGGACACCACATAGTGGCGAGTCGCCAAGGCAGCTTGCAAAGTATGAAAAAGACACAAACTTAAAGATTGACATGATAAAATAGGGCATAACACAAAGGAAGTTGGGAAAAAGTTACCTTCCAAGCCTCAAAGACGTTCTCGACAGTGGGACCATGACCTCTTGGCGCTCACGGCTTGTCGGCACCCACAAACGGTCCACTCCTGGCCATAATTTGTAAGATGGGGTGTCAGCCGACCCTTAGCCTTCAAGAAACTCCATCATTAGCTTCCTCTTTCGAGACGGAGGCAGGACCTTGAATTCATCCACTTGAGACACCTCATTCTCGTCAACAACAACAACGTTAGGGAGCGCCTTGGGCAGTTTCTTTGGAGACTTGATGGTGACAGGAGCAGGATAGACAAAGCCCCCCCAACAACTCAAGCCTCTTCTTTAGAAAGGTGTCAGTATATGGGGCCTTCGCTGAACGAGACGACTTCACAATATCTGTGAATAGTCAAAACCATAGACGACTCAGTCTCATCATTTTCATTTTTGCATGTTTTATTTTCAGAATTACACTAACACTAATTGTTTACTTGATGAATTCGACATGTCTTCAGGTTCAGAATGATCTTATTCTTATGGCTTCTCGCCCCTCTCGAACGCTGCTCGGGTAAAAGGAAAGTCACTCAGTGACGCCCCAAGATGACAACAGTCTTCTTGACAGCATGGGCATCGATTCCAACAAAGTCCAAATTTGCTCCTGCAAAACAAACAATGTGAGAAAGACATCAATTACAAACATTTTCCCAAACACAAAAAATGAACACATATACCTCTAGCCCTCCATTCTTTAGTCAAGAAGTCGTTCTCGGGACCCAAACCCGCTGAATCCACAAAAAAGAACTTCTCCATCCAACCCCTGTCGTTTGACGGGTCTGACCCCAGCGGGGCCTCCCTGTCGTCCTTGACATATAGCAGGTATCGCTCGGCGTCATAGTTGTGGACTTTATACGTGTACGCCACGTCCTCCACCAAGAACTCCACCCTCAATTTGTCACCGACATGGTCGATTGTTCTCAACGATAGGTAGATCTCCGCCGCCGCCGGGGACCCACACTCAGACCCCAATTCCTCTACGTCATTTTTTCCCCAATTAGCTGGACAGGCGTTTTTGGAGTTCAAGATGTTGCTCGGTCTGAGCGACGGCCCGTCCTCCGAGTCAGAGTCAATTACCATACTCTTGTTCTTCGCACGAGTGGATTTGGTCCCCATTCTTCTTGACATAGAGAGGAAGGATCGAAAGGGTAAGAAATTGAAGAAGAAGAAGAAGGAATGACAGTTACATGGTTTCTGGAGAGAGAAAAGATTTGGGTTTTGCAATTGATAAGAAGAGAGGGAAAATGGAAGCGTGAGGAAGTGGAAATTTCAGGAACTCCCCCTTAATTTATTGATGTAGAGGGCTGTTGGTTTCTCGAGACCATCATTACATCCTACCAGTCAGTTGGAATGCAGGAGGTTTATTTCCTCCATTTTTCAAAAATTAAACTCATTTTCCCTTTCAGTTTCCCGGAATAATTCAAAAATGTGTTTTGGAACAATTGTTAGGGGGGAAAATACCCTCCTCATGACGGGGCATGTTAGGCATACTCTACGGGTATGTTGTAGCCAACAAGGCATAGATAGTAGTTGAGTCGGCCACGAAGATAACGGCTACAAGTGGGACGACGGTTACAAGACATTAAATGGCGTGGCTTAAACCATGGAGCCGAGCCATTAGTCCGTCTTTAATGGCCATTTACGTTACAATCTCTAAGATATAGTATAAAATCGTGTTTGTAATATTTGCTAATCATGTTCTATCATATTCCTAAATAATATACTTCTTTCCCCTTAATCTTGCTTTTGTAATCTTGGCATTATCTTGTTCAAACTGATTGTTAACACCTCCCCTTGATGAGTTCGACTCTAAGTAGAATTCGTTCAAAACAGTAATGTAGACTTAATTAGCTCACATCACTTTTTCTTACAAGGTGATGCAAAGACCTTCAAGAGGCAAACTTATCTGACATATAAATTGCATTTACAAGATTCACTATATTGTTATGGCTTCATTGAATGATGTTGCTACTGCCTTGCTAGAAATTTTAGTTCGTATTGAGAAGTTGCTGGATGTGAGGTTTTCTGAGTCATGGAGTCATCGCCGACTCCCTACTCTAATAACTACTTTGCCTATTTATGCATGTCACAATGCAAAGAAAGCTGGTCATTTCAGATTAGATAGCTTTCTTCAACCCATGGATGATGGTAATCAGGAATTGAGCAACCAAATAAGCGTATGGTGGAAAAGTTGCAACAGGTTGAGGTTAAACAATCCAAGGGGCATGCTCTTGATGACCAACAGATTGCAAAGTTGTAAGCAAGACCTGCTTTAGAGAATTCACTTACAGAGCTGGGTGTTCCAGTTCAGAAAACAATTGCAAAATCATCACGGAGATGCATAAAAGCATAGGAGTAAGAGTGAGGTTTTCTATACTGATGATAAGAATGAGGTTCCTGATGCTGGCCGGATCTCATTCTTTTAATGGAATACCACTTATTGTTAAGGAATGGTCGACCAATTTGAATTACTATGTGGATAAGACTTCCAAACTTGCATTTGAATTGCTGAAATGTAGATTCATTAAGTCGGAATCCTTAATCTGCAGATAAATGCACATCAACGCAACTAAGTGCGTCTTTTTCTAGGATGCTGGTTCAAATGAACAAGTTTTTGATTTGTCTCCATCATTCTGCTACCTAATGTCTCATAATAGGCCATGATCTACAGGTTGTGAAAGGCTTTAAATTGAAGTTCTTTTTATATCTGGTACTCCCAGCTCTCCAACTACGAGTTTCCTCATTGAAGACATGACCTAAGTATCATTTGTATGCGTAATTATCCCAAACTTCAAGTTTGGTCATTGAAAATATGTTTACCTTTGCCATAAGGTTGTTAGGTCGCTCTTTTAAGAAGTATCAGATGTGTGCATATTTATCCGCAACTTCAAGTTTAGTAATTGATAATATGTATATATTTTCCATGAAATTGTTACACCGATTTTTTACGTAAGCATATTTACATGACATCTTTTTTATTGTTTGGGGGACCGTGCTCTTTAGCGCACGGACCAACAACTAGTTAGAGTAAAGAGTGCTAGTGATTGTATATGTGTAGCTAGTGTAGAAAACGCTTGATCCCTGAGAGTTCGGCCCCTTACTTACCCATTGTGAGAAGTTGAACTTCATTTGGTCGTTTCCCTTCATTTCCCACACTTCAATCATATGGATCGTATAAATTTTGCAAGTGCTTTGGTTATGAGCATAATATATGTTAAACTAGATTAGGTCTGTGCACGCACGGATGTTCGAAATTTATTAGTGTCCATTTTTTTTATAAAATATTTAACTGAAATAGTTATCCCTTATATCTAATGCGTATAATAAATCTTGAACGTACTCATTTTCTCATCTATATGCAACTTCCGCCCTACTACGTATTATATATTTTATATGTTAAATATGAATTTTACCAAAATATTAGTAAGAATATTTTCTACTATTGATATGACGATTTGACTAAAATATTACCAAAATCGTCTAAAACTTTAATATTTTATAATCCTTTATTTTTTCCAAACAACAACAATTTATACAAGAGGAAAATTGTACTATAATAGATTTCGAAGAAATACGAAACGGGTCTAAACAACTCAATAAGGAGAATGAGAATTTGGTTTACTTATAAACCCAATGGAGGGTCCAAACTAAAACCAATTGGCATTAGTGGAAGTAACTCCACAAACTAATTATAAGGTGGTATTTTCTCTCATCTTTCTCCAATGTGGGACAACCCACATGTGGTAAAATTGGGTTTTTTGGATTTCGACACTACCCTTTACATGTGAGTGTCCTTAGAATTTAGAGCACAACAAAAGGTATTAAAGCCTTCAATTGGAATGAACATTCAATAGAGGCCATTTAACCAGTGGCTTAGAAAGGCTCATTTATCAAAGACCCAATAAATCTAGGCTCTGATACTATGTTAAATTTCAGAGAAATATAAAATACGTTTGGGCAACTTAATAAGGAGGAGGAGAGTTCGGTCCACTTGTAAGTCCAATTGAGGTTCCACACTAAATCAATTGGCAATAGTTGTAGTAACTCCACAAGCTTATAAGAGCATGTACACTTGGGCTCTTGGAGTGGCTCTCCAAGTAGCTCCCCAAATAGATCTTCAACAAGAACTATCTCTTGGCCAACATTGGAGCCCTTGATTGGTTCTTTAGGGATTTTGAGTAGCTCTTCATGGAGATTTACTTCAAGGTAGCTCTTTCCCAAGAGCCCTCCAAGAGTTGATTATTTGTTGAAAAATGGGGAGTAACTTTGAAAATTGGATAGTAACTTTGGTTAAAAGAGGATTAATTATGGACCACCAAATGGTAAAAAAGAGATTGAATAGCTCACTTGAGGAACCAACCAATGTTGGGTGTTTTTAGGAATAAATTCTTGAGTGTATCTTGTAGAGAGATAGTGGTAGAGAGAGAGAGTGGAGAGCCCTCCAAGAGCTCTTTTGAAGAGTTAACCAATGTACATGCTCTAAGGTGATATTTTCTCTCATATTTCTCCAACGTGGGACTACTCACATGTGGTAACATTGTGTTTCAACCAGGGCCGGTTTTGGTGCGGCGCGGGATGAGCGACGGAACATGGCCCCCAAATTTTAATTTGAAATACAGTGTAAATAATCTCCTAAATATTCATAAAAACTAAGTTGGAGCACTGGTGAAGGTACGTGCTAATAAACCAAAGGTCCTGGGTTCGAATCCCCTCAAATAGAATTATGTTTTGCTCGCTTGATTTTGGGACTTTGACAGCTATTGCAGCTGTAATTTGACTTTTCTTAAGTTTTTATAATTTTTTCCGGAGATTACAATGATAATTTCCTTCGGTTTTGGGAACTGTCGTTCAATCTTCCCCAAACCTCGTTCAAATCATTCAATTAAATTTCATCCATTTTTCCACAAATCTTGTTCAAATTAATTTTATCCTTCTTCCCCAAATTAAATTTCGTTTAATTTTTTTCTTTGACAATTTTTTGTATGGGATAGTTTTTTGTTTAATAAATATTAAAATTTTGATTAAAGTAATGAATTGAGGACACCATTTTAAGAAATTGCACATGAACCTGATTATTATGACGTGATTATAGCCCCCACACTGATTTCAACAATATAAATATATAAATATAGGTCAGTGAATACTATATTTCTCTTACTTTTTAATTTCTCTTACTTTGTGTACCTTTTTCATGTACTCGTTAATTTCTCTTACTTTGTGTACCTTTTTCATGTACTCGTTAATTTCTCTTACAAACCAGAGTGTACAGTAAATGGATATAGCAAAGAAGAGGAGTATAAATTTTACGTGTGTTTTGGAAAATGCCCAAGTATAGGTGTGTAGGTCGGAGAAAAAGGGCAATATTTGTGAAGGTGAAGCGGTGAAGCCACATCTCACAAGTAGCCTGAAGTTACATTGACACTGAAGTGAAACAAAGTTTAACAATTAGACATAAAGCCATAAAGGTAAAAATATATGGTATCCCAATTTCAATATAAAGCCAAAGTCATCGGAGTTTTCTTTTGCTTTCTTTTGGCATCTTTTTAAAGTACACAAGCTTAGATAAGGACATCAAAAACTACAACTTTTTTTTATAGTATTTTAAACATGCCAAATTTTTATTTTCTTTGAAAAAAGTAATAATAAAAGGGGCTTGAACAACAAAAAAAAAGAAAGACAATTTAATTGTTCTACTCCCTCTGTCCCGCAATACTCGTACGGCTTTTCTTATAAAATCGTCCTGTAATACTTGCACCGTTTCTATAAATAACTTATTTTTCTAATTTATATTTCTAATATCTAAAAAGAATATTAAAAAAATCACCCTCACCCCCCACCACGCACAAAATTTGACACATTTTCCAGTAATTATATTAAAATAAATATTCAATATCATGTATTACCACCTAATTAAATAATATGTCAATTAAATTGGTTTAAATTATGTGTCGATCAAACCGGTGTGAGTATTACGGGATGGAGGGAGTATTTTCAAATGTTATAATCATACTTGGTTTATCACGGAGTAGCTATGCCGATATTATATGCAATTGTTCTTACTTCTTACTATTAAACATGTTTTTTTTTTCCCGCAGGTTCAATCGAGCTTAGTTCCGAATAAATCCAGATTTGACATGTGTTGCGCATCACGCTCTTGTTAGGTGAGTCTCCCAATAGCAGTTTCTGCATACGGCAAGGCTTGACCCCGAAACCTTCCTTAAACGACATTAAACTGCTTACCATTTGAACATTCACCTCTAAATTTTGTATGCATTTTTTTTTTTTTGAGTATCATATTGGGAAATACTTCCTCTGTTCCTTTTTAAATGACACAATTATTTAGGTACGTTTGCCAATGCATGATTTCAAACGTTGATATCTCTAACTACGGATAAGAAAAATTTATAAAAAGTTGATATTTAAAAAATATTTATGAGACGAATCTAATAAGACCCCACATGACTATGTTTTTTCTTAAATATAAATCACAAAGTGAAGTCAAATGGGCTTGTGTGAATAGTATCATAAACTCAATTGTGTCATGTAAATAAGAACGGAGGAAGCATACAACATTTCTTGAGTGTCATATTGGGAAATATACAACGCAAAATAAAATTCAAAATAAAATTTAAAAGCGGCGTTTTACATAGAGCTGGCAATGGGTTGGGTTGGGTCGAAATCAGGTCGACCCATTTATAAACGGGTTGAGATTTTCCCAACCCAACCCGACCTGTTTAATTAAACGGGTTGAGATTTTCAACCCAACCCAACCCAACAATAAACGGGTTGACCTGAAATTGACCCGTTTAAATTTATTTTCCACTTTTAAGTGTAAATTGACTTGACTATAGAATTGTGAGGTGATATTTTTGTGGTATATCTCATAGCAAAAAATAATACTTCAATATGTATTTGACATTAATCAAAACTTAAAATAATTGTTCAATGTTGAAGGAAAAATGAGAAATAAAATCTTTCAAATAACATTCAACAGATCTATATTACATAATTGCTTGAACTTAACGGGTTAGGCGGGTTGTTTCCGGGTCGAACATTTCAACATGACCCAACCCATTTAATTAAACGGGTTGGGTTGGGTTGACCCATTTAATTAAACGGGTTGAAAATCTTGACCCAACCCTTTATTATTGGGTTGGGTTCGGGTTGGGTTGGTGGGTTAGGTCAAATTTTGCCAGCTCTAGTTTTACATTACTTCTAATAACGGCTTCCAAAACTGCTATTACAATAAATTTTGAAATACAAAATAAAAAATAACTTTTATAGCGAGTTTTACTATAAATTTTGATACAAAATAAAAAATAATTGTAATAGCTTTTTTAAGAGGCCCTATTGAAGGTTCTTGGTCACATTTTATAATCAATCAATCTATACTAATATACTGTGCCACGTAGAACTTTCATATTTACGTCATGTCATCCACTAACCAAGGTTATGTGATGTCATTGACAACCAAAAATCAATACAATAAGCTTCGAACACAAGGCCTTAAGTTTGGAGAATACCTCTCATTACCATCTTAACCAACCCCTAATTGATATTTATCCATGCACATTAATTTATAAATACATGTTAACATGAATGTCTAAAACAAAAAAAAAATTATGTTACCTTTTATTTCTTACGGACTATATTGGAATAAAAATAACAATTAAAATATTAGGAAAGCCATTAATTAAACATGATATCATAAGTCTCATAGCCATCAACTATAGAAATGCCCTGCATATATCTAATTTGATGTTTATTAATTTGAAGCACTTAGTTCCATTAGAAAATAAATTAAACGAATTGTAAGATGATCTAATTGAAAAATTACTTAGCATGATAAATGACGTAGTGTAAATGTGTAGTTGATGAACTTAATCATTCTTTTCACTTTATAGACTACATGTATTTTGGTCAAATATTGAGCTGAAAGAAAATCTCGAATTTTAATTATTCAACGTAGCAACCGGTGCATCGCCCGGGTCACACACTAGTGCATTGATTAATAGGATTTTATAAACCGCTATTAAATGCATTTTTAAAGAAAACTAGTTTTTGGTTCCAGACGATGCGTTGAGTTACTACATTAATGACATTCACATGTACTTATATTTTTTTGTGCAATGATAACATGAAAGATAAAATAGTTTTGTGGTAAACGCTTTATTGTTTAAACTCAAGATCAAAAGTTCAAACCTTATGCAACCATGTTTGACATTTTTTTATGTATATGAATATTACATGAAGTGAACGACCCATTAAAAGAGCGCCACATGTCACATAATTTTTTTTATGAACGCCTTTTAATATATCTCTATTATATAAGCCAGCTCCTGAGGGCTTTTAAGTAAATTAACTTTTCGTGTCCCCATTTAAAATGTCTAATATACCCTTCACACTTCAGCTCTTACCCAAACCCTTCGCACTCCTTCCCGTACTCCCTTTCGTTTTCTTCTCTCTCTCTCCTCCATCAGATCTTCTCCTTCGATCTTCTCCGTCTTCGCTTCTCAAACCTCGCCATTTTTTTCTCTCTCTCTCCCCTCAGAAAACCTCAATCTCTCACTCTCCTCCGCACTTATCCAGGTTTACACCAACCTCAATCTCAATCTCAATCTCAACCTCAATCTCTCACTCTCCTCCGCACTTATCCTCCTCTGCTGATCCAAAACCCTAATTTACACCAGGTTTTCAACCTAAATTTCTTTCTTACGTATTTGCTTATATTTTATGCAAATTAATGTGTTTTCGTTCTCTTGAAGGCTTAATTTCCTCTTTAATTGCGGTTGACGGAGATCGAGTATGATGCAGCAACCAAGGTCGCAACCGTCGCAACCGTCGGAGCAGTTGTTCTCTCAAGGATTTTCGTCACAGCAGGTCCGAGTTTTCTCTCAAATCTCTAAGACTCCATTGACGTGACCCTCACTAACAATCAGATCGTTTTCTCTCTCCTCTTGATTTTCCTTGCTTAATTTCTCATATTATCTGGTGAAATGTTACTTAGAAAATTGATTGAAATTCTGGAAAGTTTTGAAATTATTTCATTATTCATTTCAAATTTCTGGTGAATTAATTTCTAGGTCGATCCTCCTGTAATTAATTGAAAACACAACTCCGGGCTTAAGGCCTTGAGATTCTAATTCCCTAATTGCAATTTTTACCTGTAAAACAGGTCGAGAATGATAACGAAATACTTGATTGTTTTTTGTGAATGTTCAATTTTCATTTTGGATTGAATTTAATTATCAAGAGGTAAATTCAATCTCTATTTATTTTAAAAATGGGTGTTGAATTTAATTTGCAGAATAACAAGCAGTTGGTGTTTGAGCTTGAAAAAGCCCAGAATGTGGACCTTAAATTCCAAGTTCCTGATGTTGGCAAAGCGTTTCAGGTATAATTCGTAAGTTCAAGTGGAATGGTTTTGTTAGCTTTCAAATGTGTGTGTTATATATAAATATATTATATTAGGACTTTCAGACTAAGATTTAAGCTTCTATGTGGTTTTCTGTGGAGAGTTGCATTTTCAATTAATTTGTGTGAATTTATTGTTTCTTTTGTGGTTAAATTGATGGTAGTTTTATTTCGGTTGATTAGCATTAGATAGAGAGTTCGTTGTCTAATTGGTTTAATTGATGCGTGTATTTGACTAAAATGCTGCTCTACTGTGGCTCAGGATTTTATTGGAACTAGAGAGGTAGGGGGAGGAGACGGACGGTTAGCAAGCCGACGGTACAGTCGAGCAGCGAATCAATACACCCATCTGAATTTGGTAATTTCTATCACATAATTTCAATTTCATAATTCTAGGGTTTCCACCTTTTTCCCAATTTCATGAGATAAACAACACTTATTTGAATAGCTAATAATCAAGTCTTATGGAAATTCTGTTATATACTCATTTGGGGGGATTTTATTTGTTGTTGATTCATCCCTTCCTGGGTTTTCTGATTTTTTTATGGTTTTTGCTTAGAAAATCGTGGCACTGTATTTTTCACTCCATTTCTCGGTGAAAATAGGGTTGGTGGTTAACGATTGCAAACCTCAGAAGTTGACGAAAAAATGTCAAATCTTCTACTCATTTCTCCAAAATCCGTCGCCAATAATCATCAGACGTCGTTAATTAATTAGAAAATTGCGCAGAACAGTTTCAATTAGAGCTTTCTTTTTCAATCCATCTGACGAACCAATTCTCAAGGAAGCAGTCAAGGTTTAAATCCAAATTCATTTATTGGTTTTATTGTTTATTTTTATATTTGAAGTACATTTTTTCATTAGATGCTATACGCCAATAGCAATAAGTCAACATCTTCCCTTGGTCAATCTTTAGTTAAATTCTACTGCTCCACTTTTTCTGGGAAATCGATTTGTAATTTCATAACCCAACAGTTTCGTCTCAGATTCTTAGTTTGTGTTCTTTTTTCAGAACTCAAAATGACTTGATTATGTTTTTCTCCAGGTTGCCCTTCTGGAGTTGGTGGGATGTATCAAAGAAATGCTGCTTTCGGAGATGATATTGTAATTGTTGCGTAAGTAACCTATCGTTGGTCTTGGTTATTGGTGGGGAATGTATCATTTTTGTGGCCTGTTTGAATTGAATTACTTCAGGTTTTTCACTTACATGTGAATATTTCATACGGGACTTTAGGATAGTGTTAGAATTTATATTTCTTAGCTGTATGTGAAATTAGTCCTGGTCCGAATGTTGTTTATTTCTTCCTTCTTTTGTTTAGGAAGAGACTTACACTAAATGTCACGTTACAGTGCTTGCCGAACTGCAATTTGTAAGACGAAACGTGGTGGTTTCAACTTTTCAAGGACACCCCTGCAGATGATATCACTTATACATCTTGCAATCTCTGTCTAAGTGGTCCATTTGAGTTTTCGTTCTATGATTATGCATTTTTTATGGAACATTTTTTTTTATCAGGCATGTTTGTGAGTATATTTTTATATGGGATGAAATATATTTGTGCAGGTGAGACAAATGTTGATTGCGATTCTAAGTGAATCAGTTTTTCTATGATTCTTGGTGTGATAAATCTGATAATAGTTTCATAATATATGTCTTGCAATAAAAAAGAAGTCTAATCAGTGTATTTGATTATTTGATATGATTATGAATGAATGAATTGGTTTGCAAGTGTATTTGGGTTCAGCATCATGTATGAACCAAATCAACCAATCCTCCCAATCCCCCCCCACCACTGTTCAAAAAGAAAAAGAAAGATCAGAATGGTAAGAGATTGAATCACAGTGTGGTGTTCGTGCAACGTGCGCACATTCTGGTTAATTTGGCATGATAAACGATTAATTCATTGATAGTTAAATAATTTAGAAGTTACCTCTTCTTGGTGGTATACATATATAGTAGGAAATCTCATTGAGTTTTCTATATCCTTGGCATCTCTAAATGAAGCATTAACAGCGAAAATCCAGCGCTTAAGGATAGCCACAGGAGAGCTGAACGCTGAGTCCATCTCCAAGTGTTTTGGGCAGCAGCTTTATGTCAATCCGCAAATGTACCAGCAACTTCAGCAGCAACAACAACAACAACAACAGCAACAACAGCAGCAGCAACAATCCAGCCAAAACAGGAAGGGAGAGACACAAACTGATTGCTACAGATGCATTGTCCTTGATTGATTCCTGTTGTTTTCAATGGCGGTGATTTGGGCGGTTCGGTATAGAACCGATGTGGAAGGTCATCTCAAGAAGCTGCTGGAGAGGGAAAAGGAAGATCGGAAGTTGTTAGGGAAGTGTTTGGATGAGCTTAAGAAAAAAGGGATTGAATTTGATTTGTTGAAGGAAGTAGATGCGCTTCGAAGACCGAAAAGTATGCGGATTGAGACGATAGCTGTGAAGAAAGGGTCTGCTAGAGATTGTGTTTCTGTTTTCTTCTATGCTATTTCTTGCATTTTTATGGGTCTTACTGTTGTGTAGTAGGGAAATTAATTGTCGGGTAAATTTTAGAATTTCATTTGATTTAGGGTTTTTGGTACGGTATTAATTCGATCTGTTGTTGTTGTTGTTGTTGTTGTTGTTGTTGTTGTTGTTGTTGTTGTTGTTGTTGTTTGTAGTTGTTTGTAGTAGTATGGTAGGATGATTAGTTCGATTAAGTGCGAACGGTAAACATTATGTTCCCGTTATTTGTAATTTAATAATCCTCGAGAATAAGAATGTAGGGTTAAATTAATGATAATAACATAATTTCTTATCCCATTGGTTTTTATGTTCAATTTATTGGAGTTAAGCAATAATGCTTGAAAAAGAATTTAGCTGATAATACGATCGAAAATTCTTGCATTGTATCAATAGTTATGTTATCTGGCACTTATTTAATTTGGAATAATTTAAGATAAGATTTCATACAAAGTATTGAAGTAAAAATAAAGGAATAGGTCATACAAAAACATTGTAAATTTTATTTAGCCTTTTTTTTCCTGTAACGTAGATTAAAGTTGTCTACTCCGTACATCTTTGATGCGTCGTTTTTTTATTTTATCTTTTTTTATGAAAGAAGGAAGGAATAGAAAATGGTTGTCTAATATAACAATTCTATACTATAAAAAAGAGAAATATTAAATATGGTAATTGTTATGTAGTCCTCCTTCATTGTTTGATTCTAGGAAGGGAATAGAGAACGATCAAGTCAAAAGTGGACGTAAAAAGCGCCTCTTTATAGGGTGTTGAACAAGAGAAAAGTTTAAGGCGTTTTATACATTTTCACATGTTATTTGGGTTGAAATGTAATAATACGAATCTACTATCTTATATTCGCACGCATCGCGTGCATATAAGACTAGTAGTATAGATTCTAGCACAATGAATGCTCTTCATTCCACTTCTTTAGATGGGAAATAATGATGTGCGTTTACCTTAAATAGATAAGGATACTAGTTTTTCCTACGTTTTTGGTCCATCTATAAGTATAATTAAAGCCTATGATGTTATTTGGGGTAAAGAGAGCTTGTAAAAGTAAGTTTTGGTGTTATTTTTGATGGATAGCTAGAAAGGACTAAACTAGATTAAGTCCTCCCTATATGAGCAAACTAACTACGAGTACTCGGATAAATCATTCTCTTACTCTTAGATTAAGTATAAGGGGCAGTGGGGGTGATGATTAAAGTGGCCAATCGGTTAAATTGTCGCAATCCTATGTGGCACACATTTAATGGTGCCACATAAGCGATGATTCATCTAATAAAATTTCCCATTAAATTAATATTTTTACAAATGAAAATAAGGTAGAAAATAAAAAAATAAGGAACCAAAATTTTATTATGGTTATTGTATGGAAACAAAATTTTATTATGGTTATTGTATGGAAACAAATTACCATATTTTTTGTAAAATTTTTGAGTAACAAAAAAGTTGTTCAAAATAAAATAGTACGAAGTATAAACGACCTTGCACATTTTCAAAATAATAATAAGGTAAGGGTATATTTTATGATTTTACAAATATTACTTTTGAGAAATAAAAAAATTACAGTTGAAAATTTTATTTTGAAGATCGAATAAATAGGGAATGAAAAATTTTTAGTCAACATAGTAAATCTTTTCTATAAAAGTTAATTGAAATAAATAAATAAAAAGAAAAGTTTTGGCAGGAAAAAGTTTCACCAGGAAATGATATTGTCACTCTCGGTGTCTAGTTTAGTATAATGTAATAGTAACATATCATATTTATAAAATAACAGAGTTTTGTTGAAAAAATTCGATCCATTTCGTATTTTATTCTTTTTTGTGTGAAAGAATTTCATATGTTTTTAATCCTAACACTTATAAAGCTTTGAACTTCTATTAGTATTCACCCAATAGTCTACTTACCATTATGCCCCCATTTTGTGTCTTAATTTTGTTTTTGTCTTATTCTTATCAATAGTATGAGGACAATTATACCCTTGGTCATATAGCTACCATGTGTCTCCTTTTTTTTTTTTTTTTTTTTTTTTTTTTTCTATTTTGCCTTTTCTTTCTTCCGTTTCTTGGGAACCCGATAACTCATTCCACCGAATTTCTCGCATCACTCTTTCTAACCTAGCTTTCTTCCGCCCTATTCTCGTCTTCCCTATCAATGTTGCTTGTGGAATGCTACATCGTCAATGACACAAATATTGTAACCGTATGTATGATTTCATATTATTTATTACATGCAAATTGAACTTTAGCATTTTTTTATAGCATTTAACGTAAATTTGTAAATGTTAGTCTTTCACGTAACATTTCTGTAAACTAAATATGTATATATTGGGGGATCGTGCGCGCTAGCGCACGGTCGCACAGTCCAACAACTAGTTACCTTCAAAACTTTGAGATTAAAACCTTGTGATTCTGTCAGCGTCTATCCAATTAAAGCAATGTGCTCTCAGCAAGATCATGTCATGCGTTTAATACCTTAATTGGATTTTGGAGAAGAAAAAGACGAACACATTTTTTTGAGGGAAGCTAGAAGACAAGATATGGTTTATGTATCCGGGTGTACAATGTTTACTGTGCACCCTGTTTTCAAATGAACATATAGTTCAAACACAAAGAACATATTGTTCATATCCAAATAACATATAGCAAATGAACATATAGTTCAAATCCAAACAAGATATGGTTCAAATATTTCACTAGACCTGATCAAAAGGCGGGCCGGGCCGGTTTGGGCCGGGCCAAGGACATAAAAATCTTTCCATTATGTCGGACCGGGCCAGGCCAAACTTCGGGCCGAGTTTTTATGCCCAAACCCCGCTATTTCGGGCCAAAAATAGCGGCCTTTTCGGGACATTTTCGAGCCGGACCAAATTTATAACTAAAATTGTTATTTTACGTTGTCCAAAGCCAGCAATTGTTTTTTAAAAGTTCGGGTCGAGCCAGCGGGCCGGGCCAGTGTTGATCAGCTCTATATTTCACTTGTACATGTACATTGAAATCATTCTTCATGTTCCTTAGATTTTCAAAGAATGTTCATCAGGGTGCACAATGAGCACTGTGCACCCGGGTGTATAATCCAAATTGCGAGCTGAAGAAGTAAAGAGTAAACTAACAGTGTTTTCATTTCCCTAATCTTAATACCCGTGCCGGGCCTTGTATCTTTTAAATAAATACAGAGGGAGTACGTAAATTTTAGAAAACCAGTAAACACAACAATTATTCTCAACATATATTTTCAAGTCAATACTAGTATATTATTTTAGATTCTCGCCATAATACATGGAATCAAAATATTTTTGGCATATATAGTCTATTACTCTGCATATAGAAGGACCTAAAAACAAATCAGGAAATAAAGAGATTTTAAAAGTTTATTTAGTTTACATTTAAAAAAGTAAGGACACACCCGGAGATGATACATCTCATTCCTTGCCTATCTTTCAGTACGAACTACGCAGTATAGTTCTAGTATGAAGATTGAAATAGTATATAGTTATGGTTATAGTTACAGAGTTATAGTTATAGTTATATGGAGCAGTACTGTATATGGTTATAGACTTATAATATATAGTGTATAGATTGATTTTATTCTTTCATATATAGGGTGCAATATTTAGCTGTCGGTTATTCTATAAGATTTTTTTTTTTGATAAGTTTAGGTTTTATTGAATGGGGAAATGCACCCACTAGGTGTTCAACAGGGATCCAATTACAACAGTAATTTGTGAAAGCAGTAACTAAGCAATGAAACAGGTACTATATCATGGGCTTTGGTTTTGAACCCAAGCTACGAAATCATCACTCCTTGTGATGCCTTGTTTGGCTGGAGCATCTGCAAGTCCTACAACCATGTTTTACTCCCTGTCCTTATGAATGATGTATATTCCATTCCCCATATGCATGACACTGCGAATGAAATTAATGATGAAAGTGAGATTCCATGGGGTTGATTTCCTTTTTTGGCACCAGTTTACCGCATTAACCGAGTCCGATTCCACTATTAGATTGTAATGTTGGAGATGCTCATATGATCTAAAGATCTGGATTGCCATGTGTATTGTTAGAATTTCCGCGTGGTTAATCTCAACATAAGGTATAAGGCCTGAAAATAAGCACATGAACACCCCTTCATGATTTCTTAGAACACCTCCAATTGCAGATTTGAATCCCGTTGGGTCTAAAGATGCATATACATTCCATTTCAAGTGAAGTGGGGGTGGAGTGGACCATGGAATTGATGTTTTTTCTACCTTATTCCCCGCTTTTTAGGTGATGCGACCAGGCCATTTAAGGCATAAGGGATTGCGCATAATATCCTCGGAGTTGTAAGGGAATGGATCGCCCCAACTTTTAATCCACCAACTGAGACGGAGTAGAACTAACACTTGTAACTGAGCTAATGAGCTTCAAGGTCCCTCAAAACACATGTATTGCTTTCTTTCCACACGGTCCAGACAATAATGAAGAAGGATGCAGCCCATACTTTCTTGAAGAAGAAACCACCCTTAGGAAAAATCCATTGGTCGAAAGCTTCTCGCAATGTTGCCGTCACATCCCATGAGAGTCCCCAAGTGTCTGTCCACCAATTTCATAGCTTCCATGACACCGTGTAATGGAGGAAGAGATGATTATAGTCCTCCGCAGCATTGTTGCATAGCACATAGTTTATATCCGAACCCGGGATGATACCATATCGTACTAGTTTCTCTTTAGAGTTGATCTTCCCCAATATAGAAAGCCACAAAAATATTTTTGATACGATGTGGTCCTAGCCTCGCCAAAGCCCTTTAATCACCACATGGGCCTGAGAGGACTCCATTTTCGCTATTTACATGGAGCATAACTTGACTGAAAATTGACCTGAAGGGTGGGGAGTCCAAACTAGTATGTCCGGGTCACTTGGTGAGAGGGCAACGCGGTCCATTAGTTGCCGAAGGTGCTGATGTTCGGCTGTGTCTCTGGGCCTAAGGGAGCGCCTCCATGTTGGGCACCATATCCAAGTCAGTCCATCCCAAAACCAATTTGATGCTACTGTGCTTTGTTGGTATGCGTTAAGTATAAATATTCTGGGGCATACAATTTTTATTGGGGCGTCCCCAACCCTTGTATCATGCCGGAAGAGGGTGTTTGTACTGTTGCCAACACATTTCCTAATTTTATCCGAGGGGAACGATCTCGTATGTTGGTGTTTCAAAATTTTTGCACATACGCCCCTCCAGGGCCCACCGTGGGCCGGTGTGAGTAAGTCGTTTGCAATGAACGACGACCCGTAGTTGTATTTCTGATTCACTATTCGGCACCATAGAGAGTCTGGTTCTCTTAGGAGTCTCCACACTCATTTGAATAGCAAACTCAAATTCCTGTGAAGTAGGTATCCAACACTTAAACCCCCCAAATGTTTTAGGGAGTATGATGTTTCCCATGAGATTGGTGCAAGACAATTTTGTCCCTGGGTTCCGCATCACAAGAATTTCTCTGGAGTTTGACAATTTTTTCGATTACACCCCTCGGAATAGGGAACAAGGACATGTGGTAAAGGGGCACACTTGAAAGGGATGCTTTGAGAAGGGTTAATCAGCCCCCGACCGATAACATACTTCCTTTCCATGAGGCTAATCTTTTCCCCATACGGTCTATTATTGGATCCCACATATTGATACAGGATGCATTATCTCCAATTGGGAGGCCAAGGTATGTGAAAGGTAATGTGCTTGTCTTGTAAAGGAGTGCTTGTGATGTAGATTGCAGCCACACATATGAAGGAAATAATGCCCTTGGTCCAAGTATGCATTCTATGTTAAGTCTAATAAGTGCGGTTCAGTATTAATTAACAAGTTAATAATTCAGTGAGATCAAGTGAGCTGAATGCCTAGCTAGAGGTCGCTTCAGTTCAAGTGGAATTAATGATATTAATCCACAACTTACTCTTGACTGAACCCGTAGGGTCACACAAATAGTACGTAAACGGATCAAGTATTTAATGGCATTAAATACTCTATCTATGGATATTCGGAATCGACGGATCTTGGTGGGAGCTGAGATCGTCACAAGCAAGAAATGAATACTCCGGAAACGATGATATTGCCGGAAACGGAAATATGGATCGTATCGGAAATATAAATATTATCCAAGTCGTAGATGTTGGCGGAAGCGGAAACATGGTACGTATCGGAAAATATTATCGGAAATGGAAATATTGCCGGAATTGGAAATATTGCCGGAAACGGAAATATTGTCAGAATCGGAAATATTATCGGAATCGGAAAATAATTCCGGAAACGGAAATATTAAATATTTGTTCGAAACGGAAATTAATTCCGGAATCGGAAATATTAAATATTGTTCGTATCGGAAATGAATTCCGAAAACCGGGAATTTTATCGGAAGCGTATCGTACGAATAAGCATCGGACGAGGCCTGCCGGACGAAGGCCCAACACGAAGCCAGGCCATCGCCCAACAAGCAATGGCGCGCCACAACACAGCCCAAGGCTGCGGCAGGCCTACCGCAAGGCAGGCCCAGCGCGCAGCTTAGGCCATGGCAGCCTCGTGGGCTGCGGTAGCTCGCATGGGCTTCGTGGGCGTGTGGGCTGTGCGCGGGCATGGCCTGCATGCTTGCGGATCATGCTCGTGTGTGTGTTTGTATCCATGCATAATTCCTAAAACTATTAGGATTTGATGTATGATTAAATTCCTATTCCTATTAGGATTATTTAATTAAATAGAGTCCTTGTAGGATTCTAAGTTTAATTAAAACGTATCCTACTAGGATTCCAGTTCCCTTTCCAAACCTCTATAAATAAGGGCCTAGGGTCATAATTTATACATACAATTGAAGTATTCAAAGGGTAAGTTTTTGAAAGAAAATTCAGCCACACTCTTGCACAATAATAACCGAAATTCCTAAGCACCTTAAGGGCGATTCTAGTTGGTCAATCTTGAGGCGGATCCGGACGTACTGTGGACTATCTACGGAGGGACGACACTTGGAGTCCTAAAGACTTGTTCTTGTTCGGTTCGGGCGCAACTAGGGAAGGCACGCTACAAAGTGTATGCATCTATACTATGCTAAATGATTATGTGTAAATAATATGCTTTCCTGGCTTTATGGTTTTTCCGCATGATTTATGTATTGTCATATGTATCATAACCTAACAGAGGTATCACGAGCCTCTTATTATTTTCATAATCTAAATTGCATAAACATGGTTAAATATTACAAATTTGCAAGAATTAAAAGGGGTGATTAATTTTCGTAATTGTTAATTAATTGCAAATTGCGTTTATTTAATTATACGTACGCAGTTTTTCGGCAGTTTCTTCGTTACTCATCCAAATTGAGTGATTTTTGTGTCAATTCCGCATGTAAAAAGCATTCTAAAATTTTGACAAAAACAGTATTTTTCGGCCGAACCCAGAATTCTCAAATTCGAAGCCTAACTATGACTTTTCGGAGGTTTTAGTTTTTCGAATGCAAAATTTCGTAAATTTAAGATGTTAAATTAAATATTTGCGATTCTTGTTGATAAATCTTGAATTTTGATTGACCTACTGTATATGTTTAACAAGTTTGAATGCCTAGCCTTGTTAATTATGCAATCTAATTTGTAATTATGATTAATTTGTTGAAAATTGAAATAATTTAGAAATAATTTGATTTTCATAATTAGTTATAATTTAATTAGAAATCTATGATTAAAAACCACCATAAAAATTGTAAATTTATGTTAAATTTTAATTTTTATGACCTAGAATTGAATCCATGTTAATCGAAAATCAATTAAATAATAAATTTTCGATTTTTCGCCCTAAAATTATGAAATTAATATTATTTATTAATTTGTCATTAATTTTGAATATAAATTTTTAATTTTATGCGACTCGCTCATATAACTTGCACGCACAAAGCAATGGACGCTACGTGTTACCCTTAAGGGGTGTTGTATAGTGCGGGCATGCGACGACGAGCAAGGGAGCTCGTCGCCCATGCGGTACGAATGTAGCGAGCAAGGGCATGGTGCACGAGCACAAGGCAGTAGTCCTGCCTTGTGTCGTGGACTGTGAGCAATGGGCGTGTGGGCAGGGGAGAGAGCAAGGCACGAGCAGTCGCGTGTAGGCAGCAAGCGTGCTGCGCCACAGCGCGCACTGCCTCGCGCAAGCATGCGGAGCCTCGCGCGCAGCGAGCGCAAGCTCGGGTGCCACGAGCGCTACGCACATCGTCGATGGCTCGCGCGCAGCGAGCGCCAGCTCGCATACTGCTGCCTCGTGTGATGAGCGCAAGCTCGCGTGCGGGAAAGGCATGCGCGCAGCGAGCGATGGCTCGCATAAATCGAGCGTTGGGGCGTGCAGCGAGCGATGGCTCGCGTACATCGAGCGCTGGCGCGCGCAGCGAGCACCAGCTCGCGTGTTCGATTGATGCCTTGCGATGGTGAGCAGCAGCGATGCGACGCAGCGCATGGGCTGCGCGCACATGGCCAGCGATGGTTGTGTGCGTGTGGCCCATGGGCGTGCGTTGCGTGGGGTTGTTGCGTTGCGATTAGATCGTTTTGAAATTTTAATTTGAAATTTTCAGTTTACGTAATTTTAATTAATTTTAAAATTAATAATTTAAATTTTTTTCTTGGATTTTAATTTTGAATATTGCAATTATAATAAATTTTATTTATTCTAATTATTTTACTAAAGTTAAAATCATGAATTAATTTAAATACGACTGAAATTAAATTAAACTTTTTGGATTCAATTATAAATTTATATGAGCTTTAAATTTTAATTAAATTTGTATGTTTCCGGTTAGACTAGAAATACATTTTTATGTTTAAAATTAGTAAAGCATATGAATTTATTGGTTTAAGTGGGAGCCCTTTTTAGTCATATATTCTTGATTAGGTCTACAAATCCTTAAGGTTAAAACAACTTGATTAGAATTAATAAGGACTGAATAATTGGTAGATTATTGGTGCCCTTGATTAATTGCTGCAAATGTTTATGTGATGCATAATGTGTTTTACTAACCAGCTATGTGGGCCATTCATGATAATGAATGGGTGAATGGTATATATTGTATATGTACTGTCTTGCAGGTTATGAAGTGACTAGTATGGCCCAAATAGGATAGAAAATATGGTCTGCGTACCATTAATTTGAATGTAATTGGTCCAAAGTACCAAAGTTGTTTTTCAATTCAAATATGGTATGCGTACCATCAAATAGTTGTAATTAGTTTTAATTATAGCTTATCCTATTTGAAGAAAATGGTGCCTCCCACGGAGATTTTCAAGACGGACTTTGAAGTTAAAGCTTCAAGATGAAGTCGGGCCATACTAGATCACATTTATCTTATGCATGTTTTAAGTTATTTATTTCTTTTAAATATGTCTTAAAATGCATGAGACCAAAGCTTGATTATGTTGCATGATTAAGGATTTTAGTTCACTTAAAATCTAACCAACATAGTAAGAGCCTTAAGTTCCAAACTTAAAAATTGAGTTAAAAGGTGCCATGCCAAAATATACACTTGCTTGGATATCCTTTACATCAATCTAGTAATAGTTTTTCGCTCAGCGAGGTGTTACTTATTGGTCCTAAAGGGGCAAGGTACACAAATAATTGTGAGTACATGTTAGTTTTGGTGAAACTCAACGATATAAGTAAGGAGTCCTTTTATGTCGTGGGAAAATCGATAGGTTTACCTAATAAGTTCTTAGACGTACCTATCAACCAAGAATAGTTTCTAGACTATTAGCAAAAGGCTTTTGCTTACCTAAGATGTTTTAGGATTAAGTCGACAAACTGTGCTTATTTCTTCAATGATTTTAGATCTTGGAATCATTTTATTCACACCTGCCGGAACACATAACTTGAATAAAATGCTTAATGAACATTAAATTATGCATATATGCTAGAATTTATGTTTATTAAGAGAAACTGTGAATGGTTATTTATTTGTTTATTCTTTTCAATTGTAGTTTTAACTATGGCAAACAACAATTCATTCAACATTCGATCAATTCTCGAAAAGGAGAAGTTGAGCGGGAAAAACTTCCTTGACTGGCAAAGGAACTTGCAAATAGTTCTTATGCAGGAAGAAAAGGAGTATGTCCTAGAAGAGGCGATGCCCGAAGCCGCAGGCGACGGGGTCACTCAGGCAGCCCTCAATCGTTGGATTGATGCCAACAAGGATGTGAAATGTCTAATGCTCGCCACCATGAGTGCAGATCTGCAGAAAATGTTCATCAACTCAGATGCTTTCACAATCATCAGTGAGTTGAAGAGCATGTTCCAAGATCTGGCTCGAGTCGAAAGATTCGAGACTCATTGGCAAATTCTTGAGACCAAGCTTAAGAAAGGCGAGCCCGTAAGTCCACATGTTCTCAAAATGATTGGACTCATTGAGAATATGAGTCGGCTGGATCAGCAATTTTCTCAGGAAATGGCTATAGACACCATCCTCCATTCTCTTCATAGCGGGTATGATCAGTTCAAACTGAACTACAGTATGAATAGTCTGGACAAAACGCTCACTGAGCTTCACGGTATGCTGAAGACCGCTGAAAAGACGCTCAAAAGTGATAAGCAGGATGTGCTTATGGTGCGTGGGGGCAAGTTCAAGAAATCTGGAAAGAAGAGGAATGCTAAGAAAGGTGGCAACAAGGCCAGCCCAACTAAGCAAACTGGCGCCAAACCTGTAAAGAGGAAGGTCAGTCAACCCACTTCTGAATCCGAATGCTTCTACTGCAAGAAGAAGGGGTATTGGAAGAGATATTGCTTGAAGCTAAAGGAAGATCAGAAGAACGGAACAGTCGTTCCATCTTCAGGTATTTTCGTTATAGACTGTATACTTGCTAATTCAACTTCTTGGGTATTAGATACAGGTTGTGGCTCACACTTATGTTCCAATCCACAGGGACTAAGAAGAAGTAGAAAGTTAAGCAAGGGTGAAGTCGACCTACGAGTGGGAAATGGAGCACGGATTGCTGCATTAGCTGTAGGAACTTATTATTTGTCGTTGCCCTCCAGGCTAGTTTTGGAACTGGAAGAATGTTTCCATGTTCCAAGTCTTACTAAAAACATCATTTCGGTTTCTTTCTTAGATGCTAAGGGATTTTCCTTTTTAATAAAAGACAATAGTTGTTCGTTTTATTTTAAAGAGATGTTTTATGGATCTGCTAGATTAGTCAATGGACTTTATTTATTAGATCACGACAAACAAGTATATAACATAAATACCAAAAAGGCCAAAAGGGATGATTCAGATCTCACCTATCTGTGGCATTGTCGATTAGGCCATATAAACTTGAAACGCTTAGAAAGACTTCAAAAGGAAGGAATTCTAGAACCATTTGACTTAGAGGATTATGGTAAATGCGAATCATGTTTACTTGGCAAAATGACAAAGCAACCTTTCTCTAAAGTTGGAGAAAGAGCAAATGAACTATTGGGTTTAATCCATACAGATGTATGTGGACCAATGAGTACAAATTCTAGAGGTGGTTTCAGCTACTTTATCACTTTCACTGATGACTTCAGTTGATATGGTTATGTCTACCTAATGAAGCATAAGTCTGAATCCTTTAACAAATTCAAGGAATTTCAGAGTGAAGTAGAGAATCAATTAGGCAAGAAGATTAAGGCACTGCGGTCTGACAGAGGCGGTGAATATCTGAGCTATGAATTTGATGACCATCTGAAAGAATGTGGAATTCTATCAGAATTGACTCCTCCTGGAACACCACAATGGAACGGTGTGTCGGAACGGAGGAACAGAACCTTGCTAGATATGGTCAGGTCAATGATGGGTCAGGCCAAACTTCCATTAGAATTTTGGGGACATGCACTAAATACAGCTGCACTCACTATAAATAGAGCTCCGTCTAAAGCTGTCGAAAAGACTCCATATGAGTTATGGTTTGGAAAGCCTCCAAATGTGTCTTTTCTTAAGATTTGGGGATGTGAAGTATACGTCAAACGATTAATTTCAGACCAACTTCATCCAAAATCTGACAAATGTATCCTTGTGGGCTATCCAAAGGAAACAAAGGGGTATTACTTCTACAATACATCTGAGAACAAGGTGTTTGTTGCTCGAGATGGTGTCTTTTTGGAGAAAGATCACATTTCCAAAATGACAAGTGGGAGAAAAGTAGACCTCGAAGAAATTCGAGTCGAACAACAAACTCTAGAGAATGCTCAAAATGACATTCAGGATGAAACTCAGAGATCTTTAGAAGAATCTGGTGAGAATCATGGTCAATCTAGAAATGTTACCCCGCGTAGATCGCAAAGATATAGATCTCAACCGGAAAGGTACTTAGGTATTTTGACGAACGAGAGCTATGACGTTCTATTACTTGAAAGTGATGAACCTGCGACTTACAAACAAGCTATGACGAGCCCTAGCTCCAAGCAATGGCAAGAAGCCATGCAATCTGAATTAGACTCCATGTCTGAAAACCAAGTATGGGATTTGGTCGATTTGCCAGATGGCTACCAAGCCATTGGAAGCAAATGGGTTTTCAAACTGAAAAAGGACAAGGATGGGAAACTTGAAGTTTTCAAAGCTAGATTGGTTGCAAAAGGTTACAGGCAAGTCCACGGCGTGGATTACGATGAAACCTTTTCACCAGTTGCAATGCTAAAATCTATTCGGATAATGTTAGCAATCGCTGCATATTACGATTACGAAATATGGCAGATGGATGTCAAAACTGCTTTCTTAAACGGCGTTTTAACAGAAACTGTGTTTATGACATAACCTGAAGGCTTTGAGGATCCAAAGAATGCTAAAAAGGTATGCGAGCTAAAGAAATCAATCTACGGATTGAAGCAGGCATCCAGGAGCTGGAATATACGTTTTGATGAAGCAGTCAGTGACTTTGGTTTCATCAAGAACGCAGACGAATCTTGTGTTTACAAGAAGGTCATTGGGAGAAAAATTGCTTTGCTAGTGTTATATGTCGACGACATATTACTTATCGGAAATGACATTCCTATGTTGAACTCTGTCAAGATTTGGCTTGGGAAATGTTTTTCGATGAAAGATCTAGGAGAAGCACAGTACATATTGGGCATCAAGATTTACAGAGATAGATCTAAAAGGATGATTGGACTCGGTCAAAGCACTTATATCAATAAGGTGCTTGATAGGTTCAAGATGGCAGACTCCAAGCGAGGCTACCTACCCATGTCTCATGGAATAACTCTAAGCAAGACTCAGTGCCCAAAAACACTTGATGAGCGTAGACGAATGAATGGGATTCCATATGCATCATTGATTGGTTCAATAATGTATGCTATGATATGTACACGCCTGGATGTTGCGTACACATTCAGTGCTACGAGCAGATACCAGTCAGACCCAGGAGAGGCGCATTGGACTGCTGCCAAGAATATTCTGAAGTACCTGAAAAGGCACAAAGATGACTTCCTGGTCTATGGTGGAGATGATGAATTAATTGTTAAAGGCTATACGGACGCAAGTTTCCAAACCGACAAAGATGATTTCAGATCACAGTCTGGGTTTGTCTTCTGCCTCAACGGAGGTGCAGTAAGCTGGAAAAGTGCTAAGCAAAGCACCATTGCGGATTCTACAACTGAAGCGGAGTACATTGCTGCACATGAAGCAGCAAAGGAAGCTATATGGCTAAGGAAGTTCATAGGTGAACTTGGTGTAGTCCCCTCCATTAAAGGACCAATAGCCCTGTATTGTGATAATAACGGAGCTATTGCACAGGCAAAGGAGCCTAGACACCACCAGAGAGTCAAGCATGTACTTCATAGATTTCACCTTCTACGAGAGTTCGTTGAAAGAAAAGAAGTCGAGATAAACAAGATTGGAACTGATGACAACATATCAGATCCATTGACTAAACCTCTGGCGCAAGCGAAGCACAACTCGCACACTGCAGCTATGGGAATCAAGCATATTGGAGAATGGCTTTGATATCCCTGTTTAATGTTTTAAAGTTTTAGAGTTTAAATCTTTGTAAAACATTATTGGTTAATCATTCACAATAAATGAAAAGAATTCATTTTTCCATTTAATTTGTGGTTTATTAAATGATGAGTCCCTTCAAATTTGACGATATATTCAAGATAGACTGTCAGGACCAGTCCTGTGACTAAGAAATGTCTATCAAGTGAACTTGAATGTCAAAGGTTGAAAATGGTCCCTAGTCGGAGTTTTCTATAAAATTGGACGCATAGAAAACGTTAGACGATTAGAATGCAAGATGACTAGTAGTTCTGTTTCTTGAACTATGTGGACATGGCAATGTCATAATCATTTGCATAGATACTTACTTTGAGAAGACTAATATCGGACAAGACCTATGAAACTTTACTGTAAGAGATGAAAATCTGTCATAAGTAAATTTCATTAAAATTATTAGACACTAAATCCTCAATACCTGAGTGATTTGAGATTACTTCTTTGAGAACTGGTTGCTTTGACGTTGACCAACAGTCGCACCGTAAAAGGAGGCTATAAAGGCAACGCTCAGGTAATCACCTATCAAACGAAGTCTAATCTCAAGATCGCAAGATTGCGATTGTCCTCCCATAAATCGGGATGAGATGCTTAAAAGTTGTACAAGGCCACTCGGAGAGCTAGAAACTGTGAAATGCATGGCCGTGCTCGGATGAATCATAGGCTATGATTATCTATTTATTTGATCAGTTGAACTCTGAAACCGAGGAACACCTTTGGACATAATAAGGATGACAACTCTTACCTTATGTTCAAGAGCAAGCATCGAGTGACAAAGGAATTAAGAAATGCACACTTGTCCCTAAGGACAAGTGGGAGACTGAAGGAAATAATGCCCTTGGTCCAAGTATGCATTCTATGTTAAGTCTAATAAGTGCGGTTCAATATTAATTAACAAGTTAATAATTCAGTGAGATCAAGTGAGCTGAATGCCTAGCTAGAGGCCGCTTCAGTTCAAGTGGAATTAATGATATTAATCCACAGCTTACTCTTGACTGAACCCGTAGGGTCACACAAATAGTACGTAAACGGATCAAGTATTTAATGGCATTAAATACACTATGTATGGATATTCGGAATCGACGGATCTTGGTGGGAGCTGAGATCGTCACAAGCAAGAAATGAATACTCCGGAAACGATGATATTGCCGGAAACGGAAATATGGATCGTATCGGAAATATAAATATTATCCAAGTCGTAGATGTTGCCGGAAACGGAAACATGGTACGTGTCGGAAAATATTATCGGAAATGGAAATATTGCCAGAATCGGAAATATTGCCGGAAACGGAAATATTGTCAGAATCGGAAATATTACCGGAATCGGAAAATAATTTCGGAAACGGAAATATTAAATATTTGTTCGAAACGAAAATTAATTCCGGAATCGGAAATATTAAATATTGTTCGTATCGGAAATGAATTCCGAAAACCGGGAATTTTATCGGAAGCGTATCGTACGAATAAGCATCGGACGAGGCCTGCCGGACGAAGGCCCAGCACAAAGCCAGGCCATCGCCCAGCAAGCAATGGCGCGCCACAACACAGCCCAAGGCTGCGGCAGGCCTACCGCAAGGCAGGCCCAGCGCGCAGCTTAGGCCATGGCAGCCTCGTGGGCTGCGGTAGCTCGCATGGGCTTCGTGGGCGTGTGGGCTGTGCGCGGGCATGGCCTGCATGCTTGCGGGTCATGCTCGTGTGTGTGTTTGTGTCCATGCATAATTCCTAAAACTATTAGTATTTGATGTATGATTAAATTCCTATTCCTATTAGGATTATTTAATTAAATAGAGTCCTTGTAGGATTCTAAGTTTAATTAAAACGTATCCTACTAGGATTCCAGTTCCCTTTCCAAACCTCTATAAATAAGGGCCTAGGGTCATAATTTATACATACAATTGAAGTATTCAAAGGGTAAGTTTTTGAAAGAAAATTCAGCCACACTCTTGCACAATAATAACCGAAATTCCTAAGCACCTTAAGGGCGATTCTAGTTGGTCAATCTTGAGGCGGATCCGGACGTACCGTGGACTATCTACGGAGGGACGACACTTGGAGTCCTAAAGACTTGTTCTTGTTCGGTTCGGGCGCAGCTAGGGAAGGCACGCTACAAAGTGTATGCATCTATACTATGCTAAATGATTATGTGTAAATAATATGCTTTCCTGGCTTTATGGTTTTTCCGCATGATTTATGTATTGTCATATGTATCATAACCTAACAACACATCCTCAGCATTTATTCCAATTATGGAGCTTTTATGGAAGTGTATTTGTAGAACAAATGCAAGATTAAATAGGATGAGGGTCCTCTTGATACTCAAGTGATATTCAATACTAGGAGGGCGGAACATTATTATATCGCCAGCATACTACAAATGAGTTATTTTAGGCCCAAGACGACATACCTATATTCCTTCCCACAGGTTCATTGCTTCCGCCTTTTGTATCATGAGGCAAAGTGGTTCCACCACAAGATCGAACTAAAAAGGTGATAGTGGGTCTCCTTAACGCAATCCACGTTGTAACTTGAAAGAGGCGGTTAGCGAGCCATTTATGAGCACAGAAGCAGATGCTGTCATTACGCACATCGTATACAGCCCCGCCACTTAATAGGGAATTCCGGTTTCTCCAAACCCCAGTCTAGGTAATTCCAGGATACACTATCGAAGGCTTTGTGAAAATCCAGTTTAACTAATGTGGATTTCGTATTGTTTCTCTTGCAGCTGTCAATAATTTCACCCGCGATAAGGGCACCATCTAATATATGATGCCCTTTAATGAAGGAAGATTGATGGTGTCCAATGATAGAGCCCATTACTAACTGCATTCTTCTGGCGAGTAATTTTTTGATGATCTTATATATACACCCTACCATACTTATGGGGCGATAGTCTTTGAACTTTTGAGGCTCGTCAATTTTTGGGATAAGTGCGAAGAAGGCATTATTGCACCCACGGGGTAGGCAAAAGGAGGCCAAAAACTCACCCACAATATCATAAACGTCATGTTTGATTACTTCCCATGCATTTTTAATGAACTTGAAATTAAACCATCCCGGGCCTGGGGCCTTTGATGGGTCACACGAATCTACTGCTCTGTCTATTTCTTTGTGGTTAAATACACTATGAGGTTTGTCTGATGCACTGAAGACAACTTTTTGAACTCCAGACTTTAGGAGGTGGGTCTCACATGATGCTCTTCTTTAAATATAGACGTGAAGTACTCAACAGCCTGTGCTTTGATTGTCAAAGGATCTTCCACTCTTTCCTCTCCCACTGTAGTAAAATCAATGGCGTTTTTTCGCCTTCTAATAGACGCCATTGTGTGGATTATCTGGTGTTTTTGTCTCCTTCCTTAAGCCATTTTGTGTGTGATTGTTGAGCCCAATACATCTCCTTTCGCTTGAGCCATTGGCACAGCTCCATTTGTGAAACTTTTCTTTCCGATAGCTCCAATTCTGTCAAGAGTCTTTCACTAGCAAGAGACTCAAGGTCGTGTATTTTGTTTTCTAGGCTTGCAATACCTTCTTCAATACTCCCAAACTCCTCAGTGTTCGACTTCTTGATGTTATTTTTGACAGCCTTGAGTTTTCCAATGATGGTTTGTCCCTGTGATTGTGCCCATGATTCCTTAATTAATTTCAAACATCCGAGATGAGAGAGCCAACAGTTAAGAAACCGGAAGGGCCTTGGTCCCCATTCTTGTTCACGAGCAGCTAGTAATAGTGGGCAATGATCTGATATGCTCCTTTTAAGGAGGGAGAGTTTCATAAGTGGGTAAGTTGCGATCCAATCCACAGACACAAAGACTCGTCTACCTTTCTTTTTGATTGGCCACGGAACCAAGTGAACTTCCCGTTTGATGTCGGGATTTCGAGAACTTGTATTTCCTGCAAAAATGACTTAAAATAATTCAAGTCGTTAGTTGAGATAATTTGACTACCTCTTTCATTTTACTCCAATATTTCGTTGAAGTCCCCAATCAATAAACATGGTAATTTGGAATATCATAACTCAATGATGCTTTTCCATACTATTGATCGCCCTGCTACAATACATGGGAAGTATATATTGATAATCCAGCAAGTGATGTTGGTGGGGTGTAATTTCCCAGTTAAAGCAATCCAGTTTCTGTCATATTTGTATGAGATCATTTCAAAACGGTTTTTGTTCCACAGGGAGATGAGACCACCGGAAATCCCTTGCGAGGGGCTGTAAACCCATTGTACGGTCTTTTCAGATGGTATTGATGGCCTTGGAGTTGAAAGATTCTATCTTTGTTTCTTGGATACACACCAAGAATGGTCATGCTTATTGATTAATTTTCTCACAGTGCTACGCTTTGCTATGGCCCCAAGACCGCAAACATTCCAAGATACGATAGACATGGTTCATTATTGATGGATGATGGGATCGGCAAGTTTAGGATTGCGCGGTCAACCAATCGCTTTGCTGGAGAGAAAGAACAACGTCAATTCTATTCTAGAGGGTGGATTCTGAACCATCAAACAACATACTGAAGTGGCTAGCCAATGCTAGGGTGTTTGATGCATTAATGGGTTCGGTGTTAGAGGGTGGGTGAGAAAGGAGTAATAAGACGCTTAGGCTTCTTATTCTGTGCTTTTGCTTTTGCTTTGTTGGATATTATTTTCACATGGAACTGTTTTATGTGTTCGGGGATGTATTCCTCATACCCAGGTGAAAATATGGGGCCAGTAGAGGAAGAAGATTGGTCAAATGTGGATTTGGGCCTAATGAGTGGCCCAAACATGTTGGAGGTGGGAATAGGCGGGTTGGGTGATGATTTGGGTAATAGTATAGGGAGGCTGAATGGTGATTGATGGTGTGGAGTATGGTGCCTTGGGGGAGGCAATGTGACAGTGTCCAGGGGAGAGTTTTTTGGCCGGGGGAATGTTGGAGGTTGAGGAATTAATGATGGGGCTATGATTGGGACTGTTTTCAAGATAATTATTGTGGGGATTCACATGGTCAATGGAGTGATTTGGGGTAACTGACGCGTCTGTTGGAGTGCGTGGGGAGTCTGACTTGTCACTTCCAACGTCGCCGGAACTATCATCAGTGTTTTTTGTGTGATTTGAGCAGTCTGTCTCATGACGGTAGTTATAATCCTCAGAGATGCATATTTTGTAGTGTTTCCCTGAGATTTCGATCACCATCTTACAATTTATCAGGAAAAGGCAGTCGGTTAGGATAAGGACTTTTGAGTGTTCGAATTATGAGTAGTCCACTGACAATACTCTTCCAAAGATGCAGCCTTTGTTGTAAAAAAATTCGTAACCCCATTCACTTAGGGGAACTCCGTAAACCTTTAATTATGTTTTCCTACATATAGGGGCACAAACTTCGCTCACGTTCCGAAGATCATCAAACCATCTTTCTAACCACTTACTGTCTAGCATTGCCTGTTTGTCCTCCATACTTTCGAAGGAGATGAGGTGCAAAATCCCTCCCATTGGTTTAATTCGGAGACATGTTACCCCTTCAGCGAGAATATGATCTAATAATTGGTTAGAGAAGAGGGATGATTGAGTTGTTCCAATTAGGCTTCTTTCGAACAAGTCTGCGTGAGTATGGATTTTACTACCTTTAATAGTAATAAGTTCTTCCCCATCTCTCTTGTTCACTGTAAGTTCATCCCTTATCCTCTCTGTATCTTCCCCGAGTGCGCGCGAACTCATTCTTTTAACTGGATACGGTTCTAAGAGGAAGCAATCTAGTTGGGGTTCAGGTTCTAGGGGGATTTGTTGAGTATAGGGGTTTTAAGAGTTCAATGGCAGCTTTGGGTACTGGGTGTTCGGGTTTGTTTTTGGAGTTGATTTTTTTGGTGCCTAGGTGAGGGTGTGACTAGTTTGCATAGGTTGTGGGATGATGACAACATACTTATAGGAGCTGTTCCGGTGTTGTAAATATGGAAACAATGGGCTTCGAATGAAGGCCCTTTCGTATGTGTTGAAGATCTTGCTTGTTTGAATGAGTAGAGTCCGAATTCACCTGCACAAGAGCAAAGTCACTAGCCTCGGGGGTGTTTCCGAGGAAAGCCCCTCCGATGCCTAAGTAAGAACGATGCTCGGATTCTAGAGAGAAGTTCTCTAGAAGAGTAGTCTTAAGGCGATAAATTGGACGTACCTTGAGGTGTGAGCCTTGGCGGCCTATTTATAGTGTTCGCATAATAAATGCCCATAGGTCATTTATTGCTTCTGGGCCTTGGGCCTTGATGGATGGCTGGCTAGCCATTCGTAGGTTTGATGCTGTTTGTTTAGAGCCATTGGGCTTTGGACTTAGTGGCCCAATTGAGAATCAATTGGGAGCCCAAACAACATGCCCCCCAGACCCGGTCCATTTAGAATTAAATGGGTGGGTTTCCAGCTGTCAGAAGTCCGAAAGTTCCCTCTCTTTTTTGAAAAGGGATGATTTGCATTGATGACAAGTGTTGGGAGTTGTATTGTGTCGTGGAGATCGTGGGTTGAGGAAGTTGATGCGCCTCCCTTTCTTTTCTATAAATACTGGGTGCTTTGCTTCTTTCGAATTTTTTACTCCTTCTTTCAAACTTATTCTCTCTCTAAATTCCGGCGATCGCAGTTTTCGAATTTCTTCAGATCTACGAATTTCGGCCAGCTTTAGACTTCGGGAACTTGGGTTATTCGTTTTATCGGCGAATTCCGCTTCGGAAAAAGGTAATTTGCTTCTGAATTTTCTTTTCCTCTTCGTTTTTCCTTCTACCCCTCAATCTAAACCCTAGGCCGAGAATTCGCGACCATGGCAAAGAATAGGGGCAAAAGCAAGTTCGTCGTTGGGTCCTCTAGTGAGAGGGAGAACGTGCCTTCGGGCAGGTTACCGAAAACTTCGAGGGGTCGGCCTTCGGAGAGGCCGGCGGAGAGGCGTTCGACTGGTTGGGATGCTTCCAAAGATGATGTTGTTGGCGGGTCTAGCATGTCTGAACGCGCAACTTCTGGTAAGAAAGCTGGTTCTTCGGGTGTGCGCCGCTCTTACCCTGAGTTTCCAGTTCATTGGACTGAAGCTGATCCGCAGGGCAAGTATGCCCCGATTCTGCATGAGACCACTAAGATCGATGGTCCTTTGGAAATTCGGTCAGTGGTGACTGGTTGGTGGAGGCGAAGCTGGGGAACTACCATCGGAGGGCCGAAGAGTTATACGGAATCCAGCACGCCTTGGGGTACTGGTGCGAGCTTCCCGACCAGGAGCGTCCTCGGGTGACTCATCCGCCGAGGGGGTTCATCTCTGTGTATACTCATCATTTGGAGAACGGTCTCCGCTTTCCTTTGGATCCCTTCATTTCCGAGCTCCTGGTGTCGTACAACATCAGTTTGGCCCAACTTACCCCCAAATCTATGAGGCACATCATCGGATTTAGATGGGTGTGCGATTTTATTAACTTTCCCTGTTCTGTTGCCGTGTTTCGGGATCTGCACGATCTGTCTTTCAACCACGCTTCCAAGGGGGATGGGTATGGTTGGTGGACCATCATCAACAAAAGGTCCCGAAGGAAGGGGGAGCCGAACTACATTACGGCCTACCCTTACCTCAGCTCTGATCATAATTGGAAGACGGAGTGGTTGTTCGTTCGTGTGCCGACAGATCCGAAGCATCCACATTTTTACCGCCCTCCGAAGTGGTTTGTGACTCCTGATCCTGATATGCGAAGCGTGGCTGCTCTGGATCGGAACCATCACCACTACGTGGATCTCCTCCAGTGGTTTTTGGCTCGGGAGGACAACTACAAACTGCCGTCCAACTGGCTCCCGAACCTCAACTATATCTTGCGGGAGGACATTCTTGCTGTTGCCGGTCTCAGCAGGATTTTTAACAGGGGTAGGTGTCTTTCGGCTGGGACCGTGCTTTAGTAAGTTTGTCCTCCTCCTTTTTGTCTCGTTTTATTGACTTTGTTTTGTGCTTTGTTTCTGCAGAGTACGGCTTTAGCTGCGTTGATCCTGTGGTCTTGGGCATTTCTTTGGATCTGAAGACCATTCACGACTCGGCTCCTGATTACAAGTTCGGAAAAGAGAATCCTCGTAATCCTCGCTTGAAGGATTACGTGCTGTCTCCGTCGGGTGTCGCTCGGATATCTGAAGTTCGAGCTGATCCGTGGGATTCTGCCTCTTCTCCCGAAGCTGTTCCAGTGAAGGTCGTGCTCCCTGATTTGAGGACAACCTCGGATCCGGTGAGTGTTTCTATATCTCGAAGTCTTTGTTTGTCTTTCTTTCTGGTTGGCCGTCGGCTAACGCCTTGGTCCTGGACCATCTTTTTAGGGTCCTGGGACTGACGCTGTGCCGCGTGCCGTTCCTTCGGTTTCATCTCCGGCTCGGATAGATATCTCTTTATCTAGGAACCGGGTACTTCACGGTTTTTTCTTTATTCCTTCCTTTGTCTTCTTTTACATTTATTGACCCTTGGTCTCCTCTGTTTAGGATCAGCGCAAAAGGAAGGGTAGCACTCTTTTGAGGCCTTCCGCGCATCCGAAGAAAGCGAAGGCTTCTCAGTCCTCGGAGAAGGTATTTGTTCTGACTTGGAGCTTTTTGTAGTCCGTTCTCTCTTTTTCCGAAACTGACCTTTGAGCGTTTGCCTTGTAGGAAGCGGTTTCGGAAGTCATGCCTCCTCCCAAAAATCTCCTTCACTTCATGCCCTTGCCAGGGCAGAAGTTGAAGAGTGTGGTGGTTGCGGAACCGCCGCCCGTGGACCAACCGTTGGCTGAGGAAGATACCATCCCCTCTCCGCTGAAGCCGTCTGCTGCTTTAGGGATCGAGATCCAGGATATAACCAAGGTGATGGAGGCGATTGAAGCCGACCTTGTTCCTGGCTCGAATGTCCCTATTGTGGCCGAGAAGAAGGAGGAATCTGCTGACGTTTCTCTCGAAAGGGAGAAAAGTCCAGATAAGGAGATGGTGGATCTCACCGAAGCTCACATAGAGGTTCCCGAAGCTGAGAAGGAGGTCCCTTCTGCTGAGGAGGAGCAACCCGAACAGGGTCTGACGAGGAAGAGGCGCCACTCGACCTTGGGCTCTACTTCGACCTCGGCCCTGGATAGACTGATCCACGCTGACCCTTGCTCGGATGTTCCGCTGAAACGGATCCCCGAGGAGGTAAGGGAGGCGATGGCTCGCTATGCTAGAGCTCCGGTTTTGGGGGAGAACCCCATGGCTCACGTGGGATCTTTGGTGGGTCCCGAAGCTGCACGGGAGAATCTTCTTCGGGCCAACCCGCAGTGGAGGGTTCCTGGAGCTGAGGAGAGGAACCCAGCTATGATGGCCCAATATTATCTGAATGAGGTAAGTGTTGGAAATTCTGTTTTGAGTTCCGTTTTTGGTTTGTTGTTTTCTTCTTTCCTCATCTTTTCTCGTCTTTTCTTCTTTCCCAGGCTGTTTTCTGGTCCTCGTTCGCTTCCGAGTGTAGCTCGGTTGAGGAGAGACAACTGAGGAGATATCAGGAGGCTTATGCTCGTGATATCCCTATCTTGGACCAGAAGGCTGGGCAGCTCTTCGCCGAGCTGGTGGAGGTCAAGCAACTGTACCTTCAGTACAGTCGTGAGGCTAGGGAGTCGGCTGAGAGGATCGGGGCCGAAGTTGGGAAGCTCACTTTCCAAGTCGAGGAGGATGCTGAAAAGATAGCTTCCTTCGACAAGGAGAGGAAAGAAATGGCCGCCAAGTTTGCGAGCGAACTTGAAGAAAAAGACAGTCTTCTCAAGGAGATGACGTCTAAATTTGAGGCGGCCATTAAGCAGAGCCAGGAAGCGGAGGCGAGGCTTCAGCAGTTTTTCAAGCATCGGGAGATTATTCAGAATCAAGCTGACAAGGTGCCCGTTCTCCAGCTGAAGATCCGAGAGAAGGATGCGGCCATTCGGAAGTTGGAGCAAGAGAGAGTTGACCTCTACACTGCTGATCAGTGTAGAGAGCAATACTGGAATGGCATCCTGGGTGCTCGGCGCATGTTTGCGAAGCACATGCCTCATTTCCCTTGGAATGAGAAGGTTCCGCTCTGGATGAGGGCCCAGGATCACTTGGTGGAGTGCCAGGCCGATCGAGACGAAGCTGAAGCTGAACGTCAAGCTGCTCTTGCAGAGGCTCGGGCCCAGAAGGCGTCTTCCGAAGGTGACACTACTGGTGGGGGTTCTTCGAAGGATGCTCCCCTAGGGGCTGCTCCTGAGACTCCCAAGAGTTAGGGATTCGGGCAGTCGTCTTCTTCAGAGTCGGTCGGTTCCAGTTGAGGACTTCCGAACATGTGCTTGCCTTTCCCCCTTTTGCCTCGGCGCTGCGTTGTACTCATTTCTTTTTGTTTTCTTTAGTACTTCTGTAGGCCGGTATTGTCTGTTGATGGCTGCCGATTTTAACTGTTTCATTTTGTTTTCAATTTTTGAGGTTTTCAATGTATTTGTACTCCCCCCAAATATTGAATAAAAAATGAATGTTTGTTACTTGGCTGCTTCTTTTCAACTTTGTACTTTCGCAATTTTAGGTCTTTGAATCCGTAGATTTTTCGAGCTCCTCTTTCTGTAGACTTGCTAAAAAACTTTTGATCTTGCGAGCTCTTTAAATCCGTAGATCTGTTAAGAGACTTTTTAACTTTGCGAGTTCTTCAAATCCGTAGATCTGCTAAGAGACTCTTTAGTTTTGCGAGTTCTTCAAATCCGTAGATCTGCTAAGAGACTCTTTAATTTTGCGAGTTCTTCAAATCCGTAGATCTGCTAAGAGACTCTTTAGTTTTGCGAGTTCTTCAAATCCGTAGATCTGCTAAGAGACTCTTTAGTTTCCAGACTCTTCAAATCCGTCGATCTGCTCAGAGGTTTGGATTGTTCTTCCGATCTCTTGTGGTTCGGAAACCTGGGCAAGAGATCGCTAGTCTGCCTCTTAGTTATGCCTTCGGCGATCCGTGGATCTGAGCCGGAGTTTTATAACTTGATTCGAGCGACTGTTTGTGGCGAACAAGTTTTATTTGGTTATCGCGAATCCGAGGATTCTGGACGATTCCCTGAAGTGTATGATTTGGTCATTTCTTGCATTTTATCAAGGAATGGACAAAGTCAACCTGTTTTTAGTCTCGGATTGATCAGATCCGAGGCTGCATATATATATAAGGGGACAATAAATATAGAGATAATTTTAATGAAACACATGGTGCCAATGGCTTTCCTCTTCTCATTAAACAACTTACTTGGTCTACAGACAGAGATCATACAAAATATTTTTTGAGAACATCGGTATTCCAATGGTTCTTCAAAATTGTTCCATCTAACTGTTTCAGCATAAACGTGCCTGGCCTCTTTTCGGAATGGATGATGTATGGTCCTTCCCAAGTGGCTGAGAGTTTGCCATGGATCCGTCCTTTCTGAACCGAGGCGGCGTTTCTGAGCACTAGATCACCGACTTTTAGGGGTCTGGCGTTGACTCTTCGGTTATAATGCTTGTTGACCCTCTGCAAATAGGCTGCGTTGAGTGTCCTCGCATCGTTCCGAGCTTCGTCCAGTAGATCGAGAGCTTCAGACAGAAGTTGGTTGTTGCTTTCTCCCTGGAGCCCATCATACCTATTGTATGCCTGGACCCTCAGGCTTTCTGTTCCGATTTCCACAGGGATTACAGCTTCGGATCCATATACAAGGTGGAACGGTGTTTGCCCGGTAGCTTCTTTCTCAGTGGTCCGAAGGGACCATAGCGTTCCGGGTAGTTCTTCTAACCACTTGTTTTTGTCATCCTCGACTCTTTTCTTGAGTGCATTGATGATGAGTTTGTTAGCAGCTTCGGCTTGCCCGTTGCTTTGTGGGTGGCAGACTGCCGAGTAAGCTAGGTGTATGCCGAACTGTTTGCACCACTTTTGCAACGGGGTGTTGTCGAACTGTTTCCCGTGGTCGAAGACCATCAGTCTTGGTATGCCGAACCTTGTGATGATGTTCTGCCATATGAACTTGCGGACCTGAGGTTCGTGTATTGGAGGAGACAGCTTCGGCTTCGATCCATTTGCTAAAATAGTCGACTCCTACAATCAACCACTTCTTCTGGTTCGTCGCTGAGGGGAAGGGACCAATGATGTCTAACCCCCACTGTGCGAATGGTAAGGGATACAGTGTTGATTGTAGGTTTTGAGCTGGTTGATGGATGGCTGGTGCGAACTTTTGGCATTTCTCGCATTTCCTTGCTATCTGTTTTGCCTCGGAAACCATAGTGGGCCACCAGTACCCAGCTCGAAGGGCTTTATGTGCCAATGTCCTACCTCCGATGTGGTTTCCGCATATCCCGAGGTGGATTTCCCTTAGGATGTAGTCAGCGTCTGTTGGACCCACACATTTTAGCAGCGGAGCAGAGAATGATTTCCTCATGAGCTCTCCTTCGGCGCTGATGATGAACCATTTGTTGAATCTTTTCAGTTTTCTCGCCTGCAGCTTATCTTCGGGAAGTTCTCCCCTTTCTTTGTATGCAACTACTGCGTCCATCCAGCTAGGTTCGGTACGTAAACTGCATACTGTGGTGGGTAGCAAGTCAATGCTTCTCTGTTGGTGAACTTCCACGTGGACCGACCTGTTTAGGTCGATGAGTGTTGAGCTTGCGAGTTTTGACAGTGCGTCTGCTTGCGTGTTTTGTCCTCGGGGGATGAGGATGACTTCAAAGGATCTTAACTTTGACGTTAAGGATTTAATTTTTGCTAAATAGGCTGTCATGCTGGGCCATTTGGCCTCATACTCCCCTCGGATCTGGTTGGCTACAAGCTGGGAATCAGTTTTGAGGCAAACATGCTCGGCCTCCAGGGATAAGCAAAGCTCTATTCCTGCTATTGCGGCCTCATATTCGGCCTCGTTGTTAGTTGCTTTGAAGCCGAACTTCAATGCATACTCTATGCTTTTCCCCGTCGGGGGGATTAGTACAACTCCTGCTCCTGAGCCGTTTATTGTGGAAGATCCGTCAGTGAAGACCTCCCAAGTGCTTTTCGTATCATCCAGCATTTCCTGGTATGAGCACTCGGCCAAGAAGTCTGCCAATGCTTGTGCTTTGATTGCTGTCCTCGGCTGATATTTGATGCCGAACTCTGATAGTTCGAAGGCCCAGGCAGCCAATCTTCCTGACCTCTCTATTTTGTCGAGTACTTTCTCGAGCGGTTGGTCAGTTAGTACTGTGATCTGGTGGGAGTCGAAGTATGGCCTCAGTTTTCGTGCAGCTACCACTACTGCATATGCGACTTTCTCGATGAGCGGGTACCGGGTTTCGGCCCCTGTGAGTGTTCGGCTGGTGAAGTAGATTGGCTGTTGCTTCTTTTCTTCTTCCCGAAGAAGCACTGCGCTGACGGTTCCAGGGCTAACTGCGACATATAGGTACAGGGTTTCCCCCTCCTTTGGTCTGGCCAGTGTCGGCAGTTGAGCTAGGTGGGCTCTGAGTTGCTGAAAAGCTTCTTTTTGTTCCTGTTCCCATATCAGTTCGGGATCCACTTTCCTCGGGACCCCCTTTTTCTTGACTGGTTCTTCTTCTCCTCCGGGGAGGTTCTTTGGTTTCAGTGCTTTGAAGAAGGGGGCTCCCTTGTCCGAGGCTTTTGATATGAACCTTGTTAGTGCGGCTAACCTACCGGTTAGCCTCTGCACATCTCTCTTGGTCTTCGGCTCGGGTAAATCCAATGCCGCTTGGACTTTGTCTGGGTTCGCATCAATTCCTCTTTCGCTCACCATGAATCCGAGGAACTTCCCTGACTTCACCCCGAAGACGCATTTTTTTGGGTTCAGCTTCATGCTGTATTTCCTCAGATTTCCGAAGGTCTCTGCCAAGTCTTTGACATGGTCTTCCTCCTTGATGCTTTTTACGATGGAGTCATCCACGTAGACCTCTACGTTCCTCCCTTTCTGGTCGGCGAAGACGTGATCAACTAACCTCTGGTAGGTGGCTCCGGCATTTTTCAAGCCGAAAGGCATCATTTTGTAGTTGAACACTCCTGCGCTTGTGATGAACGCTGTCTTTGCCCTGTCATCGGGGTGCATGAATACTTGGTGGTAGCCTGAAAAGGCATCCATGAAGCTGAGCAGTGCATGGCCGCTGGTGGAGTCAACCAATTGATCTATCCTTGGCAGGGGATAGCAGTCTTTGGGGCAGGCTCGGTTCAGATCTGTGAAATCTACGCACATTCGCCATGAGCCGTTCGCTTTTTTGACCATCACCACGTTGGCCAGCCACTTCGGATACATGCATGGTTCGATGAATCCGGCCTCTTGCAACTTTTTTACCTCCTCGGCGATGGCTTTGTTTTTCTCCGAGGAGTAATTTCTCTTTTTTTGCTTGATTGGCCGAGCTTCAGCGTTGACGTCCAGCTTGTGACAAATCAGCTTCGGATTTATCCCTGGCATATCTGCTGATGACCATGCAAAGATTTCTTTGTGATCCCTGAGTAGTCGGATCAAATCGATTCGGAGCCCCGAGCTTAGGCCCTTGCCTATTCGGACGCTCCTGTCTGAATTATCTTCGAGGAAGATATCCTCCATTTCTTGATCTGGCTCAGGAGACAGGGTTTCGGGGCGAGCATCAACTTCTGCGGGAGATAGGCTGCTCGTGCTTGCTCTTCTCCTTTTTGCCTCGCTTTCCTCTCCCGTGGCTCCTTTTTCTTCCTCGGGGCCGTCCCCTAGTTTGGGTTTTCGGACAGCAGTGTGGCAGGTTCTTCTCGCCACTTCTTGATCACCTCTGATTCGTTCGGCGAATCCTGCATCCGAGACGTATATCATCAGCTGATGGTATGTGGAGGGGACTGCTTGCATCTTGTGAATCATGGTTCTTCCCATGATTACGTTGTATACGGAGTCGCAGTCCATCACCAGAAATTCGTCCCGAAGGGTTTTTGCTGCTTGGCCTTCACCCACCGTGACTGGCAGGGTGATCTTTCCTCGAGGGATAGCTGCGAATCCGTTGAATCCGATCAGAGGATAACTGACTTTCGTCAGTGCTTCCTCTGGTTCTTCGAGGATCAGCTGCTCGAAGCAGTTTCTGAAGATGATATTGACGGCACTTCCTCCGTCGACTAACACTCGATGTACGTTGTGGTTATTGAGGTCCATGGAAATGACTAGAGGATCGTCATGTTTGTACTGGACTCCGAAGCAATCATCAGCAGTGAAGGTCATGTTCGGGGGGTGTGGCTGGTTGTCTCCCACCGCGCTGAAGTTGACCCGATGGGAGAGGGCTCTTAGGTGTTTCTTGCTGGCTTGGCCAGACTTCTGTCCCCCGAACACCACTAGGATGTCATTCTTCTTGTGCCCTGTTGCTTCGTAGACCCTCTTCTGGGGTTGCTCGTGTTGTTTGCCACTTGCGGCCTTTTCTTTTTCCTCCCTTCGGTCTAACAAGTACTGTTTCAGGTAGCCTCGGCAAACGAGGTCCTCAATGTTGTCTTTCAGCGAGTTGCATTCTTCGGTGTGGTGACCGAAGTCATCATGAAACTCGCACCATTTGTTCTTGTTTCTCCGAGCTGGGTTGGACTTGAGCTTCCCAGGTAGTTTCCACTTTTCATCATTTCTGTTGAGGCTAAAGATCTCTTTTCGGGGCAGAGCTAGTGGAGTGTAGTTGGTGTATTTGGGTTGAAGTTCACCCCTTCTCCCGTCTTTCTTCGGGCTCATCTCTCTAGCTCCTACTTTCTCTTTCCCTTTCCTTGAGCTGCCCTCGGGCTTGCTCTGGGTATTCTTTGTGTCTCTCGGATCCGACGATCCTTTCAGTCTTGCAGCGGCCTTGTTGAACTCTTCAGTTCTGATGAACGCATCAGCCATTTGGAGCACGTCAGCTATTCTGGAGGGGTTCTTCATTGAGAGTTCGTCACGGAACTTCCCCTCCTGGAGCGCGTGCTTCAAGGCGAAGATGGCCACGTCTGGCTGCAAGTTTGGTATGTTTGTTGATTCCTTCATGAATCTGGCCATGAATTCTCTTAGACTTTCGTCTCTTTCTTGTTGGATTGAGGTCAGTTCTGCTGTGGTTCGCTCGGGGCGATTGTTGCTCACGAACTGTGTGCAGAATCTCTTTTTCAGCTTTTTCCAGCTCTTGATCGATCCCTTCGGCAGCGATCTAAACCACTCTCCCGCCACTCCAGTTAGCGTGGTTGGGAAATATTTACACCAACATGCTTCGGAGTAGGGACTCAGGAACATTTGCTGCTCGTAAGAGATGACATGATCCCTCGGATCTGTGATTCCGCTGTAGGTTAGGTGTGCTGGCAGCCTTACCTTTGGTATTTCTTCCATGATTAGCTCGTCCGAGAAAGGGGATGACGTGGGAGTCATGATTCTTTTCCCGAGTCTAGCCCTGATGCCTTCGTTTGCCGAGGTTCTGTGATTAGAACGCTCGGGCGTACGATGGGGGCTAGGGGTTCGATCATGCCTCCTGTCTCTTCTTCTCTCTCGGCTACTGACCTCGGGTCGTTCGCTAGATCTGCTTGGCTCGCCTACCCCGAGTCTCGTGTGGATCGAAGGTCTTAACCTTGAGTGGACCGAGGGCCTCAACCTGCTGAGCACCGAGCTTCGGATCCGAGTGTTACGAGTAGTCGATTCGCTTTGGAGAGCTGTTGGAGTAGGCGATGGTCTTGCAAACCAATCTGGCTGTTGTTGTGCCCTTTTTTGGGTGTCCCACGTGCTTTCCATCCATCTCGACGTCAAGTGTGTTCCTGTCAAGGGGAGGAGCTCTCTTTCGGGTCTGGACACTTCTACACTGGGCTGTTCGTTCAGCCTTCGCCTGGTCCTCCTTTCTTCTCTGCGGTCGTTTGCCAATCCTTGCTGCTTCTCATTGAAGAGGAAGTTTTGCATGATGGTCATGGCCGCAGTGAGCTCTTCCCTAGTTGGAATCGGAGGTCCTGCGTTTGTGGCGGTCGTAGCTCTGCTTGGCTGTGACCTCGCCATCGATTGAGGGTGCTCCTCTTGGTCAGATTCTGAATCTGACCGCACCATCATATCGTCATCATTGTTGTTAATAGCATCATTTACCATTTTCGCGAAAAGAGGTGATTGATGTCTTTCAAAGGCTTTGAAGTGTTCTTCCCCACAGACGGCGCCAAATTGTTCCGGTGTTGTAAATATGGAAACAATGGGCTTCGAATGAAGGCCCTTTCGTATGTGTTGAAGATCTTGCTTGTTTGAATGAGTAGAGTCCGAATTCACCTGCACAAGAGCAAAGTCACTAGCCTCGGGGGTGTTTCCGAGGAAAGCCCCTCCGATGCCTAAGTAAGAACGATGCTCGGATTCTAGAGAGAAGTTCTCTAGAAGAGTAGTCTTAAGGCGATAAATTGGACGTACCTTGAGGTGTGAGCCTTGGCGGCCTATTTATAGTGTTTGCATAATAAATGCCCATAGGTCATTTATTGCTTCTGGGCCTTGGGCCTTGATGGATGGCTGGCTAGCCATTGGTAGGTTTGATGCTGTTTGTTTAGAGCCATTGGGCTTTGGACTTAGTGGCCCAATTGAGAATCAATTGGGAGCCCAAACAGGAGCGATGGTCTCTAAAGGTGGGTGGATCGCGTCTTGGCGGTGAGGGTCTTGGTGGTTGGCGGTGACGGGTGGGTTTGGGGGGCAGTGGATATGGGTGAGTGGTGTTCATGTCTTGCTTCGCAAGGTGAACCCTGATGCGGTTCACACCTATTTTTCGACCATTTTCATTTCTAATTGCTTTGGAGGGAGCTGATTGGTTGCGAAATTGATGAATAAGTATTTGTGTCTCTTGTTCTGGCGAATGGTCTGTGGGATAGTAATGCTCATAATCTCTCCATGATGCTTGACGATTCCGGCGAGCTCGTGCTTGTTAATGTCCATGGGTAGGAAATCTACGAAGCAAGTTTGTGGGCTGAGGTTGTTTGATTCCTGGCGTTCTTACTTCGTACCATTATCCATTGATTTGGGTTTCTCTCACTCTCCACCCTCTCTCCCTCTCTCTCTAGACTCCATTCTACCAGGTTATTCTTTAAGATAAAGGTCATTTTTTTTATTGTTTAATAAATTTTTAATAATTTGATTATTACATTAACAATGTGTGATGCAATGGTTTTTTTAGATTTTAATTTATGCTAATGAGGATAATTAATTCAAAGAGAGTATTAAGGCTTTTTATTTGATTCTTCTAATATTGAAGATATTTAATTGAAATATATGTAATATTTAGTAAAAAAGTTTGACGATTCTTTAATAAAGATTATTAATGTTAAGTCTTGCCCGTGTATTGTCTATGTAATCTTTTCCTATTATAGTTAATATTTATCTGTTTTTTATTTTTTCCATATTTTTTATTTTAAAAATAAAAATGTCAGGACACACCAGGAAATGATACGTGTAATTCCTGGTGTGCCTTTTATGGAGTAGTATATAGTAACTAGTACAGTACTTGTGTGATGCATGGTTTATAATTTAAATATTAAATTCATATGAAACCAAAACTATAGTAATAGAAAATTATCATCTAACTGCGCTAATATATATTACTAATCTTATATGCACGAGATGCGTGCGAAAGTATTAAAACACTTAGAATTGTATTGTTACAACTAACATATCCCAACGAAAAATCAAAATCTTAGTACTTGTAGACGGCTACATTTGGCCTCTGGATAGAAGCGATAAGTTCGATGATGAAACAAAACGTCCACTTGGAAAAAGTATTCCTAATCAAGCAACGAACATTCTAAAACTGACTGACACATTACCCAAACCCCGTTTTTCTATTTATAGTAACTAATATTTATAGTAGCTGCTATTCTAAGTATCTGCTAGAAATAAAACCGTCCAAGATAGAATTGTGTCAAGGGAATTTTAGTTGCACTCCAATTAAATCCCTAAAAGAGATAGAAAAGTTCAAAGGAATTTTAGTTGCAATCCAATTAAATTCCTAAAATCCTAAAAAAGATAAATAAGGAAAAAAGAGTTTTAGTTGGAAATAGCCTGAAATAAGGATTAAAGGCGTAAAAAGAGTTCTAAGCCGGAAGAAAATCGGATTAAACTGGATTAATTCAGGTAAAAATGCGTGGAAATAGATTGTGCTCAAGAAATTTCTTGCGCACAGGGCCCAGCGCAGCTAATCACTCTCACCATTATCCACGCGCAAGTATTATCTCACGTACTCGCTACATTCCTACTCAAAAACAAACTCTGAAACAACTCTTGAGCACGAAACTTTGCGCTAGAAATGTTTCGCAGACCTGTCCTATGTGCGAGAATTATCTCGCGCACCAATGATTTTCAGCGCTTATCAAACTCTGAATATTTTTATCTTCTCCGGCACTTATTTTTTTATAAATAGGGCCTTAATCGTCCGAGTAAAGGGCACCGAATTATAATCTCATACTATCCCCAAGTTATAATCCTGAACCTAAGTTCTCCATACGTTCTTATAATCGTCCCGTACACTCCGTATATTCCGTAGTTTCATCGTATTAACTCTTGTTAAGCGGAACCCTGCTCGTCTAAGCACTTAAACTAAGCCTGGATCCTGCCCTGGAGTTTAGTAAAGCCGAGGAAAGTACGTTGCATAAAAAGGAAAGCGAGTAGAGTAAAGTGGTTAGTTTTCTAAGAACTGCAATATAGCCAAAACTATATTGTAACGTGCCATAATTTTTTTATTTCTTTAATCACGATTATAAATCTGTCAAACATAATCTGATTATTTATAAAGCCTAATAAGATATTCTTTGGAAAATCCGGATTATTGTTAAGTACCTTAAATCAATCTAAATCATCCTCTTGACGATTGTTAGTTAATATTTGTTCATTAAAAGCAATTCAGATTAGTAATATAGTATAACGTATGTTCCGTCTTCGTGACGTTGAACTAGTAAGGACTGCTTCATGGTCTAATACTAAGCACTCCCCGTATTAGTAAATTTCCCCCTAACCCTCAATCTCTACTCCGCTGGATGTATATTGAACGATCTCCCCACCAGGGATCACAAGGGAACCTACGGCCGTTGTGGTCAAATACGTTAGCCTGGGCTCTCAAGCTTTTACTTCCGTATCACAATAATTGGGTTTTGTCAGTTTTCCTCATTGAAAACTGAATGGCGACTCCTAAGACTAGTAAAAAGAAGCCAACGCCCACAATTAGTCCCGTTTTACTTAATATTGCTTACCACACATCCGCGAGGGAAGAACGAAAGAGGCCATAAACCCGTCTTTTTCCAACTCCCTCACAGTACCGAAGTAATTAAATGAAACATATAAAATAGTGTGTATCACTTTCTTCTCTTGCTCGAAATATACTTTCTTTACCACATGCACTCTTCCGCAATCGATGTGCAACACATACGTACCATTATAAGAATGTTCTGGATAAAAATCTTCATTTGGTGGAGGCATCACCCATGAAAAAGCTTTGTTTCTGAAGCATGAGAATACTTTTTCCATGACCCGAGTACGTCCATTAGACTGCATAAATGTTAAAAAATATTTTCTTCATGTTAAATACAACATGAGCTAAGTAATTCAGAATTTTATGTATTCAGAGTATTAGTTTGAAACCTGTTGAGGGCATTAGTTACAGGTTTCAACTAGGATATTGGGCATCTTTCATTATAATTTCCAATGCGTTAGTACTTATAACATACATATGCAACTTCAATCACCTAACAATCTGCTGCAGTGCTTAAATTAGATGATAAATAATCAATGAATATAGGAATACATAGTTATTCACTCCTATTTCAAATATATAACCAATGAATATAGGAATATATAGTTACATGCTCCTATTTAAAATATATAACCAATGAATATAGGAATATGTCGGTACATACTCCTATTTGAAATATATAACCAATTCAAATCATGAACTTACATAACACATAATTAATGCTTGAGCTAACAATTTTATTAACTACAAAGTATGTATTAGTAATTACTAAAAGAAATCATTATCAACATTAATCCAAAAAAAAAGTTGTCTACACAAAACCTAATTTAAAGTATAAGTAAAACAGAAGAAGGAAACTACTCCATATCAAGTAAGAGTGAACTTAAATAGAAGATTTAAATTGGAGTATGCACCAATAAAAATTTTTAGATAGACAAACCTAAAATATACGGAGTAAAAACATGGAGAAGATTAAAAGACGGAATCTGAAAATCCTAAACAAATTCAGATTGGAAGTTATTGTCTCCACAAAGGCTAATTTGAACTATAAGGAATAAATATAAGCATACCTTGCAATTGCCGTCTTAGACCCTTTAAATCCTACGAAAAAATAATCAACTTTTTTAGGATATTAAATTTTGTAAGCATCTGAATCAATTAAAATTGGAGTATGCAACAATAAACCCTTCAAATCCTATGAAAAAATATTCAACCTTTTTAGGATATTAAATTTTGTAAGCATCATAATCAATTAAAATTCAGACGCAAAACTATCCGTAGAAAATATGAATTCATCAAATGCCGATTTCTATAAAATAAAATTGAAATCATAGTTTAAAAAGATGCAAATTTTCCTAAAATTATAGCAGACTTAAAAAGGGGATCAATTCTCCAAGGTGATAAAGCATCAAATCGAGACGCATAATACCCGTTTGATTAATGTGATTTAGCATATACCCCCATATTTCAATATAAATATTCATGAAATTTTGAAAAAAAACTATGATTTGAAGAGATGGAATATTGGGATAGAGATCAACAGTTGATTCCACATAATATACTAGAAAATGAAACCAAATTGCACACTTTAATTCAGAAAATGTAGCCAAAAAATTAACGAAATTGAAGTGATTGCAGCTATTAAAATTGTAAATATTAAAATTAATGAATGATTATCTGAAAGAAGGAGAGAGACGAAGCAACAGAAAAAATGGCGTCTTCTGCAGAACAATTGAGGATAGAGAAAACGCGAAGAAAAGAGTTGGCGTAGGGGAAAAAGGATGATGGGTTTGTTAGCATTGGAAATCATTTACATTAAACAAAGAAATGTGCATTATTATTAACTGCATCATGAAACCCATAAAATGAGGTAAGTGGATTACATATTGAATTTCTATCCCCATCTTGTCTTCGGTTTTTCCCCAATTAGGTTCATCTGAAAAACCTTAGATTTCGATAACATTAATTAGATGAATAAATATTGAAATTGAAAGAAGAAATTAAAAGATAAACGATGAATTCAAGCTTAAAACTTCATAGAGGTTGTGATTACCGTCACTGATGGACCTCCATAGATGACCAACGAGTTTTTGGGAAGGGACGACATTAATTACTCTCCATAGGTTTGTAATTCAATTAAATTGTAAAATAGTAGAAGGTAGTATAGTCTATTCCAAGGGAGACACCAAAAGTGGAGTTACCAAATTGACCTCAACTCTTCACTTATATAATAGAGATTCTAAATAAAACTAATGACGGATGATCTGTTATTGTTCCTTTTGTTGTCTTATTTGCCAAAAATAATAAACAAATAATGGTATGTAAATAAAATTATTTTCATCTCCGTTCATAACCATGTCAAACATATAAATTTGTTCTCGTTCACCCTTATTTCGATTGTTCATATAGCCCCCTAATACCCACCCCATCATATACGTCATTACACGATCTCTTAACACCTACCCCATCATCCACTTTATTTAGCTAAATACTACTTCGAGACGTGGCGGGTGTGGAGCATCGTACCCGCCCAAAAATTTCATCCCCATCCCTAACGCCCATCATGATGGGTACGGTTCCCATCCCATTCTCAGTCGCGCCTTGTCGGTTACAAATAATTTCATGCACACTCCATCACCTACCTATGTATCCACACTCGCCTTAAACCCGACCAACCTAAGACACGAATTTTTATTTTTATTTTTTTGGTAGGAGAGCTTTAAATTTTAAAACTATATTGCATAATATTTGAAAATTTTAATATCAATTTGGGTATTAATTTAAAATTTATCTGGGTTATGGAGTAATAGAGGACATGTATACATATATTAATAGATTAATCATTAGTTCGTTAAAATGTCAATTAGGCACGGAGTACAATATTCATTATATGACACAAATTCTTAAAAGATTGATAGTATTATATTCTGCCTTTTTATTTCCAACTAGCTTTTGGGCCCGTTCTTCGCACGGACTTTTACTTACTTGATACTTGAATATATTTTTTGAGGCAGAAACTATAACTTTTCAAACAAATGATAAGTTAAATTAAGCACATTGCACAAGTTGCCATTATAATATTTTAAAGCCATAATTACGGCAAGTCAACAATCTACCTACGAATGCATATATTTACAAAAAGAATACCAATTTAAGCCCGCAAAAGAATGGTTTCATCTAAGATGGATCAATAATTTTATTGTCTAAAATGGTAGAAAATAGTCTCTCATAACTGAAATAATTTTCCAAAAATTTAAATTTGTAATCCAATTGATCACCTACCCATCACCCCCTTGTTTAACATGGTTGTCACTTATGCTAATAAATTTATATGCTTAGTCCAAAAGTTAAATGGAAGCAGAGGAATATAAAATGAGATCTCTTCTTTGGTGAGACATGGTCTTGATACTTGTCACTCTTTTAGAGGATGCGAATCCTTGAGGTGGTCAGACAATTGCCCAATACTTCAATACTTCAAGTTGATCCCTTTTTCACCTTATAATCCAATTCTTTGATAGAATATATTATTGTTGAATTCTGCACATTGATTTCAATACTAATCATGACCCAACAGTAAAATATCAACTATCAATTGCTCATATATACATATAGATAGAATTCAACTTTAAATATAGTGAAAGAGATAGAAAGACATCAAAGATTTTGAGATAGTCGGCAATGTTCAATTGCCTTGATAGCTTGCACTAGTGGAAAAAATACCTGTTGAGGGGGGCATTTTGGGTTTATTGAGGCGAACAAGGCCCGCTGCGACAGACGTAGCTTCAACAGCTCAGTGATCTGTTGAGGCGGGCTTTGTTCGCCTCAACAGGTGATCTGTTGTGGGGGGCTTTCAAAAGCCCGCCTCAACAACCTCTACAGAAACGCGAAAAATAAGGACCTGTTGAGGGGGGCATTTAAGAAGCCCGCCTCAACAGCCTCCTCTGTTGAGGCTCACTTCTTAAATGCCCCCCTCAACAGGTCCTTATTTTTGCGCCAAAAATTCATATGTTGTTGAGGCGTACATTAAAAGCCCCCTTCAACAACATTAATTTTTTTTTTTCCAAATTCTTTTAAAATAGGCGGCAATAACCACAACTAGATATATACTCCATTGAGTATTGAAACCTGTACCCAATCAACACCAAAATAGCAAAGGTATGAATCTGCTTATCTTTGATAAATAAATCATTACATTAACTTCATTTATATTAACCCAACAGAGCAAAGCGTATATATAGTACGTATGTTTACAATTTTTAAACACCTAGCTAGTCTAACAAATTACAACTTATATTAACAACTAAAGACAAAAGGCTAGAGAGCTAATCTAACAAATGTCTCTAATCCAGCCACTTAGGTCCCTTTAGATCATGCATTACAAACCTTAAGTAAGGTCGTGTTGACTTTCTTCCAATCGACTCGATCCCTAGCCTGCAAGTTGCATGGAAGGAAAATATATATGAGTACCAAAGTTTACACTCACGATATTGTCTTTACATTCCATTGAAGCATAAAATTAAAAGATATAGTTGCAGACTATAGAGATAATTAAGTACGTTGTTGACCTATAACGACCCAATGAGCCTTAAATGTGCATACGTAGATTAGAATGAGTTTTAGAAAGTTAAAGCTATGTATATTAGTCATGTAATAAGAATCAAATGAGTCCTTAGGTTCTTTAGTTCAAAGTTGGGAGCGGAAATGTCATTTTAGCTCTAAACATGACCTATAACGACCTAATGAGCCTTAAATGTGCATAAATAGATTCGAATGAGTTTTAGAAAGTTTTAACTATGCATATTAGACATGTAATAAGAATCAAATGAGTCCTTAGGTTTTTTAGTTCAAAGTTGGGAGCGGAAATGTCATTTTAGCTCTAAACATGACCTATAACGACCTAATGAGCCTTAAATGTGCATAAATAGATTCGAATGAGTTTTAGAAAGTTTTAACTATGCATATTAGACATGTAATAAGAATCAAATGAGTCCTTAGGTTTTTTAGTTCAAAGTTGGGAGCGGAAATGTCATTTTAGCTCTAAACATGACCTATAACGACCTAATGAGCCTTAAATGTGCATAAATAGATTCGAATGAGTTTTAGAAAGTTTTAACTATGCATATTAATCATGTAATAAGAATCAAATGAGTCCTTAGGTTCTTTAGTTCAAAGTTGGGAGCGGAAATGTCATTTTAGCTCTAAACATGACCTATAACGACCTAATGAGCCTTAAATGTGCATAAATAGATTCGAATGAGTTTTAGAAAGTTAAAACTATGTATATTAGTCATGTAATAAGAATCAAATGAGTCCTTAGGTTCTTTAGTTCAAAGTTGGGAGCGGAAATGTCATTTTAGCTCTAAACATGACCTATAACGACCTAATGAGCCTTAAATGTGCATAAATAGATTCGAATGAGTTTTAGAAAGTTTTAACTATGCATATTAGACATGTAATAAGAATCAAATGAGTCCTTAGGTTCTTTAGTTCAAAGTTGGGAGCGGAAATGTCATTTTAGCTCTAAACATGACCTATAACGACCTAATGAGCCTTAAATGTGCATAAATAGATTCGAATGAGTTTTAGAAAGTTAAAACTATGTATATTAGTCATGTAATAAGAATCAAATGAGTCCTTAGGTTCTTTAGTTCAAAGTTGGGAGCGGAAATGTCATTTTAGCTCTAAACATGACCTATAACGACCTAATGAGCCTTAAATGTGCATAAATAGATTCGAATGAGTTTTAGAAAGTTTTAACTATGCATATTAGTCATGTAATAAGAATAAAATGAGTCCTTAGGTTCTTTAGTTCAAAGTTGGGAGCGGAAATGTCATTTTAGCTCTAAACATGACCTATAACGACCTAATGAGCCTTAAATGTGCATAAATAGATTCGAATGAGTTTTAGAAAGTTAAAACTATGCATATTAGACATGTAATGAGAATCAAATGAGTCCTTAGGTTTTTTAGTTCAAAGTTGGGAGCGGAAATGTCAAACAAAGAGGCAGGGCTGTGTTTGATGACATAAAACCTAATTAGAGAAATTATTAGAGAAGTGGAATTAATGCAACTATCTTACTTATAGTTAGAATTCTTGGAAAATATAATCTCGGTTTGTATTTGCAAGAACAGGCACATTGGTAATGTCTAATTCTTATTTAAAAGAAATATGTTCATATATCTCAACCAGTTTTTTCATAGCAAGCTAAGGGAGACTTGCAGCATCAAGAATGATGAGAGAGGGAAACAAAATGATCCACTTTTAGATTTGGAAATAGGAAATGGGTTTTTTAAAGGGTAATGATATATGCAGCTTTTAAGTTGTAAATAAGCATTTAATGCATTTCCTAAATTGAAAGTAATTTTAGGAATGCATGACAAAATCATGTGTGAATAGCTGTAATTAATGCTTAGTTTAGGTTAATGTTTCCATTTTTTATATAATCTAGATTAAAAAGAATTACAGAATGACAAACGTAAGACTGAAGTGAGGTAGATAAATACCTTACACTTTTTTGAGGAGACAAAATTATTGGAGGGATTTATTATAAGAAAGTCAAAACTATGTTGTAGATGGGATGAATTCCTCAACTAAGCATAGTTTATGAATTCCTCAACAAATTATGGGAGGCCTTTCCTCTCATGTTACAAGGAGGGAAAGGTAGCGCTAATGCAAAAAATAAATGAAAGTTGTAAGCACAATACAGTCAGTGAGAGGAAAGGCACGCAGCACAATACAGTCAACTAATTATTGGAGGCCTTTCCTCTCATGTTAGGCGCAACATAGCAAAGGTTCTAACTCCAACTAGAATAAAGATGTATTCCGCTAAGAATGGGGAGGAGGAAGGGAGATTCAAGCTCGTTCCATACTTCGATCTTAATAATCAGATTATAATGAAGGTCAATGAAGTTTTTTTATCTGAGACATGTCATCAAATTATCCAGAATGGAAACAAGAACAAATTGCTATCAGATCAGACAATCCAAAACCAAGACACTGTTTAACTCTTTAAACAGCAGGCAAAGCAACAATTAACCAAAATATAATAAAATTACCTGCAGTCTCTGGATGTTGAAGTTAGACAGTTTCAAGAACCGAGAGCATTAAGACTGGAGTATAATGGCCTTCATCTCAGCACCAACAGACAAGTCAGCACCATCACAGAAATCTCAGCTTAGTTCTGAAACTTTTAGGATGGCTCTTGCTTTCTCTAGAACATATAAAGCAATTAAGCAAAACACGCACCTAAGGTGACACTGTCAGGATCACCTTCTCGGCATCACCAAAGCAGTGGAGAGAGACCGTGCCTTCTTTGACTTACCATTATCTCTTATGGAGCAGGCCACTTCAATACTTCATAGCCATTTTGGCCACTTAAATCAACTCATAACAAGAAATAGGTAGAGATTCTAAATTCACTGAATCATATACTAACCACACAGGCACGCAGATAAAAAGGGAAAGATTTTCATAAAATGTTGAAGAACTTTGTGAGAAATATCTGAAAATTACACTTTTAGGAATGAAAGAAACGTATCTTACAAGGATTTACAATTTGAACAATACATCCCTGACTCACCTATTATGATGAGATCAGACATGAAATAAGTTAGAGATCTGCCCCTTCCCTTTCCAACTACACACGGGTTGATGGTGATCTCCAAATAATGAAATTTAAGTTGAGGCATAGTGACATACCAGCAGGTCAAACAGTATGTATCAGGTAATAATATGATAAGCAATTAGATGACCCAAAACCAAGACACGATAGAACCAGTAGCCAAGCCAACTACTAAGAACCGTATACTAACTAAGAACATAGACAGAACAAAAATATTGCCGAAAAACCCTAATCCCCAATTTTTCGCAATTGCAGATTTCAAACAACAGCATCAAAAAATTGTCAAGATTTCTACAAACAAATATGAAGAAACTATTCTATTTCCACTAAACTTCTACAGAAATTTAGTCATCGATTCGCAAATTTGACAGTAAATCCAAACAAAAATTGTAAAAAATGAAAACAAGTTAAACAGATTTAAGAAGAAATTGAAGCTTACTTAAGAAAATTGCTTGAGTTGATCGGAAATTTGATTGAGTTTCCGGCGCTTTTCTTGATGATCTTCTCAACAGCTTCAAAAATGTCACAGTATGAGTTTGCGTTGGAAGCTAGAGATGTGAAGTACGACGACCAGTTTGGAAGAGCGGTGGTTTTGATTTAAATTTAATGTGTGTCTATTGAGGCGGGCAAATGAAGGCCCCCTTCAACAGAAAGACCCTATTGAGGCGGGCAATTAAAAGCCCCCTTCAACAGCTTCTTTCTATTGAGGCGGGCTAAGAAAGGCCCCTTCAACAGCTTCTGTAGAAGCGAACACCACAAAAGCCCGCCTCAACCTGTTAGTAAAATATTTGACCCGCGTTGACTAAGTAGCTATTGAGGCGCGCTTATGTATGCCCCCCTCAACAAGGGGGCTACAACAGGGGTTTTTTCCACTAGTGTTGGGATGAGAAAGTGAGTATCTAAAGGTGAGCTACTTATAAGGGATGTTGAATTTGTAAGGGATGTAATGAGTTAGTTGACAAACTCATTTTTGTTACATTGGAAGGGAAGGTGGAGGGAGAAGAGGGGAAGATTAGGAATTGAAGAAATTAATTCATTAATTCATTGAATTAAATTTGGAGGTTACAGAAGCTGAAAGGGAGAAGTGAAGATTCGAGGAGAAGCTGAAGAACTTCTTCAAGAACAAAATTGAAAAAAACGCAAATTGACAGAAGATAAATATTAGGTATAGATATATGTTGGGCCACGTGTCTTCAAATGTTGTTGCTTACGTGTCCGCCACGTGTCTTCAAAATAGTGTTGCTTACGTGTCCTGAAAATTGAGCTGGTTATGTTTTTTAAACTAGTTTTTAGGCCCGGGCGATGTCCCGGGTTACTGCATTAGTAACATTTATATTATTCTTACTTCGTCTTTGAAAATATTATTAATCAGTTCCTTTTTATTACATTTATTAGTATATTTTTTTATAATGATAGCGTGCAATGTGTTATAGCTCGATGGTAAACACTTCAGTGTTTAAACGTGAGGTCGTGGGTTCGTGCCTTATACATGCTACATTTTTAAATATATGAAGATTACCTACGTGAAATGAAATAATCACAAGCAGAGCGCCACATGTCACATAAATTTCTTTGGAAACGCCTTTTAATATATAGTATAGATAGATACTAGGTATTGATTGATGTTATAGCCTAAAAAAATAGAATAAATAGGGTTGTATATTTTACTTACTTTAATAAATGTTGCTTATGCATCGCACGTGTATTATTTGGGTTGTATATTTCATTAACCAATCTAATATTATTTTGCTCCAATCCGTTAATTATTATATGGGCATTGCAATGAAGCAATGAAAATGCATGTTATATTATATTTGGTAAAAAGGGATATGCAAAATTGTAAATTATTATAAACTATACGTAATGACACATTTAGTAAGTGTCAGTTATGCATATATATATTTGGTAAAAAGTAACGAATCATTTGATATTACGATTCTTATTCTTATTTTGGGGAATCTGTATACTATTTGCGTGAGATATAAGGCTGTAAAATATTTGATATTGTAATTTTTTAAAGTTTAGTCATTTATTTATATTAAAGGAGAGGCAAATCAATGAATTATCATCATCACATTGATTTTCTCTCTTTATTTATAATAAAGAGATTAGGGTTTAGGCGTTAGGATCTAGTATAGTACCCGCGCGATAAAAAATTGTATTAGTAGAAATTTACCTTATCTAACAATCAAAATATTAAGAGAAAAGTGACAAATTAGTAGTATATATAGAAATAACAAATTAGATAAGGTAACAAATTAGCCATAATAACAAATTAGTAGTATTATAATCGAATGATGTGTAACAATAATTATATTATGAGTTACAGATCATTTGGATATATAGAAAAGTGACGTGTGTTTTAGTACAATATATAGATATGTAGATAGATAGATGGTAATGAAAATGTGAAACAAGTATGATATATATGACCATGTTTGGTAAATTATTATTTATTAGCTCATTGGTTAGTTTTTGGCTTTGTCATATGATCGAACGCAAAAAAACATGTTAGGTTAAGGGGGTGTTTGAAGGAAAAAAAACTTTTTATTGTGAATTCGAAGTTTGATCTTTTAAAAACTAAATAAGCTTTTGGAAGTTAGAGGTTTGAGAAAGGAAATGCAAAATGATTATTGTGTTATAATATTGCTTAAAATTACAATCTTACCAACCTTGACACCCCTATATTACTTCCCTCCTACAAATATTATTCAGGACTCTTTGTTCATTTAACCCCATTTACTAGACTCGTTTCTTGTTGTAATAAATTATAATATTACAAAATAGTATTCTTAAGCACTTGAAAACTGAGAGTTAAGCTAAAGGTTGGGGTCCAACCTTTTGGTTTTTTCACCCTTTAGGACATCAACCTTTTTTTTTCACCTTTTGGGAACTCATATTCATTTTCCGGCCAGTTAACCATAGTTTAATTCACCGTTAACCATACTATCACTCAAATAATAAATTAAGACAAAGGTTAGGGTCCAACTTTTTGATTTTTTCACCATTTAGGACCCGAATATTTTTTTCACCTTTTGGGACCTCATATCCATTTTTTGTATACCAACATTATTTACTATAAAAAAAAAATCAGAAAATGCAAAAAAAAAAAAAAAAGTTAGCGCTCAAATTAATAATTATAATAATAGTTATTAATATTTTTATTTTTATTAATTATTATGTAATAAATTGTTATTAATATATTTAACAATAATAATAATAATAATAATAATAATAATAATAATAATTCATCTTTTCCAAACCCCATCATACAATTAAAACTACATAGTACTCTTCTCCAAACATCATAGATAATATTTACTCATTCATAAGACCTTTAATAGTTGAAACTTAATTTACGTAATCCAATAACAACTTATTTAAATATGTTTATAGAAAATTTGAGGTCGTAAATTTTAATTCGGAGATTGCTGATTAATTTTGATCGAGTTAAGCATAAATCATTTAAGTACCTCATCAAATATGAGCATCAATAAACCAATTGTCTTTACTCTCATAAAACAATCAAGAACTAGTATGATATATTAACTTGTGATCAAAATCAAAATTCGTTTAAAATTAACCTATTTTTATTAATTTTACGTTTTCGTGTGGACATTATTAATGTTCTTCAAACAAACCACAAACAATTGTGAGGATATACCATCAATGGCAGATCTTCCTAACAACTTGGGTCCCGGGCGGAAAATTCTATAGTGTATTTTTAGTTCCACCATCCCCGTAAACTTTTGAGTATAATTGTATGAATATCGTACTCTACTATATAAATTGCTTAACTCTTCTATTGTCATTGGACACCATAACCGAATGTATAAAATATGATCAGCTTGTAAGTAATTATTTGCTTCTTTATTCATTAGATTATTTGATACCCAAATCATTTTATATATGGGCTAAGTTTATGAATTACGTTACATATTATTTTAATTTGAGCTTATTATATGTTAATGGTTAGAAATTTTAATAATTGAATTGGAATTACATGAAAACTTGAATGAGGTCTCAAAAGGTGAAAAAAGAAAGTTCAGGTCCTGAAAGGTGAAAAAACGAAAAGGTTAGTCCTCAAACTTTTACTTTAACCTTTTAACCCAAGTACCTAACCTTTTAATGACTCTAGTTAAATTTGGTCGGAAAAGCGAAATGAGGTCCCAAACGGTGAAAAAAAAAAGGTATAGGTCCTAAACGGTGAAAAGTTCAAAAGGTTAGACCCCATTTATTAGCTTAACTCCTTGAAAACTATTGCAATAAAGTATGTTAATGCCCTTAATGGTAATTTTATATATTAAACAGCTAACAACTAATTTACTAAACACTCTTACACAAACAGCTAGGTAAACCATCTAATATAAACATTTAATAGCTAACAGTTAGTCAAAACAACTAACAGATAATAGCTAGCAAATCATAACCAAATAGTCACTGATTGTTTTAGTTGCTTGAAAAGTTGGATTTTACACCAAAATTAAAAGGCTAGATGTTCTACATAGTCCTCACCTGGACGACCCAACTCATCCTACCACACCAAGTTCTAATACATTTCAATTAGGTCCAAAGTAAAATATGGTTACCCATATAATTAGCTCTAATCTATTACATTATATTAAAATAGACACTAAGAGTGACACATGTTACCTCCTGGTGTATAGTATTCTTGCCAAAAATTATTTTCTTAAAAAATCTCTATTTAATTTATTTTCTATCATTTTTTTATTATTTGTTTAAGTATGGAAAAAAATATATTTGTTTATAGATTATGGAAATAATATATGCCACAAAATAATAATAATAATAATTTACTAAATATGATTATTTGTAATATTTTAGTGAATCGTTGTATTAAAAATGGTAAATATATTTACTCAATATTTTGGCCATATCAGCATATTAGTATATCGAATATTTTGGTTATATTAGCGTATCAAGCATATAAAATATGTAATACGTATTAGGAGGGAAATTGCATAATTCGTATGGTGATTAAATTAGTATGTCAAGACTTATTAATAAAGCGGTAACTGAACTGAACTGAATGCTCTTGAACTGAACTAAAATTAGCTTAACTTAAGTTAACTTAATTAAACGTAACTGAATAAATAATAAAAAGTAAATAGTAAATAATAAATAATAATAATACGATGTAAATCATAAATAATCAAAAATTAATTACGGAGTACTAAATAATAATAAAAAAATAGTAAATAATAATAATAAAATAATAATAATAATAATAATAATAATAACTAAATAAAACTAAATAAAAAATAATTAATAATTAATTACTAAATAATAATAGTAAATAATAAAAATAAATTATAGTAACTAATAATAAAAAATAGTAAATAATAAGTTATGTATAAACAATAATAAAAAAATAATAAATAATAATAAATAATATAATAATAATAATAATAATAATAATAATAATAATAATAATAATAATAATAATAATAATAATAATAAGTTTAATTGAATTGAATAAAAATGAACTGAATTGAACTGTATTGAATTTAATTTAACTTAAATTAACTAAAATAGACTGAAAGATAAGCCTGAAACTGAAATTAAGTCAAAAAGAACAGTGCCTAACTTTAGGGAGAAAAATATTTCAGTCAAATATATTTCTCTCCCCGTTCTTGAATGTTAGTCGTGAATAATTAATTCATGTGGGTAAGGACAAAGTAGTAGGGACAAAGAGAGAAATAATTAAGTGACTTAGTAGGGACAAACTTTTATTTGGGAGTAAATAATTAAGTGACTTATTTGGATATTTATGAGGGTATAATGGGGATATATGTTGGATAAATAAGGAAATATTTCAAAAGAGACGAATAAAGAAAAACAACGCAATATGGAGAGAGGACTAACATTCAAGAACGAAGACAGTACATATTATTTTTAAAAAATTGGCCAAATAATCGTGCATACACGGTACTTAACCTAATAAAATATATAAAATTAGGTTTAATCATGTCTAACAAATTCATCTAAAATAAGTTAAAAAAAATTCAGGTGAAAAGAACGCAACTTCAGTTATAGGTAAATGTAAACGATCCCCAAGGGTGATCTCCGTCAAGTAATGCATGAATCTAAATAATCAGTTGACGGAGATCGATGATCGATCACCCTTGGGGATCTCCGTGATAACTAATGCATGAATCTAAATAATCAAGCATCTTCCATCAAAAACAAAAAAAAAAACAAAAAAATAAAAAAATCAAGCATCACTTCAATATCAAAAGCCCGACAAAAGGATAAAATGTGCATCATCCTTTACACCTTTAAAATATAAATAAGGATATAAAGTTCACTAAAAATGTGTGTTATTTACTTATTTATGAATATGAGGATCATGACTCAAAATTTTGAAATAACGAGTATCACATCTTGGACGTTAAATCAAGATTGCGCGCATGATATAGCCGAGCCATATAGCTAGCTAGGTGGACATCACTTGTAAAGCTACGACTAAGACCGCCTCTTACATTGATCACCACTTAAGTTGTTTGGGGGATCGGATGTTACTTTGAGACCATGATAAGACAGTGACCATTTTTTCAATTTTGGTACAACCCAAGTACCACCGGCCACTTTCTTTTTATCAAATTATTATTATCCTATACCATATTGTGTTCTCATCCTCATACTCATAGTTATTCTACACCGATAATTGTTATTTTAGGGTAATTCGGGGTAATTCGTAAACAGTAGATCGATCGAAAATATTATTGTATTATGTGATTAATACTTGTCTACATGTATGGGTGCCAAACGACTCCTTAGGGTAAATTGTATCATTATTATTTTCTTGTTGGTTGGTGTAGACACCTACTTTTGTCCCCATTCCCGAAAGGGAAGGTTCGATGACGAGAACATAAATCTCCACTTGGCAACGCATCTCCTATAAAATAACGAATCTCGATCACCCTTTTCATTTCACCCGAACCTGCTATTTATAGAAATCTGCTAAAAATAGTAACTGCCGTAACGGGTAGGTGCTAAAAGTGGCAAGTCATAAAAGATAGAAACCTGTCAGAATTAGGTGTTGCACTCCAATATAAATCCTAAAAGAGATAGAATTTGCAAGAGGAATCCTGTTCCTAGTATAATTCAAAAATAAGAGTTACGTATTATTTAAAATCCTAACGAACCTAGAGTTCGTAACGGGCCCAGACGCATTCCGTCATAAAGTTAATACGCATTAAAAGACTCGGATAAGTCTCAAAGACTCCGTATTCCACGAGTCTAAATCTGACAAGGAAATACGGCCCAGACCCTATTTTCAACGCCTGGCTCTGGGCGCCGAAATCTTCGGCGCCCAGCCCTGGGCGCTGAAATTACCTGGGTACGTGTTCTCTCCTAATTCTTCTTGGATTAGTGCTCTAAAATTCTATCTTTCCACGAACTCTTTTCTATAAATACAGCCCCAAATTCGACGTGAAACCAACACACAATTCATATTCTGAGTATTGACTCCAACCCCTAAGCCTAAGCCTCACGCTGCGAAATTGATCCCGCGTTCTGTCGCAATCGATCCAAAAATCGAACAGAACGTATCATGTCCCTTGTAGCTGAAGAATTAAGCCCGGAAACTTGAGATTCGTTAAATAAAAGGAGAAATAGCAAATCCAAAGTGGTTAGTTTTTTGAGAACCATGACGCACCTCTCAAGGGTGCGTCGTAATGTGTCCCTTCGCATGATTTAATCGCTTTCCTCGCCCTTTTATAAAACTGTTAAACTATTAATCCGATTGTTCTATCACGCCACACAAAGATAATATCTGGGACAATTAAACTATCATGCTAGGTCCCTTAAATCAATCTAAACCAGATAATCATGATCGATCTAGTATTATGTGTTGCATATTGCTAAAATCGATTCAGATTAGTTTAATAGTTAACGCATGTCCCTTAAATTATTTATGCTGAGCTAGTAAGGATATCCTGCCTCTGGAGTTATCGAAGAGCGAGTACTCCTCTCGGTAGTTATAGTCCCCCGAACCCTCAATCTCTGCCCTGCGGGTGTACGTTGAGAGATCCCCACACCAGGGATCACAAGGGAACCTATGGCTGTCGTGGTCAAACATAATTGCACTCCCTTTATGTCACGATAACCGGGTTTTGTCAGTTTTTCTCATTTTCGTTAAAAACTGAATAGCGACTCCTATATTACTAGTCAATTGGGTGTAAACTCACAGGAAATCCAATTACACTTGATTTGACAAAAAGAAACGTCACGCCCACGAGGGACGAGGTCACGCATTAGCCTCGTGCTTTTTCGACCCCCCTCACAGTTGGTATATTTGTGGATAGCCTACATGCTGGGGTAAGGTATTCTTCTAGTGAGCCAACAGGGTTCTGTTGTTTAGATGGGAATATGGGGGCTAAGCTCGATGTCACGTGTTGAGTATTTGCAAGCCTTATGCACGTTACCCACTAACGTCACAGTCCGGTCGGATCACTAGTCAAGGCTACCCGATTATTTTTACTATGCTAAGTGTGCTACGAAATTGGCTAGATAAGAAAATTGTAAGCAAGAGTGTTTGGAAAGTTTTTTGTATTGCTTGAGAATAATGGAATATTGTATAAAATGAATGGGGCAGCCTATTTATAGGCACCCAAGTTCCTAGAGCCTTCTACTCTAGAACATTCTACACTACACTTTACATACAAGAGCCTACAAGTTTCTAGATTGTTCTCACCTCCAAGGGAACTTCCTATACAAGGAGGTATCTAAAACTATCTTCCATAATTTGTGCAGCAAGGTGTGAGGGGGCCGAAAAAACACGAGGCTAATGCGTGACCTCGTCCCTCGTGGGCGTGACGTTGTCAGATCAAGTGTAATTGGATTTCCTGTGAGTTTACACTCAATCGACTAGTAATATAGGAGTCGCCATTCAGTTTTTAACGACAATGAGAAAAACTGACAAAACCCGATTATCGTGACATAAAGGGAGTGCAATTATGTTCGACCACGACGGCCATAGGTTCCCTTGTGTTCCCTGGTGTGGGGATCGCTCAACGTACACCCGCAGGGCAGAGATTGAGAGTTTGGGGGTCTTGTAGCTACCGAGAGGAGTGCTCATCGATAATACTCCAGAGGCAGGTTATCCATACTAGCTCAGCATAAATAATTGAAGGGATATGCGTTAAACTATTAAACTATTCTGAATTGATTTTAGCAATATGCAACACATAACACTAAATCGATCGTGATTATCTTATTTAGATTGATTTAAGGTACCTAGCATGATAATTCAATTGTCCAAGGTATTATCTTATTAGGCGTGATAGATCAATCAAATTAATAGTTTGACAATTTTATAAAAGGGTGATGAAAGCGATTAAATCATATGAGGGACACATTACAACGCACCCTTGAGAGGTGCGTTGTGGTTCTCAGAAAACTAACCACTTGGCTTTGCTATTTCTCCTTTTATTTAACGAATCTCGGGTTTCTAAGCAATGTTCCAGTATTTAGGCTTAATTCATCAAGCTACAAGGGGCAGGATGCGTTCTGTTCGACTTTTGGGTCGATTGCGATAGAACGCTGGATCAATTTCGCAGCGTGAGGCTTAGGCTTAAGGCTAGAGTCAATACTCAGATTACGGAATTGTGTGTGTTTTTTCACGTCGATTATAGGAAAAGGGTGTGTGGAAAGATAGATTTTAAGATACGAATCCAAAAAGAATCCGGAGATAAAATGGCCCCAGGCATTTTTTGCGCCCAGGGCTGGGCGCCGAAGATTTCGGCGCCCAGATCCAGGCGTTGAAAATGGGATATGGGCCGAGTTTTTGTCAGATTTGGACTCTTAGAACACGGAGCTTTTGAGATTTATCCGAGTCTTTTAGTGCGTATTAAATTTATGACGGAATGCGTCTTGGCCCTTTACGAACTCTAGGTTCGTTAGGAATTTAATTAATACGTAACTCTTATTTTCGAATTATACCAGGAATGCAAATTCTATCTCTTTTAGGATTTATGTTGGAGTGCAACACCTAATTCTGACAGGTTTCTATCTTTTATGACTTTGCCACTTTTAACAACTACCTTTTACGGCAGTTACTATTCTTAGTAGGTTTCTATAAATAGCAGCTTTGGCTGAATTGAAAGGGTGATCGAGATTCGTTATTTTATAGGAGATGCGTTGCCAAGTGGAGATTTATATTCTCATCATCGAACCTTCCCTTTCGGGAATGGGGACAAAAGTAGGTGTCTATAGTTAGCCCCCACTTTGACTAAGTCTCGAGATGAGACAATGGTCAAAGTACTAGACGGAGTGCGTCATACAAGCCATGGTGTATGTGACCTGTTTTGCGAGGGTCTCACGAGCCCCCGAGTGATAACATTTGACTTAAGGGTCATCACTTGAAGTGTTAACACATTTCTCACGTGTCATTGGAATTTGTTAACTGATAGTATAGAAACTTCCTCACTTTGTCATTGGAAGTATCTACAGATGTTTTCGAAATCAAAGCTATAAAGTGTAACTAGGCCTGGCCAAGCCCAATCACGAGGAAAAATGTTTTAAAGATTCTCATTTTTCAGGGTTAGCTAAACGAGAAAACCCCCTTGTTTTTATAGGACGTAAAACAAAGGAAAATCCAGCACATCGCTCTTTTTTGGAAAAACGGAAAACCAATCCTTTGATTTTTGGAAAAGGGAAACCATCCTTTGATTTTTGGAAAAGGGAAACCACCATTTGATTTTTGGTAAAGGGAAACCATCCTTTGATTTTTGGAAAAGGATAAACCGGGAAAAGTTATCGCTGCAACGACTAAGGACTTGCGTGGTTAGTGACGCAGACCCCGCCCGCTGAAGGTGGGCGAGCCTGTCCGTTGAGGGTGGACGCCCCGTCCGATAGAAGTGGACGAATCTATTTTGATTTTTTGAAAATAAGGACCTACGCGGTTTGTGACGTAGATCCCGCCAGCTGAAGATGGCGAGCCTGTTTTTGTTTTTTGAAGATTTTATTTTCTTGTCATTTTCGAAAACTAAGGACCTGCGCGATTAGTGACGCAGACCCCGCCCGCTAAAGGTGGGCGAACCCTGTTCGCTAAGGGTGAGTGAACTAGAATTCGTCTTTTGGATTTGGGACTCGCGTGGTACGTGCCGCGATCTTGCCCAATTGAGGTGGGCAAGTCCCTATTCCATTTGTTCTTGTGATTTCTTCTGAGAAATTCTTTTTTATTCATTCCCGTAAGAGCGAATTCTTTCGAGGGATGCTCGGATTTAGTTGCAACCTGAATGTGGGTTGACAACGTGCTTAGACAGACCATTGTCTCGTGGTCATCATCTTTCATGGTTTTGAGCTAGTCTTTACGGCTCAATTCTGCCACTACCTGGGTCCTTGATTAGGGGACTATGTATAAGTATCAACGGCGACCTTTGTCTTGAGGTCGTAATCCGGTTTTATCTTTTGAGATTATCCAAACACGGGACTTCGTACATCGTAGTCTGGGAATATTGTTTTAACTTTGCATACTCTCTTTTGAAATATATATTTCTTTCGAGCCCCCAAGCACTCGTGCTTGATGGTCATTTCTTGTCAAAGAGGTTCCTTGGGGATGCACATTTTGTAATGTCCTTGATCGTGTTTGGGATCCTGCTCGTAAGTGCGAGCGATCTTTGTAGTGGTATGCTACTTTGATGAAGTCGTGGAGTGCGACTTCATTTTTCGGGCGACAAAGTTTGCTTCGTTTTTTCAATAAGTAATACATCGAGCTTACTTTGGCCCGGATTGATCTTTTGACAAATAAACGCTTTTTAATTTGAGAAACCAACGACTTGATTTTTTTAATTTTGATTTTTTTTTTCTGTTTCGAAGAATGACCTTGATTTATTTTTTCTATATTGCCTTGAAAAATGTACACATATTTTTTCTTGAGATGAGTCTGAGTTTCGATAAGCTTTAACATTTGTTTTCACTATTCGGGCTCTAAAGGTGCTTTGGGCTTGATCTTGATTACAGCAGGGCCTCGTGTCTATTAACACGGTTTTAAGTCCTTTCCCGCTCCGCGTTTTGAAGGATCCGGGCATTGGGCTATATTTCCGGCGCCCCAGGCCAGGCGTTAAAAATTTCGGCGCCCAGCCTTGGGCGCTGGAAGCTCTATTTTGGCAGTTCCCGGATTTTTTAGCGCGTTTCCGAATGGGATTGGGATGTCACTCGATGCTTTCTTGTATATATAGGGGTTAAGTACATCTTTCTTTTTCACCACTCTCAATCTTCCTCTTTTTTGCGATTGCTTAGCTTTTATTTTTCCCTGCTCTTGCTATGTCGATTCCTCCCTTCTCCCTCCAACGAGTTGTTAGGCGCTGGTTAAGAGCCCTTAATCCCACAGAAAAGGCTTTGTTGAAAGGATACCACTTAGAGGCATTCTTAGGCTTACAACAAATTAATATTGATTATAATTTTCTGTATGCGGCCCTGGACTTTTGGGATTCTGATCACCATGTTTTTGTCTTTCGGGGCAATGAAGTATGCCCTTTGCCAGATGAATTTGCCGCGATCCTTGGTTATCCTACCAATGCTACTCCTGCTACCCCTGGCACCGTTGAAGAGGGTAAAACAACCATAAGGGCTTTCCTAGGACTAGACGCTAACTTGCTCGCTGAGATCGTTGTGGGTGATAAGGTTAATTTGGCAAAGCTTGTAAAACATCACTTTAGACCTAGTAAAAATATGACCGAACAGAAATTGAATATTCGAGCACTTGTATTCTGCCTGTTAAACCACTATTTACTTCCGAATAACAATGGCGAGTTCGGTGACATAAGGTTGATCCCTTTGATCAGCCAGATGGAGAGTTGCTATTCCATTATGCGGTTGATTGTTGCCGAGACCTTACTGAGTGCGGATGAGTTAAAAAAGGATGCCAAGTCTGAAATTTTTAAGGAGAGCCCCCTATTGCTGCAGGTAATCGATCGTTTATTCGCGCAAAGTAATACGCCTATTTTTCTTTTTCTTTTTCTTTTTTCGTTCGCCTCGACAGCCCCCTGCCTGGAGCTGATTTTCAGCGCCCAGAGCTGGGCGTCGGAATTTCTGGCGCCTGGTCCTGGGCGTTGAAAGTGCGCCCCAGGCAGGACTTTCGTTTATTATTATTTTTCTGATCGTGCCCGTTTTTTGCAGATTTGGCTCATGGAACGACTTAGGCTTTTAGAAGCTCCTGCGGATCCTAAACGTTATCGCCCAATAGCCTTGGGTAACCGAAAGTATTTGCACCAAGGCTAGGACGAGGCCGAGTGGGCCTCCTATTTTACTCATGGCATATGCTCTATTAAGTGGGTGGTACCGTGGTGGGGTTTGACTAATATGACGGGGGGTTCCGAGGCATTAGTTTATGTTTCTTCGTTGATGCTATCTCGGCCCGTTTACATCTTTCCTTACCGAGTCATGCGACAGTACGGCTTAAGACAGACTATCCCGTTTTCTGATACGGTACCACCTAAAGTAGCGGTCTTTTCCGAAGCACGGGTTCAAGCGTGGGCTAAGTATTATGGTGGCCTCCCGCGTTGGACCGTGGCTAGAGATGGTTTTGTGGGTCTTTCCGAAAACTACAAGTTGTGGATGAGTTCCGATGATAAGGCTGTGAGAACTAAGGCTCGAAATGAAGAGTCGGCTGAGCTTTTGATACCTCGAGGTAAGGCTAAGTATGAGAGCCGTGATACTGCTAATCCTCGCGACCATGGTATTAAGACTGTAAAAGCTCGTTCTGATCGAAAGCGAAAGGAAGTTCCTCCCCGTTCCAGTTCTAGGCCTAAAAAGGTGCCTAACACGAAGGGGCCTGCCGTTCACAAAAGAAATGCAAGCTCTCGCGGAGATCGTCGCCGGAATAATGTATGGGTTAGGAAAGTTCAGCCCCTAGTAGAACCAGTGGCTAATCCAATTGATGTTGATAATCCTTCCCCTACTATTGTTTATGCCCTTGAGGCTGAGCGGGCTATAGCTGTTCAAACTGAAAATGTTTCTGAGGCCTTGGCATCCTTGGAAGTTAGTGTCAAGGAGCCTGTTCTTATGGAGATTGATATAGGGGCAGCGCAGAAGCCTGTGGAGGTGGACCCTGCGAACATTGCCCTCTACAAAATTTTTTTTGATGATCCGGAAGAACTCGAGTAGTGTAGTTCTTGTTAGGGTGTAGGTGCCCTTTATTTATTTCAGTTGTGTTTGTTTTTCATTCCTTAGCACTTTTCGTTTTCCTTCTTATTATTTTTAAATATTAATAAAGGCGTAATTTTATTTTTCTTGTTTTGCTTCTCTCCCTTTTTTTTTTATTTTCTCATTTGCTTCTCTCCCTTTTTTTTATTTGCTCATTTCCAACACTTATGCACATTATATTTTTTTATTTGATTGGACCGAATCCATAAATAGGATTTCCTACGTATCCTTGTTAAATAACTTTAACTTAGAATCAGGTCGCGCGTAGTTCTAGCTAGAATGAATTCTAGGATGCCGAATTTGATAAGTACGTTCTGAGATGGAAACATATTATTCGAAACGGTAGAATAAGTGAATTTTATTATTATTTTAATCTGCTGCTTTGCCGTAAGCCAATAATTTGTTTATTTTTTGAGTACATGTATTTGCACATTGTTTTTTTTGAGTACATGTATTTGCACAAAAATCTTTTCATGTGTTTTTTTGGTACGTATATATCTGAATACGTGCTGTACCCCCCCAAGTGTTCGTTATTTTTCCGTGTATGTGCGGATAAAATGATGAGCACTTCTGGGCAAAATTTGGCAAACAGAGAGATTCAACGCCCAGGCTGGGGCGTTAAAGATTTCGGCGCCCAGCTTTGGGCGCTGAAAATGATTTCTAGGTAGATTTCTTGGCGCGCTGCTTCTTTTCATTCACATGTTCTTGCGTTTATTCCCCCTTTTTTTTTCATTTTACTTTTTATTCGTCGGAAGTCAATTTTGACGCTATTTCGGAAGCTTTTTGGACTGTTAGTGTTAGACGCATTTTTGCCTGGATTAATTTTTTTTATTCGTGACTTGAAACGGTTTTGAAAATGGAGTTGGGGTGCGGAAGATATGAAGATCTTTGCGTAGGCTTTTTGGGTGGGTTGAGGTGCGCGTTGTTAGTGATGGGGATGATGGGTTCATGTTTTATGAATTTTATTTGTTGAGCAACATTTGCATTGTTTGATTTCTTTTGGTTTCTTTGGGTTGCACGGGTTTGACCTTTATGTCTTGGAAATAGGATGGTGTGGTTTATTTTGTGGATTTTCGGGAACTGGTTTCGATGTCACGATTCAAGATCGAGTGGGCCTTGCTATTGGGCCTACAGTGGGCCGCTTCCTTACATTTTTTGATTTTTATATTTGTAAGTATGATTAGTGCTTTATTTAGTGTTAGAATAATATTTTAGGAGAAAATTTACGCCTTTATTAATTTGGAAAGTAAGAAAAACACACTGAAATAAAATTAATCAATATTCTAAGGGTTCTTAGGACCATATCTAGAGTTTTATTCTTTCTATCATCTAATAGAACTACTAGGCGTTTTGCTAAAGTGCTCTCTACGGCTCAAGCCTTGGGTTTGGTCTCGTAGAACCTTGGTCCTTCTACTGTACTCAACTTGAACTCTATTCCCTTCGCGTTGACCCACTGACATGTCTTCACACATCCGTTCTCGGCCTCTTCTAGTGTTGATGTAGGAGCGATTAACCGAGTTGGATCGAAACCTTCATCTTGTAGAGCTAGGGTAGTCATCACAGTCTCGTCCTCCATAGGCCTCGATTTGTTAAACAATGTCCATAGAGCTTGGTTGTTCAATATTTCAGCTGTTTCAGTCTTGGTGAGGTGGGGTGCCTCATCCAAAGTATGAAAGTCATGGAAAATTTCAAATCCAGGTTTTAGCAGGCCATCCTGAACGAAGGGTTCAGGGAAGTCACAGCATGGGTGCTCTTCTCCTTCCCGGACAAACATACGGTTAAGTGTTCTTTGATATGGGGGAAGAAGGGTGGCTTGTTTTGTCTTGGCTGGCTTAAGGCGTAGCCTAGACAAGTGGTCGGCAATATCTTCCTCCGTTGGTTCATAGCCTAGGCCAAAGGGAGTAGATTTGTTGGGTGGGGGATGGAACATGTAGTTCTTCTTCCTTATTCCCAATGGAGTTCCCGGGTTATAGCCTTGAGCTAGCAATATTTTAGGGATGACCCGGGATGCACGCGGATCTAGAAATGCTAAATTATAGTCCTCAATAACTTGGATGGCTTCATCCACTTGAAAACCGTAAAGGTCTTCTGCAGTTTCAGCCGTTCCAACCATAGTACAACTGACGTCAAGAGGAGGGGTGCGTATTTCCAGAATTACCCCGTTATGATTAAGTTTAACCATTTGGTGCAAGGTAGAAGCCACACCTCCTAAGTCATGGAGCCAAGGGCGTCTTAAGAGGAGGTTGAAAGTGAGCTTGATGTCGATTATTTGAAACTCCGTGGTACGTGCCACGGGCCCGGTTTGTATTGTGAGGTTGATTTTTCCCAACACAGGCCTTCGAGAGTTATCATAAGCTCGTACCCCTTGCGTGGAGGTTTGGAAGTCATCGCGTCCTAGCCCCAAGCAATGGGTGGTTCGCAATGGGCAAACATTTACCGCTGAACCGTTGTCTACGAGTGCTAAGGGGATGTTTTGTCCTTTGCATCCAACCACTAGATAGAGGGCCTTATTGTGGGCGCCTCCTTCTTTAGGTAAGTCTTTGTCAGTAAAAACTATTGCTTTTTCCTCAACATCTCTTGTGACGTGGTTAACCAACGAGTCAGGTGTAATATCCGTAGGGACTGAGATGAGGTCAAGTGAGCGAATAAGTTTTTCACGATGTTCCTTCGAAGTGCACATGAGATCCAAGATGGTAATCTCGGCTTTAGTTCTTTTTAGTTGCTTCAAGAGAGGATTTTCGATGACTTCTGCGACGGTGGTGTGCCGTATGTTTTCAGGATTCTGTCTGACTGGGATGTCGTCCCCGGGAGGTGGGCGAATATCCTGTTGGTATACCCTTCCGGACCGAGTGAGATTGTCAACTTCGGGTTCTTGAGGGGTGGTGTCAATGGGAGCATGCCCGGGCCAAGTTTCAGTAAAGAGGTCCTGGCCCGATACTTGAGATAGGTAGACATCTTCCGCATCATCATCCCACACACCGCACACTTCTCTCTCGATTTGATCCATAGGGACCATGGTGAGTGGTGGCACCTTGAGGCGTAATATACACCGTAGGGTCAAAGCTCTTATTTTCTGGTTGATCGAGAGAGATGTGACAAGAACCGAGTGGGCTCTTGTTGTTGTTGGGTTTGCCAACGTTAGGGAGAGGTATTACTTCATCCTCTATCATATCCTGGATCGTGTTTTTTAGATTCCAGCAGTTTTCAGTATCATGCCCATTTCCTTGATGGAATTTGCAGTAGGTGCCCTCGACCCAATATTTATTTTTGAATGACGGGTCGGGTGTGGGGCCTATGGGCCTTAGATTTCCTTGATTGGTTAATCTTTGGAAGGCCTGTACCAGAGTCGACCCGAGTGGGGAAAACTTTCGATCTCAGGTCCACCTTCCAGGGCTCCTTCGGGTTGGGGTTTCTTCTACGGCGTGGACCTGTTGGGCTTGAGGCGTGTGGCCCCCATTGTAGGTATTACATTTGTATGAAGGCTTGCTTTGTACTGTTTTTGCGAGGTCATCCTCGATCTTTATTCCTACATCATAAACCCTTTTGAAGGTATCAAGGCCCAAGTATCTAAGGTGTTGTTTATAAGATGGGTCTAGGTTGTCAATGAATTTTTGGACCAATTCAGTTTCAGGAGGCCTATTGATTAGTTGGGCCGCTTGGTCTCTCCATCTAGCAAAATAGGTCGTGAAACCTTCATTTTTCTTTTGGAAGAGGACTTCCAACTCGCGCATGGTGACTTGAAAATCCATGTTCGACGAGTATTGCTTGACGAAGACATTGACAAAGTCCTCCCAAGTGGGGAAGAGCTTAGGGTCCTGGTGGTAGTACCATTTGAGTGGCACAGGTTCCAAGGACAAAGGAAAGGCAGGCAAATACATGGACTTGTCCACACCTTTCAAGTTCATGGCATTCACAAAGCTCAAGAGATGATCACGGGGATTGTCCGTGGCTTTGAACTTTGGTAAGTCAGATGAACTGAACTTTTCCGGTGGTTTGCCGGGAAAAGGTTTAGGATCGAGGGAGAAATACTTGCTCCCCATGGTTTGCTGCAGAACCTTGGTCCTTCGCCTGTACTCATCTTGAACTCTATTCCCTTCGCGTTGACCCACTGACATGTCTTCACCCATCCGTTCTCGGCCTCTTCTAGTGTTGATGTAGGAGCGATTAACCGAGTTGGATCGAAACCTTCATCTTGTAGAGCTAGGGTAGTCATCACAGTCTCGTCCTCCATAGGCCTCGATTCGTTAAACAATGTCCATAGAGCTTGGTTGTTCAATATTTCAGCTGTTTCAGTCTTGGTGAGGTGGGGTGCCTCATCCAAAGTATGAAAGTCATGGAAAATTTCAAATCCAGGTTTTAGCAGGCCATCCTGAACGAAGGGTTCAGGGAAGTCACAGCATGGGTGCTCTTCTCCTTCCCGGACAAACATACTGTTAAGTGTTCTTTGATATGGGGGAAGAAGGGTGGCTTGTTTTACCTTGGCTGGCTTAAGGCGTAGCCTAGACAAGTGGTCGGCAATATCTTCCTCCGTTGGTTCATAGCCTAGGCCAAAGGGAGTAGATTTGTTGGGTGGGGGATGGAACATGTAGTTCTTCTTCCTTATTCCCAATGGAGTTCCCGGGATATAGCCTTGAGCTAGCAATATTTTAGGGATGACCCGGGATGCACGCGGATCTAGAAATGCTAAATTATAGTCCTCAATAACTTGGATGGCTTCATCCACTTGAAAACCGTAAAGGTCTTCTGCAGTTTCAGCCGTTCCAACCATAGTACAACTGACGTCAAGAGGAGGGGAGCGTATTTCCAGAATTACCCCGTTATGATTAAGTTTAACCATTTGGTGCAAGGTAGAAGCCACACCTCCTAAGTCATGGAGCCAAAGGCGTCCTAAGGGGAGGTTGAAAGTGGGCTTGATGTCGATTATTTGAAACTCCGTGGAACGTGCCACGGGCCCGGTTTGTATTGTGAGGTTGATTTTTCCCAACACAGGCCTTCGAGAGTTATCATAAGCTCGTACCCCTTGCGTGGAGGTTTGGAAGTCATCGCTTCCTAGCCCCAAGCAATGGGCTGTTCACAATGGGAAAACATTTACCGCTGAACCGTTGTCTACGAGTGCTAGGGGGATGTTTTGTCCTTTGCATCCAACCACTAGATAGAGGGCCTTATTGTGGGCGCCTCCTTCTTTAGGTAAGTCTTTGTCAGTAAAAACTATTGCTTTTTCCTCAACATCTCTTGTGACGTGGTTAACCAACGAGTCAGGTGTGATATCTGTAGGGACTGAGATGAGGTCAAGTGAGCGAATAAGTTTTTCACGATGTTCCTTCGAAGTGCACATGAGATCCAAGATGGTAATCTCGACTTTAGTTCTTTTTAGTTGCTTCAAGAGAGGATTTTCGATGACTTCTGTGACGGTGGTGTGCCGTATGTTTTCAGGATTCTGTCTGACTGGGATGTCGTCCCCGGGAGGTGGGCGAATATCCTGTTGGTATACCCTTCCGGACCGAGTGAGATTGTCAACTTCGGGCTCTTGAGGGGTGGTGTCAATGGGAGCATGCCCGGGCCAAGTTTCAGTAAAGAGGTCCTGGCCCGATACTTGAGATAGGTAGACATCTTCCGCATCATCATCCCACACACCGCACACTTCTCTCTCGATTTGATCCATAGGGACCATGGTGAGTGGTGCACCTTGAGGCGTAATATACACCGTAGGGTCAAAGTTCTTATTTTCTGGTTGATCGAGAGAGATGTGACAAGAACCGAGTGGGCTCTTGTTGTTGTTGGGTTTTCTAACGTTAGGGAGAGGTATTACTTCATCCTCTATAATATCCTGGATCGTGTTTTTTAGATTCCAGCAGTTTTCAGTATCATGCCCATTTCCTTGATGGAATTTGCAGTAGGTGCCCTCGACCCAATATTTATTTTTGAATGACGGGTCGGGTGTGGGGCCTATGGGCCTTAGCTTTCCTTGATTGGTTAATCTTTGGAAGGCCTGTACCAGAGTCGACCCGAGTGGGGCAAACTTTCGATCTCGGGTCCACCTTCCAGGGCTCCTTCGGGTTGGGGTTTCTTCTACGGCGTGGACCTCTTGGGCTTGAGGCGTGTGGTCCCCATTGTAGGTGTTACTTTTGTATGCAGGCTTGCTTTGTACTGTTTTTGCGAGGTCATCCTCGATCTTTATTCCTACATCATAAACCCTTTTGAAGGTATCAAGGCCCAAGTATCTAAGGTGTTGTTTATAAGATGAGTCTAGGTTGTCAATGAATTTTTGGACCAATTCAGTTTCAGGAGGCCTATTGATTAGTTGGGCCGCTTGGTCTCTCCATCTAGCAAAATAGGTCGTTAAACCTTCATTTTTCTTTTGGAAGAGGACTTCCAACTCGCGCATGATGACTTGAAAATCCATGTTCGACGAGTATTGCTTGACGAAGACATTGACAAAGTCCTCCCAAGTGGGGAAGAGCTTAGGGTCCTGGTGGTAGTACCATTTGAGTGGCACAGGTTCCAAGGACAAAGGAAAGGCAGGCAAATACATGGACTTGTCCACACCTTTCAAGTTCATGGCATTCACAAAGCTCAAGAGATCATCACGGGGATTGTCCGTGGCTTTGAACTTTGGTAAGTCAGATGAACTGAACTTTTCCGGTGGTTTGCCGGGAAAAGGTTTAGGATCGAGGGAGAAATACTGGCTCCCCATGGTTTGCTGCAGAACCATTTTTTCGATCTTCTTCTCGTTATCGAGGTCATTTTTGGCTTGCGCGGCTGCTAAGGATTCGTTTTCCATTTTCAATTGATTCATAAGTTGGGTCATTTGGACCATTTGGTCTCGTAATTCTTCCAAGGAAGTGTTTGAGGGTGCGAATCGAGGTTGGAGAAGCGGAGATCCTTGAAAGGGGGAATGACGGATGGAGCTTGGAGTTACTAAACCTTGTGTTGGTGATGTAGCTTCGAGACGCACTAACCTTTGATTTTCAGATCGACGCCAAGTGGCAGAACCAGCCCTATGCGTAAGACAAGCTAAAGTTTAGGCCCAAAATTAAGCATTACTTAGTCTAGACTTCTGACTCTTTCTATTGGTTTTCTATTGTCGCTTTTGTTGGTACACTTTTGGCTCTTCTTTTGGTCATTTTTTGGATTTTCGAAACATTTGCCCGTGTGACATTCAAAGCTATTTTAATTAGCATGCTCGGTTTTGGTGCCGAACATTGTCGTCATAGGAGGCCTAACGACGACACAAGGAGTTATTTATTTTATAAGTCATTCTTAGAATCGAGTGCCATTTTTCGTACGTCCTCGTAGAAAATTTGTTACGAATTTTTTTTATTGCTACGTATACTTTATGCGCGGGTACGGAGGTTGCTGTGCCTGACCAAAAGGCCAGGCAGCAACTTCAGCGCCCAGCTCTAGGCGTTGAAAATGATTGGCGCCCAGCCAGGGGCGCTGAAAATGCGCCCCTGACTGGTACTCGTGTTCTGTTCGCGTATCCTTTTTTCGTATATACGACTTAATTTTGCGTGCTCGCCTAATAACGTCCTTTACGCGTTGTGCAGCGTTGTGGGATCCGTTACAGGCTGTCCCGGGCGTCGCTTATTTTTGTGGCGATCGCCCGGGGCTACGGAACACGTATTTTGGTATAACTCTTTGGCCAATTGGTGTTTATGAATGTTTGGGCAATTTTTAGGGTCGTTGGTTCTCTAGTATTATTTGTCACACACAATCACATAATTTGCTACACATAACTAACATTACAACATGAAGCAAAATAATATGTCACGTAGTTTATGATAGGCTTCTATGGGTAATATTTGCGCCGGCTTGGTACCGCTTCTATCGTCGATCCAACACATGCCCCGGTCGAGGTAGTGCATTCACGAGCGAATTTCGTCCTAAGAGGCCAATCACGATGTAAGCCAAGGGGGCATGCACCAATGAGAGGGACCTAATGGGCGAGCGATTGGGTTTGGGACAGGTGTACTACTAGCGAAAGTGTTGAGTGGACAACATTCGAAGCGTATGCACCCCCTGAGTGGCGATGGGTATCCTTATTCCCAAATCCCGAGATGAAACATGCCAAGGGAGCCAAGATTCGTTATGCGGTTCTGCCCGTTCACATTAATATGCTGATTTTCAGGTCGTCCCAACTTAATAGGGAAATAAACGCGGAGTAGGATCGTTTCACCCTTCGTCTATTTTGATTACCTACGAGCACGAGTATTTCATTAACATCCCCAGTGGAGTTGCCACTGTGAGGGAGTCGAAAAAGCACGAGGCTAATGCGTGACCTCGTCCCTCGTGGGCGTGTCATTGTCAGATCAAGTGTAATTGGATTTCCTGTGAGTTTACACCCAATCGACTAGTAATATAGGAGTCGCCATTCAGTTTTTAACGATAATGAGAAAAACTGACAAAACCCGGTTATCGTGACATAAAGGGAGTGCAATTATGTTCGACCACGACGGCCATAGGTTCCCTTGTGATCCCTGGTTTGGGGATCGCTCAACGTACACCCGCAGGGCAGAGATTGAGAGTTCGGGGGACTGTAGCTACCGAGAGGAGTGCTTATCGATAATACTCCAGAGGCAGGTTATCCTTACTAGCTCAGCATAAATAATTGAAGGGACATGCGTTAAACTATTAAACTATTCTGAATTGATTTTAGCAATATGCAACACATAACACTAAATTGATCGTGATTATCTTATTTAGATTGATTTAAGGTACCTAGCATGATAATTCAATTGTCCAAGGTATTATCTTATTAGGCGTGATAGATCAATCAAATTAATAGTTTGACAATTTTATAAAAGGGTGATGAAAGCGATTAAATCATATGAGGGACACATTACAACGCACCCTTGAGAGGTGCGTTGTGGTTCTCAGAAAACTAACCACTTGGCTTTGCTATTTCTCCTTTTATTTAACGAATCTCGGGTTTCTAAGCAATGTTCCAGTATTTAGGCTTAATTCATCAAGCTACAAGGGGCAGGATGCGTTCTGTTCGACTTTTGGGTCGATTGCGACAGAACGCTGGATCAATTTCGCAGCGTGAGGCTTAGGCTTAAGGCTAGAGTCAATACTCAGATTATGGAATTGTGTGTGTTTTTTCACGTCGGTTTTAGGCTGTATTTATAGGAAAAGGGTGTGTGGAAAGATAGATTTTATGATACGAATCCAAAAAGAATCCGGAGATAAAACGACCCCAGGCATTGGCGCCCAGATCCAGGCATTGAAAATGGGATCTGGGCCGAGTTTTTTTTGTCAGATTTGGACTCTTAGAACACGGAGCTTTTGAGATTTATCCGAGTCTCTTAGTGCGTATTAACTTTATGACGGAGTGCGTCTGGGCCCGTTACGAACTCTAGGTTCGTTAGGAATTTAATTAATACGTAACTCTTATTTTCGAATTATACCAGGAATGCAAATTCTATCTCTTTTAGGATTTATGTTGGAGTGCAACACCTAATTCTGACAGGTTTCTATCTTTTATGACTTTGCCACTTTTAACAACTACCTTTTACGGCAGTTACTATTCTTAGCAGGTTTCTATAAATAGCAGCTTTGGCTGAAATGAAAGGGTGATTGAGATTCGTTATTTTATAGGAGATGCGTTGCCAAGTGGAGATTTATATTCTCATCATCGAACCTTCCCTTTCGGGAATAGGGACAAAAGTAGGTGTCTACACAAGGTTTAGACTCTTCCTAGCTAGAACCTTCAACAAACAACCAAGCTAGAATGTTCAAGACCCATTTGGAGCACTCTAGAATATTCTGGTGCACAACCGGATTGACCTGCTGCAAAATCGGGCCTTCTGGGGCTCAAACCAAAAATCAGACCCAACCATCTTTCCATTGGGCTAAAACCCATTTGGATATCGTTTGGTCCCCTAAACGGCCCATTATTACGTTACTGTCATGGGGTTTTCACTAGGAAGTTACCCCCTATTCAAAATAAACCTCTGTAGGGGGTGGGTGCTCCTCATGCTGCCAGTGCCCAGGCACACCCCTGCTTCCCATGATGCTTCCTAGTGCCCATTGCCAACACCCATGACCATGCACCCAATGCACTCCGTTGCCTCATCGACCCACACGACCCGATTTCTGATGGAACATTACGTTGCGCGGTGGTGCCCAACGACCTTGCCACCACCCTTGGCGGTGCACCCGGATGCCTTGCGATGCTTGTTGCCTTGCATGATGTTGTATGCGATGGTATGGGAGGCCATCCGTGACATTCTCCCCCACCCAAATTCTTGACACCCTCGTCAAGACGTCCCGATGCTTGTGCTCGCGACCCGTCCAATGCACCTTTGCCAATGCTTTGCCGCTGCACGACCCTATCCATGAGCACCTCGCCCATGCGATAGGATCTATACCTACCTTCCTTGATCCTCCCTCGGAACTTCACCCGATCAGATGCCTCCCGTGCCCACGACCCGAACCACACATCCCATTGCCTTTGACGTCTCTTGGTTGTCATTGCACGAGCCTTCAAGGAAGAGATTCTCGGGCATTCTTCCTTGTCCATTGGGAGCCAGATATCGACCTCTCTGCCCTTGTGTGTAATGGTGAGCACGCCACCACCAACCCTAAATGGCAGGACGTTGTCTTGGAACTCCATGCCTAGCACCACGTCCTCATCATCCATGTTGACCACCATGAAATCGTCCTTGCCCTTCCACTTCCCCAAATGGATAGGTATGTCCCATGCCTTGTCGTAAACCGGCGTTGCCTCGAATTGATGGCCTTCATCTCACCGCCGACCCGAGTGAACTTGACCCATAAATTCTTGGTTGCTCCCCGCGCAAGAAAATTATGGGTGGCTCCTGTATCAATGAGCACCCGACTCGATACGTCGTTCACTTCTTCATGCACGACCATCAAGTTTTCACCCGACTTGATGTTCGCTTCCTTCATTGTCGTGGGTGTCATCTCCTGTTGTCACATCCATGTCCCTAGGCCTGTTGTTCACGACCCTATCATTACGGAGCCTCATGTTTTCGAGCTGGACCTCCTAGTCCACTTGCGTTGCCCCTAGCCTTCTCTCGGCTGATGGCTCCTCCTCCATTGTGCCGACCATGGCACTATTTCTCCAACTTTTATCATATGGGGAATTTCCTTGCAAAATTTTCTCCTTCGTAAAGATAGAATTCTAAAGGCCTAGACGACTTACCTCTGTCACGATCGCCCCTCTTGGGTTGGGACTTGTCCTTTCCATGCTCCGTATCCTTGGACCTAGGTTGATACGATGCTTCCTCGTTGCCTTCGTCCTCATCGAACCTCCTGAAGGAAATAATGCCCTTGGTCCAAGTATGCATTCTATGTTAAGTCTAATAAATGCGGTTCAGTATTAATTAACAAGTTAATAATTCAGTGAGATCAAGTGAGCTGAATGCCTAGCTAGAGGCCGCTTCAGTTCAAGTGGAATTAATGATATTAATCCACAGCTTACTCTTGACTGAACCCGTAGGGTCACACAAATAGTACGTAAACGGATCAAGTATTTAATGGCATTAGATACTCCATCTATGGATATTCGGAATCGACGGATCTTGGTTTCAGTGGGAGCTGAGATCGTCACAGGCAAGAAATGAATACTCCGGAAACGATGATATTGCCGGAAACGGAAATATGGATCGTATCGGAAATATAAATATTATCCAAGTCGTAGATGTTGCCGGAAACGGAAACATGGTACGTATCGGAAAATATTATCGGAAATGGAAATATTGCCAGAATCGGAAATATTGCCGGAAACGGAAATATTGTCAGAATCGGAAATATTATCGGAATCGGAAAATAATTCCGGAAACGGAAATATTAAATATTTGTTCGAAACGGAAATTGATTCCGGAATCGGAAATATTAAATATTGTTCGTATCGGAAATGAATTCCGGAATCGGGTATTTAATCGGAAGCGTATCGTACGAATTAGCATCGGACGAGGCCCGCTAGACGAAGGCCCAGCACGAAGCCAGGCCGTCGCCCAGCGAGCCAACGCACACCAGCGCACGCCAAGCCTCGACCATGCCCAGCGCAAGGCCAGGCCCAGCCAAGGCCTTGGGCGCGCGCGCGTGGAGTACAGCAGTGGGCGAGCGCTGTGCGCCTAGCGTGGGCCGCAAGGCTTGCGCGGGTGTACGGTGCTCGTGCAATGCTTGTGCGGGAATCCTGAAGCAATCGGGATTCGAAGTGTGATTAAATCCTAAAACTATTAGATAATGATTATTTAATTAGAGTCCTAGTAGGGTTATAATTAAATAAATTAGTATCCTAATAGGATTCCAAAACCCTTTCCATAACTCTATAAATAGGTGCCTAGGGTCACATATTTTCATAGATTATTCAAGTATTCAAAGTGAGTTTTTGAGAGAAAATTCAGACACATTCCTTGACTATAAGTGCCGAAAATCTTTAGTACCTTAAGGGCGATTCTAGTTGGTCAATCTTAAGGCGGATCCGGACGTGCTGTGGACTATCTACGGAGGGACGACACTTGGAGTCCTAAAGACTTGTTCTTGTTCGGTTCGGGCGCAGCTAGGGAAGGCACGCAACAAAGAGTATGCATCTAAACTATGCTATATGATTATGTGTAAATAATATGTATTCCTGGCTAAATGGTTTTTCCGCATGATTTATGAATTGTCATATGTATCATAACCTAACAGTGGTATCACGAGCCTCTTATTATTTTCATAATCTAAATTGCATGAACATGGTTAAATATTACAAATTTGCAAGAATTAAAAGGGGTGATTAATTTTCGTAATTGTTAATTAATTGCAAATTGCGTTTATTTAATTATACGTACGCAGTTTTTCGGCAGTTTCTTCGTTACTCAACCAAATCGAGTGATTTTTGTGTCAATTCCGCATGTAAAAGGCATTCTAAAATTTCGAAGCCTAACTATGACTTTTCGAAGGTTTTAGTTTTTCGAATGCAAAATTTCGTAAATTTAAGATGTTAAATTAAATATTTGCGATTCTAGTTGATAAATCTTGAATTTTTGATTGACCTACTGTATATGTTTAACAAGTTTGAATGCCTAGCCTTGTTAATTATGCAATCTAATTTGTAATTATGATTAATTTGTTGAAAATTAGAATAATTTAGAATTAATTTGATTTTCATAATTAATTATAATTTAATTAGAAACCTATGATTAAAAACCACCATATAAATTGTAAATTTATGTTAAATTTTAAATTTTTATGACCTAGGCTTGAATCCATAATAATCGGAAATCAATTGAATAATAAATTTTCGATTTTTCGCCCTAAAATTATGAAATTAATATTATTTATTAATTTGTCATTAATTTTAAATATAAATTTTAAATTTTTATGCAATTCGTTCATATAACTTGCACGCACAAAGCAATGGACGCTTCGTGTTACCCTTAAGGGGTGTTGTATAGTGCGGGCATGCGACGACGAGCAAGGTAGCTCGTCGCCCGTGCGGCACGAATGCAATGAGCAGGGGCATGGTGCACGAGCACAAGGCAGCAGCCCTGCCTTGTGTCGTGGGCCACGAGCTATGGATGAATGGGCATGGGCGAAGGCAAGGCATGGCAGTCGCGTGTGGGCAGCAAGCGAGCTGCGCCACAACGCGCACTGCCTCGCGCAAGCGCGCGCAGCCTCGCGCGCAGCGAGCGCAAGCTCGCGTGCCACGAGCGCTGGAGCCCGCACAGCAAGCGATGGCGAGCGCGCACAGCGAGCGATGGCTCGCGTGCGTCGAGCGCTGTCGCGCGCACAGCGAGCACCTCTTGTGCGATGGCTTGCGATGGGAAGATGCAGCAGCTATGCGACGAGCGCATGGGCTGCGCGCACATGGCCAGCGATGGCTGTGTGCGTGTGGCCCATGGGCGTGCGATGCGTAGGGTGTTTGCGTTGCGATTAGATCGTTTTGAATGTTTAATTTGAAATTTTCAGTTTACGTAATTTTAATTAATTTTAAAATTAATAATTTAAATTATTTTCTTGGATTTTAATTTTGAATATTGTAATTATAATAAATTTTATTTATTCTAATTATTTTACTAAAATTAAAATCATGAATTAATTTAAATACAACTGAAATTAAATTAAACTTTTTGGATTCAATTATAAATTTATATGAGCTTTAAATTTTAATTAAATTTGTATGTTTCCGGTTAGACTAGAAACACATTTTTATGTTTAAAATTAGTAAAGCATATGAATTTATTGGTTTAAGTGGGAGCCCTTGTTAGTCATAAACTCTTGATTAGGTCTACAAATCCTTAAGGTTAAAACAACTTGATTAGAATTAATAAGGACTGAATAATTGGTAGATTATTGGTGCCCTTGATTAATTGCTGCAAATGTTTACGTGATGCATAATGTGTTTTACTAACCAGCTATGTGGGCCATTCATGATAATGAATGGGTGAATGGTATATATTGTATATGTACTGTTTTGCAGGTTATGAAGTGACTAGTATGGCCCAAATAGGATAGAAAATATGGTCTGCGTACCATTAATTTGAATGTAATTGGTCTAAAGTACCAAAGTCGTTTTTCAATTCAAATATGGTCTGCGTACCATCAAATAGTTGTAATTAGTTTTAATTATAGCTTATCCTATTTGAAGAAAATGGTGCCTCCCACGGAGATTTTCGAGACGGACTTTGAAGTTAATGCTTCAAGATGAAGTCGGGCCATACTAGATCACATTTATCTTATGCATGCTTTAAGTTATTTATTGCTTTAAATATGTCTTAATTATGCATGAGATTGTGGCTTGATTATGTTGCATGATTAAGGATTTTAGTTCACTTAAAATCTAACCAATATAGTAAGAGCCTTAAGTTCCAAACTTAAAAATTGAGTTAAAAGGTGCCATGCCAAAATATACACTTGCTTGGATATCCTTTACATCAATCTAGTAATAGTTTTCGCTCAGCGAGGTGTTACTTATTGGTCCTAAAGGGGCAAGGTACACAAATAATTGTGAGTACATGTTAGTTTTGGTGAAACTCAACGATATAAGTAAGGAGTCCCTTTATGTCGTGGCAAAATCGATAGGTTTACCTAATAAGTTCTTAGACGTACCTATCAACCAAGAGTAGTTTCTAGACTATTAGCAAAAGGCTTTTGCTTACCTAAAATGTTTTAGAATTGAGTCGACAAACTGTGCTTAATTCTTCAATGGTTTTAGGATCTTGGAATCATTTTATTCACACCTGCCGGAACAATAAACTCGAATAAAATGCTAATGACTTGTTTAAATTGCATGATTGCTTTCATTTTCAAGTTATTATTCATGATAAATGTTTAGACTTTGCATGCTTCAATGTATGTTTTAATTATTGTTTATAATTAAATATCTTGCACTGCAATAAATCCTTTTAGAAAGGTAACAGTAAATTTCCTCGATTGGTAGTGAATCCAAGAACGATTCACGGAAATGAGAGAAAGTGAGCAATTTAAAATGTACGTTTCTTATATCGACTTTTATGGTTGTTTTCGAATATCAAAATCGAATGCAAACCAATTGGTGCTTGTGAATTCAAAATACAATGTAGTTTTGAGATCATAAAGCATTGAGCTTAAAACGCTCAGCCTTACCAATGGTTAACAACCAAATATCTTTGTCCATTTAATTCTCGAATGAGTCTAGTCCCTAGACATTCGAATAGATCGATGCTTAGAGAACTTTAGAAGCTTCTGGTAAGATCATCTAGTTGAAACAGAATGTTCAACATAAATTAAATGTAAAGAACCTTGTTGGTGACATTGGACATGTCTAACAAAGTATAAAAGTCAACACTAAAGAATTCAATTCTTAAGACTATAAGAAAGGGTACAAGAAATAGGAAAACGAGGAACAAATGAAAGGAATTTATGATTCCGTTTCTACCTATAAGTTTATGTTTAAAGAGAAGTGACCTAGCAATCAAACTTCCTTGGTATCGTATACCGCTTGAGGTTCTTACTTCGGTAATAACTCAAATAATGGAAGCTAGGCTACACTAATGACCTACAAGTGGGAAATGAAGCATGGAAATGCTACATTAGTTGTAGGGTCATCTAAGTTTGTTTTAAGTCCTTTCAAAGGCTGGAACTTAATGGCTATTTTGTTCCATAATCAGCATACCTAAATTTCTGCTTCAAACACAGAAAGACTCACATTCAAGAAAAACAAAAACAATGTTTGTTTGTTTATTTGAATGAAATGGTCAATTACGGGTTGAGTCAATATGCTTGATTAAAACAAACGACTCTTTAAAGAACTTTACTAGGTTCAAATCAACCCCTTGATTTGAGTTCCACTAATCTTTGGCATTGTTGCTTAGACCATATCAACAAGTTAACATTCAAAAGCTCTATTTTGATGGAATTTTGAAAGTTGATTGATTTCTAGATCATTTTAAGACATCTAGTCTTACTTGTTGAAAGTAACAAAAGATATGAACTATTGTTAGAAAGCCTAGACAATAGAGTTCAAAGCTAAAGAAGATTTTATGACTTTATTATTTCACATGGATTTGAGTGAATATAGGTTTATTTATTCAAAAGTGATATAAGTTTGAATCTGTTTGACTAGTTCAAAGATTCAGAAGTATAAAATCCACTTGGCAAGAAATCATAAAGATCTAGGATAGATCATGTTGATGATTACTTGAGACCAAATATGATCATCAATGATTGTGTGTTGTAATTTCACAATCTAGGTCCATAAGATATGGCATATCTTAGTTGGAATAATCGAAGTCAATTAGCACTTGATTCGATCAATGATGAATCATAAAGACTTTTCCTATAATTTCTAAAACAAAATGCTCAACTACCACCAAACTAAACCAAATTCGTCAAAGCTATTGAAAAATAATTTCAAAATAACTTTTCATAAAATATATCTAGAGAGTTGCAAAACTCAGTGGGAGCTTAGTGTTTGTCATTCGACAAACTAAGGCCCAAGTATAGATATATGTTTCATTGTGATTTATTCAAATGAGACACAAGGGTAATGTTTCTACCACGAATTTTTGAGAACATAATGTTTGTTTGCTCGAAATGATGTCCTTTTGGAGATTCGTTTCCAAAATGACAAGTGGGAGAAAATAGACCTCGAAAGTCTTCGAGGCGAACAACAAACATAAACGGACATTCCGGAGGCTTTTCGAAGTGCTTCAGAAAAACCGAACTTATTCTTTAAGGACTTTAGAAGTGGCTTTAAAGAATAGACATCTCTTAGAAGACTTTACAAATGCTTCAAAGAGAATAGAATATTCAAAGGACTCTCAAAGTGCCTGTTGATATTCTATTGTTTGATGTTCTATACCCAAGTAGGCATAGAGTTCAAATCACTGGAACTATGAGATTCTTCTATCAGATAGTAAAGAAACATAGAGTTCTGGTCAATGAAACTATGAGATTCTTCTATTAGATAGTGAAGAAACCTACAACTTGCAGTCAAACTATTATCATGTAGATTAATGAGTTTGTGACTTGTAAGAAAGCTATGACGAAACCTAGATTCCCTAAAATGGTTAGAGGCCATATATAGACTCAAATGTTTTAAATGGTTAGAGGCCATAAAACATACTCAATGTTTTGATGACAAAATTGAAATTTTGTTGATTTGCAAGAATAGTTTCACACCTATTGGTTGCAAAGTTTGTTTTAAGGATAAAAACCATCAAACATGAAATTGTGTTCACACACAAAGCTAGATTAGTAGCTAAAGGTTACAAGCAAATTCACGATGTGGATTGTGTTGAAACCTCATGCAAAATCGTAATGCTTAAGTCTATAATTCAAGCAATGATTGCATATTGGTACATATGGCAATTGGATGACAAAACATCTTCCTCAGTCAAATGTTGGAAGAAACTATGTACATGGTATGTCATAGGATTTGTGGATCCAAATAAATGCTTGAAAAGAAAAGCTAGTTTATAAAATCTAAGTACAGATTTAAGCAAGCAATTGGGAATTAGAAATGTATTTTAGTGAAGCTAATAAGTATTTTAGTTTCATAAAATGTACATGATTCTTATAGATATATAAGAAGTTTAGTGGGAGTACATAAAAACTTGATTGGTCCTGTGTGTATCACACACATATCTCTCTATTGTGAAATAACATTCAAATGCTAATGACTTAGATTTGAGATTATTCATCAATAATGGACCATGGCGAAACTTAGTACATATTGGGTATTAAGATCTATTTACAAAGATCTTATAATATTGTTTTAGATTAAGTAATGGAATTTACTAAATCAAACACGAAAGTCTCCATTGGAGATATTCGACCCATGTGAATAAATCTAAGTAAAGGATGTTTGAACTATGTATAAGCATTTACTAAGTTAAACATCAAAGAGTCTAAATGAGATTCTTAACCTATATTATATGTCAAAGAATTTAGCTGAATTTAGTATCTACTGAAACTAGATAAGCTAAAGTTACATGAATAGAATTCAATTGGGAAATATTCTGCAAAAGAATTTATCATGTATGATATAATATGAGGATCGCCAAAAACGTATCGTATGACTTTAGGCATGACGAACATATACCAATCTCTATTGATCTAAGTAAAGATCAACTAGATTGAGATCAAGAAAAACTTATGGTACTTAAAAAGGTACATAGGAATAGTTCTTGATTCAAGGAAATAAATATATGCTAAATATTGATGCTACACGCATAAACACTGGCAAAGGATCAAGCAAGGTTCCCTTGGAGTTAACCATTGATAAAGACGAGCTATAGAGCATCGTGTTTTGAAATGGCAACATGGGTTGGAGACCATGAGTTGTTGCGTAGGAAATTAAAATATTAATTTCTATGTTCTAAGATACAGCTGGAAAGTCTTCCACATGTCTGTGAACTGCTTGGATAAGTAAATCCAAACAAAGCATCACTAGCAACCTAAACAGTTGAAGTAAAAGTACTTATTGCCTAAGAAGCAATAAAACAGAGTTGTTTATATTAATGAGTTCTTCATTGAACTTTGGTGGATCACATGTCTGCTAACTTGATGGCTCTTCATTGCAAAATGCGTAGAACCACTATCGAAGTAAGAAAGACTAGATCACATAATAAACAAACTCAAAAGATCTTATCATCCTATCTCGAATATCATTCGATGAAAAAGATATTAAGATTGGCAAAGCATGATAACTAAACCTATGCAACAAGTGAGAAAGCAACACTCACATTGTAGCACTGGAAATCAAGCATAGCTTTGAATTCCATGAAATGTTTTAAAGATGGGTTCGAGGCCCATGGTTGTAAAACATTAGGGTTGAACATTTATCATATATGAAATGAATTTTCATATTCCATTTAATCTTGGTTTAGTATTAAATGATGAGTCCCTTCAATTTGACGATATATTCAAGATAGACTGTCAGGACCAGTCCTGTGACTAAGAAATGTCTATCAAGTGAACTTGAATGTCAAAGGTCGAAAATGGTCCCTAGTCGGAGTTTTCTATAAAATTGGACGCATAGAAAACGTTAGACGACTAGAATGCAAGATGACTAGTAGTTCTGTTTCTTGAACAATGTGGACATGGCAATGTCATAATCATTTGCATAGATACTTACTTTGGGAAGACTAGTATCGGACAAGACCTATGAAACTTTACTGTAAGAGATGAAAATCTGTCATAAGTAAATTTCATTAAAATTATTAGACACTAAATCCTCAATACCTGAGTGATTTGAGATTACTTGTTTGAGAACTGGTTGCTTTGACGTTGACCAACCGTCGCACCGTAAAAGGAGGCTATAAAGGCAACACTCAGGTAATCACCTATCAAACGAAGTCTAATCTCAAGATCGCAAGATTGGGATTGTCCTCCCATAAATCGGGATGAGATGCTTAAAAGTTGTACAAGGCCACTCGGAGAGCTAGAAACTGTGAAATGCATGGCCGTGCTCGGATGAATCATAGGCTATGATTATCTATTTATTTGATCAGTTGAACTCTGAAACCGAGAAACACCTCTGGACATAATAAGGATGACAACTCTTACCTTATGTTCAAGAGCAAGCATCGAGCGACAAAGGAATTAGGAAATGCACACTTGTACCTAAGGACAAGTGGGAGACTGAAGGAAATAATGCCCTTGGTCCAAGTATGCATTCTATGTTAAGTCTAATAAATGCGGTTCAGTATTAATTAACAAGTTAATAATTCAGTGAGATCAAGTGAGCTGAATGCCTAGCTAGAGGCCGCTTCAGTTCAAGTGGAATTAATGATATTAATCCACAGCTTACTCTTGACTGAACCCGTAGGGTCACACAAATAGTACGTAAACGGATCAAGTATTTAATGGCATTAGATACTCCATCTATGGATATTCGGAATCGACGGATCTTGGTTTCAGTGGGAGCTGAGATCGTCACAGGCAAGAAATGAATACTCCGGAAACGATGATATTGCCGGAAACGGAAATATGGATCGTATCGGAAATATAAATATTATCCAAGTCGTAGATGTTGCCGGAAACGGAAACATGGTACGTATCGGAAAATATTATCGGAAATGGAAATATTGCCAGAATCGGAAATATTGCCGGAAACGGAAATATTGTCAGAATCGGAAATATTATCGGAATCGGAAAATAATTCCGGAAACGGAAATATTAAATATTTGTTCGAAACGGAAATTGATTCCGGAATCGGAAATATTAAATATTGTTCGTATCGGAAATGAATTCCGGAATCGGGAATTTAATCGGAAGCGTATCGTACGAATTAGCATCGGACGAGGCCCGCTAGACAAAGGCCCAGCACGAAGCCAGGCCGTCGCCCAACGAGCCAACGCACACCAGCGCACGCCAAGCCTCGACCAGGCCCAGCGCAAGGCCAGGCCCATCCAAGGCCTTTGGCGCGCGCGCGCGGAGCACAGCAGTGGGCGAGCGCTGTGCGCCTAGCGTGGGCCGCAAGGCTTGCGCGGGTGTACGGTGCTCGTGCAATGCTTGTGCGGGAATCCTGAAGCAATCGGGATTCGAAGTGTGATTAAATCCTAAAACTATTAGATAATGATTATTTAATTAGAGTCCTAGTAGGGTTATAATTAAATAAATTAGTATCCTAATAGGATTCCAAAACCCTTTCCATAACTCTATAAATAGGTGCCTAGGGTCACATATTTTCATAGATTATTCAAGTATTCAAAGTGAGTTTTCGAGAGAAAATTCAGACACATTCCTTGACTATAAGTGCCGAAAATCTTTAGTACCTTAAGGGCGATTCTAGTTGGTCAATCTTAAGGCGGATCCGGACGTGCTGTGGACTATCTACGGAGGGACGACACTTGGAGTCCTAAAGACTTGTTCTTGTTCGGTTCGGGCGCAGCTAGGGAAGGCACGCAACAAAGAGTATGCATCTAAACTATGCTATATGATTATGTGTAAATAATATGTATTCCTGGCTAAATGGTTTTTCCGCATGATTTATGAATTGTCATATGTATCATAACCTAACACCTCCTACCTTTGTCCCGTCTAGAGCTTGGAAACTCATATAGGGACTCCCCCACTGCTATGGCCTCCGCAAGATCCTTGGCTCCTCATCGCCGCACTTCTTGCTCCATCCAACGTTGCAGTCCATCCGTAAAGTATATGAGTTGGGTCTTCTCCGATAGATCCGATATCTCTAAAATGAGTGAAGTACACTCTTTCACATACTCCTTCATCGTTCCTGTATACTTCAACCCACGCACCTTCTTCATCGTAATTTCTTCGGAATTCTCCAGATAAAACTGCCTCTTGAGGCTCGGTCTTGAACTCGCCCCACGTCTTGATCGAGCAAAGACCCTTCTGTATGTCCAAATCACACCTTCTCTACCATAGGATGACATCCTCCGCAAAGTTCATTGTGGCGGTGGATATACTTGCAGCATCGTCATCCAAGTGCATGGCCTCGAAGTATCTCTCGATTCTCCATAAGAAATTATCGATAGCCTTCGATTCAGGCTGTCCCTCAAACTTAGATGGACTCAGAACCTTCATCCTTGGTCCCTCCCTCATAGTGGTGCCCCCGGCCACTACCGCCTTGATGGATTCTAGTTTCTCTTTCATGGCATTATAATGCCCCATGATGGCATCCCTTAAATGTGGTACCTCTCCCGGAAGCGTGGCAACAACCTCATTAACGAGGACGTTGACAAATTCCCTTTCCTCCTCGTCCGCCGCTGTAGCACCCAACTCCAAAACTTGAACACGGCTATCGACTCCCTGGATGCCTTGCTCAAGGCTAGAAACAAGCTCCTTCACCTCTGGGAGTTGTTGCTCCGCAAGCCCCACGTTGTCGACGAGATCCGCCGTCGCCAAATCCACTTCAGCCAACCGACGATCAAGCTCTGAGGTTGATGGCTTCCTCCTTTTGGTGGGATCCTCCTGTTAGGTTATGATACATATGAATAAACATAAATCATGCGGAAAAACGATAATGTCAGGAAACATATTATTTACACATAATCATATAGCATAATTTAGATGCATACACTTTGTAGCGTGCCCTCCCTAGCTGCGCCCGAACCGAACAAGAACAAGTCTTTAGGACTCCAAGTGTCGTCCCTCCGTAGATAGTCCACAGCACGTCAAGATCCGCCTTAAGATTGACCAACTAGAATCGCCCTTAAGGTAATATAATTTTCGGGTATTATAGGGCAATAATATGACTGAATTTTTGCTCTTAAAAATGTCACTTTGAATACTTGAAAAACTCGTTATAAATTGTGAACCCAGGCCACATATTTATAGGGGTATGGAAAGAGAATTGGAATCCTACTAGGATACGAATTAATTAAATTAGAATCCTAGTAGAACTCTTATTTAATTAATTTATCTTTTAGGATTAGGAATTTAATCATTAAACGAATCCTATACGCTTTAGGTTTCGTATGTGAACACAAACACACACGCACGCACAGCAGCCCACGAGTGGCGCCATGCGCGCGTGCGCACAGCCCGAGCAACGCAGCCCAATTGCCACGGAGCCCACGACTGCCGCAGCCTTGGGCGCGCGCTGGGCCTGCCTTGCGGTGGGCCTGGCGCAGCCTTGGGCTGGCGTGTTGTGGAGCGCGTTTCCCTTGCTGGACGTGGGCCTGGCTTCGTGCTGGGCCTTCGTCTAGCAAGCTCGTCCGATGCTAATTCGTACGACGCGCTTCCGATTAATTTCCCGATTCCGGAATTCATTTTCGATACGAACAATATTTAACATTTCCGATTCCGGAATTAATTTCCGTTTCGAACAAATATTTAATATTTCCTTTTCCGGAATTAGTTTCCGATTCCGATAATATTTCCGATTCCGACAATATTTCCGTTTCCGGCAATATTTCCGATTCCGGCAATATTTCCATTTCCATTAATATTTTCCGATACGTACCATGTTTCCGTTTCCGGCAACATCTACGACTTGGATAATATTTATATTTCCGATACGATCCATATTTTCGTTTCCGGCAATATCATCGTTTCCGGAGTATTCATTTGCTTGCCTTTGACGATCTCAGCTCCCATTGGAACCAAGATCCGTCGATTCCGAATATCCATAGATGGAGTATTTGATGCCATTAAATACTTGATCCGTTTACGTACTATTTGTGTGACCCTACGGGTCCAGTCAAGAGTAAGCTGTGGATTAATATCATTAATTCCACTTGAACTGAAGCGGCCTCTAGCTAGGCATTCAGCTCACTTGATCTCACTGAATTATTAACTTGTTAATTAATACTGAACCGCATTTATTAGACTTAATATTATATGCATACTTGGACCAAGGGCACTATTTCCTTCAGTCTCCCACTTGTCCTTAGGGACAAGGGTGCATTACTTGATTCCTTTGTCGCTCGATGCTTGCTCTTGAACATAAGGTAAGAGTTGTCATCCTTATTTTGTCCAGAGGTGTTTCTCGGTTTCAGAGTTCAACTGATCAAATAAACAGATAATCATAGCCTATGATTCATCCGAGCACGGCCATGCATTTTACAGTTTCTAGCTCTCCGAGTGGCCTTGTACAACTTTTAAGCATCTCATCCCGGTTTATGGGAGGACAATCCCAATCTTGCGATCTTGAGATTAGACTTTGTTTGATAGGTGATTACCTGAGCGTTGCCTTTATAGCCTCCTTTTACGGTGCGATGGTTGGTAAACGTCAAAGTAACCAGTTCTCAAACAAGTAATCTCAAATCACTCAGGTATTGAGGATTTAGTGTCTAATAATTTTAATGAAATTTACTTATGATAAATTTTCATATCTTACAGTAAAGTTTCATAGGTCTGCCCGATACTAGTCTTCCCAAAGTAAGTATCTATGCAAATGATTATGACATTGCCATGTCCAAATAGTTCAAGAAACAGAACTACTAGTCATCTTGCATTCTAGTCGTCTAACGTTTTCTATGCGTCCAATTTTATAGAAAACTCCGACCAGGGACCATTTTCAACTTTTGACATTCAAGTTCACTGGATAGACATTTCTTAGTCACAGGACTGGTCCTGACAGTCTATCTTGATATTTCGTCAAATTGAAGGGACTCATCATTTAATAAACCTAAAATTAAATGGAAAAATGAATTCTATTCATTTATTGTGAATGATTAACCAATAATGTTTTACAAAGTATTAAACTCTAAAACTTTAAAACATTAAACAGAGACATCAAAGCCATTCTCCAATATGCTTGATTCCCATAGCTGCAGTGTGCGAGTTGTGCTTCGCCTGCGGCAGAGGTTTAGTTAATGGATCTGATATGTTGTCATCAGTACCAATTTTGCTTATCTCGACTTCTTTTCTTTCAACGAACTCTCGTAGAAGGTGAAATCTACGAAGTACATGCTTGACTCTCTGGTGGTGTAGAAGTAATACCCCTTTGTTTCCTTTGGATAGCCCACAAGGATACATTTGTCAGATTTTGGATGAAGTTTGTCTGAAATTAATCGTTTGACGTATACTTCACATCCCCAAATCTTAAGAAAAGACACATTTGGAGGCTTTCCAAACCATAACTCGTATGGAGTCTTTTCGACAGCTTTAGACGGAGCTCTATTTATAGTGAGTGCAGCTGTATTTAGTGCATGTCCCCAAAATTCTAATGGAAGTTCGGCCTGACCCATCATTGACCTGACCATGTCTAGCAAGGTTCTGTTCCTCCGTTCCGACACACCGTTCCATTGTGGTGTTCCAGGAGGAGTCAATTCTGATAGAATTCCACATTCTTTCAGATGGTCATCAAATTCATAGCTTAGATATTCACCGCCTCTATCAGACCGCAGTGCCTTAATCTTCTTGCCTAATTGATTCTCTACTTCACTCTGAAATTCCTTGAATTTGTCAAAGGATTCAGACTTATGCTTCATTAGGTAGACATAACCATATCTACTGAAGTCATCAGTGAAAGTCATAAAGTAGTTGAAACCACCTCTAGCATTTGTACTTATTGGTCCACATACATCTGTATGGATTAAACCCAATAGTTCATTTGCTCTTTCTCCAACTTTAGAGAAAGGTTGCTTTGTCATTTTGCCAAGTAAACATGATTCGCATTTACCATAATCCTCTAAGTCAAATGGTTCCAGAATTCCTTCCTTTTGAAGTCTTTCTAAGCGTTTCAAGTTTATATGGCCTAATCGACAATGCCACAAATAGGTGAGATCTGAATCATTCTTTTTGGCCTTTTTGGTATTTATGTTATATACTTGTTTGTCGTGATCTAATAAATAAAGTCCATTGACTAATCTAGCAGATCCATAAAACATCTCTTTAAAATAAAACGAACAACTATTGTCTTTTATTAAAAAGGAAAATCCCTTAGCATCTAGGCAAGAAACTGAAATGATGTTTTTAGTAAGACTTGGAACATGGAAACAATCTTCCAGTTCCAAAACTAGCCCGGAAGGCAACGACAAAAAGTAGGTTCCTATAGCTAATGCAGCAATCCGTGCTCCATTTCCCACTCGTAGGTCGACTTCACCCTTGCTTAACTTTCTACTTCTTCTTAGTCCATGTGGATTGGAACATAAGTGTGAGCCACAACCTGTATCTAATACCCAAGAAGTTGAATTAGCAAGTATACAGTCTATAACGAAAATACCTGAAGATGGAACGATTGTTCCGTTCTTCTGATCTTCCTTTAGCTTTGGACATTCTCTTTTGTAATGGCCTATTCCATCACAATAAAGACAGCTTGACGTGGACTTGTCCTGCTTTGATTTAGCATTGCCCTTGGACTTTCCACCTTTCTTGAACGGTCTCCTTCTAGCCTTGAGTAAATCTTTGGCTTCACAGTCCAGTATTATTTCAGCCTTTCTGACAAGGTGAACAAATTCTGCAACTGTTTCTTCTCTTGGTTTACTTAGGTATAGTTGCTTGAAGCGACCAAACCCACTGTGTAGTGAATTGAGCAAGATAGAGACTGCCATCCTTTCGCTTATTGGTGTTCCTAGTAGACTTAGGCGATCAAAATATGAACGCATAAGATCCACATGGAACCTCAGTGGGACGCCTACCCTCTGTTTAGTGCGAAGGAGCTGAACATGTGTTTCTTGGACCTCCATCCTATAACACCTGTTGGGAGAACTAACCTTTAGACCAGACATTGATTCAATCAACTCATGGACGTTCAGGTCTCTGTCCTCCGTGCTTCCACGACAGATATCCCTCAGATTCTTGATGAGCGTAAAAGGTTCATAGGATACAAACCTTCTAGCCCAATCATCAGGGATATTGTTCAGCATGAGACTCATAACCTTTTTGAGATCCGCAACCCAGGCGTATATAAAATCTCTCAGGGGTCATGTCTTTGGCATAGTAGCTTGGCATGGGATGTGATAGTACATACTCAAGTCCATTGAGTTTGACTATTTCAACTAGCTTAGCTTCCCATTCAAGAAAATTTGCCAGGTTCAGCTTGACCATAAGCTCAGAACCCATGATGATGTTTTGATTGTTGTTTGCCATATTAAAAACTACAATTGAAAAGAATAAACAAATAAATAACTATTCACAGTTTCTCTTAATAAACTTAAATTCTAGCATACATGCATAATTCAATGTTTATTAAGCATTTTATTCAAGTTATGTGTTCCGGCAGGTGTGAATAAAATGATTCCAAGATCCTAAAATCATTGAAGAACTAAGCACAGTTTGTCGACTTAATCCTAAAACATCTTAGGTAAGCAAAAGCCTTTTGCTAATAGTCTAGAAACTATTCTTGGTTGATAGGTACGTCTAAGAACTTATTAGGTAAACCTATCGATTTTGCCACGACATAAAAGGACTCCTTACTTATATCGTTGAGTTTCACCAAAACTCACATGTACTCACAATTATTTGTGTACCTTGCCCCTTTAGGACCAATAAGTAACACCTCGCTGAGCGAAAACTATTACTAGATTGATGTAAAGGATATCCAAGCAAGTGTATATTTTGGCATGGCACCTTTTAACTCAATTTTTTAAGTTTGGAACTTAAGGCTCTTACTATGTTGGTTAGATTTTAAGTGAACTAAAATCCTTAATCATGCAACATAATCAAGCCACAATCTTATGCATAATTAAGACATATTTAAAGCAATAAATAACTTAAAGCATGCATAAGATAAATGTGATCTAGTATGGCCCAACTTCATCTTGAAGCTTTGACTTCAAAGTCCGTCTTGAAAATCTCCGTGGGAGGCACCATTTTCTTCAAATAGGATAAGCTATAATTAAAACTAATTACAACTATTTGATGGTACGCAGACCATATTTGAATTGAAAAATAACTTTGGTACTTTAGACCAATTACATTCAAATTAATGGTGCGCAGACCATATTTTCTATCCTATTTGGGCCATACTAGTCACTTCATAACCTGCAAAACAGTACATATACAATATATACCATTCACCCATTCATTATCATGAATGGCCCACATAGCTGGTTAGTAAAACACATTATGCATCACGTAAACATTTGCAGCAATTAATCAAGGGCACCAATAATCTACCAATTATTCAGTCCTTATTAATTCTAATCAAGTTATTTTAACCTTAAGGATCCGTAGACCTAATCAAGAGTTTATGACTAAAAGCGCTCCCACTTAAACCAATAAATTCATATGCTTTACTAATTTTAAACATAAAAATGTATTTCAAGTCTAACCGGAAACATACAAATTTAATTAAAATTTAAAGCCCATATAAATTTATAATTGAATCCAAAAATTTTAATTTGATTTCAGTCGTATTTAAATTAATTCATGATTTTAATTTTAGTAAAATAATTAGAATAAATAAAATTTATTATAATTACAATATTCAAAATTAAAATCCAAGAAAATAATTTAAATTATTAATTTTAAAATTAATTAAAATTACGTAAACTGAAAATTTCAAATTAAACATTCAAAACGATCTAATCGTAATGCAAACACCCTACGCATCGCACGCCCATGGGCCACACGCACACAGCCATCGCTGGCCATGTGCGCGCAGCCCATGCGCTCGTCGCATAGCTGCTGCATCTTCCCATCGCAAGCCATCGCACAAGTGGTGCTCGCTGCGCGCGCGCCAGCGCTCGATGCACGCGAGCCATCGCTCGCTGTGCGCGCTCGCCATCGCTTGCTGTGCGCGCTCGCCAGCGCTTTCTGCGCGCGCTCCAGCGCTTGATGCACGCGAGCCATCGCTCGCTGTGCGCGAGCAATTGCTCGCTGCGCGCGATCAACGCTGGGCGCAGCGCTCGTGGCACGCGAGCTTGCGCTCGCTGCGCGCGAGGCTGCGCGCGCTTGCGCGAGGCAGTGCGCGTTGTGGCGCAGCTCGCTTGCTGCCCACACGCGACTGCCATGCCTTGCCTTCGCCCATGCCCATTCATCCATAGCTCGTGGCCCACGACACAGGGCAGGGCTGCTGCCTTGTGCTCGTGCACCATGCCCCTGCTCATTGCATTCGTGCCGCACGGGCGACGAGCTCCCTTGCTCGTCGTCGCATGCCCGCACTATACAACACCCCTTAAGGGTAACACGAAGCGTCCATTGCTTTGTGCGTGCAAGTTATATGAACGAATCGCATAAAAATTTAAAATTTATATTTAAAATTAATGACAAATTAATAAATTAATATTAATTTCACAATTTTAGGGAGAAAAATCGAAAATTTATTATTCAATTGATTTCCGATTATCATGGATTCAAGCCTAGGTCATAAAATTTTAAAATTTATCATAAATTTACAATTTTTATGGTGGTTTTTAATCATAGGTTTCTAATTAAATTATAATTAATTATGAAAATCAAATTAATTCTAAATTATTCTAATTTTCAACAAATTAATCATAATTACAAATTAGATTGCATAATTAACAAGGCTAGGAATTCAAACTTGTTAAACATATACAGTAGGTCAATAAAAAATTCAAGATTTATCAACAAGAATCGCAAATATTTAATTTAACATCTTAAATTTACGAAATTTTGCATTCGAAAAACTAAAACCTTCGAAAAGTCATAGTTAGGCTTCGAATTTGAGAATTCTGGGTTCGGCAGAAAAATATTTTTTTGTCAAAATTTTAGAATGCCTTTTACATGCGGAATTGACACAAAAATCACTCGTTTTGGATGAGTAACGAAGAAACTGCCGAAAAACTGCGTACGTATAATTAAATAAACGCAATTTGCAATTAATTAACAATTACGAAAATTAATCACCCCTTTTAATTCTTGCAAATTTGTAATATTTAACCATGTTCATGCAATTTAGATTATGAAAATAATAAGAGGCTCGTGATACCACTGTTAGGTTATGATACATATGACAATTCATAAATCATGCGGAAACAACCATTAAGCCAGGAATACATATTATTTACACATAATCATATAGCATAATTTAGATGCATACTCTTTGTTGCGTGCCTTCCCTAGATGCGCCCGAACCGAACAAGAACAAGTCTTTAGGACTCCAAGTGTCGTCCCTCCGTAGATAGTCCACAGCACGTCCGGATCCGCCTTAAGATTGACCAACTAGAATCGCCCTTAAGGTACTATTATTTTCGGCTAAATGGGCAAGGAGTTATGGCTGATTTTTCTGCTTAAAAATCCTAGTTTTGAATACTTGAAAACTTATGTATAAATAATGACCCCTAGGCCCTTATTTATAGAGGTATGGAAAAGGAATTGTAATCCTACTAGGATGTGGTTTTGTTAATTAGAACTTTATTAGGACTCTAAATAACAAAGCAATTCTAATAAGATTAGGATTTTAATCTTCGCACGAATCCCAATAGAATTAGGATTTCCGGCATACGCATCGTACAAGCCGTGCACCCGCGCAGGCCTTGCGGCCCACGACAAGCGCACAGCCCATGTGCGGTGCTGCGTGCGCGCGCGCGCCCTTGGCTGGGCCTGGCCTTGCGCTGGGCCTGGTCGAGGCGTGCGTTGCGTGCGGCTCGCTGGGCAATGGCCTGGCTTCGTGCTGGGCCTTCGTCTAGCAGGCCTCGTCCGATGCTAATTCGTACGATACGCTTCCGATTAAATTCCCGATTCCGGAATTCATTTCCGATACGAACAACATTTAATATTTCCGATTCCGGAATTAATTTCCGTTTCGAACAAATATTTAATATTTCCGTTTCCGGAATTATTTTCCGATTCCGATAATATTTCCGTTTCTGACAATATTTCCGTTTCCGGCAATATTTCCGATTCCGGCAATATTTCCATTTCCGATAATATTTTCCGATACGTACCATGTTTCCGTTTCCGGCAACATCTACGACTTGGATAATATTTATATTTCCGATACGATCCATATTTCCGTTTCCGGCAATATCATCATTTCCGGAGTATTCATTTCTTGCCTGTGACGATCTCAGCTCCCACTGAAACCAAGATCCGTCGATTCCGAATATCCATAGATGGAGTATTTAATGCCATTAAATACTTGATCCGTTTACGTACTATTTGTGTGACCCTACGGGTTCAATCAAGAGTAAGCTGTGGATTAATATCATTAATTCCACTTGAACTGAAGCGGCCTCTAGCTAGGCATTCAGCTCACTTGATCTCACTGAATTATTAACTTGTTAATTAATACTGAACCGCATTTATTAGACTTAACATAGAATGCATACTTGCACCAAGGGCATTATTTCCTTCAAGTACACCTATCCCGAACCCAATCGCTCGCTCATTAGGTCCCTCTCGCCTGCATGCCCCCTTGGCTTGCACTTGCGGGTTGGCCTCTTGAGCGAAATTCGTCTGTTGAAGACACTACCTCGACCGGGGCATGTGTTGGATCTACGATAGAAGCGGTACCAAGCCAGGCGCAAATAAACTACCCATAGGAGCCTATCATAAACTACGTGGCATATTTAATTTTCAAATCCATGTTTGTATTGTAGTTATGTGTAGCGAAATATGTGATTGTGTGTGACAAACTATCCTAGAAAACCAACGACCTCAAAAAACTGCCCAAACATTCATAGACGAATTTGCCAAAGAGTTATACCGAAACACGTGTTCCGCAAACCCGAATGATCGCCACAAAATAAGCGACGCTCGGGATGGCCCGTAACGAATCCCACAAACGCTGTTACGCGTAAAGGACGTTATTAGGCAAGCACGCAAGTCGAAGTCGCATAAACAGAAGACAGAAAACGAGAACCAGCCAGGGACGCATTTTCAACGCCCCTGGCTGGGCGCCAGAATTTCTCACGCCCCTAGCTGGGCGCTGAAGTTGCTGCTTGGCCTTCTGGTCAGGCGCAGCAGCTTCGGTGCCCGCACGAAAGGAAAATACGTAGCAAAAAATGTTCATAAAAAGAATTGCTACGAGGGCATAAGAAAAGCACTCGATTTCAAATGCGACTCGCGAAAAATAAATAACTCTTTGCGTCGTTGTTAAGCCTCCTCCTAATTGATTCTCTACTTCACTCTGAAATTCCTTGAATTTGTCAAAGGATTCAGACTTATGCTTCATTAGGTAGACATAACCTTATCTACTGAAGTCATCAGTGAAAGTGATAAAGTAGCTGAAACCACCCCTAGCATTTGTACTCATTGGTCCACATACATCTGTATGGATTAAACCCAATAGTTCAGTTGCTCATTCTCCAACTTTAGAGAAAGGTTGCTTTGTCATTTTGCCAAGTAAACATGATTCGCACTTACCATAATCCTCTAAGTCAAATGGTTCTAGAATTCCTTCCTTTTGAAGTCTTTCCATGCGTTTCAAGTTAATATGGCCTAATCGACAATGCCACAGATAGGTGAGATCTGAATCATCCTTTTTGGCCTTTTTGGTATTTATGTTATAAACTTGTTTGTCTTGATCTAATAAATAAAGTCCATTGACTAATCTAGCAGATCCATAAAACATCTCTTTAAAATAAAACGAACAACTATTGTCTTTTATTAAAAAGGAAAATCCCTTAACATCTAAGCAAGAAAAAGAAATGATGTTTTTAGTAAGACTTGGAACATGGAAACATTCTTCCAGTTCCAAAACTAGCCCAGAGGGCAACGACAAATAATAAGTTCCTACAGCTAATGCAGCAATCCGTGCTCCATTTCCCACTCGTAGGTCGACTTCACCCTTGCTTAACTTTCTACATCTTCTTAGTCCCTGTGAATTGGAACATAAGTGTGAGACACAACCTGTATCTAATACCCAAGAAGTTGAATTAACAAGTGTACAGTCTATAACGAAAATACCTGAAGATGGAACGACTGTTCCGTTCTTCTGATCTTCCTTTAGCTTCAAGCAATCTCTCTTCCAATGCCCCTTCTTCTTGCAGTAGAAGCATTCGGATTCAGAAGTGGGTTGACTGACCTTCCTCTTTTCAGACTTGGCGCCAGTTTGCTTAGTTGGGCTGGCCTTGTTGCCACCTTTCTTAGCATTCCTCTTCTTTCCTGATTTCTTGAACTTGCCCCCACGTACCATAAGCACATCTTGCTTATCACTTTTGAGCGTCTTTTCAGCGGTCTTCAGCATACCATGAAGCTCAGTGAGCGTTTTGTCCAGACTATTCATACTGTAGTTCAGTTTGAACTGATCATACCCGTTATGAAGAGAATGGAGGATGGTGTCTACATCCATTTCCTGAGAGAATTGTTGATCCAGCCGACTCATATTCTCAATGAGTCCAATCATTTTGAGAACATGTGGACTTACGGACTCGCCTTTCTTAAGCTTGGTCTCAAGAATTTTCCTATGAGTCTCGAATCTTTCGACCCGAGCCAGATCTTGGAACATGTTCTTTAACTCACTGATGATCGTGAAAGCATCTGAGTTGATGAACATTTTCTGTAGATCTGCACTCATGGTTGTAAGCATTAGACATTTCACATCCTTGTTGGCATCAATCTAACGATTGAGGGCTGCCTGAGTGACCCCTTCGCCTGCGGCTTCGGGAATCGCCTGCGGCTTCGGGAATCGCCTGCGGCTTCGGGAATCGCCTCTTCCAAGACATACTCCTTTTCTTCCTGCATAAGAACTATTTGCAAGTTCCTTTGCCAGTCAAGGGAGTTTTTCCCGCTCAACTTCTCCTTTTCGAGAATTGATCGAATGTTGAATGAATTGTTGTTTGCCATAATTAAAAATACAATTGAAAAAGAATAAACAAATAAATAATCATTCACAGTTTCTCTTAATAAACTTAAATTCTAGCATACATGCATAATTCAATGTTCATTAAGCATTTTATTCAAGTTATGTGTTCCGGCAGGTTTGAATAAAATGATTCCAAGATCCTAAAAACCTTTGAAGAATTAAGCACATTATGTATTTAGACTCAATTCTAAAATCTTTTAGGTAAGAAAAAGCCTTTTGCTAATAGTCTAGAAACTACTCTTGGTTGATAGGTACGTCTAAGAACTTATTAGGTAAACCTATCGATTTTGCCACGACATAAAAGGACTCCTTACTTATATCGTTGAGTTTCACCAAAACTAACATGTACTCACAATTATTTGTGTACCTTACCCCTTTAGTATCGATAAGTAACACCTCGCTATGGCGGAAAACTATTACTAAGATCGATGAAAAAAGGATATCCAAGTAAGTGTTATTTTTGCATGGCACCTTTTAACTCAATTTTTAAGTTTGGAACATAAGGCTCTTACTATGTTGGTTAGATTTTAAGTGAACTAAAATCCTTAATCATGCAACATAATCAAGCTTCGATCTCATGCATATTTAAGACATATTTAAAAGCAATAAATAACTTAAAACATGCATAAGATAAATGTGATCTAGTATGGCCCGACTTCATCTTGAAGCTTCAACTTCAAAGTCCGTCTTGAAAATCTCCGTGGGAGGCGCCATTTTCTTCAAATAGGATAAGCTATAATTAAACTAATTACAACTATTTGATGGTACGCAGACCATATTTGAATTGAAAAACAAATTTGGTACTTTAGACCAATTACATTCAAATTAATGGTACGCAGACCATATTTTCTATCCTATTTGGGCCATACTAATCACTTCATAACCTGCAAAACAGTACATATACAATATATACCATTCACCCATTCATTATCATGAATGGCCCACATAGCTGGTTAGTAAAACAGGTTATGCATCACATAAATATTTACATCAATTAATCAAGGGCACCAATAATCTACCAATTATTCAGTCCTTATTAATTCTAATCAAGTTGTTTAACCTTAAAGGATTTGTAGACCTAATCAAGAGTTTATGACTAAAATTTCTCCCACTTAAACCAATAAATTCATATGCTTTACTAATTTTAAACATAAAAGTGTATTTCTAGTCTAACCGGAAACATACAAATATAATTAAAATTTAAAGCTCATATAAATTTATAATTGAATCCACTTATTTAATTTATTTTTCAGTTGGATTTAAATTAAATCAAGGTTTTTAATTTTAGTAAAATAATTAGAATAAATTAAAATTTATAATAATTATAATATTCAAAATTAAAATCCAAGAAAACAATTTAAATTATTAATTTTAAAATTAATTAAAATTACATGAACTGAAAATCTCAAATTAAAATTTAAAACGATTTAATCGTAACACAAGCTATGTACATCACCACGCAACGCACAGCCATAGGCCACACGCACACGCAGCCATCGCTGGCCACGATGCGCGCAGCCTCTGTGCTGTGTCGCGTCTGCTGCTGCTCACCCTCGCAAGGCACTGCACGCGAGCCAGCGCTCGCTGCGCGCGGCAGTACACGCTGTGGCGCAGCTCACTTGCTGCCCACACGCGACTGCTCGCTTGCCTTGCCCCTCGCCCTCGCCCATCGCATAGCACACACGGCCATCTCCTTTGCTTCGCGCGCGCGCCACGCTTTGTTGCTCGCTGCATTCGTACCGCACGGGGGACGAGCTCCCTTGCTCGTCGTCGCGTGCCCGCACTATACAACACCCCCTAAGGGTAACACGTAGCTTCCATTGCTTTGTGCGTGCAACATTCATGAGCGTTTTCATAAAAATTTAAATTTTTTAATTTAAAATTAATGACGAATTAATAAAACATATTAATTTCATAATTTTAGGGCGTAAATCGAAAATTTATTAATCAATTAATTTCCGATTAACATGGATTCAAATCTAGGTCATAAAAATTAAAAATTTAACATAAATTCACAATTTTTATGGTGGATTTTAATCATGGATACCTAATTAAATTATTAATTGATTATGAAAAACAAATCAATTCTAAATTATTCGAATATCAACAAATTTATCATAATTACAAATTAGGTTGTATAATTAACAAGTCTAGGCATTCATAATTGTTAAACATATACAGTAGGTCAATAAAAAAACTCAAGATTTATCAACAAGAATCGCAAATACTTAATTTAACAACTTAAATTTACAAACTTTTGCGTTCGAAAAACTAAAACCTCCGAAAAGTCATAGTTAGGCTTCGAATTTGGGAATTCCGGGTTCGGCCGAATTTTTTTTTTTTTTTGTCAAAATTTTAGAATGCCTTTTACATGCGGAATTGACACAAAAATCACTCGATTTGGATGAGTAACGAAGAAACTGCCGAAAACCTGCGTACATATAATTAAATAAACGCAATTTACAATTAATTACGAAAATTAATCACCCCTTTAATTCTTTGCAAATTTGTAAAATTTAACCATGTTCATGCAATTTAGATTATGAAAATAATAAGAGGCTCGTGATACCACTGTTACGTTATGTGTTATCCCTTTTTTTGGACTAACGACTTAACCGCTCTGACGTTTGATCATGTCGTGTCAACTAGGTTTGGTCGTGTCACAGGTCGAAGTCGAATCAAGAGGACATGTCAGACGCGATGTCAGACGACGAAGGATAAGCGACAGCAGATAGGCGACACAGGACCAACGACGTTCGATGATTGGAACAAACAGAAATAGGGCAAAAGACAGGCCCAAAGCCCAAGGTCCACAGCGCCGTCATAAGGGAAGAAAAGGTCCAAGAAACAATGAGAAGATCACGGAAGTGGTTTAAGTGAGGAGAAGATCATGGACAACGGCTAATCCTTATCTTTTAGGGATTCTCCCAACCAACAAAGTGAGAAGACTTGCGTATAAAAGGAGAAGACGATGACAAGCAAAGGACAAGTTAACTCAAGCACTCAAACTCTCAAGCTATCAAGCGCTCATATAATTCTTGTATTTGCCTTTTAATTCCTTATATTGATCCTTAGAAAAATACGTAAACAATCAGATAGAATACTTAGTGGATTGATAGCCTTATAGCTATCCGCGGTTTTTTACCTTATTCCTGGGTTTTCCGCGTCAACACTTCTCTGTGTCGTGTCTCTCTTGTCTCTCTTTATTTGATTCTTGCTTAGTTAGTGTTGACCCGAGCCAAAGGTCGCCCCTAGACGAAATTTGGCATAAACAGTTTGGCGCCGTCTGTGGGGACATCAACTAGGTTTTCCACAAGGACATCTTTTTCACCATGACTACTGAAGAGATGACGCTCGCAGAAATGAAGGCAGCCTACGAGCGGGCCCAAGCAGAGCTGACCCAAGAAAGGGCATCCACTGAAATCTTGCAAAAAGAGCTCCATTCTGTGAAAGTCTCAAGATACCAGTCGCGTTACAAGGCTGGTGGAAAGCCGAGGAAGCTAACATTCGAGATGCCCGACGATTTCGAAGATCTGACCGACGACGAGGTGCCCCGAGATGAAGAAGACGGATCGACCCCAGACCCGGTGACCCAACGCCTGAACAAGATGGATGCACGCATGACAAAGCATTACTCTCGCCTGATGAAGCTGATGATCAAGCTACTCGGAGCACCCACACCAGTAGAGACCGAACCAACCGACGGGTATGCGGCATCACCATTCTGTGAAGCGATTGCCAGAGTAACGGTTCCGCACACACTTCGACTCCCTACCTGGACCACCCTGTATGATGGAACATCTGATCCCTACTGGCACGTCAACTTCTACAAGCAGCGCATGTGGCAGATCGGAATCCCATACGATTTGGTCGAGCCTGTCATGTGCAAATCGTTCGGCTGTACCCTTGATGGAGCAGCTCTGGAATGGCTCATGAACGTCGCCCCCAGATCCATCTCCTGCCTGTCCGACCTAATCAACGCTTTTTATCAGCAGTTCGCCAGCAGTCGCCAATTGGAAAAGCAAACCAGTGACCTCTATCGGTTGGTTGAAGGACCAACCGAGTCGGTACGCGATTACTTTAACCGCTTTAATTGTGAAAAAATTAGTATAAAAAACTGTGATGTCATGACAGCTATCGAGGCATTCAAAAGAGGTCTCATCCCCAACTCGGAGCTGTACCGGGAAATAACCAAATACCCCTGTGCAACCTTCGAGGAGGTGCGATCGAGAGCCACCGCCCAAATGCGGATTGAAGACGACGAGGTCATCCGGACGGCGTCCCAACGCTCAACAGGGGGCAGCAACGACAGGAGATCGTACACCCCAAGGAGTAGCAGCTGGCGACACCAGCCGTATAACCGGCAGAACTAGGTACAAAATGTCAATCAATACGATGACGCTAACAATGTTTACAGGAATGAACGGGTCGTTATCCCCCCATCTCCAAGTATGGCTTCAACGTCGACATCGGAGGCGTGGTGAACGCCCTTCAAAATGTAGGTGGTACCGTCAGATGGCCTAAGAAGAGCGACAGACCAGACTCCATGAAGGACATGAGCAAGTGGTGCGACTTCCACCGCGACAATGGCCACACAACCGAGGAATGCATCTCCCTCAAAAAGGAGGTAGCATATCTATTGAAAAGAGGACACCTGAAGGAGCTGCTGAGCAACAAAGGGAATGAGACGTACAACAAGGATAGCAACACCCAACCCAGCCCAGCACCAAGCGGCGACCGCCGGCCCCGCCCATGTTCGAAAAAGTGGTAAATGTCATTTCTGGTGGTTTAGATATCTGTGGACTAACTTCTTCTGCAGCTAAAAAAATCAACAGAGGCGAATCTAAAGCCGTCAAAGAGGGGCAGACCGAAGATGAAGTAGCACTCGACAAGTCATTAGCAGCGATGACAATAACCTTCGACGATTCAGATTCAACCGACACACAACAGGAACACCACGACGGGCTAGTCATATCGCTCCCAATAGGCAACGCTCTCATCAAAAGGATATTGATCGACAACGACAGTTCAGCAAACGTACTGTTCTTAGAGGCTCTGCAAGAAATGGGACTAGAAGAAAAGAGTATAATCAGAAGGTCGACGGTCTTAGTAGGGTTCAGTGGAGAGTCGCTACGAACAGTAGGGGAGATATCGCTGCCTACGTACGCAGAAGGTGTTAATGTGATGACCAAGTTCAACGTCGTCGACTGCCCGTCAGCATACAACGTCATTCTAGGACGACCGTCGATCCACAAAATGAAAGCAGTGCCATCAACGTACCACCAGTCAATCAAGTTTCCAACCAAATGGGGAGTCATGGAAATCAAAGGACAACAAAGGGACGCAAAGAAATGTTATGAAACGGCGCTGAAACCATCAAGGTCGTCCATCTAGCAATTACAGCCAGGGTCGACGGTAGACGATCCCGACGACCAACAGATCGATGAGATAATACTAGACCAGACAAAGCCAGACCGAGTCGTAAGGATCGGAGCGTCGCTGCCTGACAACATCAAAAGTCAGATAGTGTCATTCCTAAGAGAAAATTCGGACTGCTTCGCTAGGTCGCACGAGGACATGACAAGAATCAGCCCGGACGTCATCACCCACAAACTCAATGTCGACCCCAACTTTAAGCTAGTGAAACAGAAACGACGGAAGTTTTCACCTGAAAGAAATAAAATCATAGACGAAGAAGTATAAAAACTGATAGATTCAGAGAAAGTCAGGGAAGTCAAGTATCCAGATTGGTTAGCAAATGTCATCGTCGTCAGCAAAAAGAATGGAAAGTGGAGAGTTTGCATCGACTTCACAGACATCAACAAAGCATGCCCCAAAGACCCATTCCCCCTGCCGCACATCGACGCCCTGGTCGACGCCACTGCCGGACACGAGCTACTAACATTCATGGACGCCTACTCCGGATACAACCAGATCCTTATGCACCCAGACGACCAGGAAAAAACATCTTTTGTAACAGATAGAGGAATTTATTGTTATAAAGTCATGCCTTTTGGTCTTAAAAATGCAGGTGCGACATACCAACGATTGGTCAACAAAATGTTCAAAGACCAACTTGGAGACACAATGGAGGTCTACATCGACGACATGCTAGTAAAATCGAGGAAGGCTGACGACCACGTGGAACAACTGCGACAATCCTTCGACATATTGAGGAAATACGGTATGAAGCTTAACCCAACTAAATGTTCTTTCGGAGTGTCTGCAGGAAAATTCTTAGGTTACATCGTCACCCAGCGAGGAATCGAGGCCAGCCCCGACCAGGTGCGCGCAATCATCAACATTCAATCCCCCAGGAACATCAAAGAGGTACAACGCTTGACAGTGAGAGTGGCGGCACTAAACCATTTTATTTCACGGTCGTCGGACAAGTGTCGTTTATTCTACGGCGTCTTGCGCAAAAACAAGGGTTTTAGCTGGTCCGACGACCACGAAACAGCTTTGCAAAACCTCAAAAAATATATGATGTCGCCACCCCTCCTGTCCAAGCCCAAAGAAGGCGAAGTCCTACAACTCTACCTAGCCGTCAGCTCGACAGTAGTCAGTGCGGTCCTAGCTCGAGAAGACGAAACGCAACATCTACCTATTTACTACATCAGTAAGTCACTACTAGAAGCAGAAACCAGGTATTCCTCCCTCGAAAAACTCGTTTTAGCACTCGTTACTGCAGCCAAAAAGCTAAGGCATTATTTTCAAACTCACCAAATAGTGGTGATGACTAATTATCCAATCAAGTCTGTGATGCGTAGACCAGAACTAACAGGTCAAATGGAGAAATGGACGATGGCGCTAGGAAGCTTCGACATCAAGTACCAACCGAGAACGGCTGTAAAATCGCAGGCCCTAACAGATTTTGTGGCAGACTTTAGCCCCGACTTGGAGAAGATAGCGGACGACGAAGTCAAACTCGTCAATAACGTAGAAGAGATATGGACACTCTTCGTCGACGGTTCATCTAACTTTCGCGGTGCAGGTCTAGGCGTCGTGCTAAAATCACCACAAGGGGACATGATAGCACAGGCCATCTGCTGCGATTTCAAAGCGACGAACAACGAAGCAGTATACGAGGCACTAATCACTGGACTGACGTTAGCTGATGAACTGGGGGCAAGCGGACTCAACATATTCAGCGACTCACAATTAATCGTCAACCAGATCAACGGCGACTATGAGGCTAAAGACCTAAAATGACCTTATATCTCGAGAAAGCAAAAAAGCTAGCCTCCAAATTTAAACCCCTCTCCATTAAACAAGTGCCACGAGACTTGAACACACAAGCCGACGCCCTTGCCAATCTAGGATCCGCACTCAGAAAACCACCATTCTCGACCATACCTCTAGTACACCTACTGTCACCCGCTGTTGAAAAGGACATACCACATGACGCCAGCCTCGTCCTATCAACCACAAACACAGATAGCTGGACCAAACCCATTCTCGACTACCTAACACACGAAACCCTACCCGACGACAAGCTCGAAGCCAGGAAAATACTTTTCAAAGCATCACGATATGTTATTTTGCAGGGCATACTATTTAAGAGATCAGCGAACGGAATGTTGATGCGATGCGCGGAAAAAACAGAATGGGAAAGGCTACAAAAACAATACCACGAAGGAGAATGTGGCGGACACGAAGGAGGACGAAGCTTGTCAACCAGAATCAAAAGAAACGGATACTATTGGCCAACAATGCTCAAAGACGCGATGAGGTACGTAACTAAGTGCGACAAATGTCAACGACACGCAGGTTTGACACATAAATCATCTGAATTCTTACACCCCACCTTAACTCTGTGGCCTTTCATGAAATGGGGAATGGACATCGTCGGTAAACTACCCGTCGCCCCAGGACAGAAGGTCTTCATGCTAGCTCTAACGAATTATTTTTCTAAGTGGATAGAGGCAGGTGCGTTCCAACAAGTAAGAGACAAAGAGGTATGCTCGTTTATATGGACTAACATTATATGCAGATTTGGAGTACCATCAGAAATCATATGCGACAACGGATCACAATTCATCAGAGACAAGACTAGGGCTTTCTGCAAGACATGGAACATCGAGCTAAAGGCGTCGACGCCAAGATACCCCCAAGAAAACGGACAGGCGGAATCCAGCAACAAAACGATCATCGCATCGCTAAAAAAGCGCTGGACGACAAAAAGGGACGATGGGCAGAAGAGCTGCCATCCATCCTATGGGCCAATAGGACGACGTCTAGGACGGCGATGGGACAGACTCCCTTCTCACTCGTTTACGGGTGCGAAGCAGTACTACCCCCTGAAGTGACACTGCCCAGTGCACGATATGGACTCATGACACCGGAGCAGAACGACGTGGAACTTAGTGAAAATGTTGACAACATAGAAGACTTCAGAGAAGCAGCGTTGATAAGGATGGCGTCGCAGCAACAGATCGTGACAAAATGCTTCAACAAGAACGTCAAAGTAAAAGTGTTCAAGGAAGGCGACTGGGTGCTGCTCAAGGTATTCCAAAATACGAAGGAACTAAACGCGGGTAAACTCGCACCAGCTTGGGAAGGACCGTACTTGATCGATAAAATCGTAGAAAATGGGGCATACAGACTCGTCACCAAAGACGGCAAGTCGGTCCCTCGAAGCTGGAACGCTACACATCTTAAACTCTATCACTTTTAAACATTCGTCGTAGCCAATTTTATCAGTTGTCGTACCATCGTTTCTACCTTTTTCATTACTTTTTATCGCTTTATTTTCATTCGGAACCATTACTGACTTAAGCATCGGAGGACCGTTGGCATCCCCAACGGCCAATCCTCCTAGCAACCCATGTTTTCTTTTGCAGAAGGCGACACATAACGAATATCAACTAGAATCGACGACGTACGACGGAAAGCAAATCCCAAGTAACAAGCGATGAACAAGAGACGCATGTACTATTTTACATACATATAGTTCTACCGTTTCAATACCTGTTTTTCGTAAAACACATACTACACGACGCGCGACAAAAACTTCAAAATACAATGCAAAAGTCACAAGGAACGCACAAGTAAAAAAGGAACACACTTATATAACAGACTACAAACTGCGCGACCCCTGGGGCCACGACCTCCAAAATACAAACACACAAATTATCCAGACACCTCGTCGCCGCCACCGACGACGAGTAAAAACATCCAAATTATGAAAACAAAACACAAATTATCCAAAGCACCTCGTCGTCGCCATCAACGACGAGTAAAGAAATTCACAAACAAAACGCAAAAACCAACAGAAAATATTCAAACTACAGACTATTACATCCCTTCTTCTTGGGTAGGGGCCAGAATCTCTTGCCCTTGCTCCTGGCCTGGGGGCACGACGACGTCAGCCACGTCCGACTTCTCCGCCAAAACCACCTCCTGAGCAGTGACGACAAGTGTGTCTCCCTCGTGCCGCCCCTCTAAAGGTTCCCCCCTTGCTCCAACATGGGAACATCCTCGACCAGAGGAGCGACGTCGGTGTCAGTCGCGACTGTCGCGGCAGTATCCCCCTCCACCTCGTCCACGTCCACCACCGGAACCGATAACTCCGCCATGGTACCACCGTTAGCCAGAAACTCATCCACCTCCTTCTGACACGGCCTAATACTGGTCTCCCAAATCATGCAAGAGTACATCATCTGCGCCCTTGTCCTCCATATAGCCAAAGCCTCGACATCTTTAGCCTCTTCCTGCAAAGCTTCATACAAACTCCGCAGCCCCTCCATCTCCTCCGAAGTCGAGACCAACTCCTCCTTCACCTTCTTCAACTCATTAGCCGCATCAGCAAGCTGCTCGTCCTTAGTCTTTAGCTGCTCGTTCTTCGCTTTAACCACTGCAGTCAGGTCGACCAGTTTCTTCTCAACAACCTTCCATTTAGCCTCCCTCGACGCAGCCGCCTTCTTCGTCGCCGCCAATTGCTTTCCAGCGTTGGTCAATTCGTCGCACAGTAGCGAACACTGCTTGCGCACAGCCAACGCGACTTGAGACGCCTGCGACAACGCACACCCAAAACAAGTCAACACAATGAACATTTCACACACGACAAGCGAAAATAACATAACACTCACCCGCAAGCTAAGTTCAGCAGCGTCCGACGCGACAGGAAGAGGATCCACCTCGTGGTATCGCTGATACGTCGTGGGCAGAATCAAACGATCAGCGTAGGGCCAAGTAACGGCCGCCTCACCGTCGTCCAAGAAGTTTGGGGGCATGGAAATAACCGTATCCTCGACAGCGCTCTTCTCGGCCAGACACTTCTTGGCCGACCCGGCAGACACACCACCAAAAGCAACAGCAACAGGCGACGACGCCTTGAACGGTTTCGGAGGCGACGACGAAGCAATGGGATGAAAACCTTCACCACCTATAACGACGAGCGTGTCAGGCGACGCCCCTATCTTAGAATGGCGAAAGACAACAGACACGGCCCGACTGCCAGACGCAGCAGACGAACCCTGCCCACCAGCGGCAGCCGTCGACCTTAGACGCTTCCTCGCCCTCTCCATCACTTCACTCTACGACATCCGCGACACTGGCCTACTCGACAACGTGTGCTCTTCAAAAACAAAAACATCACACCATAAAACACAAATCCCCAAACACGTAACCAAAAAGACAAAAACAAAATGATAACACACAAACCTGAAGTGTCAGCCATATCTTCTTCCTCCTCAACAGACGATGAATTCGCTACCACCTCCTCAGCCAAATCCAATCTCTTACGACGACGAACCAAGGGAGCCACCTCCTCTTCTACTTCCTCCTCCGCACCTTCGACGTCGTCAAGACAAGCCTCCTCCTGCCCGTCTAGGAAACCACCGTCGCGACTAAAAGATCTAACCTCGATAGGATAACTTAGAAACTTCTGATACTTGTCGATCGAGTCAGCATTCAACTCAGTCAGCGACGATGCCTTGACAACTGAAAAACAAAACCAAGTAAGGCGACGTTCAGTAAAACAACGAGAAACAAAAACAAAAAAACCACCCTTACCTTCCATCGTCCACCCTTCAACCAAAAACTGTCCTTTATCTCCCAAAGAATCCTTGTTCACATAGACAAAACGACTTTGCCAACCCCTGTCGTTCACAGCTAAGCCAACGCCTAAATTCTTCTTCCCCTTCTTTGTGACTAATGTATATCTACAACACTCCTTCAGCGCCAGGTCGTAAGAAAACATCAAGTCAGACAAGTCAAAGGGCACTTGCCAATCTGCAGTAACCCCTTGCACCACCGCGAACACCCGCCAGATCTGGGGCATTAACTGACCCGGACTCAAATGAAAAAGTTCAATGAAGGACCTAGCTAACGAAGTGAAAGGAAATTTGAAACCAATCGTGAACGGATACTCGTACATGACTACGTACCCCTCCGGACAGTCAAGAGCTTCTTCATCTGAAGCTGGAATCCTCACTTCCGCCGACGGCGGCAAACCAGCAAGCTCGACAAACGCCGCCTGATCCAACACGGTAGAGTATATCGGATTAAGGGACTTAACCCGAACAGATCCCGACTCCCCCTTCCCTTTAACTACAATTGACTTAGATCTAACCATCTTACTTATGAAATTCTACAGGAAAATCGAAAGAAACAAGTGAACTTTACCTGAATTCGGACGAACTCAGTGCGAAAACCGAATTCCTCTTTCTCCTTTTCTCTCTCTTGTTTTCAGATCTGGAAATTTTTCGAAAATTCTATGTAAGGAACTTTATTGCATGTCGTAGATTAGTATTTATTTCTCTGGAATTTCGAACGGTTTTTGTCCCACGAACTAAACAGTTGTAGACGGTTTATTTTTCAAAATTGAATTGTTTCTTTTGCTCCGAATGGCTCCGCAAAATCACAATTGGGGGCAAACTGTTATCCCACGTTTTGGACTAACGACTTAACCGCTCTGATGTTTGATCATGTCGTGTCAACTAGGTTTGGCCGTGTCACAGGTCGAAGTCGAATCAAGAGGACATGTCAGACGCGACGTCAGACGACGAAGGATAAGCGATAGCAGATAGGTGACACAGGACCAATGACGTTCGATGATTGGAACAAACAGAAATAGGGCAAAAGCCAGGCCCAAAGCCCAAGGTCCACAGCGCCGTCATAAGGGAAGAAAAGGTCTAAGAAACAATGACAAGATCACGGAAGTGGTTGAAGTGAGGAGAAGATCATGGACAACGGCTAATCCCTATCTTTTAGGGATTCTCCCAACCAACAAAGTGAGAAGACTTGCGTATAAAAGGAGAAGACGATGACAAGCAAAGGACAAGTTAACTCAAGCACTCAAACTCTCAAGCTATCAAGCGCTCATATAATTCTTGTATTTGCCTTTTAATTCCTTATATTGATCCTTAGAAAAATATGTAAGCAATCAGACAGAATACTTAGTGGATTGATAGCCTCATAGCTATCCGCGGTTTTTTACCTTATTCCTGGGTTTTCCGCGTCAACACTTCTCTGTGTCGTGTCTCTCTTGTCTCTCTTTATTTGATTCATGCTTAGTTAGTGTCGACCCGAGCCAAAGGTCGCCCCTAGACGAAATTTGGCATAAACATTGTGATACATATGAATAAACATAAATCATGCGGAAAAACCATAATGTCAGGAAACATATTATTTACACATAATCATATAGCATAATTTATATGCATACACTTTGTAGCGTGCCCTCCATAGCTGCGCCCGAACCGAACAAGAACAAGTCTTTAGGACTCCAAGTGTTGTCCCTCCGTAGATAGTCCACATCACGTCCGGATCCGCCTTAAGATTGACCAACTAGAATCGCCCTTAAGGTACTATAATTTTCGAGTATTATAGGGCAATAATATGACTAAATTTTTGCTCTTAAAAAAGTCACTTTGAATACTTGAAAAAATGTTATAAATTGTGAACCCAGGCCACATATTTATAGGGGTATGGAAAGAGAATTGGAATCCTACTAGGATACGAATTAATTAAATTAGAATCCTAGTAGAACTCTTATTTAATTAATTTATCTTTTAGGATTAGGAATTTAATCATTAAACGAATCCTATACGCTTTAGGTTTTGTATGTGAACACAAACACACACGCACGCACAGCAGCCCACGAGGGGCGCCATGCGCGCGCGCGCACAGCCCGAGCAACGCAGCCCAATTGCCACGGAGCCCACGACTGCCGCAGCCTTGGGCGCGCGCTGGGCCTGCCTTGCGGTGGGCATGGCGCAGCCTTGGGCTGGCGTGTTGTGGCGCGCGTTTCCCTTGCTTGACGTGGGCCTGGCTTCGTGCTGGGCCTTCGTCTAGCAAGCTCATCCGATGCTAATTCGTACGACGCGCTTCCGATTAATTTCCCGATTCTGGAATTCATTTCCGATACGAACAATATTTAACATTTTCGATTCCGGAATTAATTTCCGTTTCGAACAAATATTTAATATTTCCGTTTCCGGAACTATTTTCCGATTCCGATATTATTTCCGATTCAGACAATATTTCCGTTTCCGGCAATATTTCCGATTCCGGCAATATTTCCATTTCCATTAACATTTTTCGATACGTACCATGTTTCCGTTTCCGGCAACATCTACGACTTGGATAATATTTATATTTCCGATACGATCCATATTTCCGTTTCCGACAATATCATCGTTTCCGGAGTATTCATTTGCTTGCCTTTGACGATCTCAGCTCCCACTGGAACCAAGATCCGTCGATTCCGAATATCCATAGATGGAGTATTTGATGCCATTAAATACTTGATCCGTTTACGTACTATTTGTGTGACCCTACTGGTTCAGTCAAGAGTAAGCTGTGGATTAATATCATTAATTCCATTTGAACTGAAGCAGCCTCTAGCTAGGCATTCAGCTCACTTGATCTCACAGAATTATTAACTAGTTAATTAATACTGAACCGCATTTATTAGACTTAATATTATATGCATACTTGGAACAAGGGCACTATTTCCTTCACCTCCACCAATCCAATGCACCAACACTTTCCTTATGCGATGCCATACGATCAGCCCTCCGATCAGAATCTCTCCACACAACATCTAGCACTTCCAACGTCAACGATGTTGTGTCCCAACGAACGTTGCTACTCTGGTACCAGTTGTCATGTGATTCTTATTTTCAAGCCTTATGAAAGCTGCCCACTAACATCACAGTCAATTCGGATCACTAGTCAAGGATACCCGATTTTTGCTATGCTAAGTGTGCTACGAAATTGGCTAAGTTATGAAATTGTAAGCAAGAGTGTTTGAAAAGGTTTTTGTATTGCTTGAGAATGATTATAAAGTTTTGGTTGGTTTTACAAATAAATGGGGCAACCTATTTACAGGCACCCAAGTCCCTAGATCCTTCTACTCTAGAATATTCTACAATACTCTTTACATACAAGAGCCTACGAGTTTCTAGATTGTTCTCACCTCCAAGGGAAATTTCTATACAAGGAGGTATCTAGAGTTATCTTCTCTAATATGTATAGCAAGGTTCTAGACTCTTCCTAGCTAGAACCTTCAAGAAACGGCCAAGATAGAATGTTCAAGACCCACCCGGAGCACTCTAGAATCTTACGGTGCACAATCGGACTGACCTGTTGCAAAATCGGGACTTCTGGGCCTCAGACCCAAAATCAAGCCCAACCATCATCTCTGTTGGGCCAAAATACGTGGGACCCCCAAGTTTCAGCCTATTTGGATATCGTTTGGTCCCCCAAACAGGCCATTATTACGTTATTAATTGTCAAGTGGGTGTTCATTAGGAATTTACCCCTTATTCAAAATAAACCTCTATAGGAGGTGGGTGCTACTCATGTTGCCAGCGCTCAGGCACACCCCTGCTGCCCACGATGCTGCCTAGTGCCCAATGCCAGCTCCCACGACCATGCACTTGATGCACTCCGTTGCCTCATCGACCCACGCGACCCGATTTCCGATGGAACACCACGTTGTGCGGTGGGGCCCAACGACCTTTCCTCCACCCTTGACGGTGCACCGCGATGCCTTACGATGCTTGTTGCCTTGCATGTTGTTGTATGCGCTGATTTGGGAGACCACCCGTGATATAGAGCTAGATCTAGAGCTATATGTTGATGACTATGAGCGCCATTACATGGTATCACCAAAGAGTGGTTGGTGTATGCCTCTTAATTTAATTAACCTTTTATACAAAATTACCAAGTAGGATTCATGAGAATGACAAAATAGTTAAGGAATTCCCTTGACCTTTTTCTCCTCAAGTTTTCTCTTGGTGCAGATAGCTTATCGTGTGCCGACGCCATGGCAAGGAAAACTGGTGCAAAATCTCAGGATAACAAGCATAGAAATGGAAATGGCAAGCCTCGAGGACCTTCTTCAGATTCACAACCACTTAAAACACGCTCGTTGAATGAATTTTTGGACGTAGAGGCTCTGGATTTTGGATTCGAAAATGAGGTTTTCACTCCAAAATCTGCATTGAAGCAGCTTCAAGTTCTATCAGAAGTTTGCCATTCATTCAATGAATTCATGGAAGTCATTCAAGAATCACACTGTCGAGTTCGCTCTTCGAGTTCTCGCGCTAACATGGATGTAGGTATGATCTCAGTACCCATTTTGCAGCAGTTTGATGATGAAATAATGGTTGATAGGGATTTTGATGATGAATCTGTATTAGTTAATGAAAGTATTACGCCAGCACAGATTGAATTAGATGATATTCAGAGTGAAATCGAATTTTGGAATTCTGCAGTTGTGTGTTATATTGTAGGTGCTAATCCCCCAATTAATGTGATGGAGGGTTATGTTAGGAGGATTTGGGGAAGTCTGAAAGTGGACAAGGTGTTATTAGTGAAGAAAGGGGTATATTTGGTGAGATTTTTGTCAATGGAATCGAGGGATAAGGTCCTTAAGGGACACTATTTTTTTGACAGCAAACCTTTGATTGTGAAACCTTGGGATGAGGATTTAGACATGGAGAAAGAAGAGGTAAAAGTTGTTCCCATATGGATTCAATTGAAGTTGAACTTCAAATACTGGAGTGAAAAAGCCTTGTTCAAAATAGTGAGCCAATTGGGGAAACCTATTAAGAGGGATTATGCTACCACTTGCAGAGATAAAATACAATTTTCTAGAGTCATGGTTGAAGTTCTAATGTCAAACTCATTGCCTGATCACATATTTTTCATGGATGAGCATGGAGAGAGGATTAAGATGGAGCTGAGATATGAATGGAAACCCACTTTGTGTAGAAATGTAATATGGTGGGTCATGTTGAAGCAGAGTGCGGGCAGGGTGAGAGTAGGAAAGTATGGGTTCAGAAGCAGAAGCAAGGGAGTACAAAATCTCAACAAGTAGTTAACAAAACTACTTAGGTGGATCAAGAAGGTTTTCAAAGGGCATTGAGACCAATTAGAGTCAGGGTTGATTCTGTGGAGCCAACTCATGTGGCTAATCCCTTTGATGTACTGCCGAATGAAGTATTGAATGAGACTAATGAGATTATAATAGAAGGAGAGGTGAGTGTGAGTAGACGGAAGGGAGGTCAAAGTGGAAGGGGAGACCCTTCACTACCTCATGGATAGAGTTCTTAGTTGGAATGTAAGGGGCATCAACTCGGCTTAGAAGCAGGATGAAGTGAGAAGGTTCATCCAGAAATTTGATATTGGGTTGGTTGGGCTCCTTGAGCACAAGGTGAAGAGTGCTAATCTTGGCAAGCTTTATTAAAGAGTGTTCACAAGTTGGTGTTTTACAGGAAATGCTAGTTTTCATAAAGGAGGGAGAATAGTGGTAGCTTGGAAACCTGGAAGTTTTAATGTTATATTCTAGCTGTCATAGCTCAGTTCATTCATTGTCATGTCACTCCTAGCAGTGGCAAAAATGGTTTTTATTGTACCTTTGTGTATGCTTTTAATGAGAGCAGGCAGAGATTAGAGTTGTGGAAGGATTTGAAGGTTTTGAACACACAGGAACCTTGGATCATGTGTGGTGATTTTAACTGTGTTATGGCTAGTGAGGAAAGAATTGGTGCCCCTGTGAGGCAATCTGAGATCACTGATATCAATGAGTGTATGCATGTTTGCAGCATGGAGGATGTAAAGTGTGTGGGAAATATGTTTACTTGGAATAACAAACAGCAGGTTCTGATAGAGTCTTCTCTAAGCTGGATAGAGTGTTGGCTAATCCAGCTTGGCAGAGTACTTACAATGATGCTGAAGTCTGATTTTTGAGTGAAGGGGAGTTTGATTACTCACCTGGACTTCTTACTGTGTACCCCAAAGTTGCAGGAGAGAGGAAACTCTTTAGATACTTTTCCATGTGGAAGACAGCCCCTAGTTTTAATGCCATTATTCAAGCTGCATGGAGAGAATAGGTAACTGGAAGCAAGATGTATGTCTTAGTCTCTAAATTGAAGAAGGTCAAACTTGCTTTGAAAGAGCTCAATAAGACTGGTTTTACTGATATTCAATCTGCTAAGGTTAAAGCTCATCAGGCAATGATGGAAGCTCAAAAGGCCATGCATTCAAATCCTACAGATCAAAATCTAGCTTATTTAGAATTAGCTGTTAGCAAAGAATACAGAATGCATCATCAAGTCTATATGGACCTTTTAAAACAAAAAGCTAAGATGGACTGGATCAAAGATGGAGATGAGAACACTGATTTATTGCATCAGAGTATCAAGTCCAGAAATGTGCAGAATCAAGTGTATAACATTCATGACATGCATGGAAATTGGCAGGATACTCCTGATACAGTTTCTGGTGCTTTTCTGGAGTACTATGTGAAGTTATTGGGCACTACTCAAGCTGAGAGGAGTCATGTCTTCAAGGAGATTGTGTTGGCTGGTCCTGTGATTACTGATCATCACAGAACCATTCTTATTGCCTCTTACACCAGAGAAGAAGTGAAGAATGCTCTTTTTTCTATCCCTGGTACTAAGGCCCCTAGATTAGATGGTTTTGGTTCTTTTTTCTACAAGGATGCTTGGCATATTGTGGGAGATGAGGTAATTGCTGTTGTACTTGATGTTCTGAATAATGGCAAGTTATTAAAGGAGATTAACCATACAGTTATCACTTTAATTCCTAAAACCAAATGCCCAAAAAATATTAGTGAATTTAGACCTATTTCATGTTGCAACACTTTGTACAAGTGTGTTACTAAGGTGATGTGTTGTAGATTAAGACAGGTTCTGCCAGATTTAATTCTGGAGAATCAAGGGGGGTTTGTGCATGGTAGATATATTGTTCATAACATCACGGTAGTACAGGATCTGGTAAGGCATTATGGTAGGAAATCAGTTAGGCCTAGTTGTTTATTGAAAGTAGATTTGTAGAAAGCCTATGACACAGTTGATTGGTGATTCCTTCAGGAAATGTTGGAGAATCTAGGGTTTCCTAATGATTTTGTGAAATTGGTGATGACTTGTGTTACAACTCCTATGTTTTTACTCATGATAAACGGGACAATGCATGGTTTTTTCAAGTCCAAGAGGGGTTTGAGACAAGGTGATCCTATGTCACCCTTGATGTTTGTTATGTGCATGGAATATTTGTCTAGAATTTTGCACAAGTTGACTGATATGCCTCAATTTCCAAGGTGTAAAGAGCTTAAGCTCACTCATCTTTGTTTTGCTGATGATCTGATTCTGTGCTGTAAAGAGGAGTATCCTTCCATCTACTCTTTGCTCCAAGCTTTTGCTTTATTTTCCAAAACATCTGGTCTGATGGCTAACAAGAACAAATCTTCTATTTATTGTCATGGCATGTCTGAATATGATGTGAAGAGAGTGGTGGATGCATCTGGTTTTACTAGGAGTGTTCTACCATTTAAGTATCTGGGAGTGCCTATCTGTTCTAAGAAGATCACTGCAGCTCAGTGTGATGTGTTGGTGGATAAGATGACAACAAGGATTAAAGTGTGGAGTACTAGGGATGTATCCTACGCTGTTAGAATGCAATTGATTAACTCAGTTCTTTTGAGCTTGCACATGTATTGGGCTCGGATATATATACTTCCTAAGAGTGTGTTACATGATATTGCTAAAGTCTGTAGGGCTTTCTTATGGAGTGGTCAGGCATACAATTCTAAACCAAGTAATATAGCTTGGGAATGAGTTTGTTCTCCCAAACAGGTTGGAGGTTTGAGGTTTAGGGATGTGATTACATGGAACATTGCTAGTATGGGGAAATATGTGTGGGCTATTACCACTAAGCAAGATAACATCTAGATTAAGTGGATTAATTCAGTGTATATCAAGGATGGGGATTGGTGGGAGTATCAACCTAATGCTTCTGCAAGTTGGTACTGGAGAAGGATTTGTGCAACAAGAGATCAATTAAAGCAAGTGTTTTCTCAGACTGAATTCAGGAACATGACCTATTACTCTGTTAAACATGTTTATGCCAAGCTTATTGGTGATAAACCTTATGTTCAATGGGATAAGGTGGTTTGGAATAGGCTTAATATGCCAAAGCATAGTTTTATATGTTGGCTTGCAGTTCGGAATAGATTGCAGACTACAACCAAGTTAGCAAAAATTGGTGTTAGTCCCTCTGCTGATTGTTTAATTTGTAAGCAGGCTGATGAAGATCATGATCATTTATTTTTCAGTTGTACGTACCGCCACATGTGCCTCCAAGAACTTGCTAGATGGTTGAATGTACAGTTCACTAGTACAGTTCTGCAGAATGTCATTAACACTATTAAGAGAAGAAGGTACTCCAAGTTCAGAACTCAAGTTTGTTATGCAGGGGTGGCAGCCTTGTTGTATTTGATTTGGAGAAGCAGGAATCAGAGTTTCTGGAAAGATTCAGTGCCTACAGTTCAGTCTGTTATGAGCAACTTGAAGCAAATTGTAAAAGATAGAGTCAAAACAGTCATGAATAAGAAAGTCAGTAGGAGTGATAGTGTCTGGTTCTTGAGTTTGTAATTTTGTTGGTTGTAGTTGGTTTGCCTGTTGGCTGCTAGGTGTTGTTTGGCTGTCTGTTGTTGGCAGTTAGCAGTAGGTGTGTTGCCTTCTCTGTTTGAGTTGGCTAGGTTGTAATGGCTTTGTTTGTTTAATAATTATATTGCTTGCTTACCAAAAAAAAAATAGGATTCATGAATTAACTCCTTGGCAACTCCTTATTTCCCATGTTGGTCGGATCATTATTAGGTGCAGAGTCACATATTTTAGTTTTACTAATCTCGGTTTCTAATAAAAGCTAGAAAGCTAACTTATTATGAAGTAATTGCCATGCATGTCATATACTCAAAATACTAATAAGTACGTATATAGTCACTTATTTGATTCAGTTAAGTTAGAGATCGATCGAGGTGGATAACTATGAGAGCAAAAGTAATTATGTGGAATAACCAAAAAGTAGTTTCTTTACGACTTTAAATTAACTTTTTTTACAAAAACAGGATTCCGTGGATTGAATTGGTCGGGTCATTAAGAGGCCGAGAGTCACATATTTGAGTCTTACTAACGCCACTTTCTATAAGAGCATAAAAGCTATCACATTATGAAGTAATTGTCATGTCAAGCCATATTACATACTTGGGTCACTAATTTGATTGATTCATACATATATAAAGTGGTTTAAAACTCGACAAATTAAATATGATGGATCAATATAGACAAATTAACATATTCGGTGCGGGGTAGGTTTTATCTTCTCTTCGTCAATAGTAACATGAAAAGTAGATAATTAAGCAAATGTGGTTGTAATTTCTTCGTTGCTCATTCGATTCTGCAAAGAGTGTGTACTATTCTTTTCTTTAGCAGGCTTTGGTATAAAACGATGCATGAAGCCAAATTAGTACACTTTGAAACATGTACGACATTGTATCTGCAAAGAAGACCAAATTATTGAAGATATGTTTCACAACATTTTAATCATGTTTGTCAACTGTACTTACTTTTCACCTAAAGCTAGCAGATAAAATTGATTCCCACAATTATTAATTTTACTCCTATAGTCATACGAGAAATCCCATGATTATTACTACGGACTAGTACTATTTTCCTAGCTACTTCAATTTGGAGGAATGCCCTTTCTACTCGTGGGGATGTAAAACAAAATCTCACATTATTTGACGAAAATTATTACTTTTGGCCGGACTAGTGAGTGATTCAAACCATCTCGGTACCTTTACTTATAGTAGTGTTGCACGGTTTTGCTAAGGCAGTAATTTATTTTTGTTGATATGTATAAATTATTATTATTGCACGTATAGTTTTGTAGGTCCATTAGTCTGGATGTTAAAAAGTCGGTGGATACGGAATCGGATGCTAGCAAATCAGGGTCAGACTCGGACTCAAATATTGGGTTAGTTCATTAATAGGGTTAGATGTGGATCTTGTTAGGTCCGAATCATTGCCATCCCTAGTGGCAAATGAGGTGTTTAAACAGAGGTCTAAATTGTAATTGAAGTGTGTAAGGAAAAATCCGAAAATACAATATTTTTAAGAGAATTTTAATTTTTTCAAAGAAATATTTTAGGGGTAAGGTTGTCAATTCACTGTTCGAAAGAGAAACTTTTTTCTTTTAGAAGTGTTTAGGATTAACTTTAATAATTGTATCATATTATATATTGTAATTCACACGTGTTGACTAGGTGAATTCATATTTTTCATAGCAAGTTTATTGCTACTATTAATTATCATTATTCCATCTAATATTGACAAATATGGCTCAAAGTTTTATCTTCTCATTAATTCTCCACATATATATATATATATATATATATATATATATATATATATATATATATATATATATATATATATATATATATATATATATATATTACATCGTAATTAACCTAGAGAGGTTAAATAGGTAACTTAACATAAATAGGACTCTACAATATTAACATAATTACTCTGTATATTCAGTATACTCCGTATACATAATATTATCGTAACATTCCCCCTCAAGGTGGAGCATGAAGATCTCGAATGCCCATCTTGTCTAGAAAAAACTCAAACTGCGCCTTTCCCAACGCTTTGGTGAAAATATTTGCTAATTGGACCTTCGTCCACACATACGAAGGACTAATAATTCCCTCCTTAATCACATCACGAATAAAATGACAGTCTGCCTCAATGTGTTTGGTCCTCTAATGACATACCGGATTTTGAGCGACATGTAAAGCAGACTGACTATCACAAAACATACTCATACCTTGTTTGTGCTCTACTCCTAAATCCCGTAGTAGTTGCTTCAACCACTTTAACTCACATGTCAATGTTTTCATCGAGCGGTATTCAGCTTCTACAGACGAGCGGGAAACAATGTGTTGTTTCTTGGTCTTCCAGGAAATGGGAAACAGACCAAGCAACACAAACCAATTAGTCAAGAAACTACGTGTTAACGGGCAACTTGCCCAATCAGAATCACACCATCCTTCCAATTGCAACACACTATTAGAGCGAAGCAGTATTCCTTGACCCGGACACTTCTTCAAATACCGCACAACCCGAAGAGTTGCCAATGTTCCTCCTTCGCTGCCTGCATAAACTATGACAGAATATAAACAGAGTATGCCAAATCAGGCCGTGTTATTGCTAAGTATATCAGACGCCCAATTAAACGCCTACACTTCTCTCCATCTTCCAACTCCTTCCCTTCAGCCAATGCCAATTTATGATTTTGTCCCAACGGAAAGTCTACCGGTTTCGCTCCCAACAAGCTAGTCTCTGTAATAATATCTAGGGCATACTTCCTCTGACAAACATAAAAACCAATTCCACTGCGTGCTACCTCTAGTCCTAGAAAATATTTCAGAGCGCCTAGATCCTTCATTTTGAAGCATTCACTCAAATATTCCTTAAAACTCTCCAGCGCAAATGTTTTATTTCCTGCGATTATCATATCATCGACATAAATAAGTACACTTAATTGCAACGCATCTTTGAAAAGAGTGAACAAAGAATAGTCTGAACACGATTTCCTAAACCCATAGGACATCAGGGTCGTCGACAAATTCTCAAACCAACATCGGGGAGCCTGTTTCAAACCGTACAACGACTTTCTCATCCTGCAAACTTTGTTAGAGTTATTCTTCTGAAATCCGGGTGGAATCTTCATGTAAATCTCACTACTACAAAAATGGGCAAAGAGATCCTTAAGATAAGACCCGTTGGTTGAGAATGAGTCTCTAATGAGTCAAATAACCCACACTTTGTCCACGAAAAATATAGTAAAAAGATCTAGAGACCTATTATTTGATTCAAAGGGTCTCTAGTATATCCAAGGGCCCACCTAATTTTTCTAAAAAAAATAAAGAGATAGAACAAAAGATCCGTTATTTAATTTAACGGATCTCTTATATGCACTGGACCCACGGAATTAAAAATAGGAGAAAAGGGAGAGACCCCTTACTTGGTTACCGGGTCTCTTTCTTTTCTTTCTTCAAATCTCCCAACAACTTTGTTTCTTGAAAAAAAATTAAACCACTAGCTTTTCCTTCCATCTCCTTTCCTCCGCACTGCCCCTCTCTATCTGAGAAACCAGATTGAGAAAATCACCCTGATGTTGTCACCTCATTATTTGGAAGCAGCGAGCATCTAGAGTTCAACGAGCTACAATGCCACTCGCAGATCTGAACCAGAAGAACTTATGGTATCTGCTTATTCTCGACCTCGTAAAGCTCATCGCTCTCGCCATTTTCCAGGTCTATAATATTTTAGCTTAAATCACTGAATTTTTGATATTTTTGTTGATTTCGTTTGAACTTCATGTTGATTTTGATGCAATTGTTTTGATTTTTTTTCTTATTTGTCTGGATTTCATGGAATTTAGGGTTTTTTTTACTTGTTCGGTTATGTGTTGTGAAATTAGGGTTTTGAGGGATCGATCTTCTGGAGATTAAGCGGAATTAGGATTTAAGATTGCTTTAAATGTTTTGGGGTGTAAAGGTAATCAAGGAACTAATTTGAATATGATTGAATTGCTGGTAGTTTGTGTGTTTTTTTCTGCAAAATTAGAATTGTAGGAATGCAAGAATTATTTTTGTAATGTGATTAGTGATGCTTGATTTTATGAGTTTCTTTGTTTCATTTGAAGTCTACTAATTCCATATTGCTACTGGTTCTGCAAAATGTTGGATTTGTACCAAGCTTGAGTCAAATGGAACTATCTAGTTGTATGGGTTAGTCTCGAATGGTCTATTGAGTCTGAGTGTTCCATTAATTCATAATAGCAGAGAAGGCCAAAAAGAAAATTTTGAATGTCCATAATTTAGCTGGTTGTGTCAGTTGGTTCATGCCTCTGTTTAATTGGCCTCCTTCTTTGTTCTTTGATTGATTGTTGGTCAAATGTTTGGTGCTAACTAGTTGAGAATGCCTATAAACTTTCATTTTGAATATGTTGTCCTTGCATGTTATTAGTTTGACGCAGCTTTTGATCTGAGCCACACTCAAAATATTGGAAGGATGATTAAAACTCACGTCCCCTAGTCGCAGGTTGAGCACTCTTTTGTCCCGGATTCATATCTATCTTTTACCGTTTGATTTACAGGACCTAATATCATCAAATATGAATTTAATATTGTCTTCTTTTGCTTTTTTAATGCTAAACAATTGGAGGTCCTGTTTGGTGTATATTTTCCCGATGTTTGTTCTTTTGTGTTTGGTAGTTCATTGCGGTTTCTCTTAAAGAAGGAATGTTCAACAATGCAAATGTCATATATCGCACCAATTATGTTGACGTAGTTTCCACTATTCAGAGCACTGCCACGGCTAATAAGAATAAGTGATATGTCAATTTTCATAGTAAGAGGTAACACCCATGCTGCCATGTACCATATCTCTCATTTGCTTCTTCACTCACAAGTTATATGTCTAAAGTCTAAAATATATTTGCATATACTAGTCTGTATATTTGGACTGATCAGCTACCAGGTTTAGGATAGGGCTTTGGAGGTGATATTAGATTGTTTAATTAACCTTAGGTTACTTTCTTTGGTAATTTCTTTTTGATGGTGATGCCCTTTCTAACCTATGCCCGAGAACTAATTAGTCTTATCAAGAAACGCACGGTCACATGTGATGTGACATCAATCTATGAGGGAAAATAGCCCATCCCTGAAGTCTACTTAATTATTTTGTTGATTGATATAGCTGTGTAAGCAAGTTTGTGTGATTTCCTCCGAATTTGATTTGAAATATAAAATTTTTTTGGATATGAATATTCCCCTAATGTCCACCTTTTCTGGTTAGCATAGGATATAGTTCTAGAACAATTTCTTTGTGTTTGATTGGTGGGTAGATTGCTGATGATGTTAAACTAATGGGTAAAGGGTTCTTTCTCATAATTCGATAGATACTTGCCACGAATATATATGCATTACATGAGGGGCCTAACGACCTATGACTATATAAGTACATACTTATTTTTGTTAGACAGAAGAGTCATGTGTGTGTTTACCCTTAGCCATATTCATTTTATTGTCGTTGTTGTCTCCATCAATATTGGATGATGGACTGACGGATTTTTTAGATAGTTTTTGCAACACATACTGTATAGATAGTTTTTTTATGCTATACATACTGTCGGATTTGTCTTTTAACTCCATGGTATTGTTAAGTCATGTTTGGAATTCAATGTTAAACATTAATGATATAGTACTGTTGGTTCCTTTTTTCTGATAAATCTAGTGTTTCTTTACATGTACATGAGGTTAGGGTTTTGAGGGATCGATCTTCGGGAGGATTTGGGCCGATGGTTTAAATATTTTGGGATGTAAAGGTGATTGAGGAACTAATGGAAAATGATTTAATTGCGGTTAGTTTTCGTTTTTCTTCTGTAAAGTTAGTATTATGTGAAATTGTAATGCGATTAGCCAGGCTTGATTTTGTGAGTTTCCTTGTTTCATTTAATTTCATTTGTCCGGTTGCATTTGATGAAACGACATAAATACTAGATGGTGTATTTTCAGACGATGTTCAAAGTGAAAAGAACCGCGTGCCCGAACATTGCATTATGAATTTTACTTATGATGTCAGTGGTTCCTATATTAGTTAAGGCTTTAATTTGGCAAAAAGACCCTAAATAAGAGACCCTTTGTATGACATAACGGATCTTTAGTATGTTTTGCTTTTTCTTTTATTTTATCCTGCTGAATTTCAATTGCCTTTAAGTCAAGTTCTTCAATGCGGTAATTGCTTTTGAGTTTTGAATATCTGATTATCTAATGGCTTGAAAGACCATTTACTTCATTGTTCGCGACTGTCTTATTTAGTTTTTAAGTTATAGCAAATTGTGATTTGAGAATTCTTGACCCCCTTCCATATCCATACATTTTTCCATCAAATGCATTGTTTATCTGTGCAGATTCACACTATAAGCCAATCTTCACCGACCCTGGCATACAATCAATCTATCAATGATTTGGAGAAGGAACTTGATTGTCTGAAAAGTGCATTTGATGTTAAGAAAAAAAGGTTATGGTGTATCTTGTTTTTCTGTGTATAGACATTGTGGAGTTCTACGTATGTCTGTTGATTTTGATAATTGGTTTGAACATTCCCTCTTGAATACTCATAATTACAAGACTAACTGTCAGAAAGTTTGTGTTGCCTACTTGCTTGTGTTGCTATAGAGTATAGACTATAGTGTTTTACTGTATCTCACTTTTACTGGATGATAGAGACACATTAGACTCCAACTATCTTGTTCAGCACCAATATCTTCTGGTCTCTGGCTTCTCATAACAACGAATTTAGACTGTTATGTGTAGGCCATTCACAAACAGCTTTATTAGGTCATTAACTCATTTATCCCTAGATTCTTTTCTGTAAATAGAGGTCATTTTGTATGTTCTGAGTTGTGGATTTCGTGCATTATTAATTTATTATGCTTCCCTGAATTCTTGGCCAGTTAAGGATTTGGAGATATTTGCGCGTTTAGTTCTTGGGCCTTAAATGTTGAAACTGGTTATTTCATACAACACTTGTTGCTGCTTTCTTTGATGAATTGCTGCTGTCACATAGGTGTTCTGGTCATTTTAGCTGAAAATATCGGTTGTTTCTTTGCAGGAAATGGCTCCCGTTGTAATACACGGGAATGATCAGGTTACAGGCCATATAATATCCACAACCAATGGTGGCAAAAATGGCGAACCCAAACAGGTAAGAAAATTATTGCACTTTATGCAGGATGACAATGGTTAGATCTTAAATTATAGTTTGAGTGGACTATTACTTTGACATTTGTAGGCTGTTAGGTTATGGAAAAGATCCATGTGTATCTGATTAGTATATTTTGCAGAAGCTGAACTAAGGTAGAGATACATAGTTGTGCCGCATGTGCATAAATTGTCATTCCTCTAATGTGCTACCCATGTATACCTTGTTTTGGTTTGATGCTAAGATGTGGCAGAGGAGATAACTTCTTTAGAAACATGAGGCTTTACCTGTTAACGACTATAGAACTATGCATTTGCTTATATACTAATTATGTTACTTATTTACAGTTTTCTCAAGAAACCTATTCTCGGAAAATGTTGATAAGGTTGGAGACATGTAGGCCGAGTATTTTCTCAAGCAAGAAGCTGTGAGGGGGTCGAAAAAGCGCGAGGCTAATGCGTGACCTTGTCCCTCGTGGGTGTGACGATTCTTTTTATTCAATCAAGTGTAATTGGATTTCCTGTGAGTATACACCCAATTGACTAGTAATATAGGAGTCGCCATTCAGTTTTTAGTGACAATGAGAAAAACTGACAAAACCCGGTTATCGTGACATAAAGGGAGTGCAATTATGTTTGACCACGACGGCCGTAGGTTCCCTTGTGATCCCTGGTGTGGAGATCTCTCAATATACACCCGCAAGGTAGAGATTGAGGGTTCGGGGGACTGTAACTACCGAGAGGAGTAATTCGCTCGTCGATAACTCCAGAGGCAGGATATCCTTACTAGCTCAGCATAAATAATTGAAGGGACATGCGTTAACTATTAAACTAATCTGAGTTGATTTTAGCAATATGCAACATATAATACTAATTCGATCGTGATTATCTGATTTAAATAACATTAAGGGACCTAGCATGATAATCCGATTTCCCAAAAATATTATATTTGTTAGGCGTGATAGAACAATCATATTAGGTTAGTTTAACAGTTCATAAAAAGGGCGAGGAAAGCAGTTAAATCATCGAAAAGGGACACGTTACGACGCACCCTTGAGAGGTGCGTCACGGTTCTCAGAAAACTAACCACTTTGACTTTGCTATTTCTCCTTTTTATTTAACGAATCTCAATTATGGGACAGGATACGTTCTGTTCGATATATGGATCGATTGCGACAGAACGCGTGAACAGTTTCGCAGCGAGAGGCTTAGGCTAAGGGGTTTAGAGTCAATACTCAGAATATATTATGTGTTGTTGTGTGTTGTTTCACGTCGAAACTAGGGGCCTATTTATAGGGAAGAGTTCGTGGAAAGATAGAATTGCAGAGTTCTAATCCGCAAAGAATTAGGAAAAGAGACGTACCCAGGTATTTTCAGCGCCCAGGCCTGGGCGCCGAAGATTTCGGCGCCCAGAGCCAGGCGTTGAAAATAGGGTCTGGGCAGTTTTTGTTTAGTCAGATTCGGATTCCTAATATTCGTAGAGTTTGAGATTAATTCGAGTCTTTTAGCGCATATTAATTTTATGACGGAATGCGTCTGGGCCCGTTACGAACTCTAGGTTCGTTAGGATTTTAATTAATACGTAACTCTTATTTCCGAATCCTATTAGGAATAGGATTCTCGCGGTTTTCTATCTCATTTAGGATTTATGTTGGAGTGCAACACCTAATTCTGACAGGTTTCTATCTTTTATGATTTGCCACTTTTAGAAGCTACCTTTTACGGCAGTTATTTTTAGCAGGTTTCCATAAATAGCAGGTTTCGGGTGAAATGAAATGGGGAATCGAGATTCGTTTATTTTATAGGAGATGCGTTGTCAAGTGGAGTTTTTATGCTTTCATCATCGAACCTTTCCCTTGCGGGAACGGGGACAAAAGTAGGTGTCTACAGTTAGCCCCCACTTTGACTGAGTCATGGAGTAAGACGATGGTCAAAGTATTAGACGGAGTGCGTCACACAAGCCATGGTGTATGTGACCTGTTTTGCGAGGGTCTCACGAGCCCCTGAGTGATAACATTTGACTTAAGGGTCATCACTTGAAGTGTCGACATATCCCTCACATGTCATTGGGATTTGTCAACTGATAGTATAGAAACTTCCTCACTTTGTCATTGGAAGGATCTAAAGATGCGTAGAAACTCCCTCACTTTGTCATTGGGAGTAGCTACAAATGTTTTCGAAATAAAGTTGTAAAGTGTAATTGGGCCTGGCCAAGCCCAATCACGAGGTAAAACGTTTTAAAAGATTCTCATTTTCAGGGCTAGCTAAACGAGAAAACCCCCTTGTTTTTATAGGACGTAAAACGAAGGAAAATCCAGCACATCGTTCTTTTTTGGAAAAACGAAAAACCAATCCTTTAATTTTTGGAAAAAGGGAACACCAATCCTTTAATTTTCGGAAAAAGGGAAAACCGATCCTTTAATTTTCGGAAAAAGGGAAAACCGATAAAAGTTATCGCTGCAGCGACTAAGGACCTGCGCTGTTAGTGACGCAGACCCCACCCGCTGAAGGTGGGCGAGCCTGTCCGCTGAGGGTGGACCCCCCGTCCGATAGAAGTGGACGAATCTGTTTTGATGTTTTTTGAAAATAAGGACCTACGCGGTTTGTGACGTAGACCCCGCCGGCTGAAGATGGCGAAACCTGTCCGCTGAGGGTGGACGCCCCGTCCGATAGAAGTGGACGAATCTGTTTTGAAATTTTATTTTGTTTTTTGTTTTTTTTTGAAAATAAGGACCTACGTGGTTTGCGCCGTAGACCCCGTCGGCTGAAGATGGCGAGCCTATTTTAAATTTGAAGACTTTATTTTTCGAAAACTGAGGACCTGCACGGCTAATGACGCAGACCCCGCCCGCTGAGGATGGGCGAGCCCATTTTGAATTTATTCTGCTTATGTAGAAGGGCTTTTGGGATTACAACCTGTTGGTGGGTCGTAATATTTCCTGATTAAATGTGTCCTATAAGTGGGTCCACATTGTGTATTTTTTGTTTAACAATATTTTTGTTTATATTTTTTTCTTTCTTTTTTTGGGATAGAAATATCAAGATAACGGATATCTTACACAAAATAGGGGAGTACGCGTGCCCGATAGCGAATATTCGCTGTCTAGGAAGCATTTTCAGCGCCCAGCAGTGGGCGCGAGAATTTCTAACCCCCAGAGTTGGGCGTTGAAAATGCGAAGGGGGGGCTGGTCTTTAAATTCGCGGACCGTCTCCTTCCTTTCCCATTTCCACCATTTTCGCTCAAACCTCTTCACTTCTCTCTACTGATTTTTGCTCGTTTTCTTCACTTTCCTTCACGAATTCTACTCCAAATTACTTCCCAATCTTCCCAATGTAAGTAATTTTCAATAATTTTGATCTTTTTTGTCAATTTCAGTATTTTTGTCAAGTATTTTCGTGCATGAAATTGATTTGGGGGTTTTTGATTTTGTGCCCCTTTTCTTCAATTAGATAGTTGGAAATGTTCCACATAACATGTTAATTAGTTTGTGCATGTTAATTTTTGCAAGTATGTTGATTTTTGTTGAATTTGGGCATTTTCATGCTAGCCCCCAAGTATACCTACGAATCTAGTATTTTCTTATAATGTAGGTGTTCTTGGTATATTGCTTGCGTTCCTCATAATTCATGAATGACAAATTATGGGAGAATTTTGATTTTGCTGGAGTTAATTTTTACTTTAGGGAATTTTGCTAAGTATGAACTTAGTATCATGTTTTTAGGGAACAAAAATTGTATGACTCCATTTTATGAGTAAAATGCACTCTTTTTAGGGATCGGTATGAGTGCCGATTTTGTCAAAGGTATAATGCCTTGTTGTATTGTTGATCAGCATGTCTGACGAGTCGTTACCCCCTCCTGGTGGCCACGAGGTGCGTGGCATGACGCGTCAGTCGACTGGCCTGGGTCCCCTATGGGTGGGCCCTGAGCTTTACGATGGTCGTGATCTGCACTACGACCTAGAGCACCATGTGACTTCCCGCCTTCACGCGAGGAGAGAGACTACGGTTCGCGGCTATGGCGCCGCGACGAGTGAGATCGTTTTTAGCTATCTGAGCTCGGACGCCCAGGCCTTGGTGAGGGCGAGCTCACTGTTTCCGGTGGTTAAGACCTTCTGGGAGATACTGCGGCTCAACATCTCCCTGTCCTTTCTGCGATCGTTCATGAGGTGGTGGTGGGATACCACCAACACCTTCCATTTTCCTTGGGGCGAGATGACGATCACTCCTGAGGACTACACAGCTTTGACGGGTTTGACCTTTACGGGGAACCCCGTTCGTCTGAGGTCGGACGGCCCATCACCGAGTGTTGCTGAGGGTACCAGGCTCCTGGGCTCGTGGATGGGTAGTAGGTTACCTTCGTACCAGCCCCGTGGGATACCTTTCGCTGACCTGATGTGGGCTTTGGAGCACGGGGTAGAGGAGTCGCCTTCGAGACAGGCTCGGCTGTTCTACCTCCATTTTATTACTTCCACTTTTCTATCGGGTCCGACTGACACCTTTGACCCGAGGTGGATAGGCATGGTGGAGGACGTGTCTACACTGGGTGACTATCGCTGGGGCGATTTGGGCTATGCGACGCTTGTTGGCCAGATGAGTTTGTCGGTGCGTTACTCGGAGTCGAGTAGTCGTCACTTTGTGATTACATTAGCGGGAGTGCCGCGTTTGATCGAGGTATGTGCCTAGACTTTCTTTTGTTTTTCTCGCTTTTACCCGGCCTCTTTTTTTTAACGTTTTATTATCCTTTTCTTTTTGCAGCTGTGGGCCTTTGAGCACTTACCTTGGTTGGCTCCCCGAAAGTGGCAGAGGCCTTTGGAGTTCCATGCCGGTCGCCGTTGGGGTTGCAAGAAGAAGCTCACAGTGAGTCCACCGCCCGATACCGTGTGGGATCTTATCCGGGACGGGAACCCTGAGCATGTACAGAATCTTATCCTCTATCTCGTATTTCGTCATTCTTTTCATGTGCGAGATCTGACTGCGTTTTGTACGAAAACAGGTGGTTTGGACCCCATGGCTCTCTTTTAGGGGTACCCATGCTTCGGTCAGGGAGAGTAATGCCCTGAGCCAGATGCGGGTCTTGTTCGTTGGCCGCCGGGACCCTTTCTGGTACTTGGGAGAGCGGGTACGTATGCAGACGGTCGGGGTTTTTTCGGTGCCCAGGCCTCCGCCTGCGACCATGCTGTCTACTCGCTCGATAGGTGAGTCGTGGAGGGTCCACTCGAGGACTGGTGTGCCGGCGACAGAGTTGGTGATAGAGGGAGCTAGCTATTACCAGTTTATCCAGGATTCTCTTCGTCTCTCGGAGCCTGGCGCTGTAAGTTGCCTCCTCTCTTTGTATTGATTTTAGTGTTTTCATGTTCGTGCCCATGTGTTTATGCCTACTGTGTTTTGTGCAGGAGGGTCCTGACCCTTTGTTGGGGGGATGGGTGCTTCCCGATGCTCGGATCTCGTATACCGGAGAGAGTGGATCCGAGATTGTGGAGACTTTCCCGGAAGACCGGGTTTTCCATGCTCCGCTCCCTGAGGGAGTAGAGGCGGTATGCACCTTTTATTTGTGTACTCTTCTTTATATTTTTTCTTTCTTTTTTACTGACATTCTTGTTTTAGGTTCCGGCCCGTACGGCCAATGCGATGGTGGGGGTGATCAACCGGTTGAAGTCCGCGTTGGTTCGAGCTCGGTCTGCACTTTCTTGCAGGAGCCCCCACTCTACTCGGGTAATGTGCCCTCTCTTTTTTTCTTTTGATCTGTACCTTTGGTTTGGCTTTCGGTTATTCACTCTCTTTTTGTCCCTTTTTGCAGACGGCTACTGGGCGTGCTGGGGCCGACGACGCGGGTCCCTCAGGCGGGGGACACGGTCGTCGCGAGAGAGAGAGAGCACGGCACTCGCCCCTACGGCATCGCCGTTCTGACGCGGGGGTGAGTTCTTCCGGGGAGAGGTCCGAGCCGGAGCGTAGGCGGCGTTCCGTGTCGGTGGCCCGACAGCCTAGCCCCGAGTTGCAGTCGCAACCTCATTTTTGGGGTGACTATAGCTGGGGTCCCTCATACCACGGGGAGTGGAGTGGATGGACCGGCGAGGCTTGGAGACATGGAGCCGATGACGAGTCTTAGGCTTACCTCCTGTTTTATACATATTCATTCTTGTGTTCTGCATGTATATATATATTTTTTGCGATTTTTGGTGCAAGAATGTTTTGAGCCTTCCGTGGGCTTTTGTTTTAACATATTATAGCAATATTAGCTTCCTAAACCAACGACGAATTTCGAAAAGGAAAAGACTTTCGTAAAAATAATGAGTTCATATAAGAGTGCACATATATTTTTAGACTAACCGACTACTTGGGGTATTACATATGCATGTTCACTATTTTTTGTTTTTTTGCCGACTCGTGTCATACTCCTTTGTTGGGCTTGTTCCTGGAAACTCTTGTGGCTTTTTCATTTTATTTGGTCTTGCCCGTGCATGGGTTAGGGTAGAGTGCCCTTTGCAATATCTTTTCTTCTTGATGCGTTGCATGACTTTATTATTTTTTAATTTTTTATTGGACCGAATCCTTGAGAAGGATTGCCTACGTATCTTGTCAGAATCAGGTCGCGCGTAGTTCTAGCTTTTTTTTTTAGAAAAAAACTTTTTGAAAGGGTGTTCATTACTCGTCTGCTTCCCCCCCAAGTGTTCGTGGTTCTTTTGAGGGTTAAAAAAAGGAGTACGAACACTTTGTAGAAGCGGGAGGGTAGGTGGCAAGAGAGAACGACGCCCGATTTAGGGCGAAGGAAATACCGGCGCCCAGGCCTAGGCGTGAGAAATAACAGCGCCCAGTCCTGGGCGTTGAAGTTTTGTCCTTCGCTTTTTCTACTTTATCGATTTTTATGCCGTTTGTTTAGAGTAATGCGCAGAATGTTTGCTTATGACTCTTAATATGTTTTATTAGATGCCTTAACTCCGGACTGAATTTTATTAAATATAGTATTTTTTCAATTGGTCTAAGTTCGTGAGGTTAGCGAATTCCGCTCCATCTATGTCGGCTAGTTGGACTGCTCCGCCAGGTAGGATGGTCTTTACAAAATATGGTCCTGTCCAGTTAGGCCGGAATTTTCCTCGAGGGTCCGTAGTAGGTGCGCGGACTTCTTTTAAAACAAAATCGCATTCTTTGATGTTTCGAGGTTTGACTCTTTTGTTGAATTGCCTTGCGATGCGCTTTTGATACACTTGCACGTGATGTAGAGCTCTCAACCTCCGTTCGTCTAAAAGGACGAGTTCGCCGTACCTAGCTTGAACCCAATCAGCTTCGGGTAGCTTGCTTTCTAGGCAATCCGGAGGGAGGGAATCTCCAACTCGACCGGTTGGACTGCTTCCATTCCGTATACCAAGGAGTAGGATGTTACTCCAATGGAGGTGCGGATTGAGGTTCGATAGCCCCATAATGCGAAGTGTAATTTATTGGGCCAATCCTTATAATTTTCGGCCATTTTTTCGATTATGACTTTAATATTTTTGTTGGCCGCCTCTACCGCGCCGTTCATTTGCGGCCTGTAGGGAGAGGATTTATGGTGTTTGACATGATATTTTTTGAGCAGGTCTTGGACTTCGGCCCTGAAGTGGGAACCTTGGTCACTTATGATTTCATGTGGAACCCCGTATCGACAGAATATGTTCTTTTCTAGGAATCGAGCGACATGTTTGGCTGTTAATTTCGAATAGGAGACTGCCTCTACCCATTTAGTGAAGTAATCAATTGCGACTAAAACGTACTCGTGTCCCCCTACGCCTGTTGGTGTTACCTTGCCGATTATATCTATACCCCAGGTGGAAAAGGGCCATGGAGAAGTGAAGGTGTATAGTTCTGAGGGAGGCAAATGGTTAAGGTTATTGAAGATTTGGCATTTTGGGCAAGTTTTTACAAAGTGATGGCAATCGGTTTCCATAGTGGTCCAATAGTACCCTGAGCGGGATATTTTTTGGGATAGCATTTTTCCGTTCATATGGGGTCCGCACACGCCGTTATGGTATTCTTCCATTAGTCTTTGGGATTGGTTTTGATGGACACAAAGTAACTTGATTTTATTCGGCGTGTATTTGTACAATTCTCCCAGAATTATGCTATATTGTGAAGCGAGGAGGCGTAGGGCCTTTTGTGCTCGCGGGGAAGTGTTTGGGGGGAATTCCCCACTTGTTTTGTAACGAAGGATGTCCGTGTACCATGGTTCTTCTTCGGTGTTTTCAGGTTCGGAGTCTATGGCACAACAATAAGCCGGCTCTTTCCTTCGCTTGACCCGAAGGGTCATTCAGTCCCATTCATTCGGGATGTTGAGCATTGAAGCTAGCTTCGCTAGTGCATCCGCGAAATTGGTTGTCGTCTCTTGGCAAGTACGTATACTCGATTTTTTCAAATTGCTCGACTATTTGGTCCAAGTGAGCTTGATATTTTGAGAGACTAGTGCTTCGGACCTTCCATCTTTTGGATATATGGTTGATTATTAGGGAAGAATCCCCAAAGACTTGTAGGTATTTGACTCCGAGGCTAACTGCGGCCTCTAGCCCGACTATGCAGGCCTCGTATTCGGCGGCATTGTTTGTGGCCTCGAAGTCAAGTTTGACGGAAATTGGTATATGGGCTCCTTCGGGACTGACTAGGAGAACTCCGACACCGCATCCTTTTTGGTTGGACGCGCCATTGAAGTATAGTGTCCAATAGTCGTCTTATATCATCAGAAGTTCCTCGTCGGGGAGGAGGTAAGCTTCCGGGGTTTCCTCATTCGTGGCATGCTCGGCCAGGAATTCGGCTACCGCTCTTCCTTTGATTGTTTTTTCCGGCATGAATTTTAGGTCGAATTCTGAGAGCATGACTAGCCACCTGGACAGGCGACCACTCAGGGAGGGCTTTTCGAACACGTATTTTAAGGGATCTAGTTGTGACACTATATGAACAGTGTGGGCCAATAGGTAATGTCTGAGTTTTTTGGATGCCCAGACGAGGGCGAGACAGGTTTTCTCAAGTTCTGTGTATCTCGTCTCGTACTGTATGAACTTCTTGCTTAAGTAGTAAATGGCTCGCTCGGATCCATGTACACACTGTGAGAGCATAGCCCCTGCTGCAGTATCCGTGACGGTTAGGTATAGGCGTAAAGGGATTCCAGGCAAAGGCGGGGAGAGGACGGGTGGCTTGCTTAGGTATTCTTTGATTTTATCGAAGGCGGTTTGGCATTGTTCATCCCATTCGGCCTTTTCTTCTTTTCTTAATTTTTTGAATATTGGCTCACAAGTCATAGTAAGCTTGGAAATGAACCTACTAATGTATTGCAGCTTTCCTAGGAAGCCCCTTATCTGCTTTTCAGTTTTTGGTGGGGGCATTTCGGTAATGGCTTTGATCTTAGATGGGTCAATCTCGATTCCTCGCGTACTAACAACATATCCTAGCAATTTTCCCGAGGTTACCCCGAACACGCATTTTTGTGGATTTAGTCTCATGTTATATTTCAAGATTCGGGTGAAGAATTTTTTAAGTGCCGGGAGGTGACCGTGCCGGTCTTTAGATTTGACGATCATGTCGTCCACGTAGACCTCGATTTCTTTATGTATCATGTCATGGAGTAGCGTGGTGGCTGTTCTTTGATAGGTGGCCCCCGCGTTTTTCAAACCAAAAGGCATTACAGTGTAACAATATGTTCCCCAAGGGGTAATGAAAGTTGTTTTTTCCATGTCTTCTTCTGCCATGAGTATTTGGTTATATCCAGCGTACCCGTCCATAAAGGAGAGGAGCGCGTGTTCTGCGGTATTGTCTACTAGTATGTCAATGTGACGTAGGGGAAAGTCATCTTTAGGACTGGCTTTGTTGAGGTCTCGAAAGTCTACGCACATTCGCACTCGTCCATCTTTTTTAGCTACAGGGACAATATTGGCCACCCATTCTGGGTAGTTGGAGACTTTTATAAAGTCGGCGTCTAATTGTTTAGTCACTTCTTCTTTTATTTTCAAGGCTATCTCTGGTTTGAGTCGCCGGAGCTTTTGTTTTACTGGCGTCATTTTGGGATCTAGCGGAATTTTATGCTCAGCGATTTCTCGATCTATTCCCGGCATGTCTTTGTAGGACCAAGCAAAGACACCCTCGAATTCCCGCAAAGTGGAGATTAGATCGGCTTTTTCAGTGGGAGTTAAGGTGAGGCCAATTTTAATAATTTTAGGATTTTCTTCTTTTCCAATATTTACCGATTCTGTGTCCTCAATTATAGGAGTTTTGAGTTCTTGTTCATTTACAGCTTTTATTAGTTCGGTATATTCCTCTTCTGGCTCTTTTTCGTGCTCATTAGTGGCGAGACATTCCGCATTATTACTCTGATTTTTAAGCGGCACATACTCAAAAGTTTTGTTTATCTTATTAAAGTCATGAAGCATTACATCAAAAAGATCTCCCGGAGTAGAGATTTCCGGGTCTAAACTATTTTTGGGAGGGGTTACAATTTTGCTAGGTTCGGACTCGGAGTCAGACTCGGATTCAGACTCTAATTCTTCGTACATCGGACCCTCTTCCGCAGATATCTTGAACTTCATCCCACGAGCATTACTCCATTTGAAAGTCTTGCGCCACCCTCGTTGGATTTGGTCATCTTTTGAGGGTGATGGAGCGATCAATTTAGTAGAATCGAACACTTCATCTTGGAGAGCTAATGCCATAATTTCTGTTTCTTTCTTCGCTCTTTTCTTTTCTAACCCAAACAATAGCCCGAAAGCATGTGAGTTGGGGAGCGTTTTTGGCATAGCATGGTTCTTTGGGGCGAGTGGCCTTTGAGAACGTAAAGGGTCGTGTCCCAGAGCATGCATCTCTTGGGTTTGTGCGACCTCTAGGTACAGATGTTCGGGATATGCTTCTTCCATCGCGTTTCTTGATGGCTATCACGGGCAAGTACTCAGGGGCCCACATTATTGTTGTGGAGTAGGAGACACATTAGTTTGTTTCGTGAGTCGGTTTTTTTAGGCATTCTATGACTACCCTTAAGTCGGACTAGTGTATTTGGACTGTTACGTGTGCACTTTGAACTCTTTATGTTTTTGAAAATCTCTGCCCGTGTGACATTCATGATTATTTTCATGGTCGACTTTTAGTGTCGAGCATTGCTGTCGTAGGAGGCCTAACAACGACGCAAAGAGTTGTTTATTTTTCGCGAGTCGCATTTGAAATCGAGTGCTTTTCTTATGCCCTCGTAGCAATTCTTTTTATGAACATTTTTTGCTACGTATTTTCCTTTCGTGCGGGCAGCAACTTCAGCGCCCAGCTAGGGGCGTGAGAAATTCTGGCGCCCAGCCAGGGGCGTTGAAAATGCGTCCCTGGCTGGTTCTCGTTTTCTGTCTTCTGTTTATGCGACTTCGACTTGCGTGCTTGCCTAATAACGTCCTTTACGCGTAACAGCGTTTGTGGGATTCGTTACGGGCCATCCCGAGCGTCGCTTATTTTGTGGCGATCATTCGGGTTTGCGGAACACGTGTTTCGGTATAACTCTTTGGCAAATTCGTCTATGAATGTTTGGGCAGTTTTTTGAGGTCGTTGGTTTTCTAGGATAGCTTGTCACACACAATCACATATTTCGCTACACATAACTACAATACAAACATGGATTTGAAAATTAAATATGCCACGTAGTTTATGATAGGCTCCTATGGGTAGTTTATTTGCGCCTGGCTTGGTACCGCTTCTATCGTAGATCCAACACATGCCCCGGTCGAGGTAGTGTCTTCAACAGACGAATTTCGCTCAAGAGGCCAACCCGCAAGTGCAAGCCAAGGGGGCATGCAGGCGAGAAGGACCTAATGAGCGAGCGATTGGGTTCGGGATAGGTGTACTACCTGCACAAGTACCGAGTGGGAAACATGCGCGGCGTATGCACCCCCTATTGGCGAAAAAGGTATCCTTAGTCCCAACTCCCGAGGGAGCCGAGATTCGTTATGATGTTCTGCCCGTTCACGTTAATATGCTGATTTTCAGGTCGTCCCAACTTGATGGGGAAATAAACGCGAGGTAGGATCGTTTCACCCTTCGGCTATTTTGATTACCCACAAGCACGAGTATTTCCTTCACTATCCCCAGTGGAGTCGCCACTGTGAGGGGGTCGAAAAAGCGCGAGGCTAATGCGTGACCTTGTCCCTCGTGGGTGTGACGATTCTTTTTATTCAATCAAGTGTAATTGGATTTCCTGTGAGTATACACCCAATTGACTAGTAATATAGGAGTCGCCATTCAGTTTTTAACGACAATGAGAAAAACTGACAAAACCCGGTTATCGTGACATAAAGGGAGTGCAATTATGTTTGACCACGACGGCCGTAGGTTCCCTTGTGATCCCTGGTGTGGGGATCTCTCAATATACACCCGCAAGGTAGAGATTGAGGGTTCGGGGGACTGTAACTCCGAGAGGAGTAATTCGCTCGTCGATAACTCCAGAGGCAGGATATCCTTACTAGCTCAGCATAAATAATTGAAGGGACATGCGTTCACTATTAAACTAATCTGAGTTGATTTTAGCAATATGCAACATATAATACTAATTCCATCGTGATTATCTGATTTAAATAACATTAAGGGACCTAGCATGATAATCCGATTTCCCAAAAATATTATATTTGTTAGGCGTGATAGAACAATAATATTAGGTTAGTTTAACAGTTCATAAAAAGGGCGAAGAAAGCAGTTAAATCATCGAAAAGGGACACGTTACGACGCACCCTTGAGAGGTGCGTCACGGTTCTCAGAAAACTAACCACTTTGACTTTGCTATTTCTCCTTTTTATTTAACGAATCTCAATTATGGGACAGGATACGTTCTGTTCGATATATGGATCGATTGCGACAGAACGCGTTAACAGTTTCGCAGCGAGAGGCTTAGGCTAAGGGGTTTAGAGTCAATACTCAGAATATATTATGTGTTGTTGTGTGTTGTTTCACGTCGAAACTAGGGGCCTATTTATAGGGAAGAGTTTGTGGAAAGATAGAATTGCAGAGTTCTAATCCGCAAAGAATTAGGAAAAGAGACGTACCCAGGTATTTTCAACGCCCAGGCCTGGGCGCCGAAGATTTCGGCGCCCAGAGCCAGGCGTTGAAAATAGGGTCTGGGCAGTTTTTGTTTAGTCAGATTCGGATTCCTAAAATCCGTAGAGTTTGAGATTAATTCGAGTCTTTTAGCGCGTATCAATTTTATGACGGAATGCGTCTGGGCCCGTTACGAACTCTAGGTTCATTAGGATTTTAATTAATACGTAACTCTTATTTCCGAATCCTATTAGGAATAGGATTCTCGCGGTTTTCTATCTCATTTAGGATTTATGTTGGAGTGCAACACCTAATTCTGACAGGTTTCTATCTTTTATGATTTGCCACTTTTAGAAGCTACCTTTTACGGCAGTTATTTTTAGCAGGTTTCCATAAATAGCAGGTTTCGGGTGAAATGAAATGGGGAATCGAGATTCGTTTATTTTATAGGAGATGCGTTGTCAAGTGGAGTTTTTATGCTTTCATCATCGAACATTTCCCTTGCGGGAACGGGGACAAAAGTAGGTGTCTACAGAAGCAAATGAAGAAAACAAAGATGAAGGTATGGAAATAACTCCATGAGTTTTGGTTCCAATTATTGGTAAATTGGTGTGACTTATTAGATTTTAGAACTTTAAGTTTTACGTTTTTGGAAATTACACTGTTAAGCTTTTACGTTTATGGATATTACAATTAATGTAAAGCTTTTGTGTTTTGAGCATTACTTTTGGGAAATACATTAGTTGGTAATAATATGGAATATTGTGGAATGTTTATTGAATTTATTACAAAATATTTTAGCAGTAGGTAGTTTAATACAATTTGTGAATGCAACAACTACAAGTTTAGCATGTAAACTACAGGTTTAAATACCGGTTATTATCGATTTTTAAAAAAAATATATATAAATGAAAAGAGACCCGTTATTCATAAAAAGGGATCTCTAGGTATAATACTAAACCATTCAAAGAGTCCCCGTATCTTATATATGGGGTCTGAGCTTAGTAGAAAAAATTATTAAAAAAATCAAAGAGACCCCATATCTTACACATGGGGTCTGAGCTTACACGAAAATAAATTAATAAATTGTTCAAAAAGACCCCTTTCTTATATATGGGGTCTTAATTTCTTAAATAAAAAAAATTATGAATTCAAAGAGACCCCATATCTTACATATGGGGTCTGAATAATTTTTACAAACAGATCCTATATCTTACATATGGGGTCTCTTTCCCTTCTAAAATACTTTCTGGCAACATTACACAAGAGACCCCTTTTCTTACATGAAGGGCCTCTAACTTTTAACAAACAGACCCCCTTTCTAAGAGGGGTCTCTTTTAAAAAGAGACCCCCCCCATCTAGAGGAGGCCTCTTATGCCATTTTGGACGGGTCTCTTTGCCCAATTTGGTAGTAGTGTCTTCCTCTAAGTCACCATGTAAGAACGCATTGTGAACATTCATCTGGTGAACCTCCCAATTCTTAATTGTTGCAACAGCCAAGAAAGTACGAACTGTTGCCATTTTTGCCACAGGAGCAAATGTTTCATTGTAATCCAACCCCTCCTCCTGATGATTACCCAGACACACTGACCTTGCTTTCAGACGCAACAAATTCCCGTCTTCGTCACGCTTTTCAGTGTACACCCACTTACTCCTGAGTGCTTTCTTTCCAACTGACAATTCCTCTAACGTCCAAGTACCCTGTGCTTCAAGAGCATCAATTTCAGCAGCCATTGCTTGTCGTCATCCCTCATGTTGCATAGCCTGTTTAAATGTTTTAGGTGCCTCTTCTTCCTGCAATGCTACAATAAAATTTCTGTGTTTGGGCGAAAAACGTTCATAATTAACAAAATATGTGATAGGATAAGGAGTACCTGAGGAGGGTGATGTCGGAGGTGATTCTGCAACTGGATTATATTTTTTCCGAATTGTATGAAGAAGGTGGTCTTGGAGCTTTGTGGACTGAAATTTCTCACGCTTCCCTCGCCCTAAATCCTGACCCGTATCCTTCCCTCTGTCAACCCTACAACTCGTGGCTTGTTGCATCACATCAATTTCCTCCCCACTACACTTCCCACTACTCTTCTCAACACGCTGCTCAAGATGCTGCTCAACAGCATCCCCATCCTCGTGCACACTGCGCTGCTGCAGCGCCACAAAACACGTATCACCTAATGCCTCAGGGTGCGTCTTGCCCTGTGCCTTGCCCGACGCCTCAAGACACGCCTCACCCAGCTCCCTAATACGCACATTGGCATGCGCCTCCTGCGCCTCACTGGGAATGTGCATCGCCTCCCCCACAACATGCTGCGCCTCACATTATCCTCTCTCTCTCTCTCGTCATGACATTTTTGCTCACTCACACAACCCAGTGCCCCGTCACTCACAAGCCCTCTACCACGCTCCTCATACACCTCCAAACCCCAATGATCGATAACACCCCCGCTTACATTCCTATATTCTCCATTGTTATTATACACCATCAACGACTCATTGGATGTACCCACATACGGAAACACCCGTTCATGAAATTTGACATCACGAGATACAAAGAATTCACGTGTCTCTAGATCATACAAACGCCACCCTTTTGCCCAAAAGGATAACCCAAAAATATGCATTTCCGACTTTTTGACTCAAACTTATCATCCTTACTTCGTTGATTATACGCATAACACAGACAGCCAAACACACGGATAGAAACATAAGAGGGCAGTTTCACAAATAACATTTCATACGAAGTTTTATTTTCAAGGAGCGGGGTAGGAGTATGATTAATCAAATAACAAGCAGCCATTACGCATTCCCCCCATAACTTTTCAGGAAAATTTCCCTGAAATCGTAATGTTCTCCCTACATTTAGAATATATTGATGTTTACTCTCTACTCTCCCATTTTAGGAGTGCCCACACACAAGGACTCAAATAACATTCCATGTTTAAAGAAGTATCCTTGCAATCAATTAAACTCCGTACCATTGTCACTCCGGACAACTTTAATAACTTGATTAAATTTACGTTTAACCATAGCAACAAAATTAAGAAACATCAACTCAACTCCAGTTTTATTGCTAAGTAAATAAATCCAAACACTTCTTGAAAAATCGTTAACAATCGTTAAAAAATACTTGGCTCCACAAGACGATGGCGTTTTGTAGGTTAAGGAAATAATGTCCTTGTCCAAGTTTGCATTTAATGCATTTAATGCTAAGTCTAACAAATGCGGTTCAATATTAATTAACAAGTTAATAATTCAGTGAGATCAAGTGAACTGAATGCCTAGCTAGAGGTCGCTTCAGTTCAAGTGGAGTTAATAGTATTCATCCACAACTTACTCTTGACTGAACCCGTATGGTCATACAAATAGTACGTGAACGGATCAAGTATTTAAAATGAATATATTATTCATTAAATACTCTATTTATGATCATTCAGAAATGACGAATCTCTGTTCCGGTAAGAGCTGAAATCGTCAAAAGTCAAAGTCACTAGTAGAAAAAACCCTTGTTGCAGCGGGCTTTTAGACCCTTGTTGCAGCGTACATCGTATGCTGCAACTGGGGGGCCTGCAACAAGTCTGAACTTGTTGCAGCGTACACTGTTCGCTGCAAAAAGTGATTTGTTGCAGCGGGCTTTTAGACGTACGCTGTAACAGGTGTCTAAATTTAGGGAAAAATCAAGACATGTTGTAGCGTACAAATTAATTTGTACGCTGCAACAACTCTTTAAAGGGTTTGACCCGCGTTGACCTACTAGTTGTTGAAGCGTATTCATACATGTACGCTGCAATAAGGGGCCTGCAACAGGGGTTTTTTCTACTAGTGAGTAAAGAACATTCCAGAAATCAAAATGTTGCCGGAAACGGAAATATGGTTCATAACGGAAATAAAATATTATCCAAGTCATAGATGTTGCCGGAAACGGAAACATGGTTCGTATCGAAAAATATTATCCGAAATAGAAATATTGTCGGAATCAGAAATATTACCGAAAACGGAAATATTACCGGAATCGGCAATATTGTCGGAATAGGAAATTTTTTCCGGAATCGGAAATATCAACGGAAACGTAAATATTTTTTCGAAACGGAAATAGATTCCGGAATCGGAAAATGAATCGGAAGCTCGACGAGCGACAAGCTGCAAGCGAGTCGGCCCATCGCTCGACAAGCTAAGGGCCAAGCGCACATCACAAGGCACGAGGCCCAGCGCCGACGCCGAGCACAAGGCCCAACGCCAACGCTAGGCCTAGCGCCCAGCAATGGTGCTGGCGTGTTATGCAATGGGCCAAGACCAAGCAGCAGCAAGCAATGGGCCACGACCAGCAGCGAGCCTCGCTTGGGCCAAGCTAAGGAGTGCGCCAGCGTGGGCCTGCAAGGCTGCGTTGGTGACGAATCCTTGTGCGTCTAAGCCTTGTCCGATTACTTAGTCGCCAAGTAACCTGGGTGTTAAGTTTAGTTTTCCTAGTCCTGTTAGAATTGGATTATTAGGAGTTTTATTATTCCTATAAATCTAATTGATTAAGAATTATAATCCTAATAAGATTGGTAATTGTTCCCCTAGTAGGATTCAAATTCCTTATTTCCTACTCTATAAATATTAGTCTAGCCCTCATAATTTAACAACCCATATCGTATTCTTTACTTAGATTGTGTTCAAGGGAGAACATAGTTTATAACCTAACCCGAGTGCATAAATCCTTAGTGAATATCCTAGTTGGTTGAACCTAAGGCGGATCCGAACGTGTTGTGGACTTTCTACGAAGGGGCGACACTTGGAGATATAAAGACTTGTTCTTGTTCGGTTCGGGAGCAGCTAGTGAAGGCACGCATCACATTTTATGTAACCTAAATTATGCTAATTGACTATGTGGCAATTAATTTGGATTCCTGGCTTTATGGTTTTTCCGCATGAATTATATTGTTTGTGTTGTGGGATCTTTCACGGTGATGACGTGTCACGCGTTCCTCGGAGGTATCAAGTATGACCTGGCACGAACTTCTGGGAACCTGCAAAACAAGAATATTCCCGTAGGAATATTCTCTCCGATGCTTAAGTAAGTATATGCTAGAGAGAGAAATAATTTGTAGAGAGAGGCCAGAGAAAAGATAGTTCTAGGTTGGTGGGAATGAATTGATTGTCCCGTTTACCTAGGGATCTGCACTATTTATAGTGCTAGGGTTTCTTGGGAGCTGGTCCTGCATTGATTGGATGGTTTCTTAAGGTTAGGACACGTGTCCTGCTTAAATACTGGGGGCTTGATTTGAGCATGGTGGGCTTCTTGAAATCAACAGAAATGGGTTCCTTCTGAGTAGGAGGGTCTCAAGACCTTCTGGTGGGCCTTTTAGGCCTTCTTAATGGGCCTTTTTGGTTCAGCCTAGGTGGCGTTTATTTTAGGCCACCTCATTTGCCTCTCAAGGAGGATGCCCCTCGCCCATGTAGGGTAGGCTGCTTGACCTGGGAACGTGCCACGTGTGATGGCTTTTTTAGAGCTTAGTTTTTCCTTTAAAACCTTCAGAACTTCTCTCATTTTCCCTTTGTTACCTCAGAGCAATTTTCCTAGAGAGAGAAAGTGAATTCGGTTTGCCAAAGATCTGCTTGTGCTTGCGTTTGAGTGTTCTTGGATTCTTGTTCAGTGCTCTTGAGGCTTTAGACGATTTGCCTAGACTTCTTATCAGTTTGATCATTTTTTGGTAAGTTCTCTATCAAAACTCTTGTTTTTTGCATGCTTATGGGTCTCCTTCTTTTATCGTTATAATGTCTTGAGGAGGCGTCCTGTCGGTTACGACGCCCTTTTCTTTGTTTTTTGCTAAAGTCAAACGTCTTGTTCCTTATGCAGGACGGCATGGCTCGAATTAGGCAAACAACCAATGTGGGTGCATGGGCTGCACCGCGAGAGGGGGACGATAGGGTTCCTTTTTCGAACCCGTCTCAAGGAGATAGGAGTGGAGTCAGCTCCTTGCTCAGCTGACACCTAACTCTTGGGTAAACATTTTTGGATTTATTACCAAGTGTGCTTTAAGCGGCATCACTCCTTCCTTTCCTGCTTTCCTTCGTCTTGTAGTTATTGCCCCTTCCTCTCGCTCTCCCCAGGGATGGTTCACCCTTTACAGCCGTCGGGGATATAAGACTGTGGTGGGTAAGACCTCTAGCTGGGTTTGGTGGAGGAAGAAGTGGTCTGTTGTTCGAATGGAGGACCTCTCCCTTTCAAGGCGTCTTTCTAGGTGGAACCGTCGGCCCCGTTATTTGTCTAGGGATGACTCCTTCCCCCGCCTTTCGTCAAGAGATTGGGGACTCATAAAGCCCTTGTTTCAGGCCGAGATGTATCGGCTGTCTTCAAAGAGCCATGCATGGGTGCCTAATGCTTGGCTTCCCCATGTAGGCCAGTTCACCAACATAGTCTTTCTTTAGGCCGTCGGTCTTTGTCCCTATTTAAGTAGAGGTAGTTTTCCATAGATTTTCATTCAACACCGTTGTTCTTTTTCTTCTACTAACTCCCTTGGTTCTCTAGATTCAGCCATGGATCGTTTATCCTTCGAGGACAAGGGTGTGGTGGACATACCCGCTTGGTTGTCCGAGGTGTATACTGAGGACATTCTCAAGGCCCTGGAGGCCAAGAAGAAGGACTCCTCCAAGAAGTCCGACGAGGGTGCCTCTAGTGACATCGCCAAGGTATGTTTTTTGCTTTTAATATGCCTCTGTATTCCGATTTTGACTTGGTCGTTCACTTGTTATATTTTTCAGGAACCCACTTCGTCAGCTACGAAGAAGGGTCTTGCGTCTTCGACGGGGGCTCCCAAGCCAAAACGGCTCTTCTTTAAGAAGATAAGTACTGCCGATGCTGCCACAAAGCCGTCGCTGGCAAAACCATCTTCTCCTCTGGCTGGGGGAGAGGTTCCCCTTAACCAGGCGTCTATTCCTCCGCCTGAGCACAAGGAAGTCTATCCCCAGGTGGGCACCGAAGGAGATTCTGCTGCCAAGGCGGCTGGTGACGAGGTAGCGGCCGACCAGGCTGATGCTGCTGGAGCCACCACCTCGTCCAAGGAGGACAAGGGTACGGGCAAGGAGGCTGACGCTCCTTCTGCCGATGACGCCTCCATGCCTCCTCCGGCTCCGTCGATTGGTTAGTCTTTCTATATTTTTAATCTGTCACGACAACTTGGTTTTTGCATGGTGTTTGATATCCTGGCGGTTATTTAGTTGATATGTTCAAACGGATGCGGCGTGCTGAGGTGGCGAGCATCCCCCCAACTGACGGTTTTAGCTCAGAGGCGAAGGATAAAATCCTTTCGGACGTCTATGCTGCCATTCCTGAGGAGTATGTGAGGTCGCTTCCCGGGATTGACTTGGGGTTCTTTGGGTCCATTCAGTCCCTCGTACTTGATGTGAGACACTTTATTCATGGTCTTCTTTTTCTCTTTTATTTTTATTATTATTATTTTTTACTCTATTTTGGTTTCGGCAGCTCTTCATCCGCTGTGCCGAGAGTAGGCACTACCGCTTTGATATGCATAAAGAGATGCTCAAGCATAAGGACCAGATTGAGAATCATGAGAAGTATGCTGAGAGGACGACCAGATTGATCAACGTGGACGCGGATAAGAAGATTAAGTCCGATACGGACGCTCTGAAGAAGGCTGGGGAGGACGCCCAGAATTATGAAATGAAATTGCTGGAGCATGAGGAGAGGCTGGTCGTGCTGAGAAAGGAGTATTCCTCCGTCTCGGTGCGGGTGACCAATTTCTCGTCCAAAGTGGACGCCTTGGATGGTCAGCTTAAGGCTATGCAGGGCGAGATTGAAGCCGTGCGCAGAGACGCAGCGAGTTCTTTCAAATTAGGCGAAGAGTCCATTTTGGAGAATGGTCGAAGGGAATGGGATCAGTCTATGGACGGGAAGGACTTTTCCTGGTTTAAACGTCGTATCTCCTACCAGATGGCCGTCTCGACGGCTAGACGCCTAGGCCTAGATCCCCCTGAGTTCGTTAGCGACGGGGAGGATGAGGACGTGGAGGAGGAAGAAGTGAACTCCCCTGAAGGCCAAGACGTTCAGGACGGGAGTTCCACCGCCCCTCATCCTTGAGCAGCCTTTTGTGTAACTGGTAGGAATGGCTTCGTGGGCGCTTGTAATAACTTTGATGCCTTTTGGCATTTATTTGTGTTGGTTTGTTTGCGCCATGAGCGCATGTATAAACATTTTGTGCCTTCGTGCACTTGTTTTGTTTTAATTCCATTTCAGTTTGTTACTGATTTCATAGGAATTTTTTATGGGTCTATTTGATGGACGGGAACCTCAGTGTTTTAGGTGATCAGTCTAATTTGAGGCGCTAATCTAGGCCACTTCTCAGGCCGTCAATCGATTAGTCTTTTTTCAGACGCCTTCCAAGGAGGAGGCGTCATGTTGAATGTCTGCTCTTGTTGAGTCTTTTTTCTCTGACGCCTTCCAAAGAGGAGGCGTCATGTTGAATGTCTGCTCTTGTTGAGTCTTTACTTGGTGTTTTTGTTAGTATAGGGTATTGTTAGGGTCGTCGTTTATTTAGTAAATATTGACGCCCCGTTTGGAGTTTGTTTTCTTGTGGGGTTTTCCACCCCTCAGTGTCTTAAAGGGTTTTATTGGGACTTGTATTTGTCAGATAAGAAAACATTTATCTTACTTAGTTGCAAACTAAATTCACCGCGTCATAGGCGGGCATTTACAGGCCGTTTTGTAGGCTCTAGTACAGTAATTAGGCCGTTTTGTAGGCTCTTGGTACAATAGTTAACCTAATGACATTCTATTTTCTGCCACTTTCCTCAATCTTGACAGTTTCTGTTTTGGCTGGTTTACTTTCGTCTTCATGCTTTCTCTTGCCTCTGGTTTCGGCAGAATCTTGCTTCCAAGCTGACGGATTGAGGGTCGTGAGGTAACAGTCCCTAGCCTGTTGTTGGTCTCCATGTATGGTGCCTATCGCTCCATCATCGCACACAAACTTCAAAAGCATCAGATGGGTGACGACTACGGCTTTAATCTTGTTCAAGGTAGGTCGTCCCAAGATGACATTATATGCTGTTAAGTCCTTAACAATCAGGAAGTCCACCTCAATCTTCCGTCCATTTTTCCTATCCCCAATTCGAATCGGCAGAGTAACGACACCCACAGGGTGTATAATGCTCCCTCCAAAACCAATGATGGGATAGTGAATGCTTTCCATGGTTTTGGGATCAGGTGATAGGCGATTGAGGCATTCCAGGATCATTATGTCGGACGAGCTTCCCGTGTCTATTAGAATGCGCTTTACCCTCATGTTGGATATCTTGAATTCGACCACAAGAGGATTATCATGCGGAGTGGCTATTCGTCCACCATCCGACTCACATATCTCTATCCGTGGGAATGGATTCAGAGGTGACTTTGCTGACAGCATTACTTGCCCCAGGCGGCGAGCATAGTCTTTCTATCCCCTCATGGTGGGTCCTCCAGCGGCTGGTCCTCCAGATATGACGGCTACAAACCCCCCTTCGATGTGTTGTCCCTCCGCAGGTGAGACAGGTGACTTGTTCTTTTTTTATTTGTTTTTTCCAAAGCCGTGGGCATTCTTCTGTAAGTAGTTCTTGAGGTGTCCTTTGGAGGCTAGGCCGTCTAGAGCCCTTTTCAAGCTTCTACAGTTCTTAGTTTCATGTCCTATGTCTTCATGGAACTGACAATATAACTTGGGATCCCGACTCTCGGCCGGAGATTTCATGGGGAAGGGTCGTTCAAGGTCAAACCTGGTTCCGACGTCTTTTAACATCGTGAGGAGGTCTGTGTTATACTCAAAATATTCCCTTTCCTGTGGACGTTCTCTCTTGTGCCCAGGAGAGTTGGTATCATGCTCTTTGGAGAGGGCCCATGTGCCATTTACTCGTGCGGCTTTTCGGTCCATTTTATCTTTCTTTCCTGAGGAATCTGTTGTTTCTCCAATCCTTCCCTCTTTCGACGCGCTGCATATTTCTGTTGCATGGATAAATGCTTCGGCCTCGTCCAAAACTTCGGTCATAATCCTCACGCTTTTCTTGACCAGGTCAAACTTAAAGGATCCCTTCTTCAATCCTCTGATAAAATTATCAAAAGAGACGCCATCGGGCAAGTCTGGGATCTGTCCAGCCTCTAGGTTGAAACGCTTCACATAGCTTCTTAGTGATTCATTTTTCCCATGTTGAATCCGTCCCAAATGCATGCTTGGTTTCCTTTCTTCCTTGTGTGTAATGAACCTTATGGAGAACAGAGTTTGTAGTTCGTTAAAAGAGGCGATTGACCCTGGGGGCAGTCGTTCAAACCACTTGAACGCCACTCCTTTGAGATTGGCCGGGAAACATTTGCACCAAGTGGCTTCGTTGGTTCCTTGAACATACATGTGATGACGGTATGCGACTAAGTGCATATCAGGATCGGTGGTCCCGTCATAGGCTTCAATGGTAGGAGTTTTTACCTTGGGTTCTTTCGGGGCGTTCATGATCTCCTCGGAGAAGGGGGTACTCATGTGCCTTAGCGTCAGATTATTAAACCCTTGCTGGATGTGGTAAGTTGGTTCACGGCGGTTGGATAGCAGGCGGGGGCGCATGCTTACCCTGTTGGGCGTCATCTGAGTCTGTCCTCAAGTAGAGGGGTAAAATGGAGGATCTTCCATCACAGGGGTGGACCCAGTGTCCGATAGTTCAGATTCAGCTTCATAATGTTCTTGACGCCTTAAGGCGGGCCGGAAGACGGCTGGTGGGCTTCCCCTAGACGGTGGTCGTATGACCTGGTCCCTTCAAGGTAAGGAAGTAGGGGGGTCGCGGCCGATCCCCGAGCGCTCAGGCACAGGGCTGACTCCCCGGCTAGCTTGTGGACGAGAGATTTCTCCATCCCTCCATACATTGGATCTAAGTGGCATTCTGCTTATCCGATTGACGCCTAGGCTGAGGGGTCTCTGTGGAGCCGTCCTCTCGGTGCTGTAGATTAGCATATTTTTCCGAATTTCATCTTGCAATGTGGTTCTCATCTGCTGTCGAAAGGTTTGATTCATTTGTTGTTGGAATCCTGCTAAGATCTCGCGTAATGAACCCACCGAGACCGGCAAGTCTAAATTCTCATCTAGCACGGCATCTCGGACGCTGGGGCTTAGATGGCCGCCTGGCGGATACGCTTCTACCATCGGCTCTTCTTCTACGACCACCTCAGCTTCCTGCAACCAACGTGGTGTGCTTCTTGCATTTGCGATTCGATTGGCTTCTTCCATATACCGTTGGCTCCTTTCGAGAGGCTGTCTCTTTTCTCCCTCACCAACATACTCTCTGTCAGAGTGCAGTTCGGCCATGATACTATACCTCCCCACAGACGGCGCCAAATGTTGTGGGATCTTTTACGGTGATGACGTGTCACGCGTTCCTCGGAGGTATCAAGTATGACCTGGCACGAACTTCTGGCAACCTGCGAAACAAGAATATTCCCGTAGGAATATTCCCTCCGATGCTTAAGTAAGTATATGCTAGAGAGAGAAATAATTTGTAGAGAGTGAAGGAAATAATGCCCTTGGTCCAAGTATGCATTCTATGTTAAGTCTAATAAATGCGGTTCAGTATTAATTAACAAGTTAATAATTCAGTGAGATCAAGTGAGCTGAATGCCTAGCTAGAGGCCGCTTCAGTTCAAGTGGAATTAATGATATTAATCCACAGCTTACTCTTGACTGAACCCGTAGGGTCACACAAATAGTACGTAAACGGATCAAGTATCTAATGGCATTAGATACTCTATCTATGAATATTCGGAACCGACGGATCTTGGTTTCAGTGGGAGCTAAGATCGTCACAGGCAAGAAATGAATACTCCGGAAACGATGATATTGCCGGAAACGGAAATATGGATCGTATCGGAAATATAAATATTATCCAAGTCGTAGATGTTGCCGGAAACGGAAACATGGTACGTATCGGAAAATATTATCGGAAATGGAAATATTGCCAGAATCGGAAATATTGCCGGAAACGGAAATATTGTCAGAATCGGAAATATTACCGGAATCGGAAAATAATTCCGGAAACGGAAATATTAAATATTTGTTCGAAACGGAAATTAATTCCGGAATCGGAAATATTAAATATTGTTCGTATCGGAAATGAATTCCGGAATCGGAAAATTTAATCGGAAGCGCATCGTACGAATAAGCATCGGACGAGGCCTGCCGGACGAGGCCCAGCACGAAGCCAGGCCATCGCCCAGCAAGCCAAGCGCGCCGCACAAACAGCAAGGCCAGGCCCAGCAGGCTGCGCGCAGCGCGCAGCGCGCACAGCGCGCACAGCGCGCGCAGCGCGCAGCGCGCGCGGGCGCTGAGTGGGCTGCTGCTCGCGCGCACGCATGAGGCCCATCGTGGCTGTCGTGCGTGTGTGTGCAAGTGTTTGTGTTCGTGCACGTTTCCTAAAACATGCAGAGTTCGGTTAATGATTAAATTCCTAATTCTATTTGATAAATTAATTAAATTAGAGTTCTTGTAGGATTCTAGGTTTGATTAATTTGTATCTGAATAGGGTTTCGATTCCCTTTCCATACCGCTATAAATATGAGGCTAGGGCTCACAATTTATAACACAAGTTTCAAAGTATTCAAAGTGAGTTTTTTGAGAGAAAAATTCAGTCACACATTTGCCTATAAAGTGCCGAAAATAATAGTACCTTAAGGGCGATTCTAGTTGGTCAATCTTAAGGCGGATCCGGACGTGCTGTGGACTATCTACGGAGGGACGACACTTGGAGTCCTGAAGACTTGTTCTTGTTCGGTTCGGGCGCAGCTAGGGAAGGCACGCAACAAAGAGTATGCATCTATTCTATGCTAAATGATTATGTGTAAATAATATGTTTTCCTGGGTTTATGGTTTTTCCGCATGATTTATGAATTGTCATATGTATCATAACCTAACAGTGGTATCACGAGCCCCTTATTATTTTCATAATCTAAATTGCATGAACATGGTTAAATATTACAAATTTGCAAGAATTAAAAGGGGTGATTAATTTTCGTAATTGTTAATTAATTGCAAATTGCGTTTATTTAATTATACGTACGCAGTTTTTCGGCAGTTTCTTCGTTACTCATCCGAATTGAGTGATTTTTGTGTCAATTCCGCATGTAAAAGGCATTCTAAAATTTTGACAAAAATAATATTTTTCTGCCGAACCCAGAATTCTCAAATTCGAAGCCTAACTATGACTTTTCGAAGGTTTTAGTTTTTCGAATGCAAAATTTCGTAAATTTAAGATGTTAAATTAAATATTTGCGATTCTTGTTGATAAATCTTGAATTTTTGATTGACCTACTGCATATGTTTAACAAGTTTGAATGCCTAGTCTTGTTAATTATGCAATCTAATTTGTAATTATGATTAATTTGTTGAAAATTAGAATAATTTAGAATTAATTTGATTTTCATAATTAATTGTAATTTAATTAGAAACCTATGATTAAAAACCACCATAAAAATTGTAAATTTACGATAAATTTTAAATTTTTATGACCTAGACTTGAATCCATATCAATCGGAAATCAATTGGATAATAAATTTTCGATTTTTTCGCCCTAAAATTATGAAATTAATATTATTTATTAATTTGTCATTAATTTTAAATATAAATTTTAAATTTTATGCGATTCGTTCATAAAACTTGCACGCACGAAGCAATGGACGCTTCGTGTTACCCTTAAGGGGTGTTGTATAATGCGGGCATGCGACGACGAGCAAGGGAGCTCGTCGCCCGTGCGGCACGAATGCAATGAGCAAGGGCGTAGTGCACGAGCACAAGGCAGCAGCCCTGCCTTGTGTCGTGTGCCACGAGCAATGAACGAATGGGCATGGGCGAAGAGCGAGCCAAGGCAGTCGCGTGTGGGCAGCAAGCGAGCTGCGCCACAACGCGCGCTGCCTCGCACAAGAGCGCGCAGCCTCGCGCGCAGCGAGCGCAAGCTCGCGTGCCACGAGCGCTGCGCCCAGCATTACTCGCGCGCACAGCGAGCGATGTCGCCCGCCCAGCGAGCGATGTCGCGCCCCAGCGAGCGATGGCTCGCGCGCACAGCGAGCGATGTCGCGCGCCCAGCGAGCGATGGCTCGCGCGCCCAGCGAGCGATGTCGCGCGCCCAGCGAGCGATGTCGCGCGCGCGCACTGCGAGCGATAGCTCGCGTGCGATGAGCGCTGGCGCGCGCAGCGAGCACCAATGCGTGCGGAGGCTTGCGATAGGGAAGCAGCAGCTATGCGACGAGCGCATGGGCTGCGCGCACATGGCCAGCAATGGCTGTGTGCGTACGGCCCATGGGCGTGCATCGCGTAGGGTGTTTGCGTTACGATTAGATCGTTTTTGAATGTTTAATTTGAAAATCTCAGTTCACGTAATTTTAATTAATTTTAAAATTAATAATTTGAATTATTTTCTTGGATTTTAATTTTGAATATTATAATTATAATAAATGTTATTTATTCTAATTATTTTACTAAAATTACAATCATGAATTAATTTAAATACGACTGAAATTAAATTAAATTTTTGGATTCAATTATAAATTGATATGAGCTTTAAATTTTAATTAAATTTGTATGTTTCCGGTTGGACTAGAAATACATTTTTATGTTTAAAATTGGTAAAGCATATGAATTTATTGGTTTAAGTGGGAGCGCTTTTTAGTTATAAACTCTTGATTAGGTCTACAAATCCTTAAGGTTAAAACAACTTGATTAGAATTAATAAGGACTGAATAATTGGTAGATTATTGGTGCCCTTGATTAATTGCTGCAAATGTTTACGTGATGCATAATGTGTTTTACTAACCAGCTATGTGGGCCATTCATGATAATGAATGGGTGAATGGTATATATTGTATATGTACTGTTTTGCAGGTTATGAAGTGACTAGTATGGCCCAAATAGGATAGAAAATATGGTCTGCGTACCATTAATTTGAATGTAATTGGTCTAAAGTACCAAAGTTATTTTTCAATTCAAATATGGTCTGCGAACCATCAAATAGTTGTAATTAGTTATAGCTTATCCTATTTGAAGAAAATGGTGCCTCCCACGGAGATTTTCAAGACGGACTTTGAAGTCAAAGCTTCAAGATGAAGTCGGGCCATACTAGATCACAAATATCTTATGCATGTTTTAAGTTATTTATTGTTTTAAATATGTCTTAAAATGCATGAGATCAAAAGCTTGATTATGTTGCATGATTAAGGATTTTAGTTCACTTAAAATCTAACCAACATAGTAAGAGCCTTAAGTTCCAAACTTAAAAATTGAGTTAAAAGGTGCCATGCCAAAATATACACTTGCTTGGATATCCTTTACATCAATCTAGTAATAGTTTTCGCTCAGCGAGGTGTTACTTATTGGTCCTAAAGGGGCAAGGTACACAAATAATTGTGAGTACATGTTAGTTTTGGTGAAACTCAACGATATAAGTAAGGAGTCCTTTTATGTCGTGGCAAAATCGATAGATTTACCTAATAAGTTCTTAGACGTACCTATCAACCAAGAATAGTTTCTAGAATATTAGCAAAAGGCTTTTGCTTACCTAAGATGTTCTAGGATTAAGTCGACAAACTGTGCTTAGTTCTTCAATGATTTTAGGATCTTGGAATCATTTTATTCACACCTGCCGGAACACATAACTTGAATAAAATGCTTAATAAACATTGAATTATGCATGTATGCTAGAATTTAAGTTTATTAAGAGTAACTGTGAATGGTTATTTGTTTGTTTATTCTTTTCAATTGTAGTTTTAATATGGCAAACAACAATCAAAACATCATCATGGGTTCTGAGCTTATGGTCAAGCTGAACCTGATAAATTTTCTTGAATGGGAAGCTAAGCTAGTTGAAATAGTCAAACTCAATGGTCTTGAGTATGTACTGTCACATCCCATGCCAAGCTACTATGCCAGAGACATGACCCCTGAGAGATTTTACGCCTGGGATGCGGATCTCAAAAAGGTTATGAGTCTCATGCTGAACAATATCCCTGATGATTGGGCTAAAAGGTTTGTAGCCTATGAACCTTTTACGCTCATCAAGAATCTGAGGGATATCTGTCGTGGAAGTACGGAGGACAGGGACCTGAACGTCCATGAGTTGATTGAATCAATGTCTGGTCTAAAGGTTAGTTCTCCCAACAGGTGTTATAGGATGGAGGTCCAAGAAACACATGTTCAGCTCCTTCGCACTAAACAGAGGGTAGGCGTCCCACTGAGGTTCCATGTGGATCTTATGTGTTCATATTTTGATCGCCTAAGTCTACTAGGAACACCAATAAGCAAAAGGATGGCAGTCTCTGTCTTGCTCAATTCACTACACAGTGGGTTTGGTCGCTTCAAGCAACTATACCTAAGTGAACCAAGAGAAGAAACAGTTGCAGAATTTATTCACCTTGTCAGAAAGGCTGAAATAGTACTGGACTGTGAAGCCAAAGATTTACTCAAGGCTAGAAAGAGACCATTCAAGAAAGGTGGAAAGTCCAAGGGCAATGCTAAATCAAAGCAGGACAAGTCCACATCAAGCTGTCTTTATTGTGATGGAATAGGCCATTACAAAAGAGAATGTCCAAAGCTAAAGGAAGATCAGAAGAACGGAACAGTCGTTCCATCTTCAGGTATTTTCGTTATAGACTGTATACTTGCTAATTCAACTTCTTGGGTATTAGATACAGGTTGTGGCTCACACTTATGTTCCAATCCACAGGGACTAAGAAGAAGTAGAAAGTTAAGCAAGGGTGAAGTCGACCTACGAGTGGGAAATGGAGCACGGATTGCTGCATTAGCTGTAGGAACTTACTATTTGTCGTTGCCCTCCGGGCTAGTTTTGGAACTGGAAGAATGTTTCCATGTTCCAAGTCTTACTAAAAACATCATTTCAGTTTCTTGCTTAGATGCTAAGGGATTTTCCTTTATAATAAAAGACAATAGTTGTTCGTTTTATTTTAAAGAGATGTTTTATGGATCTGCTAGATTAGTCAATGGACTTTATTTATTAGATCACGACAAACAAGTATATAACATAAATACCAAAAAGGCCAAAAAGGATGATTCAGATCTCACCTATCTGTGGCATTGTCGATTAGGCCATATAAACTTGAAACGCTTAGAAAGACTTCAAAAGGAAGGAATTCTAGAACCATTTGACTTAGAGGATTATGGTAAATGCGAATCATGTTTACTTGGCAAAATGACAAAGCAACCTTTCTCTAAAGTTGGAGAAAGAGCAAATGAACTATTGGGTTTAATCCATACAGATGTATGTGGACCAATGAGTACAAATGCTAGAGGTGGTTTCAGCTACTTTATCACTTTCACTGATGACTTCAGTAGGTATGGTTATGTCTACCTAATGAAGCATAAGTCTGAATCCTTTGACAAATTCAAGGAATTTCAGAGTGAAGTAGAGAATCAATTAGGCAAGAAGATTAAGGCACTGCGGTCTGATAGAGGCGGTGAATATCTGAGCTATGAATTTGATGACCATCTGAAAGAATGTGGAATTCTATCAGAATTGACTCCTCCTGGAACACCACAATGGAACGGTGTGTCAGAACGGAGGAACAGAACCTTGCTAGACATGGTCAGGTCAATGATGGGTCAGGCCGAACTTCCATTAGAATTTTGGGGACATGCACTAAATACAGCTGCACTCACTATAAATAGAGCTCCGTCTAAAGCTGTCGAAAAGACTCCATACGAATTATGGTTTGGAAAGCCTCCAAATGTGTCTTTTCTTAAGATTTGGGGATGTGAAGTATACGTCAAACGATTAATTTCAGACAAACTTCATCCAAAATCTGACAAATGTATCCTTGTGGGCTATCCAAAGGAAACAAAGGGGTATTACTTCTACAATACATCTGAGAACAAAGTGTTTGTTGCTCGAGATGGTGTCTTTTTGGAGAAGGATCACATTTCCAAAATGACAAGTGGGAGAAAAGTAGACCTCGAAGAAATTCGAGTCGAACAACAAACTCTAGAGAATGCTCAAGATGACATTCAAGATGAAACTCAGAGATCTTTAGAAGAATCTGGTGAGAATCATGGTCAATCTAGAAATGTTACCCCGCGTAGATCGCAAAGATATAGATCTCAACCGGAAAGGTACTTAGGTATTTTGACGAACGAGAGCTATGACGTTCTATTACTTGAAAGTGATGAACCTGCGACTTACAAGCAAGCTATGACGAGCCCTAGCTCCAAGCAATGGCAAGAAGCCATGCAATCTGAATTAGACTCCATGTCTGAAAACCAAGTATGGGATTTGGTCGATTTGCCAGATGGCTACCAAGCCATTGGAAGCAAATGGGTTTTCAAACTGAAAAAAGGACAAGGATGGGAAACTTGAAGTTTTCAAAGCTAGATTGGTTGCAAAAGGTTACAGGCAAGTCCACGGTGTGGATTACGATGAAACCTTTTCACCAGTTGCAATGCTAAAGTCTATTCGAATAATGTTAGCAATCGCTGCATATTACGATTACGAAATATGGCAGATGGATGTCAAAACTGCTTTCTTAAACGGCGTTTTAACAGAAACTGTGTTTATGACACAGCCTGAAGGTTTTGAGGATCCAAAGAATGCTAAAAAGGTATGCAAGCTAAAGAAATCAATCTACGGATTGAAGCAGGCATCCAGGAGCTGGAATATACGTTTTGATGAAGCAGTCAGTGACTTTGGTTTCATCAAGAACGCGGACGAATCTTGTGTATACAAGAAGGTCAGTGGGAGCAAAATTGCTTTCCTAGTATTATATGTCGACGACATATTGCTTATCGGAAATGACATTCCTATGTTGAACTCTGTCAAGATTTGGCTTGGGAAATGTTTTTCGATGAAGGATCTAGGAGAAGCACAGTACATATTGGGCATCAAGATTTACAGAGATAGATCTAAAAAGATGATTGGACTTAGTCAAAGCACTTATATCAATAAGGTGCTTGATAGGTTCAAGATGGCGGACTCCAAGCGAGGCTACCTACCCATGTCTCATGGAATGACTCTAAGCAAGACTCAGTGCCCAAAAACACTTGATGAGCGTAGACGAATGAATGGGATTCCATATGCATCATTGATTGGTTCAATAATGTATGCTATGATATGTACACGCCCGGATGTTGCGTACGCACTCAGTGCTACGAGCAGATACCAGTCAGACCCAGGAGAGGCGCATTGGACTGCTGCCAAGAATATTCTGAAGTACCTGAAAAGGCACAAAGATGACTTCCTGGTCTATGGTGGAGATGATGAATTAATTGTTAAAGGCTATACGGACGCAAGTTTCCAAACCGACAAAGATGATTTCAGATCACAGTCTGGGTTTGTCTTCTGCCTCAACGGAGGAGCAGTAAGCTGGAAAAGTGCTAAGCAAAGCACCATTGCGGATTCTACAACTGAAGCGGAGTACATTGCTGCACATGAAGCAGCAAAGGAAGCTATATGGCTAAGGAAGTTCATAGGAGAACTTGGTGTAGTCCCCTCCATTAAAGGACCAATAGCCCTGTATTGTGATAATAACGGAGCTATTGCACAGGCAAAAGAGCCTAGACACCACCAGAGAGTCAAGCATGTACTTCGTAGATTTCACCTTCTACGAGAGTTCGTTGAAAGAAAAGAAGTCGAGATAAGCAAAATTGGAACTGATGACAACATATCAGATCCATTAACTAAACCTCTGCCGCAAGCGAAGCACAACTCGCACACTGCAGCTATGGGAATCAAGCATATTGGAGAATGGCTTTGATGTCTCTGTTTAATGTTTTAAAGTTTTAGAGTTTAAATCTTTGTAAAACATTATTGGTTAATCATTCACAATAAATGAAATGAATTCATTTTTCCATTTAATTTGTGGTTTATTAAATGATGAGTCCCTTCAATTTGACGATATATTCAAGATAGACTGTCAGGACCAGTCCTGTGACTAAGAAATGTCTATCAAGTGAACTTGAATGTCAAAGGTTGAAAATGGTCCCTAATCGGAGTTTTCTATAAAATTGGACGCATAGAAAACGTTAGACGATTAGAAGGCAAGATGACTAGTAGTTCTGTTTCTTGAACTATGTGGACATGGCAATGTCATAATCATTTGCATAGATACTTACTTTGGGAAGACTAGTATCGGACAAGACCTATGAAACTTTACTGTAAGAGATGAAAGTCTGTCATAAGTAAATTTCATTAAAATTATTAGACACTAAATCCTCAATACCTGAGTGATTTGAGATTACTTGTTTGAGAACTGGTTGCTTTGACGTTGACCAACCGTCGCACCGTAAAAGGAGGCTATAAAGGCAACGCTCAGGTAATCACCTATCAAACGAAGTCTAATCTCAAGATCGCAAGATTGGGATTGTCCTCCCATAAATCGGGATGAGATGCTTAAAAGTTGTACAAGGCCACTCGGAGAGCTAGAAACTGTGAAATGCATGGCCGTGCTCGGATGAATCATAGGCTATGATTATCTGTTTATTTGATCAGTTGAACTCTGAAACCGAGGAACACCTCTGGACATAATAAGGATGACAACTCTTACCTTATGTTCAAGAGGAAGCATCGAGCGACAAAGGAATTAGGAAATGCACACTTGTCCCTAAGGACAAGTGGGAGACTGAAGGAAATAATGCCCTTGGTCCAAGTATGCATTCTATGTTAAGTCTAATAAATGCGGTTCAGTATTAATTAACAAGTTAATAATTCAGTGAGATCAAGTGAGCTGAATGCCTAGCTAGAGGCCGCTTCAGTTCAAGTGGAATTAATGATATTAATCCACAGCTTACTCTTGACTGAACCCGTAGGGTCACACAAATAGTACGTAAACGGATCAAGTATCTAATGGCATTAGATACTCTATCTATGAATATTCGGAACCGACGGATCTTGGTTTCAGTGGGAGCTAAGATCGTCACAGGCAAGAAATGAATACTCCGGAAACGATGATATTGCCGGAAACGGAAATATGGATCGTATCGGAAATATAAATATTATCCAAGTCGTAGATGTTGCCGGAAACGGAAACATGGTACGTATCGGAAAATATTATCGGAAATGGAAATATTGCCAGAATCGGAAATATTGCCGGAAACGGAAATATTGTCAGAATCGGAAATATTACCGGAATCGGAAAATAATTCCGGAAACGGAAATATTAAATATTTGTTCGAAACGGAAATTAATTCCGGAATCGGAAATATTAAATATTGTTCGTATCGGAAATGAATTCCGGAATCGGAAAATTTAATCGGAAGCGCATCGTACGAATAAGCATCGGACGAGGCCTGCCGGACGAGGCCCAGCACGAAGCCAGGCCATCGCCCAGCAAGCCAAGCGCGCCGCACAAACAGCAAGGCCAGGCCCAGCAGGCTGCGCGCAGCGCGCAGCGCGCACAGCGCGCACAGCGCGCGCAGCGCGCAGCGCGCGCGGGCGCTGAGTGGGCTGCTGCTCGCGCGCACGCATGAGGCCCATCGTGGCTGTCGTGCGTGTGTGTGCAAGTGTTTGTGTTCGTGCACGTTTCCTAAAACATGCAGAGTTCGGTTAATGATTAAATTCCTAATTCTATTTGATAAATTAATTAAATTAGAGTTCTTGTAGGATTCTAGGTTTGATTAATTTGTATCTGAATAGGGTTTCGATTCCCTTTACATACCGCTATAAATATGAGGCTAGGGCTCACAATTTATAACACAAGTTTCAAAGTATTCAAAGTGAGTTTTTTGAGAGAAAAATTCAGTCACACATTTGCCTATAAAGTGCCGGAAATAATAGTACCTTAAGGGCGATTCTAGTTGGTCAATCTTAAGGCGGATCCGGACGTGCTGTGGACTATCTACGGAGGGACGACACTTGGAGTCCTAAAGACTTGTTCTTGTTCGGTTCGGGCGCAGCTAGGGAAGGCACGCAACAAAGAGTATGCATCTATTCTATGCTAAATGATTATGTGTAAATAATATGTTTTCCTGGGTTTATGGTTTTTCCGCATGATTTATGAATTGTCATATGTATCATAACCTAACAGAGAGAGGGCAGAGCAAAGATAGTTCTAGGTTGGTGGGAATGAATTGATTGTCCCGTTTACCTAGGGATCTGCACTATTTATAGTGCTAGAGTTTCTTGGGAGCTGGTCCTGCATTGATTGGATGGTTTCTTAAGATCAGGACACGTGTCCTGCTTAAATACTGGGGGCTTGATTTGAGCATGGTGGGCTTCTTGAAATCAACATAAATGGGTTCCTTCTGAGTAGGAGGGTCTCAAGAACTTATGGTGGGCCTTTTAGGCCTTCTTAATGGGCCTTTTTGGTTCAGCCTAGGTGGCATTTATTTTAGGCCACATCAGTTTGTATTATTCATAACCTAACAGTAGGGACCCCATAAATCAATAGGAACTAATTCAAACATTCTACTAGCATGTGTATCACTAACTGGAAAACTCTCTCGATATTGCTTTGCACGCAGATATACATCACAAATGTTACCTGTGGCATTGTCGATTAGGCCATATTAACATGAAACGCATGGAAAAGATTCAAAAAGAAGGGATCATGCTTACTTGGCAAAATGACAAAGCAATCTTTCTCTAAAGTTGGAGAAAGAGCAAATAATCTATTGGCACTAGTAGAAAAAACCCCTATTGCACCCCCCTTGTTGCAGCGTACATGTATTAATACGCTTCAACAACCAATCGGTCAACGCGGGTCAAACCATTTAAAGGGTTGTTGCAGCGTACAATTTAATTGTTCCCTGCAAAAAAGTTTATTGCAGCGTACATTTTAAAAGCCCCCTGCTATAACTTTTTGTTGCAGCGTACAATTTAAAAGCCCCCTGCAATAGCCGGGTAAAAAATTGCTCCCTAAGTGATTCAGAATACAAATTTTCATTTCTCGCGCTCAACTCCCTCTTCTTCCCTTACCTTTCCCTGCGTCGTCCCTTAAAAAAAAACCTAAGACGCATCTCAAAATTTCAGTTCTCGTTGTTCGCGTCCCGTTCTCCTCTCCTCACTTCGAACACTCTTTCTCTTCGTTCCTCTGCATCGCCGGCCACCACCTCCTTCATGTCGCCGCTGCTGGTGTGGTGGTTGCGATGGTTATTGCGTTGTTGTGGTTGATGGTGTTGTCCCGCCTCCGTGCTCGCCTTTCCTCTGTTTGTCGCCGCCAATAATGGTGGCCACCAACACAACATCATTTGCAATCCATCACTAATTGGTAAGTTGATTTCAATTTCTCCTTCAATTGATTTAATAAGTTCGTGATTTAAAATCCCAAAACCCTAACTAATCGATTTCAATTTTCTTTTCCCCATTGCTTGCGCCGCCCCTTCTAGTTGTTGGGTGCGACGGCGCTCTGTCGTCGCCGCCGCCTCCTTGTTCGTTGTTGTGAATGCTAATTATGGTCTTGCTCTCCCCTTCCCTCTCCTCCATTGTTGCTGCTCGTTTCTAGCCCAAGGTACGACACTCCATTCTTCTTCCTCTCTCTCCTGATACTAATTTAAAGAAGTTTTTGCTACCTATGTTAGTTGTTGTTAATTTTGAGTGCTTTTTAAGTTGACAAATTAGTTTATGAGTTTAATTGGAAAACTATTGCAATTCAGTTTTCATAATGATGCACAATTGATGGTTTTAATTTGAAATTTAAGCTTAAAGTGGTATTTCTGCTTCTGGCAGTTTCATTGTCTCCTTCCCAAACAATCCTCCTGATCCAAAAAAGGATAGTGCCGCAGTTCAGAAATTCTTTGCCAATATGGAAGTCGCATTCAGGGCGCATCCACTTTGGAGCTGTTGTTCAGAAGAGGAGCTTAAAAGTGCTGGTGAAGTGAGTTATTAAACTTTCCTCTTTGCTGTATTCATTCTTGATTCAATTATGCGTACATTATATTCTTTATATCTAACCTGGCTAACTTTCAGTTGCAGGGAGTGGAGACGTTTTTCACTGTAATTCGGGCTTGTTGCGGGGTCGGAATTATTGGGTTTACCTTATGGTAATTTTCTTGATGCTAGGTCTTCAAAGAAACCTGCATTTTAGCATCGTCTTTCTAGAGAACGGCAAATTCATTGGCAATCGTCGTCGACTTCTCCGGTGAGGTATTCCCGTTTCTTAATCTCTCTCATTCCCTTTCTCCTCCCTCAACCCTCCCGCTGCTTCTGTTTTCTTCCCTTTTCTCAAATATTTTATATTATTTGCTTCAATCAAACGCTAATATTGAAATTTAATCTTGCGGTATATCAATTCTGCAATTTAATTTGTTTAACTTCATAAATTGAATCAAAAGTATGATAATCGCATGGAATCAATTTTACAATTTTGCTTGGTTTTTGTTCCATATTTTGCAAAAAAGCCGCTGATTTAATTAGGACAGAGATGTCCAGATTCAATTCAATCAGAAAATTTGAAACATTAGGCATTTGGTAGCTATTTGGTGGGCGATTAGTTACCAATGATGACAGTAGGTTTATTTCGATCAAGAAATGGTCTGCAATGCGCGTAAGTAAAAGAAAACCCAAAATTAAGACTATTAGTCTTGCTTTTCAAAGTTGATTGCTTAACTTTCTTAAGGAAAGAGATTGATATCAGGGTTATATTAAAGGTCATTATGGTTTTTCTTAGATGTATAGATTATAGTTATGGTGAATTTGCGATTATTGGTAATTGGAGTGGCATGTTGCAACTGTGTAGGTTGCATTTGTTTGGATAACTATTTTTGTCGGTTAATATCCTAGGGAGTAGAGACTAAAGAGCAATTTTTAATCTGGATTAAGGTGTAGTTGACTAACCTTTTTTATACTGCATGATTTAATTATGAGATCTTAATATCTTATAGAAGTATTATATTGGAGTGAATCAATTGAAAGGTTACAATTTTTGAAAATCTGCTTTGCTGTTTGTTTGTATTGGTCGGATTCCACTTTCCAAGTACTTAATTTAAATAAGGTGTATAGTTTGTTCAATGTTTTATCGCTCAGCTTAATTTTACATTGTGCCTAATGTAATATTTAAAGGCACTTTATAGTAGTTGGATCATTCTCATACCCTACCCAGTATTAGACACTAAGTCTAAGTAGCGGTGCCAATTCCTCTCTTCATTTACAAAAGAACATAAATTATTCTAGTGCTATTTGATTATTGTTTCTGAACCAAGGGAGTTTGGTGTAGAATTATCAAACGTCAATCTAGACCACAGCCAAATGCTGACCTAAGGACGTTTATGGATTAAATCTGTATTTTTAAATTTATAATTTTGGTATGGATTCTTAATTGCCTTAATGACACTATGGATCTATGATACTTGTGGAATCATCTTAAATAGTGTTGGAAATTTTATAAATTACCTTGATTCTTGCAAACATGTGGGTATCTTTCGGTGAGTGAGGCGAGATGGCATTGCTTGTTACCAATGTTGCAAGTCTTACATGTTGCCGAACTTCTGACCATCATTGATTGTCATGCAGCATCAACCTATGATGTTCCTTGATTGATTATCGTAATAGTCACATATATGTTCCTATCATTTGGTAGTTCTGTAACACTACTCTTTTCGTTTCTGCTAACAGGATCACGTGCCACTGATTACAGTTGATGCTGCTCTTCTGCTACACTTTCTCATATTCTTTTTAGCAGTCTGTCTTGTGCTATACAGTGCAGTAACAATGATGCTTGGAAAGCTGAAGGTAACATCATCATATTCACCTGCCAGAGTCTACTACTATTTTGGGGAGGTGGTTGGTCATATGTTAACTGTAAAAATACTTATGCAATTATTACATTTGAGGTCACGTCCTAATCTGGAAAGCTCTGCCCTAAGTTGATGTTATGTTTGTTTTTAGGTGAGAATTAGGACTAAAAGAGCAGATTCAAGAACTTCAAACTAAGATGGCAATAATAAGCAAGCTATTGTGTTATTAGCTTGCTTATTCTTGCCCCTGAAATGATGATTCATGATCCTAAGTCAATGCATGAATCCATTTTCAACTGCAATCTTCAATCACGATTGTTACTACTAGATCACAACTGCTATCATAACCAATGAACCCAACATATAGTCCCTTTATTTTTTGTTTGCAGTGAATTATGCAGGGTATATTATATAGAAAATGGGGAGGCAAAATTTACTTTGATTCCTTGCTAGCATGTTTGAACTATAGTTTGGGCCTTCGTGGTAATTTTTTTTTTTTTTTAGAATTTGGAGTGGTGATTGCAAAAGTACATATCAATCCACCCGTGGTGAGTTTGCAATTTCAGTGTCCATTGTTGGATACAAGTGGTTACATTACATCTTACTGTGCCTTATCCGTAAGATGAATGAAAATATGCTTGGTGCCGGGTATAGTCTACCTGATCGCCTGGAAACAGTTGTAATGGTTCATATGGTCCCTTTCATTAGCGAAATTCCAGTTTTTCAGAAGATTTCCCTTATTGAAACGAATTATCTGCTTCTCCTGCGTGAGGATATTTACCTGGATAATATTTTTGGTATGCAGTTTTCTTTACTCAGCCCTGTTGCTGACTGATCTGCTCCTACTGACTGATCTTCTGCTACGCTGCTGCTGCACTAGTGCAATGTTGCTGCTGATTGATCTGTTGTTACGCTGTTGCTGCTGCACTAGTGCAATGTTGCTGCTGCTGGATTATTGTTGTTGCTGCTGCTTGATTTATGTTGTTGATGTAGCTTGATTATTGTTGTTGCTGATGCTTGATTATTGTTGTTGCTGCTGCTTGATTATTGTTTTTTTTGTTTCTGGTTGCTGCACTTGTGTGAATGTTCTAACCGCCACATTTTGTATGTTTTACTTGATTCAGGAACTCCCTAGGTACCATGAATAATAACCAAAATTTGTTGGGCATGAATCAGAATGTGGCAGTGATCGAGTTATTACTCCCGCAACAGGTCACGAATCATAAGGTATTAGTACGATTACAGGAGTACTACATAAAACAATTATTTTTTACTTTCTTCGTTCCTAAATAGAGATGGCATTTCTTATTAGTCTATCCCAAAATAAGAAGCCACCTTACATTTAGACTTCAGCATATCACCCTTTAACAATACCTTTAACTAAGAGTTCTAACGAAAAACCACATGTAGGTCATATTTAGGCTAAAGTGACATTTTCGCTCCCAACTATGAACTAAAGAACCTAAGGACTCATTTTAAACTTACTAAATATTTTATATGCTTAGTTTTAACTTTCTAGGACTAATTCCAATCCATTTATACACATTTAAGGCTCATTGTGTCGTTATAGGTCATATTTAAGCTAAAATGACATTTTCGCTCCCAACTATGAACCAAAGAACCTAAGGACTCATTTTAAACTTACTAAATGTTTTATATGCTTATTTTTAACTTTCTAGGACTCATTCCAATCCATTTATGCACATTTAAGGCTCATTGTGTCGTTATAGGTCATATTTAGGCTAAAATGACATTTTCGCTCCCAACTATGAACCAAAGAACCTAAGGACTCATTTTAAACTTACTAAATGTTTTATATGCTTATTTTTACCTTTCTAGGACTCATTCCAATCCATTTATGCACATTTAAGGCTCATTGTGTCGTTATAGGTCATATTTAGGCTAAAATGGCATTTTCGCTCCCAACTTTGAACTTAAGAACCTAATGACTCATTTTAAACTTATTATATGATAAATATGCTTAGTTTTAAGTTTCTAAGACTTATTCTAATCTACTTATACCCATTTAATGCTTGTTTGATAGTTATAGGTCATATTTAGGCTAAAATGAGGCATTTTCGCTCCTAACTTTAAAATAAAGAACCTAAGCACTCATTTTAAACTTAATACATGTTTAATATGCATAATTTTAACGATCTAAGACTCGTTCCAATCTATTTATGCACCTATAGGCTCATTGGGTCGTTATAGGTCATATTTAGGCTAAAATGACATTTTCGCTCCCAACTTTGAACTAAAGAACCTAAGGACTCATTTTAGACTATTAGGACATTGTCATTAGTTTCTTGAATGTTAAAATGTGATATTTAATTTGTATTTAATCTAATGTTTAATTTAAATTTCTGTTTTTGTAAAGGTCTACACTCCGAGGATTGCGCCTTATGCGAGGAATTTGATGTGGTTTGTGAGCAATGGGCTAAGTTTTTTACCAACAAGTATTTATTATTGGCTTTAGCGCGCTTGATCGAGTTGGTTTAGTTGTTATAGAATAAATTTTATATTAAAATGTATGTTTATGTTGAAATTGGAACATATATTTAAATGTAATATGTGCACTTTGGTTTTGGGATATATAGTATACAAAACTCCAGTTGTTGTTTTTATATTTGTTATACAGGTTGCGTTATTCTATTATTGTTTTGACAGGTTTCTATATTTGGTGCAAGGCACTCTAGGTATCCCTAAACAAAATTAGAATTTTCCCGCCAAAAGTGCTTTTTTGCAGCGTACATATATGTTGTACGCTGCAACAAGGGAAAAAAATTTCGCAAAAATTCAGACTTGTTGCAGCGTACAAATAAATGTACGCTGCAAAAAATTAAGTAATTCAGACTTGTTGCAGCGTACAAATAAATGTACGCTGCAAAAAGTTGAGTCTTTTGCAGCGTACATATATATGTACGCTGCAACAAGTCCAAAATTTTGCCAATTTTTTGGCACTTGTTGCAGCGTACATCTAAAAGCCCGCTGCAACAAATCACTTTTTGCAGCGAACATTGTACGCTGCAACAAGTTCAGATTTGTTGCAGGCCCCCCAGTTGCAGCATACGATGTACGCTGCAACAGGGGTCTAAAAGCCCGCTGCAATAAGGGTTTTTTCTACTAGTGTGGGTTTAATCCATACAGATGTATGTGGACCAATGAGTTCAAATGCTAGAGGTGGTTTCAGCTACTTTATCACTTTCACTGATGACTTCAGTAGATATGGTTATGTCTACCTAATGAAGCATAAGTCTGAGTCCTTTGACAAATTCAAGGAATTTCAGAGTGAAGTAGAGAATCAACTAAGCAAGAAGATTAAAGCACTGCGGTCCGATAGAGGCGGTGAATATCTGAGCTATGAATTTGATGACCATCTGAAAGATTGTGGAATCTTGTCAGAATTGACTCCTTCCGGAACACCTCAATGGAACAGTGTGTCAGAACGGAGGAACAGGACCTTGCTAGACATGGTTCAATCAATGATGGGTCAGGCCGAACTTCCAATAGAATTTTGGGGACATGCACTAAACACAGCTGCACTTGCACTAAATAGAGCTCCGTCTAAAGGTGTTGAAAAAACTCCATATGAGTTTTGGTTTGGAAAGCCTCCAAAAGTGTCTTTTCTTAAGATTTGGGGTTGTGAAGTATACTTCAAACGATTAATTTCAGACAAACTTCAACCAAAATCTGACAAATGTATCCTTGTGGGTTACCCAAAGGAAACAAAGGGGTATTACTTCTACAATACATATGAGAACAAGGTGTTTGTTGCTCGAGAAGGTATCTTTTTGGAAAGAGATCACATTTCCAAAATGACAAGTGGGAGAAAAGTAGACCTCGAAGAAATTCGAGTCGAACAACAAACTCTAGAGAATGATCAAGATGACTTTCAGGTTGAAACTCAGAGATCTTTAGAAGTATCTGGTGAGAATCAAGAACCAACTAGAAATGTAACCCCGCGTAGATCGCAGAGATATAGGTCTCAACCAGAAAGATACATAGGTATTTTGACAATGAGAGCCATGAAATTCTATTGCTGGAAAGCGATGAGCCTGCGACTTATAAACAAGCTATGACGAGCCCTAGCTCCAAGCACTGGCAAGAATCCATGCAATCTGAATTAGACTCCATGTCTGAAAACAAAGTTTGGGATTTGGTCGATTTGCCAGATGGCTACCAAGCCATAGGAAGCAAATGGGTTTTCAAACTGAAAAAGGACAAGGATGGGAAACTATAAGTTTTCAAAGCAAGATTGGTTGCAAAAAGATACAGGCAAGTCCACGGTGTGGATTATAATGAAACCTTTTCACCAGTTGCAATGCTAAAGTCTATTCGGATAATGTTAGCAATCGTAGCATATTACGATTACAAAATACGGGAGATGGATGTTAAAACCTCTTTCTTAAACGGCGTTTTAACAGAAACTGTGTTAATGACACAACCTGAGGGTTTTGAGGATCCAAAGAATGCTAAAAAGGTATGCAAGCTTAAGAAATCCATTTATGGATTGAAGCAAGCATCAAGGAGCTGGAATATACGTTTTGATGAAGCAGTCAGTGACTTTGGCTTCGTCAAGAACGCAGACGAGTCTAGTGTATAAAAGAAAGTCAGTGGGAGCAAAATTACTTTCCTAGTATTATTTTACTTATTGGAAATGACAATTCTATGTTGAACTCTGTCAAGATTTGGTTTGGGAAATGTTTTTCGATGAAGGATCTAGGAGAAGTACAGCACATACTGGGCATCAAGATCTACAGAGATAGATCTAAAAAGATGATTGGACTTAGTCAAAGCAGTTATATCAATAAGGTGCTTGAAAGGTTCAATATGGCTGACTCCAAGCGAGGGTACCTACCCATGTCTCATGGAATGACTCTAAGCAAGACTCAGTGCCCAAAAACACTGGATGAGCGAAGACGAATGAATGGGATTCCATATGCATCATTGATTGGTTCAATAATGTATGTTATGATATGTACACGCCCGGATGTTGCGTACGCACTCAGTGCTACGAGAAGATACCAGTAAGACCCAGGAGAGGCACATTGGACTGCTGCCAAGAACATTCTGGAGTACCTGAAAAGGCACAAAGATGATTTCCTGGTCTATGGTGGAGATAATGAATTAATTGTTAAAGGCTATACGGACGCAAGTTTTCAAACCGACAAAGATGATTTCAGATCACAGTCTAGGTTTGTCTTCTGCCTCAATGGAGGTGCACTAAGCTGCAAAAGTGCTGAAAAGAGCACCATTGCGGATTCTACAACTGAAGCGGAGTTCATTACTGCACATGAATCAACAAAACAATATATTTGGCTAAGGAATTTCATAGGTTAACTTGATGTAGTCCCACCATTAAAGGACCAATGGCTCTATATTGTGACAATAATGGAGCTATTCCACAGGCAAAGGACCCTAGACACCACCATAGAGTCAAGCATGTACTTCATAGATTTCACCTTCTACGAGAGTTCGTGGAGAGAAAAGAAGTCAAGATAAGCAAGATTGGAACTGACGACAACATGTCAGATCCATTAACAAAACCTCTGCCGCAAGCGAAGCACAACTCGTACACTGCAGCTCTGGGAATCAAGCATGTTGGAGAATGGCTTTGATGTCCTTAATGAATGCTTTAAAGTTTTAGAGTTTAATACTTTGTAAAAAAAAATTGGTTAACCATTCATAGACATGAATAGAATTCATTTTTCCATTTAATTTTGTGGTTTATTAAATGATGATTCCTTTCAATTTGACAATATATTCAAGATATATAGACTGTCAGGACCAGTCCTGTGACTAAGAAATGTCTATCAAGTGAACTTGAATGTCAAAAGTTGAAAATGGTCCCTGGTCGGAAGTTTTCTATAAAAGTGGACGCATAGAAAACGCTAGACGACTAGAATGCAAGATGACTAGTAGTTCTGTTTCTTGAACTATGTGGACATGGAAATGTCGCAATCATTTGCATAGATACTTACTTGAGAAGATTAGTATCGGACAAACCTATGAAACTTTACTGTAAGAGATGAAAATCTGTCATAAGTAATATCATTACATTATTAGACACTAATCCTCAATACCTGAGTGATTTGAGATTAGTTGTTTGAGAACTGGTTACTTTGACGTTGCCAAGCGTCGCACCGTAACAGGAGACTATAATGGCAACGCTCAGGTAATCACCTATCAAACGAAGTCTAACTTCAAGATCACAAGATTGGGATTGTCCTCCCATAAATCGGGATAAGATGCCGAAAGTTGTACAAGACCACTCGGAGAGCTAGAAACTGAAAAATGCATGGTCGTGCTTAGATGAATCATAGGCTAAGATTATCTGTTTATTTGATCATTTGAACTCTGACACCGAGAAATACGTCTGGACATAATAAGGATGACTACTCTTATCTTATGCTCATGAGCAGGCATCAAACGACAAATGAATTAGGAAATGCACACTTGTCCCTAAGGACAAGTGGGAGACTGAAGGAAATAATGCCCTTGGTCCAAGTTTGCATTTAATGCAATTAAGACTAATTCTAATAAATGCGGTTCAGCATTAATTAACAAGTTAATAATTCAGTGAGTTCAAGTGAACTGAATGCTTAGCTAGAGCCCGCTTCAGTTCAAGTAGAGTTAATAGCATTAATCCACAACTTACTCTTGACCGAACCCGTAGGGTCACACAAATAGTATGTGAACGAATCAAGTATTTAAATAAATATGTTATTCATTAAGTACTCTATTTATGATCATTCGGAAATGACGGATCTCGGTTCCACTGGGAGTTAAAATCGTCAAAAGGCAAAGTAAAGAATATTCCGGAAATGAAGATGTTGCCGGAAACGGAATTATGGTTCATAACAGAAATATAAACATTATCCAAGTGATAGACGTTGCCGGAAACAGAAACATGTTTCGTATCGGAAAATATTATCGGAAATAGAAATATTGCCGGACTTGGAAATATTACCGGAAACGGAAATATTACAGAAATCGGAAATATTGTCGGAATAGGAAATTATTTTCGGAATCGGATATATCAACGGAAACGTAAATATTTGTTCGAAACGGAAATAGATTCCGGAATCGAAAATCGAATCGGAAGCTCGACGAGCGACAAGTCGGCAAGCGAGCCGGCCCATCGCTGGACAAAAAAAGGGCCGAAAGCACATCGCAAGGCACGAGGCCCAGCGCCAACGCTAGGCCTAGCGTCCAGCAATGGTGCTGGTGTGTTATGCGATGGGCCACGACCAAGAAGTAGCAAGCAATGGGCCACGACCAGGAGCGAGCCTCACTTGGGCCAAGCTAAGGAGTGCGCCAGCTTGGGCCTGCAAGGCTGCGTTGGTGGCGAGTCCTTCTGCGTCTAAGCCTTGTCCGATTACTTAGTCACCAAGTAACTTGGGTGTTAAGTTTAGTTTTCCTAGTCCTGCTAGAATTGGATTATTAGGAGTTTAATTATTCCTATAACTCTAATTGATTAAGACTTACAATCCTAATAAGATTGGTAATTGTTCTCCTAGTAGGATTCAAATTCCTTATTTCCTACTCTATAAATATTAGGCTAGCCCTGATAATTTAATAACCCATATCATATTCTTTACTTAGATTGTGTTCAACGGAGAACGTAGTTTATAGCCTAACCCGAGTGCATGAAACCTTAGTGAATATCCTAGTTGGTTGAACCTAAGGCGGATTCGAACATGCTGTGGACTTGCTACGGAGGGACGACACTTGGATCTCTAAAGACTTGTTCTTGTTCGGTTCGGGAGCAGCTAGGGAAGGCACGCATCACATTGTATGTAACCTAAATTATGCTAATTGACTACTCCCTCCGTCCCGGAATACTTGACCTGTTTTCCTTATCAGGCCGTCCCTTAATACTTGACCTGTTTCTAAAAATGGAAATATTCTAACAATATTATATTATTTCTCACTCCACCCCTATTAACCCACCTACCCACTACTCCATACAAAAAATAATTAAAAATTCAACCCCTACTCTCCCCGAACCCCACCCCTTTACACATTTTCCACTAACTACATTAAAATAATACCCCACTATCAACTACTACCTATTAAATTAAATAAGTCAATTCAAGTCCCTTAAACTCTGTGCCGGTCAAACCGGGTCGAGTATTCCAGGACGGAGGGAGTATGTGGCAATTAATTTGGATTCTTGGCTTCATGGTTTTTCCGCATGAATTATATTGTTTGTATTATTCATAACCTAACAGTAGGGACCCCATACATCAATAAGAACTAATTCAAACATTCTACTAGCATGCGTATCACTAACTGGAAAACTCTCTTGATATTGCTTTGCACGCGGATATACATCACAAATGTTATTAGACTTCCTAGTAGTATTAATCACAGAAGGAATCAACTGTAAATACTTTCTCCGACGGATGTCCCATACGCTGATGCCATTGGTCAACCATACAATCTACCGCAAGCACCGACACTCTTGGAACCCCACGGAAAAAATATAATCCTCCATGTCTATCACCCACTCCAATCACCGTCCTCATCGAATGGTCTTGTAACACACATATTTTGTTAGTGAATTGAGCTGAACAATTTAATTCGTCACTTAATTGAGTTACAGAAATTAAATTGCAGTTTAATGAAGGCACAAATAAAACATTATTAAGCACCAATCCACCCTCCAATGTTACGGAACCATATTGATTCGAATTGGCCGTTTGACCGTCCGGCAACACAATCGTAGAGCTTGCGGACGTTTTGACATTTCTCAAACTCAACAGATTTCCCGTTACATGATTAGACTCTCCTATATCAATAATCCATCGTAAATCCATTTTACCTTGGAATTTAGGTTGTAGTTTATTAAGAATTTCAAGTATCTAATGTACTTGAGTTTCAGACACTACCGCAAGGCCGTGTGTTGCTGCTGATCCCTAACCCTGTTGTGACGTGTTGCTGCTGCCAGTGCTCACTACATTTGCACGAACAGCAGCCCTCGTCCCGTGCACACCTCGTCCACCTCTTCCTCCTCGTGCACTATTGCTTCTGCCTCCCCTACACGGTCCTTTGCCTCCACACTTTTTCTCATCCCACCAGTCAGGGAAGACAATCAATTGATAGCAGTTATTTTCATTGTGTCCCTCCCGATTGCAATGATTTCCAAATTTCTCAACCGCGTCGCCGGACTTTGTTCCAGATTAGACTTCCACCTTAAAAGCCATCACATTCTCCTTACTTTTACCACCCTTAGCTCGCATATTTTCCGTATTTACTACCGTTTGATACGCCTCATCAACAGAAGGTAGCGGAGATTGGGCCAACAATTGAGCACGTTTTGCTTCGTAGTGATTTTCCAAGCCAATCAAGAAATAATGCAGGTGCTCTTCCTCTCTGATTTCACCTACCTGGCGTGCTATATTACACGAGAAACCCGCACAAGTACAACGAGGTACTCTCGCATACTGAACGTATGCCTTCCATACCGTCAAAAGTCTACCAAAGTAGTATGTGACTGATTCGTGTTGGCCCTGCTTGCATTAACTTAAGGACACTTTAATATGGCACACCAGTGTACCACTTACCACACAATACCTCTTCCTCAAGTGCTCCCACAACTCAGCAGCGACATCAAAGTCTTCGACAGTAGACCGTAGTTTCTCATCAATTGTGTTGGTTATCCTGGACACCAACATTGAGTTCACAGCAATCCAATGCTTCATCTTGGTTGTATCCTTCGTAGGTTCCTTGATCGAACCATCAAGAAAACCGAATTTGAACTTTGACATCATAATACGACGCACCGCCTTCGCCCATTCGTCGTAGGTTGCAGTACCACGTAGTTTGACCGGTGTGATCACCACCCCTGGCCCATCGCTTGAGCCAAGTTAGTAATCGAGATCCACCTTAGGATCAGCTTCTCCATCTGTGCCCATGATTGAACACGCAAGGTATGAACGTACTCTCTCAGTTCTCCGTTCTCAGTTGCGGAAAAAAATTTGGTTATAATTAACCTAGACTCATGATACCATGACAAATACGGCTCAATGTTGTATCTTCTCATTAATCCTCCACATATATATTACATCCTAATTAACCTAGAGAGGTTAAATAGGTAACTTAACATAAATAGGACTCTACAATATTAACATAATTACTCTGTATATTCCATATACTCCGTATACATAATATTACCGTAACAGATATTTTTTTATTTTTTTTTTAAAAGGTAAGAAAAAGGAACTTAGGTACCCCTTCGCACAAGGGTGTAGCCTAAGTAGTCACTCTGTACAATTTCGTCTAACTTGGGGCTGGAGTTCGGGGAAATACACATAGGATTACAAATAAGATGACCTACATTAGCAATCCAATCTGCTGCTCTGTTTGCTTCTCTGTATATGTGACTGATGTGAGCTGAGTCAAACAGCTGAAGGAGAATCTTGCTGTCATGAATAATGTTTTGCAGTTTCCAAGGGGGCTTCCAAGTACCTTTTAAAGAGTTAATCACTAGTAGATTATCTCCTTCGATGTGAATATCCTTTATACCTAGCCTTATTGCTTCTTGGATTCCTTTGTGAAGGGCCAGGGCTTCGGCCATATAGACTTGAGAGTTGCCGAAGTTGAAAGCCTTAGCCTCGATAGCAGTCCCGGTGCTGTTTCTGATAATGATTCCTCCTGCTGCTGACGAAGATTTGCGAGAACCATCGAAATTTAGTTTGAAGGCGCCTGTGGGGGGTGGGAACCACCTCACAAGGATGGTGGTAGAAGTGGATGATTGGTTAGGAGAAGATGAATGAGTGGTGAAATGGGTACCTCTAAGTTGATGAGAGTCAATAAGGAGTCTGAGTTCCCATTCTTTAAAGGTATTGAGGGCTCTGAAGAAACAGCGGCAAGTAGAGACCTTCGTGTTGGAGAAAACTAAGGCATTACGTTCCTTCCAAATAACCAGCATAGGTTAATGAATTTGCGAAGAGCAACCTGGTTTCGTCTGAGGTAGTCTAGGGTTTTGAAAAAATCGGTCATAGGGAAGGTGAATTCTAGCCAGTTTTTAGTGAGTCTGTGAGTCCAAACATTTTTTGAGTGTTCACAATGGAGGAATAGGTGATCTAAGTTTTCGCTAGCTTGATTACATCTTGGGCAGCAATTTGTAGGAATGATTTTCCTATGGAACAGCATTTCTTTGGTTGGGAGGCTTTTATGACAGATTTGCCAAAGGAAAAATTTCAGTTTCGGAGCTATATTAAGCTTCCAGATCCATCTAAACTTCCATTTGTCGTCAGTTTTGAGGAGGTCATGAGCAAGCCAGGTTGCAGATTTAACTGAAAAGTCCCCAGAATTTGTGCAGCCCCAGTTGGGAATGTCCTGTAGGTTGTTGATAGGAATAGGAATTCCTCTAATCAATTGGACCGCATCAGGAGGAAGAACTGAATATAACTTTGCAATATCCCAGTTTTTAGTCTCGTCAATGAAAAAGCTTACCGTCTTACTATTGTCAATAAGATTCGTAGATATACCCGGAAACTCAGCCAAGGCGTATTGACCAATCCAATTGTCTTTCCAAAAATTAATGGTGTTTCCATTCCCTAATTTCCACCTTATACCTTTTCTAAGAATTTCTCTTTGGTTCAGAATACAGGACCAGATAGGCGAGTCTCTAGATTTCTTTTTTGCTGAGAAAAAATTGTTATTTTGGAGATATTTCTTACGCATAATTTTAGCCCACATATTATCTTCGTCTGTTAGGACTTTCCAACCAAGTTTAGCTATGAAGGCTCTATTTAGCGGATAAGTTCTTCGTAGGCCGAGACCCCCTTGCTCCTTGGGTTGACATACCTTTTCCAGGCGATTAGAGGGAGTGCATTCCCTGTTCTGTTTTGGTTCCAAAAGAATTGACGGTGAAAAACATCCATTTGATGACATAGCTTTTGCGGAATCAGGAAGGAGGAGCAGATGTAGGCTGGAAGCGACTCGAGGTTACTCTGAATGAGAGTCATTCTTCCTGCTTTAGACAGAAAATTGGCCTGCCATGAGTTGATGCGGTTTTCATTTTTTTGCAGAATGCGTTGATAGTCTGCTCTGGTGGGGGTGAATCCCGAGAAGTGGGCGCCCAGGTATCTACCCAGCGACATGGATTTTGTCATGTTGAAAATGCTAGCAAGAGAGTCTCTCTTTGAATGAGTGATATTCTTTGAGAAAATAATAGCCGATTTATGGAAGTTGACGAGTTGTCCCGAAAGTTGACAGAAATCAGTAATGATTTTTAGAAGGTTATGGCAAGCAGAGTTTGTGGCTTTACAAAGGAGTAGACTGTCGTCTGCGAACATAAGACATGGAATTATAGCGGTCTGCGGAGCAATTTTAAACCCCAGTCCGTGGTTGGGCCTCGCACTAGCATTGTTAAGCATAATTATAAAGACTTCCATACAGATGATGAAGAGATACGGCGAAAGAGGGTCGCCTTGTCTTAAGCCCCTAGATGGGGTAAAAAACTTGGTCGTCTCGTTATTAACTTTAAGGGAGTAAGATACTGTTGTGACCGTTGCTTTAACCCAGTTGATCCAGGTTGCCGGGAATCCCAATTTGTCTAGAACTGCCCATAGGAAGTCCCATTCTATCCTATCGTAGGCTTTTTCCATATCTAGCTTAAGCGCACACCAGCCAGTTTTCGATTTTGATTTTTTAAAAACATTCAGAATTTCTTGCACCAGCAGGAGGTTATCGTGAATTGATCTACCAGGGGTGAAGGCATTTTGAAAGGGGCTAATGTTTTTCTTAAGAAAAGGGCTTAGCCTAGTGACTAGGAGTTTAGAGATAGCCTTATAGATCGTACTACAAAGACTGATTGGCCTAAAGTGGTTGGGATTCTCAGGATTGTCATTTTTAGGGATAAGGGCTATCAGTGTGTGATTAAGAAACGGCGTTAGATGACCATGAGAGAAAAAACTCTTGATCGCTAAAGAGATCTCTGGCCCAATAGTTTTCCAGTAAGTTTGGAAGAATTTCGGACCAAACCCGTCTGATCCTGGAGCCTTAAGTGGATTCATACTGAAAAAACTCTCCTTGATTTCATCATCAGAGAAGGGGGCAACTAGATTTTCACTCTCTGCACTAGTAACTAATTGTGGCAGAAAATCCAGATTAAAAGTCCTACCATTTTGGACGGAGGACTTAAACCTGTTTTTAAAAGATTCGTAAAGAATTTTTTGAACATTTTCCTGACCTTCTTCCCATGCATTGTCCTCATTTTTGAGTCTGTAGATATGATTTCTAGCCGCTCTATGCTTCATAATCTGATGGAAAAATCTGGTGTTCCTGTCGCCTTGGTTAAGCCAGGTTTTCTTTGCTGCGCTTTTCCAGGCATACTGTCTATGAATAAGAATTCTTTCTCGTTGCTTTAGCATTCTGAAAAGGTGATTTTTCCATATAGGGTTGAAAGGTTGTGAAATCAGTTTATCTTCCAATTCTTGGATTTTCTCTGCGTTTACTTTAAGTTGCATGGTTTTATGGGAAAATATTTCCTTGGCCCATAATTTTAGGTCATCTTTAATATTGGAGAGTTTGGTTCTTATTCTAAAGAATCTCGAACCTTGAATATTTGAGTTCCACTTTTGTTTAACAATTTTAGTTGGTTCTTCATACAGAGTCCACGAGTTCTGGAATCTGAAGATTCTGTTAGACGGTAACGCCTCTGAGTTTGTGTCGAAGAACATGGGGGCGTGGTCTGAGCTCGTGAAGGTACCATACTTTATAAAAGCATTCGGAAATTTGTGGGCGAAGCTAGTGCTAGCAATGGCTCGATATAGTCGTTGATATAATCCTGGGTGGGATTGGGATTTCCAGGAGAAAGACTGTTGCAGACAAGCGATGTCTGTAGCATTGATCCTATTGATAAATCTGGGAAGTCTTTGACATTGGTTTTGAGTGATAGGGTTACCCCCGAGCTTGTCTGAAGGTTGTAAAAGTTCGTTGAAATCGCCGACTAGAATCCAAGGGGTGTGGATATTTTCGTAAAAAGTAGACATTGACTCCCAGAAAGGGTCTTTGTCTGGGTTTTGAGCGGGGAAGTATGCCCCTGATACTAGAATCTGGTCGTTAGTTGGTTTATATAATACGTTAAGGTGAGCACACCGATCCACAAGCGTGTAGTTTTGAACCAGAATTGAGTCGTTATTCCAGCAGACCCAAAGTCCACCACTATGCCCCATAGGGTTGATAATTATATGCTTTTGGAAACGAAAACCTCTGATTACATTTCTACTAGTGGAATTAGTCGTCATAGTTTCAAGAATGAATAAAATGTCTGGTTTAAAGGTGGTGATGTAGTGGTTGATATCACCAATTGCTTGGAGTTTTTTACCTCCTTGAATATTCCATGTGAGAATTTTCATAATTATGAATTAGCACAAATAAGAGGCCTTTAGCCCATATGTTTCAAAGCGGAACAAAGTCCGGTTCCAGTTAGCCCAAGCAATGGAGGCTAAGATCAAACGAATTAAAGCAACAACTTTGTACTGAAAAGGAAAGCTTATTACATAAACAAAGTTTAGAGGAACATCATTGACATTCCAGGAGAAGGAGCAAAAAATGTTCGAGGTCCAGGAGTGGAAACGCCATACTTGTGCATTGAAGGTATGAGTAAAATACCAACTGAGAAGACAAAAAACAGAATTGAAAGTTAGCCAGAAGTTACTAAACAACATTTGAAAAGTTGACCAAGACACCAAGAAAAGGAACCAAATTGACATGTGGAGGTGATGGTTATTTAGATCAAAAAGGTCCTCAGGTAGGAAACATGCAATGTTTCTTACTACATCATAGGAGATGAACCAATGGCTATCTTTGGACTCAACCAAAAGGCACCAAGCAAAGAGCTTCCTGAAACTTAGGTTCCTCCATTTGAAAGGGAACCAAGAGGTGGTCCAAAGTCTAACCTTGATTATGATCAAGGCAAAAGAACTGTTCCACAGTTTAAAGTCCAAGATAACATGAAGCCAAGGCAAACAACGAAATAAAGATAGCCAACTCAGATCAAAAGCCATTAAAGTCAAAATATCATTAATATTACAATTAGGCACAATGCAAGATTGCTGAAGCTGATTAACTATAGTAGTAGTATGCCTAGCTAAGAAGCTACCTACAGGTTTACAAAAGCAGAAAAAAAAGAACCTGTAGGAGAAAATAAACCAGCAGAACAAGCTAAGCATATCCCTACTAAACCCTAAAGGCATAACTACCAGTAAAAACTGGTCAAAAAGATGTGTTGAGATATTTAACATCCAAAAAGAAGTAGAAGGAGACACACAAGTCAACCAGCAGAAGGAGAAGGAGAGAGATCACCATCACCTCTCTTCCTTCTCTTAGAGTTCTCAGTTTCCATGGGAGGAGCGCAGTCAGAAAAAATCGGGTCATTCTCATCAAAACCATCACCATCACAAATCTCCAAGTCCATATCAAGCTCATCATCCCCCTGAACATCCTTGACACCAAGTGGAGCAAGCTCCAGTGGGTCAAAATCCGGCAGAATATCCTCATAGGGTTGAACTGCAGGAGGATTGAGAGTAATGGTGTCTCCAGTAGACACTTGGAAATCCTGTAGACCCTGAAAGCTGTTGGCAAGGGGAATGACAGGCAAACCAGCACCCAAACCATGAGAAGGGGAGTGTAAAGGTCTAGTCTGGACAGGAGGAGGATGATGATAAGGCTTGGCATGGGACTTCCTTGTATTACTCCTGGGTTTGGCTCTTCTTCTTGGCACCACAGCCAGCCAGTCAGAAGGAGTGGCTTGTCCTCCACTATCCCCAGGCATCCCCATGGACAGTTTAGCCTCGTCCAGTTGAGCCACAACCAGCTCAAGACAGGGAGGAGGCTTCTTAGGACAAGCATTCAGAAAGTGGTTTGGATCACCACAGAGAGGGCAAACCTCCCAAACACCTTCATAAGACAGAAAGTACTCCTGGATATCATAACCAAAGTTAAGAGTGATAGACCTAGGCACAGGCTTGGTTATATTAAGGTTGAGACAAACTCTAGCAAACTGTCCCTTTTCAGTGTTTTCAGAAGTGAAGTAACAGATATACCTCACCTAAAAAGACATTCTATTTAGGAGAGTAGTATATAGCAATATTGACATACACTTCAATCGTTGATTTTTAGTAAAAGTTTCACTCGGTGATTTAGAGTGTACTAGGTCAAAAGTGAGTGACGGTTCATCGGAACTATTATAGTCCGAATACTCATAAGGTTGGGTCGACACCCGATCTCCTCCCCAAACTGTACTTGCAAGTTTCCCTCGACTTTGACTAATCTAGATTCATACATACGGACGATGATATAGGTCGCAAGTTGCGACAACAAAATATTGCCGCAATCTTACGTGTCGATATTTTATTGGTACAAATAAGCACCATGTAGGTTTCACGTCATCAATTTATTTTTAGTATCAATTCAATATTTTTACTATGAGAATATATAAATATGGCAATCAATACAAATAAGGAAACAAATATTTATTATATTCATAGTAAATATACATTTCCTTTTATCTCATAAATTACACATTAAAAAAATAAAAATTATAATCTAATATAATATATTTTTGTGCAATTAAAAAATACATCAATTTAATTTAAAAAATACACTAATTTATAATCTAATAATATATTTATGTAAATAAATATTCATAATTATACATTACTTTAAACTATTATTTTGATTTAACTTATTAGGTTAGTTTTAATTAGGTCTTTTTTGTTGTAGAAGGACCGTTCAACAATACATCAATCACGCACCATTATCATCGTCACGCACAGAGAAATGTTTCTTTTCTTTTGGGGAGGAGCGCTGCTAGGGTAGCCGAGAAGATGAAGGTGGAAGAACAAAGTAATAAACCCCATAAACCAATAAAGACAAATCCTTTTCCTAATTTTTTATTTTTTAATGTATTGTATATTTTATTTCCTATGTATACATTAGTAAATGTATTTTCTATTTTGATTTCCTATATCATATAAATAATTAAAAGATTTTTTTCTAATTTTCTATATAAATTAGAATTATTTTTCTAAAATAAAAATTATATTATTAAATTTGTAAATTAGAATATTAAGATTTTCCTACCTTTTTTTTTATGACATGTATAATAGGTTATATAATCTAAATATTTTAGTTTTCAAATACATCTATGACACACAGGTGTGTCATGTCACCACTGTGACACGGCTTAAAGGTCGCATGTTGCGACCTTTATCATTTCCGCATACGAAGATAGTATCAGATCAACCAATTAGAAGGGGAAGCTCACAAGCGGGGTCAAGCTTCTCTCACAACAATTGTTGTTGCACAAGCAACTAAGCAAGGCTCAACACCTAGACGTACACTTACTTAACCCGAAACAACTTTATGTTGAATTATTGATTCAAACATTAATTTGTGTATGTAAAACCTCCATACTATACTATTCAGTATTCACACTAATTAACCTGAAACAACTTCATGTTGATTCAAACATTTATTGATGTATGTAAAACCTCGATCCTGTACTATTCAATATTCACATTATTATGATACAATGTGAACAAGGGAAACTAGATAAAACATCGAAAACCGTTGGTGTTATCGTGTACAAAGCTTTTATTTGTACCCTTTTTGGAAGGATGTACCACCAATGTTTGTTAAAATATTGTACAAGAAAACTTAGGTACTGATTTCAAAACAAGATCACCTTATAGCACAGCTTTTCCATGATTACCTTCAAAGTTCAAACCAAATGTTGCATGTGAAGTAGTATTGTTTACCATACCATCTTGAATTCTTGATCGATTTGGATCTTAGGGAACCAATTAAACCTGTAATTCTATCAACTTAATTACTTATGTTAAATTAAGGTTCAATATATAATTTAACCTCGAACTATGCGCTTAAGGCAAGATCCTGTCTTAACGAACATTCATTCATAATCAATCCTCTACAATAGATTATGCAAAAGTGTGTTCCCATACTGTTGGTACAGGTAGTGGCAATATCCTTCTTGTTACACCTTAATGGCGACACGCGATTAGGGACCACTAAGTATAGATTATATAGGCCTCCTAATTAAGTAATGTGACCTTACATTAGGAGGAAGGAAGCCTTAATACCATGGGCTTAATTACTTAACTAATGACAACTGGTGGAAATCATTAAAGTATAAACCCTTTAAGTAGATAGCTAATTAAATTAATAAATCTCGGTTGCGCGTCATCCTCGTGCCGCAATCTCTCGCATAAGTACAAGGGCTGTCTCACATGGTTGAGTGATTAGTCCTAATGATCTAATTAATTGTCATTAGCTGTTTTGTGATTTTTAGAAATGAAGTGTTAATTAGCTAGTACGTAGAGTTAAAATACAAGATGCATGAGAAAATCTTAACAACAGCTGTATAACAACTACTACTTGGCTAGGTACATTGCTCGGACGGTAGTCATGATATGGATTGGATTATGGTCGGTCCACTTTTATTTTATTTTTAAAACAATCTAGTATTTTGCATGCATTATGAATTTTAGAATTTATGATGATCATCATCACTACTACGGAGTATGAATTATACAAAGTCATACCATCAACACTAGAACACCATTATGTTAATTTAAATGATTTTTAAATGTATATAACTAGAACTCGATATACTTGATGCTGATATTTTCAAGATTCTAATTTTATATTTAAATAATATCAATATTAAATTAAGATTTTTTTTTTTTAACAACTTACATACTACGTATTACATAAGGATATTATCTGGATACTAAATTATTCAAGAATTGACTTATATACTTTCTGTTTTATCAAAAAAAAGTCTATATTCCCTAGTCTTTTTTTTTTTCTTTTTTTTAAAGACCTACATAAATTGACATATATTTGATTACCTAATTTATTCGAACTACGATTGAAATTATATTTTCCATTTGAATCCAAACTAAACCTATTTCGAACAATCTGTATAATTATACCACTTGCACCCTAAATTGAAGTGCAACTTTAATACTTAATTCATTTATCAAATAATATGTGTCTCTTAACCTTAAATAAATCATCCAGTAAATTTTATTTTAAATAGTAAAAACCAACTTATTCAGTAAAAAAGGATTCATGATTAAGGATAAGGTTAAACATTTTCAACCCTTACCCCTCGGTAACTTAAAGTTGACAAGAAAATGGTTGGATCCGAACCCTATTTGATTGGTGTAATTGCACTTTAAAAGAATCTCCATTGGTTAGCTAGTGTATGTTGTATCTTGTAGCGCCATGTCACTTTTTCAAGTTACCTCTTTTCTAGCTCTAAATGTACTCCAATGGTTAAGCAACAACTTTTTCCTAATTTTATTAATTTCAGATTGTTTCTATTGGTTCCCCTCTTTCTAGAAAATTTTCAAGCTAATTAGCTTGGTAGAGCAAATTTGCTTGAATAAGCTAGAACCTCTTTTTACTCTAATAGTTGGCAAATAGTTCGACAAAAATATATAATTACAAGCAAGTCCCTATTAGTAATCATTGGAGATGTTCTAAGCTACTTCAGAATGAGGGTGTTTGGTTGGGAGAGGTTTGAGGGAAAATAGCTTTTTAAAGTGAATTTGAGGTTTGACCTTTTAAAAAAGTTAATTGGAAGTGTTTGGTTACGAGATGTTTGAAAGAGAGTTTTCGGGTAAAAAAGCTAACTCTCAAAAAACTCAATAAAGAAGCTTTTTGCAATTAGAGATTTGAGAAAGTGATGTACAATGACTGATTTGTCCTAATATTGCCTAAAATTACAACACTTACCAACCTTAACACCCCACGTTATTTCCGTTACTCATTAATCGTTTATTGTTGTAATAAAATTTATATTAGTACCTTGAAGCACTTAAAAACTATTGCAATCATGCATGCTTGTAATATCATTAGTAATATTTCTTTATTTGCATATCAAGAATTTACATATTTTAAATTTTAAATTAAGAATAAATGTTTTTTATAATATTGCGAAGGAAAAATAAATTGGTTTTATTTATAGAATGTTTATTAAAAATGATAATTAAGGAGAAGATAATTAACATAATAAACTATTTGTCTAATATTAATAAGGAACAAGTATCCAACAACAAAGTATTTTTTCTATTCTTATTTATACGACACAATTGGGTTTTGTGCACAATTCACACAACCTCATTTGACTTTCTTTTGTGATCTATACTTAAGACAAAAAACATGGTCGTGTGGTGTCTTATTAGATTTGTCTCAATAAATATTTTTTAAATATCAACTTTTTATAATTTTTTCTTATTCATAATTGAAGATATTAATGTTTGAAATCGTGCATTGACAAATGTGTCTAAATAATTGTGTCATTTAAAGAAGAACGGAGGAAATATATATATATATATATATATATATATATATATATATATATATATATATATATATATATATATATATATATATATATATATATATATATAATATATATATATATATATATATATATATATATATATATATATATATATATATCATTGTCCTTAATGGTCATATTAATATTAAACAACTAATTTATCAAACATTTTTACACAAATAGTTAATTCAACCAGCTAATACAAACACACTACAAGAAAAACCCGTTTTTGCGACTGACTTCTGCGACTACCAAAAAATTCAGTCGCAAAATTAAACTTTGCGACTGAATAAACCTAAGAGACTAAAATTTGCGAGTACTTTTGTGATGGTCGCTCTGTAGTCGCTAAATTGCGACTGTCTTTAATTCTTGCGACCGAAACTTCAGTCGCAATTATTTTACTTTTTGAAAAGGATTTTTTGGTATTTACTACCTTAAAAATACACCAATTTTGTATTTACTACCTTATGAAAAATTTATTTTAAATTACTACCTTAAAGTTCCATTTTTTTTGTATTCACTACCATTTTACAGTTTTCTCATTTTAAAATTGAGATATCTCTTTCGTTTCTTAATCATTTTAAGTGATTCAAAGCTCATTCTTCTCATTTATGTGTAAGGATTCCATAGGGATCCGACTTTTTAACATTTCGTAAAAGTTTAAACAAATTAAATATTATTTGAAAAATTTTAAAATATTTATGAATTATCAAACGAATTTCTTTGAAATGACGTTCTCAATGAAATCCCTATAGAAAAAGGAAAATAATGAACTTTGAATCACTTTAAACGATTAAGAAACGAAAGAGATATCTTAATTTTAAAATGAGAAAACTGTAAAGTGGTAATAAATAAAAAAAAAATTGGAAGTTTAAGGTAGTAATTTAAAATAAAAATTTCATAAGGTAGTAAACACAAAAGTGGTGTATTTTAAAGGTAGTAAATACCAAAATATCCTTTTGAAAAATATAATACGGAGTATATTTTAATGTTTTAGTATTTCACTTTGATAGGCTTCACCAGCCACGTTTCACCAACTTGTTTCTCCCTCTTCCTCCTAACCTCACAATATAACAAAAAAACCCCTAAATTTTCTCTCACCTACCGCCCCCCTCTTCATCTTTCTCACTGTTTTGAACAAAGAAAACTCTCAATCTCTGATAAAATTTCCACCTTACCGGCCACCTTTTCTCTCTCCCTTCTTCACTCCTTCCCCATCACTGACGTTTGCTTCTATTTTCTTCATCCCACATCTGTTTTAGTTTCCTGCTGCTCTTTTCCGCCGCCGCTTCCATTTTCCACCTCGTTTCTCCGTTGCCCCATTGACTTTACGCCGCCGCCTCAGGTGAAGGATGCCCATCTAACCCCAGGTTCAATTTTGGATTTCGATTTTTAAATTTTTTTAGTTGATTGTTTTTTATGTCAGATTGTTATAGATCTGTTTTTTTTCACTTAGTATAGATGAAATGGTAAATAAATTATAATATGATGATGTTATTTACTCCTACTTCACAACTATATTTTAGAGTTTTAATCTTTTAAATCTGTAGGTTTTTATTTAATTATGTATTGGGATTGAGTATGATTTGGAAATTGTAATGTAGGGGTTCAATTGAAAAGGATGAACACAAGTTGTTTGCTGGGAGGAGTCGGATACTGTAGAAGATAAGCAATAGAGATTGGCGAAGAATTTTTGTTTGTATCACTACTATGCGGGGAACTGGAATCTTTCATTTGTTTGATGTGTTGTAATAATTTAGAAGATCTATAAAGAGTTATATGTTTGAAATTCTTAGTTTTTCTTTGCAAGTTAATTTAGATTGAAAATATGTTCTCCGTGTTTCACCATTTCTTTGACTGGGAAACTTATTTCAACTTAATTCGCTCCTAAAATGGAAATTAGCAACTTCATTAGTTGGTGATTTCTTTTTTGTTTTTTAATTTTTTTAAATCAAATTTGCGACTACCAGGCCGTCGCTAAATTACAGAAATCAGTCGCAAAAAATTGTGACGGGAAATCTAATAGTCGCGAAAAATTGAAATTCAGTCGCAAAAGTAGTCGCAACGCCGTCGCTAATCCGTCGCAATATTGCGACAGCACAAAAAATAGTCGCAAAAATGAAATAGCGACGACGCTTTCTGCGACGACCCAAAAAAACGTCGCCTCAGTCGCAATTCCATTTTTGCGAAGGGAAATCTTGATTTTGCGACTACTTTTTCAGTCGTAAAATCACGTTTTTCTTGTAGTGACAGCTAACAATCAGTCAAACCACCTACTCCTTCCATATTTTAAAAAGAGATATACTTTGATCGGCACGTAGTTTTAGAAGAACGAGTTGAATTTATTAAAATAAGGTGAAAATGAGGTAATTGGTGAATTATTTATTATAGTAAAAAGATGATTTGAGTAATTGCGGATACCACAAGAAATAGAGAACTCAATTACATTATATTAAAATAGACACCAGGAGTAACACTTGTCACTTCCTAATGCAAAATTTTTCCGCCAAAAGTGTTTTTTTTCCTATAAGATCTCTACTTTATTTTTATTTTATTTTCTATCCTTTTATATTTATTGCATGTTTATGTATGAAAAAAAATACATGTTTATAGATTACGAAAATAACTTATGTCACATAAGAATAATTTGCTAAAGATAAATTTTGGTAATATTTTAGTCAAATCATTCGTATTATTTTTAATTAATGTGTTTAAGATCTATTAATTATACAGTAACATTAAAATAAGAACATTTCAGCTAAATAATTTTAGAATAACCGTGCATGCACGGGATCTAATCTATTATTAATTTAATTGGAAGTGGGACAAAGACATGTCAAAAATGGAAAATATATCTCTTTTTAAAATACGACCATTTAAAGAAAGTATATCCCTTTTTAAAATACGGAGGGAGTAACATCTATCGACTCCTAACCAAACAAGATGTGTAACTTTGAAGAAGATTAAACCTATCATCTCTATGCATAGGTCTCTCCCACTTGAGAAAGTATAAATCAATATCTGATATGTATTTCAAGATACATATCATACCACTAAACGACAAACACTAAAGGACAAAGTCAATTTTTTTTGAAAATGACATCTTTTTTTGAAAAATGGCATCTATATTTTTAAAATGGCATTTGTTCTTTGAAAAATGGCACTTGTTTTAATGTTTGTCTTATCCCTATTTTGTCATTTAATAGGGTGATACTCCCTCTGTATTTATTTAAGAGATACACTTGCCTTTTCCGGCCGTATTTATTTAAGAGATACACTTGCCATTTTTAGTAATTTATCAACCCCACCATCTAATTAAATAATCTGTCTACACCCCACCAACACCTCTCACCCCCTAAAATGACATGGTCCCCACTTGTTTTACTTATTAAAATATCAACCCAACCCCACTTGTTTTATTATTTTATTTCATTTAATTCTTTTTCTTAATATCTGTGCCCGGCCAAATTATCTCTTAAATAAATACGGAAGGAGTATGTATCTTGAAATACATATCAGATATTGGCCTCTCCGCCCTCCTCCACTTCAATTCCCAACTTCAACCCTACAATAGATATTCTGTTTTTTTTCATCTCATTGGACATTGCCCATCCTTCTTGTCACCAATAATATTGACATCACTGAAAACAAGTAAGTACCGTACTTCACAATTATTTTACTTAATTATGTACCTCATTAAAAGTTGAAATTATTTCGGCTCTTTAAGGTACACATTCTTATCAAGCGCAAAACACCTAACCCTAGCTCTATAGGAAATATGAATTGAGGGGTGATCCATAAATACTTCAATCACACAAAAAAAAGAAGAGAAAAAATAAAATAAAAGGCCATAATATTATTGCTTTTACATTTACTCCCTCCGTCCCGGAATACTTGACCTGTTTTTCTTATCGGGCCGTCCCTTAATACTTGACCTGTTTCTAAAAATAGAAATATTCTAACAATATTATATTATTTCTCACTCCACCCCTATTAACCACCTACCCCCTACTCCATACAAAAAATAATTAAAAATTCAACCCCTACTCTCCCCCAACCCCACCCCTTTACACATTTCCCACTAACTACATTAAAATAATACCCCACTATCAACTACTACCTATTAAATTAAATAAGCCAATTCAAGTCCCTTAAACTCTGTGCCGGTCAAACCGGGTCGAGTATTCCGGGACGGAGGGAGTATTCTATAAGGAACCTCTTCAAAACTTGATATATCCATACTAATGTGTTAAATTTGTTTGAGCATTATGGCCCTTAAGTTGGATCTTGCTAAAGCTTATGATAGCCTGGAATGGGGGTTTATTCGGGAAACCTTAACTGGGTTTAATTTTCCTACTGAGATGATTAATCTTATAATGTGTTGTATTACTACGCCTAGAATTTCAGTGTTATGGAATGGGGAAATTACAACTGACTTTTCTCCGTCTAGAGGAATTCGTCAGGGGGATCCATTATCTTCTTATATTTTTGTCTTGTGTTTGGATAGACTTTCTGCTCTCATTGAAAATGAAGTTAGTCAAGGAAACTGGAAACCCCTTAAGGTCTCTTCTTCTATTGCTATTTCTCATGTATTCTATGCTGATGATGTGTTCCTGTTTGGGAATGCTACTAGTAACAATATGGCTGTGATCATGCAAACCCTAAATAAATTTAGTGAGTGCTCAGGTCTTAAGATTAATATGGCAAAATCTTCGTTAATTTTCCCTCCTAAAATGGGACACCAAGTCCGAAGTTCTGTTGCTGCTTCTTATGGTTTGAAGTTTACCTCCTCTTTTGGTAAATACCTTGGTATAGATATTAGACCTAATAAGCTAAAAATTCTAATTTTTTAGGACTTTTGGATAAAACCTTGGATAGGGTTAGGGGCTGGCAAAGTAAATTACTAAACATGGCTGGTCGCTGCACCCTCATTAAATCAGTTCTTAACACCTACCCCTTATATGTTATGCAAACCACAATGTTGCCCTCCATGGTTATTAGACAGATTGAAAAGAATTGTAGGCAATTTCTCTGGAATAAAGTTGATAGATCTCGTTATATTTCCAGAACGTCTTGGGATAATGTTACTAGACCAATGGGGGTAGGGGGTCTTGGAATTAGACGTCTTAGGGATTGGAATGTTACTTTCATGGCTAAACTTTGCTGGAAAATTTTAACCAATCCGGATAAATTATGGGTTCGTTTTTTTAAAGAAAAATACTTACGTCGTACCAACCTTTTTGACTGTACGGGTCATTCATACAATTCTCCTATTTGGCGAGATATACTTCAGGGTAGGGCCCTCCTTCAAAAAGGTCTAATTATAGGAATAGGTAATGGTAGATCCACTTCGTTATGGTACCATCATTGGGTTGGGTCGGGTCCGATTTATAAATTAATTGATAAAGATATTCCGGAATCTAAGGCCCACTGGTTTGTTAGTCATATTATTAGAAATGGTAGATGGTATCTTGATGATGTTCGTCATATTATTCCTACTGATTTGTGTGACTTGATACTTGCTACTCCCTTATCTATGAATGATACTCATGATGACTTTATTAGGTGGATTTACTCAGATTCTGGATCCTTTACTGTTAAATCAGCTTACTCCCTTCAACTATCTGCATCCCCTTCTTCCAATGCTTCTCATTCCGGTTTTAGTTGGAAAAATCTTTGGAAAATTAAAACTCCTTTTAAATATAAGATGCTGTTGTGGAATTGCTGTCATGGCATCCTACCTGTGGCTCAAAAGTTATCTCATATCCTGGATTTTATTTCGCCTATTTGTTGTAGATGTCAGACTAAGTTTGAATCCCATTTACACCTTTTTAGGGATTGTTGGGAATCTGGTGTTTTCTGGAATTATATTTTTCAACGCATGAAATTCCCTACTACTCTCAGTTTGGTGGAATTTTTTGGGGCTGATTGGAATGATTGGCTATGTTTAAATCTTGCTCAGGATATGAGTTGGAAGGTGGTTTTTGTTGTAGGCATTTGGCACATTTGGAGAGCTCGGAATAGAGCAGTTTTTTAGCATAAGATGATAAAACCATTCTCAGTGTATAATAATTTCTATGTGGATTGGATTTCTACTTCATCTATTTTGCAGGATAAAGGAAAAACAACAATGAGGCTGCTGGCACATGCTAAACATGTTTGGACTGCGCCAAGTTCTGGGTATTTAAAGCTTAACACTGATGGAACTTGGTCAGCCAACAACATTGCTGGAGGTGGAGGAGTCTTTAGAAGATCTTCTGGAACTTGGTTTATGGGCTTCTCCAGCAAATTTAATGTTTCAACTCCACTAGCGGCTGAACTGTATGCAATCAGAGAAGGTTTAATAATGGCAATTGAATACAAGGTGGATAAGTTGGAGCTGGAGACTGATGCTTTGTCCCTCATGAAGATGCTTAACACTATGGATAAAAACTATCATCATGAATTATCTCCAATTTTGAATGATGTGGCTAGTCTGATGCAACGTTTCACCTCTCTTACTATGCATCATATTCCACGTTCAAGGAACTTGGTTGCTCACTCTTTGGCTGCTTACTCTGTTTCAATGGCTGTTGGTCACAAGGTTTATGCTGATGTACCTCCCTTTGCTAGAATTGCGTATCATGGAGATCTTCAGGGTCTGGTGCGCACTTTTGCAAGTCAGGGAGAACAATCACAAGTGATTGATGTTGATGCTGGTCCTTCTAATGCAACTGTTGATACTCCTGCTACTACTCAAATCATGTTTGGTACTATTCCTGCTACAATCTCAATGACTACTGGTTCTGCAAATGCTTCGGGCTCTAACACAGCAGATGGATCGAAGGAGGTTGCAACCTCCTCTATGGAGGAGTGAAAGTCACTGCAGGTGGCCAATCTCCAGCTTGGATAATCATATTATATTTTGCGGTTTGTCAAGACTCAACTGGAGATTATCGGAGACAAAATCTTATCTTTTGCGTGCTTTAGTGGATAACAAAGTTTGTATTGTGAATATTTGGGTGGTCAGTTTTTGGGTGTGCCCCTTTTGTAACAAACTTTCTTATGGACTGAAGTCCTAAATTAATAATACTGTCTCCGTTTTATGTCAAAAAAAAAGAATTTTCTCTTTTCCTATTATACTCTTATAAATTCATATAAAATGTCAAACACTGCAAAAATAGCTCTTTAGAGTTTTTGGTGTCCACATAAAATATACTCCGTAGAAATTACTTTATATCCCTCCATATTTTAAGAAAAGATACACTTTGACCGTCACGTAGTTTTAGGAGAGTGAGTTGAATTTATTAAAATAAGATAAAAGTGGGGTAGTAGGTGAATTATTTAGTACAAAGATGATGTGATTGAGTGTGAGAAACATAAGAAATAGAGAAATATTAATATAATTGGAAGTGAGAACCAAAACATGTAAAAAAGAAAAGGATATCTTTTTTTAAAAATACGGCTATTTAAGAAAAATATATCTTTTTAAAATACGGAGGAATATTTACTACTCCCTCCGTCCCGGAATACTCGCAACGGTTTGACTGGACACGTTTGCCAATGCACAACTTTGACCATCAATATCTTCAATTATATATTATAAAAACTTAAAATTATTAATATTTTGAAAATATATATAAGATGAAGCCAACAATATATTATATGTTAACACTTATTTTCATATACTATAAATAAAACAGGGTCAAAGTGAATTATGTGAACAGTGCAAAAAGTCAAACCGTTGCGAGTATTCCAGGACGGAGGAAGTACGATTTAAATTATTATTGTATACGAAGTATAAATTAGAGTTTTAAAAATGTTAGCACATATCACATCCACTACCTTCTTCCCGAAAGGAAGATGCACAAGGGGACAAATAAAGCATAGAAAAGGGACAAGTGCATATTTGCATGCAACAAATTAAAGCAAATCCAATTATCCAAGGTCTAAGACTTGAATAATAATGTCATTGTTTTAAATAATTTAATTACGGGGAGAAATTAAATCAGAAATTCAGGGGTCAAACACATAAATAGATGTAGTAAGCGTGCATAATATATGCATGGACCACAAAGAACTTATTAAAATTTGATAATCTTTACTATTATAAATCATATGAAAAATATCTAATTAATATAAATGATATAGTATAATTATTTTGTTAATGGACCACATCAATTTAAGGCTAGCTTTGAGCCACTAGGTATGGGTCATCTCCATGAATAGAGGGTTGAATTCAGAAATCAAAAAGAGGAGCACAGGAAGAGGTAGCACAATTGGGAGACAATGAAAAAGAGCAGGGATTTGCTCTATTTTTCACCCACTACACGTCTTTTCATTTCATATAGTACAAGTATTAGAATTGTTGATTAGGGAAAACTAATTGCAACTATATCCTTTAATCTTCTAGGGAAAAGTCTAATAGCTAGGAGACTGTTACGGGGTAAACTATTAGTGATGGCTTCACTCGCTAACGTACTCTAGATGAAAAGGAGATGAAATTAATAAGTTAGCTATCTGTACAGCCGTATTAGCTTGTACCTGCTATTGCATGTATCATGAGTAAAAAATACATGTATCTTGCGTGGCAAGTCACACCATCAACTGATGGTGTGACGAGTGACACTAATCTGAGATTTAAGGCAAAATAGCGATGTTGGATTAGAATATAAAGAATATCACACAAAGTGTTAATGGTTAAGTAGTGTTGGAGCAATGGTTTCATCTTTGTTGGATGGCAATCTTGGTTGCGGGTTCAACGTACTACTTCCGCAGACCAGAGTGTTGTACACTTTTTTTTTCTTTTTTTTCTTAAAGGGTTATTAATATATATATGTATTTGAGCTACTTTCATATTATCTGGGAGTTAACATAATATTTAGCTTTACAATTCTTTTTTTTAAAAGGTTTATTATCGATATATATGTATTTGAGTTACTTTCATATTATTCGCGAGTTACTTAACATAATATTTAGCGTTATTAATCTTAATCTTAAGGTCACTAATTTATTTATTTTATACTACATCCGTTTCATAAAGTTCTTTAGGCTTTGAAAAATGTGTCAAAAATCAAAACTTTGACCATAAATTCTCACTGTTATATCTATCAAAAATTATAATGAGATATCTTGTTAGATTCGTCTCAAAATGTATTTTATTAATATCAAATTTTTATAATTTTTTGTCATACAAAATTGGATATATTAACGGTCAAACATTGCACCGAAGTCCGTGCAAATAGTGAGTGTAAAGATCTTTTTGAAACGGAGGAAGTAAAGGTTATATATTATCATAAAAATTTGAATTACTTATTTTTTGACAGGATATGAGAGTTACTTAACATAAAATTTGAGGTTACTAATCTTAATCTTAAGTGTGACTTTTTTTAAAAGAGAAAAAAGGTTAAAAATCAACGAAAAGCATACAGTATAATTGTGGTTACTTTTATATTTTTCGGGAGTTACTTAACATAATGCTAACTACTAAGGATTACTTAATGTTTTAACAAGCAGGGTTGTTATCATATGAATTTGGTTACTTTAATGTTATTCAGGAGTTACTAAGTACAATATTTAACGTTACTATATTAATCTTAAGGGTAACTGATCTATTTATTTATTTTAAAATGGGTTATCATCATTAAAGTTTGGGTTACTTTCTTATTATTTGGGAGTTACTTCACATAATATTTGAGTTTACTAATTAATCTTAATCTTAAGGATGGCTGTTTTTTAAAAGAAAAAGGTTATTACAATGTATCATATATTTTTTTTTGCTAAGCAAGTGAGAATAATATTAAGGCTCAAACAATTACAACCTAAACTAACTTCAAGAGAAACAAACCAACTAGATTGGACCATTTCAACAAGAAGCTAGCAAAACAACAAGCAACTAGGAATACAAAGCTTATAAGCTCACAAACCAACTATTGTCTTTCCTGTTTACATATTTAGGCAAGATTGCTTGAATTCTACTCTTCACAGTTTGCTTCAAAGTACCAACTGTAACTTTAACAGCAGGAACCAACTGATCCCATAGACTAGTGTTCCTGCATCTCCAGATTAAGTACACCAGTGCCACAATTGCTGCATAGTACACCTGCTTCCTGAATTTAGAGTGTCTTCCATGCTTGATGCTTCTATATAACTTATGTAAATCAACAGCAGTAGTGTTGATTCCCAACCATGCCTTCATTGCAACCAAACATTGCTTGCTGTAAGAACAATCAAAGAAAAGATGGTGATGATCCTCATCCTTCTGTCCACAAATTAAACAGCTTGCAGAGCTGCTAATACAAATTTTAGCCATTTTAGCTGTAGTTTGCAACCTGGATTGGATTGCTAGCCAAGAAATAAACCTGTGCTTTGGGGTATTAAGCCTATTCCACACCAATCTGTCCCAATGGACCTTAGGTCTATTGCCTGCCAGCTTGTTATAAACTTGCTTCACAGAATATTTAGACATTGCACCAATTTCTGCTTCAGTAAACACCAGTTTGAGCTTCTCTTTAGTACTGCATACCTGTTTCCAATACCAGCTAGCTGTATTGTTAGGCTGATAATCCCACCATTCCCCATCCTTTAGGTAAACTGAGGTAACCCACTTAATCCAGACATTGTCCTGTTTAGTGGCCAAAGCCCAAACATATTTGCCTATACTAGCAATATTCCATAACAGGACATCTCTAAATCCCAATCCACCACTCTGCTTGTCACAACAAATTCTTTTCCAGGCAATGCTGCTTGGTTTACTACTGTAAGCATGGCCACTCCAAAGGAAAGCCCTGCAAATCTTCACAATATCTTGAAGAACACTCTTTGGGAGCACATATATCTGAGTCCAGTACATATGCAAGCTAAGTAAGACAGAATTAACTAACTGCATTCTAGCTGTGTAGGAAAGATTCCTAGAACTCCATACTTTAATCCTAGCAGTCATCTTATCCACCAAAACCCCACACTGAGCTGCAGAAATCTTTTTGGAACAGATGGGAACTCCCAGATATTTAAATGGTAAGGTGCTTCTGACAAAACCAGAAGCATCCACCACCCTCTGAACATCACCATCAGACATTCCATGACAATATATGGATGATTTCTGATGATTGGCTTTCAAACCAGAAGAGTTAGAAAACAACTTAAAAGCTTGCAAGAGCAGATAAATTGAAGGATATTCACCTTTGCAACACAGAATCAAGTCATCAGCAAAGCATAAGTGTGTGAGCCTAACCTCTTTGCATCTAGGATGGAACTGAAACTGTGACAAGGCACTCATCTTCTGCAATATCCTTGACAAATATTCCATGCAGATAACAAAAAGAAGAGGGGAAATGGGATCACCCTGTCTCAAACCTCTCTGGGATTTGAAAAAACCATGCATTGAGCCATTGATCATCAAAGAAAACATAGGTGTAGTGACACATTCCATTACTACATTAACAAACTGCACTGTAAACTCCAAGCATTCCATCATTTCTCTCAAAAACTGCCAATCCACAGTATCATAGGCTTTCTGCAAGTCTATCTTCATCAGACAACTAGGTTTCACTCCTTTCCTACCATATTGCCTCACTAGGTCCTGCACTACCATTATATTGTGAACAATATATCTACCATGAACAAAACCACCTTGATTCTCCAAAATAAGATCAGGAAGCACTTGTCTCAATCTACTACACAGGACTTTAGTAATACACTTATACAATGTATTGCAGCAAGAAATTGGCCTGAAATCACCTACATTCCTTGGACACTTAGTCTTAGGAATTAAAGTTACAACTGTGCGATTCACTTCCTTTAACAGTTTACCATGATGTAAAACATCTAAAACAGCATCAATAGTTTCCTTACCAACAATGTGCCAGGTGTCCTTGTAAAAGTAAGAACCAAACCCAACAGGTCCTGGTGCCTTAACACCTGGAATAGAAAAAAGAGTTGCCTTCACCTCATCAACAGTATAAGGTGCAGTAAGAATTGCTTTGTGATTTTCCTGACAAACTGGACTAATTTGGACAACCTGCTTGATAACTGGAGTTCTAGATTCTTGCACACTATCCAGCAGCAACTTGTAATACTCAATAAATGCCTCTGAAACCTCACCAGGATTGTCTCTCCATCTCCCCTCCTTATCATGTATACTATACACCTGATTTTGAATATTTCTACTTTTAATACTTTGATGAAACAGGGCTGTGTTCTCATCACCAGCCTTAATCCATGCCAGCTTAGCCTTCTGACTCAAAAAATCCAAATAAGCCTTATGTTTGATCTTATACTCCTGAGTAGCTTCTAACTCTTTGTTAGCAAGACATTGATCAGTAGGGTTTGCATGTATGAGCTCTTGAGCAGCTACCATAGCATGATGAGCATTCAAATCAGCAGCTTGTACATCAGAAAATCCACTTTTGTTAAGATCTTTTAGAGCAATCTTAACTGTCTTCAGTTTACTAACCAACATAAACATTTTGCTCCCACTTACTTGAGTATTCCAAGCTGCCTGAATTGTATCATTGAAAACAGGAGAACTCTTCCACATTGTAAAATACTTAAAAGGTTTCCTTCCCCCACCAATTCTAGGATATACAGTCAATAGACCAGGTGAGTGATCAAACTGGCCTTCAGGCATAAAACACACCTCTGCTGTTGGATAACACCCCTTCCATGATTGATTAGCTAAAACTCTATCAAGCTTTGAGAAAACCCTATCATGCCCTTGCTGTTTATTGTTCCAGGTGTACAAATTTCCTACACACTTAACATCCTCCATTCCACACAGATGCATACAATTTTTAATATCAACTATCTCTGCATGCCTAACAGGACAACCTATCCTTTCATCCACAGCCATAACACAATTGAAATCCCCACAAAGAATTCAAGGCCCCTGAGTGTTAAGTAGACCCAAATCCCTCCATAATTCTTGTCTCATACCATGATCATTGAAGGCATAAATGAAAGTACAATGAAAACTAGGCATACCACTAAGAGGTGTGATATGACAGTGCAGAAACTAACTTGATGCAGCAATAATATTCACTGTAAAACAACCAGATTTCCAAGCAACAACAATTCTCCCCCAGTATGATAACTAGCATTACTAGTAAAACACCAATTTGTAAAAACCTTTTGATAAATCTTACCTAGGTTAGGGAGCTTTACCTTATGTTCCAGAAGTCCCACCAGGCCCACCTCATACTTGTGAATAAAATGCTTGACTTCATTATGTTTTTGGGATGAGTTGAGACCCCTTACATTCCAAGCTAAGATCCTATCCATTAGGATGAGAAGGGTCCCCCCCTTCCAGCTACATTGCTTCCATGATCTTCACCAGTACCTCCATTGTTTCCAAGATCACCTCCTCCATCAATCTGGCTCACACTCTCCAGAATCTGAAAAGCATTAACAGTTTGAGTTGGAGTCACTGATGATGACCTTACCCTAATTGGTCTGAGTGCTGTTTGAAAGCCCTCTGGATCCATGGGTGATGCATTCTCAACAGGTACAGATGCAGTTGCAGTATTCGTTGCAGTTGCAGTATTCACAATTGGTTGTTTCTTAACCCAAACTCTCTTAGTGTTTCCCAACCGACACTCAGTAGACACATGCCCAACCCCTCTGCAAGTTGTACAAACAGTTGGCCTCCATTCATAATGCACCCTGACTACTGTCATTTCTCCTTTCTCATTTCTGAATGAGATCTCCTCTTGAAACTTCTGTGACAATGGAACTACCACCAAAACCCTTGCATATTGCAACTTATCTCTACAGGCAGTAGCAAAATCCCTCTTGATTGGGTTTCCTATCTGGCTCACAATTTTGAACAAAGCTTTTTCACCCCAATACTTGAAATTGAGTTTCAGTTGTACCCATATAGGCACTGACTTCATATCATCTTTGTCCATGTCCATATCAACAGTCCAGGGTTTAAGAACTAAAGGCTTGCTATCAAAGAAATAATGTCCAGTGAGAACCTTATCTCTGGAATCCATAGTCTTAAAACGCACCAAGTATATACCCCTTTTCACCAATACAACCTTATCAACATTTAAATGTTTCCAGATCCTCCTAATGAAACCTTCCATGACATTAATAGGGGGATTAGCACCCACAACATAGCACACAACAGCAGAATTCCAGAAATCCACCTCTTCTTGAATGTCATCAAAATCAATTTCAATCGGAAAAACAGAGCTATCTCCATTAGATTCCATTATCAGATCAACTTCATGGTCAAGTAAATCAGGTGCAATCACAGTATGATTAGATTCATTATCAGATTAAGTAGAATCATTATCAGTCATATTATCATCATTTTCATTCAACTGGTGCAAAATAGGGATTGTACCCACTTCTACATTGTTTCGGGTTTGAGTTCTACCTGCAATTCCAGGCGCGCTATGAATATGCTGCATAAATTCATTGAAAGAGTGTCGCACTTCCGATCGTACTTGAAGATGTTTCAGTCTCGATGTCGGAGTGAGAATCTCATTTTCCATCCCAAAATCAAGTGCTTCCACACCAAGAACTTCATCAATCGATCGAGTTTTGAGTGCTTGTGAATCCGAAGAAGGTCCCCTGGGTTTCGTCGCTCCATTTCCATGGTTACTCCTCTGATTTTTCGACCTAGACTTCCTTGCCATGGCGGAGATGCACAGTATGATATCATACACCCGAGATAAAACGTAGAGAGAAAGTCAGGAGAGAAGATGGTCTAAATTTGAAATTTAGTACACTAGAAAATTACAATGTATCATATAAATGTGGGTTATTTTCATGTTATTCGGGAATTACTCACCATTATATTTAGCATTACTAGGGTTATTTTTTTTCTTTATTTTAAAAGGGTTATTGTCAATATATATGTATTTGAGTTATTTTCATACTATTCGGGAGTTACTTCACATAATGTTTAGCGTTACTAATCAAGGTCACTAATTTATTTGTTTTATAAAGGTTATTATCATAAAAAATTGAATTTTTTTTACGGGATATGAGAGTTACTTAACATAAAATTTGAGATTACTTATCTTAATCTTAAGGGTGACTTTTTTTTATAAAGAGAAAAAAGGTTAATTATTATCGAGAATCATACAGTGTAATTGTGGTTATTTTTATATTATTCGGGAGTCACTTAACATAATACTAAGGGTTACTTAATTTTTAACAATTAAGCTGAGTTGTTATCGTATGAATTTGGATTACTTTTATGTTATTCATGAGTTACTTGTGAATTTGAATGAACCTGAAAAAGTCTTAATAAATTTTAATTAAATTAAATATTAGCGGAAATGTGACATGACATATGAAAATAGTCTTAAGATAAGACCCTCTTGATGTTGCTCTTAATACAATATTTAGTGTTACTATATTAATCTTAAGGGTCACTAATCTATTTATTTATTTTAAAATGGCTTATTATCATTAAACTTTGGGTTAGTTTCATGTTATTTGGGGGTCACTTCACACATATTTGAGATTACTAATCTTAATCTTAATCTTAATCTTAATCTTAAGGGTGACTATATTTTAAGAGAAAGGTTATTACAGTGTATCATATAAATTAGGTTACTTTCATGTTATTCGGGAGTTACTTATCATTATATTTAGTGTTACTAAATTTTAAGGGTTATTTTTTTTTTTTAAATAGGGTTGTTTAACATATATACTTTCGTATTATTCGGGGGTTACCTAATATAATATAAGGCGTTATGAAACATAATTTTAAGAGTTACTATACTAGTTATAACCAACGAAATATATTTTACAAAGTAGTTAACCTCTTACTTTTTGTTGGATCATTTATTACTCCAACTGTTTTACGAATTGAACTGATCGAGTGCCATTGAAATTTTGGTTAGGTGCAACTATAAGCTAAACTCGTATCACCTAATCAATTAAAGCTAAACATAAAATCACTAACTAAATAGTAAGGGAATTCATGATTGAATCCACAGGGAAACAACGTTCTTTCTACTACTAAAAAGGAGGTTTGGACTATTAGTAACAGGTAAATGGGTTGGTTTGATTTATTAATCTACGACAATAATTTAACAATAAAAAAGTCAATAATAAAAAGCATAGGGTATAGGTTCACCAATGAACAATAATCCGGAGTAAGACACAACAATTAACAATCAATGATGAAGCAATTAACCAGATTTGTATGCTCTCTCGAATCGATACTTATCATAGAATCGGAAATAACATGCTTTCGCAATTTATTAAAACCAAATCTACCTACTGAAACTAGCCTAAACATCAAGTTGCATCTCTCGATTATTAACTCAATGTTGCAGGACTGTAACAATTAAACATGCGCAAATCTAATTGCATAGCAACAATATCAATCAATAGGAAATAAATCAACAATACCAACAATCAATAAAAACTAATCATCCCTTCATATCAATTCATGGATCTCCAAAGCCTAGAATAAAACTACTCACACATACTTAAGTTAAAAAAAACAATCATATTTAATGGAAACATAATTAAAATTGAATAATAAAGGAAAGAAATAATCAATACCAAATTGAAGAACGAATGAAGAAATTGAAAGCTTGAATTAAATTCTAAAAATTGTTTAACAAAAGTTTGAGAGCAATATAAAACCAAGTAATCATCTAAAATGCTGGAAAATAAGATGATTACAAGTTATTCAAACTTTAGTATTTATAGTCTTGTTAAAAACTTAAAAAAACCAAATCAATAAACTAAAACGCGGGTTGGGGTTGTCGTCGCCCGATCGGACGGGATCAAACGTACTCCCTCCGTATTTTTTTAAGAGATACACTTGGCCGGGCACGGGTATTAAGAAGAATAATTGAATGAAATAAAATAATAAAGCAAGTGGGGTTGGATAGATATTTTAATAATTAAATATGTGGGGACCATGTCATTTTGGTGGGTGGAGGGTAGAGTGAGTTTATGAAAATATTTGTTTAATAGGATGGTGGGTGATAGGGTATATTAGATGTATTACTTCCTCCGTTTCAGAAAGTTCTTTACGCTTTGGAAAATGTGTTCAAAGTATAAAAACTTTGACCGTAAATTCTCACCGTTATATACATCAAAACGTTACATGCAAGATCTTGTTAAACTGGTGTCGGGATGTATTTTCAGAATATCAAATTTTTATAATTTTTTCACATACGAAATTAGATATATTAGTAGTTAAATATTGCATTGGAATCCGTGCAAATAGTAACTGTAAAGATTTTTTTGAAACGGAGGTAGTATTTAATTAGATGGTGGGGTTGATAAGTTACTAAAAATGGCAAGTGTATCTCTTAAATAAATACGGCCGGAAAAGGCAAGTGTATCCCTTAAAAAAATACGGAGGGAGTATATCAGCAGCAACCAGAGTACTGCTTAGGCGCCGGATGGGCACCGGGCGACGGGCGATCGAGATGAGTTAATTTTTCGCCCTACAGGCAATTTTTGCCCGTGAGATAGTTGACGAGCCCAACGCTTAATGGACAACAGGTAAACGGCGCCCGATCGGGGGCGTGTAGAATGCAAGATTCCTCCTTTAAATCGCCCGGTTGGTCTCCATTTGCTCGTAGATCGCCGGACAACCTTCTATATAAGCTTTTTGACGCCTTTCTCTCTTCTATAGTCGGGAAATGGTGAGCACCAGAACCTTTTTGCGCTATGTAAAGAAACCCGAAATCGAAAAGCATTTTTCAGCTGGAATTAAAGAAAGGAGTGAATTAGTATCACCGATTATAACTCTTAGCGATCAAACATGAGCATCATAGGATCCTTGGATTTGACAACGATCATATCGAACTAGCCCGGGATCGTGTAGTGGCCTGTAAAACCATAAAACGAGCCTAGAACTGTCAATTTCTCTTTGAACAACCTGAAAACTAAAAGCACACCACACAACGTATATTAGTACTAAAAACGACTCCGAAAAACTTATTTGAGATAGAAAAGGACTAAGGCGCGGGAGTAAAAATACTATAAAATATGCATATATCAAACTCCAAAACATAACCCCAAGCTTAAACATTTTTAGGTTTGAAGTGAGCCTACCCAATGACCCAAAATAGGCAGAGTCAAAAAAGGTGGAACCTTGAACCGGCACATGATTCCGCTCAACAAAACCAACAGTAGTCATAGAAAGATGGGTGATCAAACCCCGAATAGCAATTCTCGTAGTATGGCGGGAGTTGGCCACTGAGTTGAAGTACGTGACCGTCCATGTGGGTGGCTAGGTTCATTTTACAGCCTTTATCCAGCACATACACAACACCATCCAGAACTTACAATTCAGTGCTCCTCACGTTATGAGGCCCCTCTCTACCAAACACAGTAAATCCCAAGAACCACAAAAAAACTTTGGGGACGGGATGTTATACTTGAAGGAAATAATGCCCTTGGTCCAAGTATGCATTCTATGTTAAGTCTAATAAATGCGGTTCAGTATTAATTAACAAGTTAATAATTCAGTGAGATCAAGTGAGCTGAATGCCTAGCTAGAGGCCGCTTCAGTTCAAGTGGAATTAATGATATTAATCCACAGCTTACTCTTGACTGAACCCGTAGGGTCACACAAATAGTACGTAAACGGATCAAGTATTTAATGGCATTAAATACTCCATCTATGAATATTCGGAACCGACGGATCTTGGTTTCAGTGGGAGCTAAGATCGTCACAGGCAAGAAATGAATACTCCGGAAACGATGATATTGCCGGAAACGGAAATATGGATCGTATCGGAAATATGAATATTATCCAAGTCGTAGATGTTACCGGAAACGGAAACATGGTACGTATCGGAAAATATTATTGGAAATGGAAATATTACCAGAATCGGAAATATTGCCGGAAACGGAAATATTGTCAGAATCGGAAATATTGCCGGAATCGGAAAATAATTCCGGAAACGGAAATATTAAATATTTGTTCGAAACGGAAATTAATTCCGGAATCGGAAATATTAAATATTGTTCGTATCGGAAATAGATTCCGGAAATGGAAATTTAATCGGAAGCGTATCGTACGAATTAGCATCGGACGAGGCCTGCCGGACGAAGGCCCAGCACGAAGCCAGGCCGTCGCCCAGCAAGCACGCACGCCACAAGCCCAGCGCGCGCCAAGGCCACGGATGCGTGGGCCTTGCTGCGTGGGCTACAGCTCGCACGCATGGGCAGTCCTTGTGGCTGCCGTGTGTGTGTGAGTTTGTGCTCATGCGTGATTCCTGAATCAGCAAGAGTCAGTGTATGATTAAATGTCTATTCCTAATTGGATAAATTAATTAAATAGAATTCATGTAGGATTCTAATTTCAATTAATTCGTATCCTACTAGGATTACGATTCCTTTTCCATAACTCTATAAATAAAGGCCTAGGGGTCATAATTTATACAAGTTTAAAAGTATTCAAAAGTGAGTTTTTTTTGAGAGAAAATTAAAACACATCTTGCTCATAAAGTGCCGAAATTTTCTAGTACCTTAAGGGCGATTCTAGTTGGTCAATCTTAAGGCGGATCCGGACGTGCTGTGGACTATCTACGGAGGGACGACACTTGGAGTCCTAAAAGACTTGTTCTTGTTCGGTTCGGGCGCAGCTAGGGAGGGCACGCAACAAAGAGTATGCATCTAAATTATGCTATATGATTATGTGTAAATAATATGTTGTCCTGGGTTAATGGTTGTTTCCGCATGATTTATGTAATGTCATATGTATCATAACCTAACAGTGGTATCACGAGCCCCTTATTATTTTCATAATCTAAATTGCATGAACATGGTTAAATATTACAAATTTGCAAGAATTAAAAGGGGTGATTAATTTTCGTAATTGTTAATTAATTGCAAATTGCGTTTATTTAATTATATGTACGCAGTTTTTCGGCAGTTTCTTCATTACTCATCCGAATTGAGTGATTTTTGTGTCAATTCCGCATGTAAAAGGCATTCTAAAATTTTGACAAAAACAGTATTTTTCTGCCGAACCCAGAATTCTCAAATTCGAAGCCTAACTATGACTTTTCGAAGGTTTTAGTTTTTCGGATGCAAAATTTCGTAAATTTAAGATGTTAAATTAAATATTTGCGATTCCTGTTGATAAATCTTGAATTTTTGATTGACCTACTGCATATGTTTAACAAGTTTGAATGCCTAGTCTTGTTAATTATGCAATCTAATTTGTAATTATGATTAATTTGTTGAAAATTAGAATAATTTAGAATTAATTTGATTTTCATAATTAATTGTAATTTAATTAGAAACCTATGATTAAAAACCACCATAAAAATTGTAAATTTACGATAAATTTTAAATTTTTATGACCTAGACTTGAATCCATATCAATCGGAAATCAATTGGATAATAAATTTTCGATTTTTTCGCCCTAAAATTATGAAATTAATAATATTTATTAATTTGTCATTAATTTTAAATATAAATTTTAAATTTTTATGCGATTCGTTCAAATAACTTGCACGCACGAAGCAATGGACGCTTCGTGTTACCCTTAAGGGGTGTTGTATAATGCGGGCATGCGACGACGAGCAAGGGAGCTCGTCGCCCGTGCGGCACGAATGCAATGAGCAAGGGCGTAGTGCACGAGCGCAAGGCAGCAGCCCTGCCTTGTGTCGTGTGCCACGAGCAATGAACGTATGGGCATGGGCGAGGGGCGAGCCAAGGCAGTCGCGTGTGGGCAGCAAGCGAGCTGCGCCACAACGCGCGCTGCCTCGCACAAGTGCGCGCAGCCTCGCGCGCAGCGAGCGCAAGCTCGCGTGCCACGAGCGCTGCGCACAGCATCACTCGCGCGCACAGCGCGCGACGTCGCCCGCCCATAGAGCGATGTCGCGCACCAGCGAGCGATGGCTCGCGCGCGCGCAGCGAGCGATCTCGCGCGCCAGCGAGCGATCTCGCGCCCCAGCGAGCGATGGCTCGCGCGCGCGCAGCGAGCGATCTCGCGCGCCAGCGAGCGATCTCGCGCGCCAGCGAGCGAGCCAGCGCGCCCAGCGAGCGATCTCGCGCGCGCACTGCGAGCGATAGCTCGCGTGCGATGGGGCGCTGTGCGGAGGCTTGCGTTGGGACAACAGCAGCTATGCTACGAGCGCATGGGCTGCGCGCACATGGCCAGCAATGGCTGTGTGCGTACGGCCCATGGGCGTGCAACGCGTAGGGTGTTTGCGTTTCGATTAGATCGTTTTGAATGTTTAATTTGAAAATTTCAGTTCACGTAATTTTAATTAATTTTAAAATTAATAATTTGAATTAATTTCTTGGATTTTAATTTTGAATATTATAATTATAATAAATGGAATTTATTCTAATTATTTTACTAAAATTAAAATCATGAATTAATTTAAATGCGACTGAAATTAAATTAAATTTTTGGATTCAATTATAAATTTATATGAGCTTTAAATTTTAATTAAATTTGTATGTTTCCGGTTAGACTAGAAATACAATTTTATGTTTAAAATTAGTAAAGCATATGAATTTATTGGTTTGAGTGGGAGCGCTTTTTAGTCATAAACTCTTGATTAGGTCTACAAATCCTTAAGGTTAAAACAACTCGATTAGAATTAATAAGGACTGAATAATTGGTAGATTATTGGTGACCTTGATTAATTGCTGCAAATGTTTACGTGATGCATAATGTGTTTTACTAACCAGCTATGTGGGCCATTCATGATAATGAATGGGTGAATGGTATATATTGTATATGTACTGTTTTGCAGGTTATGAAGTGACTAGTATGGCCCAAATAGGATAGAAAATATGGTCTGCGTACCATTAATTTGAATGTAATTGGTCTAAAGTACCAAAGTTATTTTTCAATTCAAATATGGTCTGCGTACCATCAAATAGTTGTAATTAGTTATAGCTTATCCTATTTGAAGAAAATGGTGCCTCCCACGGAGATTTTCAAGACGGACTTTGAAGTCAAAGCTTCAAGATGAAGTCGGGCCATACTAGATCACAAATATCTTATGCATGTTTTAAGTTATTTATTGCTTTAAATATGTCTTAAAATGCATGAGATCAAAAGCTTGATTATGTTGCATGATTAAGGATTTTAGTTCACTTAAAATCTAACCAACATAGTAAGAGCCTTAAGTTCCAAACTTAAAAATTGAGTTAAAAGGTGCCATGCCAAAATATACACTTGCTTGGATATCCTTTACATCAATTTAGTAATAATTTTCGCTCAGCGAGGTGTTACTTATTGGTCCTAAAGGGGCAAGGTACACAAATAATTGTGAGTACATGTTAGTTTTGGTGAAACTCAACGATATAAGTAAGGAGTCCTTTTATGTCGTGGCAAATTCGATAGGTTTACCTAATAAGTTCTTAGACGTACCTATCAACCAAGAATAGTTTCTAGACTATTAGCAAAAGGCTTTTGCTTACCTAAGATGTTCTAGGATTAAGTCGACAAACTGTGCTTAGTTCTTCAATGATTTTAGGATCTTGGAATCATTTTATTCACACCTGCCGGAACACATAACTTGAATAAAATGCTTAATAAACATTGAATTATGCATGTATGCTAGAATTTAAGTTTATTAAGAGAAACTGTGAATGGTTATTTATTTGTTTATTCTTTTCAATTGTAGTTTTAATATGGCAAACAACAATTCATTCAACATTCGATCAATTCTCGAAAAGGAGAAGTTGAACGGGAAAAACTTCCTTGACTGGCAAAGGAACTTGCAAATAGTTCTTATGCAGGAAGAAAAGGAGTATGTCCTAGATGAGGCGATGCCCGAAGCTCCTGGCGACGGGGTCACTCAGGCTGCCCTCAATCGTTGGATTGATGCCAACAAGGATGTGAAATGTCTAATGCTCGCCACCATGAGTGCGGATCTGCAGAAAACGTTCATCAACTCAGATGCTTTCACAATCATCAGTGAGTTGAAGAACATGTTCCAAGATCTGGCTCGAGTCGAAAGATTCGAGACTCATAGGCAAATTCTTGAGACCAAGCTTAAGAAAGGCGAGCCCGTAAGTCCACATGTTCTCAAAATGATTGGACTCATTGAGAATATGAGTCGGCTGGATCAGCAATTTTCTCAGGAAATGGCTATAGACACCATCCTCCATTCTCTTCATAGCGGGTATGATCAGTTCAAACTGAACTACAGTATGAATAGTCTGGACAAAACGCTCACTGAGCTTCACGGTATGCTGAAGACCGCTGAAAAGACGCTCAAAAGTGATAAGCAGGATGTGCTTATGGTGCGTGGGGGCAAGTTCAAGAAATCTGGAAAGAAGAGGAATGCTAAGAAAGGTGGCAACAAGGCCAGCCCAACTAAGCAAACTGGCGCCAAATCTGCAAAGAGGAAGGTCAGTCAACCCACTTCTGAATCCGAATGCTTCTACTGCAAGAAGAAGGGGCATTGGAAGAGAGATTGCTTGAAGCTAAAGGAAGATCAGAAGAACGGAACAGTCGTTCCATCTTCAGGTATTTTCGTTATAGACTGTATACTTGCTAATTCAACTTCTTGGGTATTAGATACAGGTTGTGGCTCACACTTATGTTCCAATCCACAGGGACTAAGAAGAAGTAGAAAGTTAAGCAAGGGAGAAGTCGACCTACGAGTGGGAAATGGAGCACGGATTGCTGCATTAGCCGTAGGAACTTACTATTTGTCGTTGCCCTCCGGGCTAGTTTTGGAACTGGAAGAATGTTTTCATGTTCCAAGTCTTACTAAAAACATCATTTCAGTTTCTTGCTTAGATGCTAAGGGATTTTCCTTTATAATAAAAGACAATAGTTGTTCGTTTTATTTTAAAGAGATGTTTTATGGATCTGCTAGATTAGTCAATGGACTTTATTAGATCACGACAAACAAGTATATAACATAAATACCAAAAAGGCCAAAAAGGATGATTCAGATCTCACCTATCTGTGGCATTGTCGATTAGGCCATATAAACTTGAAACGCTTAGAAAGACTTCAAAGGGAAGGAATTCTAGAACCATTTGACTTAGAGGATTATGGTAAATGCGAATCATGTTTACTTGGCAAAATGACAAAGCAACCTTTCTCTAAAGTTGGAGAAAGAGCAAATGAACTATTGGGTTTAATCCATACAGATGTATGTGGACCAATGAGTACAAATGCTAGAGGTGGTTTCAGCTACTTTATCACTTTCACTGATGACTTCAGTAGGTATGGTTATGTCTACCTAATGAAGCATAAGTCTGAATCCTTTGACAAATTCAAGGAATTACAGAGTGAAGTAGAGAATCAATTAGGCAAGAAGATCAAGGCACTGCGGTCTGATAGAGGCGGTGAATATCTGAGCTATGAATTTGATGACCATCTGAAAGAATGTGGAATTCTATCAGAATTGACCCCTCCTGGAACACCACAATGGAACGGTGTGTCAGAACGGAGGAACAGAACCTTGCTAGACATGGTCAGGTCAATGATGGGTCAGGCCGAACTTCCATTAGAATTTTGGGGACATGCACTAAATACAGCTGCACTCACTATAAATAGAGCTCCGTCTAAAGCTGTCGAAAAGACTCCATACGAATTATGGTTTGGAAAGCCTCCAAATGTGTCTTTTCTTAAGATTTGGGGATGTGAAGTATACGTCAAACGATTAATTTCAGACAAACTTCATCCAAAATCTGACAAATGTATCCTTGTGGGCTATCCAAAGGAAACAAAGGGGTATTACTTCTACAATACATCTGAGAACAAAGTGTTTGTTGCTCGAGATGGTGTCTTTTTGGAGAAGAATCATATTTCCAAAATGACAAGTGGGAGAAAAGTAGACCTCGAAGAAATTCGAGTCGAACAACAAACTCTAGAGAATGCTCAAGATGACATTCAGGATGAAACTCAGAGATCTTTAGAAGAATCTGGTGAGAATCATGGTCAATCTAGAAATGTTACCCCGCGTAGATCGCAAAGATATAGATCTCAACCGGAAAGGTACTTAGGTATTTTGACGAACGAGAGCTATGACGTTCTATTACTTGAAAGTGATGAACCTGCGACTTACAAGCAAGCTATGACGAGCCCTAGCTCCAAGCAATGGCAAGAAGCCATGCAATCTGAATTAGACTCCATGTCTGAAAACCAAGTATGGGATTTGGTCGATTTGCCAGATGGCTACCAAGCCATTGGAAGCAAATGGGTTTTCAAACTGAAAAAGGACAAGGATGGGAAACTTGAAGTTTTCAAAGCTAGATTGGTTGCAAAAGGTTACAGGCAAGTCCACGGTGTGGATTACGATGAAACCTTTTCACCAGTTGCAATGCTAAAGTCTATTCGAATAATGTTAGCAATCGCTGCATATTACGATTACGAAATATGGCAGATGGATGTCAAAACTGCTTTCTTAAACGGCGTTTTAACAGAAACTGTGTTTATGACACAGCCTGAAGGTTTTGAGGATCCAAAGAATGCTAAAAAGGTATGCAAGCTAAAGAAGTCAATCTACGGATTGAAGCAGGCATCCAGGAGCTGGAATATACGTTTTGATGAAGCAGTCAGTGACTTTGGTTTCATCAAGAACGCGGACGAATCTTGTGTATACAAGAAGGTCAGTGGGAGCAAAATTGCTTTCCTAGTATTATATGTCGACGACATATTGCTTATCGGAAATGACATTCCTATGTTGAACTCTGTCAAGATTTGGCTTGGGAAATGTTTTTCGATGAAGGATCTAGGAGAAGCACAGTACATATTGGGCATCAAGATTTACAGAGATAGATCTAAAAAGATGATTGGACTTAGTCAAAGCACTTATATCAATAAGGTGCTTGATAGGTTCAAGATGGCGGACTCCAAGCGAGGCTACCTACCCATGTCTCATGGAATGACTCTAAGCAAGACTCAGTGCCCAAAAACACTTGATGAGCGTAGACGAATGAATGGGATTCCATATGCATCATTGATTGGTTCAATAATGTATGCTATGATATGTACACGCCCGGATGTTGCGTACGCACTCAGTGCTACGAGCAGATACCAGTCAGACCCAGGAGAGGCGCATTGGACTGCTGCCAAGAATATTCTGAAGTACCTGAAAAGGCACAAAGATGACTTCCTGGTCTATGGTGGAGATGATGAATTAATTGTTAAAGGCTATACGGACGCAAGTTTCCAAACCGACAAAGATGATTTCAGATCACAGTCTGGGTTTGTCTTCTGCCTCAACGGAGGAGCAGTAAGCTGGAAAAGTGCTAAGCAAAGCACCATTGCGGATTCTACAACTGAAGCGGAGTACATTGCTGCACATGAAGCAGCAAAGGAAGCTATATGGCTAAGGAAGTTCATAGGAGAACTTGGTGTAGTCCCCTCCATTAAAGGACCAATAGCCCTGTATTGTGATAATAACGGAGCTATTGCACAGGCAAAAGAGCCTAGACACCACCAGAGAGTCAAGCATGTACTTCGTAGATTTCACCTTCTACGAGAGTTCGTTGAAAGAAAAGAAGTCGAGATAAGCAAAATTGGAACTGATGACAACATATCAGATCCATTAACTAAACCTCTGCCGCAAGCGAAGCACAACTCGCACACTGCAGCTATGGGAATCAAGCATATTGGAGAATGGCTTTGATGTCTCTGTTTAATGTTTTAAAGTTTTAGAGTTTAAATCTTTGTAAAACATTATTGGTTAATCATTCACAATAAATGAAAGAAATTCATTTTTCCATTTAATTTGTGGTTTATTAAATGATGAGTCCCTTCAACTTGACGATATATTCAAGATAGACTGTCAGGACCAGTCCTGTGACTAAGAAATGTCTATCAAGTGAACTTGAATGTCAAAGGTTGAAAATGGTCCCTAATTGGAGTTTTCTATAAAATTGGACGCATAGAAAACGTTAGACGATTAGAGTGCAAGATGACTAGTAGTTCTGTTTCTTGAACTATGTGGACATGGCAATGTCATAATCATTTGCATAGATACTTACTTTGGGAAGACTAGTATCGGACAAGACCTATGAAACTTTACTGTAAGAGATGAAAGTCTGTCATAAGTAAATTTCATTAAATTATTAGACACTAAATCCTCAATACCTGAGTGATTTGAGATTACTTGTTTGAGAACTGGTTGCTTTGACGTTGACCAACCGTCGCACCGTAAAAGGAGGCTATAAAGGCAACGCTCAGGTAATCACCTATCAAACGAAGTCTAATCTCAAGATCGCAAGATTGGGATTGTCCTCCCATAAATCGGGATGAGATGCTTAAAAGTTGTACAAGGCCACTCGGAGAGCTAGAAACTGTGAAATGCATGGCCGTGCTCGGATGAATCATAGGCTATGATTATCTGTTTATTTGATCAGTTGAACTCTGAAACCGAGGAACACCTCTGGACATAATAAGGATGACAACTCTTACCTTATGTTCAAGAGCAAGCATCGAGCGACAAAGGAATTAGGAAATGCACACTTGTCCCTAAGGACAAGTGGGAGACTGAAGGAAATAATGCCCTTGGTCCAAGTATGCATTCTATGTTAAGTCTAATAAATGCGGTTCAGTATTAATTAACAAGTTAATAATTCAGTGAGATCAAGTGAGCTGAATGCCTAGCTAGAGGCCGCTTCAGTTCAAGTGGAATTAATGATATTAATCCACAGCTTACTCTTGACTGAACCCGTAGGGTCACACAAATAGTACGTAAACGGATCAAGTATTTAATGGCATTAAATACTCCATCTATGAATATTCGGAACCGACGGATCTTGGTTTCAGTGGGAGCTAAGATCGTCACAGGCAAGAAATGAATACTCCGAAAACGATGATATTGCCGGAAACGGAAATATGGATCGTATCGGAAATATGAATATTATCCAAGTCGTAGATGTTACCGGAAACGGAAACATGGTACGTATCGGAAAATATTATTGGAAATGGAAATATTACCAGAATCGGAAATATTGCCGGAAACGGAAATATTGTCAGAATCGGAAATATTGCCGGAATCGGAAAATAATTCCGGAAACGGAAATATTAAATATTTGTTCGAAACGGAAATTAATTCCGGAATCGGAAATATTAAATATTGTTCGTATCGGAAATAGATTCCGGAAATGGAAATTTAATCGGAAGCGTATCGTACGAATTAGCATCGGACGAGGCCTGCCGGACGAAGGCCCAGCACGAAGCCAGGCCGTCGCCCAGCAAGCACGCACGCCACAAGCCCAGCGCGCGCCAAGGCCACGGATGCGTGGGCCTTGCTGCGTGGGCTACAGCTCGCACGCATGGGCAGTCCTTGTGGCTGCCGTGTGTGTGTGAGTTTGTGCTCATGAGTGATTCCTGAATCAGCAAGAGTCAGTGTATGATTAAATGTCTATTCCTAATAGGATAAATTAATTAAATAGAATTCATGTAGGATTCTAATTTCAATTAATTCGTATCCTACTAGGATTACGATTCCTTTTCCATAACTCTATAAATAAAGGCCTAGAGGTCATAATTTATACAAGTTTAAAAGTATTCAAAAGTGAGTTTTTTTTGAGAGAAAATTAAAACACATCTTGCTCATAAAGTGCCGAAATTTTCTAGTACCTTAAGGGCGATTCTAGTTGGTCAATCTTAAGGCGGATCCGGACGTGCTGTGGACTATCTACGGAGGGACGACACTTGGAGTCCTAAAAGACTTGTTCTTGTTCGGTTCGGGCGCAGCTAGGGAGGGCACGCAACAAAGAGTATGCATCTAAATTATGCTATATGATTATGTGTAAATAATATGTTGTCCTGGGTTAATGGTTGTTTCCGCATGATTTATGTAATGTCATATGTATCATAACCTAACAATACTAGCATGCATATAGATGTTGCATGCTAGCTGGCTCGTAATTTTCCAAAGTGCTAGCTACGTTCAAAATGGTGGAAGCCAAGAGAGGCCATCTACCCATGACACATGACACATATCTAAGCAAGACTCAGTGTCCCAAGACATCTGATGAGCATAGAAAGATGAGTGGAATTCCATACGCTTCGGCTATTGGATCCATCATGTATGCTATGATTTGTACAAGGCCGGATGTTTCGTTCGCACTCAGTGCAACGAGCAGGTACCAGTCAGACCCAGGTGAGGCGCATTGGACTGCTGCCAAGAATATCCTAAAGTACCTGAAAAGGAGTAAGGATCAGTTTTTGGTCTATGGTGGTAAAGATGAGTTGATTGTTAGAGGCTATACGAACGCAAGCTTTCAAATCGACAGAGATGATTTCAAATCAGAATCTGGTTTTGTGTTCTACCTCAATGGCGGAGTAGTAAGCTGGAAAAGTGCTAAGCAAGGCACTATTGCGGATTCTACAACTGAAGCCGAGTACATTGCTGCCTCAGAAGCAGCAAAGGAAGCTGTTTGGATTCGGAATTTCATCGAAGAACTTAGGGTTGTCCCCTCCATTAAAGGACCAATGGCTTTATATTGCGACAATAGCGGAGCCACTGCCCAGGCAAAGGAGCCTAGGAGCCACCAGAATGTAGGGGAATACAGTTAAACATAATAACATGTGCGGAACAATGCCCAAACCCAGGAAACATGTATAAAGCACAGATTAAGCAAACTTACGTTCGAAGCGTGTTTTCCACAATAATCTGTCAATGAACACGAACAAAGAACTCCACTTGTCGTTCCTCTACTTGGTTCACCGACACGATCAGATCCATCTTGATAATCGTAGCTTAGACAATTGATCAAGATACTTTGCTTTTGGGAAGAACTCACTTTGGAGGCACAGAGAGAATTAGGGTTCTCTGTGTCTCTAGGGTTTGAGTAATGAATTGTGTGTGTGTTGGAAACAAGGTTGTAAGGTTATATCATTAACCTTACTAACCGACCAAGCAAGAAGCAAGGCCGGCTAGCAAGCCGTACGAGCCAAGCAACACGGACACACGCCCGCGCCCAGCGACACACTGCAGGCCGAAGCCCACAGCGTGCGTGCTGAGCAGTTGGGCCGTAGGCCTTGCTCGCTCGTCGTGTTGTGCGCTAATGCTTGCTGTTGCGTGCTCGCTCCCAGTGGGCTTGCCTCGCTTGCCTTGGCTCGCGAGCTTGCTGGCTCGTTGGGCCTTGCACGCTTACGTGCTTGGCACGACGGGCCGGCAACTCCGATGCCCTTCGTATTCGCGATTTAATATATTTCCGATATATTATTTATCGTTTTGTATACGATGAATCACCGTCGTACGATACGATTTATTCGTGTCGCCCAGCTTACGAATATTCGCAATACGATATACGATTCCGACAAAGGTCGTATCGTATAATACGTTTCCAACTAATTCCCGAAAAGCTATTTAATGAATTTCCGATTCATTTAATCCGGTTATTGAAGGAAATAATGCCCTTGGTCCAAGTATGCATTCAATGTTAATTCTAATAAATGCGGTTCGAAGGACCAATCCCAATTCGAAGAACTGGTTGCTTTGACGTTGACCAACCGTCGCACCGTAAAAGGAGGCTATAAAGGCAACGCTCAGGTAATCACCTATCAAACGAAGTCTAATCTCAAGATCGCAAGATTGGGATTGTCCTCCCATAAATCGGGATGAGATGCTTAAAAGTTGTACAAGGCCACTCGGAGAGCTAGAAACTGTGAAATGCATGGCCGTGCTCGGATGAATCATAGGCTATGATTATCTGTTTATTTGATCAGTTGAACTCTGAAACCGAGAAACACCTCTGGACATAATAAGGATGACAACTCTTACCTTATGTTCAAGAGCAAGCATCGAGCGACAAAGGAATTAGGAAATGCACACTTGTCCTTAAGGACAAGTGGGAGACTGAAGGAAATAATGCCCTTGGTCCAAGTATGCATTCAATGTTAAGTCTAATAAATGCGGTTCAGTATTAATTAACAAGTTAATAATTCAGTGAGATCAAGTGAGCTGAATGCCTAGCTAGAGGCCGCTTCAGTTCAAGTGGAATTAATGATATTAATCCACAGCTTACTCTTGACTGAACCCGTAGGGTCACACAAATAGTACGTAAACGGATCAAGTATTTAATGGCATTAAATACTCTATCTATGGATATTCGGAATCGACGGATCTTGGTTTGAGTGGGAGCTGAGATCGTCACAAGCAAGAAATGAATACTCCGGAAACGATGATATTGCCGGAAACGGAAATATGGATCGTATCGGAAATATAAATATTATCCAAGTCGTAGATGTTGCCGGAAACGGAAACATGGTACGTATCGGAAAATATTATCGGAAATGGAAATATTGCCGGAATCGGAAATATTCCCGGAAACGGAAATATTGTCAGAATCGGAAATATTATCGGAATCGGAAAATAATTCCGGAAACGGAAATATTAAATATTTGTTCGAAACGGAAATTAATTCCGGAATCGGAAATATTAAATATTGTTCGTATCGGAAATGAATTCCGAAATCGGGAATTTAATCGGAAGCGTATCGTACGAATTAGCATCGGACAAGGCTCGCTAGACGAAGGCCCAGCACGAAGCCAGGCCATCGCCCAACAAGCCACACGCATCACCAACACACGCCAAAGCCTCGACCAGGCCCAGCGCAAGCCAGGCCCAGCAGAAGCCATGGGCGCGCGCGGACAGTAGCATGGGCCGAGCGCTGTGCGCTCAGCGTGGGCCGCAAGGCCTGCGCGGGTGTACGGTGCTCGTGCAATGCTCGTGTGCGAATCCTAAAGCTATCGGGATTCGATAAAAGATTAAATCCTAAACCTATTAGTTAAAGTTTATTTAAATAGAGTCCTAGCTAGCAGGATTCTAATTAAATTAATTAGTATCCTAATAGGATTCCAGTTCCTTTTCCATACCTCTATAAATAAGTGCCTAGGGTCATTATTTACAGTGACGATTGAAGTATTCAAAGGGTAAGTTTTTGAAAGAAAAATCAGCCATACACTTGCAAACACATAGCCGAAATTCCTAGTAACCTTAAGGGCGATTCTAGTTGGTCTAACTTGAGGCGGATCCGGACGTACTGTGGACTATCTACGGAGGGACGACATTTGGAGTCCTAAAGACTTGTTCTTGTTCGGTTCGGGCGCAGCTAGGGAAGGCACGCTGCAACATGTATGCATCAATTCTATGCTAAATGATTATGTGAATATAATATGCTTTCCTGGCTGTATGGTTTTTCCGCATGATTTATGAATTGTCATATGTATCATAACCTTACAGTTATCTGTTACGTGTCATTGGTGTGACCTTGTAGGTTCAGTCAAGAGTAAGTTGTGAGTTCAATATCCATTAGAACTCACTGATCGGAAGCATTGCTCCAGCTAGCTGTTCCGATCACTTGATCTCACTGAATTAATTGTTCGCAATTAATCTGAACCTTGGTATTAGACTTAATGCACCTTGGGTGAAGGACATATTTCCTTCAATCTCCCACTTGTCATTCAGACAAGTGTGCATCCACATTCCTTTGTCACTTAATTAGTGTTACTTACTGAACATAAGGTAAGATCCAAGCCATCCTTATTAGGTCCAGAAGTGTTTCTCGGATTACAGAGTTCAACTGTCAAACTTTTGCAAAAGGTTAAGCCTAACCATTCTGAGCACGGCCATGCATTTTACAGTATCTAACTCTCCCAGAGGCCTTGTTACACAACAACACCATATCCTATCAAAGATAGGAGGATAATCCATTCTTGCAATCTATAAACACTCACTTTGAGTCATAGTACGCCCAATAACTGCTTTTATAGCCTCCTTTTACGGTGCGACGTTTAGCTAGTATCAAAGCGAACTAATTCTTAAACGAGCAGACATAATCGCTCATGTTCTGAGGAACGGCTTCTAATCACCATTAATGAGAACTACCTATGACATGACTTTAATCTCTTAAAGCGTTCTCATGGTCAATCTGATACAAGATCCAATAAGTATCTATTCAAAAGATTCTGACATCCAGTCACTCTAGTTCAAGAAACAGAACTAAGTAATCTACTTGCAATCTAATCTTCATTAGTCATTGGTCGTCCACCTTTCAATGACCTGGATTAGGGATCCTTTGTGACTTCAATATTCAAGTTCACTTATGGGTGTTTCTTTGTCAAAGAATCCATCTTGACACCCCATTTGAATGATTTGAATCACATGGACTTATCATTTAATTCTAAACCATAATTAAATGAATATGAAATAAATAAATTTCATAAATATGAAATGGTTAAACCAATTTTTTTAAACATAGATCTAACAGATTTTCTAAAACAATACTTAGAAAATCAAAGCCATTTTCCAACATGCTTGATTCCCATAGTTGCTACATGTGCGTTGTGTTTCACTTGTGGAAACGGTTTAGTCAATGGATCCGCGACGTTGTCGTCAGTTCCAACCTTGAAAATCTCGATTTCCTTTCTTTCAACGATCTCTCGAAGTATGTGAAATCGCCGCAGTACGTGCTTGGACTTCTGGTGGCTCCTAGGCTCCTTTGCCTGGGCAATGGCTCTGCTATTGTCGCAATACAAAGCCACTGGTCCTTTAATGGAGGGGACAACACCAAGTTCTTCGATGAACTTCCGAATCCAAACAGCTTCCTTTGCTTCTTCTGAGGCAGCAATGTACTCGGCTTCATTTGTAGAATCCGCAATAGTGCTTTGCTTAGCACTTTTCCAGCTTACTGCTCCGCCGTTGAGGCAGAACACAAACCCAGACTGTGATCTGAAATCATCTCTGTCGGTTTGAAAGCTTGCGTCCTTATAGCCCTTAACAATCAACTCAGTTGTACCACCATAAACCAGAAACTGATCCTTAGTCCTTTTCAGGTACTTTAGGATGTTCTTGGCAGCAGTCCAATGCGCCTCACCTGGTTCTGACTGGTACCTGCTCGTTGTACTGAGTGCGAACGAAACATCCGGCCTTGTACAAATCATAGCATACATGATGGATCCAATAGCCGAAGCGTATGGAATTCCACTCATCTTTCTACGCTCATCAGATGTTTTGGGACACTGATTCTTGCTTAGATATACGCCATGTGACATGGGTAGATGGCTTCTTTTGGCTTCCATCATATTGAACCTAGCTAGCACTTTGTCAATGTAAGTGCTTTGGCTTAGTCCAATCATCCTCTTAGATCTATCCCTATAGATCTTGATGCCCAATATGTATTGTGCCTCTCCTAAGTCCTTGATTGAGAAACACTTCCCAAGCCAAGTCTTTACAGACTCCAACATAGGAATGTCGTTTCCAATAAGCAGTATGTCGTCAACATACAAGACTAGGAATGCAATTTTACTCCCACTGACCTTCCTGTATACACAAGATTCGTCCTGATTCTTGATGAAGCCAAACTTATTGACTGCTTCATCAAATCGTTTATTCCAACTCCTTGATGCCTGCTTTAGTCCGTAGATGGACTTCTTAAGCTTGCATACCTTTCCTTGGTTCTTTTGATCGACAAAACCCTCCGGCTGTGTCATGAACACAGTCTCTTCAAGAACACCGTTCAAGAAGGCAGTTTTGACATCCATTTGCCATATTTCATAGTCATGAAAAGCGGCAATCGCAAGGATTATCCGAATAGACTTAAGCATCGCGACTGGAGAAAAGGTTTCATCGTAGTCAACGCCGTGAACTTGCCTGTAACCTTTTGCTACCAATCTAGCCTTGTATATGTATACAATTCCATCTTTGTCTTTCTTCAACTTGAAGACCCATTTGCATCCGATAGGTGTGAACCCATCCGGCAAATCAACCAAATCCCAGACTTGATTTTCAGACATGGAGTCTATTTCAGATTGCATGGCCTCTAACCATTTAATGGAGCTTGGGCTCGTCATAGCTTGCTTGTAAGTCAAAGGTTCATCACTATCCAATATGAGAACGTCAAAGTTTTCAGTCAAGAGGACGCCTGTCCATCTGTCCGGCTGAAAAATAGTTCTATTTGACCTACGAGGGGCAACAACGTTTTGAGGAACTACTCCCACTGGCTCTTCTAAAGACCTTGGAGGTTCATCAACTTGAACTGCTTCTAAAGAGTTCTGAGTTCGTTGTTCGTCTCGAATCTCTTCGAGGTCTATTATTCTCCCACTTGTCAATTTGGAAATATGATTTCTTTCCAAAAAGACACCGTCACGAGCAACGAATACCTTGTTGTCTGACTTGTTGTAGAAGTAATACCCCATAGTTTCTTTTGGATACCCAACGAAGAAACATTTGTCAGATTTAGGTTGTAGCTTGTCCGAAATTAATCGCTTGACATATGCTTCGCAACCCCAAATCTTCAGAAAAGACAACTTTGGAAGTTTCCCAGTCCATAATTCGTATGGAGTCTTTTCAACAGCTTTTGACGGAGCACGATTCAGTGTGAGTGCTGCAGTTTGCAACGCATGTCCCCAGAACTGTAAAGGAAGTTCGGCCTGACCCATCATTGACCTGACCATATCGAGTAAGGTCCTATTTCTCCGTTCCGACACTCCATTCCATTGAGGTGTCCCCGGAGCAGTCAATTCAGAAAGAATACCGCATTCTTTTAGATGGTCATCAAACTCGTGGCTAAGATATTCACCTCCTCGATCCGATCTTAGAGCTTTGATTTTCTTGCCATGTTAATTCTCTACTTCATTTTGAAATTCTCGGAAAATCTCAAACGATTCAGACTTGTGCTTCATTAAGTAAATATAGCCATATCTACTGAAGTCGTCCGTAAACGTTATGAAATAGCTGAACTCACCTCTAGCTTTCGTACTCATAGGCCCACATACGTCCGTATGTATTAGCCCTAGTAGTTCGCTTGCACTTTCTCCCACCTTTGAGAAAGGTTGCTTTGTCATTTTGCCATGTAAACAAGATTCGCATTGATCAATCTTCTCTAAGTCGAATGATTCTAGAATTCCTTTCCGTTGAAGTAATTCCATGCGCTTTATGTTTATATGGCCTAATCGACAATGCCACAGAAATGTGAGATCCGAATCACCAGTTTTAGCCTTTTTATGTTATAAATGTGTTTGCTCGTATCTAGCACATAAAGACCATTTTCTTGTTGTGCTGAACCATAAAACATTCCATTCAAAGAAAAAGAACAACTATTGTCTTTAAATTGAAAACTAAAACCTTTAGAATCCAAACTTGAAACGGAAATGATGTTTCTGGTGATACTAGGAACATAGTAACAGTTTTCTAGTTCCAAAACAAACCCACTAGGCAAAGAAATAAAATAAGATCCTACGGCTAATGCAGCAATCCGTGCTCCATTTCCCACGCGTAGATCCATCTCGCCTTTATCAAGCTTTCTACTTCTCCTTAGTCCCTGTGAATTGGAACATAAGTGTGAGCCACAACCAGTATCTAATACCCAAGAAGTAGAATTAGCAAGATTACAATGTATAACATACATACCTGAAGGAGAAGCAACGTTTCCGTCCTTCTTCTCTTCCTTTAGTTTGGGGCAATCTCGCTTGTAATGACCAATTTCATTACAATTGAAGCATTGCGATGTAGATGGAGAACGATCCTTCTTCATCTTCTTCTTGGATGGCGCCACTTGCCTTCCTGAAGTAGATGGAGATGCACCCTTGCGTTGGATCTTCTCCGGAACCTTTTTCTTGATTTTCTTACTCTTTACTTTTAGCGATGCTTGCTTATCACTTACAAAATCCAATTCGTACTGATGAAGCAAGTAAATTAGTTCACTAAGAGTAATCTCCCTTTTCTTGGAGAAATAGAGTAGTTTGAATTTCTTATAACCAGGGTGAAGAGAATTCAAAAGTATTCCCGTAGCTGCAGAATCCCAACCATTTTCTTTGTATGAGTTCTAATTGGCGTCCGTTGTCATTTCAAGATCAATGTGTGAGGGGGTCGAAAAAGCACGAGGCTAATGCGTGACCTCGTCCCTCGTGGGTGTGACGCTTCTTTTTGTCAAATCAAGTGTAATTGGATTTCCTGTGAGTTTACACCCAATTGACTAGTAATATAGGAGTCGCCATTCAGTTTTTAAAAAACTGACAAAACCCGGTTATCGTGACATAAAGGGAGTGCAATTATGTTTGACCACGACGGCCGTAAGTTCCCTTGTGATCCCTGGTGTGGGGATCTCTCAACATACACCCGCAAGGTAAAGATTGAGGGTTCGGGGGACTGTAACTACCGAGAGGAGTACTCGCTCGTCGATAACTCCAGAGGCAGGATATCCTTACTAGCTCAGCATAAATAATTGAAGGGACATGCGTTAACTATTAAACTAATCTGAGTTGATTTTAGCAATATGCAACATATAATACTAGATCGACCGCGATTATCTGATTTAAATAGCATTAAGGGACCTAGCATGATAATCCAATTTCCCAAAAATATTATATTTGTTAGGCGTGGTAGAACAATCAGATTTAGTTAGTTTAACAGTTCATAAAAAGGGCGAGGAAAGCAATTAAATCATAGAAAAGGGACACATTACGACGCACCCTTGAGAGGTGCGTCACGGTTCTCAGAAAACTAACCACTTTTACTTTGCTATTTCTCCTTTTTATTTAACGAATCTCAAATTATGGGACAGGATACGTTCTGTTCGATTTATGGATCGATTGCGACAGAACGCGTGAACAATTTCGCAGCGTGAGGCTTAGGCTAGGGGTTGGAGTCAATACTCAGAATATGAATTGTGTGTTGTGATTTCACGTCGAACTTGGGCTATATTTATAGAAAAGAGTTTGTGGAAAGATAGAATTGCAGAGCTCTAATCCACAAAGAATTAGGAAAAAACACGTACCCAGGTAATTCCAGCGCCCAGACCTGGGCGCCGAAGATTTCGGCGCCTAGAGCCAGGCGTTGAAAATAGGATCTGGGCTGTTTTCTTAGTCAGATTCGGATTCCTGAAATCCGTAGTGTTTGAGACTTAATCGAGTCTTTTGGTGCGTATCAATTTCATGACGGAATGCGTCTGGGCCCGTTACGAACTCTAGGCTCGTTAGGATTTTAATTAATACGTAACTCTTATTTCCGAATCATATTAGGAATAGGATTCTCGCAGTTTTCTATCTCATTTAGGATTTATGTTGGAGTACAACACCTAATTCCGACAGGTTTCTATCTTTTATGACTTGCCACTTTTAGAAGCTACCCTTTACGGCAGTTACTATTTTTAGCAGGTTTCCATAAATAGCAGGTTTCTATAAATAGCAAGTTTCGGGTGAAATGAACGGGGGGATTTGAGATTCGTTATTTTACAGGAGATGCGTTGTCAAATAAAGATTTATGTTTTCATCATCGAACCTTCCCTTTCGGGAATGGGGATAAAAGTAGGTGTCTATAGTTAGCCCCCACTTTGACTGAGTCTTGGAGTAAGACGATGGTCAAAGTATTAGACGGAGTGCGTCACACAAGCCATGGTGACCTGTTTTTTGCGAGGGTCTCACGAGCCCCCGAGTGATAACATTTGACTTAAGGGTCATCACTTTGAAGTGTCGACATATCCCTCACGTGTCATTGGGATTTGTCAACTGATAGTATAGAAACTTCCTCACTTTGTCATTGGAAGGATCTAAAGGTGCGTAGAAACTCCCTCACTTTGTCATTGGGAGTAGCTACAGATGTTTTCGAAATCAAAGCTGTAAAGTGTAATTGGGCCTGGCCAAGCCCAATCACGAGGTAAAAATGTTTTTAAAGATTCTCATTTTTAGGGTTAGCTAAACGAGAAAACCCCCTTGTTTTTATGGGACGTAAAATGAAGGAAAATCCAGCACATCGTTCTTTTTTGGAAAAAACGGAAAACCAATCTTTGAATTTTGGAAAAAAAGGGAAACTACTCACATCGCTTTTTTGGAAAAAACGGAAAACCAAAAGCTACTCACATCGTTCTTTTTTGGAAAAAACGGAAAACCAAAAGCTACGCACATCGTTCTTTTTTTTTTGGAAAAACGGAAAAACCAAAAGCTACTCACATAGTTCTTTTTTGGAAAAACGAAAAACCAAAAAAAGTTATCGCTGCAGCGACTAAGGACCTGTGCGGTTAGTGGCGCAGACCCCGCCGGCTAAAGATGGCGAGCCTGTCCGCTAAGGGTGGACACCCCGTCCGATAGAAGTGGACGAATCTGTTTTTGAAATTTGAAAATAAGGACCTAAGCGGTTTATGACGTAGACCCCGCCGGCTAAAGATGGCGAGCCTGTCCGCTAAGGGTGGACACCCCGTCCGATAGAAGTGGACGAATCTATTTTGAAATTTGTTTTATCTTTTGAAAATAAGGACCTACGCGGTTTGTGACTTAGACCCCGCCGGCTAAAGATGGCGAGCCTATTTTGAATTTGAAGTTTTTATTTTTTCGAAAACTGAGGACCTGCGCGGCTAGTGACGCAGACCCCGCACGCTGAAGGTGGGCGAGCCCTGTCCGCTGAGGATGGACGTCCCTGAATTCGTTTTTCTTGATTTGGGATTCGCGTGCCGCGGTCTTGCCTGATTGAGGTGGACAAGTCCCTATTTCATTTTTTTCTTGTGATTTCTCTTGAGAATCTCTTTTTATTCATTCTTGTAGGAGCGAATTCTTTCGAGGGATGCTCGGATTCAGTTGCAACCTGAATGTGGGTTGACAACGTGTTTAGACGGACCATTGTCTCGTGGTCATCATCTTTCATGGTCTTGGGCTAGTCTTTACGGCTCAATTTTGCCACTACTTGGGTCCTTGATTAGGGGACTACGTATAGGTATCAACGGCGACCTTTGTCTTGAGGTCGTAAACCGGTTTTATCTTTTGAGACATCCAGACAAGGGACTTCGTACAGCGTAGTCTGGCAATATATATTTTCTTTCGAGCCCCCAAGCATTCGTGCTTGACGGTCATTTCTTGTCAAAAAGGTTCCTTGGGGATACGCATTCTGTAATGTCCTTGATCGTGTTTGGGATTGTGCTCGTAAGTGCGAGCGATCTTTGTAGTGGTGTGCTACTCTTAACAAAGCCGTGAGGTGCGACTTTCAGTAAAGGAATCGGCAATTTTCAAGTCGAATAATTATGGCAGGGCACTATAGAAGTCAGAGTTGTTTTTTTGGGTCTGGAATCATTTTCGGCGCCCAGGCCTGGGTGTTGAAATAATTCACGCCCAGGTGGGGCGTTGAAAGTGTTGTTTGGGCTGGTCTTTTGATGACACAGTTGGCCTCTTGTTCATTCGTTTATTTCACTTGGAAGTTCTATGTATTCTCTTTTCTTTTGTTTTTTCTTTGTTTTTGGAACGTGATGATTTTCTTGAGAAGCCATAGCCGATTGGTGGACTACGGTGCTTGTCGCTTTGGGGCGATTATTTTAAGGAACTGTTGCTCTTAAGGTGTACAGTTATTGCAATAGTCGGGCGAGTCTATATGGCCCGAGGAACATACCTTGAGGTGTAAGACATTGATCGCTCTTATATTTTTTTGAACGTGTTCGTGAATGATGATATGTATGTGCGAACGAGCGTTCATAGAATGGCCGTTGTGTGCGGTCCATTAATCATTTCGCTTGAATCATTTTTTTTGAGCAATGACTGATTTTGAATAGTTTGCTTAGAAGCTTGATAGGGGTCAGGCCCATTCATGAAGTGGGCTCAAGCATCGTGCCCTTTCGATCGTTCAAACATTTTCTTCGAGATTTTTTATTTTGCTATGGTCGTTTCGTAGCTTGGAGCCCCCAAGTATGCACATTGGGATGCTTCCTTTTGGCGTACGGTTTTTGTAGGTTCTTTTGAGAAAGATGCCTTGGGGTTCCGCTCGTGTAGGTGCGAGCTATCCCTTCCGTGGTAGGTAATGTTTTGCTACCTTTAATCCTTAATGTAGAAGTCGTGTGGCTTGCATTTTGAATTTGGGCGATAAGTAGTCTTTGCCTCTTTTACGCATGCTCTTTGGTCATGCCCGCATTAGCGCAATATGCCTTACTCTCTTTTTTAGACTTGTACCGTGGGATAGTTGAATTTATGGTGCGACGTAGGCTTGTGTGGCCTAACCGAATGTATTAGAACATTTCTCCAGGTGTTGGGATATTCATTATTATTTTTTGCATTGGAGTACTTCATCACGCCTCGTTCAGGTGCTCGAACAAGTGTAGCACCTTCTGCGTGGGTTTGCACGGCTTATTACTTCGTTCGATGCGAGGATTCATAGGTGTTTCTTTCTTATTTTTATATCTGGGCAAAACTTGGCTAGTAGAAAGATTTAGCGCCCAGGTTGGGGCGTTAAAGATATCAGCGCCCAGCTCTAGACGTTGAAAATGATTTCTGGGTATATTTTGACAGTTCTTATCCTTGATTTTTTTTTCTTTCGCTTTTGCTTTGGAACGAGGTAGACTGTGTAACGAGCGCTTGTAGGGCGAGCGTTATGTGCAGTAGTTTAATCGGAGTTTTGGTGACTCGCGATTTTCAGTTACCCTTGTTAGTGGGGTGACTTTATATATTCTAAGTAGTGCTTAGAGTTTGGGAGGGGTTGTAGTCATTCTAAGGTTCGTTTTACGCGATTAAAGCTTAGGATTGTGCCCCTATGACATATGTATAGCATTAGCGTCGAGAATTTACGATGAAATCGTCATTTCGAGCGTTTTTAGAGTGTTTTTTCTCAAGCCTCCAACTATAGCTACGGGATTGGCTTGGTGCTATAATGCCTTGCATACGTTTTGATGCATTCATGGTGACATGGATCATGAATAGTTTGAACCAGACTCGTTTAGTGCGAGGTACGTTCGAGTAGTGATCTGCTACTTCTCTTGTAAATGTCGTATTGTGCGACATTGCCTATGGTCAAGGTAGTCATATGTTGAAGTGTGCCTTGAATAAAAGCTAGGTTCCTTTCTTTACCCATAATCATATTTAGAAATCTTTTTGACTCATTTGCAACGTTGAGATAGACGCATACTAAGCTTAAACCAACGACACTTTATTATGTTCGAAGAAGTCTTTGAAAATCATTTGAAAATTATTTAAAATCTGAGTCCTACTGTGTACAATCCGAGGTGTCCTTATAGAAGGGTTCGTAAAAATACTGTTACGATTTTTGGAATGCTGTCTAAGGATTTGCTGGAAGCCAGGGTGCAGGCGTCAAGATACACTTGTGCCCGTTTGGCATTTGCTTTAGGCTTTTAGGGCCATCTTTTCCAGTATTGCGGGAATATAAACCGTTTTCAAATTGACTTAGATTTACTTGGTGTATGTCTGTACAAAAGGTCAAGGTATACTTAGTTCTTTCCCTAGCTCTTTCATTTCAATTTTTAGCCCCCAGTTGCTGTTATGTCTTCTATTAATAATGCTTTCAGATTTCGATTTTAGATGCCCGTGTCATATGTCTGAGTAGGGTGAGCCTTGGTTAGGTGCCAAGTCCTATTGACAATGTCTGATTTTTTTTTCAAAGGGGATTAGCAAGCATTCGAATTACCATGAACGGGTGCCCTGAGTTCGAATGAACGATGGGGCGATGCCGTAGAACAATCCTCTTTATTGCAAGCTTACTGCCTTTACTACTTGTTGGCGATTATGACTGTGTCTAGTGGTTAAAGAAGGTCTTTAAGCGAACGACTATGTCTAGTGGTGAAAGTAAGTCTTTACGTGAGTTAGTTCGCTTTAGGGAGGGTCAAGTCGAATACTTTAGAGGTCATGGACACTTGCGCTAGCCCCCCATTCAATTGAGGCAAAGCGATCTTTTGAGTCTTGGCTAAGTGCCTAGGAGTGTGAGAGCTCCTTCTGGCAAGGGTACGTGCCCATATAATTTTTCGATGTGTGCTCATTAATTTTGGCATTTTGATGACTTGGATTCTTCCTTTGACTTAAATTTTTCTTTCGACTTGGATTGCAAGTAATTAAATTTCAATAAGGGACTTCTATTTTTTATTCTTGTTTTTTTATAGGCTTTAATATTTTTGCAAATTGGTTGGACCGAATCATGGATTGCCTACGTATCCGCCTTAAATAAATTTAATATGGAATCAGGTCTTGCGTAGTTCTTAGCCTAGAAAATGGTTTCATAGAATGCCGATTTTAAACAAGTATGTTCTGAGGTGGAAACATATTATTTGAAACGGTAGAATAAGTGAAGTTTATTATTATTATTTTAATCTGCTGCTTTGCCGTAAGCCAAAATTTTGTTTTATTTTTTAAGTACATGTATTTTCTTTTCATGTGTTTTTTTGGTACGTATACCTGAATACGTGTTGTACCCCTCCAAGTGTTCGTTATTTTTCCGTGCATGTGCGGATAAAATGACGAGCATTTCTGGACAAAATTTGGCAAGCAGAGAGATTCGGCGCCCAGGCAGGGGCGCTAAAGATTTCGGCGCCCAGCTCTGGGCGCTAAAAATGACTTCTGGGACGGATTCTTTTTTGGTGCGCTAAATGCTTCATTTTCTTTTTAGAATAACTTTAGAGGCGCTTTGCAAAGTTTCCTTTTTTATTATTCATATATTTTTTTTTTTTACATTGAGCGTAGAATGTACTTTTCATTTGTCTCTTTTTTATTTGTGACTCAAGACGGCTTGAAAGATGGGTTAAATGAGATAGGATAGGTTGTATAGGTATTAGTCGAGCATGAGGATTACATCAATCAAGGCCAATGAATAGCATGGGGACGGCTCAAGGGTATATCAACGGGATGTATCCAAACGAGTTATATGGTCATTATGCCAACGGTGGTGTAAGAGCAGGTTTTGGAAATAATGGGTATGACGCACGTGTCAATGGCCGTACGTGGTTTGCAGTTGATAACAAGTCCAAGAACAAGAGTCGAGGTAATGGTTTCTTGGGTTATGGCAATGAGAACATGGACGGGTTAAATGAGCTGAACAGGGACCCCAGAGCGAAGGCGTCTAAGAACATAAGGATTGGAAAGGGTAAACATCGTAGAATTTTATGATCTGGATTAGTTGACTCAATTCTTTTCCTTCGTTTTACTTGGGTAAATTTCGCACTTTGGGAGGTATGGGCTAAGTATTTCATGGCTCACTCTTTTCTCTCTCCCTCTTCTCTTTCTTTTTAAGTATTTCATGGCTTGCTCTTTTCTCTTTCTATTTTTCTTCTTTTTGCGTGGGATTTCTCCCCAACATAAATACTTCAAATATTTTACTTGGGCTAAAAGGTGGATGGTTGTGGTCTTTGAGTCACGAGGCGAAACTGAGTGAGCCCCGTTTGGTAGGCCTATAGTGGACCTTTAATTTTAGTAGGCCTAGGGTGGACCTTTAATTTTGGTAGGCCTAGGGTGGACCTTTAAATTGTCTTACTTTTCAAGCTATTTAGTCGTTTCTTAAAATTTGCAAATAGCGTAGATTCAAAATGTTGTTTTTACCTTATTGAAATTTAACGAAAGAATGACATCGAAAATAATCTTTTGTTTCTTTTCAGACTCCAGGGTTTAATTGGGAAGTTGTGATTTAGACTCGAACTTTCATTAATTTTTCTGATTATAACCCGTGTAGGAATATAAGGAGGTGCCCTAGACTCAAAATAATGACGTGGCGTAAGCCTATAATACTTGACCAAGCGACTCTCAGACTTAGGCTAATTGGACCATAACTTTCGTTGGTTGACACTTTAGATTTTAACCCTTTGGTGTTCATTTGTCATGCGCCATTTTGCTTAATGTTGGCAAGGTAGTTAGTTGGGGAGATCGAATTTTTATTTTTGCAAGACTAGAATCATTAGTGCGGCTTCCCTCTTAGTGTGTATTGCTTTACCCCAATGGTAGCCTTATGGTATGCCGATTTGGGTATTTTCATGGTTGGTCATGTTGCATTCATGCAAAATCTTTTAGTCCGTACTTAGTAGTATTTCAAGGAGTGAGTGACTCGAGAGGACTATGATAGTCGTGACCCAATGTGATCCTAAGCCTTGAGGCCATTAATTTTTTTCTTTGCCAATGGTATTGACGCCTTAGGTTCACTTTGGGGGTTGTGCGACTATGGGGGAATGATTTCCAGAATGTGACTGTTTCCATTTTTCAAATACTATAATATATTATTTTTATTGGTGAGAGAGAGTATTGAGACCATATATTCTTAGCAAGGGATGACAATTACATATGGGTGCTTATTCATTTAAATGTTAGGAAGGGAGACTCAATATGGTTTAACCTTTTGACTTGCGGAACGACACTAAGCATTAGGACCGATTCTATGGATAAGACAACTAAGACTTAGGATTTAGATTGTACTTTTGGCATAGCCTAGTCTAGACTCGGATTTATTTTTTATTCGAACATTATTTTTCTTGAAAACTTCATTTGAACATTATTTTTTGAATACTTTGCCCATGTGACATTCAAGGTTATTTCAATTAGCGTGCTCGATTTTGGTGCCGAACATTATCGTCATAGGAGGCCTAACAACGACACAAAGAGTTATTTATTTTTTTATAAGTCGCTTTTAGAATCGAGTGCTTTTTCATACGCCCTCGTAGCAAAAAAATTCACGAAAAGTTTTTTTTTTGCTACGTGTATATTTTTTTTTACGCGGGCACCGAGGCTGCTGCGCCTGACCAAAAGGCCAGGCAGCAACTTCGGCCCAGCAGTGGGCGTGAGAAATATTGGCGCCCAGCCAGGGGCGTTGAAAATGCGTCCCTGGCTGGTTCTCGTTTTCTGTTTACTTCTACTTTTTTATTTACGCGACTTTGATTTAGCGTGCTTGCCTAATAACGTCCTTTACGCGTTGTGCGGCGTTTGTGGGATTCGTTACAGGCCATCCCGAGCGTCGCTTATTTTTGTGGCGATCGTTCGGGTTTGCGGAACACGTATTTCGGTATGACTCTTTGGCAAATTGGTTTATGAATGTTTGGGCAATTTTTAAGGTCGTTGGTTTTTCTAGGATAGTTTGTCACACACAATCATATATTTCGCTACACATAACTAACATTCCATCATGAGGCAATAATAATATGTCATGTAGTTTATGATAGGCTTCTATGGGTAGTTATTTGCGCCTGGCTTGGTACCGCTTCTATCGTAGATCCAACACATGCCCCGGTCGAGGTAGTGTCTTTAGCAGACGAATTTCGCTCAAGAGGCCAACCCGCAAGTGCAAGCCAAGGGGGCATGCAGGCGAGAGGGACCTAATGAGCGAGCGATTGGGTTTGGGACGGGTGTACCTACTAGCGAAAGTGCCGAGTGGACAACATTCGAAGCGTATGCACCCCCCGGTTGGCGATGGGTATCCTTAGTCCCAACTCCCGAGATGAAACAGCAAGGGAGCCAAGATTCGTTATGCGGTTCTGTCCGTTCACATTAATATGCTGATTTTCAGGTCGTCCCAACTTGATTGGGAAATAAACGCGGGGTAGGATCGTTTCACCCTTCGGCTATTTTGATTACCTACAAGCACGAGTATTTCCTTCACTATCCCCAGTGGAGTCGCCACTATGAGGGGGTCGAAAAAGCACGAGGCTAATGCGTGACCTCGTCCCTCGTGGGTGTGACGCTTCTTTTTGTCAAATCAAGTGTAATTGGATTTCCTGTGAGTTTACACCCAATTGACTAGTAATATAGGAGTCGTCATTCAGTTTTTAACGACAATGAGAAAAACTGACAAAACCCGGTTATCGTGACATAAAGGGAGTGCAATTATGTTTGACCACGACGGCCGTAGGTTCCCTTGTGATCCCTGGTGTGGGGATCTCTCAACATACACCCGCAAGGTAGAGATTGAGGGTTCGAGGGACTGTAACTACCGAGAGGAGTACTCGCTCGTCGATAACTCCAGAGGCAGGATATCCTTACTAGCTCAGCATAAATAATTGAAGGGACATGCGTTAACTATTAAACTAATCTGAGTTGATTTTAGCAATATGCAACATATAATACTAGATCGATCGCGATTATCTGATTTAAATAGCATTAAGGGACCTAGCATGATAATCCAATTTCCCAAAAATATTATATTTGTTAGGCGTGGTAGAACAATCAGATTTAGTTAGTTTAACAGTTCATAAAAAGGGCGAGGAAAGCAATTAAATCATAGAAAAGGGACACATTACGACGCACCCTTGAGAGGTGCGTCACGGTTCTCAGAAAACTAACCACTTTGACTTTGCTATTTCTCCTTTTTATTTAACGAATCTCAAATTATGGGACAGGATACGTTCTGTTCGATTTGTGGATCGATTGCGACAGAACGCGTGAACAATTTCGCAGCGTGAGGCTTAGGCTAGGGGTTGGAGTCAATACTCAGAATATGAATTGTGTGTTGTGCTTTCACGTCGAACTTGGGCTATATTTATAGAAAAGAGTTTGTGGAAAGATAGAATTGCAGAGCTCTAATCCACAAAGAATTAGGAAAAAACACGTACCCAGGTAATTCTAGCGCCCAGGGCTGGGCGCCGAAGATTTCGGCGCCCAGAGCCAGGCGTTGAAAATAGGGTCTGGGCTGTTTTCTTAGTCAGATTCGGATTCCTGAAATCCGTAGTGTTTGAGACTTAATCGAGTCTTTTAGTGCGTATCAATTTCATGACGGAATGCGTCTGGGCCCGTTACGAACTCTAGGCTCGTTAGGATTTTAATTAATACGTAACTCTTATTTCCGAATCATATTAGGAATAGGATTCTCGCAGTTTTCTATCTCATTTAGGATTTATGTTGGAGTGCAACACCTAATTCCGACAGGTTTCTATCTTTTATGACTTGCCACTTTTAGAAGCTACCCTTTACGGCAGTTACTATTTTTAGCAGGTTTCCATAAATAGCAGGTTTCTATAAATAGCAGGTTTCGGGTGAAATGAACGGGGGGATTTGAGATTCGTTATTTTACAGGAGATGCGTTGTCAAGTGGAGATTTATGTTTTCATCATCGAACCTTCCCTTTCGGGAATGGGGATAAAAGTAGGTGTCTACACAATGACCCTTTCCCTTGCTTTTTGTCTTTCGACGTCAAAGCAACAACCCAGTGGAGCGTTAAGCTTTAGATCCTCAAATGAATTTACCAATTCAAAAACATTTTGGTCGACATGTTGACCACCATGTTGGAATCTACCACGACATATATCCCTAAGATGCCTTAGGAGTGCCCATGGCTCGTATGCAACGAACCTTGCACTCCAATCATTGGGGATAGAGCCAAGAAAAAGATCCATCACTAGCGACACGTAGCTTGCCCACGTACAGTGCTTTTCTGGAGTCATATCCTTTGAGTAATAGCTGGGGATGGGATGGTCAACTACATATTCAATGTTGTTCCACCTGAGGACTTGCTGAAGCTTCCTCTCCTAATCAAGAAAGTTTGATAGGTTCAATTTTACATCCTGAATTTCAGTTACTTTGAGTTTTGTTTTGATCGCGGCCATATTGATTACTACAATCGAAAAGAATTTGCAATAAATAACCATTCATACAATTCAATAACTTTGAAATAAAAGCAAAAACATGCAATCATTAAAGCTATTAAAACATTTCATTCATGCAAAAAGTAAAAACATGGTCCAAAATGAATGAAACGATTCCAAGACCCCAAAAGTCCTAAATCCTTAAGCAGCTTTAGCATGTCTTAAGTAGTTTAAGATTTTAGGTAAGCAAAACCTATTGCTAGTAATCTCCAAATTACTCTTGGTTAATAAATTAATGCCATAATTTATCCCATTGCCACAACTTAATGCCATTGTTGTTTGATTTGTAACCACAATCAACATGCTCCTTTAGGACGCCTTACCACCTAAGTCAACTAAAATAGCACCTCGCTTTAGCGTAAACCTACTATCTTAGATCCCTAGATTTTTGTAAGTGTTGATTTGGAAGGCAATTTTTAAAACTCGATATTACTTGGACCTAGTTGTTTCTATGTTGGTTCGATTATTTAGTGAACTTAAAACTAATCGATTCATAGGAAACAACCTGTTCATGAAAAGCATACATACATTCATACATTCACGCATAATATATATATTAAATTGCATAAATAATTGGTGATCTAGTATGGCCCAAAACTTCTTGTCTTGAAGCATCCAATCTTCATCACCTCCTTGTTAGCTTGGCATCGTCTTGAATCTTTGTTCAAATGCTAACTTAAAGTTCTAAACTTAGAAATACTTGAAATAATAAAATTACATCAAAATTTCCATGGTACGCAGACCATATTTAAAACTTTACATTCAAAGATAGAATGGTGCGCAGACCGTATTTAACTATCCTAAATTGGCCATACTAGTCACTTGGAGTACCTGCATTGCATAAAATGTATATTCTACGCATTCACCCATTCGTATGCAAAAACGAATGGCCCATGTAAATATGCAAGTATTTACGTGAATTAATTAAAATTCACGTTCACATAAACGCGTCCTAAAAGATTAATCAATTTCCAAATTATTAATCCTTAGACTTTATTCTAATTAAAATGAATTTAATTAAAATAATGCGACCTACGAAATAATTAAAATAATTATTTCATTTTAATTTCATTTAGTGGCTCCCACTCAAACCAATAATTATTCCGGATAATTAATTATGAAACATTAAATTAAAACTCGCGGCCCGGCCCAAGCAAATAAAATATTAAATTAAATATCCCGTTAGCCCAAATTAATGCAAATATACGAAGCCCAACGTATTAAACGATTTAAATAAAAGTCCAATTGCTTGATTGAGCTAGGCTTGCGCCCAGCCCCGCCTCGCGTGAGGCCCAAGAGCACACGAGCAAGAGCTCGCGCACCCCGCCCCAACGCTCGCGCGCGCGCGTCCCCGCAGCGATGCTGCCCTGCGCTGCGTGTTGTGCATCGTGAGCGCTCGACGTCGCAAGGCTTGCGCCTAGCTTCGTCCCAGCCCCGCAAGCTACCTCGCCTGCCCTTCCCTCGCCCAGCGCGCACGAGGCACGCAGCATCACTGCTGCTGCCCGTGTCGCATGGCTCGGTCGCGCACAATGGCCTCGTATGGCTCGACGAGCCATACTTCCACCATGCTCGTGTTCGTGTTTTTGGTTCGTAAAACGGACCAACTTAATTAAAATAAAATTTAATTCACGAACTTGCATTAATTTTATTTTTCAAAAAAAAAAGTTACGATTTAATTTTCGAAAAACAACGATTTTTAACGATTTAATAAACTTTAACGACAATCCAATTTCGTAAAATTAATAAATCAAGGGCTAACAATATTCAAAATTTCAAGAACGATCGAATCAACTTTAAAGTTTGAACTCTTAATTAATAAAATCCGAAACTTTATATCGTTCATAAACAATTAAATTTCAGATTATTAATAATTTGGTTTAAGTGCGATTAAAATTAACGAAACCATTCAAAATTTTAATCCAATAATTTTTAAAATTAGCCACTGACCCATGAAATTATAACCCCTTCCCCAATTAACCGAATTATTAAACCAAAATTAATTAAAATTCAATTAGGGTTGCAAATTTTACGAATTGGGGAAAGGAAAAAATAGGGATTATACTTATCGAAAAAATCTGAAATTTTTACCATTGCTCAAGCATGTACCCAGCAACACTGTGTAAAAATTTCAAGCAATTCCGAGTAGTTTAGGTTGACCTTTTAATTGAATTACTGTCCGACACTTTTAATTTTTAATGAAAAATTAACAAAAACGCCCAAAAAACGATACTTCGAGGCCTGTTTTCGCAATTCTATTCCCATTAAGATATCTTAGAAAATCGTTTTCCATCAGATTAGGGTTTCAAAAATCGAAAAAGCGAATATTTTTTATTTCGGAACTGCCAATTTTGCAATTAATCCCATAATTCGAAAAAAATTCGAAAAATCAACAAAAATTCCAAAAATTTCGACAATGAAAAAACAATAATAATCATGCTAATTCATGCTTTGAATACATAAGGCTCTGATACCACTGTAGGGGAATACAGTTAAACATAATAACATGTGCGGAACAATCCCTAAAGCCAGGAAACATGTATAAAGCACAGATTAAGCAAACTTACGTTCGAAGCGTGTTTTCCACAATAATCTGTCAACAAACACGAACAAAGAACTCCACTTGTCGTTCCTCTACTTGGTTCACCGACACGATCAGATCCGTCTTGATAATCGTAGCTTAGACAATTGATCAAGATACTTTGCTTTTGGGAAAAACTCACTTTGGAGGCACAGAGAGAATTAGGGTTCTCTGTGTCTCTAGGGTTTGAGTAATGAATTGTGTGTGTGTTGGAAACAAGGTTGTAAGGTTATATCATTAACCTTACTAACCGACCAAGCAAGAAGCAAGGCCGGCTAGCAAGCCGTGCGAGCCAAGCCGTGTGGGCCGTGGGCCTTGCTCGCTCGTCGTGCTGTGCGCTAATGCTTGCTGTTGCGTGCTCGCGCCCAGTGGGCTTGCCTCGCTTGCCTAGGCTCGCGAGCTTGCTGGCTTGTTGGGCCTTGCAAGCTTACGTGCTTGGCTCGACGGGCCGGCAACTCCTATGCCCTTCGTATTCGCGATTTAATATATTTCCGATATATTATTTATCGTTTCGTATACGACGAATCACCGTCGTACGATACGATTTATTCGTGTCGCCCAGCTTACGAATATTCGCGATACGATATACGATTCCGACAAAGGTCGTATCGTATAGTACGTTTCCAACTAATTCCCGAAAAGCTATTAAATGAATTTCCGATTCATTTAATCCGGTGATCTGTTACGTGTCATTGGTGTGACCTTGTAGGTCCAGTCAAGAGTAAGTTGTGAGTTCAATATCCATTAGAACTCACTGATCGGAAGCATTGCTCCAGCTAGCTGTTCCGATCACTTGATCTCACTAAATTAATTGTTCGCAATTAATCTGAACCTTGGTATTAGACTTAATGCACCTTGGGTGAAGGACATATTTCCTTCACAGAAGTCCAAGCATGTACTGCGGAATTTCACATACTTCGAGAAATTGTTTAAAGGAAAGAAATCGAGATTTGCAAGGTTGGAACTGACGACAACGTCGTGGATCCATTGACTAAACCGTTGCCACAAGTGAATCACAACGCACATGTAGCAACCATGGGAATCAAGAATGTTGGAGAATGGCTTTGATTTTCTAAGTTTTGTTTTAGAACATCTGTTAGATATGTGTTTAAAATAATTGGTTTAACCATTTCATATTCATTTAATTTGGTTTAGTATTAAATGAAAAGTCCAAGTGATTCAAAATATTCAAATGGGATGTCAAGATGGATTCTTCGACAAAGAAACACCCATAAGTGAACTTGAATATTGAAGTCACAAAGGATCCCTAATCCAGGTCATTGAAAGGTGGACGACCAATGAATAATGAAGATTAGATTGCAAGTAGATTTGTAGTTCGATTTCTTGAACTAGATTGACTGGATGTCATAATCTTTTGCATAGATACTTATTGGATCTTGTATAGGATTGACCATGAGAACACTTTAAGAGATTAAATTCATGTCATAAGCAGTTCTTAGTAATGGTGATTAGAACCATTCCTCATAATATGAGTAATTATGATTTCTCGTTTAAGAATTAGTTCTCTCTAATGCTCGCAAAACGTCGCACCGTAAAAGGAGGCTATAAAAGAAGTTATTGGGCGTACTATGAATCAAAGTGAGTATTCATAGATTGCAAGAATGGATTGTCCTCCTATCCTTGATAGGATATGGTGTTGTGGTGGAACAAGGCCTCTCGGAGAGTTAGATACTGTGAAAGTGCATGGCCGTGCTCAGAATGGTTAAGGTTTAACCTTCTGTAAAAGTTTAACAGTTGAGCTCAGTAATCCGAGAAACACTTCTGGACCTAATAAGGATGGCTTGGATCTTACCTTATGTTCAGCAAGTAATATTAAGCGACAAAGGAATGTGAATGAACACTTTCCTGAATGACAAGTGGGAGACTAAAGGAAATGTGTCCTTCACCCAAGGTGCATTAGTCTAATACCAAGGTTCAGATTAATTACGAACAATTAATTCAGTGAGATCAAGTGATCGGAACAGCTAGCTGGAGCAATGCTTCCAATCAGTGAGTTCTAAACTATATTAGGCTCACAGCTTACTCTTGACTGAACTTATAAGGTCACACCAATGGCATGTAACAAATCATCGGATTAAATGAATTGGAAATTCATTTAATAGCTTTTCGGGAATTAGTTCGAAAAAACATAAATATACGATATGACGTTGGATCGGAATCGTATATCGTATCGCGAATATTCGTAAGCTAGGCGAAACGAATAATCGTATCGTGCGACGGTGATTCGTCAAGTACGATACGATAACTAATAGCCGTAAGGCGTTCGTCACGAATACGAGCCGAGACAAAGCTGTCGGCCCATCGAGCCAAGCGCGCATGCGCGCAAGGCCCAACGAGCCAGCAGCTCGCGTGCAGCGGGAAGCCAGCCCACAAGGCCAGCAAGTGCGCGTGCGGAGTGTAGCAAGGCAGCGAGCAAAGCAGCGAGGCCCACGACCCACGGCTGCGATGCCCGCGTGCTGTTGTGGGCTTCGGTGTGTGTGTGTGTGTGTCTGGTCGGTTGAGGCCTTGTGCCTTGGTCGGTCATGTTATAACTTAGGGTTATAACACACCACCACAACTAATGTTTTTACAACCCTAACCTAATTCTAAATTACGTAAGTTCAGTTTGGCCTCCGTTCATACTGTTCTTCCCAAAAGCTAAAAACTCTTGAGCATTGTCTAAGCTACGAATCTCAAGACGGATCTGAACGTGTCGGTGAACCAAATAGAGGAACGACGATTGGAGTTATTTGTTCGTGTTCGTGAGTCGATAAACTAGAGAAAACACGCTTCAAATGTAAGTTTTCTTAATCTGTACTTTATACATGCTTCCTGACTTTGGGGATTGTTCCGCACATGTTAATATGTTTTAACTGTATTCTCCTACAATTACCTACACATGTACCAAGAGAATAAAATAGGGAAACGACGAGCTAATATATTCCTTAGAATAAAAAAGAAGACATACATTCACTTCCTAAGTAAGATTAGACGTCCAAGAACAGTCCCAAACCGGGGAATATTCAAGACTTACTCCTAACGAGTTAGTCTTGAACGGGTATCTAGGCATATGATGATGATGCATTTACTTCTAGAGAATAATTTAAACAGTAAACATACATAAATGCTCGAAAATAGAGTATAAGTGGAGGAAAACTCACCTAAAAAACAATCGTCTATTGAATGTTCTACAAAAGAGGGTGGGGAAGCGTCTAGCTTGCACATACGAGCAAGAAGCTATTAGATTCAATACAAAACAATGACCTGATGTATACAGATTTCATGATTTATGTACTCAGAATATAAAAAGATGATCAACAAATTAAAAAATAAGAAATTGTGTTCTTGATAATAAAAAAGATTTTAGGCCTTATTTTCATAACTCGTTTGTTTTCTATGTTTTTATAAAATTTTAAAGTTTAATTAGTTTAGTTTTTAGTTTTAATTATTTATTTCTAACTGTATTTGTACTTCTTTTAGTATTTCTAATTGTTTATTTATTTATTTATTATTATTATTATTGTTATTATTGTTGTTATTGTTATTATTATTATTATTATTACTTCCTCCGTTCCGAAAATATCGCACCATGGTTGACTTTTACTCCTCTAACCATTACTTTGACTCTTAATATCTCAAATCGTGTGCAATTAAAAATTATAAAAAATTAGTATTTAGAAAATATATATCGATACGAATCTAACATGACCTCACATGACAAAAATTTCCTTAGGTACGAATCACAAAAAAGGGCCAAAGTCGTAGTGTGAATAGTGTAAAAAATAAATGGTGCGATATTTCCGGAACGCAGGAAGTATTATTATTATTATTATTATTATTATTATTATTATTATTATTATTATTATTATTATTATTATTATTATTATTGTTGTTGTTATTATTATTATTAATAATGTTATTATCATTAATGTTATCATTATTATTATTATTATTATTATTATTATTATTATTATTATTTGTTATTATCATTAACGTTATTGATGTCTCTGCCTTAGCTCCACGCTGCCTCTGCTCCACGGTGCCTCTACCTCCCTCCGACCACCACCTCCCACCACCACTGATCGAACTGAGTCTTAATGCCTCTGCCTCCCTCGTACCCCTGCATAATCCAACCCCCTCCCACCACCAACTCAACCTCCTCAAGCGCAAGAACAAAACCGAATAAACCATTTTCGCACAAATCAAGGATTGACAGAGCAAAAACAGAGAACATAAGGGTGTAATTTAACTAAATTATGCAATTACACCATACCTAGGAACATCAACCACCGATGGAGAGAATTGTGTGGTGAGTGAAGAGAATTGTGTGCCTCGTTGCCGGTGAAGAAGGAGCATAGGAGGGAGTGCCGGACGCCGGTGAATGTGATGCTTGCTCGCCGGTGAATGTGATGAGAGTTGTACGAGGAGAAGAGATTCTGCAGCAAGCGAGAATGAGAGAGAATGAGAGTGACTGCGAAGAGTACTTGACGACTGCGAAGAACGGCCGGAGTCTGGAGGCCGGCGACAAGTGACTGCAAAGAACGACCGGAATTTGGAGGAGAGGAGCTGGTGGTGATGGTGGCCGATGATGGAGGCTGGAGGAGAATTGAGGAGCTGAGAGGAGCTAGCAGTATGTACGTGACTACGTGAGAGAATGAAGGGGCATGAAGGGGTTAGGTCAAAGGATGCGCTTCAATTTTGGGAGGGAAAATTTTGGGATTTTTTTTTCATTCCTCAAAGGTGGCGCTAGTATGGTAAGCGCCACCTATGAGGAGCCACTTATAAGGATTTTTCCTGTAGTGATAGTCAGCCGTGCCGGAGTTGGACTGGCGGCGTTGACATCAAATCAAGTTTCGCTGAGGATTTTGGAGATGAATACATCATCTCGATTGATTTGGAATCTTCTACAAAGGTTTTTATTTGTTGGGTCTTAATGGAGGATAGAGCAGGAAATTCAGCTTAGAAAACTACTTGATAATGTGAACGCGTCACACCATCAATTGATGGTGTGACTTGCCACATACAAGATTTTAGGTAGGGGAAATTAAAATGAATACAAAAGTAACGAAAATTAAACATCTAGAAATAAATATTGAACAGAGAAAAATAAGAGCATCTAATGCTATTGCACGAATAAATACTCATATCATTTTTATATATAGTTGAAGTTGTTTACAACGAGAAATTGCCTAGAGAAAGGGGGAGATACCACTCAAGAGTTAGTTACGATGTATAATCAAAATAATATCTTACTACGTATATGATAGATTTACGTTACACGTAGTAATTCAGGGCCATCTATAGGGAGGTCTAATGGACTCCAGCATATTGGGGGCAAAAAAATTAGTGGTAACTTAAGTAGCTCAATTATTGGTTATATAGTAAATCGTGCAAATAGAAGATAATTAATTGATTTGTGGATCAATGGTACAACCTTCTCTTCATATTTCATAGATTGCGAGATCGACTCTCAATATGTACATTTTTTTTTTTTGTCTAGTGTTTACTAATCATTTTATGAAGAAAAGAGCCTTCACATAAAAATAAATAAATAAAGAACAGGACTTTCAAATTCCCAGAGACGGCCCTGTATAGTATCATACATGATAGAATTATTTTTCAACGCTATATGTTAATTTTTGTTTTCACTAGTCACGTTAATGGTTCGATCACGTACTTCACCTTTAATAAATACGGATTAAGTTTTTGGTTCATAAGTTCAACAAAGTCCAAATTTTTTCGCTATAGAATTTATTAGATTTCAAGTGAAAGAATTCACCCACATTTCCTAATTACTTAAAAATACTTAACCATATTTTTAATTTTACACCCAAACTAGATGTTAAATTTACTGGAACCAAGAGAGTAATATTTTTTATATAAAATAAATATAGTCGTATATTTACTTTTGGATCCTTTTAATTATTAACAAAAATTTTCTAAGGTATCACCACCGGTTTACCGTTAGAGCTAATTCGAATTTAGGACGAGTTTGAGTGGATAGGTCCCAACCCCAAAACTTAAGTGAAAGTTGATAGCAAATAGACGAAATGAAGTAAAATGGTACGTGTGTTAGGAAAGTCAACGGTCAAAGATTTAGCATTACTGTTCCTGTCTCCCATAAACTGCACACAACATTCTCGCCCTTGAACATTCATTGCTTCAATAAACAGATAACACAACCCATAACTTCTTAAATTTTGAGAGAGGTATTAATTTTAATTACAAAATCCCCTTCATTAAGCACAACACCCTGCCCATTTGCGTGCGGCCACGCGGCCCCACCATCCTTAGTGCACTTGTCGTTAAAAAACAATCTCTATTCTATAAGCCAGCTCCTGAGAGTATTGTAGTAAATTAACTTTTCGTGTCCACTTGCCAAAACTCAATTATACCCTCCCCCGTTAACCAATAACCAGTTACCCACAACCCAAATTTTTGTGTCCAAGATACAGATTAATAACTGATTTTTTTAGCCAAATTAAATTAATTTAGAAAACTACTTACTGTTAATCATCAATCACAAAATTTTAACGTACATAATCAATCAATTGGGAAAATTTATTGCAAAGAAGTCAACAAAAATTAATCCATATAGCTAACTGATTTTTTTAATCAAATTGAATTAATTTAAAAAACTAACTGTTTAATACTAATCCTCAATCACGAAATTCTAACGTATAGAATTGTCAAAATTTATACTCCGTAGCAAATAAGTCAACAACAATTAATGAATACAGCTACAAGAAGGCAAATTACAAAGTAAATAACACATTAATCACTCAATTAATGTTGTAAATCACGCCGGCATTCTCTCTCATTTTCTTCCCGGAAACAACTATTTCTTTATAAATTTCCAGCATTACAAATCAAAAGAAGATCGTGATGAAATACAATTCTCAAATTTAACAGATAAATCAAATTAGACATCACCACCACCATTGCGGCGGAGCGATACCTGAAACCCCAATAATAGTTAGCCTAAATAAGAAAAATGAGAAGCGGTTGGTGAGGAATATTGTCGGCGTCTTTGGGCAATTGGGCAGATCTCCTTCTTTATTAATGTTGATGCTGCTGGTGTTGTCACCAAAGAAGAGAGAGCGACGAAGAAAGATCAGACAAATTGATGATTTTCTGATAAAAACAGGCGAGAGGAAGAGATTAGATGAATTGATAATTTCCTGATATGATGTTTTGATGAAAAGAGGCGAGAGAAAGAGATATGTTTGGAGTAGGGTTTATTGTTTTTATTAAGAAAAGTTTGGTTGGAGTAATTTGGTGAGAACACCACCACCACCAATTTGGAGTAAGTGGAGTACGGAGTATATAATTCTTTAAAAGAAAAGTTCTTTATTCTTTTTTTTTTTGAGAAAAAAAATAAACTTATCTAGAAAAGTTCTTTATTCTTGAACACATGATAACTTTATCATAGATTAATATTTGATTTTTTGAAGGATAAGTTTTATCTGATAATAGATTAATTATAATTTCTGACTTATCCTATATGGTAAAAGTGATAATTTGAAAAGTAATAATACTTACCTTACACAATACATTTTAGACTGCTTAGCTACTAAAATAAAATTGTTATTTCATTAGAGTTCAATCTACTATGACTATGATTAACGTTTATGCAGCTTAATGGACATAATAGGTCGAGTCATGGAAAAAGTATTCTCAAACTTCAAAACTTTTTCGTGGGCTACCTCCACTAATTGAAGATTTTAATCTAGGACATTCTTATAATTAATGGTAGTTATGTGATGCAAATTGATTGGGCGGAGGCCGGAGTGTTAGGCAAGTACAATGTGAGAACAAAAAATGAAACACACTATTTTATTCTATGTATGTTTTAATTAAATTTATTTATTTCGGTATTACAATTAAGCTTTTTCAAAGTGTACGGGAATGAGTATTATATTGTTTGAATATTTAGATTTTTTTTTTTTAAGTAGAAATGATGTCTAAATTCTCATTAGATCAACTTTGAAACAATAATTTTGCTTGCCTATTATTTGTGGTGATTAGCTGGAACAACACATTTTTTTTATTTTTTTATAATCCTGCACGCATCGCGTGCATATAAGACTAGTACTTCATATGGAAACTTTCGTGTAAAACTGCTTTACCGAGAAAAAGACTTTGATTGCTTATGGCTCGTTTGGTTTTTGGTTTTAAAATTTATGTGATTTAGATTGAATCATGAACTAAAAAATAGTCATACTTATAATAATCATATTGATTTTGAAAACTGACAACAAAAATCTAGAAACTACTTTTTCTGATTTTCATATTTTGGTTTTTATTTTTGTAAAAAACAGAAAACTGGAAACTAAAAAGGTTACCGAACGGGGACTTAACTAATTGCTTCCACTGCTTAACTAATTAGTTTCAGTACTTAACTAATTGATTTTATTGTTTAATTAACTAATTGGTTCCATTGTTTAACATTGGTTTCATTGCAAAACTTATATGACACCAAGACAATCTTTTATGTAAGACCGTCTTATATAAAAGTTTGTATACTTCATATTACCTCTATCCATCCCTAAAAGATTTTTCATTCAATGTGTTATATTGTCAATATTAGGCATTGGTCAATATATACATACATTTTGAAACAAAGCGGAGTATTAAGATGAATTAAAAATTTCACGGGATTAGTTTTAGTTTATCCATAGTATGTATGTATACATGCATAGAAATCTTTAATGAGAACATCTTTAAAAATAATGGAATTGAAGTAGTAATACTTCCATCTAATTTAAAATATTCCTACAACATTAACCCCTCACTAAAATAAACTTTGTACTACGTAGATTTATATCGGAAGTAAGTGTTTTGAATTATTAGCACATTAAACAAAATAGATGAGATACAGAAATGAAAGAAAGAAGGCAAGTATGATTTAATTGAAATGTCAATTAGCAAGTGGCAAGCAAGTACTTTCGTAGTGTTGCTAAAGTCTTAAATTTTAGTTTGTACTTTTGATTTATAAAAACTTTTGATTTGTACTCCGAATTACAGTTATGTTCACAAACTCGATGAGAAACAATAACGAACTATATTAACCAACACAAGTTGGTGGAGTTGATGGGGAACTCACCTTGTGATTTGGAGGTCATAGGGTCGAACCGCTACAAAATGCTTAGAAATAGCTCAAACATAAACCTGATCGAATAGCTAGGTTGAATAACCCGTGAATATGTTGGTTCAATAAGATCTCTTCGTCTTACCTGGTTAATAAAAGGATAAGGAACTACTACTACCTTCGAAATTTTGGTTAAAAATGACCTAATAGTTCTTGCAATCTAAAAACAAAGACGAACAAACATTGTACGGAGTAAGAGAATTACAAAATGTCAAAATCCAACACGCCAAATACAAAAGTTTGCATGGACTAAAAGAATATGGACCAACCAGATTGTTTGGACGTGCAATGTTGGGTCAAAAATGTCCTACGGCATCTAATACGAAGTATAAGTTAGGTCAACGTGTGCCATGCCACTATCTAAGCCACCGATTACTTTGAAACCTATACAGCCGAAGACTTCATATTACTATTGATCATTTTTCTTTTTGTTTTATGACAAGGAGTTTCCACCGCTTTCGGCGAATTGACTAATCTTTCACCATAATTTACATGGGTACCTCAATGGACAACATCCCTCTCATTGATCATTATCGTTATCAATTTGCTTTACTATTTCCTGTTTAATTAGTTTCCCCGTATCAAATATATACTTTTTAGCTAACAAGTATCCTCTTAATTACTATTACTCCGTATATCCTTAAACTGTTGCCACATTAATAAGAGCATACATGATACATGGTCTCTATTGTGATGTCTGTGACTATCTAATTGGTTCTTCTCAAAATTGATTTATAATTCTCTCCCTGATATGTTTATAGTATCCGTCTCTAATGCCATTTAATTTTATATTAAATACATGTGTTAATGTCTACTAATATTGTTACTTCACCTCTATATGTGTTATTGGACACTATATTGGTAACATTAATCTTACAATTTTATCAATCTAAACAATTTCGAGTACAAACCAATATCATGTCGAATAATTCAAATCAGATATATACCAATATAAAAACACCCTCAAGTTTGATGGACACGGGGATCGCATAACCCACTTTTGACTGTGAGGTCAGTGTCTGTGCCAGACACTTTATGAACAGAAAGAGAACAAGAGTTCGCTTTTCGTTATCCGCATTGAGCTAGAAAAGGGGTCTTGACTCTTTCCGGCTTTTGAGATCGGGGCCCCTTTATTCACCGTAATGTGTTTTAGAAACTTATTAAAGAAGGATTAAATCATTTCAATCATGGAAGCACACCTTACGCTGCTTTCAACTCTGAATAACTGCAAAGGCCTCCACTAAACATAACCCTTGAGGTAGCTTAGAGTAAAAGCCCTGTAGAATATCATTCAAAAGTTCGAGCCTCATCATTTAATTTGCTTAAATATTTACTCCGATCCGTACTTAAAATTGGTATTCTCATACCTCCCCTATTCTCAAACGTTGACCGGCATTCATTAGTTTTATAAACATCAAAATATGTCTTGAATTAATATGTATACATCTAGCGAACGATCCATCATGATGGATATAACTAACACGTCATTACGGAGTATTAAACATGTAAATTTATGTGTTCTTTATCGTTGTTGTTTGTGAATCCTTTTTGCAACCATTGCAACAGCAAGATCAATCTATTGCCTTGGATAGAGCATATAAGAATTGATAAACTTAGATTGATATTATTTAATGTGAAATTTCTCAAAAGTGGCAAGCTAGATCGCTTTGAGAAAAAGTAGCAAAGATTTTCGCAAGCTTTAAGGAGAGGAGAGAATTGCTACGTGAAGGCATAGAAGTCCTATTCGTACACGTGTCAAAGTGGTAAAGCAGCTGGCATCTTTACAAGTAGGACTTCTATTCTCACTGATAAAACAGCAAGATACTTTCACAAGAAACTCCTAATTACTGTCTTAATAACGAACCTCCATACCACTACGTAAAGTACATAAAGGATACGGAAACTATTTAATTCACATGTTTTAAATTAAGATACAATATAAATAGAGTATTGAGTAATAAAATGGGTGGTTACTCTAAATTAGGGGGGTGCACTATTTGGTAGCAAAAGGTCGTGTGCGTATAAGCTGTACACTTTTTTTGTTTCTTTAATCTAATTTTTTGTAATTTTTATATTATGTAAAAAAAAGTTGATAGATAAACATTTTAAGAGGTTAAATGATTAATTTTATACATTATTAGTAATTTTGAAAAAAACTTTTTTATTAAAATGAAAAAAATTTATCACTAAAAAATAGATAACTTTTACTTATATAAAGGTACTCCCTCGGTTTCTTTTTGTTCTTTACGTTTTCCTTTTTGGGTGTTTCAAATTGTTCTTTGCATTTCCTTTTATATTATCACATAAATGCTTTAATTTTATATCAAAATTTATGTCAAATGATTATTTTAACCGATTAAATTCATTAAATCATTTAATCTTTCACACTTTTCTATTGGGACGACATTAAATTTTTCACATTTTCGCAATATCAGAATTTTGATAAGAGTGAAAACATTATAAATAAACGTATATAATTTTTCTTTATAAAAAAAATAGAGGAATCTCAATGCACACTAATTAGTCATTAATAAACGTGTAAAAAGCTAAACGTAAGGGACAAAAAGAAATGGATGTAAGTAATTTTTAAACATTTTGAGTCAACTTTTACTCTAATATTGTACACCACTTGTAAATAAGGATACGTGATTTGGTAGAGATCGGAACACGCAGGACTCGGACAAGGACTAGTTTGAGAGAGAGTTGTTCTTAAAAACCTTGATTTCAATTATGTACTGGTAGGTCGTTTACCCATTTCTCTTAAGAAAACTACTGAGTAGCTCCGTTTTAAAATAATGTTTACACTTTTTTATTTAGTCTGTATTATAATGTTCTTTAATTTACATTGTGTTTATCTACTTTTCGACATGAAAATTTACTATCTTACCCCCATTAACCCCATAACATTTACAATTTTTCACTCACTTCTCTTATTTACGAACTCACCTTTTCCCTACCTTATTTTATCCATATTTTATTATACCAACCAACCTTTTTTACAACTTTTTTCCTATGTTGTCTTAATAGTTGTTCAAATAATAATCGTAAAGATCATTTTGAAACGGATGTAGTAGATAGTAGTTTTTTTCAAAAGGTCTAGTACGTACCAGATGTACAATGAAATGATTGTATACCGGGATGACTTTTACCTAATTTTTTGTAACTTTTAACATGTTTTAATTAACTTTTATATTACGAAAAGCAATTGGTGGGTAAACATTTTATAGGTTTAAATGGTTATCTCTTAACATTATTAGTGATTTTGAAGGAATAAGTTTTATTGAAATGAAAAAATTGTTCAACCAACTGAATAATTTGGATGAAAAATTAAAGGATGAGGACAAAGATATTCTTCTACTTGTGTCTCTACCAAAGAAGTATAGTAGTGTGATTACTTATTTGTTTGTGGGGGAAACGAAGTTGGCTTTGGAAAAGACTATTGTTGTTCTTCTAGAGAACGAAAAATTGATGAAGCAAGGATGGGGTGACTCATCAGATAGAGGAGCATTTGTGGTAGATGCACGTGACAAGAGAAATAAATTTGGTAAGAAACATAACCCTAATATTAAGTGTTTCTATTGGGGAGAGTTGGGTCATATACAAAATATGTGTCCCAACGCAAAAGAAGACTTGAAGGAGTTGAAGAAAACTCGCGAGAAGGGACGTGTTTCGTATGCGGAAAGAGATGATGATGTTGGTGAGATCTTTTAGTTCAAGAGGATAAGGGACCAAAAGTAGGTTGGGTGCTTGACTCGGGAAGTTCTCATCATATATGTGCTAAGAGGGAATGATTCTCATCCTATGAAGAGTGTGAAGGGAAGATGGTTACTTTATCGGATAGTAAGAAGGTAAAAGTTGACGGCATTGATGAGGTTGCGGTAAAACTTCGCAATGGTCATGTTAGGAAGTTGGCTGAAATGAGGTACGTACCAAAGCTAGAATGGAAGCTAATTTAATTTGGTAGATTAGATGGCGTGGGTAATACTGTTATGGTGAACAACAGTAGCTTGGAGATCATTAAAAAGAGTTCAGTGATACTCAAAGGTTGGAAGAACAAAAGAAATCTATTTGTGTTAGATGAAGGTGTTCTTGTTCGAGGGGAGGCATTGTCGGATGGGCGATGGTGTCTCAATGATGACCATTAAATCGGTTGTGGAACCATATTGGGTTGAAGGGGAGGAATTGTTAATATTAAACCCAATATGGCAATATAGCGATGGGTTCCGGTTATGGTATATTACTAGATATTTATTTAGGAGATATATTATGTTGGAAATTTTGGTAATAATAATCCAACCTTTGACCGATTTTCGTTTATTAATCCCACTTACGACATATTTTTTAATAATCTCACCTCTATTACCCACCGACTTTTATTGGGCTTAAGTGACCGGTAATCGGTGAAAAAATCAACGATATGGTGATTAATTGATGATAATGACTGAATATATTTAGAGAGAGTACTGCCACGTAGGGACATATTACCGCCTATAACAGGTTTATGACATGTTGGGCCCAATATAAGTCGTTGGGTAGTAAAGGTGGGATTATTAAAAAATATGTCATAGGTGGGCTTAATAAAAGAAAATCGGCGAAATGTTGGATTAATATTGCCAAATTTTCCAAATGAAATGTTATTGTATTCCTATTTTACGATTTGTATTTTAGGGATAGATTTGTTAGTATATTGGTTTCTCCTCAATTGTAATATTATAGTAATATTGTGTTTCCTAATACAAGGGCTAGGGTTAAGAAGTTGGGGTATATAAATATATAGGGATTTATATACCATTATGATTAATATGCTTGAGATTCTGAGCTTAAGCATAGTTGGAGAGAAACACCCACGAGGTTGATTGATTGTATGGTTAATAACGGTTTTGATTAATAATACAAGTTGGGAAGTGGAACGTTATTTATATTGTGTGTGATTTGTCTAGATTGTTATCTCGTACTATTCCTAACACTCTAACTCTAAGCCTAACCAGAGCTTGAATAATCTTCGCAACAGAGTCGACTGTAGCCACCTTTATCTTCTGTAACTCTTTATTCCTCACATACCAAACCATGTAAACTGCAGCATTTATCGCAACAACAAATACATTCTTCCTAAACTGAGATCTCTTAGTTCTCTTATTGATCCATCTAGGCAAAACATAAAAGTCAACAGCGTTGGCATTATATCGATTCATTCTTAATGATATATCCGTTTTTTCTATTGAATTCACAAACAAACAACATACAAGTGTTTCTGAATTTCTATTTTTATAACAATTACACATTTTCAGAATATATAAACTATATATGTGTCGGCTATGTGTAATTGAAACAATCTTTGTCTTGTTTGCGATCTTTGTGAGTACGTTAGAAGGACTTTTAATATGACATAAGGTGATTTTTATTGAAACAATGACTTTTGAACAAGGTATGAGACGACTTGATTATTTGCATTGAAAAATCCTTTTAACAAAATATAATATAAAAAAAGTATCTCGTATTAACTTTATGCAAACATAAAGAAAACTTAATTGATTTGGTTGGCGTGTAGAAACACAAGTTTACAAAACCAACTTCAAAACGTACGTATTGTGAACCGGGTAATTAAACAATAAAGTTATTGTATGGCGGAGTAATTTTATATCAGTTTTTGGTAACTTTTAATATGTTTTGATTAAATTCTTACATTATACTTTTTAATGGGTATATTTTTCAAAGATTTATACGTTTACCTTTACTCATTATGAGTAAATTTACGGGGTAATTATTTGTAAAGTTGTCACTAAAAAATAGGCAATATAACGGAGTAATTTTTAATAATTTTGAGATAATTTTATACACACCTTACAATATTCATTGTACACTTGTCTTAGTTAAGAATTTATGAACTCACTTATACACAAGGATATACAATTAGTTCTATTGCCAACTTGGTAGAAAGGATTAAAAAGTTGTATAATTTTGTCTAAGAAAGTTGCTGTCAAAATGACATGTAACTAAACTTTGATTATAGGAGTGTCCCGTATGTTTAGCAACAATTAAAACAAGATGGGCCCTTAATATTTCCCCTAAACTATAATTAATGAACAATGTAGTAATTACGGCACGAACACATTTTTAGTATATTCATTCATTCATATAGCAATTATCAACTCTACACTTTTTGCACCAAAAATAAAAAGTTCAACTCTAGACTTTAGGTGGCATTATATTGTCTTAGATATAAGTACAAAGTGATCTTCTTTTTCTTTTGGGGAAAAATTATTTTAAATAATTCAACCTTTCGACGATTTTCCATTAATAATCCAACCTTTGGATTATTATCTAATAATCTAACTTTAGCACCCCATTAACTTTCATTGAACCCAAAAGACCGGTAACCGGTTAAAAAGGTCGAACTTTTAAGTTTTTTGTTTTAGCATTTTTTTTCTTCAAAATCCTTCCTCTTAAGGAGTACTTATTTCTTCCTCCATAACCTTCCTTAATCTCTCCTGTATCCCAGCCCTATGATCTCCCCTTTCCTCCTCTTTCAGATCTTGCCAACAAGCCTAACCACACTAGAAAAACCAACCATCGCCTACTTGAAGCACCAACCCCACCATCAAAACTCCCTCTCTCCACCACCTTCATCATCATCTTCGACCATCATTAACACCCAAACCCCATTCACAGAATCACGCCCTAACTCCAGAAATTGAGCCACCAAGATTCACCGCCTCTAGCAAGCCTAGCCGCGCAATACTTGCGCAACCAAGATCTACCGGAAAGTCATAATCGAACCAGACATTTTAAAATGTTTCGAGTGATATTGGGAAACCTTCGAGCAACTTTTGTTGGAATTTAGGTATAAATTCGAGTAATTGGTGTTTAATTTCAAACAAATTAAACTTAACTAAATTTGGCATATGAAAATCAAAGTTTTTATATTTGAACAAATCAAATTGAGGCTTGTGGTGTTCTTGGTGTTCCTGGTGTAGGTGGGGCTGAAGATGGTTGCGGTGGAGCCAGGAGGTGCAGTGATGGTTCGTGTAGTGGCAGAGGTGTGTTAGAGGGGAGGACAAAAGAAAGGGTCAGTGACAGTGTTGTTGTTAGACCATGTGCATCCTTGACTCTTGGTCAAGTGTAAAATAATTTCTCTCTCATCTCTCTCCTTACACCTCATTTTCCACTAACTTGACGTATCTCCTACTTTGACCTCTTCTTTTTTTTCTACAATATTGACCCAAGGTCACAAATCTCTCTCACCGACTTTTCACATAATCTCACCTCATATTATTTCTCCTACAAAGTTACTAATTTTAGTAACTATAATTTCTTTCTTGAATTAAGTTAAGAAAATATTAAAAAAAAAAAATTTTTTTACTAATTAATATTACAAAAACATTAATAATTAACCTATTTATGTACTACGTATAAGTGCACAATTAATCAAATAAAAAAGTTTGGGCAAAATAATTAAACTCATTGTTGTTGGTTTATCTACAGCCAACCACAAAAATTATAGAAAAACAAGCAAATTATCTTGCAATTTGGTTGCCCAAGGGGTCATATATCTGACCCCTGTCAAGTATGAGACTAAATTGACATGGAGCAAAGTTAACATTGTACAATTTTTGGGAGGGTAAATAGCAATTGACAGCAAGCCACAGTCATGGTTGCTGATGCTCTTATAGATGTTGTTAATGGTGTTGACCATGTTGTTGCCTAGACGTTGGAGTTGTTATGTAAATGTTGAAGATGACCGAACAATCACTAGTGGAAAAAGGCTCATTTGCATCGGTGAATTTGCGTCGCAACCATAGACATGCGACGCAAATGAAAAATTTTAGCTTTAATTTTAGTCATTTGCGTCGCAGTATTACTAAACTGCGAGGCAAATGACTTTAAAATGTTCTTAAAGTCATTTGCGTCGCAGATTAGTAGAGCTGCGACGCAATTGAGTCACTCATTTGCCTCGCAATATTACTAAACTGCGAGGCAAATGACTTTAAAAACCTCTTAAAGTTATTTGCATCGCAGTTTAGTAATACTGCGAGGCAAATGAATTTGAAACTTTTCAGAATTTGGTTTGGCACTCACCTAGCTATTCTCACTTTGCTCTAACCTAAATCGAATGTCTGCTTCTCCTTTCACTGCCTTGTCCTCCTAGCCCGCTTCCTTCCTTGGTCCAACTTCTCACTGCACCCAGGCCAACTGCGACGGCCGTTCTTCCTCCGGCAAGCATACTCGTCCTCCGGCCTCTTCTCCCTGCGCGCTGAACCCCGTCTCCTCCTGCGCAGTGGTTGTCCTCTTCTCTGTCGTTCTCACTGCCGCCGCATCTCCTCGCTGCACACTGTCGTCGCGGCTAACAGCCGCCGCTGCTCTCACAGCCGCCGCGGCTCTCACATCCGTCGCAGCTCACAACCCCTGCACACCGCCCCTGCACACCTCCCTTACTACCACCGCCCCCTGCACGCCGTCCCTGCTCACAGCCACCGCCCCCTGTGTCGTCTGTCCTCTCTTCAATAATTAATTAGGTATTATTTACATTTAAGATTGAATTTTAATCTTGATATTATTTAGTTGAATTTTAATTGTGCAATTTAATTATTATTGTGGATATTTTGATTGAATTTTAGTTGTTCATTTTAGTTGAATTTTAAGATTGAATTATGAAAGGTGCACACCCGAAAATAGAAGAACCGGAACATGGATATTGATGACAGGTGCATCTCACTAAATCTCCCTTTGATATGTTCTATAAATCCAGAGAGGGGAAGAAATTATATGAATTATTATGAATTTATGATAGAAATGGGCCAATTTGGCATTTCTCTTTGCATTTGTATTTAATATGGATCAAATATAAGGAAATTGCTAAATGTCGCCCTCAGGGGACTATGTATCACAGGCCTTAAATTAGAAATACTATGAATTATTAACTTTGAACAAATTGTAATTATGTCATAATTCCGAAACTGATACTATTTTTGGAAATATAAGGGATAGCAAAACACTTGATTTTAAACTGACACCAACGAAGGAAAATCTCGCAATTTTCACCCTTCAATGGAACTTTTTTTTTCTTTCTTTTTTGAGTTATTTGTTGTGGAGCTTTTTGTATATAGAAAGAACTGCAGGAAAAGACACTGCCAAAGTATATTATGAAAAATTCAAAACCCTGTCGTCATCATCGTTATGAAAGAAAGAAAAAGAGATTGTCCATTTCTTATTAATCTAGGTACCTCTCCTCTTTGACAAAGATTATATGAGGGTACATGAATCTTGAGATATTTGATTATTTCTCGGGAAAATTTCCATTTGATTACCTATTAAGGGAACTGGAGCCTCTTCATCCTTTCCCACAACATTTCTCTATGTTAAGTAGTTAAATTAGTGATTGAAATTAAGCATACATGTGATTTGGTTTAAGATTCATATTGAAAGAAGCATCAATATTCAGGTAATAATGATATGAGTATCTGATTTTACTATGGTAACATTTTTATTAATGTTTTACCTTAAATATGATGCTGTATGGTAATTTCGTTTATTGAGACTTGTGATTTGGGGTAACAGGCAATATCTGTCGAAGGATTGAAGAATTCCCTACAGACAGACTACATACAAAAAGTAAGTATATGATAAAACCTGCCTCATATTTGATTTTGTAGTTAGTTTGTGGACTATAAGTTTGCAATCAATCATGTGCTCAACTAATCGTCATATGTTCCCTTGCAGATTCTTGGTCTAGGTATCTGTGCTGACACAATGATTGGTGATGCTATGAGGAGAGGCATCTCAGGTGGTCAAAAGAAAAGATTGACTACAGGTGCTTCAGTTAAAAACAACTGTTGTAAAACTTAAATCTGATCATGCCCATTATTCTGAAGAATCATGGTAATAATGGAATTTTGCAGGTGAGATGATTGTTGGGCCGATTAAGGCGTTCTTTATGGATGAAATTACGAATGGCTTGGACAGTTCTACTTCATTTCAGATTGTTTCATGTGTTCAACAGTTGGTCCATGTAACAGATGCATCTGCATTGATTTTTTTGAGAGCTGTGGTTTTAGGTGTCCTAAGAGGAAGGGAATAGCTGACTTTCTACAGGAGGTAAGAGTTTCCAACTCTGGTATCTGGTGATGCACACTTACCATTCTGAAGTGACTGCAATTTTCTCTAGCTTCCATGAATTTTTTCTTGAGTTAAACTTTCCATCCCTTTATACCTTAGTTACAGGTTATTTCACAAAAATGTATATAGCTTCTTCTGGGAATCTAGGATAGTTAACAAAACAGTAGCTATGAAACTTTAAGGTTATGATTTAAACTTCAAATCTCCTAATAAAAAGCACAGATTTTTTATTGATTGAGTCCACTGCTTGTTAAACATAGTTCCAATTTTTTTTCTTAATTTATTTGCTGCCTGATTTGTTTTTTTTTCACCCTTTTTTTTTTTGCAGTTGGTCATTTTAGCTCTGTAAAAATGACTGTATATATGCGTACTCGGATGCATGTGGACATTCTTCTTGCTAATTATTATTTGAACGCCCTGTTCTATGGTCTTATCGTGCTTCTTACTGACTGATTTCCAGAAGTGTCTGACTATCATGAGACTTCCTGTTTTCTTCAAAAACGTTGTAACTAAAATATTAAAAAACGAATTTTTTTTTTAAAAAAAAAAGTCATTTGCAACGCACATTTAGCTAATGTGCGTGGCAAATGACTTTTTTTTTTCGCCTAAAAGTCATTTGCGTCGCACATTTAGCAAATGTGCGTTGCAAATGACTTTTCAGGCATGGTGCTGAAAAGTCATTTGCGTCGCACATTTAGCTAATGTGCGTTGCAAATGACTTTTCAGGCATGGTGCTGAAAAGTCATTTGCAACGCACATTTGCTAAATGTGCGACGCAAATAAGGTTCATTTGCGTCGCACAAATGTGCGACGCAAATGACTTTTAGTCATTTGCGTCGAGAGCTTTTGCCACGCACGATGTGCGACGCAAATGTGCTTAAAAGTGCGATGCAAATGACCCTTTTTCCACTAGTGAATGTTATTGGACAAGCTTGCCTAAGTTATATAGTTGGTATAGATGGCGTTGATGTTGTGGTGAAATTGTTTCTTAAACATTTTTTTAAAATAAAAAAGTCAACTAAATATTTGGAAAAGAAAAAATTTAATTTTTTGTAAAAATAAATAAATTATAACGAAAGGTAACGTGACACATTGACACGTGTACAAGTGACCTGATATAGCGGGTTTGTCACCGGTTGGGTGCAATAAAAGTTAAAGGGGGTGCAAAGGTTAGATTATTAGATAATAATCGAAAGGTTGGATTATTAACGGAAAATCGTCGAAAGGTTGAATTATTTAAAGTAATTATTCCTTCTTTTGGGGGTTAATATATTAATGGATGTGTAATACGTTCATTGATGCCTTACAATGTTACCCCCCCTTTTTTTTTTTGTTGAGGCTAAGGATACGTCACTCAGAACACACCAATCAAGATTCGAGCCGGATTTGGCACAAATTGCACGAAGCTATCAGTCTGTCAGAACAAATGTTGTTACAGTCTCACGTATATTAGGGCTCGAACCGAGATGTTTGATTACGTTAATCAAGGCATTCACTAATTAATCCAAATACGCGCTGATTGAATTGCTAAGTTCCTTATGATAAATGTTAATTGTCATCATACAGTAATTTCTTTACGGATTATGGAGTAAAATATTGTAATCTCATCATCTCTATCTAAAAGAACACTAAAGTGACATTTATTTTACATGTATATGACACCTTACTCTTGTGAAAAAGACCTTAGATTTTAGTTTATGGAATAACTTTTTTGTATCTCATTAGATTAATGTTAGAGTTCTAAAACCATGCATTAGTATGAAATGTTTATCCATTCAGGAGTATCAAAAGAGAATCTTGATTCTTTAAGATAGTTTAACTAGTTTCATATTAGTAGTTGTTAAATATTGTTAGAATAGAAAATGGGTTTAGGGACAACCAATAAGGAGAATGATAGTCTGCTTCACTTATAAAGCTATAATTTCCAAGAAGGTTCTACACTGAAATAAATTGGTGATAGTAGGAGTAACCTATCTAACTTATACGTGTTAATTTGTTATTTTCCCCCATCTTTTTCCATTGCAGAACTCAAATGTCTGTATAAGTGAGGTTTTTATAGTAGTTACTTAAACATCTCTTTTAGTCCGTAATATATACCGTCAATTAAAAGAAGTCACTACTCCCTTTGACTAGAAACAACGTCATAAATAATTGGTGATCTAGGAAGAATATACACTAATCCTAAAATAATAAAATATACTCTTTTATAGTAAACCAATGTTTTGGTTACATTATATTTTGAAACATATTCCCATCTAATTGGAGGGTATGGGATAATTTGATTTTTCTACAATAGATGAGAAGTAAACAACTAATGTATGGAGTATGCATGGGATAATTAATAAAACTTAATTATGAGGGATTGAAACTGTGCGGCTACTAAAAACTGAACACATATAATCTTAGTGATTAAGGTGAGATATTCCTAATCCTAACACAGTCACTAAATTGCTATACATTTCAACCATGGTTTGCAGAAAGTACGCTTAAGATTTGTCATAATGTAGAAAACTTAATCCAATTAACATAATTCAATTGCTGCCTCCCTCCAAGAGTAGTTGTGGTTTGACCTTTAGCTAATATAGCATGGAACATCCATGTGTTGGTCGGTCAAGCAAGCTAGCTAACGTTAATTGTTAACAAATTGAATAACCAAAATATTATAATACTAATAAAAAACCTCACATAAATTGACAACTCTACCCACCAACATAGCTGCCCTTTTGTTTATCTTTTTGTTTTTTTAACAATAAGGTCTAATATATATATTATGTGTCTGTGTATAATAGGTTACAGTTTTAAATCCTTCTCTCCCATTTACTCCATACATAATTTGTATATAATACGTAATATAATGTATTATAGAGTAATGCCCTTGTGACTTATTCGGACCCATGTTTTTTTGTTTATTATTACTTCATCCGTTTAGAAATAGTTGCACTACTTTGATTTTTACGTTTGTCAACGCATAACTTTAATTATCTATTAGTAAATTTATTTATTTTTTGATAATTTGAAAAGTAGACATTGAGAGTAACCCAAGCACCTTTTATGGGATAATACTTTGTTTAATGTAAGTAAAAAAAATAGAGTAAAAGTTACTCCCTCCGTCCCTTAATACTCGCACCGGTTTGACCGGTGCGGAGTTTAAGAATTTAAATTAACTTATTAATTTAATGGGTGTTAGTTGATAGTGGGGTATTTTTTTAATATAGTTAGTGGGAAGTGGGTAAGAGGTGGTGAGTGGTGAGTGGGGGTGTGAATTTTTAAATGATTTTTTGTGGAGAATAGGGGTGTAGGTGGGGTTAGTAAGTAAGTGTGAGAAATAATATAATATTGACATAAATTTCCATTTATAGAAGCGGTGCAAGTATTAAGGGACGACTCGAAAAGGAAAGCGGTACGAGTATTAAGGGACGGGGAGAGAGTAATATATAAATAGTGCATAGAGCCAAAGTAGACCAACTATTTGTAAAGTGAGAAATTAGTCCGTATGAATTATGAACCCTGAGTTGGAGCAAAGGCAACCCCCTTTTCCCGTTTCCCTAATCTTTCTTCTATAAAAACCCACATCCCCCCTTCATTCCTTTACACATTTACACCCATACTCCCTTAACCAACAACAAACATCTCCTCTGCATCATCAAAATCTTCTCTTCTTCCCCATTTTCCCTCTCCTAAAAAAATAGCCAAGCAACCATGCCTGAGGCTCCAAAAGAAACACATGATCATCCAAAAAATGGAATGGAAATGGAATTGTACAACATCGAAAAGAACAAGAAATCCCTTGAGTTCATTGAGGAAGTAACCGAAAATGCTGATCAACTCCAAAAGAGAGTCCTCTCTGAAATCCTAACTCAAAACTCGAACGTCGAGTACCTTCAAAGGCATGGCCTTAATGGTGCTACTGATAGGGATACCTTTAAGAAAATAATCCCTGTTATCAAATATGAAGACATACAGTCTGATATTACTCGCATCGCCAACGGCGATAAATCCCCAATCCTCTCCTCCCACCCCATCTCCGAGTTCCTTACCAGGTAGTTACTCCCTCTGTCTCAAATTACTATTTATTTTAAATTTTTACTTTTTACAATGGTCTCTCTAAAGATACATTTGACCATGAATATGTTTAAATACGTATTTTGTTGTTCTGTATCAGATAGATAGATAGATAGATTGATTGATTGATTGATTATCTTTTATTCTGGAAATTGTTGTAGTTCTGGAACATCTGGAGGAGAGAGAAAATTGATGCCAACAATTGAAGAGGAGTTGGATAGGAGGTGCATGTTATACAGCTTATTAATGCCAGTAATGAGCCAATTTGTCCCTGGCTTAGACAAAGGCAAAGGGATGTATTTTTTGTTCATAAAATCTGAGTCTAAGACCCCAGGTGGGCTATTGGCTCGACCCGTTTTAACCAGCTACTACAAAAGCTCACATTTCAAAAACAGACCCTTTGACTCCTACACAAATTATACAAGCCCCAATGAAGCAATCCTCTGTTCTGATTCTTACCAATCCATGTATGCCCAACTCCTTTGTGGGCTTTTCCAACACAAAGAAGTTCTTCGGGTCGGGGCAGTTTTTGCCTCGGGCTTTATCCGGGCAATAAAATTCCTTGAAAAGCATTGGGCCGTATTAGCCCATGACATCCGGGTCGGATCTCTGAACTCAGAAATCAGCGACCATACAATCCGGGACGCTGTGATGCGGATCTTAAAACCCGACCTTAGGCTGGCAGAGTTTATCGAGTTGGAGTGTAGCAAGGAGTCGTGGCAAGGGATCATCACTAGGCTGTGGCCTAACACAAAATATGTTGATGTTATTGTGACAGGGACCATGGCACAATATATTCCTACCCTTGATTATTATAGCAATGGTTTACCCCTTGTTTGCACTATGTATGCCTCCTCCGAATGTTACTTTGGTGTTAATCTTAACCCACTCTGCAAGCCAAATGAAGTTTCCTACACACTTATTCCTACCATGGGCTACTTTGAGTTTTTACCAGTCCAGCGCAATCTTAACGGTGTTACCAATTCCATCTCCATGCCCAAATCTCTTACCGAGAAGGAGCAACAACACCTCGTCGAGCTCACTGATGTCAAGCTCGGCCATGAGTATGAGCTTGTCATTACCACTTATGCCGGTAATTTTCTATTTCTTTCTTTTACAAATACACGACTGTTACGTTATTTGTTACAAATAACTAGTCATAGGCCCGCCACGATTTACGATTTACGATTTACGATTTACGATTTACGATTAGTGGATCACTGGATCCATAATCCTATAATTCCTATTCCTGGCACAAGGCCATTTATGTTTCTCCTCAAAATTAAGGATATTTTGGGAAAGTAAAGAGGATAATTTTAGTTATTTATTTTCTTAAGCGTCAGAATTCAAAAACAGAGCTTAAAACATTCGATGATGGTTATATCACAATGATAAATTAAGCAAAGTTGATTAATTGCCTCAGCCCTCATTAATTATTATTAACGACAGATGGAATGTATGTATAATTGGACAGGTTTGTACAGATACAGAGTAGGCGACGTACTTAGGGTGGCCGGTTTCAAGAACAAAGCACCACAATTCAACTTCGTGTGTCGGAAGAACGTGGTTCTAAGCATAGATTCCGACAAGACGGACGAGGTTGAGCTCCAAAACGCAGTGAAGAATGCAGTAACCCATCTACAGCCGTTTGACGCCACTCTGCTAGAGTACACTAGCTACGCTGAACTTGCGACCATACCAGGCCACTATGTGCTATTCTGGGAGCTGAGCCGCAATGGCTCAACCAAGGTACCCTCATCAGTTTTTGAGGACTGCTGTTTAGAAGTAGAGGAGTCGTTAAACAGCGTGTATAGGCAAGGCCGGGTTTCGGACAAGTCAATTGGACCCTTAGAGATTAAGGTAGTGGAGAATGGTACGTTCGATAAGCTTATGGATTATGCCATAAGTTTAGGGGCGTCTATTAATCAGTACAAAACTCCTAGGTGTGTCAAATTTGCACCCATTGTCGAGTTGTTAAACTCAAGAGTGGTGTCCACCTTCCGTAGTCCTAAATGTCCCAAATGGGTTCCTGGTCACAAGCAATGGTGCAATTCTAATGAGGAAAGATGAACATGTTATTTCACTTGTGTTCTTCCTTCATGCTGGATAATTAATTAAGGAGAACAAATATCAGCTGTTTTTGGGATCATTTTGGCTAGGGGTGGAAACTGGAAACTGGAAACTGGAAACTGGCCCATTTTAGATCAAAGTATTATTAAGTCTAATTTTAGTTTTTTATGTATGAATTATTGTAGCACTTGTTAATGAGCAATGCGTAGGGAATCTAAAATTTTAGTCTTCCTTTTGTATAAAATTAATCAATTCCTTCTTTTCAAGGAAGAAACTCTTTCTTAACTGTTTCGGCGTATTTGTGAATTGTGATTGCAGCTTCTCACTGATTATTGTATCAAATATTAGTGGGTGAGTTTTTGATAACCAAGTATACCTATAAATTTGGTTTAGGAAGAAAGTCTTTTCTTGTAGAGTTCAAACTTCTAATGTTTCACCTCCGAGCTCCCTCACCACTCTTTTTTTTCTTTTCTTTTTTTTTCTTGTATGGTTGTAATTCATTCAAACACCTTAACATTATATTCGCCATTTCAAAAGACTTATGCCAAATTGCTAACAAATTTTAAACTATTACATTACATTTACTTTGATATTTTCAAAATAAATTATAAGTCGATCGATATCTCACCAAAACAACTACCACGTAGTATATCATAACGGAAAAGTTCTGAATCTGGTCCAAACTTTTGTAATTCAAATAAACTTCAGTACAAGCATGCTTTTTAGATGACATACAAACAAGTAATGGTACTACTTGTTTAGATGTAAACATGCATGTGGATGACAACGTCTAAAACAAGAAGACCAACATGTATGATATATGTATGTAAGTCTAATACGTTATCTTTCATAGGAGAAAAGGTTGTTTAATACATTATCTTACTATTTTTACCTACTTTTTTTTTTTGGTAATTCATTAATAAAGAGTCATACAACATTTACAACATAAATATATATAGATCTAACAAATACCACATGAAAAAATGAATTAAATAAATGTTTCTTTCATTAAAACTACAGTTGTTGAATAGATCTTGCATGCACTGTAGGTTGTCTTCCGTATATAACACTGGAACACACAGTCGTTTCCGTGTTTCATACTAGTCAACCCCTTCCTTTTTATTTGCTTCATATGTCTTTTTGCACAATATTTAAATTGAAAGATTTTTAATAGAACAAATAATAGAGAATAGACCAAGTATCATCATTTATTTGAAAATACAAGTAGAAGTTTTATTATTTAATTGGAATATTGGGTATTCCCTGATCCCTACATAAATTGAGGCAGAAAATCTGGCCACTGAAGTCTCATGGGCCACTTCCTAAAACGGCAATGCCAAGCCTGTCTTTGAAATCCTAATTCTTTTAAGTAATTATTTGTTAATTAATAATAAATTATATACTTCGTATATATGTTCAATTGTATTTCCAGCTTCTTAAAGAAGAAGAACTTTTCTGTATCATGAATTTAGCTCTTTACTTTACTCATATTACTACATACTGAATCTAAGCCATCTATTTAAATACCCCTTTTTTTTTGACGAATTTAAAAACCCATTTTAGCGAAAAAACTAGTTTTTAAGCTCGGTCGACGCCCCGAGTTACTACATTAACAACATTCACATTTACTTATATTTTTTTTTTTAAAATGATCACATGAAAAATGTAATAGCAATGATAAAAACTTTATTGTTTGAACTCAATGTCAGGGGGTTCAAACCTTGCGCAAACCATATATGACATTTTTTTATGAAGATTACATGGAGCGAACGATACATAAGTAGAGCGTCAAATGTCACATATGCTTTCTTATAGACGCCTTTTAATAAATGCTTTCTGTTGGTGTACACACTCATGATCTCACTGCAAACATGATCATCTCATCTTTACAACACTGCAGCAACCAACACTTGTGTAGAAGTTCACCTCAAGCACCATCAGCTTCCTACATTACCACCTTCTAGAAGAATGCAGCGTAACTACCTCTCCTTCTTTGTAGGAATTTTGTTATGGATTCTGTTATGTACTATTTGCTGTAATAATGAGTGTTAGTTAGTGTGGGTTGATGTGTAAGTTTGGAGCTCATTCATTGGTTCTTACACGTCATATGATCAGTGTATATAAGCAGAATCATGTTGTAATTATCATTGATTCAATAAGAGACTTTATTCTTTCCTTTTCATCTTTCTCTCTTTCTTTCTGCATTTCTTTGATTGTTAATACACAATCATAGGGTTGAGATCAACCTATAAGGTGATCTCTAACATGGTATCAGAGCAATGATCAATTGATCCTGCTGAAATTCGTTTTGCTTGATTAATCAGTAGTTTCAAGAATCCAATCAAAATCTCAGAATGCCTGCAGATCAGCAATCAGATCCATCTCAAAATCCAAGTTCTGCTTATTATCTAAGCAACAGTGATCTAAATGCTACAAAACTGGTGAGTATTGAATTTGAGGGACAAATTTTTAATGATTGGAAACAATCAATGATGATAGCTTTGTCAGCAAGAAACAAATTATGCTTTGTTGATGGAACTCTAAATCAACCAGCAGTGAATTCTGGAAATTACAGATTATGGTGTAGATGCAATGATTTGATGCAATGATTTGGTTATTTCTTGGATGTTGGCTTCACTTGAGCCTAAAATAGCAAGAATTGTCTTATATCTCAAGACAGCAAGAGCAATTTGGCTTGAATTAGCTGACAAATATTGTAGAGAATCTGGTCCTCAGTTGTTCTCTGTACAACACCAGTTAAGTGAGTTGACTCAAGGAGAGGATGAAGGAGTTGCTAGTTTCTTTACTAAGATCAAACTGTTTTTGGATCAGCTTGATGGATTGGAACCCCTACCTACATATGTTTGCATTGGTTACAGTTGTAATCTCACACAGCAGTTTCTTAAAACTCGAAAGAATCAAAGATTGATTCAACTCTTGATGAAATTAAATCAAAAATATGAACATCCTAAGAGCACAATCCTTATGATGAATCCTCTACCTACAATTTCAAAAGCTTATGGGCTTTTGCTTCAAGAAGAACAACAGAAAGAGTTGCACATTGTCAGAAATCAAGTACAATCATAATCTGCAACATTCAGTGTTAGAAGATTTGACTACAAGTTTTACAAACCTCAATACAGTTCCAATTCTGGTTCTCGGACTACAGTTAATGCAAATCAACTCAGAAACTCAACCAGAAACAATCTCTTTTGTGATCATTGTAAGATGAGAAATCACACTATTGATAAATGCTGGAAACTACATGGCTATCCAAAAGATTTCAAAACCAAAGGGAAGAGAGTAGCAGCAGCAGCACAACTTGATGAAAATTCCAACAAAGAAAATCACAATGAAATAGAATCAGGAATGGTTCATGCTACTTTCACTGAGGAGCAATACAGTCACTTGATGCAATACCTCAACAATAATCAAGTTGCTAATCAAGTTGAGAATTCTGGCTCTCACTCACTTGGATTAGCAACAACCTCTCAACACAAAGGTACTTTCTGTCTATTTTCAAATTTTAAGAAAAAATGGATTTTAGACAGTGGTGTCAGTGATCATATGTGTTCAGAATTGTCATTATTTAGCTCTTTTGAACCTGTGAATGATACTCAACATACTATTACTATTCCTGATGGTTCAGAGTTATCATTCAAACATAAAGGTGTTATCCATTTAGGTGGAGACATTATACTAAGGGATGTGCTACATGTTCCATAATTTCAATTCAATTTGATATCTGTGTCCAAACTGTGTTGTGATGATGGCTATTTTGTCTCATTCACAACTGATGAATGTTTCCTTCAGGACCTTTCCAAGAACAAGCATACTCTGCTTGGTAAGTTGGAGAAGGTACTGTACAGTGTAAGTGAACATTTACTGACATTTGGCAAGAATAAGTATGCTCTTTCTACTGGTGGATCAACTGTTGTCCAAGAAGCCAAACTCTGGCATCTTAGATTAGGTCACGTGTCATTTGGAAAAATAAAAGGATTACAAGGTGTTGATGTACCAGGTTGCTTAGCTGAATCCTTTTGTCAGATTTTTCCTTTAGCTAAGCAAACTAGGTTTGCCTTTTCTAATAGCAGTATCAAGACAACTAGGCCTTTTGAATTGCTACATATTGATGTATGGGGACCATATTCCATCCCTGATTCTTCCCATTGTAATCAGTTTCTTATAATTGTTGATGATTACACAAGAATGACTTGGACTCATCTCATGAGAAATTACAGACTCTTTGAAAGTCATGACTCAGTTTCTTATTTATGTTTAAAATCAGTTTAGTCTAAAGGTCAAACATGTTAGATCAGATAATGCACTTGACTTGACAGAAGGTGGCATGAAAGACTTGTTTTTTTCCAAAGGTATTCTAAACCAGAAAAGTTGCAGCTATACACCTCAACAAAATGGTGTTGTTGAGAGAAAACACAAACACCTACTTGAGACAGCTAGAGCTCTCTCTTTTCAGTCAAACCTTCCTGATAAATACTGGAGTGAATGTATTCTTGTTGCTACCTATCTTATCAACAGAATGCCCTTGAAGAGTATAAATTTTTGTACTCCTTATGAAAAGCTTTTTGGTACCAAACCAGACCTATCTCATTGAAGGGTGTTTGGTTGCTTGTGTTACATCACTACTGCAAAAACTCAGAGATCTAAATTTGATCCTAGAGCAGATCCTTGTGTGTTCATAGGTTACCCTTGTGATCAGAAAGCTTATAAAGTTTTAAACCTAGCTACTCATAAGCTTGTTACATCAAGGGATGTTGTTTTCCATGAAAAGCACTTCCCCTATCACTTTTCATCTTCACCATCTTCTACTTACAAAACAAAAATTTTCCTCCCAATCATTACTGATATCTCAGACTCTTCTTCATTTTCTATTGCTCAAAATGAAGAATCTAACACTTCTTCTCCTACTTCTCCTACTTCTATTCCTACCCCTTCAACTTCTTCTACCACCACTCATTCTTCTATTCCCAATTCTCCCACACCACCACAATCTCCTCCAAAAATTTCACAATCATCTCAATTTTGTGCTCCCCCTCAAAGAAAGTCCACTAGAATCACTAAACCCCCTTCTCACCTTCAAGATTTCATTTGTTCAAAACCATTTAGACACTGGTGTAATCTTGTAGCCTTTGATCAGTTGCCTGACAAACACAAAGTTCTTATTGCTGCAAATATGGACCTCATTGAGCCTACTTCTTACTCTGAGGCTGCTGCTGACAATAACTGGGTTACAGCTATGGAAAAGGAGATTACAGCTCTCAATCATAACCATACATGGGATTTTGTGATTCTTCCTAAAGGCAAGAAAGCAATTGGATGCAAGTGGGTTTACAGAATTAAGAAAAATGTTGATGGTTCAATTGAAAGGTATAAAGCCAGATTAGTGGCTAAGGGTTTTACTCAAAAATATGGTATTGACTACCATGAAACTTTTTCCCCAGTGGTTAAGATGTCCACAGTTAGGTGTTTGATCTCCATTGCTGCCAGCAGAAACTGGAAATTGTTCCAATTGGATATTAATAATGCATTCTTACATGGAAATCTTAATGAGGAGGTTTACATGAAAGTTCCTGAGGGTGTCAGTGCTCCTATTGGACATGTATGCAAGCTTACCAAATCTCTTTATGGCCTAAAACAGGCATCTAGATAATGGTTTGCTAGGATTTTAGCTGAATTGAAATCTCAAGGATATCAGCAGTCAAAAAATGATTATTCTCTTTTTATCAAACATGATTCTAATGATATTACAGTGGTGGATGTTTATGTTGATAATATTATCATCACAGGATCAAATGAAGCTCTCATTACTGCACTCAAAGATCATTTACATTAGACCTTTAGCATCAAAGACTTTGGTCTACTCAACTTCTTTCTTGGCATTGAGATTTGTCACACTGCTGAGGATTACATTCTCACTCAGAGGAAGTATACTAAAGAGATGCTCCATTATTGTGAATTGGATATTTCCAAACCAGCCATCACCCCTTTTCCTTTGAATTTAAAACTCTCTCCTGAAGGTGATCTTTATGCAAATCCTGATTTGTACAGATGCTATGTAGGAAAGTTGAATTTTCTCACCAATACAAGACTTGTTCTTGCATTTACTGTTCAATCTCTTAGTCAGTTCATGCACTCACCCAGAGTTTCTCATGTTACTACTCTTACTCATACTTTGAGGTATGTCAATCACACTGCTGGTCAAGGCATTTTGCTAAGAGCTACTGATAAGCTTACTCTCCAAGCTTTTTCTGACTCCGATTGGGCTGCATGCCCTTCAACTAGAAGATCAGTAATTGGATACATTCTTCTGTTGGGTAATTCTCCAATTAGCTGGAAGTCCAAGAAGCAGAAAACTATTTCTAAAAGCTCTTCAGGAGCTGAATATCGAGCCATGTCTCAAGCAGCTAGTGAGGTTTCTTGGATTGTGAGACTTATAGAAGAATTAGGGGTCACTGGTTTACAACCTGTTCAGCTCAACTGTGACAATCAGTCTGCTCTTCACATTGCCAACAATCCTATTTTCCATGAACGTAATAAACATATTGAAGTTGATTGCCACTTTACAAGAGACAAAGTTCTTGAGGGGCTTCTCCAGCTTAGCTATCTCCCTACTCAGCATTAGTTAGCTGATATTTTTACTAAAATTCTTCCTAGTCATCATCACAGAAGTCTATCTTCCAAACTTGGCATGATCAATGTTTCACCCATCTCAAGTTTGAGGGGGGGTGTTGGTGTACACACTCATGATCTCACTGCAAACATGACCATCTCATCTTTACAACACTGCAGCAACCAACACTTGTGTAGAAATTCACCTCAAGCAGCATCAGCTTCCTACATTACCACCTTCTAGAAGAATGCAACCTAACTACCTCTTCTTCTTTGTAGGAATTCTGTTATAGATTCTGTTATGTACTATTTGCTGTAATAATGAGTGTTAGTTAGTGTGTGCTGATGTGTAAGTTTGGAGCTCATCCATTGGTTCTTACACGTCATATGATCAGTGTATATAAGCACAATCATGTTGTAATTATCATTGATTCAATAAGAGATTTTATTCTTTCCTTTTCATCTTTCTCTCTTTCTTTCTGCATTTCTTTGATTGTTAATACACAATCATAAGGTTGAGATCAACCTAGAAGGTGATCTCTAACACTTTCTTATAGACGCCTTTTAATATATAGTATAGATATCATCTCATTATCACAGTATCACCAACAAAGTTGTCATGGGACTAGCCATATCACATATGTGATAGAAAAGGCTACATGTACACCTAGTGTACAAGATTCTAGGTGTACAAGATGTCTTGTACACTAGGTGTACATGTAGTAGGATCCCATATGTGACACCCATTAACTACTACTGCTCTAAATTCTGTTACTTATCTTTTTATATTAATGGATTAGCCTGACAATTAAGCAACTTATTGGAGCCCAAAAGTCTTTTACGTACGAGAATATTTTAACTTGATTAGATCAGAGGTGGTAATAAATTGTTCAGACCGGGTTCATTTGGTTTGGGGTGTATTAAAATGACGAGCTAATTCATTCGAATCATGTAATTCAATTTTAGTTATCTATTACTATCAACACTGGATTTTGACACACTTGAATTTTTCAAATTTTAGAAACTTTGTTACAAAAAATTTCATGGGAGTTTTTCTCTTAAATTAAGTTTACTATTTCCCACTAATTAAATTGATCGTATGAAATATATATTTTATTCTAAATGCCCTACTGAGATTATTTATTGTCTAATTAACCCTAGTGTAATTCATAGACAATTAATATTTATTAACTTAGTTTTTTTTTTCTTTTCTTTGGGGGAATATTAATTATTAACATTTTTTAGTGAAGAGTAGTTTCCTAAGTAGGGAAATAAAACTTTTTTCTACTTGTAGGAATTATGGAGTGTAATCCTAAAGCAAAAAGACTGTTGACTTTTCATTTGATTTTTATTTTTTTAAGGGGAACTTTTTAAAGCTAGTATTATATTACTCCGTATGATTTTACTTTCCTTTTATTTTGACTATATATAATAACAAAAAAAATGTATTGGTTCAACATTTTTCGTTAGACTATAGCATCTTCGCAAATTTGATAAATAAATTGATGTTGTCAGTGCTTAACTCGAGATAATAATTTATACGATTCATTTTGCACCATTACTAGTGTCACCCATCAATTATTGATCACACACTCCTTCTACTTGGGCATACAAAGGATAATAATTGTATATTTACATTTAAGTATGGCATAGCTGACCCAACCTGAAACGATTTGATTCATTTAAATTGTCCCTAAAATAGCATTATCGGCTTGAAATTCACTCGACTGCATTGAAATTTACTAAACTCAATTGAATTGTAAGTTGCAAAATAGGAGGAAACGAATCGTTTCAGGAGGAAACGAATCGTTTGATGTTACTGTAGATAAGCTACAGTAGGCTTGTTCCCACTTTTAAAGTTAAAAGATATAATTAATTTATACAGAGTAATAACTTTAAAATTTACTCAACTCAATTTAGCCAGACATTAACCAATCGTAAACTGTACACAAAATAAACTATTTGAATTAATAATTGTATGTAATATATAAATTTAAAAGGATATCCAAGAGAAATACTCCATAAGTATCTATTTATGAGTAACTTATTACTCCGTATTTTATAGTATGGTCAATGAAGATGAGCTTTTTCAAGAACAATAATTATGGTCAAATGCCCCTAAGATTTCTAATCATGGATGGGGTTAAAGACTAAACTATATGCTCCATACATTATGTTCTCCTTTGAGAGATAGCGGAATAAGGCTAGCTAGAGATACACTTGGTGTACATTGACATCTTACACACCACCTATGAAATAATGCCACCTAACAAATTCCACTAAAAAAAGAGAGGGAAAAGCTTTCTGAAAAGAAAATATTGGACGGCAAAAATTTTCAGCAATTTGCGTCATTTTGTGCAGTTCCGTGAGATGAAATTGCGCCATAATACCCAATTTCATTTTGCCGCCAAACATTTCTTCACCTCTTATTTTCATTCTTTCACCTCCATAAATAAAAGAGGAACTGCAAATGGTTTTTTTCTGATTTCCATTTCTAAAGTAAATGCAAAGCACTTGATTCTTTTTTACCACCCTGAATTTTTTTGTTCTTTCCTTTTTGGTTGAGCATTCATATTTTATTTATGGAGGTGAAAGAATGAAAAATATTTTGATGTTTTATTACATAAACCTCCCTTTGTGATGCATATAAGGTGTTTGATAAAATGCTTAATTGAAATAATTAATAAATTTAATCTACCTTTTCTAAATTAGTTTCAGTTGCAAAAGTTAGCTATATTGATGGTTGGAAGAAGGTGTAGAAGAAAACTAGCTATATTGATGTTTTGTGCTTGAACGGAAGCAAAAGTTGGACCCTTTACCGAAGGTTGATGAAGATGACAATAGCTTTTCAGAAGTGACAATGGTCGTATATTGCAATATGCAATCTGATTATGTATTGTTTATTATGATTCCGTAAATACTAAAAAGAAACCATAAACAATAGTAACATAAAACAACAATTTGCCCAAAGAAAAAAAAAGATCCACATATAAAGGATCGAACGCAGGTCTAGAGGCAATGTAAAGATGATTATATAAACTTCGTTGTAACCAGTTTGGCAAGGGGTATCAGCACATCCATTTGTGCTAGAAAATATATAATATATTTGAGATTTTGAGGATATAGATAAGGTTTTATATACAGCGAATGTTTGGATTTCATAATACATGAAATGATCCCACGATATTAAAATACATACTTATAAAATTTAATTTTCATTAAAAAAAAAACCTACGGAGTACTTCCTAGTAAAAATATAATAAAAAAGTTTTTCTTGTCAATAACCCTTTATTGAGTTAGGACCGAATATTGTATTATTATCTACGATTAAAAATGATGATTTCACCTTTAAAGAAATCTTATTCGGAATTCTCAAACTCCGTAAAATTATTTTAAAAAGTTTCGTTTGAAAAGACATATGTGTTGATACCCTCTTGCTAAAAGGGTCACTACTACACTGCTATAACATCTACTCGATCTAACTGCGAGAACCTGTGCTTGATTCTTGACTAGAGCAAAAATAACCAAATTTTTAATTGTGACAAACCAATTTATGGGATCATTTTAGTCAATAAAACATCAAACTTAATATTGAATGTTTTTTCACCTTTTACTATGATTTTTTGGTAAATCGTTATCTTTATGGGGACTATCTGATAATTAATTTACCTCATTATCAAAAAAGAGTTGGTTGTTAAAAATATAATTTATTTTTTTAAAATTATATATACACGACATATTTTTATGATTACACAAAGGCTTACAATAAAACTTAACGATCCCAGAAAATGTTTACCAATCTCCAAATGAAATTTTTATTACCGTATGTCTAAACCTGTAAAATAGTAACGCGCGTTATCCAAAAATAATAACTCCGTACGTTGTAAATGAATTATTTAGATCAAACTTCGAACAGTTAGCCTTTAATTACTATGTTGGGCTAAGATTACACAAGATCATATAACTTTTGAAGAAATTAAATTTAAATAAAAATAAACTCAAGTAAAACAGATGTGTAACTCCTAACATTTTCATAAACATCTACTCAGTAAGTTGTTTACTTCTTGTTATAATACAAAATTATGACCCATCACCAAGATTAGAAAAGATGGCTAGAACACATGAATGTGTTATAAATTTATCTATGATTATAAAGGATCATTTCACCTTTACATAAATCATGTTTAGTATTCTCAAACTCGGTAAAATTAGATTAAAAATTTATGTTTGCAATGACTTACGTGCTGATATCCCTTGCTACAATGGTCACTACTACGCTGTTACAATATCTACTCTAACTTCACAAACCCGTGTTCGATTCTTCTCAAGACGATAAATAACTAAATTTTTAATTGGCGAAAACATTTTACGGGATCATTTTAGTCATGAAAAGATCAAAATATTGGATGATTTTTTGGTTACTCGTTTCCTTTACGGGGAATGCACTCATTGCTTTTATGGGGAATAAAAGATAATTAATTGCTAATTGTTGGGAACTTAAAACAAATTTGAAATTCAAAATTAAAATTTTAAAACACATTTCAAATTTCAGTTTGAACTTTGAAATTTTCAAAAGAGATGAATCTTTTAAAATTGAGGTGGCATATTATAAGTGGTGGTGTGCAATGTACTTCTATCATCTTCCTGGTTAAAGGATGCACAGTGAGAATAATTTTGGATCCTTAGTTGCAAACTTGCAATAACTAAAATAGTTAATATGGACGACACCCTTGATTTTTATGATCAAATTAAACCCCATGAATTGTAAAATTTGGTATTGCAAAGTACTCCGTAGGTACTATATAGTATCAAATATCATCTTTACACAGAGTACAAGTATTATATTACTAACTTTTTTTGGTAAAAGACCGTAAATGTCTGACGGTTTGATAAGAAATTAAGTGCATTAATAGATTAATATGGCATGTATAACACTACAAGAATTTGTATCTTTAATGACAATTTAATAACGATGGGTCAAAAATCCCGTCGCAAAAGTTTTGTGACGGGGCTAACAACCAAACAAAGACGGGGACAACCGTCGCAAATGTCTTTTAATTATAACGGATTAACAACTAGATTTTTCATTAATGACGGCCCCATTTTATGACGGGTTCGCGACAGCAGACAAGAAATCCCGTCATTAATCAACGATTCCATGATATGTAGTATGTCATTAAATTAACGTACGTTGATCTTATGTAAGGAAAAAAAATCATGCACAAAAAGACGAACCTCATGTACCACATAAGAATTGTAAGGGCACAATAAATTATCATGCACTAAAAGACGAACCTTATGTACCACATAAGAATTGCAAGGGCACAAAAAATTGTCATGCACTAAAAGACGAACCTTATGTAACACATAAGAATTGTAAGATCCTACACCCCGAAATCGTAATAATGTTTATTAGATATATTGTTCGTACTAAATCAACATGATTGGTGGAGGTTTATTAGATATATTGTTCGTACTAAACCAACATAAGTTGGTAGAGTTGGTGGGAAACGTTCCTTGTGACTCGGAGGTCATAGGGTCGAGCCCCATCAGTTGCAAAATGATTGGGAGTGATTCAAACGATGACCTGCGTTGCTGAACTGATTAATCTATGCTAGGTGCTGGTTCAGTAAGGTCATTTTTCTTAATAGATGTTGGTTTGCTTCCCTCTTAATATGGAGTATATTTTTTTGAAGGGAAGATTAAGTGTCATTTGGATCGGAATTCTGCACGGGTTAACCCTTTCGGGTTAGCCGACTAGAGATTTTGAGAGTAGGAGGTGGTAAAGGAACTCTCCCTCAAAGTGCCCCTAGTGGGGATCCCAACCTTTTGGTTGTTATGTAGAATAATTATCAGTTTCCACTAAGTCCAGACATTACTTAGGATTTATGGAGTATATAACCACCCTTATTGTGTTCTCTTTTAAAATACTTCTTTCATTCTTTTTTGTTTGCACGCCTTATATTTTATTTTGGTTTTTCACTTAATACTTTATATAGTTACAGACTTATAAATGATCATCATTTACGGATTTATATACAATTATACTTCGTATATAAAAGTGATAAAAACAAATATACTTAAATTTTGAATATTGGAGCGAACAATAAAACAATAAGGAAACACTATTTTATAGAACCCAATATAGTCAAACTCGATCTCCTCTTGTATAAGGTACATTCATGTGGAACCAAGTTGAATAAAGAGTGATCCCTAGACATAGAAGAGGGTGGGTAGGGACACCGGAGTAGAGCTGGCAATGGGTTGGGTTGGGTCGAAATCAGGTCGACCCATTTATAAACGGGTTGAGATTTTCCCAACCCAACCCGACCTGTTTAATTAAACGGGTTGAAATTTTCAACCCAACCCAACCCAATTATAAACGGGTTGACCTGAAGTTGAACCGTTTAATTTTTTTTTTTTTCACTTTTAAGTGTAAATTGACTTAACTATAGAGTCGCGAGGTGATATTTTTGTGGCATATCTCATAGAAAAAAGTAATACTTAAATATGTATTTGACATGTATCAAAATGTCAAATAATTATTCATTTTTGAAGGAAAAATGAGAAATAAAATATTTTAAATAAAATTCTACAGATTTATATTACATACTTGCTTGAACTTAAACGGGTTAGGCGGGTTGTTTTCGGGTTGAACATTTCAACCTAACCCAACCCATTTAATTAAACGGGTTGGGTTGGGTTGACCCATTTAATTAAACGGGTTGAAAATCTTGACCCAACCCTTTATTATTGGGTTGGGTTCGGGTTGGGTTGGTGGGTTGGGTCAATTTTTGCCAGCTCTACACCGGAGGTCCGATCCGGGGCGAGAAACGGGTCAAAACGACAAGAAGAGTGACGAGACAAGAAAGAATGATAGGGGTTTGTATTTGAGTGCAGGACAGTTAAGATTCAACATCAGATCAGAATATGTTTCCCAATAGTACCCTTTTGTCTCAACAAACCAACAAATTCTGTTTCGTTTTATGTTCTACTAGACACTTTCTGACCACCCCCTGATAAAGAGACTCATGTTATACCACAAATTTTATGAATACTAAAATTAAAATTAATTTGTAAAAATCTCCTATCTCAATTCGATCTCATCATCTTGATAATGTGCACAAACTGTGAAAGTGCTGTTAGGAACTGTTCCATGCATTTTTGTCGTCTTCAATTATTTTTATTAAGAAAATGGGGTACCCTCTAACACGACAACACAATACGAATTAGACATGAGAAGATTTTGACCTTTTTAATTAAAAGAACAAATCCGAAATACGGATCGGGGTAACATAAAGTGTTTAATAAAACAAGTTAGATTAGTGTTAATAACTACCTAAGTAATTTCCTACAAAAACAATGTCAACTCTATTAAACAGGACACAAGAACACAATTCGAGCCAGGCACAAATATAAAAAGTTTGTCGGTGTCAAGTATCCAAGTAATTATACTAGTTCACACGATAAGACAACAATAGCAGCAGCAGCAACAACAACAACAACAACAACAACAAAGCCCTAGTCTCAAAATGTCTTGGAGTCGGCTAACATGAATCGTCGTAAGAGATCGTCATTGTTACCAATCAAACCAGAAAGGAGTAGAAAGTTAATAAAAAATGTGAAATTAATGAAAGTAAGACAAGAGGAAAATGTATATATATTATAGAAAAAATATTGTAAGAGATAATAAAAAAATAAGTAAAGTATAAAATAAATGAATAAGTAAAATAAATACTCCGTACATTTCAAAATAAAACGTAAAATTAAAAAAAAATTAAAAGAATTTTAAAAAATTAAAATATAAAATATAAAATTAAAATTAAAATAAAATAAAAATAAAATAAAATAAAATAAAAATAAAAATAAAAATATAGAGAGAAACAGAAAAATGAAAGTTGTATAAGTCAAATGAAGTCATCAATGTATATTCTCTCCCTCCACTATGTCCTATCCAACGCCATATTTTCCTCAATCACAAGAAAGCTCATATTGTGTTCAATCACCTTCCTCCAAGTTTTCTTAGGTCTTCCCCTACCCCTTGCAATTCTATCACTTTGCCACCCTTCTATCCTCCTAACAGGGGCATCACTTGTTCTTCTGCTTACATGTCCAAACCATCTTAAACGATTTTTTCATTATCTTAAACTCAATCAGTGCAACTTCTACTTTTTTTCCTAATAATCTCATTTCTCAAACGATAAGACACATAACTAAAAAATTCGAGTTAGTATTAAAACTCGCACCCCGTTCATTTTTGATATGAACATAACTTGGTACGACACATTATCAACTCTACTCTCAATTATTAAGGTATTTTACACTTTTTCATATATATATATATATATATATATATATATATATATATATATATATATATATATATATATACACACACACTGATACTGTTGATTCCTGGGTTTTGATGATGATAAGCTTACACTCTACTGATTGTTGAAATAAAGAATGACAGGAACAAGTCACTATAAGCTAGGACAAGTATACAACGAAGCAAGCTGCGAAGCAACAAGGAAATTAAGTCCAACATTATGAAGAGTACAAGTCTAAAGCGTATGGAAAGATTAAATCATGGGCCAAGGAGTGTGAAGCCCAGCAAATCCTATAGAGTCCAGAAAGGTATAAGATCAGTAGATTCAAATATAGCTTAGTATGGGAACAAAATATTTTCATAGAGTCCTAAATCGGTTTTGTTTTATAAAAGATAAGTGTCGATAAACAAAACTGATTTTACTATTTTACTTGAGGTTAAACTCTTAAGAGTTTGAGTTAATTCACAACTCTCAAATACCGTAAAGATTGATTTTATCTAAACGCGTTTTAAAGAAGTTATTTGCGAAAATCTATCTTTTGAAAAGAGTCCCAAGTTGTGTTGAATTAGAATCTAGGGTAAACTCTTAGTTTCTTATATATACACCTCAAGTTCTTTGCGAAAGTTTTTATCAGACTTATTTACATTAACCGGAAGCTTTCAGGTATTACCCTTAAAGTCTTAATCTTTAAAGAGTCTGTTCCTGTTCCCATATAGAGCAGTATTTGTTACGTGGTCTTATATCTTGTATTAGTATTAGTTTAATATTTCTTTGTTTCAAACTAAAGTGTTGAGTTATTGTATGATAAGCCTGAGTCAGGCTTACTTGAGCAAGAGAGAAGATCTCACAAGAGATCTGTGAGGAGAAGCAGTTGAGGGACTGTTTCTATAAGGGAAGGAACAACGAGGGGTTGTTCCTGGTCATCTGTAATCAGAGGTGATTAACAGATTGTGGCCCGAGTAGATTAGGCTTGTAAAGAAACTGAGTTGTTTTGCCTAATTAGTGAATGTGTTTAAGTCCCCAAAGGGGCCGTGGTTTTTTCCTCTCTATTGGGCCTAGAGAGTTTTCCACGCTAAATCTTGCTTGCATATTTTACTGTTTCTGTTCCTAGTAGTTTAATTTTTATAAAAACGTAAAATATCAATTCACCCCCCCTCTTGAGGAACTCTGTGAAACTAACAATTGGTATCAGAGCCAGAACCCTTTAACTGCAGGTAACTCTGTCGGGAAAAACGATTCTGAAGCTATGAACACTACTGAGAAACTCGAAGAGGGATACTCAACACAACGACCTCCAATGTTTAGTGGCAAATACTATTCATATTGGAGGAACAGGATGGAGATCTTCATTAAGGCTGAGAACTATCAAGTATGGAGAGTCATTGAAGTAGGAGACTTCCAAGTCACTAAGCTGAACACCTCTGGTGAAACCATTCCTAAACCGATTGCTGAATTTGACAAAGCCGACTACGAAAAGCTTGAGCTTAATGCCATGGCTGTCAAAATTCTTCACTGTGGACTAGGTCCAAACGAGCACAATAGAGTAATGGGACGCAAGAATGCGAAGCAAATTTGGGATCTGCTCCAAGTTACTCATGAAGGAACAAACGAAGTCAAAAGATCAAAGATTGATCTTTTAATGCACCAGTATGAGCTGTTCACCATGAAGCCTTCTGAAACAATTCAAGACATGATCACTCGCTTCACGAACATCATCAATGAATTAAACTCTCTTGGAAAAATCATAACCCCTAGGAACAAGTTAGAAAAGTTCTAAGAAGTCTTCCACAGGATCCCTGGATGGCCAAGGTAACTGCTCTTCAGGAAACTAAAGACTTCACCAAGTTTAACCTGGAACAACTAGCTGGATCCCTCTTGACTCATGAACTGCAACTAAATGCACGACCTTCAGAGAATAATAAAAACAGGGCCCTTGCTCTAAAAACTGAAAATGGTGAAAACTCTGAAGAAGATGAGGAAACAGCCCTATTTGCTAGGAGATTCAGAAGAAAGTTCAGAAACTATAAAGATGGAGATCACAGAGGCAAACCTAACCGAAAATTCTCCAAAACTTATACTGGATGCCATAAGTGTGGAAACTTGGAACATCGCATCAGGGAATGTCCCCTCTGGGATCAAGAACGAGGAAAAGGAAAGGAAACAACCAAAGACAGATTCAAAGATAACAGGAACTCATTCTCCAAAACTGAGGTGAGAAAAGCAATGATTGCTGCATGGGGAGACACTTCTTCGGATGAGGAACAGGAACAACCCAACGAAGAAACAGCTCACCTGTGCCTTGTAGCTGAACATGAAGAAGATAGATCTGACTCAGAATCCGAAAAATTCCAGGCAAGTCTTGCTCAAATTAAAAATAAACTTGAATCTCTTTCCAAATTAGAATTGTTTGACCTACTTTCCTGTCTTACTAGTGATTATGAGGATCTCCTAAAAGAAAAGTTAGATTCTGATAAAGAACACCAGACTACCATAAAGGAACTTACTGATGAGCTAGAATGGACTAAAAATACTAACATGGATATAGACAATCGTTTCTTTAGCCTCTTTGATCAGAACCTCCACATAAAAGAAATTTGTGAAGCCTTGCGAAATGAGAACACATGGCTAAAGCAAGAATTGATTGATCTAGATGTAGCTAAGACTAAAATCCTTTACAAAGGTGAACTAGAAAGAACTCAACTAGAACTAGTCAAGATTCACCAAGAAAAAACCAAACTAGAAGATGAATTAGCTAGAAAGACTAGACACAGAATAGAAGGAATACCTAAATGGATAGAAGAAGCTAGAACCAAACGCACTGAAGGACTAGGTTTCAATCATAAGAAACGTTACCCTAGAAAGACCAGAGTAGATCTCTACAGTGACATGGTATGCTCCTTCTGTGGTCTAATAGGTCATTACAGAGACTCATGTCCCCAAAACCAAAAAGGCTTGGAAAAGAACATTGAACACACCAGGACTAAATGGGTAAAGAAGAACGATTTGATTCCAAGCAAGGAACCCAAGTTATGCTGGGTTCCTAAAAACTCTAACTAAAAATTCTCATGCAGGTCGAAGTGAGGGGGAACAACACATGGTATCTAGATAGCGGTTGTTCCAAGCACATGACAGGAGACAGAAACGGATTTCTCTCACTCACGACCTATGAAGGTGGAACTGTGACTTTTGGCGATAATAAGAAAAGTAACATCATTGGCATTGGTAAGGTCGGTAAGTCAAAGTCTCACTCCATCGATAACGTATTTTTAGTTGAAGGTCTAGGACATAGCTTGTTAAGCATCTCTCAATTCTGTGACAAAGGAAATTATGCTAAATTCTTCTCGAATAAATGTCTGATTATCAACAGTAACACTGATACAGTGATCTTAGAGGGACAGAGGAAAGGGAACACATATGTGGTCAACCTTAACTCTGTTCCTCATTCCAATCTGACCTGTCTCAGCGTTATTGAAGATGATCCATTATTGTGGCATAAAAGATTTGGTCATGCTAGTTTCTCTCTAATGAACAAGTTGAATTCAAAAAATTTAGTCACATGTCTTCCGAATACAAAGTTCGCAAATTTATCAGTATGTGATGCCTGTATCAAAGGAAAACAAGTAAGGACTTCTTTTAAGTCTAAGGGAATAATCAGTACAACAAGACCACTGGAACTGATCCACATGGATTTATGCGGACCAATGAGAACTCAAAGCAGAAGTAGAAAAAGATATGTGCTCGTAATTGTAGATGACTTCTCAAGATACACATGGGTAATTTTCCTAGCCAGCAAAGAAGAAACATTTGAAGAATTCGTAGCCTTTGCCTCTAGGGTCCAACGACAAAGCAATCACAAACTGGTCCACATCAGATCAGATCATGGTACTGAATTCCAAAACAAGAAATTTGATGACCTATGTAAAGAATCAGGAATAGATCATAACTTCTCTGCACCTAGACACCTCAACAGAATGGTGTAGTAGAAAGAAAGAATCGAACTCTTGAAGACATGACAAGGACAATGCTGATTGCTAGTGGACTTCCAAAAAGTTTCTAGGCAGAAGCTCTAAACACAGCATGCTATGTGCTCAATCGAGTATTAATTAGAGCCATCAAAAACAAAACCCCATATGAATTATATAGAGGAAGAAAATCCTCTATAACACATCTCAGAATCTTTGGATGCAAGTGTTTCGTCCACAACAATGGAAAAGATCAACTGGGAAAATTTGATGCACGAAGTGATGAAGCTATATTCTTGGGATATGCCTCAAACAGCAAAGCATATCGAGTATTCAACAAAAGGACCATGTGCATGGAAGAAAGCATACATATTATATTTGATGAAACTGACTCCCAAAACTCTGTTACAGGTACAACCCCTGACGGAAACTTCGAACTAGGAATCACAAGAGAAACAGAAGACGAAGAAGTAAGAAGGACTTCTCAAATAGAAGAACAGGCTCAGGATGAAGAAACTCCTGAAGGGGGCACAGTTGAAGTGGAACAAACGCAAACTGAAGATCATACGGAACCAAATGCTCAAGTGGAACAGCGTGCTGAAGAAGCCACTACACCATTCCAACCCAGACCTTGGAAACATCAAAGCTCACATCCACTTGACCAAATAATTAGTGATCTTGGACGAGGAACAACAACGAGATCACAACTTAAAAACTTTTGTGCTTTTTATGCCTATTTATCAATGATTGAACCTAAAAATTATAAAGAGGCACTAACTGACTCTGATTGGATCATTGCCATGCAGGAGGAACTCAATGAATTCGAAAGGAATAAAGTATGGCATCTTGAGCCCACACCTTTAACCAACAGAGTAATAGGCTTAAAGTGGGTATTCCGAAACAAACAAGACGAACATGCAACCATTACTAGGAACAAAGCCAGATTGGTCGTCAAGGGGTACAATCAGCAAGAAGGGATAGATTTTGAAGAGACATTTGCTCCAGTTGCCAGAATGGAAGCAATACGCATACTTATAGCATTTGCATCATACATGGGGTTCAAACTCTATCAAATGGATGTAAAATGTGCGTTCCTAAACGGACATCTCAAAGAAGAAGTCTATGTGGAACAACCACCAGGATTTGAAGATCCAGAATACCCCTCACATGTGTACAAGCTGAACAAAGCACTATATGGATTAAAACAAGCTCCAAGAGCATGGTATGAACGAATCTCTCACTTCCTACTAGACAATAAATTCAATCGAGGTAAGGTTGATAGAACCCTGTTCCTTAAGTCAAGAAATACAGACATACTAATTGTTCAAATTTATGTTGATGATATTATATTTGGTGCTACTAACGAAGATATTTGCAAGGAATTCTCTGACTTAATGCAGCAAGAATTTCAAATGAGCATGATGGGAGAACTTAACTTCTTCCTAGGTCTTCAAATCAAGCAAACGAAAAAATGCATCATGATACATCAACAGAAATACATAAAGGATCTCATCAAGAAATATGGAATGGAGTCTGCTAAAAGCAATCACACACCAATGGGAACAACTACTAGACTAGATGAGGATCAAGAAGGTAAAAGTGTTGACCAAACAAGATACAGAGGTATGATAGGCTCTTTACTTTATCTCACAGCAAGCAGACCAGACATTGCATTCAGTGTAGGTTTCTGTGCCCGCTTTCAATCTAATCCAAAGGAATCCCATCTCACAGCAGTCAAAAGAATTCTAAGATACCTAAAAGGAACAGATGACTTATGCTTATGGTACCCTAACTATGATCACTTTGATCTCAAAGGATATACAGATGCTGACTATGCAGGTGATTTAGTAAACAGAAAAAGCACATCAGGGATGGTGCAGTTCCTAGGAGCATGTGCAGTCTCCTGGGCTTCCAAGAAACAAAACACTGTGGCATTATCCACAACAGAAGCCGAATATGTAGCTGCTGCTTCATGCTGTTCCCAAATGCTATGGATCAAAAAACAACTTAGAGACTTTGGTATGAAATTAAAATGCGTTCCTATCCTGTGTGACAACACTAGTGTCATCTGCATATCAAAAGATCCAGTCCACCACTCAAGAGTCAAACACATTCACATTCGACATCACTTTCTAAAAGACTATGTGGAAAAGGAACTGGTCAAACTCGAATTTTGTCCCACAGAAGATCAAGTAGCTGACATCTTGACCAAGCCACTTAACAGGGACAGACATGACAAGCTAAGGTTAGAACTTGGTATGATACGAATACAATGATAACTGTTGCTCTTACTTACTTTCCAACTTCACTGGATATTATTAAAAAAAAAAAAAATTATTATTATGTCTTTGCTTTAATTTATGAAAATTTTCTTATTGAATGGACTAACAATCAGACTCAGATTGCAAAATCCAGCTGTGCATTACCACAACCACGTCTGCACACTATTAAGGTAATCGCACTTGTTTCCAATACTTGCTTTCAATTCGAGGTCTAAGTGGGAATACTAAAAATGAATGGAAAGCATTTAATTTGATTCATCGAATCTTACAAAACCCGGTGCATGCATTACTATTCCATTTTTATTCACTCAAACACGCTTCCCACACTCCGATTCCCAACACAAAAACTCTTCCCATTCCAATCATTCTGCCTATAAAAATCGCGGAACATTCCCTCCTTCTCATCAAATCCCCAATTTTTAAATTTCAAAATATTAACTTATCTCTCCTAGTAAATCACAACAGCCACCCCTATAAAATCATGACCCTCTACAAACTTCAATTCCCAAACCCTACAAATTCATCTTCTCCTTCTTCACCCATCATCACCGTCATACCTCTTCAAACCATTCATCCAGAAACAATGCCTCCCAAACAACCAACTCCCAAACCATCAGCTACAAAATCAACTGCAAAACTCACCACCAAACGAAAGCTAGTTTTGAAGAAGGAAGTCGCCGCTTTGACTCAGGGGGAACCTCATCTTCCAATGGAGAAGAAGGTAAAACTCGAACCACAAAATTTTTCTATTTTCCCCCCGATCGTATGCTACCTGGTCTTAGCATTGATTTTGCGTGGTGTCGAGAAGTAGGGTTTGTAGAGTTGTTGGAGTCGATCGAGTCTCAGGGTTGGACTTATCTTTTTGAGGTCTGTTCTAAAGCTTGCATGTATCCAGAAGCAATGGGGGAATTTTGCTCTAATTTTGTCAATCAAAAGGGGGTTTGTAGTTCTGAGGTTAATGGGAAGCAATTTAGTTTCGATGCTGAGAAATTGGGTTCCTGGTTCAAAGTCCCTGTGATAGGAGAGGAAGTCTATCACAAGGGTAAGAGTCCAATTGAGCTTGGGGGTGCGACAATGAAGGAAGTTTACTCTTATTTTGGGGGTCAAGGTAAGCACCCAAAAGCTCTCAACCAGTCTGTCCTCACTCCTTTTTAAAAAGTTCTTTTTAATGTGGTACGAAGGGGTCTTGTTCCGCGTCATGACAAACGTGCTTTGGCAAGCAGGTTAGATCTGATCTACATTTTTCTTCTAGAATCCCAACGCCAAATAAACTTTCCTGTTGTTTTTATTTCCCATCTCACTCACTCCATCTCTCAGAACAACATGATTGGGTATGGCTCTCTTCTTACCTTCATCATGAGAAAGGTCGGAGTTAACCTTACTCGTTATACAGCTGAACCTCTTACTCCAGCCCATATTCTTAACAAAGCTTGCTTGAATGGGATCAGTTTGAGTGTCGTTGATGGATTAGTCTGTGTTGGTAAGACGAGTGTTGGAGATACTACACCACAGGAAGATGAGGGAGAAGAGGAGGTAGAAGATGAGGAGGAATTTTCTGAAGAAGAGGGAGATGTGGCCTTTCCCTGTCAAGAAGAAGAGGGTCAGTCCGAGGATGTGTCTCACACTGCAGGCCCAAAAGAACAAAGTCCAAAACCATCCGCCTCACCTATCAAACAGCCTCATCTCTCCCCTGTGTCTACTCAGCCTATTCGCCGTAGCAGCCGTCTTGCCAGTTCCTCCAAGGGAGTACCTCCGGTGTATCGGGTTGAGGATTCTGACTAGGACAAGGAAGGTGAAACTCAGTCTGCTGCTCCCTCACCAGATGGCTCAATTCAGCTCCTAATGACCAAGGTAGATCAACTACAGCTAGACAATGTTGTTCTGCTGTCTGCTGTCACATCTTTAAAGGAGCTGATACATAAGATGCAGCAGGACCAGGCTGAGTTCTTCAATGACATGATGGAGCGCCTAGCTGACATGGTGATAGAAGAGGTGGCTCCTGCTGATGTTGCTGCACCCCAACCCTGACCCTGCTACAAACTTTGATTACCCCACCCCTTATATTTCTGCTGTCTCATAAACAATTTTATCTTTGCCTGCTCGCTGAACAAATTTTTTTTGGTTGGTTTTGATGCGCCAAGTTTATGACTAATGATCATTAGTGCGCTTTTCCTACGTTCTGATAGTTGACCCACATTTACTTGTAGGATTGTTAGCTTGTATTGTGCTCTTTGTTGCGTTTTCCTTGTTTTGCTTGCAGGGGTGCGGTCAAACTCGTTGACCGACTTGAGCTGCATGATGTCTATCTGATTGGAAGGGTAACATAATTCACATATGTTCTTTCTTCTGCTTCGAGAAAACGTTTTTCCCCTACACCCTTTTTGATAATTCCAAAGGGGGAAGATATTAAGAGAGAGGGCAACTTGTGTTCAAAACTGTTGGTATCTATACATAGGTTCGACACCTCAGTGACTCTTCTGTGCCTGGCTAAGATTGATCTTGGTACTTGACTGTCAGGTTACATGTTCCATTCCTTAGTCATTTATATATATTTTACTTTTATTAAGTTGTAAGGTTGTCATCATCAAAAAGGGGGAAATTGTTGATTCCTGGGTTTTGATGATGATAAGCTTACACTCTACTGATTGTTGAAATAAAGAATGACAGGAACAAGTCACTATAAGCTAGGACAAGTATACAACGAAGCAAGCTGCGAAGCAACAAGGAAATTAAGTCCAACATTATGAAGAGTACAAGTCTAAAGCGTATGGAAAGATTAAATCATGGGCCAAGGAGTGTGAAGCCCAGCAAATCCTATAGAGTCCAGAAAGGTATAAGATCAGTAGATTCAAATATAGCTTAGTATGGGAACAGAATATTTTCATAGAGTCCTAAATCGGTTTTGTTTTATAAAAGATAAGTGTCGATAAACAAAACTGATTTTACTATTTTACTTGAGGTTAAACTCTTAAGAGTTTGAGTTAATTCACAACTCTCAAATACCGTAAAGATTGATTTTATCTAAACGCGTTTTAAAGAAGTTATTTGCGAAAATCTATCTTTTGAAAAGAGTCCCAAGTTGTGTTGAATTAGAATCTAGGATAAACTCTTAGTTTCTTATATATACACCTCAAGTTCTATGCGAAAGTTTTTATCAGACTTATTTACATTAACCGGAAGCTTTCAGGTATTACCCTTAAAGTCTTAATCTTTAAAGAGTCTGTTCATGTTCCCATATAGAGCAGTATTTGTTACGTGGTCTTATATCTTGTATTAGTATTAGTTTAATATTTCTTTGTTTCAAACTAAAGTGTTGAGTTATTGTATGATAAGCCTGAGTCAGGCTTACTTGAGCAAGAGAGAAGATCTCACAAGAGATCTGTGAGGAGAAGCAGTTGAGGGACTGTTTCTATAAGGGAAGGAACAACGAGGGGTTGTTCCTGGTCATCTGTAATCAGAGGTGATTAACAGATTGTGGCCCGAGTAGATTAGGCTTGTAAAGAAACTGAGTTGTTTTGCCTAATTAGTGAATGTGTTTAAGTCCCCAAATGGGCCGTGGTTTTTTCCTCTCTATTGGGCCTAGAGAGTTTTCCACGATAAATCTTGCTTGCATATTTTACTGTTTCTGTTCCTACTAGTTTAATTTTTATAAAACCGTAAAATATCAATTCACCCCCCCTCTTGGGGAACTCTGTGAAACTAACAGATACACATACTCGTAGTTTGTGAACCAATTGAGGTTGGCATGAGTGGTTAAGGACATCTTGCTCTTTAATCCAAGGTCTCGGATTCGAGCCTTGGGAATGGAAAAAAATCTCAATTGGGACTCTGGGAGGGATGCTGCCCATCGAGGTACCCATACAAACTCACGCGGGAGATTAGTCCACTCGAAGGCGGTGGAAAGTGGAAACTCCTCATAGTAGAACACAACATACTCGTAGTTTGTTATTCCTCGTCGCATCATATCAATTCATCATCCAAATTCTAGTCAGAAACAGTTGGGAAGATAAACTCGTATACCAACGGAATACTACGTATGAAGTACTTCGTACTGATCTCGAATTTTTCATGATACAACACATTTTGCATGCGATTAATGGTGATAATAACGGAAACTCGAATTAAACTTTAGAGTTAAGATAGCGTCAACCTCAACTCTAATTATTTTGAGCAAAGTGATTAAGGTTTTCAAATCAAGATATTTGTCGATTGCCTTACGACATCATAGAGGACACTTCATTGTGTATAGGTCGACCACAAGTTAGTGGACTGCACCTAATCCTAACAAAATATTCAACTTTGATTTTAGGAAAAATTGCATGTGGGTTATGCAATTATATATGTAATGTTTTAGAAAAATTTGCCAATTATTACATAGGTGTTTAATGACTTTGCGAATTACTACCTAACTTGTTAAAAGTTGGTAATTATTCCTTAGGTATTTAGTTATTGTTGCCAATTACTACCTTAACCTATATTTTGGTCAATTAGTCAATAATTATATCATAATCATACTTTAATTATTCTAATTAATTAATTAAAATTAAGTTAAAAAAATCCAAAACTAATTAAATAAGACAATTCGAAAATAACCAAAAAAAATTAAACTCCCTCAAACAAAAGTTTAAGAAATTACCAAAAACATTTGGGATTTTTTTTCGGAAAAAATATTTTCAGAATCTTTTTTCGTGATTTATCATTTTGAATTTTTTTCCGAAATTACCCAATTTTTTTTTTTACAGATCCAAAACAGCAATTCGTTAAAAAAGGTTCAAAATTTTTTTCATATTTTGGATATTTTTTAATTTTGGGTAATTTTTGGGATTTAATTTTGAGAAACGTTTTTGGATTTAAATATTTATTTATTAATTAAAATGATTAAAATATAATTAAATGTTAAATTATAATATCATTAGTGGACTAATTGGACTAAGGTAGCAATTGACAACAATAACTAAACACCTACGTAGTAATTGACAACTTTTAACAAGGTAGGTAGTAATTCGCAAAGTACCTAAAGACCTAGGTAGTAATTGGCAAATTTTCCAATGTTTTATCAGTGATTAGGGGTGTGCAAAAATTGGTCCGGACCGAAAAAATGGACCGGACCGGACCGACCCAGACCGGACCAGACCGGACCGAAGACAATCGGTCCGGTCATCGGGTCGAGAAATATCAATTTCTGGTCTTCGGTCTGTCCGGTCTGGTCCGGTCCAAAACCCGATTTTGGACCGGACCGATTTTTTCTTAATAAAATATATTATAAAATACTTAAAAAGTTAATTCTCTCCTTTAATATGTTGTAAATATTATTATATTGTGATATGTTTTATTTTAGCTTCCAAAAAAGGCCTTAAAAAATTTATTTTTTTATATATATTTTTTCTTTTTTACCATAATTTTTAGAAAAATAAAAAATATATAGAAAAAGGTCTACAACCGGTCCAAATCGGTCCGGTCCGGGTTTTGGACCGATTTTATCGGTCCGGTCCGGGTTCGGTCCAAGCATAATCGGTCCGGTCTTTGGGTCTCAAATTATCAAATTTCGGTCTTCGGTCCGGTCCGGGTCGGTCCGGTCCGGTCCGGGTTTAGACTGATGAACACCCCTATCAGTGATAGTTTGGACTAGTGGCAAAGAATGAGTTTATGTCAACTCATGTAAAGAAGTCTTTAAATCCCTTTGTTCATGTAGGAATAATTTTTAATGTCCTCGTGACTTATTTCAAACCTTAAGACATACGTAGTATGTAAAGAAAAAAAAGTCATAATACTGCAATGATTTTTAAATGAAAGAAGTTTACAACTTATATTTCTTAGCTTGCCTGATTAAGATCAACAAAGTGCACTGGAGATTGTTCAGGCACATAAGGGCATTGGTGATGACAAGGCACCAGGTTTGGAGGGCCTCAATGCAATAATTTTTAAGAAAACTTGGCATATAATCAAATCTGATGTCTATAAGGCTGTGCTGGAGGTGTTTAAAACAAATACTTCACTGGCTCAATACAACTGCACTTCTATTATTCTTGTGCCAAAGGTGCCTAACCCTACTAAGGTTAAAGACTTTAGACCTATAGCTTGCTGCAATGTGATTTACAAGTTGGTGCCTAAGATACTTACCACCAGAATGCAGAGTATTATTGGTGATATTGTTAGTGAGTTCCAATCTGGTTTTATTCCTGAAAGGCAAATCTCTGACAATATATATACTTCTTGCTAGAGTTTATTAAAGGCTACACCAGGGCCCATGTGTCTCCTAGATGTTTATTAAAGGTGGACTTGAAGAATGGCTTATGACTCCATTGAATGGTCCTTCCTTAAAGATGTAATGGTAGAGCTTGGGTTTCCTGACTGTTTTGTGAAATGGGTGTTTACTTGCATCACCACAGTGTCTTATAGTATTTTGATCAATAGGAAACCCACTAAACCATTCAGTGCTAAAAAGGGGTTGAGGCAGGGTGATCCAATGTCTCCATTCTGGTTAGGAATTGGCATGGAGTCTCACCCAAGGCATTTACAACAGCTTCAGACTCAACCTAATTTTAATTTCCACCCCAAATGTGAAAAGGTAGCTATTACTCACTTAATGTTTGCTGATGATTTGCTCATGTTTTCAAGGGCTGATATTCAGTCAGTTCAGATGTTTTTTGCTGCTTTCAATCAGTTTTCTGAAGCTTCACGGTTGGAAGCAAACATAGATAAAAGCAAGATCTATATTGGTGGGGTTTCTAATGTTGAAAGGGAAGCAATGGTGGCTGATGTGCATATTTCAGAAGGGCAATTCCTTTTCAGGTACCTTGAGGTGCCTCTTTCTACAAAGAAGTTAGCCTATAATCAATGTAGGCCTTTGATCGATTGATGAAGTAGTAGCAAGAGCTAAAACCTGGATAGCTAGGAATCTTACTTATGCTGGTAGGCTTCAGCTGGTGCAGACAATATTACTTAGCTTGTAGTCTTTCTGGTGCAAGATATTCATTTTGCCTAAAGAAGTCATTAAGGAAATTCAGAACTTCTGCATGATCTATCTATGGACAGGCCATACTGATTCCTCAAAAAGATCTCTGGTTGCCTGGCACAGTCTTTGTCTCCCAAGGACTGCCGGTGGGTGGAATCTGAAAGAGATGAGCTTGTGGAATAAAGTTGCACTGGCTAAACTTTTTTGGGCTTTAACTCCTAAGAAAGACAAGTTGTGTTGTAGGGTACACACCTATTATATTAAAGGTAGATCTTTATCTTCTTATTGGCCTGCTTTAATGTCTTGGCCATTGAGGAAGATCTTGGCCTCTTATCATCAGCTGATTGGTGATGTTGGAGGATGGGACACTGTTAGTCATAAAGGAAAGTTCTCTATCAAACTGATGTATCAGAGTCTCCTTGGTGATCATGTGAAAGTTCCCTGGAGAAGAATTATGTGTAATAACAGAGCCACTCCCGAGAGCTTGTTTATCACTTGGCTTGCTATGTGGAATAAGCTACCTACTAGAGACAGATTATTGGCTTGGAAGGTTATCACTACTGACAATTGCCCCATGTGTACCACCAAGACTAAATCAACTGCACATTTATTCTTTGAGTGTGGATACTCTTCAGTTGTTTGGAATAAAATCCTACACAGCTTGCAGTTGTGCAGGAGACCTGCTACTTTTGATCAGGAGCTAACCTGGATTTTGAAAGCTACTAAGAGAACGGGTGACAAACACAAATTATTGTTGATGAATTTTGCTGAATGCATTTACAACATTTAGCTTCAGAGAAATGAAATGGTTTTCAACTTGAAGTGTAGAAGTCCAACTGAGATTCTGCATGATATTAAGTTCATAGTAGCTTGTAGGGCTACTGATAGTCATAAGCTTTTACTCATGAGCTAGGTGTTTCTATTTGTTTGAGCTGTTGCTTTGTTGTGTTGTTTGTGTTCTGTTGACTTGTGCTAACTGATTGCTAGCATGGCTAGATGTAATCTTTATCCTTTTGGTATCACTAGTTGTTGGATCGTGCGCTACCCCCAAGATATACAAAATTGTTTTATAAAAATATTACGAGATCTAATTAAGTAAATTACATGCATTTACAAATTTATGGTAAATGCTAGAAAAGCTCGTGATATGCAAACCAGCAGTTTAATGAGCTGGAATAATAATTTCCCCCAAGACATAGAAAACTAATTTCAAAACGCTATGCAAATCACGAGCCTAATTAATATATGGAAATAGTTTAAAGTATAAATGTAGTAGACATAATAACAGTGTTTATATATCATAATCATACAAAGGATCGTGTTACGCAGCATAATAATATTGATTATATATGATAATCGCACTGATTACAAAAGGTCACCAAGGAGCTGCACAAAATATAACCAATAAGTTGGGGCAACGTCAAAAGTTACGACATAGGACGTGAAGTTTTGAACAAAATAGTATTCCAGTTCAACTTGTTGTAAAATCAAAAGACACCCTTGTTCTTCTTAGAGTTCCTTCCTTGAAATTCTCCAGTATATATCAAGGACAACCAAGGCTCACTTGAGCAGCAAGATATGACTTTGGAACAAACATTGTTTTACACTTTTACTTCTCATGCTGTAATCGTAGTACATTTTGCATCTGGTGTAATACAACATAACATAACCAATCAACATAATTAAACTGAATGATACCTAAACCTCCCATTAAAGGGTCAAATCAGATTCAACAGACCAAATCATTCGGTTTAGGTAGCAGTGACAGTGAATGTAATCAGTTTTTGTAAACAAATTAATATGTTCCCCTAAAAAAAACAAATTATTATGTTGCTGCTCTGCAAATCTAAATAAATGAAATGTTGAAATGTTATACAAAGTATTAGCTTGACATAACCAACCCAAGTTGGAGTTTCAACTTTCAACCGTGTTCCTGGAACCCTGCATCATGTTCCAAAAATACCAAGCAACAATACTTATCGAAATCAAATGGAGTAATAGGAAACAATATAAGACAATGGGATAAACCAAATGGACAAATTTGTTGATCTGAAGTGACAGAAAAAGGATACATTTAAAGTTTGAAACCGTTACTTTGGGAAACAAGATTACAAAGCTTGTCAAGAACAACCCGTCCTAAAACATCAAAACGTCCCCTCTGCTTTCGTCTATAAAGTATAAACATTTTAAAAGTATTTCAAGCATTGTAACTCCAAACCTACCGTAAGACTTGTAATCATAAGTACTAATGAGCTAATTATAGGTAATCAGAAACACAAGATCTTCTTGGCCTACATGCAAAGTCTTGCCAAATCACACGAATGCCATAATAATCCTCAAAGTATGAGTACAGTAAACAATGAGAAACATCTTAAGTACTCCCTACTTAATGTAGGTTTTATATGTATCCCTAACACATAAACCACAAGGGAGCCAAAATGGGGCAACGGGTATTTCCTAAGAACATAAATCGCAAGTGTTATGTGTTTCTCTTTTAAAAAAACACTATAAGGTAGTTTTGATACTAAAGTCATGCACCATAAACATAAACATAAACGAAGAGTGCTTAACAAATAACAAAATAATTTGACTGTCAATACCGGATCTTTCTATGACTATACCACAACTTCTTCACATCACACCTCGTATATCAATAAGGTAAAAAAATCAAAGAACTATGAGAAAGATTGTTAATATATACAGAGGATGTTTAGTTTTGTTGTCGCTTTCATTTCTTTATTCAGTTTTTCCATCTATGTATTTTTGTCTATATCTTTAAGTTGTACACTGTGCATATATATATATATAAACGTTAGAATATATATATATATATATTTGTAGATCGAATTTTGATGATGTCTTGGTTCCCACTGAATACTGATCATGTTAGCAGGAATTATATTGATATGTACTATCATGACTCCCAATATGTAACTGTTGATTACAAAAATTGTCAACATGATTGATGTTCACCTTGATTTTGCTATTGGACTCTAGATATATGAACTTTTGAAGGCAAGACTTTAATTTGCCGAACTAATAGATGTCTACCAAATCCTAAGATAGTATAATTATTAATTAATACAACTACCGCACAACTGGCTGAAAATAAGAAATATCCGCAAATATATCACCTTTTTATAGACATAGTAATGCAGATATATCAGACATGATCTCATCAACCCAATAAACAACCAATAAAAGACATCGAACCCTTTTAATTGTGGCTTTCTATCAGAAATTTCTTTCCAGTGTAATTTGCCTTTCAGTAAAAACAATCTCTAATTTTTAATCTTGGACTCTCCTTATTCAAATTAAAACCTTCCATATAAAAAGCACACTAATTCAGCTAGCACTCAACGAACATAACCCAAATGCCAATTGACCCACAATAATAGTAAAAACAAATAAGGAAACCAATAACTTATACCAACTCTTTGAACAAAAAACTTCAAACGTACTCCTAGTTTAACACTAAAGTTAGTCACTCACATCAAAACACCCACTGACATTCAAACCAAAACCTGAAAACCCACATCACAAAACAATCAAAAACAACATACATTAGTTCGTAACATCAAACCCCGTCTACATCATTAACCCTCCAAGAAAACCATCAAAATAAAAACAAGCACAAACCTTAAACCCGCGATAAACAAGCCTCTTCTAATTCAGCTGAGAGAAGACCCACCAAATAGACTCCATACAACCCATGTCCATAGTATTATACCCATTCTAAAAATCAATCCAACTTCCAGCTCTTCACACAATCTGCTCCCATTAATTCACATAAAAATTACACAAACAAGAAACCATATTATTACATAAAATATAAGACAAGCCATTAATATTTATGGCGAAAAAACCAGAAGCCATTCTGCAAACCAACCTCCAATGTGAAGGGCTCATTTTTCTTTCCAAGCCTGCAATTGCTTGTAGCTTCAACAAATCGTCATTGTGCAATCAGTTTTCCCACGGAATTTACCATCAAGAAATCTACATGTTTGAATAAAAAGCAAAATCTAAGTTTAAATGTTTGTACATATATGACTGCACAAGTGTACATGATTAGTGATTCCCCATTTTCCCTATGTATGTTTTTTTATCTCGTACCAGGCGTGGCCCAGATTCTATTTCATCCGTGAGTATTTCATAGAAACTAACTCCATTGACTTTACGCTTTCATTTAGCAGTCTCAGTGTAAAGCAACTCAAAAAAAAAGGATTCATTCTCAAATACGGAGTAGTTATTTTATTTTTATATCTTGATTTGTATTTACATTAGTAACTTTTTTGTTCCATAGCTATGGGCTATGGCTATCTAAAGGAGAGATTTATTTGGTCCTTTATATCTGTTGTTGGCATCCCATATTCTGCCTTGCTTCAGGGGCAACTTTAGTTCACAGGTTCCAGCACTTGTGGGATACACAAGTAATACAAAAAAAAAAAATTATGAGTGTTAGATTGTCAGTTACTCAGTTTATACAGATGCTCTAAAGTCAATCTGTTTTCATGGATTATGGTGCATCTTTTCATCCCCAAAACACATTAAATATGGTGTCCTTGTGATTGTTGGCTCCTTTATTATTGAAGGTAGAGTCATTTTAGCTTTGTTTTCAGGTCATTATTTGAGTTTGATTTGTTATTATATTACACATTAGTAGCTTTGTTTTCAGGTCATTATTTGAGTTTGATTTGTTATTATATTACACATTAGTAGCTTTGTTTTCAGGTCATTATTTGAGTTTGATTTGTTATTATATTACACATTAGTAGCTTTGTTTTCAGGTCATTATTTGAGTTTGATTTGTTATTATATTACACATTAGTAGCTTTGTTTTCAGGTCATTATTTGAGTTTGATTTGTTATTATCTTACACATTAGTAGCTTTTCAGGTGCTTCTCTTCTCGTTGCAATACATGCTGTAAGGACTAAGGAAAGGGCAGCTGCTGAGGGAATGAAGCTCAAACACTACGTTTAGCGTGGCCATGATCCATCTGCTGTTGCAGTCATGACAGAGGTATATATATGTTTGTTACTGTTGCATAATATGATGAAAAGAAGTTACAAAATGCTCTCATTAACTTTGTATTGTTGAAGCGTATACCTTTTTGGTTCAATGTATATTTACTACAATATATTATGCATCCTAGTTCTGGTAAGTGATCTAGATTTAGGACTGTTGACAAGCAAGCATTTTGCTTCGGAACATGTCTGTTTTGGTTTCTGGCACTTTCCTCAATAGTGACTAGTGAGGGATAGTGTTATTCAAAATCAGGAGTTGAACCTAACAAATAGAATTAGGGTCTGGTTGGTTTTATTGGGCTGAAAAGGCCCATACATTATTAGGAAATTATTGGTAAAATCTTATACTTCCATTAATGAGCTGAGGTCTCTCGATTCCATATGTTTTGGACTTTTGGTTTTCCTATTTTTTCTCTGAAACAGTTCCAAGAGGGGCTCAACTCCATATAGGATTAACTCTTTCTTTTGCCATGCTCGTAGAAATGAAACTGTTCCATGTATATATTTTATTTGTCTATGCTCCTCTTTCTTTTTTCCCGTGTTACCGGTGACAAGAAAGTGATCGAAGAATGACAAAGCTAAAAGCTTTATTAAGACTATAGGAATTTGTTTTCAAGGGGTTTGTGTTATCTCTATAGTCTGCTGATATTGTCCATTATCTGTTAACACTTAACACAACACACTTTTATTAAACTAATGATTCAGTTGGTTGTATTGGCGTGCAATTCCATAATCTTGATTAATTAATTCTTTCATAATGTTAGTAACAATGAAAAGGATTCTAAAACTAACTTTCAAAAATTGTTCTATCTCTCACCTCCCCCTCACTATATGAATATACGCTGTCCAAAAATATATTTCTTTAGCTAATACTGACGTAATGCAATGAACGAATAACGGCTATGTAAGCAAATTTTATAGTGTCATGAAGGTGATCTATGTAAGACTTAATGCTTTAGGTTTCAACAATCTTAGACTTGAACCATGCCCATTACCCCTTACCCCTTACACATACATAACATCACATCACACCCTACTTATATAAATACTCCGTACTTATCGTGCTTATATTATACCAACCACAAGGGAAAATTAAATCAAACATGCTCTACATCACTTATCACGCGACTTTATCAGATTTAATTTAGCTTAAGAAAATGGATAGTTACTAGAAGACGAGCCTTTTTTCACACGCTTCAAACTAAGATGTCGGCCTCTTCCACCATAATAATAACACTCCTTTTGAGATAAATACTGGTGTAGTGAGGGTACAGGCGAGACATTACATGATTTACACCATCAACTCCCATACATATCTCAAATTGCCAAGGTAAGCATCAGTATGGCCAGTTCACAGGAGAAAATGTCTCCGAATATACAAATTTCCTATCATGAGAAACAAAACAAAAGAAAATCTTATTACTCGTATGTTTAGTAATTACCAGCAGGTGTAATTTTGTTGGTTTAATTACTTATTACAAAACTAAGATTGCTTGATTTCATGTGTTAATTGTAACAACAAATAAGGATGCAACATAATCGTATTTCTGAGTTGATAAATAAGGATAATGTGCTCATGTTACCTTCATAGAGTAAACATGTCCACTTAGCTTCCTGAGGTTAGGTACTCTGCCAAGAAGGTTGATAAATTGCAATCAGAGAGTTCCTCAAAATCCTCCCGAATTTTATCTTTGTTCATATAAAAAGGGATAGAAACTACTTAGCATACCCTTTTGTATCACCCTAACAAATTTACAACAATCAAAAGCAAAGTAAGCAAATCGATGTAATAAACCGATTCATATTGCACACGAATTTAAGAACATTTAACCCCAACTATTGTTAAATCCTGGCTTCACTCCGTGTAGCATTATTAACCAAATTTTGTTGTTCCATAATAACTCCTACTAAATACTTCACAATATAAGTGCAATATACAATAATGCTCATAACTTTTTGAATACCATCGCAATTTATTACCTATCAATTTATAATTGAACTATCATTCAAAATATAGAGATATACTTGTAGTCTTCAGAAGAAGAACAAAAGCAGAGGGTCTTCAAAATGGAAGTAAAAGTTTTATCCTGCATTCACCAAAATTCATAAAACTCCAATTCAATTCAAATCCATAAAACCCCAATTCAATCCAAATAACCTTTTGATTTCACATAACCCTTTACGTTAAAACCATCGCCCAAATACATTTACATCTATATTCCAAAAACCATAGATGTAACTGTAAAACTAAACGAAAAACTCCAACTTACAAAATCTATTATTCAACCCAAAATGTCAAATATATGAAAATATTATTATAAGGTATTTCAAAAGATTAGACTTGCGTCTAAGAAGCGGAAGAATCTAGCTATTGCACTGCCACCGCCAGTTGCCGCCTTGCCGGATTGTTGCCGGGAATTATCAAGCCCCAGCCTGAAATCTAATCGATTTTGTGATATTTTCTGCAAAAAAAATCCTACGAAAATGAACATAGATACAATCAACGGAAGGAGATGAATATTTGCAATCAAATTTTCAAAATCAAACCCTAACTTAGAAGGATGTTGAGACGATCATAGTTCAGATGCAATTGACCATCAAATTAAACCCAGAAAAAGAAAAGTCATTAAACCCAGAAATAGAAAAGCCAATCCTCCTATAATACTGACCGTAGCGAAACAAAAAGGGGAAGAGAAAAATAAGAGTACCAGACGCGAGACCCAGGTTGCCGACGACGTTTTGATGATGATCGGAGAACATTGAAAGGGGAGATGAAAGTCAAGGGGACGTAGGATAGAAGAGAGCTCTCATGGAGTGATGGAGAAGGGAGGAAAATCTCAGACAGATATTCACGCAAAGACAGTAATCAGGGATAACCGGATAAGGGAGAAGCAAAGGAGAAGCACGACAGTGTAAAAATGACTTGAGGGTGTTATGGTCCGTGCACTATTATTAAGAATAAGACAAAAATGAAAACAAAGCACAAAATAGGGATAGAACGGTAAAATCACTATTGCGTGAATAGTAAATAATGTTTGAGGCTTTAGAAGTGTTAAGATTATTTGCCAAAAAAAATCAACAAAATATATTTTTCGATAGTTTTTATTTATTTTATTATAATTATGTACATGTAGGTTTTAAAATAATGATTATACTCTCTTAACCTCAAAAAAAAAAAACTCTCATAAAGATACTCAACAGTAATTCATTGTTATACAATGCACAAACGACAACAACAAAATCTAAGCCTTAATTACAAAAAGTTAAAATAAGACGATATAAGTCAAATTCAAATCACGAAAAATGCACAAACATACTAGTACTTAAGATGAAGAGTGCACACTAAAATCATAAAGATAAATCCAAATTCTTCTCGTTCATTCGTTCGTTTATTTATTCATTCATTTTGTCAGTTAACTAGCATGGACAAAGAACTAAGATTTTGTCCGGAATACAGGTTTTGGTCATTGACAAGATGTAAAGAATAATCCACTCCATTTGAGAGTCAAAAATGTTGAGCTTATGAAAATGTTTTTGTCTTAAACCAAATAGGCTAAACAATAGAATTAATTGAAATAAGGGTTCGTTTGGATTTTCACTGAAAAAGGAAACAATTTTTAGTTACCGTCCTACAAAGTCTATTTAACATAAATGAATGACGAGTTTCCATTTATTATTGATTTGAAAGTTGTTGGTTTATACTCCGGAGTATTGTCAACACTGAATGACTACACATGAAATATGCTTATCCACTCAAAATCATTGCATGTGTATACACTATTATTACCGGTTATATCTATCAACTTTTATAAGCATCATTATTGATTCCAAGAAAAAAAATTGTTCATGACAAAGTGATTGAAAATTATTCCACCCGTCCCGAAATACTCACAACGGTTTGACTGGACACGCTTGTCAATGCACAACTTTGACCATCAATATCTTCAATTATATATTATAAAAACTTATAAAATATTAATATTTTGAAAATATATATTAAGATGAAGCCAACAATATATTATATGCTAACACTTATTTTCATATCTATAAATAAAATGAGGTCAAAGTGAATTATGTGAATAGTGCAAAAAGTCACACTGTTGCTAGTATTCCGGGACGGAGGGAGTATAAGATAGTCATACTTCTTCCATATTTATTTAAGGGATACACTTGTCTTTTTCGGCCCTATTTATTTAAGAGATAAACTTGACATTTTTAGTAACTTATAAACTCCACCATCTAATTAAATAATCTATCTACACCCCACCCCACCCCCACCCCCCACCCCCTAAAATGACATGGTCCCTGTTAATGCCAAATTTCGTACGGACGACTTTTGGTTGGGATATGGATGACTAGACTAAATCGATTAATTAAATAACAGGAAATAAAGGGCAGAAAATAAATAGAGACGAGACAAGAGATGGTGACGCGGAAAACCCGAAAGGGATAAAAATCGTGGATGACAATGAGTCCACCAATCCACTATGTTGTTGACATAAAATCCTAGGTGAGTATAAATACAATGTATATTTGCGAGTATGTAAATGATGCTAATAGTAAACCGTAAGTATAAGATAGTGAGGTGTGCGAAGAGAGTACATAAATGGATGATATGCTTCGTAGGTTTGTGGTAAGAGAAAGTGTATCAGGGGAGAGCATTTTGTTTAATATATCTTGGCTAAGGGTGAAACAATAGTGGTTAAGGATATAATGGAATATCTACGTGGAAACTCAAGGGAAGTATAGTTGGTCATTGTCATATTGCCATTGAAGCTACGGGAAGTATTGGAGTAGAGTTTAAGGAGGTGATTAATCATGTGAGAAGGGGAGAAATAGCTAACAGAAGGTCATGGGAATAGGAGAGGATACAAGTGGAAGGCTGCCCCCCTACCGTAGGTCTTAAAATGTATTTATATAGGAGTATAGGTGTGGCATTGTTGAGGGAATAAGGGTGGTGGTGCTCCTTGATAATCTCAACTATTTTGACCGTAGGTTGATCACTTCCTTGGTCTTTGCTAACAGAATCGTCATTGCCCAACAAGCCTTCTTTGACCTGGCAGTGAATTGGAGATTGTGCCCCCATAATTATAGGAACCACCGCGACCCACACGTAGTACGAAATGACCCATAACAATAGCCCCCATTTTCCTAATTGCAGCGAACCGGAAGTTAGGAAAATAATCTCCGACGCCTGTCACCACGTTCATTTTCTGTCGACGCCAATATGTCATTGTCTTCGACATGTCCGTCATCTTCCGTATCTAATCTTTGATCAACGACGTCGCCTTCTGGTGTCATTCATGATCTCCGACGTCACCTGATGTCATCACGCGAACATTGATGCCTTCATGTCGTCCTCGATGTTACCAATCTCTGATGTAAACCTGATATCTTGTGGAAGAATCGTTTTGCTTATAAAACAACAGAATGCAATTCTTAAGAACCTGCGCGGAAACATGTTAAAACGTAATGTTAGTTAGGTATCTGGCGCCATGGCCAACTTTCGTATCTTCGTATGTCGTCTAATGCTTACAGGCGTCATGGCCAACTGTTGTATCTTAGTCTGTCGTCTGATGTTTACAGGCATTATGACCAATTGCTAAATCTTAGTCTGTCGTCTGGTGTTTACAAGCGTCATGGCCAACCATTGTATCATAGTCGGTCGTCTGACGTTTACAGGCGTCATGGCCAACTGTTGTATCTTAGTCAGTCGTTTGATGTTTACAGGCATGCCTCTATTGTTGCTATTGTGTGACATCTATCATATGCAGGCGATATAAGCCTCTTCGTTTGTTCATAGTCATGCGAAGAATTTGGAGAAGGAAGTTGCGTCGAGTGGGCACAAGGTCGAATTATTTTAGTCGGGTGTAATGTCGTGTGAGGGTAGGTAGCAGACGACTAAGTTGAAGTTACAGGTGAATGGAGTGGATGGTTCGAAGCAACCTTATGACGAATTTCAAGAAGAGTCGAAGGGTTGTGAGGTTTCCTATAACATGAGGACAAGGGATAAGATGTTTTGATGGTGCAGTCTATGGCAGAATAGTTTAGCCTATGGGATTTTCAGAATAGTAGTTTTAGTAGGTTTTGAGCATTATGGGCTGGCTTTGTTTGTCGTTAGTACTGAGAGGGAAAGACGTGTGTTTTTCTATTTTGTATTTGGCGATTGGTTAGGCATTTGGACAAGTGTCGGGGGTGCATACATATCGTTAGCTTAAGATGTTGTTACGTTGTCTCTGTTGTTCGCTGTGGAATAGATGTGCACATAAATAGTACCTGCGTCGTCTGTAGTGGTCGCGCTTAGAAGCGACATGTCGTTGTTGGGATCCAATTAGTTTAAGGGTCATGAACTTGGAGGCGTCGTCGCTTGTAGTTGATGGTGTCGTTCGTTGATGTTGTTTTCTGATGATGTCGTTCGTTGTTGTTGCCGTTGGTGATATCGTCAACAAGTGATCTGTAGAAAATACAAAAGGTAGAGGTGGACGCTCACTTGATGCGATGTTAGCGTTGATTTTCAAATAAATAAGATGAAACATAATATAATTGCGTTTGGAAAGAGATATTCAACGCGACAGATAAGAAAAACTGAAATTGAACTTTAATCACATTGTAGCAAAAATATGAATATATTAATTAATTCACGGAGTAAGTGTTAGATATTACTTAATTATGGTTGATGTAGCAGAATAACGTCATGTAGCTGAATGCCCTTAGATGAAGACTCTACAATCAACAACATTGTCCTAGTGTCGTGACAACTCTCGTCGCCGATCTTGTTTTCTTTCCTAAGATCATTGTTTTCTCTTATACCTCACATCTGGCGTTATCCCGTCATGTTGAATGAGATTGACGCATCGCTGGTCTTGACACTGTCCATTCCAACGTTGGTCGAATTATTGGTTGATCCTCGCAATGTGGCACAAGAAAGAACATATGGTTAATGTGAATTCCTCATACTGTCTTAAGTGGACTTTTTCTTAACGTATTTTGTAGAATCATTTGACAAACTTACATAACAATATGTCTTAAATTAAAATACATGTGAATTATTTATAAATTACCTTTCTTGTTAATCAGTTGACGTCCTGTCACTTATTGCGTTAAGGAACCTTGTGAGTTTTCTTTATTCGCCACTTCGACGTGTGATAGTGGTTGAGCCCCCAATGTTAATAAAGTCATACCTAATTGTAAGGTTATGAACAGTATAAAATATATATATATATATATATATATATATATATAAAAATATATTCATGCAGAAAAACCATAAAGCCAGAAATCCAAATTAATTGCCACATTGTCAATTAGCATAATTAGGACACATACAATGTGATGCGTGCCTTCCGTAGCTGCTCTCGAACCGAACAAGAACAAGTCTTTAGAGCTCCAAGTGTCGCCCCTCCGTAGACAGTCCACAACACGTTCTGATCCGCCTTAGGTTAACCAACTAGTATTTTTACTAAGGTTTTACGCACTCGTGTTAGGCTATTATGTTCTCCCTTGAACACAATCTATATAAAGTATATTGTATGGTTGTCTATAAATTGTGAACACTAATCACCTACTTATAGAGTATGAAATAAAGAATTAGTATTCTACTAGGATTCAATTAACTAATCCTATTAGGACTCTAGTTAATTAGTAGCGTTAGAATTCTAGGATTAATTAAACACTAAGTGTTTCAAATCCATCCAAAATATCTAATTTTAGTAGAAGTAGGAAAACTAATTTCTAAAGGCCCAAGTTACTTGGTGCCGAAGATATCGCACAAGCCTTGGTGCACAAGGACTCGCCACCAACGCAGCCATGCAGGCCCACGCTGGCGCGCTCCTTGGCTTTGCCCAAGAGAGGCTCGCTGCTGGTCGTGGCCCATTGCTTGCTGCTGCTTGGTCGTGGCCCATCGCATAACACGCCAGCACGATTGATGGGTGCTAGGCCTAGCGTTGGCGCTGGGCCTTGTGCTCGACGTCGGCGCTGGGACTTGTGCCTTGCGATGTGCGTGCGGTCTTTGCTTGTCGAGTGATGAGCCGGCTCGCTTGCCGGCTTGTCGCTCGTCGAGCTTCCGATTCGTTTTCCGATTCCGGAATTTATTTCCGCTTCGAACAACATTTACGTTTCCGTTAATATTTTCGATTCCGGTAATAATTTCCTGTTCCGACAATATTTCCGTTTCCGGTAATATTTCCGTTTCCGGTAATATTTCCGATTCCGGCAATATTTCTATTTCCGTTAATATTTTCCGATACGAACCATGTATTCGTTTCCGGCAACATCTACGACTTGGATAATATTTATATTTCCGTCATGAACCATATTTCCGTTTCCGTCAATATATTTATTTCCGGAATATTCTTTACTTTGCCTTTTGGCGATTTCAGCTCCCATTGGAACCGAGATCCGTCATTTCCGAATGATCATAAATAGAGTAATTTAATGAATAATATATTCACTTAAATACTTGATCCGTTCACGTACTATTTGTGTGACCCTAAGGGTTCAGTCAAGAGTAAGTTGTGGATTAATATTGTTAATTTCACTTGAACTGAAGCGGAGGCACAAATTAGGTATCTACACTATACTAAAGGATAAGACTATGGAAGAAGGATTCCACCTAGTATATCTACGGAAATAAAATGTATCTCTTACTCTACTCAGTCATGAACATATAGAAAATTACAAGTTAGTCTAGGGAGAATTGCGCACTACTACAAACCACTCGCACCCGATGTTCACGGTGTGGTTAAAATGTCTAGAGTTTTGTTTGTGATTTCCTACAAATGTAAATAGAAATGAGGCTCAACACCCACTATAATCAAGCTCCTAGGGTCAACAGACAAAAGGGGCGCTTTCGGTGTCAAAGGGAGGGTTTCCAGTGTCAACGACTTTATGCTCAACGGCAATCTAGAAGAACAACTATAACACATGAATCGCAACGTTTCCTTAGATTTTGGAACAAGAAAACAGAAAAGCAAGACCAACAGAAGTCCATCTAGCATGCTCATACACCTATTTCAAGAAATGACATAATACCACAACAACTAGCAAAGCCTAACAAATACCAAAGTTACATACGCAAGAGGAGGGAGAAAGAAGTTTCATGTTATAATTCTACTAGGGCTCGGCCAAACGCTAGGCCTAAGAGAACTAATCATGCATAGTAGAAGTTAAACCTATAAACTTAAGAAAACCTTACATGAAAACATGAATTTTTATTTCAGGTAGAGAAACTCAACCTAATGAACTTGATGATGAACACCAAGAACATATCAAATTGCGTAAAGAAACTCATTCACAAATCATGAACTAGAAACTCAAAAAATTTCAAATTGCAAGAAAGCTATAAATGAGAGAAACAACAAGATTAAGCTAAGAAACAAAGAAATACTGGAATTGGAAGAGGAGATCTTGCTCCTAAAAGTGCAGAATTCAAAACACAATTAAAGAAATTAAAGATAAATTAAAGAGCTAATTAAGAAAGCAATAAAATGGCGAGAGTGCGTAACCTAGGAAAATAAGAAAAGTCAAAGAAACTACACTACCATATACTCCGCGCATGTGGTCTTTAGGGTAACATTCTATTTATACTAAGGGGGGGACATGTGCCAAAGAAGTAGGGTAGCCGTCATGCATCGCACAGTCTTTAGCAGGTCTGCACGACCAATGCAAAGGGGTCATGCAGTGTCTTGGAACGGTGTCATAACAAGTGATGCACAGCCCGTGCGACGGATGATACATCTTGCGGGCTGTGCATCAGCTCTGCACGGTCCTTGCCAAATTCGCACGGTCCGTGCCACGCTGCTATCCTCAGCTGCTTCATGGACAATACAAGGGTTGCAGGGTCCATGCAAGGACCGTGCCCCTAGCTAATTCACTTTTCTTCTACTTTTTTCCCGTGAATTAACATCATGCACTCTTTATGCACAAAGACTCGACTTGGGGGAAGCTTTCTACCCTTGCTTCTCCTGCTGTGTGTGAGCCTTCGATGATAGTGAAGAGGTGGGGTGATAAGGAGATTGTGAAGATACACTCGTTCCCCATTGACGTGGTCATTCTCTCTTTTGGAATAGCGGGACATCCATACTCTGTGTGTCTCTTTAGCTTGGCCTGAAAATAGGGAGAGAAGAGTTGTTCTTAGAAAACAAGCAAAGAAAACCAAAAGAGTGGGAATATATCTAAATGTAAACTATATGCAACTAAACTATGCTAATATGTATACAAAAGATTTCCTATTGGCTCCTAACTATGTGCAAATTATAAGCACATCAAACACCCCCAGGATAAACTCTTGCTCGTTCTCGGATAAGACTCATAGAGTAAAGCTCGATTGAAGCAAGAGTACAAGGATGAAACCTTAAGGGTTTGGACCACTTATATCTCTCATTACAATATATTGTACAAAGAAATGATGCAAGCGAAAACATGATCAAGACCAAATTAAGGTAGTGACGACATCCAATCCGATACACACAAGAATATATAGAAGTTAAATGAGAAAACTTGTTGTAGGTGTATTCCTAAAGCTAACTAAGCCCAACCAAGCTCATTTAATGGCTTTCTCTCTCCTATCAATGATTGTAATATAGTTGAGCTAATGTGCTAAAAAATCCAGATGATTCATTGTACTTTGACTTGGTATAGTTCTAAAAAATGCTTGCAAACAAACTTTACATGTTTATCTCTAGATGACTTTATTTCGGTTGGGTGTTATTTCTGGCGGCATAATGTGAAGACAATATTGGGAATAGGGTGAAGTTTTAACAATTAGTGGGAGGACAATTCAAACATGCTTTGCAAAGTGGCCTACAATACATCACATGCTAGTAACCATCATGTCAACTACTTTCAACTTACACTTACCTTCTCAATAAGGCACCCATAAAAACACTACGAACAACAATATTGTCTTATACAAGTTTATACAAACAAAGGAGAAAATTACTTAAAGATAATGTTACACTACTGCTTGAAGACTTTTTATTTTTTTGAACTATAATACTTTTCTATTTTTTTGTATTCCCCATTTCCAGAGCAAGACATACATTTCTTTCTTTATCGATTTTTTTTTAACTTGAACTTTGAAGTGAACTATGAAGAACAAACATTGAATGCATTTTACAAATTAATCACATGTAACAATCATGAGGTGAACTTGAACACGACTTTTTGAGGTTCTCACAAGCTACCATACTTCCATCATAAACCTTAGCTCCCATGGATTGGAGTATCAAAGAAAGGTTATGGCTTTTATTTGGGAGTATATTTAGGTAAGATTCATCATGGCTCTGATAATTCAAGAAGGCTTGTGTTTAGGCACAGCATGATACGAAAAATGGACTCTATACTAAATTAGAATGATGTTCATAAAGACAAGTGAAAATAAAGATAACTAAGACAAATCCAAACTTCAAGAACCATGGGAATAAGGGAAATTATAATATACACACAAGGATGCTTGAGAGCTACTTTTGGGTGAGAGACTCAACCGAGAAAGCTAGACTAGCATAGGAAGACAAAACATTTTTTTCAAAAGCTATATTTGGGTAGGAAAATTTTAAAGGCATACACACAAAAGTACAATAATCATTCAATCAAGTATCACCACAATGTACAAGGAATTTATAGCATGAGACAAATAAAATTATTATGAATGTATAAGCAGCCAAAGAGAAAACTATTATGCACAATGATGCAAACAATGCAAGGGTTAACACCTAGTATACTAAGACAATGCAAGAAATTATGAAAAATAAGTAAAGAAAAGAAACCAATACCTATATGAAAAGAAAAATATCAAAGAAAGAAAATAAAAACTAATTATAAATACGCTGTGAAGCTAAACTAAGAACATCGTCCCGATGTGGTTTAGTCGGGTGGTAGAGAGAATGTACCCCTTATCATGGGAAACGGGAAGCTCCGGTAGAGGGGGTCGGCTATGGCGGTGGTGGCAGTCCTCTTCTTCATCACCCTCTTCTACCCATCACGGAAGAGGATCATCGTGATCATCTTGCTCATCAAGAGTGTACTTGTTATGAACCATTTCTTAATCTTCTTCCATCCCTTTTCCTTCCTTTCCCTGATTCTTAATTTAATAATGCCATGCCAATGGCTTCCACATGCTCATTACTACTCCCTTACCACCCCCTCTACACCAACCTTCCCCTTCCCCCCACGCTCCCCCATACCCTATTCCTCATGAGGAAGTTAGGAGAGGTTCAAATGAGGGATAAGGCGGTTAAATATCACACGAGCCACACAAGGGTTGGGGAGAGAGTAGTGAGGAGTAGACTCAACTAGCCAAATGATGTTCCCGTCTTCCTCAACAGTGATATAGGATAAGTCTTTGAGATCTACTAGGTCTAGTTTTGGAGACATCGGCATGACTAGTTCGGATTGAGTAGCGGAGACTTCAAAATGAAATGATATCCGAGTCACAATACCCTCCACGACAATTTTTCTCAGCGTCGGGTCTTGACACTAACCAAAGTAAGTCAACAACCGTGACATGTTATCGAGAGGAGTAGTGTTGGTCAGCCACTTGAGATAGTAAAGGTCCTCTTCCTTGACTCGGTCATCCTCCGAATCTCTCGGGAAGAAAGTGCATGCTAGAGCCTTGAAGGCAATGTGGATGGAAGGATTGTAGATTTTTGTTTCTTAGGGGTATTTGGACTAAAATTTCTCACATTTTAGATGGACTCCCAAAACTTGTGCTTGCCGTAAGAGTAACGTAGAGGTTTTTTTAGTATGACCAAGATTGCGTCTCCACCCAAAGGCTTCCCGAAGCTCTGTTTTGGTGGTTTGGATGAACTTGTCGTGGAAAGTGAAAGAGATCCCTTTGGGGGAACCATGCTCATCATAGGAGTGGAAGCATAGAGTGCTCAAGAACTCGATAGTAAAGCAATCTAGTGCGATTTGGGGGATGGAACAAGGTCCCACAAGTCTACCACTTCAAGTAACTCCTTTACTTTGGCGTAAACCCCTAAAGAGACTAAGGAAACCCTGGCTAAGTTTATGGTGGGGATGAGCGTTGCATTACTCACACATTTGAATATGTGATCGTCCACCACCATAGTGGGATCAACTACCCACCTTCTCATTTTGGCTCCTATGTCTCGCCTCACTCTCCTTATTCGAGCAACAAGATCCATCAAACTTTCCTCTACAAAATCAGCGATTCCCGATCCTCCAAACCCCCAATCAAATACAATTTACATGTTTGAAGGACAATCCCTGCAATACAACAACACACTATAGCGCTACCAACGTCATGTTAGGTTATGATACATATGACAATTCATAAATCATGCGGAAAAACCATAAACCCAGGAAAACATATTATTTACACATAATCATTTAGCATAGATTAGATGCATACTCTTTGTTGCGTGCCTTCCCTAGCTGCGCCCGAACCGAACAAGAACAAGTCTTTAGGACTCCAAGTGTCGTCCCTCCGTAGATAGTCCACAGCACGTCCGGATTCGCCTTAAGATTGACCAACTAGAATCGCCCTTAAGGTACTATTATTTTCGGCACTTTATAGGCAAATGTGTGACTGAATTTTTCTCTCAAAAACTCACTTTGAATACTTTGAAACTTGTGTTATAAATTGTGAGCCCTAGCCTCATATTTATAGCGGTATGGAAAGGGAATCGAAATCCTATTCAGATACAAATTAATTAAACCTAGAATCCTATAAGAACTCTAATTTAATTAATTTATCAATTAGAATTAGGAATTTAATCATTAACCGAACTCTGCATGTTTTAGGAAACGTGCACGAACACAAACACTTGCACACACACGCACGGCAGCCACGATGGGCCCCATGCGTGCGCGCGAGCAGCAGCCCAGTCAGCGCCCGCGCGCGCTGCGCGCTGCGCGTGCTGTGCGCGCTGTGCGCGCTGTGCGCTGCGCGTGCTGTGCGCGCTGTGCGCGCTGTGCGCGCTGCGCGCAGCCTGCTGGGCCTGGCCTTGCGCTGGGCCTGGCGTGGCTGTTTGTGCGGCGCGCTTGGCTTGCTGGGCGATGGCCTGGCTTCGTGCTGGGCCTCGTCCGGCAGGCCTCGTCCGATGCTTATTCGTACGATGCGCTTCCGATTAAATTTTCCGATTCCGGAATTCATTTCCGATACGAACAATATTCAATATTTCCGATTCCGGAATTAATTTCCGTTTCGAACAAATATTTAATATTTCCGTTTCCGGAATTATTTTCCGATTCCGGTAATATTTCCGATTCTGACAATATTTCCGTTTCCGGCAATATTTCCGATTCTGGCAATATTTCCATTTCCGATAATATTTTCCGACACGTACCATGTTTCCGTTTCCGGCAACATCTACGACTTGGATAATATTTATATTTCCGATACGATCCATATTTCCGTTTCCGGCAATATCATCGTTTCCGGAGTATTCATTCCTTGCCTGTGACGATCTTAGCTCCCACTGAAACCAAGATCCGTCGGTTCCGAATATTCATAGATGGAGTATTTAATGCTATTAAATACTTGATCCGTTTACGTACTATTTGTGTGACCCTACGGGTTCAGTCAAGAGTAAGCTGTGGATTAATATTATTAATTCCACTTGAACTAAAGCGGCCTCTAGCTAGGCATTCAGCTCACTTGATCTCACTGAATTATTAACTTGTTAATTAATACTGAACCGCATTTATTAGACTTAACATAGAATGCATACTTGGACCAAGGGCATTATTTCCTTCAGTCTCCCACTTGTCCTTAGGGACAAGTGTGCATTTCCTAATTCCTTTGTCACTCGATGCTTGCTCTTGAACATAAGGTAAGAGTTGTCATCCTTATTATGTCCAGAGGTGTTCCTCGGTTTCAGAGTTCAACTGATCAAATAAACAGATAATCATAGCCTATGATTCATCCGAGCACGGCCATGCATTTCACAGTTTCTAGCTCTCCGAGTGGCCTTGTACAACTTTTAAGCATCTCATCCCGATTTATGGGAGGACAATCCCAATCTTGCGATCTTGAGATTAGACTTCGTTTGATAGGTGATTACCTGAGCGTTGCCTTTATAGCCTCCTTTTACGGTGCGACGGTTGGTCAACGTCAAAGCAACCAGTTCTCAAACAAGTAATCTCAAATCACTCAGGTATTGAGGATTTAGTGTCTAATAATTTAATGAAATTTACTTATGACAGACTTTCATCTCTTACAGTAAAGTTTCATAGGTCTCGTCCGATACTAGTCTTCCCAAAGTAAGTATCTATGCAAATGATTATGACATTGCCATGTCCACATAGTTCAAGAAACAGAACTACTAGTCATCTTGCATTCTAATCGTCTAACGTTTTCTATGCGTCCAATTTTATAGAAAACTCCGATTAGGGACCATTTTCAACCTTTGACATTCAAGTTCACTTGATAGACATTTCTTAGTCACAGGACTGGTCCTGACAGTCTATCTTGAATATATCGTCAAATTGAAGGGACTCATCATTTAATAAACCACAAATTAAATGGAAAAATGAATTCTTTTCATTTATTGTGAATGATTAACCAATAATGTTTTACAAAGATTTAAACTCTAAAACTTTAAAACATTAAACAGAGACATCAAAGCCATTCTCCAATATGCTTGATTCCCATAGCTGCAGTGTGCGAGTTGTGCTTCGCCTGCGGCAGAGGTTTAGTTAATGGATCTGATATGTTGTCATCAGTTCCAATTTTGCTTATCTCGACTTCTTTTCTTTCAACGAACTCTCGTAGAAGGTGAAATCTACGAAGTACATGCTTGACTCTCTGGTGGTGTCTAGGCTCTTTTGCCTGTGCAATAGCTCCGTTATTATCACAATACAGGGCTATTGGTCCTTTAATGGAGGGGACTACACCAAGTTCTCCTATGAACTTCCTTAGCCATATAGCTTCCTTTGCTGCTTCATGTGCAGCAATGTACTCCGCTTCAGTTGTAGAATCCGCAATGGTGCTTTGCTTAGCACTTTTCCAGCTTACTGCTCCTCCGTTGAGGCAGAAGACAAACCCAGACTGTGATCTGAAATCATCTTTGTCGGTTTGGAAACTTGCGTCCGTATAGCCTTTAACAATTAATTCATCATCTCCACCATAGACCAGGAAGTCATCTTTGTGCCTTTTCAGGTACTTCAGAATGTTCTTGGCAGCAGTCCAATGCGCCTCTCCTGGGTCTGACTGGTATCTGCTCGTAGCACTGAGTGCGTACGCAACATCCGGGCGTGTACATATCATAGCATACATTATTGAACCAATCAATGATGCATATGGAATCCCATTCATTCGTCTACGCTCATCAAGTGTTTTTGGGCACTGAGTCTTGCTTAGAGTCATTCCATGAGACATGGGTAGGTAGCCTCGCTTGGAGTCCGCCATCTTGAACCTATCAAGCACCTTATTGATATAAGTGCTTTGACTAAGTCCAATCATCTTTTTAGATCTATCTCTGTAAATCTTGATGCCCAATATGTACTGTGCTTCTCCTAGATCCTTCATCGAAAAACATTTCCCAAGCCAAATCTTGACAGAGTTCAACATAGGAATGTCATTTCCGACAAGCAATATGTCGTCGACATATAATACTAGGAAAGCAATTTTGCTCCCACTGACCTTCTTGTATACACAAGATTCGTCCGCGTTCTTGATGAAACCAAAGTCACTGACTGCTTCATCAAAACGTATCTTCCAGCTCCTGGATGCCTGCTTCAATCCGTAGATTGACTTCTTTAGCTTGCATACCTTTTTAGCATTCTTTGGATCCTCAAAACCTTCAGGCTGTGTCATAAACACAGTTTCTGTTAAAATGCCGTTTAAGAAAGCAGTTTTGACATCCATCTGCCATATTTCGTAATCGTAATATGCAGCGATTGCTAACATTATTCGAATAGACTTTAGCATTGCAACTGGTGAAAAGGTTTCATCGTAATCCACACCGTGGACTTGCCTGTAACCTTTTGCAACCAATCTAGCTTTGAAAACTTCAAGTTTCCCATCCTTGTCCTTTTTCAGTTTGAAAACCCATTTGCTTCCAATGGCTTGGTAGCCATCTGGCAAATCGACCAAATCCCATACTTGGTTTTCAGACATGGAGTCTAATTCAGATTGCATGGCTTCTTGCCATTGCTTGGAGCTAGGGCTCGTCATAGCTTGCTTGTAAGTCGCAGGTTCATCACTTTCAAGTAATAGAACGTCATAGCTCTCGTTCGTCAAAATACCTAAGTACCTTTCCGGTTGAGATCTATATCTTTGCGATCTACGCGGGGTAACATTTCTAGATTGACCATGATTCTCACCAGATTCTTCTAAAGATCTCTGAGTTTCATCCTGAATGTCATCTTGAGCATTCTCTAGAGTTTGTTGTTCGACTCGAATTTCTTCGAGGTCTACTTTTCTCCCACTTGTCATTTTGGAAATGTGATTCTTCTCCAAAAAGACACCATCTCGAGCAACAAACACTTTGTTCTCAGATGTATTGTAGAAGTAATACCCCTTTGTTTCCTTTGGATAGCCCACAAGGATACATTTGTCAGATTTTGGATGAAGTTTGTCTGAAATTAATCGTTTGACGTATACTTCACATCCCCAAATCTTAAGAAAAGACACATTTGGAGGCTTTCCAAACCATAATTCGTATGGAGTCTTTTCGACAGCTTTAGACGGAGCTCTATTTATAGTGAGTGCAGCTGTATTTAGTGCATGTCCCCAAAATTCTAATGGAAGTTCGGCCTGACCCATCATTGACCTGACCATGTCTAGCAAGGTTCTGTTCCTCCGTTCTGACACACCGTTCCATTGTGGTGTTCCAGGAGGAGTCAATTCTGATAGAATTCCACATTCTTTCAGATGGTCATCAAATTCATAGCTCAGATATTCACCGCCTCTATCAGACCGCAGTGCCTTAATCTTCTTGCCTAATTGATTCTCTACTTCACTCTGAAATTCCTTGAATTTGTCAAAGGATTCAGACTTATGCTTCATTAGGTAGACATAACCATACCTACTGAAGTCATCAGTGAAAGTGATAAAGCAGCTGAAACCACCTCTAGCATTTGTACTCATTGGTCCACATACATCTGTATGGATTAAACCCAATGGTTCATTTGCTCTTTCTCTAACTTTAGAGAAAGGTTGCTTCGTCATTTTGCCAAGTAAACATGATTCGCATTTACCATAATCCTCTAAGTCAAATGGTTCTAGAATTCCTTCTCTTTGAAGTCTTTCTAAGCGTTTCAAGTTTATATGGCCTAATCGACAATGCCACAGATAGGTGAGATCTGAATCATCCTTTTTGGCCTTTTTGGTATTTATGTTATATACTTGTTTGTCGTGATCTAATAAATAAAGTCCATTGACTAATCTAGCAGATCCATAAAACATCTCTTTAAAATAAAACGAACAACTATTGTCTTTTATTATAAAGGAAAATCCCTTAGCATCTAAGCAAGAAACTGAAATGATGTTTTTAGTAAGACTTGGAACATGGAAACATTCTTCCAGTTCCAAAACTAGCCCGGAGGGCAACGACAAATAGTAAGTTCCTACAGCTAATGCAGCAATCCGTGCTCCATTTCCCACTCGTAGGTCGACTTCACCCTTGCTTAACTTTCTACTTCTTCTTAGTCCCTGTGGATTGGAACATAAGTGTGAGCCACAACCTGTATCTAATACCCAAGAAGTTGAATTAGCAAGTATACAGTCTATAACGAAAATACCTGAAGATGGAACGACTGTTCCGTTCTTCTGATCTTCCTTTAGCTTCAAGCAATCTCTCTTCCAATGCCCCTTCTTCTTGCAGTAGAAGCATTCGGATTCAGAAGTGGGTTGACTGACCTTTCTCTTTGCAGATTTGGCGCCAGTTTGCTTAGTTGGGCTGGCTTTGTTGCCACCTTTCTTAGCATTCCTCTTCTTTCCAGATTTCTTGAACTTGCCCCCACGCACCATAAGCACATCCTGCTTATTACTTTTGAGCGTCTTTTCAGCGGTCTTCAGCATACCGTGAAGCTCAGTGAGCGTTTTGTCCAGACTATTCATACTGTAGTTCAGTTTGAACTGATCATACCCGCTATGAAGAGAATGGAGGATGGTGTCTATAGCCATTTCCTGAGAAAATTGCTGATCCAGCCGACTCATATTCTCAATGAGTCCAATCATTTTGAGAACATGTGGACTTACGGGCTCGCCTTTCTTAAGCTTGGTCTCAAGAATTTGCCTATGAGTCTCGAATCTTTCGACTCGAGCCAGATCTTGGAACATGTTCTTCAACTCACTGATGATTGTGAAAGCATCTGAGTTGATGAACGTTTTCTGCAGATCCGCACTCATGGTGGCGAGCATTAGACATTTCACATCCTTGTTGGCATCAATCCAACGATTGAGGGCTGCCTGAGTGACCCCGTCGCCTGCAGCTTCGGGCATCGCCTCATCTAGGACATACTCCTTTTCTTCCTGCATAAGAACTATTTGCAAGTTCCTTTGCCAGTCAAGGAAGTTTTTCCCGTTCAACTTCTCCTTTTCGAGAATTGATCGAATGTTGAATGAATTGTTGTTTGCCATATTAAAAACTACAATTGAAAAGAATAAACAAATAAATAACCATTCACAGTTTCTCTTAATAAACTTAAATTCTAGCATACATGCATAATTCAATGTTTATTAAGCATTTTATTCAAATTATGTGTTCCGGCAGGTGTGAATAAAATGATTCCAAGATCCTAAAATCATTGAAGAACTAAGCACAGTTTGTCGACTTAATCCTAGAACATCTTAGGTAAGCAAAAGCCTTTTGCTAATAGTCTAGAAACTATTCTTGGTTGATAGCACTACGACAGAAAATGCTTTTAATAGCGCTTAATAAGGCCTTTAACAGCGCTTCAAGAAGCGCTGTTGATGGCTCCGCTATTAAAAGTAAAAGGTACATTTAATAGCGCTTTTCAAAAGCGTTGTCATATGTAATATTAGGATAATTCAAATGTTTCTTTCATAGCACTTTATAAGCGCTATTACAGAAACGCTATTAAAGGTTTACCGCCAACTTTTAAATTATTTTCTAATAGCGGATGTATATAAAGCGCTGTCAAAGTTATTAATTTTTTTTTAAAATATATATTTATAATATACCTGAAATTTGTTTTTTTTTGCAACAAAAATAACACCATATATTGAAGAATAGTATATAGTTGAAACTTAATTTCCAAACCTCAACTAAAAGAAGTTATGTAATTGTCACCCTAATAAAACCGATTACATAGATATAAAATAAAATTCTAAACATTAAACTACGTAAAATACATTAATTAATAGAGTCTAATGTTTGTTGGTTCCTTCAACATAACCTAGCTATTATACAATTGTTGAACAACATGGCGCACCCATTCGGTTCTTTACTTCGTCAATCTGCTCTTTGTCATAACTTCGAAACTGAGAATCTGAAAAGTAATGTGAAACAATGGGGTTTAAGAATTCATACATATATAGAAGGGGAAAAATCGAAAGAATTAGTATTACCATAAAAAATAAGTGCCATACATGAAGAAAACAAATTGAACTTACATTATAGGAATAGATTATGATGTGATTCTAATTATTTGTGTACTACTACGTAATTATCAAGGTCATTTTTAGGTAATATTTATGCTAGGTACCAAATTATGAAGTCTTCTATAGTTTGAATGCAACCATAGTTGGATTGGCTGTTAGCTGTGCAGACTCACAATCTTTGCCTGTCTACGTTGGCCTTAGTATGTACTACATATATATGTACCTTTTTTTTGGAGGCCTGGTATGTCTTTTATTTCTATATTACAAAACCAATACTTCTTATTAGATTTAAAATATATAATATACATATCGGTCTCCATTAGCCAATATGAAGAAAGGACACAATATGTGAACATTACTTGATATAAAAACAACTTACCCATGCACCACCGGTGTTAACAGGCCCATGATTTGCTGTCATGGTGTAACTCATAAAGTAATAAGGTATCGATATTCCAAGGAAAAGACTCAGCCCCAAAACGTACATATTCCTCATGGAATTATTGTTCGTAAATTGAATGAAGGAAATCCCACTGGCAGCTGCAAGATAGTGACTAGTTACAAGGCATTCATAACATCAAATAGGTAATTAAAAATAATAATATACTTACCGACTATTCCATACAGAACGCAATATATGGCAGCAAATATTGGTAGAGGGATTGATGCAAAGAAGGATTCAAATTTTCCTGAAACAGATATTTCACAGAAGATAATTAAGCTTACAAAGATGAAAATACATGTATACTTAATTTCATTAAAGCTTCGATTGTAGCTGTTACTCCAGAACTGCTCACCAAATATGGAGAAAAGGATCATGAAAGATGTAGACACTTGAACAACTCTCCTACTTCCTACATGTGTCAGTCCAAGAAGCCCAACATTCTCCCTGCAAGAAAAAGTGAAAGTTAAATGTATGAGATATGTAGCAGCTTACTGAGATAAGAAGGTGCTGAAAAAAACCTTAGGGACAACTTCTTGAACCTATCAAAAGTAATAACTTAAAATTGCAGAAATTATATATAAAAACTTAAAAAGCTATCCCACTTAAACAATAACCCTACATAGCTCCAAGTGTGTTGCAGGGTCTTGACTCTTGAGAGGTCTAAATGTACGTAGTACTTACCCTCAACTGTCAACAGTTGAGATAGACGGGAAAAGGAATAATTTCCACTCAACTTAAGGCAGTAGTATAACTATCCTATTACTGTTTTAACTGAAACTGGACAAACTATCTCACAAGAGAAGAAGAATTTCAACAAGGAACTTCATTTACATTATTCTTTCTTGTAGGACTTCTCTTCTATTAGAACACTAAAACACGGTTTTAAAGAGGAACCAATTACTCGACAACACAATGTATTATTCTTGAACCAAGTGATTTCAGAAAAAAAGTATCTGCTATAATAGCTCCCTAAATTTACAAAAATGGGTTGGAAACGCTGCATATACAGGGCACTTACACCGAAGCAGTTGAACCAACAATAGAACCAAATAGACCATCAAGAAGCATGCTTATACCCTGCGTGCCAAAAGAACAGTTAACCTTCCTTACCACATATTACTCCAAGCGGAATAGCCAAACAAATTATTAATATAATCTCAGCCCAAACCTGCCACCCTATACTTCTGCTCAACGTATGACAGGGAGGAGGAGTGGCACCAGATAGGTGGGCAGCTGCATAAAATGTTCCAGTGGTCTGCACCAGAAAACGAATCATTCGAAAAGATGGATCACAAAAACATGCCAATATCCTACTACTTAAATAGAGCTCGTCCACTATTTTACCTAAAAGAGCTTTCAGCAACAAAGTGATTTTATAAATTTATAATACTCAAATCATGAAAACACAAGCAAAGTTATTAATTTTATGCGAACGTGATCAAACCTCTGCTGAGGAAACAAGTGCCGCACCCATTATCCCAAACACACTGCCTGCACTGAATAACGGTGTACCCCACTGGAACATTAATTGATTATCGTATAAAATTTAATTAAAGTCAAGCAATGGTTGTTAATTAAGCTCACTTACGTGTTAACGATATGATTTCAAGTAAATCCCCAAGGATGCATTTTTCGGTTCCTATAAATTCAAGAGTAATATTATAGTAACAAGAATAATAGATGCTCTTCATTAGTACTGTAGCTTTCGTACACTAACCCTTATTACTACAATTCTATAATTCTAACCTAGATGAAACTATAAGGATTAAAATAAAGTTGTGTGATGACTTGGCAATGCCCACCAATAAATATCATGGTATCACCTACAACAGAAGAGGACAAAAGGGGCAGCAACAGAATCATCCAAACATCTTTAAAAAGCCGTAGCAAACAAGACAGCAGATGCAATAGAGGAGAAAAGGAAGTGGGCTGGTAGTGCAACGAGTTTTAGCTATTAATAAGGGAAGAGAGCAATGAGTTTTGGTTGTCTTTTGTGTGAGTAAACAATTGAGACTTGTGACCTAAACTCACTATTTTGGAGAATTGTAGCCTCAAGCTAACTTGTAACCGCACCATTTTGTGTGCTTAATCTTCCATTAATATAAGCAGCAATCTTCCCCCATACTTGTTAATTTTCTTGGCAGATTTGTGATTTCATTACAAGCTGATGCAGTATTAAAAAGACATGATATTTCAGACATATTAAATCATGGCAATATTGCCACTAAATCCCTTAACCCTCAAGTATCAGACTCATCAGAAGCATCAATCTGTTTCAAGTTTCATATTATCACTGCAGTCGAATTAAGAACAATAGTCTCCATTCAGAACCAAGAATCGACTGACTACCATCAACGAGTGCATGGATTTGTTCAATTAAGAAGGTTTTAAGTATGTAAGCACCCGTATCAGAGTAACACAGGTAATATTTTGACAGAATCCGACAGTAGTTCACTCAAGGAACAAATAACGGTGGAAAACCAGTACATCAGATTGATTTGTAGCAAGATCAGTAGATCAATATTTAATCAGCATTCAGAGCAGATCAATATTCACATTAGCAGATCAGTTGATCAGTATGCAAGATCAGCAGATCAGTATTCACAGCAGCATATCAGTAGATCAGCAGATTAATATTCACAACAGCATATTAGTAAATCGGTAGTCAGTATTCACAGCAGCATATTAGTAGAATAAATTAGCATAAAAAAGCAGAACACAACAATCACAGCAGAATAAATTAGCATAAACAAGCAGACATATTAGCATAAACAAGTATAACAACACAATCATAGCATAACAAATTAGCATAAACTAGCATAACAACACAACCAAAAGAGATCATTACACATAGCACAAAGCAACATATTAGTAGCATTGCAGTAGATCAGTTCGAAGCAGCATATGAGGCGCACATCAGTCAGTTGATTTAAAATGTTATATAGTGCGCCTCACTTCAACTAGGCGCACCGAAGCAAGACCCCTACCGCTTTAGGCTTGGAGCTTTTTTACACATTGCATTTGAGTGATTTGACTAGGCATGTAAGACAAAATGAATCAACTCTTGACATAGGTGAAAGCGAAGACACCAAATTAACTACTTCCACTGGAGTGGTTTAAGTCCCTTCATATTTAGTAATGAAAGAGACAAATACGAACTCACTGAGAAAACACTTCTATTTTCCAAAAATGATCTTTTAATCAATACATTCACCACTTGCTTTAACTTCACAATTTCAGAAATTAATGGAGAAAAAAATTTAACCATGACTAAGTCATATACAGTAGAATATTAACAAGAACAGAAGAATCACCCCTGCAATAAAAAACTACAGTCAATGGCTATTACCACAGGATTTCGTGCTTAGCTGAATACAAATCTAGGTTCACTGCGTTGTACTACCATCCTCCCCAAATTAGTTTCTTTAGAGAGGGATCTAACCTTTAATATTTCTGAAAATAAGATAAAAAAATCTGTTATAATCCTTACCGTCACAGCACAGATAAAACCTTTCTCAAAGTCAGAATGGATAACTCCTGCAGCTTAGCTTACAAGAGTTCTGCAGAGTACTTAGAAATAAGAACTAGGGGGAAATTAACCGAGATATGTAAACTTTACTAGGCATAGCTCACCACCTTGCCCTTTTAATTTATTAAAATGTTCCATGCCCTTTTAATTTACTAGGCATAGCTCACCACCTCTCCAATTTCTTGATTATGGATTGTGTAACCTGGTATCACTGTTTAATTTGCAGGTTATGCAACATGGATATATTATTTCACAATTTCAGCAAGTCCTTTGTTTTGCATTCCATGACAGCAAAATACTCATGGAAACATGTCAAGAAGCAAAGAACCTTTGAGGATTGTAACACTCTTCTACCTTGATTGAGTAAAATCGAATGAAAACAAACCTTTTGTCTGACCATAGATTATTTTTGTATGTGGAAAGAGAGATTTCATTGAACAGGAAAGCAGTGAATAGTTCTTGTTATTTTGCTGGAGGATGAATTTCAATTCTGGGCGAGGAAGAGTTGTTTAGCAACCGCAAAACCCCAAACCCCATCATTAAACCCCAAAACCCATAATTAAACCAACCATAATTGAATCCAAACCTCCTTCCCAACAAATTAAAACCAATTCAAGAAAATTAATTTACAATTATCCCAAATTTCATACAAAAATTAAGAACAACATAAATTAACAGAATTTCGCAAATTCTATGGAGATTACCTTGAAAATCGATTTCTCTGTCAGAATAAGCAACGCCGGACAAAGGAAACGCCGTCACCTAAATCTCCACCAACCTTAATCGCCGCCATCTAAATCTCCACCACCCTTAATGGCCGCCGCGTGAAGGATTGTGGTGCTGGTTTCGGCGTCTATTGAGAGTCTTGAGATTCGAGGTTTCTGGTTTGGCAGAGTGAAGAAGTGAGGGAATTAGGCGATTCTTTTTTATTGGTTTTTGTATTTTTTTTTTTTTTCTTATACTTGTAATAGCGGTTTTTGAAAAAGCCCTATAATAACGATTATAAAATAATGGCGCTCCCGGTTAAATCGCTATAATATGTGCACATGTGACAGCGTTTTTCTTATAAGCGCTATGATATGTTATTTTTAATATTTTTGATAGCAATAGAGGCAAAAACGCTATTAAAAAAACGCTATTAAAAGCCATATTTGTAGTAGTGTAGGTACGTCTAAGAACTTATTAGGTAAACCTATCGAATTTTCCACGACATAAAAGGACTCCTTACTTATATCGTTGAGTTTCACCAAAACTAACATGTACTCACAATTATTTGTGTACCTTGCCCCTTTAGGACCAATAAGTAACACCTCGCTGAGCGAAAACTATTACTAGATTGATGTAAAGGATATCCAAGCAAGTGTATATTTTGGCATGGCACCTTTTAACTCAATTTTTAAGTTTGGAACTTAAGGCTCTTACTATGTTGGTTAGATTTTAAGTGAACTAAAATCCTTAATCATGCAACATAATCAAGCTTTTGATCTCATGCATTTTAAGACATATTTAAAACAATAAATAACTTAAAACATGCATAAGATATTTGTGATCTAGTATGGCCCGACTTCATCTTGAAGCTTTGACTTCAAAGTCCGTCTTGAAAATCTCCGTGGGAGGCACCATTTTCTTCAAATAGGATAAGCTATAACTAATTACAACTATTTGATGGTTCGCAGACCATATTTGAATTGAAAAATAACTTTGGTACTTTAGACCAATTACATTCAAATTAATGGTACGCAGACCATATTTTCTATCCTATTTGGGCCATACTAGTCACTTCATAACCTGCAAAACAGTACATATACAATATATACCATTCACCCATTCATTATCATGAATGGCCCACATAGCTGGTTAGTAAAACACATTATGCATCACGTAAACATTTGCAGCAATTAATCAAGGGCACCAATAATCTACCAATTATTCAGTCCTTATTAATTCTAATCAAGTTGTTTTAACCTTAAGGATTTGTAGACCTAATCAAGAGTTTATGACTAAAAAGCGCTCCCACTTAAACCAATAAATTCATATGCTTTACCAATTTTAAACATAAAAATGTATTTCTAGGCTAACCGGAAACATACAAATTTAATTAAAATTTAAAGCTCATATAAATTTATAATTGAATCCAAAAAGTTTAATTTAATTTCAGTCGCATTTAAATTAATTCATGATTTTAATTTTAGTAAAATAATTAGAATAAATAACATTTATTATAATTATAATATTCAAAATTAAAATCCAAGAAAATAATTTAAATTATTAATTTTAAAATTAATTAAAATTATGTGAACTGAAATTTTCAAATTAAACATTCAAAACGATCTAATCGTAACGCAAACACCCTACGCGTAGCACGCCCATGGGCCGCACGCACACAGCCATTGCTGGCCATGTGCGCGCAGCCCATGCGCTCGTCGCATAGCTGCTGCATCCCTATCGCAAGCCTCCGCACGCATTGGTACTCGCTGCGCGCGCCAGCGCTCATCGCACGCGGGCTATCGCTCGCAGTGCGCGCGCGACATCGCTCGCTGGGCGCGCGAGCCATCGCTCGCTGGGCGCGCGACATCGCTCGCTGGGCGGGCGACATCGCTCGCTGTGCGCGCGAGCAATGCTAGGCGCAGCGCTCGTGGCACGCGAGCTTGCGCTCGCTGCGCGCGAGGCTGCGCGCTCTTGTGCGAGGCAGCGCGCGTTGTGGCGCAGCTCGCTTGCTGCCCACACGCGACTGCCTTGGCTCGCCCTACGCCCATGCCCATTCGTCCATTGGTCGTGGCACACGACACAAGGCAGGGCTGCTGCCTTGTGCTCGTGCACTACGCCCTTGCTCATTGCATTCGTGCCGCACGGGCGACGAGCTCCCTTGCTCGTCGTCGCATGCCCGCATTATACAACACCCCTTAAGGGTAACACGAAGCGTCCATTGCCTCGTGCGTGCAAGTTATATGAACGAATCGCATAAAAATTTAAAATTTATATTTAAAATTAATGACAAATTAATAAATAATATTAATTTCATAATTTTAGGGCGAAAAATCGAAAATTTATTATCCAATTGATTTCCGATTGTTATGGATTCAAGTCTAGGTCATAAAAATTTAAAATTTATCGTAAATTTACAATTTTTATGGTGGTTTTTAATCATAGGTTTCTAATTAAATTACAATTAATTATGAAAATCAAATTAATTCTAAATTATTCTAATTTTCAACAAATTAATCATAATTACAAATTAGATTGCATAATTAACAAGACTAGGCATTCAAACTTGTTAAACATATGCAGTAGGTCAATCAAAAATTCAAGATTTATCAACAAGAATCGCAAATATTTAATTTAACATCTTAAATTTACGAAATTTTGCATTCGAAAAACTAAAACCTTCGAAAAGTCATAGTTAGGCTTCGAATTTGAGAATTCTGGGTTCGGCAGAAAAAAACTCTTTTTGTCAAAATTTTAGAATGCTTTTTACATGCGGAATTGACACAAAAATCACTCAATTCGGATGAGTAACGAAGAAACTGCCGAAAAACTGCGTACGTATAATTAAATAAACGCAATTTGCAATTAATTAACAATTACGAAAATTAATTACCCCTTTTAATTCTTGCAAATTTGTAATATTTAACCATGTTCATGCAATTTAGATTATGAAAATAATAAGGGGCTCGTGATACCACTGTTAGGTTATGATACATATGACAATTCATAAATCATGCGGAAAAACCATAAACCCAGGAAAACATATTATTTACACATAATCATTTAGCATAGATTAGATGCATACTCTTTGTTGCGTGCCTTCCCTAGCTGCGCCCGAACCGAACAAGAACAAGTCTTTAGGACTCCAAGTGTCGTCCCTCCGTAGATAGTCCACAGCACGTCCGGATCCGCCTTAAGATTGACCAACTAGAATCGCCCTTAAGGTACTATTATTTTCGGCACTTTATAGGCAAATGTGTGACTGAATTTTTCTCTCAAAAACTCACTTTGAATACTTTGAAACTTGTGTTATAAATTGTGAGCCCTAGCCTCATATTTATAGCGGTATGGAAAGGGAATCGAAATCCTATTCAGATACAAATTAATTAAACCTAGAATCCTATAAGAACTCTAATTTAATTAATTTATCAATTAGAATTAGGAATTTAATCATTAACCGAACTCTGCATGTTTTAGGAAACGTGCACGAACACAAACACTTGCACACACACGCACGGCAGCCACGATGGGCCCCATGCGTGCGCGCGAGCAGCAGCCCAGTCAGCGCCCGCGCGCGCTGCGCGCTGCGCGTGCTGTGCGCGCTGTGCGCGCTGTGCGCTGCGCGTGCTGTGCGCGCTGTGCGCGCTGCGCGCTGCGCGCAGCCTGCTGGGCCTGGCCTTGCGCTGGGCCTGGCGTGGCTGTTTGTGCGGCGCGCTTGGCTTGCTGGGCGATGGCCTGGCTTCGTGCTGGGCCTCGTCCGGCAGGCCTCGTCCGATGCTTATTCGTACGATGCGCTTCCGATTAAATTTTCCGATTCCGGAATTCATTTCCGATACGAACAATATTCAATATTTCCGATTCCGGAATTAATTTCCGTTTCGAACAAATATTTAATATTTCCGTTTCCGGAATTATTTTCCGATTCCGGTAATATTTCCGATTCTGACAATATTTCCGTTTCCGGCAATATTTCCGATTCTGGCAATATTTCCATTTCCGATAATATTTTCCGACACGTACCATGTTTCCGTTTCCGGCAACATCTACGACTTGGATAATATTTATATTTCCGATACGATCCATATTTCCGTTTCCGGCAATATCATCGTTTCCGGAGTATTCATTCCTTGCCTGTGACGATCTTAGCTCCCACTGAAACCAAGATCCGTCGGTTCCGAATATTCATAGATGGAGTATTTAATGCTATTAAATACTTGATCCGTTTACGTACTATTTGTGTGACCCTACGGGTTCAGTCAAGAGTAAGCTGTGGATTAATATTATTAATTCCACTTGAACTAAAGCGGCCTCTAGCTAGGCATTCAGCTCACTTGATCTCACTGAATTATTAACTTGTTAATTAATACTGAACCGCATTTATTAGACTTAACATAGAATGCATACTTGGACCAAGGGCATTATTTCCTTCACGTCAAACAAAGAGTCAGAATCTACTAGTTAATGCAAGCTACACTAAAAAAAACAAGAATCGAAGAAATCTGAAGTATGGATTAAGAATACTTACCTTGAGTGGTAGACACGATTCCAAGTCATTAGACACTAAATTCTAGATGAATTTCCTTCCCCACTTTCCCAATTTCGTTCTTCAATGTGACGTCCTTTGAAGTGACGTTTTGGCGCGTAATCGAACAATTCGGGTCTTAGCTTTGAAATTTTGTGTAAAGGGATGAAATTTTGGTTTATGCTAAGTGATTTTTAATTGTAATGAGTAAGGAAAGAAGGAGGAAAGAGATTTTGTGAATAACGATGGGGTTTTGAGAGAGTTGAGGAGAAAGGAAATGGGTTTTGAAATGTTTTTGGGAGGTTGAGAAAAGAGAGGAGAGAGAAAGAACTTGGGTTCTTTCCTCTCCGTTGAAGCACCGCGCAGCATCGCACGGTCCGTGCAGGGTTTTCCCACCACGTGCGAACAGTAGCTTCACTCCATTTGGCACGATCCGTGCATCCTGTGCCATTCTACGTATTTCCATTACTTTGTTTTTCTTACACGACCCGTGCCGATTGTGTAGGTCCGTGCACCCCTGTCTTTTGCTTCTTTCTTCCTTTTTCCTACAGATACACTTAACAAACAATCAACCAAAAACTACAAAATACAAAAGAGCTTCTTTAAGGTCACTAGCTTGACCTAACTCACTCCTTTAATCAATCGGGGGTGGCATCAAGAGAAGTTCCTCCCTCTTTGAGCTTGTTGCCTTTTCTTTGGGTACTCTTCACATTGGTGTCCTTCACTTCGACTACTTCATCTGGAATTTTCTTTTGTATCTTCCTATTTATAGGAATCTTCATTGCAACTTGGAGTCAAAGCTGCAATTTTTCGTCTCTAACGGACATGCTAAGCTTTCCCGCCTTGACATCTATTTTTAATCCGGCGATGGCAAGGAGAGGAAAGGAAATGCCTTCCCAAAATGATGGGAATATTGGGATCCTTATGACAATAAACTCACAAGGGATGAGAAACTTTCCAACCTTCAATGAAATGTCTGCAACTACTACCAAAGGCCTTGAGATGGAATTATTAATTTTTAAAGTTAACTGATTAACCTAATTAATACTTTAAAAACCCTAACATGAAAATCAATTTACAACACATTAAAACTCTAAAAATTGATGTTTTATACTTATAATTTAATCTGAAATTTTTATCAATCACCATAATCAAAATATTATTTCAATCATGATATTAAATCAGAAAATCTAATTAATAACATAAAAGAAATATTTTTTTTATATAAAAACTCATAACATTATTTAAATTAAACAACTAAGGAAGAGAGGGGAATTACTCACCGACCGGCCACAGGTAACGGGGCACTACGACAGTGATGGTGGTCGGCGAGCGGGGGCGCGGCTGTGGGATGGTGGCTCCCGCTTGCTTCTCCGGCTGGGCTCAGGCACGTGGGGAGGGGCTTACGAAGGGAGGGTCGAAGGAGAGGGAGAGGAGGAGAGAAAAGAAAATAGGGCTTGAGAGTTTAATGAAATTATGAGGGATTTTGAGGGTGGCACTCCCTATTTATAGGTTGTTGTGTATGGATTTAATTATGAAAAGGACGGAAGTTCCATTGCTTTAAATTTAAAAGACATGGCTTTTAATTCTGTTTGAAATTGTGTTTTAAATTATTTTCTCTTCCAAAAATATAAATGTAGCTCACCTATTATTTTTAAAATGTTTATCTTCCTAAAGAAATAATAAATATGTCCAATTAATTAAAATAAAATATATTTAAATAAATATTTAAATGCAACTTTAATTTAAAAATTTCTTAAAATAATTCATAAATATAATACTTTGCAGCAGCTATTTAGAGGTATCAGTCAGAGTAGAAGCTCTAAATTCAAGAAATAAGTGTATTTTGCAGCACTGGTAGCAGTTGTATATTTGATTTGGAAATGTAGGAACACTAGTTTCTGACAACAGTTTATTCCTATTACCAAGAACACCATTAATAGTTTGAAACAGATTGTAAAATGTAGAATTTAGGATGTTTTGCATAGGAGTGTTAGTAGGAGAGATATAATTGGTTTTTGGCTTTGTAAGCTTGTTTGTAAGCCATGTTGGGTAGATGTTTGTGCTAGCTCTTTGGTGAAAGGGTCCAACCTAGTAGGTTCGTTTATCTTAGAGTTAGTTTAGCTTGTTTGTTTTGATCTTAATAATATTATTCTCACTTGCTTAGCAAAACATTTTTTTATAAATACAATAAATATATTTATAATTTAATAAAAATACGGGGTACTACACAGCTGGCTTTTGATTTTGGTTGTTTGATCAGTAGCAAATATAATGAAGGGTGGGGCTTCCAGCCCTTCTTAGAAGGTTGGGAAGTCTTCACTTTGATGTTTTCTTTGATTCTTTGTTTCTCTTGTTTCTTTGACATTTTGATAAGTTGTATTGTTCATTTGGTTAATAAACATTCATTTATTTGCCCCCTAAAAATTAAAAAATTCATTTTCATAAGTTAAAAGATAGTAAAATTTTCATTTTAAACCATCATAACAATATAGAAGAATATGTTAAATTTTGGTTTTATAAATATAAAATTATTGTTATGATCGATCTAAAATTTCTATGTACAACCATTTGTGATTAAAAAATAGTGATTACACATGTGTTTGTTCTAAAATATTTACATAATTATTTTCTACAATATCACCTATTATTTTTAGTTATTTCAATTTTAAAAATTCAATGTTCAGTTTTGAGAATTCGATAAGGAGGAGAGAAAGACAACATTAGACGGAGGAGAGAGAATGGAGGAGAAGTTGGTGAATATGTTAGCACTCAATGGTAAAAAACTGTCGAGAATGAGAGATATACGTAAAAATTGATTACGATTGAGATAAGTTGCATACGAGATAGAAAGAAACCGGGAGTAGAGAAAAATAAACAGAAAAGGAGAAGAAGAAAAAATCATTAATGTTCATACGATTTTCAAAATATTAGTACTCCCTTTGTTCTTAAATATTAGTCATGTTTTGACTTTTCAACTCGTTTCAACTCAATATTTAAACGTAAATCTCCAAATACGTATGTTAGAAAAATATAAAATTTGATATTGTTAAACTACACATTAAGACGAACAAAATAAGATCTCACATAAATATGTTTTGAAATACGTATTGGAAAGAAATTAGAAGATTATCTTCAATTGTGAATAGTGTCAAGATTCAAAAAAGGACTAATATTTGAGAACATAAGGAGTACTCCACTTGTTCCTAAATCTTCTTGCCAATTTCATTTGACACATTTGCAAATGCACATTTTACATTGTTAATTTCTCTAATTACGTGTCATTGAGACAAATCAAACAAGACCCCACATGACTATGTTTTTTCTTATGTATTGAAAATAATTCAAAAGATTATCTTCTATATATTATGAATAGTGTAAAAATTCTAAATGAGAAGAACATTAAGGAACAGAGTATGTTATGCTATGTCCAACTTTTATAAAAGGTACCAATGAGGTCTTGTCCTAGTGGTTAAGACTGAGAGCCTGTGTACAATAGGTCTCAGATTCGAATCCCCTGTCCCCCATTTGTAATTTATATTGGCTTATTCGCACAAAAAATACACTTTGATAAAAAAAAACTCTAATTTAATGGAATCAGAATAATACTTAAAACGACGTCCATTTATGTTATATGGAGTATGAGGATGGCGTAGCGGCTATCCGAGATGTGTGGTGAAACAAATATCACCCACAACAAGATAACTTAGGGAAAAATACAAGAGGTAAAGACAAAACACTAAATGACAAAACACAACAATTAGAACAGAAAAATAAGAGAGAGAAAGAGGGAAAAAAAAGTAGAGAGAGAATTAAAAAAATAGAGAGAGAAAGTACCGTTTTTTAAGTACCATTTCTTACAAAAACAAGTATCATTCCTTTTAAAACAAGTACCATTTCTTTAAAAAACAGTACTACTTTTTAAAAATAAGTACCATTCGTTTTGAAACAAGTAGCATTTCTTCATTTTTTCGTATTCATAATCAAGTATGCAGCTAGCAGTATTTATTTTTTTTGAAAGGAAAATTAATTCATTAATAAATAGTCATAGGACATCTACAAGAGAAATATAGATCTAACAAGTACATGACAAATTGAATCAAATAAAGGTTTCCTTCATCAAAACTACGGTCGTTGAATGAATCTTGCACTGTAGAACATCTCCCGAATATAATGCTGGAACATGCAGCCTTTTCAGAGAGAGGGTCTAACGATTTGTTGTAGCCGCGGAGATGATTTCCACTTGATTCATCTGAATGTACTCGAAGAATTGATATCTGTTGCGATCCCGCGTAAAACTTTACCAACGAACCAATTTTACATAAATCCACTGAACGACAAACCAAACATACTAATACTAACTCCACCATAGGGAGACTAACGAACAAGGACGAACTCCGCCCATATGGTGAAAATTTATTGAATTTAGGAGACAATAACTGAATTAAATGAAGAAAAAGGGTCGGAAATAGTCTAATTTCCGAAGAAATTAGACTATTTCCGACATATGGCGGCCAAGAAAATAAACCCTAGAAAATAAGAGAGGGAGAGAGGATGGGAGAGCGGCATGTATGCAGCAATATGTTCACACTATCATAGGAGGTGCTAAACGCAACCTGATTTTATTTGACGCAACCCTTTTTACTCTCATTTTTTCATTCTAAAAAAAATTACCCTCACTTCTATTATTTTCTCTCAACCTTTTTTGATATTATTTTTTGGTTCAAATAAATTAGATTTATTTTTAGTGTCACGTGTATAATCAAATTAGAATACATATTTTGATTGCAATGGACGCATTTTTTTGACATGGAAGACCTTATAATTGCGGTAATTTTTTATTTTTTCCTGCTTTTACGAGCATTTTTATGCAACTTGTATGAAATAAATACTTCTGTTTTGCACATATTGAACATAATATAATTAACTATTTTGTACAGATTGAACAAAGTATAATTAACCATTTCGTACAGATTGAACATAACAGAACTAAGTATTCCGTACAAATTGAACAAAGTATAATTAACCATTTCGTACAGATTGAACGTAACAACTAAGTATTCCGTACAAATTGAACAAAGTATAATCAACCATTTCGTACATACAAAAATAAGTATTACGTACAAATTGAACAAAATATAATATAATTACCATTTCGTACAGATTGAACATAACAGAACTAAGTATTCCGTACTAATTGTAGAAAGTATAATCAACCACTTTGTATGGAATACTTAGTTATGCAATGTACAATCTGTGTGAAATGGTTAGTCATATTTTGTTCAACATGTACAAAATTTAAGTGTTTATTTCATACAAATTGCATGAACATGCTCGAAAAAACAGGAAAAAAAGGAAAATTACCTAAATTTCATGGTTTTCCAAGTGAAAAAAATCGTCCATTGCCATCAAAAAATATTTTTTTAATTAGATTAGATACACCTAAGACTAATAAAAATCAATTTTGTTTGAACCAAAATAATATCAAAAAAGATTGAGAGAAAATAATAAAACTAGGGGGTTAGGATTTTTTTTAGAATGAAAAAGTGAAAATAAAAAGGTTGCGTCAAGTAAAATCAGGTTGCGTTTAGTAACCGTGTATGATAGTGTATGTAGCTAAAAATATGGAATAGTGTCCCATTTGCCAAAATTTGAGCGTTTATTTTTGAGAAATGGCCCAAGGGTGACTAGTCACGAGATATATGGGCTGGCTTGGTGGACATGACTTGTAAATGGCCATATCAAAATGAGGCCTATGTTGACAACCAGAATATCCTCCATATCCTAAATTTTAGGTTCTGAACAAATAGTTTTGACTTGGATTCAAAATTAACTCATACTCAATCAAACCGAAAATTCAAATTAAGGGTCAGAATGAGATTTACTTGTTAGGTCAAGCAAAATAAATAAGTACACATAACATTTTTGTCTAATCATAGAACAAAGGAAGCCTTTCTTTGTTTACAAGGTTCCCTCATCGAGGATGAACCACGGATGTCGTACGCTAGTCACGAATGTGTTCATAACAACACATCTACAGCAGACAAGGAGCTTTATCAAAATAAGAAAATAATAATATTTTTCTATTTAGGTGTAGAGAGAGCCACAAAGGACTAGGTGACAAATGGTGTATACGATATTCGATCTCAGGTATTTGGTACCATGAGCTAAGTTAGTTGACATCCACATAGCTTAAGACTTTATCAGCTAAGTTAGTTGACATCCACATAGCTTAAGACTTTATCAGCTAAGTTAGTTGACATCCACAGAGCTTTGTCAATTGTATGAAATGAAATTCATGAAATTGTCTTGGATACCACTTCCTTAACACTTCATCGGCTAATGTAGTTGACATCTACCACTTTATCAATTGTATGAATGAAATTCATGAATGTTTTTATACCAGCAGTGACTCCATGTTTTTATTTATTCAATCATTTATTCAAAGTTTATATTATAAATAAAACTACTATTGAGTATGAACGAATTAAAGGTGGCCAATTATTGGGCTAAACACCAACAAGGATGAAGCAATCTTTGGTCCATACTTTACTCCATGTTGAAACTTAATTGGACTTAATTGGGCTAGAACCTATCATGTAATTGGGCTCGCCATGCGTTTCAGCAGATTACTTTTGTTTGGACTATTTCCGTAGGATTGCTAGGGGCTAAGCCGCCCAGGGCTAGCTAACATTAAAATTATTAATTCATATTTACCACCGTGGATTACTCCTATCGCTTTTACGGTTAGGTTATTATTTTCACTTAATTTAGGAAAAGATTAAATCAATTAAGTTTATACAAAGTATAAGATAAATTCAGGACAAATAAGAGTTATCATAATACAATTTTATAACAAAATAAGTTCTAATAAGTATATTAAATTCTGAAAAGTAAGTGAAAATTTGAGAGTAAATCATGCCCTTGGTCTTTGTCCTTTTAACACACTTAGCAATCAGATCATACTCATTAAAAGGTTGGCCGGAAGGAATCCTATATTGGATCGTTGAAGGGGTAGGATCGGATCGGTAGAATCGGATCATAGGATCGTATGATCCTACTAAATAGTAAAAATAGTATTTATATTATTAAAATGCAATGTAAAATCAATGTATTCAAGTAATCTTAATATTGTCCCCTCGGAAAAAAGTAATCTCAATATTTAAAGATCATTTTTTTTGCTCACATAAGATTAATACTTGTGTAGATTCAAGTGCAATTAATAAGATGTACGCAAGTTTGTTGAAATTAAGATTTTAGTTATACCAACTTCAAATCTTAATTGATAAAATTATATGAATTTCCTTACTTTTTAGTAAAAATTATACTTCTTTATTTCAACTAATTTTTTGATATAAAAGTATGATATTTCTAATGATATGTGATTATGAACTATTTAAATGACTTATTATCTTGAAACATTGTATGCTGGATCGAATCGTTGGATCGGATTGCTCAAAAAAATATTGTAAGATCCTACCTAAGATCCCTCGGAGTAGAATCGTAAGATTCGAATCGGAAGTTTAACCACCACGGTTAGGAGGTCTTTTACACAAATTTGTAAATCTAGTTATCCCTCCCACCCCTCTCTCCTATCCTTCTTACCGTAGCCTTTGTAATTTCTGACATATTTGGCAGGGGCGGACCTACATAGCTTTAGAGGGGTCCAAAGGAACCCCCATTATTTGAAAAAAAAACTGTAAAATTTATATTGGGGGTATTTAATTACACTTGAAATAGTTAAGTTATGTATAATCAACTTACACTAAGGACAATGAAATGTACTTGAAGCATAATGGTTGCTTGAATACTATGTAACCCAAGTGCCCAAGATTCGAATCCTTTTAAGCGAAGTTAAAGTTGATTTATTTCACTTTTTTTTTGTCGTTTACTTGTCCCCTTCGTTGATCATCTAAATTCTTTATGTTTATTTTTTTTTCTTCATCGCTTTTTTTTTCTATAATGGTTCATGATTTTGCTTTTACATAAATAAAAAAGAAATAGTAATGTTATTTTTTCTTCAAAAATATTTTGCATTTTTCATAAGATATACTTCTAGTGGTAATTATTATTATAAAGTAAATCTCATTCAAAATATGAAAAACTCGTTTTTTTCAGTTTAAATTGAAATTGCGCCAAGTTATTGTTTGCAATTTGGACTATGTGTTGAGTTTTATTGCTATGAAAATCCAAAATTAAAGTTCATAAATCCTCCACATATTTTATTATAGCGTTTTTAATATTTCGAGTACTTACCTCTCACCTTTAACCCTCTATAAAGAGCAAATTAAATATGAGAAATTAAAAAGCAAATCACATAATTTTTGTGGACCCCCATTTATAAATTTCTGAGTCCGCCCCTGGTATTTAGTAACACCCTTAAAAAACTCATCACTATGATGAATGTAAGATGATTTTACATGGCTTTGTTTTAAGTATATACTACCTCCGTTTCAACAAGTTCTTTACACTTTGAAAAATGTTTCCAACAATCAAAACTTTAACCAAAATTCTTATTATTATATCTATAAAAATATCATGAGATATCTTGTTAGATTCGTCTCAAAATATATTTTATAAATATCAACTTTTTATACTCTCTCCGTCCCAGATTAGTTGTTGCGCTTTCTTTTTTTGTCCGTCCCATATTAGTTATTACACTTCTAAATTTGGAATGACCCCACAATTATTATATTGTCTCTCTCTTCCCACTAAATTTTTTTGTCCCCACACCCTCTCTCATTCAATTAAAAATACATCCCACTAACTCTTATAACATCTACTTTTTCAATAAAATAACAATTGATAACCAAACAACCACTTATCACCTAAATATTTGTGCAAATGTAAGTGTAACAACTAATCTGGGACGAAGGGAGCACTATAAAAAATTATACCATTAACGACGGGAAATCCCTTCGTTAAAGGCCAATAATCGTTGATTAATGACTGGATTCCCTGTCGCTAACCCGTCATAAAAGGGGGTCGTCGTTAATGGAAAATCCCGTCGTTAACCCGTCGTAAAAGACATTTATGACGGTTGTTCCTGTCTTTATTTGGTTGTTAGCCCCATCGCAAAAGGCTTTTGCGACGGGATTTTTGACCCGTCATAATTAGGTTGTCGTTAAAGATACAAATTCTTGTAGTGGAGTATTTTTTTTGCCATACAGAATTTGATACATTAAAGGTCAAATATTGCACCGGAGTCCGTACAAATAGTTTTTTTTTTGGCTCTACTACGAGGAGCTCTCACCGCTTTCGGCGGCGAGTGGACTAATCTCCCGCGGTAGTTTGCATGAGTGTCTCGATTGACAGCATCCCTTCCAGTTGAGATTTTTTTCATACCCAAGGCTCGAAGTCGAAACCTTGGTTAAGGAGCAGGAGGCCCTTAACAACTCATACCAACCTCAACTGATTAGTCCGTGCAAATAATAAGGGTAAATATCTTTTCGAAAAGGAGGTAGTACAAATTAAAAGTGATAATATATGGTCAAAGTCTGAGCAAAGAAACTATGTAAAATAATGAGGAATTGAGGGTGGTTTTACAAATAAAACATGAGTTAATCTTATAAGAGTTAAATTATGACTAATACTTGTAAAAAATTGTATGTTAAGTATATAAACTAATATTTCACAAACAATATACTCCCTCTGTCCCTTAACACTCGACCTGTTTTGATCGGATACGCTTGTCAATGCACAACTTTGACCACCAATTTCTTTAACTACACATTATAAAAACTTATAAAAATATTAATATTTTGAAAATATATATTAAGATGAAGCCCAAAAATATATTATATACTAACATTTGTTTTCATATGCTAGAAATAAAATAGGGTCAAAGTGAATTAGGTAAATAGTGCAAAAAATCAAAACAGGTCGAGCATTAAGGGACGGAGGGAGTATACTACGTAGTGTGTATTTGATTAATCTAGATTAATATTCTTTAAGCTTAGAATATGCTAGCCCGTATGACCGATGTACCTAAGAATTTTTAGATTTCGATGTATATGAGGTTCAAAAAGAGGGGGTGATTAGTCAGTGTTGAAACTCGAACTTGAGTCCTGAAAGTGTCCACTACCAGATCAAGCTCACATGTCTACTAGATATCTCTATGGCTTAATGCCACAAATGGACCAAGAATTTGTGGGTGATTTTACTCCTCAAGTTTTATATGAGATCAGCCACACCATCAACTTGATGGTGTGACATGTTCACACTTATAAATAAACCCAACGCGTTTAAAGGCATAAAATAAAGTAACATCGGCATAGAAAATAAAGTAACATCAGTATAGAAAATAAAGTAACATCAACATAGAAAATAAAGTAACATCAATATATACAAAGAAACTCTAACATATAGAAAATAAAGTAACATCAGTATAGAAAATAAAGTAACATCAGTATAGAAAATAAAGTAACATCAACATAGAAAATAAAGTAACATCAGTGTATACAAAGAAACTCTAACATGAAATTGAAGAAATCGCAATAAAACAAAAAAAGTAACCGCGAACACAAGATATAAGTAACATCAGCATAGAAATTCAAGTAACACCAATTTATACAAGGAACCTCTAACATGAAATTGAAGAAAATGCAATAACTAAAAGTAACATCAGCATAAAAAAATCAAGTAACACCAGTCTATACAAGGAACCTCGAACATGAAATTCAAGAAAATGTAGTAAACACAAGAAGATAACAGCGAATACAACGTACAAGTAACATCATCATAGAAAGTCAAGTAACACCGTTCTATACAAGGAACCTCTTACATGAAACTACATTAAAGCAAAAAAATTAACCGCGAATACAAGGTATAAGTAACATCAGCATAGTAATTCAAATAACACTAGTTTATACAAGGAACCTCTAACATGAAATTGAAGAAAATGCAATAACTAAAAGTAACATCGGCATAAAAGATCAAGTAACACCAGTCTATACAAGGAACCTCGAACATGAAATTCAAGAAAATGTAGTAAACACAAGAAAATAACAACGAATACAACGTACAAGTAACATCATCATAGGAAGTCAAGTAACACTAGTGTATACAAGGAACCTTTTACATGAAACTGCAATAAAATAAGAAAAATAACGACGAATGCAATGTATAAGTAACACCAGCATAGAGTATCAAGTAACACTCTTCTATACAAGCAACCTCTAACATGAAATTCAAGAAACTGCAGTAAAACAAAAAAAGTAACGGCGAATACAATGTATAAGTAACACCAGCATAGAAGTCAAGTAACACTCTTCTATAACTTTCTCCATATTAGTTGTGTGCGTCACACCATCAAGTTGATGGTGTGACTGGTCACACATGAGACGCACTGAATTTTACTAGTGTGTCATATGAATCGACACTACTTCGTACTAATAAGATAGTTGTAGTATTTAGATAAAGCCATAATTTTTTTTGGGCCAATATACAAAGAGTTGGATTGCTGTATAAGACTCCGTTTATTCGACTTATTTTGTCTGGACTTATATTATTTGAACTTATCTGAAATTAACTAAACTTATTTGTACTTAACTGAACTTATATTAACTTTTTATCTGGGAGAAAACTTATCTTTTCCGAAATAAACTTATTTGTGCGTGGAAATGTCTGAAAAAACTTATTTTTCTGTACCTATATTATTTGAACTTATCTTAACTTAATTGAACTTACTTTGTCTGAAATAAGTCAAAATAAAGTCGAACGAAATAGAGTCTAAGTCTATGTGTTACTCGGTTTCTCGTCGCTTTGGCCCAATTATTGTAGATTTGTAGAGTATTCTGATTACTGTTGATTTCTTCTTCCTTCCCCTTTCATTACCTTGATGAACTAATTGATTTAACTTACCTTTTCATTACTCTAATCTCAGATATTCCTTGCGAAATTTCCTTTAACAAGAACAATTACCCAAATGTTGAGAGATTTTTGTAGTTATTGAATGTGGTTGAATGTGGTAGTTGTGTTCAAATAAGGGGGTAAAGGGAGTTAAAACTGTTGAAGAAAGCCGTTGGGATGGGCCCACAAACGAAGAATGTTAACGGTTGCTGTTAACGGGTAGTGTTACTCAAACAAATGAAACTTATAAGGTAGAAAAATATAAAAAAGTTTTTGTAAGGTAGTAATTCACAAAACGTCCAAATACTAAGGTAGTGTTTCACAAAATTTCCTAACTTTATAGGAACAATTGTGTTTAAAAGATTAACCCACGTGTGAGTTGAGACTAATTGTCCCACATCAAAGAAATATAGATAGATTAACTAACATGTAATATTGGTGGGCTACTCAACCTAACACCAATTGATTTTATGATGGAACCCCGCCAGACTTATATGCAGTCAATCTCTGTCATGTACGAGCTTGTGTATGGCCCAATGAGTTTATCATTGGATCAGAGCCGACGTTCCTGACCCAAAATTAACACCCAAGAAGGGAGGCCCCAGTGAATTGAAGAATGCAAGATGGAGAGGATTTGAAGATCTGTTTGGAACAAGAAGCCCAGCAAAATTGATTGCCCAAAGTATATGGGCCATTTGACCTCATGTTGGAAGACCAAAGAAGGTTCAACGAGGAAATAGTGACCTAATACAAATTGCAAAGAAATAAGATGGGCTCACATGTGAGGGGGAGTGTTGAGAAGATTAACCCACATGTGAGTTGGACTAATTGTCCCACATGGAAGAAATAGAGGGAGATCGGCTAACATATAAGATTGATGGATACTCAACCTAACACCAATTGGTTTTAGGATGGAACTCCGTCAGACTTATATGCAGTCAATCTCTCTCATGCACGGGCTTGTGTATGGCCCGATGAGTTTATCAGTGTTTCAACATTTCAACGTTTAAATAATACAACATTTCAACGATTTTCGGTTAATAATTCAACAATTGGATTGTTATCTATTGGAGTGTCGGTTTCGTATCATTTTGGTGCAAAAAAGACAAATCTTGACCTTTATAATTGGTTCCCGGTCATTTAGGTGCAATAAAAGTTAATGAGGTGTAAAGTGAGATTATTAACAGGAAATCGTTGAAATATTAGACTGTTTAGAAAAAAAAAATATAGAAAAAATATTGTCCCAGTAAAATGTACATAAATAAAATGATTCGATAATGACATTCATTCATATGATTATAAATATTGCCTCAATTCAATAACTCGATACGTTTTCCGTGCCAAAGCTAGTTGAATACAAGTACGGAGTACAAGTATAGAGTATTCATATGCTGACTATGTCATCCTTTAAATGTATTAATATAATCAAGTCGGATAATAGGAGTTACTTTTTTATTACAATTTACAAATTTGTATGTTCGGTTATTTTTTAAAATACACAAAATCATGTTATTAGTTGTTTTTAATGCAATACGTTACAAGATATTAGTTTTAAAACGTAAAATTATAAGCCACAAGTACTTTAGAAAAGACTTTCCGTTAAATAATGTGTCAATAAATTATAGAGTGAGTGTAAAGTTGAAAAAATTATGTTAAAAAGCGGTGTTTTTCATCATAAGATTACCTTGAAAAAGCTCTGTATCTCGAGCTCTTTCTTGGCTCTTGACCAAAATGACCACTACCAATAGTTGGCAACATTATTAACCTCATAAAAGTTTAATAATTAATTAACTCGCTCCTTTACACAATCATCCGATGTCGTCCAGCGGTTAGGATATCTGGCTTTCACCCAGGGGACCCGGGTTCGATTCCCGGCATCGGAAGTTTTTTGCGCAAAAAAGATAGTTTGCATTGAGAAAGATCAGTGAATCCTTTGCCGAAAAAGTCTGGACCAAATGATTGGTGATAGGGTCTACTCTCTAGTCCTACACAAAAAGAAGACCCAAGAGAAATTACGAAATCACTTTTTGTTTTCCTTTTTTTTTTTTTGAGGAATTACGAAATCCCTTTTTTTTAAAGGGAAATTCACAAAATCACTTTAAACTAATTCAAATTTTTTTTTTTTTGAAAGATAAGAAGAATATACTTAGGAGCCTCTCCGCACGAGAGTCACTCCTGAGTAGTCATTACAAAGGATGGAAGATAAATGCGGACTAACTTTAGGATCTAAATACATTTTTCCTGCAATGAGGTGACCTACATTTGCTATCCAATCTGCTGCTGAGTTGGCTTCTCTGAAGACATGATTAATATCCCAAGTGTCGAAAGAGCCGAGTAGAATCTTGATGTCTTGAATGATGTTATGAATTTTCCACGGAGGAGTATACTTCCCTTTAATAGAATTGATGACAAGAAGATTATCACCTTCGATCTGAATGTGAGAAATGTTGAGACTTCGAGCTTCTTGGAGACCTTTGTGGAGAGCGATAGCTTCAGCCATGAACGCCTGAGTGTGACCAAGGTTAAAGGTACAGGCCTGTTAGGTTATGATACATATGACAATTCATAAATCATGCGGAAAAACCATAAAGCCAGGAAAGCATATTATATTCACATAATCATTTAGCATAGAATTGATGCATACATGTTGTAGCGTGCCTTCTCTAGCTGCGCCCGAACCGAACAAGAACAAGTCTTTAGGACTCCAAATGTCGTCCCTCCGTAGATAGTCCACAGTACGTCCGGATCCGCCTCAAGTTAGACCAACTAGAATCGCCCTTAAGGTGCTTAGGAATTTCGGTTATTATTGTGCAAGAGTGTGGCTGAATTTTCTTTCAAAAACTTACCCTTTGAATACTTCAATCGTTCGTATAAATTATGACCCTAGGCCCTTATTTATAGAGGTTTGGAAAGGGAACTGGAATCCTAGTAGGATACGATTTAATTAAACTTAGAATCCTACAAGGACTCTATTGTTAGGTTATGATACATATGACAATTCATAAATCATGCGGAAAAACCATAAAGCCAGGAAAACATATTATTTACACATAATCATTTAGCATAGTTTAGATGCATACTCTTTGTTGCGTGCCTTCCCTAGCTGCGCCCGAACCGAACAAGAACAAGTCTTTAGGACTCCAAGTGTCGTCCCTCCGTAGATAGTCCACAGCACGTCCGGATCCGCCTTAAGATTGACCAACTAGAATCGCCCTTAAGGTTCTACTTATTTTCGGGTAAATGGGCAAGAGTTATGGCTGATTTTTCTGCTTAAAAATCCTAGCTTTGAATACTTAAAAAACTTGTGTATAAACAATGACCCTAGGCCCTTATTTATAGAGGTATTGGAAAAGGAATTGGAATCCTATTAGGATACTTATTTATTTAATTAATTAGAATCCTGCTAGGACTCTATTTAAATAAACTTTATCTAATAGGTTTAGGATTTAATCTTTTATTGAATCCCGATAGCTTTAGGATTCGCACACGAGCATCGCACGAGCACCGTACACCCGCGCAGGCCTTGCGGCCCACGCTGAGCGCACAGCGCTCGGCCCATGCTTCTGTCCGCGCGTGCCCATGGCTTCGGCTGGGCCTGGCTTGCGCTGGGCCTGGTCGAGGCTTTGGCGTGTGTTGGTGATGCGTGTGGCTTGCTGGGCGATGGCCTGGCTTCATGTTGGGCCTTCGTCTAGCGAGCCTCGTCCGATGCTAATTCGTACGATACTCTTTCAATTAAATTCCCGATTCCGGAATTTATTTCCGATACGAACAATATTTAATATTTCCGATTCCGGAATCAATTTCCGTTTCGAACAAATATTTAATATTTCCGTTTCCGGAATTATTTTCCGATTCCGATAATATTTCTGATTCTGACAATATTTCCGTTTCCGGCAATATTTTCGATTCCGGCAATATTTCCATTTCCGATAATATTTTCCGATACGTACCATGTTTCCGTTTCCGGCAACATCTACGACTTGGATAATATTTACATTTCCGATACGAATCATATTTCCGTTTCCGGCAATATCATCGTTTTCGGAGTATTCATTTCTTGCTTGTGACGATCTCAGCTCCCACTGAAACCAAGATCCGTCGATTCCGAATATCCATAGATAGAGTATTTAATGCCATTAAATACTTGATCCGTTTACGTACTATTTGTGTGACCCTACGGGTTCAGTCAAGAGTAAGCTGTGGATTAATATCATTAATTCCACTTGAACTGAAGCGGCCTCTAGCTAGGCATTCAGCTCACTTGATCTCACTGAATTATTAACTTGTTAATTAATACTGAACCGCATTTATTAGACTTAACATTGAATGCATACTTGGACCAAGGGCATTATTTCCTTCAGTCTCCCACTTGTCCTTAGGGACAAGTGTGCATTTCCTAATTCCTTTGTCGCTCGATGCATGCTCTTGAACATAAGGTAAGAGTTGTCATCCTTATTATGTCCAGAGGTGTTTCTCGGTTTCAGAGTTCAACTGATCAAATAAACAGATAATCATAGCCTATGATTCATCCGAGCACGGCCATGCATTTCACAGTTTCTAGCTCTCCGAGTGGCCTTGTACAACTTTTAAGCATCTCATCCCGATTTATGGGAGGACAATCCCAATCTTGCGATCTTGAGATTAGACTTCGTTTGATAGGTGATTACCTGAGCGTTGCCTTTATAGCCTCCTTTTACGGTGCGACGGTTGGTCAACGTCAAAGCAACCAGTTCTCAAACAAGTAATCTCAAATCACTCAGGTATTGAGGATTTAGTGTCTAATAATTTTAATGAAATTTACTTATGACAGATTTTCATCTCTTACAGTAAAGTTTCATAGGTCTTTTCCGATACTAGTCTTCCCAAAGTAAGTATCTATGCAAATGATTATGACATTGCCATGTCCACATAGTTCAAGAAACAGAACTACTAGTCATCTTGCATTCTAGTCGTCTAATGTTTTCTATTCGTCCAATTTTATAGAAAACTCCGACCAGGGACCATTTTCAACCTTTGACATTCAAGTTCACTTGATAGACATTTCTTAGTCACAGGACTGGTCCTGACAGTCTATCTTGAATATATCGTCAAATTGAAGGGACTCATCATTTAATACTAAACCAAGATTAAATGGAATATGAAAATACATTTCATATATGATAAATGTTCAACCCCATTGTTTTACAACCATGGGCCTCAAACCCATCTTTAAAACAGTTCATGGAATTCAAAGCTATGCTTGATTTCCAGTGCTACAACGTGAGTGTTGCTTCTCACTTGTTGCATAGGTTTAGTTATCACGCTTTGCCAATCTTAACATCCTTTTCATCGAATGTTCTTCGAGATATGATGATAAGAACTTTTGAGTATGTTTATTTTGTGATCTAGTCTTTCTTGCTACATTAGTGGTTCTACGCATTTTGCAATGAAGAACCATTAAGTCAACAGACATGTGATCTTCCCAAGTTCAATGAAGAACTCATATAAACAACTCTATTTTATTGTTTTTAGGCAATAATTACTTTTACTTCAACTGTATAGGTTGCTAGTGATGCTTTGTTTGGATCTACTTATCCAAGCAGTTCACAGATATGTGGAAGACTCTCCAACTATATCTTAGAACATAGAAATTATTATTTTAATTTCCCACGCAACAACTCATGGTCTTCAATCCATGTTGCCATTTCAAAACACGATGCTCTTTAGCTCGTCCTTGTCAATGGTTAACTCCAAAGGGTCTTGCTTGATCCTTTGCCAGTGTTTATGCGTGTAGCATCAATATTTAGCTTATCTTTATTTCCTTGAATCAAGAACTATTCCTATGTACCTTTTCAAGTATCATAAGTGTTCTTGATCTCAATCTAGTTCATCTTCACTTAGATCAATAGAGATTGGTATATGTTCGTGTTAGGTTATGATACATATGACAATTCATAAATCATGCGGAAAAACCATAAACCCAGGAAAACATATTATTTACACATAATCATTTAGCATAGATTAGATGCATACTCTTTGTTGCGTGCCTTCCCTAGCTGCGCCCGAACCGAACAAGAACAAGTCTTTAGGACTCCAAGTGTCGTCCCTCCGTAGATAGTCCACAGCACGTCCGGATCCGCCTTAAGATTGACCAACTAGAATCGCCCTTAAGGTACTATTATTTTCGGCACTTTATAGGCAAATGTGTGAGTGAATTTTTCTCTCAAAAACTCACTTTGAATACTTTTAAACTTGTGTTATAAATTGTGAGCCCTAGCCTCATATTTATAGCGGTATGGAAAGGGAATCGAAATCCTATTCAGATACAAATTAATTAAACCTAGAATCCTATAAGAACTCTAATTTAATTAATTTATCAAATAGAATTAGGAATTTAATCATTAACCGAACTCTGCATGTTTTAGGAATCGTGCACGAACACAAACACTTGCACACACACGCACGGCAGCCACGATGGGCCCCATGCGTGCGCGCGAGCAGCAGCCCACTCAGCGCCCGCGCGCGCTGCGCGCTGCGCGCGCTGTGCGCGCTGTGCGCTGCGCGTGCTGTGCGCGCTGTGCGCGCTGCGCGCAGCCTGCTGGGCCTGGCCTTGCGCTGGGCCTGGCGTGGCTGTTTGTGCGGCGCGCTTGGCTTGCTGGGCGATGGCCTGGCTTCGTGCTGGGCCTCGTCCGGCAGGCCTCGTCCGATGCTTATTCGTACGATGCGCTTCCGATTAAATTTTCCGATTCCGGAATTCATTTCCGATACGAACAATATTCAATATTTCCGATTCCGGAATTAATTTCCGTTTCGAACAAATATTTAATATTTCCGTTTCCGGAATTATTTTCCGATTCCGGTAATATTTCCGATTCTGACAATATTTCCGTTTCCGGCAATATTTCCGATTCTGGCAATATTTCCATTTCCGATAATATTTTCCGACACGTACCATGTTTCCGTTTCCGGCAACATCTACGACTTGGATAATATTTATATTTCCGATACGATCCATATTTCCGTTTCCGGCAATATCATCGTTTCCGGAGTATTCATTCCTTGCCTGTGACGATCTTAGCTCCCACTGAAACCAAGATCCGTCGGTTCCGAATATTCATAGATGGAGTATTTAATGCTATTAAATACTTGATCCGTTTACGTACTATTTGTGTGACCCTACGGGTTCAGTCAAGAGTAAGCTGTGGATTAATATCATTAATTCCACTTGAACTGAAGCGGCCTCTAGCTAGGCATTCAGCTCACTTGATCTCACTGAATTATTAACTTGTTAATTAATACTGAACCGCATTTATTAGACTTAACATAGAATGCATACTTGGACCAAGGGCATTATTTCCTTCAGTCTCCCACTTGTCCTTAGGGACAAGTGTGCATTTCCTAATTCCTTTGTCGCTCGATGCTTGCTCTTGAACATAAGGTAAGAGTTGTCATCCTTATTATGTCCAGAGGTGTTCCTCGGTTTCAGAGTTCAACTGATCAAATAAACAGATAATCATAGCCTATGATTCATCCGAGCACGGCCATGCATTTCACAGTTTCTAGCTCTCCGAGTGGCCTTGTACAACTTTTAAGCATCTCATCCCGATTTATGGGAGGACAATCCCAATCTTGCGATCTTGAGATTAGACTTCGTTTGATAGGTGATTACCTGAGCGTTGCCTTTATAGCCTCCTTTTACGGTGCGACGGTTGGTCAACGTCAAAGCAACCAGTTCTCAAACAAGTAATCTCAAATCACTCAGGTATTGAGGATTTAGTGTCTAATAATTTAATGAAATTTACTTATGACAGACTTTCATCTCTTACAGTAAAGTTTCATAGGTCTCGTCCGATACTAGTCTTCCCAAAGTAAGTATCTATGCAAATGATTATGACATTGCCATGTCCACATAGTTCAAGAAACAGAACTACTAGTCATCTTGCATTCTAATCGTCTAACGTTTTCTATGCGTCCAATTTTATAGAAAACTCCGATTAGGGACCATTTTCAACCTTTGACATTCAAGTTCACTTGATAGACATTTCTTAGTCACAGGACTGGTCCTGACAGTCTATCTTGAATATATCGTCAAATTGAAGGGACTCATCATTTAATAAACCACAAATTAAATGGAAAAATGAATTCTTTTCATTTATTGTGAATGATTAACCAATAATGTTTTACAAAGATTTAAACTCTAAAACTTTAAAACATTAAACAGAGACATCAAAGCCATTCTCCAATATGCTTGATTCCCATAGCTGCAGTGTGCGAGTTGTGCTTCGCCTGCGGCAGAGGTTTAGTTAATGGATCTGATATGTTGTCATCAGTTTCAATTTTGCTTATCTCGACTTCTTTTCTTTCAACGAACTCTCGTAGAAGGTGAAATCTACGAAGTACATGCTTGACTCTCTGGTGGTGTCTAGGCTCTTTTGCCTGTGCAATAGCTCCGTTATTATCACAATACAGGGCTATTGGTCCTTTAATGGAGGGGACTACACCAAGTTCTCCTATGAACTTCCTTAGCCATATAGCTTCCTTTGCTGCTTCATGTGCAGCAATGTACTCCGCTTCAGTTGTAGAATCCGCAATGGTGCTTTGCTTAGCACTTTTCCAGCTTACTGCTCCTCCGTTGAGGCAGAAGACAAACCCAGACTGTGATCTGAAATCATCTTTGTCGGTTTGGAAACTTGCGTCCGTATAGCCTTTAACAATTAATTCATCATCTCCACCATAGACCAGGAAGTTATCTTTGTGCCTTTTCAGGTACTTCATAATGTTCTTGGCAGCAGTCCAATGCGCCTCTCCTGGGTCTGACTGGTATCTGCTCGTAGCACTGAGTGCGTACGCAACATCCGGGCGTGTACATATCATAGCATACATTATTGAACCAATCAATGATGCATATGGAATCCCATTCATTCGTCTATGCTCATCAAGTGTTTTTGGGCACTGAGTCTTGCTTAGAGTCATTCCATGAGACATGGGTAGGTAGCCTCGCTTGGAGTCCGCCATCTTGAACCTATCAAGCACCTTATTGATATAAGTGCTTTGACTAAGTCCAATCATCCTTTTAGATCTATCTCTGTAAATCTTGATGCCCAATATGTACTGTGCTTCTCCTAGATCCTTCATCGAAAAACATTTCCCAAGCCAAATCTTGACAGAGTTCAACATAGGAATGTCATTTCCGATAAGCAATATGTCGTCGACATATAATACTAGGAAAGCAATTTTGCTCCCACTGACCTTCTTGTATACACAAGATTCGTCCGCGTTCTTGATGAAACCAAAGTCACTGACTGCTTCATCAAAACGTATATTCCAGCTCCTGGATGCCTGCTTTAATCCGTAGATTGACTTCTTTAGCTTGCATACCTTTTTAGCATTCTTTGGATCCTCAAAACCTTCAGGCTGTGTCATAAACACAGTTTCTGTTAAAACGCCGTTTAAGAAAGCAGTTTTGACATCCATCTGCCATATTTCGTAATCGTAATATGCAGCGATTGCTAACATTATTCGAATAGACTTTAGCATTGCAACTGGTGAAAAGGTTTCATCGTAATCCACACCGTGGACTTGCCTGTAACCTTTTGCAACCAATCTAGCTTTGAAAACTTCAAGTTTCCCATCCTTGTCCTTTTTCAGTTTGAAAACCCATTTGCTTCCAATGGCTTGGTAGCCATCTGGCAAATCGACCAAATCCCATACTTGGTTTTCAGACATGGAGTCTAATTCAGATTGCATGGCTTCTTGCCATTGCTTGGAGCTAGGGCTCGTCATAGCTTGCTTGTAAGTCGCAGGTTCATCACTTTCAAGTAATAGAACGTCATAGCTCTCGTTCGTCAAAATACCTAAGTACCTTTCCGGTTGAGATCTATATCTTTGCGATCTACGCGGGGTAACATTTCTAGATTGACCATGATTCTCACCAGATTCTTCTAAAGATCTCTGAGTTTCATCCTGAATGTCATCTTGAGCATTCTCTAGAGTTTGTTGTTCGACTCGAATTTCTTCGAGGTCTACTTTTCTCCCACTTGTCATTTTGGAAATGTGATTCTTCTCCAAAAAGACACCATCTCGAGCAACAAACACTTTGTTCTCAGATGTATTGTAGAAGTAATACCCCTTTGTTTCCTTTGGATAGCCCACAAGGATACATTTGTCAGATTTTGGATGAAGTTTGTCTGAAATTAATCGTTTGACGTATACTTCACATCCCCAAATCTTAAGAAAAGACACATTTGGAGGCTTTCCAAACCATAATTCGTATGGAGTCTTTTCGACAGCTTTAGACGGAGCTCTATTTATAGTGAGTGCAGCTGTATTTAGTGCATGTCCCCAAAATTCTAATGGAAGTTCGGCCTGACCCATCATTGACGTGACCATGTCTAGCAAGGTTCTGTTCCTCCGTTCTGACACACCGTTCCATTGTGGTGTTCCAGGAGGAGTCAATTCTGATAGAATTCCACATTCTTTCAGATGGTCATCAAATTCATAGCTCAGATATTCACCGCCTCTATCAGACCGCAGTGCCTTAATCTTCTTGCCTAATTGATTCTCTACTTCACTCTGAAATTCCTTGAATTTGTCAAAGGATTCAGACTTATGCTTCATTAGGTAGACATAACCATACCTACTGAAGTCATCAGTGAAAGTGATAAAGTAGCTGAAACCACCTCTAGCATTTGTACTCATTGGTCCACATACATCTGTATGGATTAAACCCAATGGTTCATTTGCTCTTTCTCCAACTTTAGAGAAAGGTTGCTTCGTCATTTTGCCAAGTAAACATGATTCGCATTTACCATAATCCTCTAAGTCAAATGGTTCTAGAATTCCTTCTCTTTGAAGTCTTTCTAAGCGTTTCAAGTTTATATGGCCTAATCGACAATGCCACAGATAGGTGAGATCTGAATCATCCTTTTTGGCCTTTTTGGTATTTATGTTATATACTTGTTTGTCGTGATCTAATAAATAAAGTCCATTGACTAATCTAGCAGATCCATAAAACATCTCTTTAAAATAAAACGAACAACTATTGTCTTTTATTATAAAGGAAAATCCCTTAGCATCTAAGCAAGAAACTGAAATGATGTTTTTAGTAAGACTTGGAACATGGAAACATTCTTCCAGTTCCAAAACTAGCCCGGAGGGCAACGACAAATAGTAAGTTCCTACAGCTAATGCAGCAATCCGTGCTCCATTTCCCACTCGTAGGTCGACTTCACCCTTGCTTAACTTTCTACTTCTTCTTAGTCCCTGTGGATTGGAACATAAGTGTGAGCCACAACCTGTATCTAATACCCAAGAAGTTGAATTAGCAAGTATACAGTCTATAACGAAAATACCTGAAGATGGAACGACTGTTCCGTTCTTCTGATCTTCCTTTAGCTTCAAGCAATCTCTCTTCCAATGCCCCTTCTTCTTGCAGTAGAAGCATTCGGATTCAGAAGTGGGTTGACTGACCTTTCTCTTTGCAGATTTGGCGCCAGTTTGCTTAGTTGGGCTGGCTTTGTTGCCACCTTTCTTAGCATTCCTCTTCTTTCCAGATTTCTTGAACTTGCCCCCACGCACCATAAGCACATCCTGCTTATTACTTTTGAGCGTCTTTTCAGCGGTCTTCAGCATACCGTGAAGCTCAGTGAGCGTTTTGTCCAGACTATTCATACTGTAGTTCAGTTTGAACTGATCATACCCGCTATGAAGAGAATGGAGGATGGTGTCTATAGCCATTTCCTGAGAAAATTGCTGATCCAGCCGACTCATATTCTCAATGAGTCCAATCATTTTGAGAACATGTGGACTTACGGGCTCGCCTTTCTTAAGCTTGGTCTCAAGAATTTGCCTATGAGTCTCGAATCTTTCGACTCGAGCCAGATCTTGGAACATGTTCTTCAACTCACTGATGATTGTGAAAGCATCTGAGTTGATGAACGTTTTCTGCAGATCCGCACTCATGGTGGCGAGCATTAGACATTTCACATCCTTGTTGGCATCAATCCAACGATTGAGGGCTGCCTGAGTGACCCCGTCGCCTGCAGCTTCGGGCATCGCCTCATCTAGGACATACTCCTTTTCTTCCTGCATAAGAACTATTTGCAAGTTCCTTTGCCAGTCAAGGAAGTTTTTCCCGTTCAACTTCTCCTTTTCGAGAATTGATCGAATGTTGAATGAATTGTTGTTTGCCATATTAAAAACTACAATTGAAAAGAATAAACAAATAAATAACCATTCACAGTTTCTCTTAATAAACTTAAATTCTAGCATACATGCATAATTCAATGTTTATTAAGCATTTTATTCAAATTATGTGTTCCGGCAGGTGTGAATAAAATGATTCCAAGATCCTAAAATCATTGAAGAACTAAGCACAGTTTGTCGACTTAATCCTAGAACATCTTAGGTAAGCAAAAGCCTTTTGCTAATAGTCTAGAAACTATTCTTGGTTGATAGGTACGTCTAAGAACTTATTAGGTAAACCTATCGATTTTGCCACGACATAAAAGGACTCCTTACTTATATCGTTGAGTTTCACCAAAACTAACATGTACTCACAATTATTTGTGTACCTTGCCCCTTTAGGACCAATAAGTAACACCTCGCTGAGCGAAAACTATTACTAGATTGATGTAAAGGATATCCAAGCAAGTGTATATTTTGGCATGGCACCTTTTAACTCAATTTTTAAGTTTGGAACTTAAGGCTCTTACTATGTTGGTTAGATTTTAAGTGAACTAAAATCCTTAATCATGCAACATAATCAAGCTTTTGATCTCATGCATTTTAAGACATATTTAAAACAATAAATAACTTAAAACATGCATAAGATATTTGTGATCTAGTATGGCCCGACTTCATCTTGAAGCTTTGACTTCAAAGTCCGTCTTGAAAATCTCCGTGGGAGGCACCATTTTCTTCAAATAGGATAAGCTATAACTAATTACAACTATTTGATGGTTCGCAGACCATATTTGAATTGAAAAATAACTTTGGTACTTTAGACCAATTACATTCAAATTAATGGTACGCAGACCATATTTTCTATCCTATTTGGGCCATACTAGTCACTTCTTAACCTGCAAAACAGTACATATACAATATATACCATTCACCCATTCATTATCATGAATGGCCCACATAGCTGGTTAGTAAAACACATTATGCATCACGTAAACATTTGCAGCAATTAATCAAGGGCACCAATAATCTACCAATTATTCAGTCCTTATTAATTCTAATCAAGTTGTTTTAACCTTAAGGATTTGTAGACCTAATCAAGAGTTTATGACTAAAAAACGCTCCCACTTAAACCAATAAATTCATATGCTTTACCAATTTTAAACATAAAAATGTATTTCTAGTCTAACCGGAAACATACAAATTTAATTAAAATTTAAAGCTCATATAAATTTATAATTGAATCCAAAAAGTTTAATTTAATTTCAGTCGCATTTAAATTAATTCATGATTTTAATTTTAGTAAAATAATTAGAATAAATAACATTTATTATAATTATAATATTCAAAATTAAAATCCAAGAAAATAATTTAAATTATTAATTCTAAAATTAATTAAAATTACGTGAACTGAAATTTTCAAATTAAACATTCAGAACGATCTAATCGTAACGCAAACACCCTACGCGTTGCACGCCCATGGGCCGCACGCACACAGCCATTGCTGGCCATGTGCGCGCAGCCCATGCGCTCGTCGCATAGTTGCTGCATCCCTATCGCAAGCCTCCGCACGCATTGGTACTCGCTGCGCGCGCCAGCGCTCATCGCACGCGGGCTATCGCTCGCAGTGCGCGCGCGACATCGCTCGCTGGGCGCGCGACATCGCTCGCTGGGCGCGCGACATCGCTCGCTGGGCGCGCGACATCGCTCGCTGGGCGGGCGACATCGCTCGCTGTGCGCGCGAGCAATGCTAGGCGCAGCGCTCGTGGCACGCGAGCTTGCGCTCGCTGCGCGCGAGGCTGCGCGCTCTTGTGCGAGGCAGCGCGCGTTGTGGCGCAGCTCGCTTGCTGCCCACACGCGACTGCCTTGGCTCGCCCTACGCCCATGCCCATTCGTCCATTGGTCGTGGCACACGACACAAGGCAGGGCTGCTGCCTTGTGCTCGTGCACTACGCCCTTGCTCATTGCATTCGTGCCGCACGGGCGACGAGCTCCCTTGCTCGTCGTCGCATGCCCGCATTATACAACACCCCTTAAGGGTAACACGAAGCGTCCATTGCTTCGTGCGTGCAAGTTATATGAACGAATCGCATAAAATTTAAAATTTATATTTAAAATTAATGACAAATTAATAAATAATATTAATTTCATAATTTTAGGGCGAAAAAATCGAAAATTTATTATCCAATTGATTTCCGATTGTTATGGATTCAAGTCTAGGTCATAAAAATTTAAAATTTATCGTAAATTTACAATTTTTATGGTGGTTTTTAATCATAGGTTTCTAATTAAATTACAATTAATTATGAAAATCAAATTAATTCTAAATTATTCTAATTTTCAACAAATTAATCATAATTACAAATTAGATTGCATAATTAACAAGACTAGGCATTCAAACTTGTTAAACATATGCAGTAGGTCAATCAAAAATTCAAGATTTATCAACAAGAATCGCAAATATTTAATTTAACATCTTAAATTTACGAAATTTTGCATTCGAAAAACTAAAACCTTCGAAAAGTCATAGTTAGGCTTCGAATTTGAGAATTCTGGGTTCGGCAGAAAAATATTATTTTTGTCAAAATTTTAGAATGCTTTTTACATGCGGAATTGACACAAAAATCACTCAATTCGGATGAGTAACAAAGAAACTGCCGAAAAACTGCGTACGTATAATTAAATAAACGCAATTTGCAATTAATTAACAATTACGAAAATTAATTACCCCTTTTCATTCTTGCAAATTTGTAATATTTAACCATGTTCATGCAATTTAGATTATGAAAATAATAAGGGGCTCGTGATACCACTGTTAGGTTATGATACATATGACAATTCATAAATCATGCGGAAAAACCATAAACCCAGGAAAACATATTATTTACACATAATCATTTAGCATAGATTAGATGCATACTCTTTGTTGCGTGCCTTCCCTAGCTGCGCCCGAACCGAACAAGAACAAGTCTTTAGGACTCCAAGTGTCGTCCCTCCGTAGATAGTCCACAGCACGTCCGGATCCGCCTTAAGATTGACCAACTAGAATCGCCCTTAAGGTACTATTATTTTCGACACTTTATAGGCAAATGTGTGAGTGAATTTTTCTCTCAAAAACTCACTTTGAATACTTTTAAACTTGTGTTATAAATTGTGAGCCCTAGCCTCATATTTATAGCGGTATGGAAAGGGAATCGAAATCCTATTCAGATACAAATTAATTAAACCTAGAATCCTATAAGAACTCTAATTTAATTAATTTATCAAATAGAATTAGGAATTTAATCATTAACCGAACTCTGCATGTTTTAGGAAACGTGCACGAACACAAACACTTGCACACACACGCACGGCAGCCACGATGGGCCCCATGCGTGCGCGCGAGCAGCAGCCCACTCAGCGCCCGCGCGCGCTGCGCGCTGCGCGTGCTGTGCGCGCTGCGCGCAGCCTGCTGGGCCTGGCCTTGCGCTGGGCCTGGCGTGGCTGTTTGTGCGGCGCGCTTGGCTTGCTGGGCGATGGCCTGGCTTCGTGCTGGGCCTCGTCCGGCAGGCCTCGTCCGATGCTTATTCGTACGATGCGCTTCCGATTAAATTTTCCGATTCCGGAATTCATTTCCGATACGAACAATATTCAATATTTCCGATTCCGGAATTAATTTCCGTTTCGAACAAATATTTAATATTTCCGTTTCCGGAATTATTTTCCGATTCCGGTAATATTTCCGATTCTGACAATATTTCCGTTTCCGGCAATATTTCCGATTCTGGCAATATTTCCATTTCCGATAATATTTTCCGACACGTACCATGTTTCCGTTTCCGGCAACATCTACGACTTGGATAATATTTATATTTCCGATACGATCCATATTTCCGTTTCCGGCAATATCATCGTTTCCGGAGTATTCATTCCTTGCCTGTGACGATCTTAGCTCCCACTGAAACCAAGATCCGTCGGTTCCGAATATTCATAGATGGAGTATTTAATGCTATTAAATACTTGATCCGTTTACGTACTATTTGTGTGACCCTACGGGTTCAGTCAAGAGTAAGCTGTGGATTAATATCATTAATTCCACTTGAACTGAAGCGGCCTCTAGCTAGGCATTCAGCTCACTTGATCTCACTGAATTATTAACTTGTTAATTAATACTGAACCGCATTTATTAGACTTAACATAGAATGCATACTTGGACCAAGGGCATTATTTCCTTCAGTTCGTCATGCCTAAAGTTATACGATACGTTTTTTTGGCGATCCTCATATTATATTATATACATGATAAATTCTTTTGCAGAATAATTCCCAATTGAATTCTATTCATGTAACTTTAGCTCATTCAGTTACAGTAGATACTGAATCCAACTAAATTCTTTGACATATAATATAGGTGAAGAATCTCATTAGATTCTTTGATGTTTAACTTAGTAAATGCTTATACATAGTTCAAACATTCATTACTTAGATTTATTCATATGGATCGAATATCTCCAATGGAGTCTTTCGTGTTTGATTTAGTAAATGCCATTACTAAACAATATCATAAGATCTTTGTAAATAGATCTTAATACCCAGTATGTACTAAGTTTCGCCTTGGTCCATCATTGATGAATAATTTCAAACCTAAGTCATTAGCATTTGAATGTTATTTCACAATAGAGAGATATGTGTGATACACATAGGACCAAATAAGTTTTACGTACTCCCACTAAACTTCTTATATATCTATAAGAATCATGTATATTTTATGAAACTAAAATACTTATTAGCTTCACTAAAATACATTTCTAATTCCCAATTGCTTGCTTAAATCTGTACTTAGATTTCATAAGCTAGCTATTCTTTTCAAGCATTTATTTGGATCCACAAATCCTATGACATACCATGTACATAGTTTCTTCCAACATTTGACTGAGGAAGATGTTTTGTCATCCAATTGTCATATGTACCAATATGCAATCATTGCTTGAATCATAGACTTGAGCATTACGATTATGCATGAGGTTTCAACACAATCCACGCCGTGAATTTGCTTGTAACCTTTAGCAACTAATCTAGCTTTGTGTGTGAACACAATTTCATGTTTGATGGTTTTTATCCTTAAAACAAACTTGCAACCAATAGGTGTGAAACTATTCTTGCAAATCAACAAAATTTCAATTTTGTCATCAAAACATTGAGTATGTTTTATGGCCTCTAACCATTTAAAACATTTGGGTCTATATATGGCCTCTAACCATTTTAGGGAATCTGGGTTTCGTCATAGCTTTCTTACAGGTCACAAACTCATTAATAGTTTGACTGCAAGTTGTAGGTTTCTTTACTATCTAATAGAAGAATTGCATAGCTTCAGTGACATGAACTCCATGTTTCTTCACTATCTAATAGAAGAATCTCATAGTTTCAGTGACTTGAACTCTATGCCTACTTGGGTATAGAACATCAAACAATAGAATATCAATAGCCACTTGAAAGTCCTTTGAATATTCTGTTCTCCTTGAAGCACTTGTAAAGTCTTCTAAGAGATGTCTATTCTTTAAAAGCCACTTCTAAAGTCCTTAAAGAATACGTGTTCGAATTTTCTAAAGAACTTCGAAAAGCCTCCGGAATGTCCTTCTATGTTTGTTGTTCGCCTCGAAGACTTTCGAGGTCTATTTTCTTCCACTTGTCATTTTGGAAACGAATCTCCAAAAGGACATTATTTCTAGCAAACAAACATTATGTTCTCAAAAATTCGTGATAGAAACAATACCCTTGTGTCTCATTTGAATAAATCACAATGAAACATATATCTATACTTGGGCCTTAGTTTGTTGAATAACAAACACTAAGCTCCCACTGAGTTTAGGAACTCTTTAGATATATTATGAAAAGATATTCTGAAATTACTTTTCAATAGCTTTGACGAATTTGGTTTAGTTTGGTGGTAGTTGAGCATTTTGTTTTAGAAATTATAGGAAAAGTCTTTATGATCCACCATTGATCGAATCAAGTACTAATTGACTTCGATTATTCCAACTAAGATATGCCATATCTTATGGACCTAGATTGTGAAATTACAACACACAATCATTGATGATCATATTTGGTCTCAAGTAATCATCAACATGATCTAACCTAGATCTTTATGATTTCTTGCCAAGTGGATTTTATACTTCTGAATCTTTGAACTAGCCAAACAGATTCAAACTTATATCACATTGAGTAAATAAACCTATATTCACTCAAATCCGTGTGAAATAATAAAGTTATAAAATCGTTCTTTAGCTTTGAACTTTATTGTCTAGGCGTTCTAACAATAGTTCATATTCTTTGTTACTTTCAACAAGTAAGACTATCTTGTCTTAAATTGATCTAGAAATCAACCAACTTTCAAAAGTCCATTAAAATAGAGCTTGTGAATGTTAACTTGTTGACATGGTCTAAGCAACAATGCCAAAGATTAGTGGAACTCAAATCAAGGGTTTGATTTGAACCTAGTAAAGTTTTTATTGTTAAAGAGTTGTTTGTTTTAATCAAGCAAATTGACTCAACCCGTAAATGACCATTTCATTCAAATAAACAAACAAACAAGAATTGTTTTTGTTCTTCTTAATGTGAGTCTTTCTGTGTTTGAAGCAGAAATTTAGGTATGTTGATTATGGAACAAAGTAGCCATTTAGTTCCAGCCTTGAAAGGACTTAAAACAACCTAGATGACCCTACAGCTAATGTAGCATTGCCATGCTTCATTTCCCACTTGTAGGCCATTAGTGTAGCCTAGCTTCCATTATTTGAGTTATTACCGAAGTAAGAACCTCAAGCGGTATATGATACCAAGGAAGTTTGATTCCTAGGTCACTTCTCTTTAAACATAAACTTATAGGTAGAAACGGAATTGTAAATTCCTGTCATCTGTTCCTTTGTTTTCCTATTTCTTGTACCCTTTCTTATAGTCTTAAGAATTGAATTCTTTAGTGTTGACTTTTATACTTTGTTAGACATGTCCAATGTCACCAACAAGGTTCTTTACCATTTTAATTTATGTTGAATATTTTGTTTCAACTAGATGATCTTACTAGAAGCTTCTAAAGTTCTCTAAGCATCGATCTACTCGAATGTCTAGGGACTAGACTCATTCGAGAATTAAATGGAAAAAATATTTTAGGTTGTTAACCATTGGTAAAGCTGAGCGTTTAAACTCAATGCTTTATGATCTCAAAACTACATTGTATTTTGAATTCACAAGCACCAATTGGTTTGCCATTCGATTTTGATATTCGAAAACAACCATAAAAGTCGCTAAAAGAAACGTACATTTTAAATTGCTCATTTTCTCTCATTTCCGTGAATCGTTCTTGGATTCACTACCAATCGAGGAAATTTACTGTTACCTTTCTAAAAGGATTTACTGCAGTGCAAGATATTTAATTATAAACAATAATTAAAACATACATTGAAGCATGCAAAGTCTAAACATTTATCATGAGAAATAACTTGAAAATTAAAGCAATCATGCAATTTCAACAAGTTATTAGCATTTTATTCGAATTTATTGTTCCGGCAGGTGTGAATAAAATGATTCCAAGATCCTAAAATCATTGAAGAACTAAGCACAGTTTGTCGACTTAGTCCTAAAATATCTTAGGTAAGCAAAAGCCTTTTGCTAATAGTCTAGAAACTATTCTTGGTTGATAGGTACGTCTAAGAACTTATTAGGTAAACCTATCGATTTTGCCACGACATAAAAGGACTCCTTACTTATATCGTTGAGTTTCACCAAAACTAACATGTACTCACAATTATTTGTGTACCTTGCCCCTTTAGGACCAATAAGTAACACCTCGCTGAGCGAAAACTATTACTAGATTGATGTAAAGGATATCCAAGCAAGTGTATATTTTGGCATGGCACCTTTTAACTCAATTTTTAAGTTTGGAACTTAAGGCTCTTACTATGTTGGTTAGATTTTAAGTGAACTAAAATCCTTAATCATGCAACATAATCAAGCTTTGATCTCATGCATTTTAAGACATATTTAAAAGCAATAAATAACTTAAAACATGCATAAGATAAATGTGATCTAGTATGGCCCGACTTCATCTTGAAGCTTTAACTTCAAAGTCCGTCTTGAAAATCTCCGTGGGAGGCACCATTTTCTTCAAATAGGATAAGCTATAATTAAAACTAATTACAACTATTTGATGGTACGCAGACCATATTTGAATTGAAAAACAACTTTGGTACTTTAGACCAATTACATTCAAATTAATGGTACGCAGACCATATTTTCTATCCTATTTGGGCCATACTAGTCACTTCATAACCTGCAAAATAGTACATATACAATATATACCATTCACCCATTCATTATCATGAATGGCCCACATAGCTGGTTAGTAAAACACATTATGCATCACATAAACATTTGCAGCAATTAATCAAGGGCACCAATAATCTACAAATTATTCAGTCCTTATTAATTCTAATCAAGTTGTTTTAACCTTAAGGATTTGTAAACCTAATCAAGAGTATATGACTAAAAGGGCTCCCACTTAAACCAATAAATTCATATGCTTTACTAATTTTAAACATAAAAATGTATTTCTAGTCTAACCGGAAACATACAAATTTAATTAAAATTTAAAGCTCATATAAATTTATAATTGAATCCATAAATTTAATTTAATTTCAGTCGTATTTAAATTAATTCATGATTTTAATTTTAGTAAAATAATTAGAATAAATAAAATTAAAATCCAAGAAAATAATTTAAATTATTAATTTTAAAGTTAATTAAAATTACGTAAACTGAAAATTTCAAATTAAAATTTCAAAACGATCTAATCGCAACGCAACAACCCCACGCAACGCACGCCCATGGGCCACACGCACACAGCCATCGCTGGCCATGTGCGCGCAGCCCATGCGCTGCGTCGCATCGCTGCTGCTCCCCATCGCAAGGTGCGCGCCAGCGCTCGTCGCAACAAGCATGCTGCTGACCATCGCTGGGCGCAGCGCTCGTCGCACGTCGCAACAAGCACGCTGCTCGCCATCGCTGGGCGCAGCGCTCGTCGCACGTCGCAACAAGCACGTTGCACGCCATCGCTGGGCGCAGCGCTCGTCGCAACAAGCACGCTGCACGCCATCGCTGGGCGCAGCGCTCGTCGCACACACACTAGCGCTCGCTGCGCGCGAGGCTTCGCATGCTTGCGCGAGGCAGTGTGCGCTGTGGCGCAGCACGCTTGCTGCCCACACGCGACTGCTCGCTCCTTGCTCTCGCCCTTGCCCATGCGCCCATTGCTCACAGCCCACGACACAAGGCAGGGCTGCTGCCTTGTGCTCGTGCACCATGCCCTTGCTCGCTGCATTCGTACCGCATGGGAGACGAGCTCCCTTGCTCGTCGTCGCATGCCCGCACTATACAACACCCCTTAAGGGTAACACGTAGCGTCCATTGCTTTGTGCGTGCAAGTTATATGAGCGAATCGCATAAAAATTAAGAATTTATTTTTAAAATTAATGACAAATTAATAAATAATATTAATTTCATAATTTTAGGGCGAAAAATCGAAAATTTATTATTTAATTGATTTCCGATTAACATGGATTCAAGTCTAGGTCATAAAAATTTAAAATTTAACATAAATTTACAATTTTTATGGTGGTTTTTAATCATAGGTATCTAATTAAATTATAACTAATTATGAAAATCAAATTAATTCTAAATTATTCCAATTTTCAACAAATTAATCATAATTACAAATTAGATTGCATAATTAACAAGGCTAGGCATTCAAACTTGTTAAACATATACAGTAGGTCAATCAAAAATTCAAGATTTATCAACAAGAATCGCAAATATTTAATTTAACATCTTAAATATACGAAATTTTGCATTCGAAAAACTAAAACCTCCGAAAAGTCATAGTTAGGCTTCGAATTTGAGAATTCTGGGTTCGGCCGAAAACTACTATTTTTGTCAAAATTTTAGAATGCCTTTTACATGCGGAATTGACACAAAAATCACTCGATTTGGATGAGTAACGAAGAAACTGCCGAAAAACTGCGTACGTATAATTAAATAAACGCAATTTGCAATTAATTAACAATTACGAAAATTAATCACCCCTTTTTAATTCTTGCAAATTTGTAATATTTAACCATGTTTATGCAATTTAGATTATGAAAATAATAAGAGGCTCGTGATACCACTGTTAGGTTATGATACATATGACAATTCATAAATCATGCGGAAAAACCATAAAGCCAGGAAAGCATATTACATTCACATAATCATTTAGCATAGAATTGATGCATACATGTTGTAGCGTGCCTTCCCTAGCTGCGCCCGAACCGAACAAGAACAAGTCTTTAGGACTCCATATGTCGTCCCTCCTAGATAGTCCACAGTACGTCCGGATCCGCCTCAAGTTAGACCAACTAGAATCGCCCTTAAGGTGCTTAGGAATTTCGGTTATTATTGTGCAAGAGTGTGGCTGAATTTTCTTTCAAAAACTTACCCTTTGAATACTTCAATCGTTCGTATAAATTATGACCCTAGGCCCTTATTTATAGAGGTTTGGAAAGGGAACTGGAATCCTAGTAGGATACGATTTAATTAAACTTAGAATCCTACAAGGACTCTATTTAATTAAATAATCCTAATAGGAATAGGAATTTAATCATACATCAAATCCTAATAGTTTTAGGAATTATGCATGGACACAAACACACACACGAGCATGACCCGCAAGCATGCAGGCCATGCCCGCGCACAGCCCACACTCCCACGAAGCCCATGCGAGCTACCGCAACCCACGAGGCTGCCATGGCCTAAGCTGCGCGTTGGGCCTGCCTTGCGGTAGGCCTGCCGCAGCCTTGGGCTGTGTTGTGGCGCGCCATTGCTTGCTGGGCGATGGCCTGGCTTCGTGCTGGGCCTTCGTCCGGCAAGCCTCGTCCGATGCTTATTCGTACGATACGCTTCCGATAAAATTCCCGGTTCCGGAATTCATTTCCGATACGAACAATATTTAATATTTCCGATTCCGGAATCAATTTCCGTTTCGAACAAATATTTAATATTTCCGTTTCCGGAATTATTTTCCGATTCCGATAATATTTCCGATTCTGACAATATTTCCGTTTCCGGCAATATTTCCGATTCCGGTAACATTTCCATTTCCGATAATATTTTCCGATACGTACCATGTTTCCGTTTCCGGTAACATCTACGACTTGGATAATATTTATATTTCCGATACGATCCATATTTCCGTTTCCGGCAATATCATCGTTTCCGGAGTATTCATTTCTTGCTTGTGACGATCTCAGCTCCCACTAAAACAAAGATCCGTCGATTCCGAATATCCATAGATAGAGTATTTAATGCCATTAAATACTTGATCCGTTTACGTACTATTTGTGTGACCCTACGGGTTCAGTCAAGAGTAAGCTGTGGATTAATATCATTAATTCCACTTGAACTGAAGCGGCCTCTAGCTAGGCATTCAGCTCACTTGATCTCACTGAATTATTAACTTGTTAATTAATACTGAACCGCACTTATTAGACTTAACATAGAATGCTTACTTGGACCAAGGGCATTATTTCCTTCAAGGCCGAGACCGGGATACCTGTACTGTTGCGGATGATAATTCCTGCTGCTGCTGAAGAGTTTTACTGGAGCCGTCAAAATTGAGTTTGAAGTAACCTGTTGGAGGAGGGTGCCAACGAACCAGGATAGGGGATGAAGGTGGAGAGGAAGGAGTGGAGGAGTGAGGGGTGAAAGGGGTGCCCTTGAGCTGGTGGTGGTCTAGGAGAATACGAGATTGCCATTCGTGGTAAGCCGTACTGGCTTTATGAAAGACTCTAAAGGGGTTAAAAGAAGCATGATTGAAAATGCAAGTATTCCTTTCTTTCCAAAGCGACCATATGAGAAAAGAGAATTTACATATGGAAGAAGGGTAATTTTTGAGGAATTTCATGTTGTCAAGTAAATCCTGTGAGACCGAGTAATAATCAAGCCAGTGTTTTGTTAACGGGAGGTTCCATAAAAGTTTGGCTGAAGGGCATTGTAAAAAAAGATGATTGATGGTTTCTATATAAGTGTCACACAGGGGACAAACATCAAAAGGAAGAATATTTCTTTTGTGCAGCGTGTCGCGAACAGGAATACTACTGTGACATATTTGCCATAGGAAGATAGCTATTTTAGGAGGGATGTCCAAATTCCAGATCCAGGTGTGCTCCCATTTTTGAGGAATAGGAGGCAATCCATGAGCTAACCAAGATGCCGATTTGACCGAAAAATCCCCAGAAGAGGTAGCCCCCCAGATTAGGGTATCCACTAGATTGGAAAGTGGAATAGGGAGTCCTTTGATTTTTAAGGCTAAGGAAGGGGGAACCAAAGTTGCTAGTTTAGAGAGATTCCATTCATGATTGGGGAGGATAAAATCAGAGACAAGGAGAGAAAAATCGACGTCGTTAATATTTAAATTTAGGTGATTGAGTAGGTTATCCTGCAATGCCCAGTTGTCCAACCAGAAATTGATTGAAGAACCATTTTCAATTTTCCAACGAATTCCTTTGCGAAGAATTTCTCTTTGATTAAGTATATGTTTCCAGATAGAAGAGTCTTTCGGTTTGGGGGTGTATTCAAAAAAGGTTGTGTTTGCAAGATACTTTTTCTTAACCAATGAGACCCAAAGACTGTTATCATTCCGTTTTCTCGGAAAAAAGAGTAGATGTCATCCAGAGTTTTCTCCCGGGATCGGGGGTGCGAGGCCATAATGTAAAAAAAAGATCGACCCCGACCAGACGAATTGGGCTGGGAATGGCTCAGCCCACATGCATCATTTGATGAAAGCACTCCTGTCGCCCCCGATGATTGCTTTGTCAACCCCGCTTTCCTTCCCCCAAAATTCACGCGGCGAGACACTCCAAAAACTTCGCTCCGATCGCTTAAGCGACTACGTTCCTTGGGTTGGGACAACACAGCAATGAGTAGTTCGCTCTAGGACTCCAACCCTTCGAGAGCAGGATGCCGGCCGAGATGGAGCTGGGAGCCAACCTAGACTTTCCTGGACCCCGGAAAATCAAACTGCTAAGGAAGTTGACCCACCTCATTTCCATCGCGAAGGATTCAATCCAGCCACAGGTTCCCCTACGGCTACCTTGTTACGACTTCACCCCAGTCGTCTGATCATCCTTGTACGTCCCCCTCTTATGTCAACCGTTGAAAGAGCATAATCCAGAACCCAGAAATGAACCATATCGATCCAAGGTTCCCAGTGTTCTCGCTCAGTCTTTGCAACGGCTGGGAAGGCAGTCGTAGAAGCGAAGCCTATCGCTGATCCATACATGATCCTTGACTATTACAGCCCTGCCAAGAAGTCTGGACAGTTTGCAAAGAAAGGATAGAAATAAAGCTCTTCTGCACAAAAAAGCAACTCACTAACTACAGCTTCTATCTTCTCTAGGTCCCATTAGACTGATTCTTAGTCCTTCTCCCCCTCTGATCTGACTCGTAAGCCCAGCCCCAAGCTTCCGATCCCTTTTTGTTGTAAGAAACTTATGCGGAATTTCGGTTCCTCGGCTAGGCAACTACTAATCCTTCTTCTCTTCCTTCTCGCCCTGCCACCTACTCCACCCATGTCCGCCCCTCCTATCACTTCGGCAGACAGGGGGAGTGCCTCGAAAGCCGCCCCCCTATCTCTAAAGGGGCCCGTCACTTCGTGAAGAAGGCTGGACGAGTGGAATGAGGGGGAGCGCCGGGGACTTCCACGAAATGAAAACGGGCGGCATCGTCGTATGCTCGACATTTGTTGCCCTGGTTTTCCCGGAGTACTCCTACGGCCGAGAGACCTTTCCGACAAAACGTCGCGTCTTGCCGCTGGTTAAAGGCAGGCAGAGAGATAAAAGGACCACTTCACGTCTTAATGGTGAATCTTTATTGACTGACACTAGGAACCAATTCGGAGAAACAAGAAGCATGGCATGAGATAGGCGGCGAAACAATTTCCGATAGCGAATTACTTCACCCATTTAGCCTCATTTCCCCTCCCAATCAGTTCTCTATTAATATCATTTCCAGTAGAAATGGGATTAGGAGCAGGCATACCTGAAATTTGAGATCCCTTTTCTCTTTCTTCTTGCTTAAGAAGAAAGTGTAGGGCGCTATTCGATGAAGAAAACAGACTTTAGGAATCACGAGTAGGCTGCTGTTAGAATGCTCTGTTGGTTCTAGGTTTGACACATCTATTATCATTCTCTTCTCTTGCCGATATCGACGCTATGGTGCCCCGTGGTGGGTAGGAGCGGGTCGAGTCCGTATCGCCGGAGTTTGAAAGAATTCCTTACTCGTAAGAGCAAGATTGATCCGGGAAACCTCCTCAAACTATTGAAGAGAACAGTGCGTCGGCAGGAGAAGAAGTCGCTAAAGCGAAGTTTTTGGATTAGTTGAAGGATCTTCCAACCAAGTTTGGCTAAAAAAGCTTGGTTAAGCGGCCTCGTTTTTCGAAGGCCCAGCCCCCCCATGGTTTTAGGTTGGCATATTTTATTCCATGAGATAAGAGGAGTATGAGTCGAGGTGGGAGATTGTTTCCAGAAGAAATTACGATGGATAGAGTCTAAGTTAGAGCAGGTCCTTTGTGGAAGAAGGAAAGACGAACAGACATAAGCTGGAAGAGCCTCCGGGTTACTTTGAATAAGAATGGTTCTACCAGCTTTAGAAAGGAAATTGACATGCCACGAAAATGAATAACAAAATTTACTAAAAGTCTAAATGCCTAAATTTTCAAAATAATTGCTTTTTATTTTCCCCATAAAACCGCCAATCAGATGCCCAATCCAAGGGATGAAGGGAGTAGTAAGTCGGAGTATTTTTTTCCTTTAATAACGTACTGTTAATTCAATTAGGTTAAATCATCAATTGCTACTTGGTTCAGTGGTGATTGAGCTACACTTGGTAGGGAGAACCCGTGTTCGATCCCCCGCAACAAAAATTAGGAGAGGATTGAAACCTATCCACCTAGAACTTTCCCCGACCCGGGTGAATACGGGTGCTAACACCAAGTTTTTTTTTAGTAAAATCGGTTAATTGTATTAGCAATTTTTCTTTTAATAAAAACGCATGACCTTGCGTTCATTAGTGTAACTAGTATAGTACCCGTACAATTGCACGGTAAAAATCTCAAATATCAAGTTTATATTAACTTGAAAATCTAAAATTCCGTATTTTAAATTTTTTAAAAAGTTTGCATATTGTAACAAATTAATACAACAATATAATTGAAAATAAATTGTCGTGCTCCGACAGTTACAACATATGGAAACATCACTAATATATTACATACAACTAGTATGTGCCCGTGCTAATGCACGGGATTTGTATGAAATTAGAAATACAATAAACACAAACTTTTCAGAAAGACCGATCTACGATAATATATTGTGTGGCGGCCCAAAAAAGGAAGATTATCCGCACATGTTATGTTCTTTTAGTTACCCTTATTTATGTTATTAGTTTTCTTTAATGTAGTTATAAGTTACCTTACTTTTCAGGCTATTAGCTCAAATGGTAAATGGTAGGGCAATGTACAATATTGTATATGGTGTGAGTTTAAACCCCACATAGCCTACTACCTATATTACACTTGTGTATTGGTGTATTCTCATTGTTGGTGTTTTATTGGTCATAGATATAATTGTAACAAACATACCGCTCTTAATCAGGGTCACTTCATTGTTTATTGTTAGGGTCACATTTTCATTGGTTAGGGTCACATTTATCTTTGAGTAAGATAACTTTAGTTCTCGAATAATATCACTTATATCTTTGATCGGGTACACTTTTATCTTCGGTCTAGATCACTTTTTACTTTGAGTGAGTTCTATTTTTTACTTCTTACGCGCTAGGTTGAATGTACAGTAAATACCGTAAATCGGGTCACACAAAAGTTTTTGTATAATAAAAGTGTGCATTTGATTATATGAAAGCAACTACGTTGTACAATGGTAATAAAAATAATAAAAATAAAACATACGAAGTATATGTTTAGAAGTTAGTGTCATATTCTAATAAAATAACGTCTTTTTATTGGCATAAAAATTATATTGATAGGATCCAAAAATATAGGCTATAATGCTATAACCTATGGAAGCAAAGCCAAAAGGTCCAAATAAGCAAGATTTCGACCAAAATTGTGAGCGTAAATAATTAAGAAAACTTACATAAATGCAAGAAATTAAGAAATTAACCAAAAATAAAAGCAAAACAAAAAATTGTTAAAGTAATACAATGATGCAATCATAGACGATTCGTAATACTCCATTTCGTATACCTGAATACCTCCATTCCCAGTTGCATCTTATGACACCATTGTAATCTATGAGCTAGGATCAACAAAATATAACGATACTTGACACCTTATTTACTTTAACGTAAACTTCCTAAAACAAACTAGGGAAACAAACATTGAATAAATAACTGACAATTATAATTTGTATATGTAACTATCAACCAAAGGATTATAAAACCAATCAACAAAATTATGGAAAAAATCAACAAAAACACTGGGGAAAAAAGATTGAGACTAACTAAGATAAGAGAGGGGGAAATAGTAAAATTATGGGTTGTAATAGTTTATGATTCGGGGTTGAAATGATGGTATGAGCGTCCTTGGCGTCTTGAGATCCAGCCACATACGGTGCCTGCAATATGAACTCCGGACCAAGGGGGTTCCCGAGGCGGAGCCTCCGACGCTTAAGTCAGTAAAATTGATGTATAAATTGAGAGTATTTTGGAGAGAGAGAGTAGGGTGGCTTCTATAGGGTTAGAGAATGAGCCCTTTTACCTTGCACCTTAAGGGTATATATAGTGTCTTCTTAGGCCTTTGAGGCCTTATAAGTGATGTTAGGCTTGAGTGTATATTATTAGCTTTTGGGGTAAAATGATGGCCTATTTTAACACCCCAACAACATTCACCCCAGATCCAATTCTATTCGAAAATTAAGTTGGGTTTTGAAGGAACCATGGGCCAAAACCGAATGCATGTTAGAGTAAATGAAACAAACAGAAGCGACAGCAGAAACCAATTTAGAGAAGAAAGGTAATGTGAGAGTTGGAGTTTTCCCACCTTTTCAATTGATGATGCGATTAAATGAAACTCACATACGGAGTATGATATTTTCTTAATGGAAAAGATGTCAATAATATATATACCATAGCTTTACTTTGATGATTGACACGTTATAATGGAAGTAAGAGGTGGCATTGATCACAATAATCTTGGCAACCTCCAAAACATGACACGTAGAGGAGAACAAGAAAAGGAGGAGCTTTCTCATCGGGGGCAAAATGGTCTTTTTGTGTATAAAATATTAAATTGTTAGGAAAACATAAAACCAAAACAATCACTCAAAATACAATGGTAATGATTCAACCTAAACTCATTTAAGGACATCAACTTAGCTAATTATATAAAATTATAATTAAATTAAAACTGCTTAAAACCAGGACTATTACAGTAGTCACTGTGAGGGGGTTGGAAAAAGACGGGTTTAGGGTCTCTTTCGCTCTCTTCCCTCGCAGATGTGTGGCAAGAATATTAAGTAAAACGGGACTAACTGTGGGCGTTAGCCACTTTTTACTAGACCTTGGAGTCGTTATTCAGTTTTCGACGACAATGAGGAAAACTGACAAAACCCGGTTATTGTGATACGAGTAGCAGCTTTTGGGCTCAGGCTCACATATTTGACCACAACGGCCTTAGGTTCCCTTGTGATCCCTGATGTAGAGATCGCTCAACATACATCTAGAGGGGTAAAGATTGAGGGTTCTGGGGACATTTACTAATACGGGGAGGGCCCAACAGTAGCTCATGTGACGGTCCTTACTAGTTCAATGTAAAGATGACGGGACATACGTTAAACTACATTACTAATCTGGATTGCTTTTAATGCACAAATATTAACTAACAGATGTCAAAAAATATGATTTAGATTAAGTTAAGGTACCTAACAATAATCCGGATTGTCCAAAGAATATCTTTTTAGGCGTTATAGCTAAACAGATTAATGTTGACAGGTTTGTTTATAATGGTGATTACAGAAATAAAACAGATTATGGCACATTGCAATATAGTTTTAGGATATATTGCGGTTCTCAGAAAACTAACCACTTGCCTTTACTCATTTTCCCTTTACGCAACGTACTTTCCTTGACTTGCCTAGACTCTTGAGCAGGATCCAGGCTGAGTTTGAATGACTATACGGGCAGAGTTCCGCTTAACAAGAGTTAATACGACGAAAATACGAAGTATATGGAATGATTATAGGGACGGATTGAGACTTAGGCTTAGGCTTTATTTGAGTATAGTACGAGATTCTGATTTGGTTCCCTTTACTCGGCTGGTTTAAGGACCTATTTATAGGAAAAGAGTGCCGTGAAATTTAGAGATGTTAGAAGATATAGAACTGCTAAAAGGATTTTGTGCTCGAGAAAATTCTCGCTATTAACATCTGGCGTGAGAAATTATACGCGCACACGCCTGTGCTGTAACACCCTGATAATTCCTTATATTTATAATTCCCTTTTTCCGACTAATATAAAAGAATTACCAAGATATTACCGCCACCGTGATAACGGCTAAGGCTATTTACCAGAATTACACAGCGGAAATAACTAACTTTCAAATCACATTAAATAGTTAATGATCTCTTAACAAACTGGAACTATTAAGGCCCAAAACCAAAGTATTAAATAGTTTAAAATCCATTAACTATAGTTTAATAATTAAAGTAGTATAGTCATGACTAAAAAAACCAAAATAGAGTTTATAAATGCGAAAGATGAAATAGTCTCTCAACACTATTCCCATGATAACTTCTCCCGCAAGTTATCTCTACTAACCTGCTTATTGAAAACTACTCCCCAACAATGCAAGTGCAGTGATGGATCATCATAGGGTCATTAAGGCAAAGGCCATTACCGGAAGACATGAAGCATGAAGTCAGCAAAAGCTGAGTACGAACAAGCTAGAATGAAATCCTAGTCTAACATGTTTCACTCAACAATATAATAATCCACATGTAAAAGCCATTTAATAAACAATTAATCATGAAGACATACTCGAGACTTGACACGACTCTTAACTCATAGATTAATAAGAATTAGCTTCGAACGGGTAAATATAATAACAAACACCACTGAGGGAAACTGGGGGTGTTGGGAGCCCACCAAGCACCAAATAAATAAGGTCGGGCTTTCTACCGACAGTCGGACCATACCGACGGAATTCCTGCGCATTTTATAAATGATTAACCAAAAGAATAAAACATCATCTTGTATCATTCAAGGAGTACGAGTTTCTCCGACGCGACTCCCCCCCCCCCCCCCCCCCCCATTGTTCATACTCAAGGTATATACGTTCCAAGAGTTTTGAAGCTCATTCGGGTTACACTTTACGTTAGTTAGTGTGTTATGTTCAAGACTCAAACCAAAGACATAACATGCAAGAAATTCAACAATTAAACAATTAAACAATGACACTTCATTTTAATCCTTTAGGACTTGTAATCAAACATAGGACTCAAGTGAAATTACTCCCATTGTTCCTTGTCAAAAACATTGTTTGAGATAACCCGACATCTTGTTAAAAAGCGGGGTGTGCCCTTAGCACGAATAGTCCTTAGTTCAATTCACATAAACTCCTTAAATGTATTCTACACGGCGGTAGAATAAACGATGCACTGAGGCAATATTCAATAGGCTCAAAGTAAATTGCCAAAAAAAAATAGGCTCAAAGTAAGCTAGACATTCCATACAATAGCCTAATCATAATAACTTGCATCCGAAACATTCATACATGCATATCAATTTGGACAACATGCTTGACATAATTCAACGATTATAAAAGTCCATAACATGATAGTTCAATAGAATCTATAAAGCATTAATCAATCCATAACATGCTCATTCACGTAGAATACATAGATTTAATAATAATTCCCAACATGCTTGTTCACACATCAAACATGAATTCTCAACACTTTAAGTTCACATGATTCACAATCAATATACTTCATAAAGTCCTCATGGGATAGGTGGTCACCCTAGTCATGTACGTACCTGGAATACCTAAGTACGGGGGCCACTGTGCGAAATCACGACTCAAGCTAGAAATCAACTCCTATAAACACAAAGGAGAAACTTAATTATTATCCATGTTTACTAAATTTCCAGCAACTATTTAAGATTCTAAAACCTTTGTTTGATTTAGAAATTAATTGTTATTCGTTAATTTAATAGTCTCAAATAGTCAACTCAAGTCCTAGCATAAAAACATTGACTTTTTGGCTTTAAAATTATCAAAATCAACACTTTAAAGCTTTATAATAATTCTGAAAATTTAAGTTGATCCCATAATTTAAATCGTCATTAAATTATGTGAATCAATTGCTTGAACAATTGGAATTAAAATCCTATCAATCGGTCATCAATGAAACCATGTTTTGACCATAAAAATTGACACTTTATTTAATCATTAAATCTGAAAATAATAGTTCTTATGATTAAAATCAATCCCATCAATTTAAATGCGACAATATTAAAACACGGGGTTTATAACAGATCCCAGCAATTTAAATAATCCAAAACAATAATCATAATTAAATAATTTAAAACGGAATTTAGGAAAGTTAAAAAGTATACGGAAATCGATCAACAACAACACACACACACATGATTGTGTTGCGTGTGGGGCAGCGGCACGAAGCAACAGCAGCAACACGAGCCCTCGGCTGGGCGAGCAGAGGTGCGCAGGTGCGCTGCGAGCAGGGGCGAGTGGGGCACGGGCTGCTCGGCACGACGTAGCAACAATGCACAGCAGTGTGCGTTGCTGGGCAGCAAGGGAATGCGAGGGAATGTGTGAGGGAATGTGAGGGAGTGTGTGAGGGAGTGCGTGAGGCACAGAGGAAAGCAGCAGCGTGGGCACGCGGGTGCTGCGCGGCAAGGCACGAGGTTGGGCGCCGGATGCGCGGGCTGGCAGCGAGCCAAGCTTGTGGCTTGCTTGCGGCCGAAGGCAAGGGACGAGAGGAGAGAAAGGGCCGCAAGGAGAGAGAGAGAGAGAGAGAGAGAGAGAGAGAGAGAGAGAGAGAGAGAGAGAGAGAGAGAGAGAGAGAGAGAGAGAGAGAATTCTGAATTTAATGTGGGGATTTAATGAGGGGAAGGGTTGTACTTATAGCTTTTCCTTCCCTCATGGGCTAGGTTTTTGAATTTGGGTTGGGCTTGCTTAAAGGCTTAATTAAAATTAGTTTCTTGCAAGCCTTGTTGGGTTTGCCAACGAAATTGGATTAGGCTTAGATTAGAATTAAATTCGTTTTCAAAATACGACACAACAATTTCCGAATAAATAAATTCGTTGAATTTATTTAATAAAATCCGGTTTTCGTAAATAATTAATAATTAAATTATTAAAAATAAAATACATTTAAATCACATTAAATGCAATTAAATTCGTAAAAATCTTTATAAATACAATAAAATATATTTATAAATTACAAAAAATACGAGGTATTACATGTGCGTCAGATTTACTTCAGTGTTTGTATTTGGATTGGACCGAAATAAGGGTGTGAGATACTTCTTGCGCGTGGATGTTGGCGCGAATATTTAGTTGCCTTGGGCCCTGTGCGCAAGAAAATTTTTGCGCACGTTTATTTTCCACGCATTTTATCCAGTTTAATCCGGTTTTATTCCGGATTAAAACTCTCTTTTTATGATTTTCATCCTTATTTCGTGTTATTTCCAACTAAAATTCTTATTTTGAGTTATTCCCAACTAAAACTCTTTTATGCTTTTCAATCTTTTTTAGGAGTTTAGTGGGAATGCAACTAGGACTCTCTTTATGCTTTTCAATCTCTTTTAGGAGTTTGGTTGGAATGCAACTAAAGCTCTCTTTGACGCAAATCTATCTTGGACGTTTTACTATTTTTAGCAAATACTTAGAATGACAGCTACTATAAACAACAGTTACTATAAATAGAAATATGGATTTGGGGAAAGAGTTAGTCAGTCTTATAACGTTCGTTTCTTGATTAGGAATACGTTTGACAAGTGGATGTTTTGTTCATCACTGAACTTATGGATTCTAGCCTGGGATCAAATGTAGGCATCTACAGATAGCAAGGTGTGTAGCACGCGAACTAAGGATGTTCAGATTGTCAAAGTGTTGTGGTCTAACCAAGAGTTAGAAGAATCAACTTGGGAAGCTGAGGACGGATCGAATGAGAAATAAATATCCTTAGTTATTTTCCGAGGTTAGTTGAGTTTCGGGGTCGTAACTCATGTATTTTAAGGGGGTAAAGTTCGATAGAATTTCGCGCTTTTTCCTTATTTTATGCTTATTTTAGTGCTTTTTATTTAAATTGCACTTCAAGTTTATAATTTTGCGTACCTTGATGGGTAAAGCTTAGCATGTTTTATTACTTAAAGAGTACAATAACATAAAAGCTTTCTAGTAAAGCAGTAAGGTTCAAGTTGTTCAAGCAAAAGTTTGAGTTGTCGTGCCCAAGTTTCGGGATGAAACTTCTTTTAAGAAGGGTAGACTATAATACCCCGTATTTTTATTTAAATATAAATATCTTTAATTATATTTCTAAAGATTTTTTATAGAATTTATAAATTAAAGTTGCTATGGAATATTTATTTAAATGTATTTTTATTAATTAAAAGTATTAATGATTTAAATTGGAGAGAAAATTATTTTTAACTTAAAGTTGGGTTTCAAAAGTAAAACGAATTTTAAATTAAACTAGCTCAGTTCAATTCCAAGTTCAAGTCCAAATAATTTAAGCAAGTTCAGTCTAAATTTAATGGAAGCCTAAAAGAGAAAACCCAAGCCTAGCCCATGTGGGATTTCTGAAACCTATAAGTACAAACTCACTATTCACACATCCCCACATTAAAAACCTTAAACTAAACTATAAAAACTCTCTCTCTCTCTCTCTCTCTCTCTCTCTCTCACACACACTCTCACTCACGGAACTCTCTCCTCCCTTGCTCTCTTCCCCTCTCTTGGCACAGTGCGCACACAAGGCAGCAAGCCTCGTGCACCAACCTTGCCTTGTGCCCACAGCTCCCGCACCCAAGGCCACAACAGTAACATGCAGCAACAACGTAACACGCAACAGTCTGTCGTTGTTGTGCTTCTTAGTTCCTCATGTTCACCCGTTGGCCGTGAACCACCACCACCGTCCCTTTGTGTCGTGCCCCTTTATTGTTGGTCGGCCGGTGTATTTTCGTTCCTCCAAATCTCCCCTCTATTTAAATTATGGTTATTATTATGATTATTTTGATAAATTTTTTTTGGGATTATGTTTACAGATAAATTAATTAGTGATTTTGATGGTTGAATGTTGGAGATTCAAAGTACTTAATGGAGTTGGAATTTTTCAATTTGGTTTGTTTAAAATATTAAAGCATGGTTTTTTATGAATTTTAATGGCTTTAATTTTATTCTATGATTAGGGTTTTAATTAAAACTATATGGTTGATTGATTAGAATAATTAATTAGATGTTTGTATTTTAATTATGGTAATCAATTATAATTTTCATATTGTTTGTGAACATTAAGTTGTCAATTTTTAATAGTTTTATGCATGAAATTAATTATTGTTCATGCTAGGGTTTCAAAGAATTAATTAGAATTATTATTTACGTTAAAAACTATTAATTTATAATTAATCAAAGCGATTTAAAACCTAAATATGCTGCTGGAAATTTAATAAGCATGGTGATTAATTAAGGGTTATTATTTTATGATAGGAGGAGGTTTTTAATTAATTTGAAGTGAATCACAAGGTGGCCCCATTAATTAAGTACGCAAGGTATGTACAAGTCTAGGGCAACCCAAATCGTTCATGTGATTACATGTTATGTATGCATTGTTGTGATTCATGATTACTTGGATTATTGGTTCATGTTGATTGTAGAGAAAACATGTTAGTATGGTTTATGTTTGTTGATTTTAAATTACAAGCATGTTGTTCAAGTATGGTTTATGTATGTATGATTTTATATTCATAATCAAGCATGTTAAGGAAGCTATTTATGCTACGCACTTTAAGGTCTAGCATTCAAGGAGCCTGAGTTATTCGTGCCTAGTTGCACAACCCTCATGTTAACTTGGTCATGTTGGGACTCACATGCTAATAGTCATGTTGAGAAGGGAAGGAAAGGGCTAGGAGCTATTAGTGTATTCATGACACAACCCTCATGTTAACTTGGTCATGATGGAACTCACATGTTAATATAATCATGTTAGGAAGGAACAATGTAGTAATTAATTGAAGTCAAGTATTCTTTGATCACAAGTCCTAAAGAATTCTAAAAGAAGTAATGTTCGTTTATTTAATTGATGTTATTTATTTGATTGTGTCTCGAGTTCACATTTGAATAAAATATTAATAAACACAAAGCGAAAGTGAATAAGCTTCAAAACTCTTGGAACGTATGCACCTTGAGTATGAACATAAGGGGGAGTTTATTGTAGGAGCCCGTGACTTCTAGCGGTGATACAAGACGGTGTACTACCATTTTATGCGCAGGGAATTCCGTCACAATTGGGGTGACACGAGTTATTATTTTATTTAGTTTTCGGTAGCTCCAAACACTAGTCCATTTTTGGGAAAAGGAGGAAGGAAACTTATTCGATGCTTATTTTAGTTAATATTGTAAAGTCAAGAGTCATGTCAAGAGTCGAGTCTTGTCTTTATAATTGAATGTTTATGGAAATGGCTTTTTCATGTGAATTCGGTTATTTTTTTTATTGTGGAGTGAAGCATGTTTAGCTTTAGGCATTGTTTTAGCTTGTAGTACTAAACTTTTGTTGATTACGTGCTTTCAAGTCTTTTGGTCATGGCCTTTACCATAATGACCCTATGATGATCCAACGATTGCATTTGCGTTGTAGGGAAGTAGCATTTTCTAAGTAGGACTTCTTTAGGTGATAGCAAGTGAAGTCTCATTCGAGATGGAAATGAAGAGAGTGTTATTATACTTGCATTTATTCATAAACTCTATTTTTAATAATTGTCTAAACAAAGCTTAGTTAATGGATTGTTTTTAAAGTTGGATTTTGGTTTGGGTCTTTATGGTTCCAAGTTGTATTAAAGACCATTAACTATATTTATTATATTTTGAAAGTTAGTTATTTCCGCTGCGTAATTCTGGTACTAACCTTAACTGTTATCATGCTGGCGGTAATATTCTAGTAATTCCTTTATTTAAGTAGGAAAATGGTTTTATAAAAGCAATGAATTATTAGGATGTTACAATAAGTTCTAGAGCTGGAAATGCATAGCAATTCCTACGGATAAACTCCAAACGGGCTGAAAATTACAGAGTTTGTGCGGAGGAACTGAAACTCCAAATGAGTCAGAGGAACTCCGAAAGATAAAGGTAGTTTCTGAGTGGGAACAAGCAACGAAAAGTTCCAGAGGTGGAATAATCAACATGCAGAGTAGCATGGAACATGAAGACGAAAAAAGAGTTTGTTTTCTAGGATATAATTCATGTAAGTATGTAAAACTTGAAGGATTACGGAACAAGGTAATAAAAGGAACTTAGAGGAACTAAATATAGTCATTGGTAAAATGAGTTTTCTCCGTTAAGATTAATATTTTCTAAAGAAATATTTTATAAAATAGAAATACTATTTTACCGTGAGAAAATTAAATGAAAAAAATATGTTTTGCAAAATACACCTTGGATCCTATTTTACAAAACGTTAATTTTTCTCTCTCTACGGATTTTATTAACCCGTGTTTTCATTTTTACTCTTATCTGAGTATTTCTAAAAGAAAAATATTTTTGAGAAAATTTTAGTGCATTTGACTACAAAACCCACATCAATATCAATCAATACCTAGTATTTAAAAAACATAACCATCTCCATTTCAAGGACACATAAGCAACATCATTTTGAAGACATGTGGCGGACACGTAAGCAATAACATTTAGAAAACATGTGGCTTTCAATCCTCCCTTTGAGCTTCTATAACCTCCAAATTTAATTCAATTTAATTTAATTCAATGAATTAATGAATTAATTTCTTCAATTCCTAATCTTCTCCTCTTCTAGCTCCCTCCACCTTCCCTTCCAATGTAACTGAAATGAGTTTGTCATTTAACTCATAACATCCCTTACAAATTCAACATCCCTTATAAGTACCTCACTTTCAGATACTCACTTGGATTGCATTTCTCATCTCAAACTATCAACGCACAATTGAACGTTGTCGACTGCCTCAAGATCTCTGGTGACTTTCTATCTCTTTCACTCTATTTTAAGTTGAATTTCATTATAAAAATAAAACTTAACTGAAAATAACCCTAGCCGTCCTCCTCCCTTTTTCTCTCTAGGATTCACAAATTTCAAAGGGTTTTTAGGCCGGAAATAGTCAAATTTCTTCGGAAATTTGGCTATTTCCGGCCCTTTTGGTTTAATTATTCATGTGTTTGTCTTCAAATTCAATAAAACTACATCGTTTGAGTGTAGTAAGTTCCCCTATGGTGGGATTAGTGAGTGTAGTAAGTTCCCCTATGGTGGGATTAGTTGAGTATTTGGGTGTTAGTATTAGTATAGTTTTGGTGGAGTATCGTCTTGAATTCGGTTCATTGATGAAAAATTATACGAGATTGAATCAGTTATCAAAATTTCAAATTGACTTAGATGAATCGGATGGAAACCGTCCTCGCGGCTACAACAAATCGTTAGACCGTCTCTCCGAAAAGGTTGTATGTTCCAGCGATATGTGCGAGAGTTGTCCCACAGTGCAAGATCTTCCCAACGTTGGTACTTTTGATGAAGGAATACCTCTTTTTGATTCAATTTGTTATGTATTTGTTAAATTCGATTTCTGTTGTAGATGTCGTATGACTTTTTATTAATGAATTGATTTTACATTCAAAAAAAAAAAAAAGTTGAATTCCATTTATATGTATATATGAGCAGTTGATAGTTGATAATTATATTGAAATCAATGTGCAGAATTCAACAATAAGATATTCTATCAAATGATTGGATTATAAGGTGAAAAAGGACCATGTTAAACAAGGGGGTGATGAGATACTATTTTAAATTTTTGGAAAATGGTTTCAGTTATGAAAGACTATTTTCTACAATTTTAGACAGCAAAATTATTGATCCATCTTAGATGAAACCATTCTTTTGCGGGTTTAAATTGACATTCTCTTTGTAAATATATGCATTCGTGTAGATTGCCGTTATATTTTCTTTTAAGCATTATAATAGCAGCTTGTGCAATTGTGCTTAATGTAACTTATCATTTGTTTGAAAAATTTGTAGTTTCTCCCTTAAAAATATAGTTTCAAGTTTCAAGTGAGTAAAATTAAGCCCGTGCGAAGAACGGGCCCAAAAGCTAGTTCTATTCAATTCATGGGAACATGCCTAGAATTAACGCCACATGACCTGTCAGTGGATAAGATTGAGAGGGGTGGCTAGGGGAGGAAGTATTTTCGAATAACTAATATGTTGATTAAAAGACAAATAGCTAAAAGACAAAATAGGGAAAAAAATGAAGTACCATTCATGTTTAAAAAAAAGTACCATTCTCACAAAAAAAAAGTATCATTTTTGTTTTAAAAAATACCATTCAATTTCTTTTTTGTCATTTTTTCTATTTTATCTTTTCCTATGATATGCATTAGGAAGCACATATCAGATATCCGAAAAATACTTTCTCGTGGTTCGGGATTGCTACATTATAAAAGAAAGGCTTTATCATTCAATTCATTCCAAATGTCTGACTCTGACAATCATTCCACAAGGTCTGATTTAAGGGGAATAATATCATAGAATTATATATATATTTTCTTTTCAAGGTTTGAGTCAGTTCCAACAGTTCTAAGTTCCTGTCAGTTTTGAGTTCCTTACGTTCTTTACTTTCTACATACTAGAATGAGTACTCCCTCCGTCTCTTAATACTCGCACCGATTTGACCGGTGCGGAGTTTAAGACATTTGAATTGACTTATTAATTTAATGGGTATTAATTGATAGTGGGGTATTTTTTTTAATTTAGTTTGTGAAAAATGTGTAAGGGTGGGGAATGGTGAGTGGGGGGTGTGAATTTTTAAATGATTTTTGGTAGGGAGTAGGGTTGTAGGTGGGTTAATAAGTAAGTGAGAGAAAGAATATAATATTGGTAAAAGTTTCCATTTATAGAAGCGGTGCAAGTATTAAGGGACGACCCAAAAAGGAAAGCGATGCAAGTATTAAGGGACGGAGGGAGTACTATTTATGTAGTACTATTTGGGATCGGGCGATGTCCCGTATTATTATGTGAATAACAATTAATTATTATGTTCTTTAATGAAATTATGTTTGAATTTTTTTCATAAGATAATTCTTCTAGATTATATTAATAATAATTTTGCAAAGATAACATGTAAAAGGTTGTAGCTCAATTGTAATGCTCTAGTGTTGAAACTGAAGGTCAAATATTCAAATCTTATGCAAACCATAGTTTTTTTTTTTTAATTGATAGCGTGGACTTAAAAATTGAGGGAGATCCGTTAGAAATAAATATACGGGATGAAGAATTAGGGCCGTGATTATCACTGTCCTTAAAATAATATTAGCCCCCACTATTTCTTGCTATGGGTTACCGGCTAAGATACTTCCAAGATTTCCGTAAACTGAGATTAATTGTAGCAAAGAAATAATCTCCATATGAACGTAAAAGCAGTTTTTGATATAGAGAGGAAGAGAAGAAGATAAAGAATAATGAGAACATTTAGGAATATAAATAGGCAGAGAAACTGACTTGAAACAACGTAACTGTTCAAAATAAAAGATAAGATTAAGAGGAAGTTAATTAACCTCTAATTACGTGATTAAATTATTAACTAATACTCTTAATTAAATCTCACGCTCGCGCCTCGTGTAAAGTGATATATATATATATATATATATATATATATATATATATATATATATATATATATATATATATATATATATATATAACCCACCACAAGCACTCCCAAACCCAAAGCACACAAGCCCAACTAGTAGGCCCACTTCTATTCAAACATAAAAGGTGGGTCTACTAATTTAAACTACTCCTTCCATCTTCACTCTATCAATGTGGGATAATTCCCAACAACAAAACTCACCATATAAAAGACTACTCTAACAAGATCATCACGTGGCGTGTAGATGTTTGTAGAAACGCTTTTTAATATATAGTGAAGTAAAACAAACATTAAAAACATAGAATTATATAAATCAAGTAAAATGATACGGCGAAAGAAAGTTTTTATTTGATTGGATTGTTACGTATTTGTTAAATTTAAATATTTATGTAGATGTCGTATGATTTTTTATCAATAAATTAATTTAATTATTAAAAAAAAAGTAAATTGATACGGAGTAAAACTTATTGTAGGTTAACCAATTATTAAGCTATATTTTCAACAGTTAAAAATATAAAGATGAGAAGTTAATCAAGTTACACTTGAGATTTGAGAAGTTAAACTCGAGCTTTGAGAAGTGATACTTTCCACAAAATGAAGAAAGATGCTTACGCATGGGACTAGGTAAGTACTACTCTGTTTCATAAAGTTCTTTACAGTTACTATTTGCACGGATTCCAATGTAATATGTAACTACTAATGTATCCAATTTTGTACGTGAAAAAATTATAAAAAAGTTGATATTCTGAATATGCATAACGAGATCAATTTAACAAGATGTTATATGTAACGTTTTGATGTATATAATAGTGAGAATTTACTGTCAAAGTTTTAATATTTTATACACATTTTCCAAAACATAAAGAACTTTCAGAAACGGAGTTATTATATATAAATTCTTATAAGAAATAAAGTTCGCATGACCAATCAAACAAATGTTTGCATTTCGATCATAAGGGAAAAAATAAGAGGGAGAACAAGTTCATTCAACCAAACGACCACTTTGTAGTTTGTACCCTTCAAATTTTGTCCGTTTATAAAGTCAGTAGTTCCGTAAATGATCGCTTTAAATAATAGCGGGGACAATAAAAAAATAAAAAAAAATGTAGTCCGTATTAAGTTGTTTAGAGGGTACGCATACATTAACATTCAAGTGTTTAACTATTGACTATTTGACTGTAGAGAAACATCAATCAAAGCGTAGGCAGGCCAAGCAAAATGAATCATACTTAAACCAATATTCCATCATCCTCAAAGACAAAATGATGTCTAATTATTTAATTACCGGTGCCATATCAAATCCCTAAAATCATGTCATTAACCAAATTATTAATCTACTAATCTACATTAGGCTTCGTCATTCTAACCTCTTCCCCAAAATTATGCCTCAACAACTCCTTAAATTATATACTACCCATGTTCGATACTTTGCATGTTGTATGTAGACTAGAGCTCTCAAGTTTTTTTTACAGAATGTGACATTCGTATTTATCTTGATTTTTACAGAATGAACTCATGGTGTTTTTAGTTTTTAACCCGCACTATTCGAGTTGTATTGTCCCCGTGCCCCATGCATTTTTACAATAAATTTTATGGTCATTTTCGTCGTATTTCTGATGAAGTTGGTGTCATTTGCGGATCTTAAACAGTTTTATGAGGGGGGACCAATAGAAGAATTGAACAATATAGTATGTAATTTATATGCACAAATTTTAGAAGGGGTCGTAACAAAAAAAATATACTAAGGAATTTTCCATCGGGAGGCGAGTTCATCCAAGACAAAAAAGGATATCCGCCATTGGTTGGTGTAATTATTCATGATCATCCAGATAAATATGTTGTTTAGTCGTACCTACAAGTCTACAACCTGAGCACATCATCCCCGATTCTTGCATAAGTTTTGGCTTTCTAGGATGATCTTTTACTATCTACTAAGTCATGTTTTTTAATTAAGTTAAATGATTCAATTTTATTACTGGAGTGGTTATTGCCCAAGCTTCATACATCCTCGAGAAAAGGACCCCACCTACCCACCGGGTTTTTATAGAATTATCCTGGCTGGCCATGATAGGGGAGAGTCGGCTGAGCGTCTGGTCATCGACGGATCCTGGAGAAAGAGTACAAACAGAGCTGGGATGGGATGGGTGGTTGAGGCTCAAGCGTGCCTTTTCGGCCTCACATGGGCAAAAGAACAGAGTATCATTAGGGTTACAGTCTTCACAGATTCTCAACAACTCGTGGACATGCTATGGAGTGAAGATTGTCACATACTACGTTTATGTTGGACGATACGGGAAATATGTAACCTCGGCAAGAGTTTTGCTTTCTGCAGCATTAACAAGGTCGACAGATCGAGAGTCCAACAAGCTCACGACTTAGCCACAGGGGCAGCAACTACTTTAATGTCTTTTTCTAATATGTTTTAATTGTTTATCTCTATAAGCTGATGTCAAAAAAAAAAAGTCATGTTTTTTTATGTAAGGTGATAACTTATATATTACACCTTAACTCACTAACCCTAGTCGTGACATTATTTTTAATCTTCTTATAGTATTATGTTATGGAAAAAAAAAAGTATGTAATTTTTAAAGTAGAAATATGCCTTTAAGCTATAGAAATGTGCCTTTTGGAAGTTAAAAAAAACGATTTCATTTGACATGACCGCATGTAATCGGGTGTACTTTCTAATTAGAGGGTTAAGAAGGCATGAGAGGCAGTGGCGGAACCAGGAATTCAACGTTGGGGGGCGAGAAAAAAAAATGGAACTAAAAATAAGGGGGGGCGAGGGGAAAAAATAAAACTAAAATGAAAGGGTATGGTATAAGGATTCGCACCCTAGATCAAGGAGTATAAATGAGTTATTAAAATAGAAATAACCATTGAGGCAAGTAGCATTTAGTCATACATTTTAGTGTTTATTACTATATATTAGTGTTTTTTAAAATTTTTGGGGACGCCCCCCGATGAGAGGGGGACTAATCAAAGATAAATGTTAAACCCATATGTTTGACATAAAACTCATCTTCCAATTTTCTCTTCGTCTTCAACTTTACTTAATATTTTTTTTATAGATATGCAATGTAAAATTCTGAAACGTATTATTATCGGATATCTAATACTTCGTATTAGGCTTGGAAAGTGGGTTGTTCGGGTTAGGTACATTTGGTCGAGTCAGATTCAGGTGAGGAAAATTCTGGGCCATTTTTCGGTCAACTTCAGGTAGGAGAATTAACTTACTACTACGTATGTGAAACAAATCCATTTCAATAAATTTGGTTCACGTCAGTGAAGGTCCGGTTCATTTCGGATCATCCAGTTTCAAGTACGGATATGTTCAGAATAGTTTCAAGTGATCTCATTTTGGATATGGGCCGAGTATTTCTAGATGGGTTTGTTTTTCCAGTTACTAATACTTTGTACGTAGTATTACTTATATGTACATAGCCCTTTCATCAACATTAAACAACATCCTCATCTGCTTTCTGAAATCTAGATCTTAAATGATCAAAGACGACCAAAAATGGGATATTCATGCCCTCTCGTTGACTATTCCACTATTGGTTTTGCAGACTATTAAAGGCATCCCTTTATCAGTAAATGATTTACTGATGAACTGTGTTAAGGCTTCCCTAGTAATAGTGAGTTCACAATGAAGTATGCCATATGATTAGCCCATAATTTTTATTCTCCCTTCAAGTGGGAATTTTTTTGCATACGGAAGCTAGATATTGCTCTGAAACTTTTTTTTAAAAAAATCTTCGGCAATTGCTGCATAATATCCTCCGAACTCAGAATAATTTATCTCATCGGCATATTGACATCCCTAACTGCTGCCCATTTTGTGTTATCCGAATGAAACACAAGATCGTTTATTTTTTAATTGTCCCATGGCTAGAGAATATTGGGATGCAGACTTTCATTTTGTTGGCCTGGTATATAGTCATCTACATCAGTTGTCGCCTTGCACTTTGTGCCTCTCTCTACACCTAAAAAAAATCTACGTTCTTCTTCTGCATTGCACTTTCATAAACTTTGTAATAATGTTACTGTTAGGTTATGATACATATGACAATTCATAAATCATGCGGAAACAACCATTTAGCCAGGAATACATATTATTTACACATAATCATATAGCATAATTTAGATGCATACTCTTTGTTGCGTGCCTTCCCTAGCTGCGCCCGAACCGAACAAGAACAAGTCTTTAGGACTCCAAGTGTCGTCCCTCCGTAGATAGTCCACAGCACGTCCGGATCCGCCTTAAGATTGACCAACTAGAATCGCCCTTAAGGTACTAGAATTTTCGGCACTCTTAGGTAAGAAATATGACTGAATTTTTCTCTCAAAACTCACTTTGAATACTTGAATTAATCTCTGAAAATATGTGACCCTAGGCACGTATTTATAGAGTTATGGAAAGGGAATTGGAATCCTAGTAGGATACGAATTAATTAAACTTAGAATCCTATACGAACTCTAATTAATTAATTTATCCTTTTAGGAATAGGAATTTAATCATATACCAAATCCTAATAGCTTTAGGAATCGTGCATGAACACAAACACACACACACACACACGCGGCAGCCACGAGGGCCGCCCATGCGTGTGCGTGCGAGCAGCAGCCCACGCCACGAGGCCATGGCCTTGGCGCGCGCTGGGCCTGCCTTGCGGTGGGCCTGGGCGCTGCCTTGGCTGGGCGCGCGTTTGGCTTGCTGGGCGATGGCCCGACTTCGTGCTGGGCCTTCGTCCGGCAGGCCTCGTCCGATGCTAATTCGTACGATACGTTTCCGATTAAATTCCCGGTTCCGAAATTCATTTCCGATACGAACAATATTTAATATTTCCGATTCCGGAATCAATTTCCGTTTCGAACAAATATTTAATATTTCCGTTTCCGGAATTATTTTCCGATTCCGATAATATTTCCGATTCTGACAATATTTCCGTTTCCGGCAATATTTCCGATTCTGGCAATATTTCCATTTCCGATAATATTTTTCGATACGTACCATGTTTCCGTTTCCGGCAACATCTACGACTTGGATAATATTTATATTTCCGATACGATCCATATTTCCGTTTCCAGCAATATCATCGTTTCCGGAGTATTCATTTCTTGCCTGTGACGATCTCAGCTCCCACTGAAACCAAGATCCGTCGATTCCGAATATCCATAGATGGAGTATCTAATGCCATTAAATACTTGATCCGTTTACGTACTATTTGTGTGACCCTACGGGTTCAGTCAAGAGTAAGCTGTGGATTAATATCATTAATTCCACTTGAACTGAAGCGGCCTCTAGCTAGGCATTCAGCTCACTTGATCTCACTGAATTATTAACTTGTTAATTAATAATGAACCGCATTTATTAGACTTAACATAGAATGCATACTTGGACCAAGGGCATTATTTCCTTCAGTCTCCCACTTGTCCTTAGGGACAAATGTGCATTTCCTAATTCCTTTGTCGCTCGATGCTCGCTCTTGAACATAAGGTAAGAGTTGTCATCCTTATTATGTCCAGAGGTGTTCCTCGGTTTCAGAGTTCAACTGATCAAATAAACAGATAATCATAGCCTATGATTCATCCGAGCACGGCCATGCATTTCACAGTTTCTAGCTCTCCGAGTGGCCTTGTACAACTTTTAAGCATCTCATCCCGATTTATGGGAGGACAATCCCAATCTTGCGATCTTGAGATTAGACTTCGTTTGATAGGTGATTACCTGAGCGTTGCCTTTATAGCCTCCTTTTACGGTGCGACGGTTGGTCAACGTCAAAGCAACCAGTTCTCAAAAAAGTAATCTCAAATCACTCAGGTATTGAGGATTTAGTGTCTAATAATTTTAATGAAATTTACTTATGACAGATTTTCATCTCTTACAGTAAAGTTTCATAGGTCTTGTCCGATACTAGTCTTCCCAAAGTAAGTATCTATGCAAATGATTATGACATTGCCATGTCCACATAGTTCAAGAAACAGAATTACTAGTCATCTTGCATTCTAATCGTCTAACGTTTTCTATGCGTCCAATTTTATAGAAAACTCCGACTAGGGACCATTTTCAACCTTTGACATTCAAGTTCACTTGATAGACATTTCTTAGTCACAGGACTGGTCCTGACAGTCTATCTTGAATATATCGTCAAATTGAAGGGACTCATCATTTAATAAACCACAAATTAAATGGAAAAATGAATTCTTTTCATTTATTGTGAATGATTAACCAATAATGTTTTACAAAGATTTAAACTCTAAAACTTTAAAACATTAAACAGAGACATCAAAGTCATTCTCCAATATGCTTGATTCCCATAGCTGCAGTGTGCGAGTTGTGCTTCGCCTGCGGCAGAGGTTTAGTCAATGGATCTGATATGTTGTCATCAGTTCCAATTTTGCTTATCTCGACTTCTTTTCTTTCAACGAACTCTCGTAGAAGGTGAAATCTACGAAGTACATGCTTGACTCTCTGGTGGTGTCTAGGCTCTTTTGCCTGTGCAATAGCTCCGTTATTGTCACAATACAGGGCTATTGGTCCTTTAATGGAGGGGACTACACCAAGTTCACCTATGAACTTCCTTAGCCATATAGCTTCCTTTGCTGCTTCATGTGCAGCAATGTACTCCGCTTCAGTTGTAGAATCCGCAATGGTGCTTTGCTTAGCACTTTTCCAGCTTACTGCTCCTCCGTTGAGGCAGAAGACAAACCCAGACTGTGATCTGAAATCATCTTTGTCGGTTTGGAAACTTGCGTCCGTATAGCCTTTAACAATTAATTCATCATCTCCACCATAGACCAGGAAGTCATCTTTGTGCCTTTTCAGGTACTTCAGAATGTTCTTGGCAGCAGTCCAATGCGCCTCTCCTGGGTTTGACAGGTATCTGCTCGTAGCACTGAGTGCGTACGCAACATCCGGGCGTGTACATATCATAGCATACATTATTGAACCAATCAATGATGCCTATGGAATCCCATTCATTCGTCTACGCTCATCAAGTGTTTTTGGGCACTGAGTCTTGCTTAGAGTCATTCCATGAGACATGGGTAGGTAGCCTCGCTTGGAGTCCGCCATCTTGAACCTATCAAGCACCTTATTAATATAAGTGCTTTGACTAAGTCCAATCATCCTTTTAGATCTATCTCTGTAAATCTTGATGCCCAATATGTACTGTGTTTCTCCTAGATCCTTCATTGAAAAACATTTCCCAAGCCAAATCTTGACAGAATTCAACATAGGAATGTCATTTCCGATAAGCAATATGTCGTCGACATATAATACTAGGAAAGCAATTTTGCTCCCACTGACCTTCTTGTATACACAAGATTCGTCCGCGTTCTTGATGAAACCAAAGTCCTTGACTGCTTCATCAAAACGTATATTCCAGCTCCTGGATGCCTGCTTCAATCCGTAGATTGACTTCTTTAGCTTGCATACCTTTTTAGCATTCTTTGGATCCTCAAAACCTTCAGGCTGTGTCATAAACACAGTTTCTGTTAAAACGCCGTTTAAGAAAGCAGTTTTGACATCCATCTGCCATATTTCGTAATCGTAATATGCAGCGATTGCTAACATTATCCGAATAGACTTTAGCATTGCAACTGGTGAAAAGGTTTCATCGTAGTCCACACCGTGGACTTGCCTGTAACCTTTTGCAACCAATCTAGCTTTGAAAACTTCAAGTTTCCCATCCTTGTCCTTTTTCAGTTTGAAAACCCATTTGCTTCCAATGGCTTGGTAGTCATCTGGCAAATCGACCAAATCCCATACTTGGTTTTCAGACATGGAGTCCAATTCAGATTGCATGGCTTCTTGCCATTGCTTGGAGCTAGGGCTCGTCATAGCTTGTTTGTAAGTCGCAGGTTCATCACTTCCAAGTAATAGAACGTCATAGCTCTCGTTCGTCAAAATACCTAAGTACCTTTCTGGTTGAGATCTATATCTTTGCGATCTACGCGGGGTAACATTTCTAGATTGACCATGATTCTCACCAGATTCTTCTAAAGATCTCTGAGTTTCATCCTGAATGTCATCTTGAGCATTCTCTAGAGTTTGTTGTTCGACTCGAATTTCTTCGAGGTCTATTTTTCTCCCACTTGTCATTTTGGAAATGTGATCTTTCTCCAAAAAGACACCATCTCGGGCAACAAACACTTTGTTCTCAGATGTATTGTAGAAGTAATACCCCTTTGTTTCCTTTGGATAGCCCACAAGGATACATTTGTCAGATTTTGGATGAAGTTTGTCTGAAATTAATCGTTTGACGTATACTTCACATCCCCAAATCTTAAGAAAAGACACATTTGGAGGCTTTCCAAACCATAATTCGTATGGAGTCTTTTCGACAGCTTTAGACGGAGCTCTATTTATAGTGAGTGCAGCTGTATTTAGTGCATGTCCCCAAAATTCTAATGGAAGTTCGGCCTGACCCATCATTGACCTGACCATGTCTAGCAAGGTTCTGTTCCTCCGTTCCGACACACCGTTCCATTGTGGTGTTCCAGGAGGAGTCAATTCTGATAGAATTCCACATTCTTTCAGATGGTCATCAAATTCATAGCTCAGATATTCACCGCCTCTATCAGACCGCAGTGCTTTAATCTTCTTGCCTAATTGATTCTCTACTTCACTCTGAAATTCCTTGAATTTGTCAAAGGATTCAGACTTATGCTTCATTAGGTAGACATAACCATACCTACTGAAGTCATCAGTGAAAGTGATAAAGTAGCTGAAACCACCTCTAGTATTTGTACTCATTGGTCCACATACATCTGTATGGATTAAACCCAATAGTTCATTTGCTCTTTCTCCAACTTTAGAGAAAGGTTGCTTTGTCATTTTGCCAAGTAAACATGATTCGCATTTACCATAATCCTCTAAGTCAAATGGTTCTAGAATTCCTTCCTTTTGAAGTCTTTCTAAGCGTTTCAAGTTTATATGGCCTAATCGACAATACCACAGATAGGTGAGATCTGAATCATCCTTTTTGGCCTTTTTGGTATTTATGTTATAAACTTGTTTGTCGTGATCTAATAAATAAAGTCCATTGACTAATCTAGCAGATCCATAAAACATCTCTTTAAAATAAAACGAACAACTATTGTCTTTTATTAAAAAGGAAAATCCCTTAGCATCTAAGCAAGAAACTGAAATGATGTTTTTAGTAAGACTTGGAACATGGAAACAATCTTCCAGTTCCAAAACTAGCCCGGAGGGCAACGACAAATAGTAAGTTCCTACAGCTAATGCAGCAATCCGTGCTCCATTTCCCACTCGTAGGTCAACTTCACCCTTGCTTAACTTTCTACTTCTTCTTAGTCCCTGTGGATTGGAACATAAGTGTGAGCCACAACCTGTATCTAATACCCAAGAAGTTGAATTAGCAAGTATACAGTCTATAACGAAAATACCTGAAGATGGAACGACTGTTCCGTTCTTCTGATCTTCCTTTAGCTTTGGACATTCTCTTTTGTAATGGCCTATTCCATCACAATAAAGACAGCTTGATGTGGACTTGTCCTGCTTTGATTTAGCATTGCCCTTGGACTTTCCACCTTTCTTGAACGGTCTCCTTCTAGCCTTGAGTAAATCTTTGGCTTCACAGTCCAGTATTATTTCAGCCTTTCTGATAAGGTGAACAAATTCTGCAACTGTTTCTTCTCTTGGTTCACTTAGGTATAGTTGCTTGAAGCGACCAAACCCACTGTGTAGTGAATTGAGCAAGATAGAGACTGCCATCCTTTCGCTTATTGGTGTTCCTAGTAGACTTAGGCGATCAAATTATGAACACATAAGATCCACATGGAACCTCAGTGGGACGCCTACCCTCTGTTTAGTGCGAAGGAGCTGAACATGTGTTTCTTGGACCTCCATCCTATAACACCTGTTGGGAGAACCAACCTTTAGACCAGACGTTGATTCAATCAACTCATGGACGTTCAGGTCCCTGTCCTCCGTACTTCCACGACAGATATCCCTCAGATTCTTGATGAGCGTAAAAGGTTCATAAGCTACAAACCTTTTAGCCCAATCATCAGGGATATTGTTCAGCATGAGACTCATAACCTTTTTGAGATCCGCATCCCAGGCGTAAAATCTCTCAGGGGTCATGTCTCTGGCATAGTAGCTTGGCATGGGATGTGACAATACATACTCAAGTCCATTGAGTTTGACTATTTCAACTAGCTTAGCTTCCCATTCAAGAAAATTTGCCAGGTTCAGCTTGACCATAAGCTCAGAACCCATGATGATGTTTTGATTGTTGTTTGCCATATTAAAACTACAATTGAAAAGAATAAACAAATAAATAACCATTCACAGTTTCTCTTAATAAACTTAAATTCTAGCATACATGCATAATTCAATGTTTATTAAGAATTTTATTCAAGTTATGTGTTCCGGCAGGTGTGAATAAAATGATTCCAAGATCCTAAAATCATTGAAGAACTAAGCACAGTTTGTCGACTTAATCCTAGAACATCTTAGGTAAGCAAAAGCCTTTTGCTAATAGTCTAGAAACTATTCTTGGTTGATAGGTACGTCTAAGAACTTATTAGGTAAACCTATCGATTTTGCCACGACATAAAAGGACTCCTTACTTATATCGTTGAGTTTCACCAAAACTAACATGTACTCACAATTATTTGTGTACCTTGCCCCTTTAGGACCAATAAGTAACACCTCGCTGAGCGAAAACTATTACTAGATTGATGTAAAGGATATCCAAGCAAGTGTATATTTTGGCATGGCACCTTTTAACTCAATTTTTAAGTTTGGAACTTAAGGCTCTTACTATGTTGGTTAGATTTTAAGTGAACTAAAATCCTTAATCATGCAACATAATCAAGCCACAATCTTACGCATAATTAAGACATATTTAAAGCAATAAATAACTTAAAGCATGCATAAGATAAATGTGATCTAGTATGGCCCGACTTCATCTTGAAGCTTTGACTTCAAAGTCCGTCTTGAAAATCTCCGTGGGAGGCACCATTTTCTTCAAATAGGATAAGCTATAACTAATTACAACTATTTGATGGTACGCAGACCATATTTGAATTGAAAAATAACTTTGGTACTTTAGACCAATTACATTCAAATTAATGGTACGCAGACCATATTTTCTATCCTATTTGGGCCATACTAGTCACTTCATAACCTGCAAAACAGTACATGTACAATATATACCATTCACCCATTCATTATCATGAATGGCCCACATAGCTGGTTAGTAAAACACATTATGCATCACGTAAACATTTGCAGCAATTAATCAAGGGCACCAATAATCTACCAATTATTCAGTCCTTATTAATTCTAATCAAGTTGTTTTAACCTTAAGGATTCGTAGACCTAATCAAGAGTTTTATGACTAAAAGGGCTCCCACTTAAACCAATAAATTCATATGCTTTACTAATTTTAAACATAAAAATGTATTTCAAGTCTAACCGGAAACATACAAATTTAATTAAAATTTAAAGCTCATATAAATTTATAATTGAATCCAAAAAGTTCAATTTAATTTCAGTCGTATTTAAATTAATTCATGATTTTAATTTTAGTAAAATAATTAGAATAAATAAAATTTATTATAATTACAATATTCAAAATTAAAATCCAAGAAAATAATTTAAATTATTAATTTTAAAATTAATTAAAATTACGTAAACTGAAAAATTTCAAATTAAACATTCAAAACGATCTAATCGCAACGCAAACACCCTACGTATCGCACGCCCATGGGCCGCACGCACACAGCCATCGCTGGCCATGTGCGCGCAGCCCATGCGCTCGTCGCATAGCTGCTGCATCTTCCATCGCAAGCCATCGCACGCTATGGTGCTCGCTGCGCGCGCGTCAGCGCTCAACGCACGCGAGCCATCGCTCGCTGTGCGCGCTCGCCAGCGCTCGCTGCGCGCGAGCCATCGCTCGCTGTGCGCGCGAGCCATCGCTCGCTGTGCGCGAGCCATCGCTCGCTGTGCGCGCGAGCCATCGCTCGCTGTGCGCGCGAGCAATTGCGCGCGATCAATCGCTGGGCGCAGCGCTCGTGGCACGCGAGCTTGCGCTCGCTGCGCGCGAGGCTGCGCGCGCTTGTGCGAGGCAGTGCGCGTCGTGGCGCAGCTCGCTTGCTGCCCACACGCGACCGCCTTGGCTTGCCTTTCGCCCATGCCCATTTGTTCATAGCTCGTGGCCCACGACACAAGGCAGGGCTGCTGCCCTGTGCTCGTGCACCATGCCCTTGCTCATTGCATTCGTGCCGCACGGGCGACGAGCTCCCTTGCTCGTCGTCGCATGCCCGCACTATACAACACCCCTTAAGGGTAACACGAAGCGTCCATTGCTTTGTGCGTGCAAGTTATATGAACGAATCGCATAAAAATTAAAATTTATATTTAAAATTAATGACAAATTAATAAATAATATTAATTTCATAATTTTAGGGCGAAAAAATCGAAAATTTATTATCCAATTGATTTCCGATTATTATGGATTCAAGTCTAGGTCATAAAAAATTTAAAATTTATCATAAATTTACAATTTTTATGGTGGTTTTTAATCATAGGTTTCTAATTAAATTATAATTAATTATGAAAATCAAATTAATTCTAAATTATTCTAATTTTCAACAAATTAATCATAATTACAAATTAGATTGCATAATTAACAAGGCTAGGCATTCAAACTTGTTAAACATATACATTAGGTCAATCAAAAATTCAAGATTTATTAACAAGAATCGCAAATATTTAATTTAACATCTTAAATTTACGAAATTTTGCATTCGAAAAACTAAAACCTTCGAAAAGTCATAGTTAGGCTTCGAATTTGAGAATTCTGGGTTCGGCAGAAAAAACTATTTTTGTCAAAATTTTAGAATGCCTTTTACATGCGGAATTGACACAAAAATCACTCGATTTGGATGAGTAACGAAGAAACTGCCGAAAAACTGCGTACGTATAATTAAATAAACGCAATTTGCAATTAATTAACAATTACGAAAATTAATCACCCCTTTTAATTCTTGCAAATTTGTAATATTTAACCATGTTCATGCAATTTAGATTATGAAAATAATAAGGGGCTCGTGATACCACTGTTAGGTTATGATACATATGACAATTCATAAATCATGCGGAAACAACCATTTAGCCAGGAATACATATTATTTACACATAATCATATAGCATAATTTAGATGCATACTCTTTGTTGCGTGCCTTCCCTAGCTGCGCCCGAACCGAACAAGAACAAGTCTTTAGGACTCCAAGTGTCGTCCCTCCGTAGATAGTCCACAGCACGTCCGGATCCGCCTTAAGATTGACCAACTAGAATCGCCCTTAAGGTACTAGAATTTTCGGCACTCTTAGGTAAGAAATATGACTGAATTTTTCTCTCAAAACTCACTTTGAATACTTGAATTAATCTCTGAAAATATGTGACCCTAGGCACGTATTTATAGAGTTATGGAAAGGGAATTGGAATCCTAGTAGGATACGAATTAATTAAACTTAGAATCCTATACGAACTCTAATTAATTAATTTATCCTTTTAGGAATAGGAATTTAATCATATACCAAATCCTAATAGATTTAGGAATCGTGCATGAACACAAACACACACACACACACGCGGCAGCCACGAGGGCCGCCCATGCGCGTGCGTGCGAGCAGCAGCCCACGCCACGAGGCCATGGCCTTGGCGCGCGCTGGGCCTGCCTTGCGGTGGGCCTGGGCGCTGCCTTGGCTGGGCGCGCGTTTGGCTTGCTGGGCGATGGCCCGACTTCGTGCTGGGCCTTCGTCCGATGCTAATTCGTACGATACGCTTCCGATTAAATTCCCGGTTCCGGAATTCATTTCCGATACGAACAATATTTAATATTTCCGATTCCGGAATCAATTTCCGTTTCGAACAAATATTTAATATTTCCGTTTCCGGAATTTTTTTCCGATTCCGATAATATTTCCGATTCTGACAATATTTCCGTTTCCGGCAATATTTCCGATTCTGGCAATATTTCCATTTCCGATAATATTTTCCGATACGTACCATGTTTCCGTTTCCGGCAACATCTACGACTTGGATAATATTTATATTTCCGATACGATCCATATTTCCGTTTCCGGCAATATCATCGTTTCAGGAGTATTCATTTCTTGCCTGTGACGATCTCAGCTCCCACTGAAACCAAGATCCGTCGATTCCGAATATCCATAGATGGAGTATCTAATGCCATTAAATACTTGATCCGTTTACGTACTATTTGTGTGACCCTACGGGTTCAGTCAAGAGTAAGCTGTGGATTAATATCATTAATTCCACTTGAACTGAAGCGGCCTCTAGCTAGGCATTCAGCTCACTTGATCTCACTGAATTATTAACTTGTTAATTAATAATGAACCGCATTTATTAGACTTAACATAGAATGCATACTTGGACCAAGGGCATTATTTCCTTCAGTTACCCCCCGACCAAAAAGATTATCACATCCATTTTGCAATATATGGAAAACTTGCAATGCATACAATTTAGACAAATCTCATGTCTCAACGATGAAAAATTATACTCGCGCTTTTAGGATCTTTACGCAGTGGAATTTGTATATATGTCTTGATTTGTTGAATTACAACAATGCTCCTCTGAATCCTACACGTACCATCCGTTAGCGTGGACACCTCCTGTTTCGGGTGTTTTCAAAATTACTTTTGATGGGTCGGTTCGTAGTAACTTTGGAGCAACAAGGGTTGCTATTAGTGATCACCTAGGTAATAATGTTATTAGTCAAAGCTACAATCTTGGAACTTTATCTCCTCTTCTTGCTGAAGCTATTGCTAAACCAATGGTCTTCTTTAAGCAATCGAAAACAATGTACATCATGTTTTATTGAAGGTAACAACTTATTGATTATTAACATTTTACAGGGTCAAGCTTGGTGACGGTGGAAGATTCAAGTGTTGATGAGTGATGTCAAGCAACTTTTAGATTATTTTGATACTTCTTCCTCTCGTCACATTTTTTGAGAAATCAATCGTGCAACAAACTACACTATCGTTTCAGGTCATCACATCCAAACCCATCAAAATATTGATCCCTATCTAGATAGTAAATTTTCTTATGTTATTAAATAAGTGTTTGAGCGTAGTTTTGAAATAAGATTCTCAAACTTTTGTTATATCTTTCTCTGAAAAAACTAAAAATAAAAATCAAGAATTGAATTCCTACCGTCTAAAAAATGAAGATAGAAGTAATATCCAAAATTTCAGGGTATGTGTAGGATATAAATTTGCCTAAATCAATTATCCAAAATACTCTCCACTCCATAAAATAGAAAATAATTGAGATCCCTCAAATAATGCCCCATCAACCAAAGTTAATCAAACAACCCCTTCTTCAATCTTTCCAACTCCATCCATCCACCGCAAAAGGGCAAATCCGTAATCTCACACAACCCGCATATAACACCCTTTTAAACTTTCTCCATTTCTCAACCTCTTTTCCCCCAAAACACACTCCCTCTCTCATTTTCTCTCTCCTCCCAAATAAACTCAAATCAAAACCTCCAAAATCACCCAAAAAATGGCATCAAAACTCCAAAAACTCACCATCCTAACACTAATGATCCTCTGTTCCACACTTTCTCTCTCCTCATCCACCATGACAGTCCACGACCTCCTAAAGAAGAAAGGTTTACCGGCCGGTTTACTCCCTAAAGAAGTAAAATCCTACGAATTCAACGACCGAACCGGTTTACTAGAGGTCTTCATCGACGGTCCATGCTTAACAAAGTTCGAGAACCGGGTTCTCTTCGAAAGTGTCGTTAAGGCTAATCTCACATACGGTGAACTAATGGGTGTTGAAGGTTTGTCACAGGAGGAGCTCTTCATTTGGTTGCCTGTTAAAGAAATCACAGTTTTTGATCCTAAATCTGGGATCATTTTGTTTGATATTGGTATGGCTCAGAAACAGCTTTCTTTGTCACTTTTTGAAGATCCCCCTAGTTGCAGACCTCAACAAGGTATGGATTAATTAATTATGGTGGCTTAATTTTTCTGAGTTCGATTTTTTCCCTCAATTGTTGATTTTTGGGGTTTAATTTAGAAATATTTTGGCAAATATTATCTGGGTGTTTCAAAATTAAGGGGTAATTGATTTTGGTTTAGCTCGAATTTATTAAACTACGTAGTAGTTGTTTAATTGATTTAGATTTAGCTTGAATTTGTAAAATTAGGTTTCTAATTGATCTGGGTTTATCTAATTATTCAAGTTAATGTGCAATTGATTTGGGTTTAGCTCGAATTTGTCAAATTAGGTTTATAATTTGATTATTAATTTAGGTACAAAACATTATTGAGTGCTTTTTTAATTGATTGAGTGTGATTTAGTTTAAGTTTAACTTTACGCTTAATCCAATATTATAATTTTGGTTAAATTAGTAGAGTTTTTATTAATGTTGTTTGAATAAATTGCAGGGTTGATAAACTATAGTGGAAGGAAAGACAAAGGATTTGCAGCTGAAAAATGAAGATAAAAAGATTTGATGAAACAAATGTGATGAAAATCTTCCCCTTATTTTCACACTGTGTGGTTTGATTGATGATGATATTAATTTGTGGTTATGATGATCTAAATGAGTGTGTGAATTTGGGGGGTTTGTTAGATAACTTGTATAGATCCGAAATTTTGGTATCCAATTTTGAATGTTTCAGATTCCTAGATTTTTTGTTCCATTTTTTCACACTGTCTTTTTAGTTACGTTTGTTTTTTTGGGGCAGGTACAAGTACGAGTCTCGAGTCGAAACTCCTATCTCAATATCCGACTAATTTTGACCATTAGTTAAAATTTTCACATGAATGTTTTATACAGAGTATTTTTTAAAGATCAAAGTCGTACTTGTTATGGAGGTAGAGCAAATCCGATGAATTAATGGTTGTATTAAGAGTTAGAATTAAGTGTTTAAGCTAACCGCTTCAAAGACATTCACTTTGAATGGAAGAAAAGGGAATTAAAGGAGATAAAGAGGAATCCTTAATTGGCAATCAATCAACATCGATTCATGAATGTAACAACTAATAGGATTCATATTGTCTGAATGTTTTAGATTCCTTCTCAGCTTAATAAATTATTCTTGAGTACTTGGATTATGAAAAGGGATGAGTAATTGAAGCATAATAATGACATTCATATTCCGAAGCAAGTGTTTAGTATTCTTGTTGATTGTTCCAACATTTTGTTTCAATTTTAATATTCCCTATGGTACAAATAAATCACTCTCTTGTAAAACAAATTTAAAATTTAACCTTTAATGAGGAAAAGGCTAGGGATACACTTGGTGTGCAAAGGTATCTTGCACACCACCAATTAAATGATGCCAACTCACAAATTCCACTAAAAAAAGAGAGGGAAAAAATTTCAGAAAGGAAGATTATGGGCGGCAAAATATTTTAGCCATTTGCGCCATTCGCATATGTTAGGCGGGATGAAATTGCGCCATACTATCCACTTTCATTTTCCGGCCAAACATTTACTGATCTTTTTTCCATTCTTCACCTCTTATTTTCATTCATTCTTCACCGCCAAACATTTCATTTCTTCACCTCTTATTTTCATTCTTTCTTTTTTCTGGTTTCCATTTCTAAAGTAATTGAACATTCATATTTTTCAGTTCGTGATATTGGTTACATGTTGTACTTGATATTTTTTTGTTGTTTCCTTTCTGATTGAGCATTCATATTTATCAGTTCGTGATATTGGTTACATGTTGTTCAGTTCGGGATCATTTCAACTATTGAGCATTCATATTTTATTTACATAAACCTCCCTTTGTGATGCATATAAGGTGTTTGATAAAATGCGTAATTGAATTAATAAATTTAATCTACCTTTTCTAAATTAGTTTCAGTTGCAAAAGTTAGTTATATTGATGGTTGGAAGAAGGTGTAGAAGAAAACTAGCTATACTGATGGTTTGTGCTTGAACGGAAGCCAAAGTTGGACCCTTTAGCGAAGGTTGATGAAGATGGCAATGGCTTTTCAGAACTGACAATGGTCGTTTATTGCAATATGCAATCTGATTATGTATTGTTTATTATGATTCCGTAAATACTAAAAAGAAACCATAAACAATAATAACATAAAACAACAGTTGCCCAAAGAAAAAAAAATCCACGTATAAAGGATCGAACGCAGGTCTAGAGGCAGTGTACAGATGATTATATAAATTTCGTTGTAACCAGTTTGGCAAGGGATATCAGCACATCCATTTGTGCTAGAAAATATATAATATTTTTGAGATTTTGATAATATAGATAAGGTTTTATATGCAGCGAATGTTTAGATTTCATAATAACTGAAATAATCCCACAATATTAAAATATATATAAAATTTATTTTTCACTAAAAAAACATATGGAGTACTTCCTAGTAAAAATATAATAAAAAAAAAACTTTTTCTGCCAATAACCCTTTATTGAATTAGGATCGAATACTGTATTATTATCTACGATTAAAAATGATGATTTAACCTTTAAAGAAATTTTATTCGGAATTCTCAAACTCCGTAAAATTATATTAAAAACTTTCCTTTGGAAAGACATATTTGTTGATACCCTCTTGCTAAAAGGTTCACTACTACACTGCTATAACATCTACTCGATCTAACTGCGAGAACCTGTGCTTGATTCTTGACTAGAGCAAAAAATAACCAAATTTTTAATTGTCAAAAACCAATATATGGGATCATTTTAGTCAATAAAACATCAAACTTAATATTGAATGTTTTTTTCACCTTTAACTATGATTTTTTGGTAAATGGTTATCTTTATGGGGACTATTTGATAATTAATTTACCTCATTATCAAAAAAGAGTTTGTTGTTAAAAATATAATTTATTTTTCCTTAATTATATATATACTACATATTTTTATGATTACACAAAGGCTTACAATAAAACTTAACGATCCCAACAAATGTTTACCAATCTCCAAATGAAATTTTTATTACCGTATATCTAAACCTGTAAAATAGTACGGTATCCAAAAATAATAACTCCGTACGTTGTAAATGAATTATTTAGATCAAACTTCGAACAATTAGCCTTTAATTACTAAGTTTGGCTAAAATTATTTACCATGAAAATTAAGTTTCTACGACACTATTAGTGAGCTCTTGCGACGCTTTTAGTGTACTCCAAAAGGTACGGTAGTGGAAAACGTCAATTAGATATATGGCGGCGCTTAAAAGCGTAATAAGTCTGTAGCGATGCTAATCTTAAGTTTTACCTACGCAAAAGAATAGCGTCGTAATAGGGGGTAGCGGCACAGGCAAAGAGAGCGTTTTGAAAGCGTCGGTAAAAGCACTTGCGGCGATTTTATGCGTCGTAATTGACATTTATAAAGCGTCACTAGAAGCATTTTCCGTACTTGTGAGCTAGATTTAAATAACTAACTAAGTTTGACTACGTTTACACGAGATCATTTAACTTTTGAAGAAATTAAATTTAAATAAAACCAAACTCAAGTAAAACAGATACGTAATTTCTAACATTTTCATAAACATCTAAGTTGTTTGTTTCTTGTTAAAACGCAAAATGACGACCCACCACCAAAATTGGAAAACACAATGTGTTATAACTTTATCTATGATGAAAAGGATCATTTCACCTTTAAAAAAATCACATTCAGAATTTTCAACCTCGGTAAAATTAGACAAAAATATGTTTGTTTACAATGACTTACGTGCTGATACCCCTTGCTACAATTGTCACTACTCTACTGATATAACATATACTCTAACTGTGTGCCAGTGTTCGGTTCTTGTCAAGAGCAAATAAAACAAATTTTTAATTGTGACAAACCATTTTTATGGGATCATTTTGGTCATGAAAAGATCAAATTGTTGATGTTTTTCTTCACCATTAACTATGATTTTTTAAGTTTAAAGATAAGAGTATCAGTACATGCATTTTCTTTCGTTATCCATCGACGAATCATATGAGTACATGCATTTTTTTTCAAGACATAACAAAAAGTTTTCTGATGAAGCTACACATGATAATTAAACTCAAAGTCTAAACTTCATTGTTTACAACAAATATATTTTTTTGAAAACCATTATATTATTCATAATATCTAAAGCTTAAACTACATCTAAGAGTTTCTGATATGCAAAAGATTGTTCGTTTCACGCATCTGTCATTACAGTCCACATCATATATTGTCGAAATAGCATATCGTTACGGCTATATAACTGGATGAAAAGATAAACAAAATTGGATAAAATTTATGAATAAACTCACAAATGATCCCATAAAAAGATTCAATACATAAAGAAAGGAAGTATTGTTTATTATGATTCCGTAAATACTAAAAAGAAACCATAAAAACAATGATAACATAAAACAACAATTGCCCAAAGGAAAAAAAAAGATCCACATATAAAGGATCGAACGCAGGTCTAGGGGCAGTGTGAAGATGATCATATAAACTTCGTTTTAACCAGTTTGGCAAGGGGTATCAGCACATCCATTTGTGCTAGAAAATATATAATATATTTGAGATTTTGAGAATATAGATAAGGTTTTATAAGTAGCGAATGTTTAGATTTCATAATACATATAATGATCCCACGTATTAAAATACGTACTTATAAAATTTAATTTTCATTTAAAAAACACACGGAGTACTTACTAGTAAAAATATAATAAAAAAGCTTTTTTTTGCCAATAACCCCTTATTGAATTAGGACCGAATATTGTATTATAATCTACGATTAAAAAGGATGATTTCACCTTTAAAGAAATCTTATTCGGAATTCTCAAACTCCGTAAAATTATATTAAAAAGTTTCGTTTGAAATGACATAAGTGCTGATCCCTCTTGCTAAGGGGGTCACTACTACACTGCTATAACATCTACTCGATCTAACTGCGAGAACCCGTGCTTGATTCTTGACTAGAGAAAAAATAACCAAAAATTTAAATGTGACAAACCAAATTATGAGATCATTTTAGTAAATAAAACATCAAACTTAATATTGAATATTTTTTTCACCTTTAACTATGATTTTTTGGTAAATCGTTATCTTTATGGGGACTATCTCATAATTAATTTACCTCACTATCAAAAAAGAGTTGGTTGTTAAAAATATAATTTATTTTTAAAAAATTATATACTACATATTTTTTTGATTACACAAAGGCTTACAATAAAACTTAACTAGTCTTATATGCACGCGATGCGTGCGAGATAATATTAGAATTTTAACAAAATGCTGAAAATGTAGATAAACTGCATAAACTTTTACGAAATCCAAACTTTAACTGACAACAGAGCAAGATCCCTAATTAAAAAAAAAATCATTAAGCCAAGAATATTACTAATTCATTACAAAAAGGTCAAAATTACTTGCGTACTTCTTACTTTAATTACTTGTCATATCCAATACATCAACATAAAACCACATTCAATATTTGCAACCCAAAAAAAAAAAAAAAATCAAAACTTGGAGGTGACTGGAGTTGTGTGGTTGTGAGCCTTGGGGTAGAATAGCCAGGCCTTCCCTCGTTGGAGTTGTTCTAAAATCAAGACAAATTCTTGTTTGGTGATTGACCTATGAGGCTGTGAGCCTTGGGGTAGAATAGCCAGACCTTCCCTCATGTTTGGCAGCACTGATTAATGGTTATGGAGATGTTGCTGCAAACTAAACTACCCCTTTTCTGCACATATAGATTCTTCATGCACAAATGAAATAATAAAATATATTTGTTCTCAGACACAGCAATTCATTTCCGATAGACATTATCCCTCAAATATGAACGAAACATTTCAGCCTAAAAGGAAGTTATTACAGACCTGTTTTGGTTTTCCAGAACTGCTACTTTTGGTTAGTTTGAGAACCTGTAAACTGATAAGTAAAGAAAGTATAAGAGTAACAAATTAAGAAAATTTAGTCATCCCAATTAATCACATGCTTAGTTTTCTGGTGAGCACAACCAACTCATTTACTATTTCAGAGAGGACTGAAGATGAGCACAACCAGCTCATCTACTATTTCAGAGAGGACTATCAGCTCTCTGGTACGGAGAGGATACAACTAATACCTAGGTAATAACCCTTTTACAGCAAACTAAAATTTCATATTAATTAAAATGAACAAACCCAGAAAAATTAAAGCAATACCCAAAAAAGAATTAATGGTGAAATAGTATGATCGCCGGCGCCGAAGAATCAAATATACAGGTTATGCACCGGTATAATTATAATCTACACAAAGTGGAAATTAAATCAGCTTCAATATAAGACTATCATTCCCAACTATCATTCACGGCTAACAAACTAATTTTGTGCTAACTATCTTTCAATCACTATATATATATCTTTCAAAATTTGTGGAAATTAAATCAGCTTCAATATAAGACTATCATTCCCAACTATCATTCACAGTTAACAAACTAATTTTATGCTAACAAATTTGTGCTAACTAACAAATTTGTGTTAACAAAGTAAATCATGTAATTATTTCAAAAACTTTGTGCTAGCAAATTTGTACTCTGTAACTACTAAAATCAGGGCGAATATTAGTTTAGGAATTAATAACAAAAAATATGTGTTGATTGCTTGTTAGCAGAGTGTTTTGGATTCTAAAGTTACTTATGTCGTTTTTGTTCGACTAATTGTAGATATGTAGTTTAAGAAAATCTTAATAACCGCTTGGTGGTTTTATAAGGAAAGCGCAGAAAGATTTTTAAATTTGAACTGGTCAACATCCTACTATGTATAACTTTTAAAAAAATATTGCATGAACTAATGAATTTGAAATGACGATTCAAACTACTATGTCATTTGAAATTACTATAACCTTCACTCCTTTTATAATTTCTCAAAGATCCAACTTCCGAAATTTATAACAATGTTATCCATCTCTCCTCCACAATCCCTCTCATATACCCTTCACTTTTTTCATCGAGACTGCTACTGGTAGTCACAAACTCTAGAGGTGGCAACATGTGAGGAAAACTTGAGCCAGTCGTGACTTATATTGAAACAATAGATTATAAAATATAAGACTATCATTCAATAGTTGATTGCTACGGAGTTTGAGGACAAAAACACATTGCAAAGTGATTTTAATTACTAAAGAACTTGAAGTTTCTAAGATCTTTCAAGTTTGAATTCATGGAGTAAACAGAAAAAGGTTAAAAACGGACTTACCGGTATACCAAAGTCCCAAGATTTAGCAGCAAAATGGTAAAAAACGGACTTACCGGCATACAATAAACTATTCGGTACTCCAGTTTAGCATCAGACATCAACCTACTGCATCTAACCTAAAACATTTGAAGGACGTACATATTTGAAGAGTCGAGTAACTAATTCCTGGTGTTTTGGTAATAGAACATCTGAAGTTATGAACATGTTTGAATGATGAAGTGTAACTCTTGGGTGGCCAATAGGAATAGGACAAACTACCATGCAAATAGTATACCCCATCAGTCCATTGGAAGTGTTTAGGAAACTACAATATCCCTAGGAATTCATCACAACTGTCCACCTTAACAGTACATTTATACCATGACAAAACAAAAGTTCCTGAAGAATTTAACAATGAGGTTTTTGAAATGGGAGCACTTGTGCAGAATCTCAATTGAAGTAAATAGAAAATGCTTCATTCAATTTTAATTATATAAGTATTTTCTCCACAAACCATTTTTTAGGCCTCACTTTAAGAGAGTTTATGTAATCAACCAAAAAGAGAATCTAAATAGTCAACTACCCACCAGTTTGTGTTCTTCTCTAGATATCCCCTATAGCCACTGAATTCCTCAAAATCAATAACCCTGACATCCTTTCCGCAAACCATGCCCCAGCATACAACAATCAAGAATACTACACCCAATATGGGGCTACACAAACAGCAACAGCCATTTCAATTACTACAAATCGGGCAATATTCCTTTTTCAATGCCGTATACTACCATAACAGCTTGATGATCAGACAACAGTACCAAATTGATGTTTGTTAATTCTCACAATGGCAATACCAACATCAAAGAAATTACAACAACTTTTAACACTATATAAAAGAAAATAAAACTTAGGGCTAATTATAATGGAGGAGAAAGAAAGAGTACCGGATTAGAAGAGGAAACAGCGGTAGAAGAGAAGAGATCGCGACACAGAAGGCAGGTGAGAAACTCGGCAACCGTGCCACTGGTTGTCGGAATGGAACTGGATGGCGACAGATAGGCGGAAGAAGAACCGTCCGACATGGAAGCTCCCGATCCGATTCATCAGTTTTCATTGCAAAAAATCAACAAATTCCACAAACATTAAGCACAGAATCAGAAAAGTTTGACATAAAATTAACTACCAAAGCCTAGTTGAAATTAGGCAAGTTCAGAAACATTAACCGTTGATTCAAGCCGAGCAAAAGCGAAAAGAAATTGAACGAAGCAATAAAATAGAGAAATTAAAAGAATTACCTGGGATTTAATTGACCCAGGTTTCAATTGGAATTCTTGAACGTTATGGGAGAAAATCCAATAAAAATCGAAACACAAATTGGTCCAGTCTGCAAAGCACCAATAATCAACACTGAAATAAAATTGAAATATGGTATGAAGTTATAAACACCAACAATCAACACTAAAGCCATAGATTGTCATTACAAAACTAAAACTAATTCAATAACAGTCCAATTACAAAACAGTAATTCTAGAACAACCAAATACCCAGTTCAAACATTACCTATGTTTTAAATGAGCTAATGGTGAAAATAATCACAATTTTCCACGAACCCCAAATGCACAATTAAACATCAATTGGTGAACTCCAAAATCAGGAAATTAACACCAAAAAAACTAAATTAACACACCAAAAAAACAAAAAAAAAAAAAGTAAGGAAAAACAAAAAAATTAATTGAGGGGGTAATGATTGAAATTATCAGAAAAGATGAATTCCAAAATCAGAAATTGCAGAATCACCAAATTCGTGGTCTGATTATCTTGCAGATTGTAGAAAGCTTCGATTTTGATAAAAACCCAAATTTGAGGCTTCTGGGTGAAATCGAAAGAAGTTAATACGGATCTGAACCGATGAACAACAAAAACACACAAAAAATAACACAAATAAATTGAAGAAAATTCATTGAAACCGCATGAATACAGCAAAGCAAAAACGAAATGCATAATTACATACAAATATACAATTCAATTCCAATTCCATAGCAAATCGGGAGAAACAATTTGAGCGAGTACCTGAGATTTGAAAGAGAAACCCGTTGAGATGATGAAGTTCAATTCGTCGGGTTGCTCATTCGCCCTTTCTCTGTCATGGAGGGAGGAGAGATCGAAGATGTGAGATTGAGGGAATGGGGGAAAGATTGAGTGAAGGAGATTGAGTGAAGGGAGGAGAGAGAAAGAAGCGGCGGAGGGAGAAAGGGCAGCGAGGGGTTTGAGAGATGCGAAGGGTTTGAGAGACGCGAAGGGTTTGGGAGTTGGAGTGGAGAGGGTATTTTGGTATTTTTCAAGGTGGACACGAAAAGTTAATTTACTTAAAAGCCCTCAGGAGCTGGCTTATATAATAGAGATGATACCAGAAAATGTTTACCAATCTCCAAATGAAATTTTTATTACCGTATGTCTAAACCTATAAAATAGTAACGTTATCCAAAAATATAACTCCGTACGTTGTACATGAACTGTTTAGATCAAACTTCAAAGAGTTAGCCTTTAATTACTAAGTTTGGCTAAGATTACACAAGATTATATAACTTTTGAAGAAATTAAATTTAAATAAAAATAAACTCAAGTAAAATAGATGTGTAACTCCTAACATTTTCAAAAACATCTACTGAATAAGTTGTTTACTTCTTGTTATAATACAAAATTATGACCCACCACCAAGATTAGAAAAAATAGCTAGAACACATGAATGTGTTATAATATTATCTACGATTATAAAGGATCGTTTCATTTTTATATAAATCATATTTAGAATTCTCAAACTCGGTAAAATTAGATTAAAAGATTTATGTTTGCAATGACTTACGTGCTGATACCCCTTGCTACAATGGTCACTACTAAGCTGTTACAACATCTACTCTAACTGCGCAAACCTGTGTTCGATTCTTCTCAAGAGGATAAGTAACCAAATTTTTAATTGCGGATCAAAACCATTTTACTGGATCATTTTAGTCATGAAAAGATCAAAATATTAGATAATTTTTTGGTTATTCGTTTCCTTTATGGGGAATGCACTCATTGCTTTTATGGGGAATTAAAGATAATTAATTGCTGATTGTGTTGGGAACTTAAAACAAATTTGAAATTCAAAATTAAATTTCAAAACACATTTCAAATTTCTGTTTGAAATTTTCAAAAGAGATAGAATCTTTTAAAGTTGAGGTGGCATATTATGAGTGGTGGTGTGCAAGATGCTCTTGCACACCTTGTGTACTTCTATCATCATCCCTTTAATGAAGGCATGTCAAATGGGCAAGTAGAATCAAGCTCAAGTCGGGTCATCAAATGAACTGTATCTTTGTAATATTTAATAGAGTATACTAAGGGTATATTCGTAATTGTACTACTGTACTATATTATTATATATATATGAGTCTAATAGTACAATTACGAGTATACCCTTAGTATCTTCTATTAATATTGATTAATTAGATTTGCGTCGGTTTTTTCAAGTTATATGTTGCTAATTATTTTAGAGTGTCGGGTTTCAGTCTTTTTATGTTTAATATGCCTATTAATGATACGTAGTATATGTGAGCCTTGTGTGGAGCTAAACCCATCTACTATCACTCTTATACACATTCTCACATGAATTTTGCTTTACCTATATAACATCTTTTTTCTTTTTTCTTTTTTCTTTTTTCTTTTTTCTTTTTCATTCTCCACACAATAAGAGGCAAGTGTATAAGAGCATGCAAATAGAAGTTCCCTTTTTAGAAAGTTTTTATATCAATCCACTTTAACGTTGGTGAAATTTCACCATTTTCCCCAAGGAAAGACATTACTATTTATAGTAATAATATACTAGTATAATCTTTAAGCATGTGCAATATAACATCAAATTTGTCGAAAATAAGATTGTTAATTTTTTTTTTTAAAGAAAGATTAAAAACCTTGATGATGATGATGATGATTCATAGGATCCCTTATGAAATTTAATAATTGCAAATTTAGCAAGAAACAATGCATGCTAGAGCGGGAGAGGTAGATGGACAAATGGGCCCAATCAAAGAATTATTTATAGTAATTGAGATGTGGGACCCAAATGACAGCATTTTATGGTGGGACCCAGAGTGGCAAATTGCTGATTAGAGTGGCAAATGGAAGACAGCAAGGTGTACGTAAATTGATTGATGGAAGAGCAAATGCAAGTTTGTTCTCCAGCTATTGGAATTTAGCCATTATATTTTTTGGGGGCTACATATGAACCGGGTTTCAGTTAGCTGCCTCCTACCTCTTGTTTTATTCATGTCTTTCACAAATCTCACTACAAACAAGGACCATGTGAATCCCGGGCCCCTCCTAACCACAACTCACTATTGTCTTTAAACATTATCTAGTTCCTCCGTAATGTAACCCTTCGTTCCCAAAAAACGTGTTCATTTTGGATATGTACACGGTAATTAATAAAATTGAATGGTGTGTAAGAGGTAATGATTGAAATTTTTTATTTTTTTGGAAAAGAAAAAGTAGATAATTGTTTATTGATAAAGTATAAATAAAAGTGGAGGTGGTGATTGAAAAGTGGGAAAAGTATAGAATATGTAAGAAAAGGTAATAATGATGTATAGAAAAGTGGAAAAAGTGGAAAAAGTGTATAGAAAAGTGGAAAAGGTGTATGTTCAAAAACGGAAAGTGGACACATAAAAGGGAACGCCATAAATGGGAACTGGACACGTATTTAGGAACGGAGGGAGTATTATTTTAGGAGTCACATATACTACTTCTAGACGTCTTAAAAAAGGATTACATTTTTATTTTTAGTAACTTTTCTATCCCACCTCCTAATTATTTAATATATCTATTTTTTCTATATGGACCACCACTATAATATATTCAATATCTACTTTGATTAAAATTTTCTTCGTCTTTTTTCTACTCCTTCCGTCCCAAAATTATAGTCCTGTTTTCCAAATCGATGTCCCATAATTATAGTCCAATTTCCTTATTTGAACACAAAAAATTTCTCATGTTACCCTCATTTGGGACTAGCTACAATCTTCTTACGTACGAATCACAAAAAATGGCCAAAGTCGTAGTGTGAATAGTGTAAAAAATAAAATGGTTCGATATTTCTGAAACGGATGAAGTATTATTTTTATAGATATAGTGAACAATGAAAATTTATATAGAGTTTACTATATCTATAAATTTTAACTCACGGTGAATTTATCCATTACACTCAAACTCAAACTTCATACTCTTCCACATCACCTTTTCATTAATGTGTAAAAGAAAAGAGGAAGAGCCTTATATGAGTTTGTTTGAATAATTAAAAAAAAAAAAGTAAATTTAGTGAAAAACTAATGAGTTAGCAAGAGAAGTTAAATTACAAATAATAAGCTTTAAAATAAGAGTCTTTTATAGAGTCTGGAGATTGAAGTTGAGTCTAGGGATAAATTCACCAACTTTTACCTACATTTTCATTATCCAGAGTCATACAACACTTTCCTTATTTTACACGTTATTATGCACATACTCACCTCAGACTCAATTAAACTCCAAAAAAAATTAATTAAGTAGGATAAAATGTGATGATATGACGTGATTTGATTTGATTAGAGAAAAAAGTAGAGTTTTAAGTGAGTCTTGAATTTTGAAACTCACCTCCATATTTGTTGTAGTATTTTACAATATTAAGAGTCTGAATTTTTAAACTCCGTTCTAGACTCTCCTCCAAACTAGGGATAAACTCACTGCAAGGGATCTTTTTGAGTTTTTTTGGAAGTTGGATTGGGCTCGGCGTAGGGTTGTCATAATGGAGCCCTTCTCTTTACCATTATAAACAAACACATAGAGATATAAATACGTAGTTAACTTTTAGAACATAGAAGCAATCTTGTTATTCAATGTTGTACACTCCGTATCAATATTGATACTTTAATCTTACTTTTCCCGTAAATAAGTCATTTTGTCCACACTATCACTAATACAGTTAGTAATGGAGAAAGATCTTTGCGTCAAGAACATTAATAATTAATAATTGAAGTTTATAGACTACGATTATGATTAATTTAGGGGTAATCAATAATCATAGTGAAAAGAATTATTTTAATAAAAAATGATTAATAAAGTATCAATCCACTAAAAATTGCTTAAACATCATGTCGTTTTTGTCTGTCTTTCCACTATGATTAATTTTCAGCTGGCATTAAGGGGCTGTTTGTCCTTAACAATTAAGACACACTCCATGCAGTTTCCCTTGTTGTTTCATTTGTTGTCTTCCTTGCCAATTATTATGAATTATCTTATTTGTAGTTTAAGAAAAATGGATAGAGATTGTTTAACGCACATAGGTACAATACAACGTAAACAGATAAACTACAGGCCATCTCACTTACAACCTGCACTTTCCGGAGATGGTGACAATGTATAAAGGTGGGTTAATCTTTTTAACCTTTTTCGTTAATGACTCGTTTTCATCTGTTCTTTGTTCGGATGATGAATGAGTGAATGACCTATAAATATGGTTAATGCCATAAAATTGTTCGCCTCGTCAAAATAAAAATTGATTTTAACACACCACTACCACTTTCTGATATAAACATACAGTACCTCAATGTGAATAGAGCATAGAAAACTGCACTATCACAGGCTTGAAACCATCTACCAATGATGTATTGGCCTAGTGGTTAAGACTGAGGGCCTGTGTACGATAGGTCTCAGGTTCGAATCCCCCCGCCCCCATTTGTAATTTATATTGCCCTTGTTGCTCATTCGCACCCAAAAAAAACAGGCTTGAAACCATCTTGTCATACTCATTCTTGTGGTTGTGGATATCCAAAAGTTATGGAAGATCCCGTAAAAGAAGCTCCTTAAAGGCCTATCCTTAAACGATCGAGTTTGTAGAATTGCACAAATAAAATGATAACATGAGAATATTCTTGACAACAATTTTGAGTCTCTTCCATTATTCTTCATAAACTTTGCTGTACAATGATGCTTTTTGGCAAACATTCCTCATAAAGCCATACCAAAACGACAAATGTACTTCCGTTTACCACAATAGCACTCAGATGAGAAAACTGACCCTGTTATTAGTCATCAAACCAGAAAACACAGAGATACTGAAGCATCGACGAATTAGACAACCGAGGGTTTCAGATTCTAAGCTCGCTTCATCACCACCACCATGATCACCATCATGGCAAGCGCCATAAATGAACCACCAGCCACATAACTCCTGGAATTATCATTACCAAATTCAGCCTTTTTGTTCCCCTCTGGAACGGCAAACCAGCTTTGGACCATATCAGTCAAGCTTTGAACCATATCGACTACATTAAGTTTCATATTTTCTAGCCAATCCATCAAACCATCAGGCCTTTTGGAATCATTAGAATCCGAACAATCTGCTGCACTCTTTGAAGACTCTTGACCCTCAAACCCGGGACAATCAAGTACAGTAGCTGTAAGTAATAAACTTCAACATCAGACTTCAATAATAACTCTAATTTGAATGGAAGCACGGGTTCGAAAGTTCCTTACATTTTTTCTCTGACTCGAGGAATTCCATGAGAACTCGGTTTTGCATCACAGCACTCCACACGTTAGGATCACAAGCAATTGAAGTAACTACAGTCTGCCAAGAGAAGAAAATGTGTAAAGAATAAAGTCATCAACAAAATACTATACATCACATAAAGTTTCATTCTAAAGTGGGACTTGACACTTGTATCAGGGCATATTGACATTTTCTTAAATTGGAAAGTCCAATGTACACTTGCAAGTCCTTGATTATCCAGTTATTAGTAATAATTTTTTTTGAGAACTAAAGCATTAGAAATAATTTTTTTTGAGAACTAAAGCATTTTGGGACTAAGGCTTTGTTGTTGTTGTTGTTGTAAAGCATTAGAAAGACAAGCTTGGATACTTTTCTCTTCCAGTAACAGTTTCCAGGATTTAACCGTCAGTGCAACAACAACAACAATGTCGGAGCCTTAATCCCAATGACAGGGCCAAGTAGACGGCTAGATGGACCAAGTTATCTCCAACCGTTATCCTCTCCCTACATTCCCTTCTATCAAGTGTTATACTCGGTATGTTCCTGTAAACCTAACTTCTTCATACCATTTTTTATTGCTTCCATCCAAGTAATCTACGGTCTCCCTCGGCTTCCTCTAAGATCCCCATGATCCCAACCATCTATTTTCCCAACAAGGGCAATGGGATCTCTGTTGTTTTATCCTTAATATCCGCTACTCCAACTTTTCTCCGAAATTATTGTTGTTACTTGTTAGCCTTTATGAGTCTGTTGGAATACATGTCTGCCAATATCCTTACAAACTAATATGGCTGTATTACATACAGAGTAATAAATTTAGCTAATGTGCATTTACATGAGAAAAAGGAAAGAGAGAAAGATATGGACGACGAACCAACCTGGACAGCAGGGTTTTCGTTGAACAGCTTAAATGTTTGCATTAAATTTTTTCGCATATGTGGCTCCTGAGTGATGCAAGCTTTTGTCTCCTGAACAACTGGGAAAGACTCCACACTTTCAGCAGATTTTGGCGAAGAGAGATATATCCTACAAATAAGTATCATTTATATGAAAAAGCAAGTATTAGCTTGGAGGGATTTAAGCTTAAAATCCAAATCAATCAACAACGAAATATTAGGGATCAATATGGAGCTAGTGATGTTGAAACCATCTATGGATGGACATAATGAACCGTTCCATACTTTCAAACTGTATAGTTGCTTCAGCATCTCGGTTTGACCTTAACATATCCCTAGGAAAAGCACCTATAAGTCAGACATCCAACGAAGAACTAGCGGCTACACCACAGACTTAACATCCGCAAAGAGCAAGGGAGCTACCTACACGGCTAAAATAGCTGCCTACACGACTAAAATGGTTAAACACCAATAGTTTATGGACTAGACTGCGAAGATACTGATAAGCTCAAATGTATTGCACATGACAGAAAATCAGTCACACTTATCCTACTAAATTACATTCATTATAATCCATAACATTAGTATTTCACAGTCACCTAGCTAATTAACATGGAATAGAACTTTCTGGAACTCCTACGATTATTCAAAAATATAACGGGACACATGAGTTCATTGGAAATGGCATCTGCATCACCAAGTTCATATCAATACATCCAAAGAAACATCCATTTCGATCTACTTATGTAAGTCTATAACATATATCCTGATTAACAACCATCAATAAGCACCTTTTTACAAAATCAGATTAAGATAACAATCAATAATCAGTTCTCAAACCAAAATTCAAAATGAATGACAACATTTGTTACTTGGAAAACTTAAAAAAGAAACAATCTTTCCTTTCCTTTCCTTTCCTTTTGATTATTAAGAAATCAATACTTTACAAAAAGAAAATATCACCATCCAAATTCAAACAACTCCAGAAGTCCAGAACAAAACAGAGAATTACGAATGATAAAAAGAAAAAATTATAATCCACAAGGGTGGTGCTATGGTCTATGGACGGGATTCGAACCCAAATTACGACTAGATTCTGTCCCACCTCCACAAGTATTAAAATTCAACAAGTACGGAGTAATAATGAGTATTTCACAAAACAACAACAAAAATCCAGAAAACAAAAATTTAATAAAATAAAAGCAGAAATTGAAGCATTACTGATCAAGAGCGTCTTTGAGTTCAAAAGTAGCCTCTTTAGCCTCTTCAATTGTCGGAACCGGTCCAAAAACTAATCGCGGGTTACCCGAAACATTCCGGTCCACAACAAATTCATCTTCACTACCAGCAAATTCCCAATCATCAATTTCCCATGCCGGCCTCTGAACCGTATCTTCAACAGTCAAACTGCTGGTCGACGACAACCCTGAAGAAACCGGTCGGACCGCATTCCTAGCCGCTAAGTTAACCGGATTTTCGGCCAATCCACTGGCGCGAAATCCGCCAGAAAAAGCTCCAATTCCGGCCACCTTCGCCGCAGCCCTCATCGCTCCACCGCCGCCCATTAAATTTGTTTTTGCTTTGTTTTTAAGGGGTGATGGGATTGAGAGATTAATGAAATTAGAAATTTTGGGGAATTTACTTTAAATTATGTGAAATACAGAGTATTTATCCAATAAAAAAAAAGTGAGATATTTTCGGTTTTAAGGAGGGAAGTGGATAAGACTCGTAACGTGTGATTGTGTGAATAAATTGTCTTTTGTGTTGTGTGTTTGTTTAAAATGTAGAATCTATACTATATATTAAAAAGCGTTTCTACAAACATTTACATGCCACGTGAAGCTCTTCCTCGATCCATAAATCTATGCTACCAATCCACTTTCATTTAAAAAATGAGAAATATGGTTTGCATAAGATTCGAACTTGTGACCTCAAGTTTCAAAATTAGATCATTATCCAATTGATCTATGACCTTTTACATGTTATCTTTGCAAAATTAATATTAATAATATACAGAAAAAATTTCTGAAAAAAGTCCAAAATAATTTCATTACAAAAACAATAATTAATTATTGTTCACTTACTAATCTGGGGCATCGCCCGGGCCCAAATACTAGTTGTGAATTATACCTTGCTTAGGGAAGGACTTTTTCAGTTTTCTTAAAAAAAAAAAATCTTTTCTAAAAGATGGGGAAATGGGGTATCTATTTATTTAATAGAGTATTAATTTAATTTATGCAGCACCAATATACTTCCTCTGTTCATAAATACTCGCAACGTTTGATTTTTTACACTATTTATATATTTTACTTGACTATTGTTGATGATTTATATGTCAAATAAAACATAATCATGTGGGATCTTGTTAGATTCATCTCAATACGTATTTTCAAAATATCAACTTTTTATAATTTTTGCTTGTAGAGAATTTAAGATATTGACGATCTAAATTGTGCATTGGCATGCGTGAAAGTGACAAACGTTGCGAGTATTTATGAACGGAGGAAGTATATTACCATCTCCTATCAAGACTTACATACATTTAAGCTTGAATAGAGGAAGTATTTTTACATATCTAATATGTGTTTTTTTTTTGGCAAGCAAGTAAGAGATTTTATTAATTACTTCAAGCAACAATACAGCAAGCAAAAGAAGGCAGCAGCCTTCTTTTCAAACCAAAGCTAAAAACACTTAGCTAAAACCGCCCCAACAAACAGTTACAAGGAGAAAAACCAATCTCTATCTCTAGTACTAACTTTAGCACTAATTATGTTCTGGATCCTGTACTTCACATCAGTTTGGACCCTCAAAACCACCTGGGCAACAGTGGGAACCTGCTGCAACCAAACTTCTGCATTTCTTGCCTTCCAGATATGGTAGACAAGGGTAGCTATCACAGTTTAGGCCACTCTTCTTCTGAAATCACCCTTAGAGCATCACTGAACCTTCTTGAGGAGAGAAAGGAGACCAAGAGAGTTGCCCTGAAGACCAAACCAGGAGCAGATCACTTCCTTGCAATTGGCACTAAAACAACACTCAAAGAAAAGGTGATCACTAGTCTCAGGAGCATTACCACATATATGACACAAATTATCAATGCCAATACCAAACTGACGCAGTCTAGCTTTAGTTTTCAGTTGTTCATGGATAGCCAACCATAGGATGAACATTTGCTTAGGAATGGTGAGTCTATTCTAGATGTAGGTGGACCAGCTGACTTTATCTCCACCCTCAATGAGCTTGGTGTACATACCTTTAGAGTAACTAGGGGAAGAGAGCCACTAAGCTGAGAATCTCAAATTGCACCAGTGTTTGACTTGACAAATATACTTCACCACCCAACTTGTTGTGGAGGAGGGGGTGAACTCAGCCCACACTTTTCTCTTGACATAAACTGCATGCACCCATCTGACCCAGAGATTATCTTGTTTCTTTGCCACTGCCCAAGCCAGCTTACCCATTGCAGCTTGATTCCACAAGAGGAGGTTTCTGAAACCTAGACCACCATGAGATTTAGGCCAACAAAGCTTATCCCATGCCACTGCACCAGGTCTACCATCATCATAAGAACCATGCCAAAGGTAGGATCTGCATATAACATTGATCTTTTTCAGTACAGCTTTGGGGAAAATGAACATTTGTGCCCAATAAACACAAATGCTCATCAAAACTGAGTTAATCAACTGAATTCTTCCAGCAAATGAGATATGCCTAGAACTCCAGATTTTAATTCTTAGAGTCATTTTTTCCACAAGGGCTTCACATTCACAACTTTTGAGCTTGCCAGTGCTAATGGGAACCCCCAAGTATTTGAAAGGAAGAGTGCCAAACTTAAACCCAGATAAATGACTGATTGTTTCTTTATCTGCTTGGCTGATACCACAACAGTAAATAGAGGAGTTGGCTGCATTTACTTGCAAGCCAGTTGTACTAGAGAAAAGCTTAAACCCCTCCAACATCACAAAAAAAAACACTTGGATCACCTCTACAGAATATAAGAAGGTCATCAACAAAGCAGAGGTGATTCAAGGAGAGTAATTTGCACCTAGAGTGAAACTTGAAGTGTGGATGTTCCCCCGCAGTTTTCATAGTTCTGGAAAAGTATTTCATGCAAAGGGTGAAAAGGAGAGGGGAGAGAGGGTCACCCTGTCTCAGACCTCTGGTTGGTTGAATCAACTCTGTTGGAACACCATTTATCAAAACTGAATACTGAGTGGTGGTGAGGCAAGTCATAACTAGCTGAATGAAATGAGTAGGAAAACTCAAGTTAGTCATAACTTCCTCCAAGAAGTTCCAATCAACAGTATCATAGGCTTTTTGCAGGTCTAGTTTCATCAAGCAACAAGGGACATGCTGACTGTTCCTATTCATTTTCACAATATCCTGGCAAACCAGAACATTATGCAAAATAGACCTTTCAGCCATAAAGGCACCCTGGTTGTGAGAGATGATATCGGTAGAACAATATTTATCCTTTCACACATCAGCTTGGAAATGCATTTATAAATAGTAGTACAACAAACTATTAGTCTAAAGTCACCCACAGAGGAGGGAACTTTGACCTTATGGACAAGAGTGATGGAGGTGACATTCACTTCCCTTAGAATTTTTCCAGTGGCAAAAAATAATCTGTGATGGCTTTATGAACATCCTCTTTGATGGTACCCCAAACTTCTTTGAAGAAATAGCTATTAAAACCATCCATTCCAAGAGCTTTGGAGCTAGGGATAGCATCTAGAACCCTCTTGATATCCTCAACTGTGAAAGAGCAATCTAATTTCCTCCCGTGTTCATCAGTCAGTCTAGAACCTCTATCCATGATGGAACTTAGAATAGGGGTCCTATTCTCAATATTAGTTCAGAAAAGAGATTTGTAGAATTGAACAAAAGCACCTTGCACCCCATCCTCAGTTTGTATCCATTGACCAGAGTTGTCATGAATGGAGTGGATTATGTTGTGTTTTCTCCTTTGTATAATGCTTTGGTGGAAAACCTTGGTGTTTTCATCCCCATTCTGTAGCTTGTGGATCTTAGCAGTTTGTTTCAGAAAGGACAAGTAATTATCCTTAGCTTTCCTGTATTCAGTAGCAACAGTTTTCTCTGCAACTGCAAGGTCATGGTTACTAGGGTTAGCATGGAGCTGGTTTTGGGTTTCAATCAATAACTTATGGCACCTGTAGTGTTCAATTTTCACATCACTGTAACCCTCCCCGTTGAGTTCCTTAAGATCAACCTTGATCCATCTCAACTTCTGTAACACTCTATACACAGGACACCCATAGACATACTTCCCCCAGTTTGTATCCACAATGGCATTGAACCTAGGAGAAGAAGTCCACATGTTGTAGAACCTAAATGGTCTTTTCTGTGGAGGTTTTTGGTAGCAGTTGAGAATCATTGGGCAATGGTCAAAATCACCTTCTAGCAAGAAAGCATCTTCAGCATCTGATATGTGTTTGCTAATGCATATCATAGCAAAAGACAAAAGTAGGAAAAAGACAAAAAAAACTTTTTAAAACAAAAATGATACTCCCTCCGTCCCATAATTATCTTCCTGTTTGGCCAAAAACACGAATTTTAAGAAAAGTGGAGTATAGTACATGAAAAGGTGGAATAAAGTACAAATGATGATTGAGTTGTATGGAAAAGTAGAATAAAGTACATGTGAAAGAGAATATAGTACATGGAAAAAGTGGAATATAGTACATGGGTGGGGTTTTCAATTCAATTTTAATTAATATAGTACATGAGAAAGTGAGGACCTTAGTAGCCAAAATTAGAAACAGGAAGATAATTTTGGGACGCTCGTTTAGGAAAGCGGGAAGATAATTTTGGGACGGAGGGAGTACTTGTTTTTTACAAAATGGTACTTTTTTTTTACAGAATGGTACTTCATTTTTTGTCTTTTAGCTATTTGTTTTTTAGCTGATATGTGTGTTGCCATACATATCTGGTATCCGAAAAATCGACTCCTACGAAATTAGGACACATACAGAGTACTCGGTAATTTGCCAACTGAATAAATAGGGAGGGCGGAGAGGCCAATATCTGATATGTATTTCAAGATACATATCACTCCACTAAATGACAAAATAGAGATAAGACAAAAATGAAAGCAGATGCCATTTTTCAAAGAACAAATGCATTTTGGAAAAATGAATACCATTTTTCAAAAACCATGCCATTTTCAAAAAAGGATGTCATTTTCAAAAAAAATTGATTTTGTCATTTCGCGTTTGTCTTATCCCTATTTTGTCGTTTAGTCGATGATATGTATTTGTGAAATACATATCAGATATTGATTTATACTTCCTCATAAATAGGTGGTTGATACCATGACATGGCATAGACCGATCCGACCGTTTACAAAATATTAGGCGGTATTTTTTCAGGAATTTGTGCATAGTAAATCGGTAATTGATAGTCATATATTCTAACAAGGCATTCCGTATCATTTTAAGAAATTAGTGACGCATATTCCGGCTCAACAACTGTATTATTTATTAATGTGAAATTAATACTTCGGTGAAGAATGGTGAAAGTGAAAAGGATGAGACTTTAAGGTGAAAAGGGAAAGAGATTAGATAGTGAGGCGTGTGGGGGTTATGTTGTACTTTGGTGAAGAATGATGGTGGCAACTTGAACTTCCTGGAGCTCTTAAATTCAATCGTGTTCTCAACCTAGAAAGATAAGTTTAGTTCAGCTTCATGGGGAATAATTTGAGTTCGAATCAGACTCTAGTTATGCTCCATAATCAATTGGAAATCTGGCTTTGTTGTAAAGGATAAACAACATTTGCATCAAATTCCATCATTACTTAATAATGTGGGCCACAGTGGAAAGTATGAGCACTACTATCATACTATCAGGCATGAAGATATGGGGGGGAAAAAAAACACAAACATAATTGTGTTTTTAACAAAAAAAGATCTCCTATAATCATGTTTTATTTAATGATTAAACATACAACAAAAGCACTAGTTGTTTTAGCAAGTAGACAAAAACAAATGAAACAAAAGAGTTACATTATCATTATCATTATCATTATCATTATCATCATCATCATCATCATCAGTATCCTACCACCTTATTTAAGTGTTAAAACTGGGGTGATCCGAGGCGTAATCATGGAGAAGTAGAGTTTCTCCGATCCTGGTCTGCTATCTCTAAAAGGAGAGAGGCTTATGACACTCGTACACTAATCTACATTCAGCAAAGCATGGAACTGAAAGAAAGCACACCCCCGAGTTGTAGGTCTGAACGTCTGCCTGTAGTTTGGCATCTTGAATAGGACTTGTCCCAGCTTGGCAGTTGTGTTTTGAGAGTCAAATAAATGTTATCCTGTTAAACTCAACTAGTAATGTACATTATGTCTTCCTTTTTAATGGGCGTATCATTGTCGCCCTTTTTCATACTCCACTTCTGCGTTGGGTCCGGTTGCCCTCGCTGATATGGAACAGATGTTTAATTTTAGAATAATATCACCTGATTTATCAAACAGTGGGCATTCCATAAAAAATTAAAAACAAAAAAGCAATATTCATAGTGTACCAATCACCTTTCTCAGCACAAAAGCCAAATATAAATAAGCTACTTCCCACTCATCTGGTGTCAATGTGCCTGAAATCAGAAAACTGGAGGAATCAACAACATGGAAAGTGTAAAACCAAAATGAGGACCTCAGAAGCATGCAGAAACTGTATCATTCAACGTCTAACGAGCATAGCTCCTTTTTTTTTTTTTTTTTTTTTTAATCTGTACCTTACAAGTTACAATTAGAGAGGGGAGCACGAGGGAAAACAACTACCAAAATACATTTACTCACTCTTATCATGGGTATCACCCAAAGCACCCAACCTCCTCATAAGATCACCAAATTCTGGCTTTTTCAAGTATTCTTCAACAAATTGATGATTGTTTTTTGCAAACACTAGCTCGAAGTCATACTGCAAACAGAACCAGTAACATCAATGTCACTTATCTTCCACAAGACAAGATATATATATTTCATGACCAGGCTTTCTAACAGTATCAAAATCTTCCAAAATGCAGAAATTTGAACAACCGTATTGTCAAATAAGAAAAAGCTAGTGAAAAGATCAAGTTCTGTAACAGTATCGACAGTGCTACAGCCAAAACCACAAGGGAGCACATCAGATATCTCAGTAATTTCCCTCCATCGTAGAGAGATAGCGGGCAAAATGGCCAACTAAATAGTTAATGCTTGTCTGATCACGCTTGTTCTGGACTCTGGAGACAGGCCCTCTCAACAATCAGAGACTATTGTGTTTGTGTATATTTGTACTCTGTAATAAACGTCTCCTCCAACACCAATTTTAAATTTTAAAATCCCTTGTCAAATCCCTACTTGGTAACATTGCCGTTGTAATTGGCTAGTATTATGGCCCTACAGTCATAAATAATATTTTCTTTAGAGCCTGGAAACCGCAGCAGATCAATCTGAATCACGAAACTCATTACTACATGACCACCATATCTCAAGTTCAGGGCTAGTAAGTTCAGATTAGTTCATGTAAAAAGTTAAGTTCAAGGCTCAGTTCAGATTAGTTCATGTACTAAGTTCAGGGCCAAGTTCAGATTAGATCATGTAAATAAGTTCAAGCCTAAGTTCAGATTAGCTGAATTAAAAGTTAGTTCAGGACTAATAAGTTCAAATAAGTTAAAGTCCAGGGTCAATAACGGCTACCCAAGTTCACTTCACAACAACAAAAAGTTATGATAACTTATGAGAAGTTCAGTTAGGGTTTAAATAAGCTCAAACAAGTAAAGTAATAAAATTTGCATGAGAGCATTCATAGAGGTAAATTGCAAAATTAAGAAAATGGATAACCAAAACAATTCACCGTAAGATATGTAAATAGAGGTTTGCAGGAGATGCAGTGATGAGGTGTAAGCTAGGACACGTAATGAAGACGATCAAACTAAATTCACTGAAGCTATGGTGAGTCAAATTACTCAAATAACAGAATAGGATAACATCCATGGAAGAAATTCTCATGCATAAGAAAGGGGTGAGATTGGAATTATCTTTACTGTCATTGATGAAGTTGTAATAGAGTTTCATGGTCAGAGAGTTTACAATGGAAAAGAGCTTAACAAATTAAATAGTATCATCGACATAAGAGAAAACAGATATCATCTCCCTTCCCATATTTATTACCTATTTAGAGATTCTCCTCTATGCTAATAAGTTTTCTTTCTACATTTAACATCACTTCAAAAGTTAATGTCACATTCCTTACACCTTTTTAAAATATTACTGAGAGGTCAGCAAAATGAAGCTACCCGTAGGCCATGGAAGATCCAATAACAAACTGCATTCAAAACGGCAAGTTTGCTATTGGTCTAACAACCAACACTTTTCTTAATGTGATCTGATGGCTAGAAAGCCAAACAAATGATATACTGATTGAAGAAAGCCAGAAAGTAATTCATATAATCATACCTCTTCTGCCAGTGACTTGAAGACGTGGAAAGGGACAACCCATTCAGGACAATCGACAGCATCCTACAAAGGAGGATTAAGCATTTCATAAGACACAATTTTAAGAAAGGCAAGAATGTTATAATGTGGCTGTGAATTATAAAAGCGATGGATCCTCAAAGCCCAAACCCGAAGAAAAGCACTCCAATTCGTGCAAAATGTTGGTAGATAAAAAGAATTGTCCACTAAAATGTAGTTAGGTCAAAGACATGTTCCCCAACGAACACTACAAAAATGGATATTTGCAGCACGCAGTCATATAAAATGACCTACCTTTGGTCATATCGAGGCTAGATAGTATTGATTGTTAGTTAATGGAACTAAATGAATAGTTTTGATGATTTTTTAGGAAAAAACGTCAGAAAGGATATTTTACAGCGGACCTTTTGTCACAAACGACCTTTTCAAGAACAGGTGGCAGGCAAAAAGGGACTTTTATAGCAATTTGTTTACGAAGGACCTCTACCGGATTCTGACCATTGACTCTGATTTTTTGGCGTTGACTTACACGTGCAACACACATGACACTGGAAATCCCTAAAATATCCCCTTTTCCAGCATTTTCCTCCTTATCACCCCCCTTCCTCTCTGATTTTGCTTTCATCCAATCCTTAACAGGTACGTGCGTTCCATATCCCCATGATCAAACCCCCACCACCCTATTAAAACCAATTTTCAACAAATGCAACAACCAAAGGCCATCCGGTAGATTGGAACACACCAGCCAGCATTTGTACCAAATAGTAGTAAAAAATATGAATGTTGAACCAATACCCCAATCCAAATAATGTTGTAAATAAGTCAGTTTCCAATATCCCAGTGCTTACAGAGTATAAACACTCTTAAATGCATTCGATCTCCGAGGTGCCCAAAGAAAACATTCTTGCAGTCATAAACTCCAAGAAAAGCCACATCATGGTAACTGAACATAGCCACGCCATCAGTCCAATTAAAGGGATCCCATCCACCATCACCAGTACCCAATAATGCCGCATTTCCATTCGTTAAGTTAAGGTAGTTTCTTTGAATGGTAGGGTTTAATTCCAATGATGGTGATGTCGGTGTTTGAGGATCAAGGGCACTCTTCACTATACTTGAGGTTCTTTGGGTTAGATGGTATGTTGCGTATGATAAGAATGTAGCAACTATTTTTTTTAGGGAGAATGAGCCGCAATGGGTGAGGGGGATTTTGAACGTGTGACCTATCATATGTTACAACTGATACAAGTCCTTGTGCATGGTATGAAAGGGATCTTTTTTTCTTTCTTTCGGCATAAGTGCAAGGTATCTTTTCGCAATAGAGGAAATAGAAGGGAAATGAGAGACGAAGGGAAGAAAAGGAGGGAAATGCCAGGAAAGATGGGGACTTTGGGGGTTTTTCAATGTCTGACTTGTTTTACGTGCAAGTCAACGCCGGAGAATTGGGGTCAACGGTCGGAACCCTGCAAAAGGTACCTCTTCAAAACCAATGCTATAAAAGGTCATTTATTGTCACCTTTTTGTAGGTTTTTGTGACAAAGAGTCCACTACAAAAGGTCCTTCTGACAAATTTTCTGATTTTTATGAAGTATTACCTGAACAGATTACAGATTAACGCAAGCAGAGTTCTAATAAAATAGCAATGCCAAAAGAAAAACTGTGACAAACCAATACCTCTAGGTGAAACTTGTATCGGATTCCAAAAGGACTCGATGCTTTGAATTTCTGAATCCAAAACCAGTAAGTCATGGGGGGGAGCAATTTCCAGAAACCAGAAAAGCAGCATCAGAACAGAAAATTAAAAAACAGCACCTTATCAGCAGAGTCCTCATCAAAACGTATCCAATAGACACTGTTTCCAAATTCTAGACCTTCAGCTGCATGTAATTTAAAGAAAATTAGGATCTCCCCAAAAAATAGTAATAATTTGGGATGACTAAGACCATCACATGAAGCACAAAAGCACTCTCTAAAAAAAATCCGATTCTGCAACTCCGCCAACCCCAATCCCTTCTCGCAGCTGTATACTCCCTCTGTTTTTTTTACTTGCATCACTTTGATATTCATATACTAAGTTTGACTTGATTTTTTTAGCAATATATAATAATCAAATGTTATTATGTAAAATGTTGTTGGATTAGTCACGATACATATTTTCATAATATTACCTTTTATAGTTTTTACAAATACAAAATTAGAGATATCTAATGGTTAAAATGATGCATTGGCAAGGGTGCCAGTCCAAGTGATGAAAGTATAAAAAAACGGAGGGAGTATTATTATTCTCTTTATTGTCTAATCAATTTATTACAGTCATAAACGATAACAAGTTTATTCGGTATTCACTTCAATTTCAGGGCAAAATTTTCCACCCACAACAACATGAAGGAGGGCTTTAACTCTTTAAGTAAGGTAAAGTAAGGTAGAGAATAGAAACCAATTTAACATATATGATAACTGCACATATAAAGATATAGTAGATTCTTTAAACCTAGGAGGTTGTGACCACTTGAAAACCATTGTATGATTATCATTTAAATCAAGAAACGCAACATATTGAATTCTCATAGACCTCAGAAGACGGTATTGTCTTCAAAGAGAAATCCAGACTTCATTTCCTTAAAAAAAAATCTAACTCCATGTCATACTTTTGTCGAACAACTTGAAAAATGTCATGGATCTGACATTCAGGACATTCTCCTCTATGATGTACCATCATAAATATGTAAGGAAATGTTCCTATAACAAATTTGATGTACAAGGACATTAAAACAAATAAGCATTCAGGTCAAGCTTGTAACTGTATTGTAAACAAAATTGTCCATTGGACCATCTTCTGGAGCTACTGAATTTGATTCTTATTGGTTGTTTCGTTGAACATAGGAAGTAGTTTTTCCCATGTAATCCCATATCATTGGACGTGGAAAGGTTGTTTAGTTAAGGAAGTTTTACTTGCCTAGGAAGGGCTAGGTATTAGGTAAGAAACATCCCTCATTTTGTGGGAAGTATATATTCCTATGTTTTTGTCAACTAAAAACTCCGCAGTTTTCCACTTCTCATGCTTTTTTATGTAAATAAGAAAGCACTTAAGACAGCAGTGCTCCAGAAATATCCAGAGAAAAGAAAATGATAACCTAAGCTGTCGGCATTAGCATACCACCTTCTTTCAGAAAATAGAGAGCCATGGTCAACATATTAGCTGGTTCATATAAGCATACAGTTGTTTGGTCAAAGCAAGAATTATTCGAATTGAATCTTTCTGAATTTCAAAAGTGTTAAAATGGTAACCTCATTTGCTTACAATGCTCAGCGTGAGAGATGCTAAAAAGCACTGCACTTAGGATCTCCTTTGCGAAACAATCCCAGTTTGAAAAGTGCTAAAAGTTTGAAAAAAATACCTCGTATATAAATATATATGTATGCATGGGATTTCACTATTTCTCATGTATACAAAGCCACAAACCAAAGCAAAGATTTATACAATAAAAGAAGAAACCTTCTCTGAACTTCTTGACAATAACATTGGCATCAGGCATCGTTCCAATTAGGATGCCACCTGGTCGAAGTAATGCTGAAATATTAGCCAATGCTCGTCGTGCACGTGCCTCAGTAGACCATGAATAATGCAAGGCAAACTGCAGATTCAAAGAGTTGCAAGGGGAAAAAGGTGTTCAATTTACCAACACAAAAGCATCTTCCACAAACACTATTCAAAACAGTCATGGTCCATGACTCCATGAGAAAAAACAAGGACCAGACTTTAAAGTCTAAATCTAAGATAAGAGGGATGCAATTTACTATCAATATGTTCATCCCAAAGTAAGACGAGCCTAGGTTTAAAGTTCCCATGCAATGAAAAAATTCCACTTCATTAGAACTACGCAAAAAAAAAAAAAAAAAAAAAAAAAACAGAACCAAAAAAAAAAAAAGAAAAAGAAACAGGAGCAAATCTTCCGTAGCAGGTCCATTCATTAGCAATAAGTTACGCTGACTTAACTCAATTAAGTTATTAAAAGAAAACCCTAGAACTGATGAAATGTAAATTGAAATCTAAATTCGACAAGTTCGGATAAAAAGTGACTCAGCTGTTTCACATAACTCACCTGGCAACTGCAAAGGTCAAAAGGGCCATCGTCTGCCAATTCTCTGTCCAGCCGAACCTGAAATTATCCGCATATACCAAGAAGTAATCAGTATTTTTTTATCCATTAAAAATTCAGTAGTTGATGATATCGTCAGCTGCTAATAGGTTCATGAAAGTTAGAAAACATAACTAATCATATCACATAACTATAAATATAGTTCATAATTCATAATAACTCGTTGCCTGTCAAAACTACCTCAAAGCAATCTCCACATAAGAGGCGGGCGGGAAATTTGAATTTCTTACGACGCTGATTCTGATCCGCATCACCGTTATACCGCGTACGGCAATCTTCTATCTGCACAGTCTCTAAATTTAAGCTATATGGCAATATATGGAAAAGGCATTGGGGTAACGATAATGAATGGTTGCAATACGTAGAAAAGGAGCTTGAGCATAGTAGTCAGACTAGTTACTCATCAGCAGCTTATATCACAGAAAAGTAAAAAAAAAAAAAAAAAGAACTGCTAAATGCTAAGATTCTATGCCATACCGAGCCTTCCGCAATATCAATTCCAACATAGTATCCAATCCTTGCCTTGTCCCACTTTATAAGATCCCCACCCTGACACATGGTGAGGTAGAGAAACAATCAGAACTTTGTTGTACAATCACATCATCAGACAATGATCACTAACCAGACAAAACCAAAAAATTACCTTTCCACATGCGAGATCAAGAACAGCATTCCCAGGCCGGGCATAAAGCTGAATTAAGACACTTTTTATCTGAACAATTAGAAACAAAGTAAGACATTTTTATTACAAAAATACTACAAAAAATCCCAATTTGAGTTCACAAAGAATACCCAGTTGTTAAGTTTCTTCAAATGGATAATCGGACTAGCTTCTCGTTCTTCTAATGTCTGGTTTGTTCTTGCACTGTAATGATCAGCTACATCCCGTGCATAAATTTTCGTACTCTCATCTTCAAGAAATTCTCCATCCCCTGAATTAACATCAATTTTTTATTTGTATTCAATGGACTAATATACAAAGCATTACCCTGTATAAAATTACACCATCCCACAGTCTCACATGGTAACACGGTATGCAACATGATCATGTGGGGAGGAGAATGTGAGAGGGCACAAAATTACACCCGAGAGTAAGACAGAAATTGCCCATAAAAGGAGAATAGTTCTCTTTAATCAAAGAACTATAATTAAAATTTACATTAACTTTATTAAGCCTTACATATCAGTGTATAATGAAGATTGTCCCATAAAGGCGAATCGTACATGAAAAAAATAACTATAATTCTAATTTGCACAACTTCTTCTATGCCTTACAAAGTTATAATTCCAAATTACATTCAAGTGTAGGATGAAAATTGCCAGTAAAAGGCGAATTATTCACTAATTCCCACACTTCCCTAACTAAGCTTAGCTGAGATAACATTCAATCAATTGTAAAACATGAAAACCAAATCAACAGCAAAAATCAGAAGAAACAAAAAATTGCAAAAATTAATCATAGAAACATAAAACATAGCCCTAAATAAATAAATAAAACCAATAACCCAGATCAAAATTTGTCGCATGAAATTAAAACATTATATTATATCAGAAAATTACCTTCTGGGTTGGGTTTGAATCGAGATTGAGGAGGTCCGGATGGAGAACCTTGGTGCCCCCGTTTCATGACTCTAAAATTCAACAAAATTTTGAAGTGTTTAATTCAATCTTAATCGAATGCGAGAAATTGAAAAAATAAATAAATTTGGATTAATCGAAGCTGAGTAGAAGTGAGTTACGACAGATAGTGAATTGGAGGGAAAGAAGGTTAGAAATTGTGGAAGAACGGCTGTGAATGTGATAGAGAGAGAAAGAGAGAAAAAACTAAATTTATGTGTTCGTTAAATTTGGGGAAAAAAATACGCCGCATTTAGCTCATGTGTTTTGCTAGGAAAACTTTATCTATTACTTCTATTACTATATACTTCCTCCATTCTTTGTTATTACTTCCTCCATTCTTTTTTAAATAACACAATTGTACTTTTGACACTATTCATATACTCCCTCCGTATTTATTTAAAAGATACACTTGCCTTTTCCGGTCGTATTTATTTAAGAGATACACTTGTCATTTTTAGTAACTTATCAACCCCACCATCTAATTAAATAATACATCTAATATACCCTATCACCCACCATCCTATTAAACAAATATTTTCATAAACCCACCCCACCCTCCACCCACCAAAATGACATGGTTCCCACATATTTAATTATTAAAATATCTATCCAACCCCACTTGCTTTATTATTTTATTTCATTCAATTATTTTTCTTAATTCCCGTGCCTGGCCAAGTGTATCTCTTAAAAAAATACGGAGGGAGTAATATAATTTGACTATCAATTGTGATTTATACTTAACAAATATAGTCATGTGGGGTCTTGTTATAATCGTCTCATCCTATAGTTTTATAATATCAAACTTTTATAATTTTTAACCATTGATAATTAAAGGTATTAATGGTTGAAATATTACATTGGCAAACGTGACAAAAAAATTGTGTCATTTAATAAAGAATGGAGTAAGTACTAAAAGACACATCAGGAATGACACATGTCAATTCCTGGTGCGATTTTTCCCCGTCAAAAATCACTTTCCCAAAAAAGAGAATCTATTTTATTTTATTTTTATTCTCTACCATTTTTTTATAAACTATTTATGTATGAAAACAAATTTTAGTTTATAAATTATGGCAATAATAAATACGACGTAATAATAATTATTCTAAATTGGTAATATTTTAGTCAAATCGCTATATCACTCAATATTTTGGTCAAATTGTCATATTAGCATTTTAAATATGCATATTAGATGAATAAATTTAAACAATTATGTTAAAAATGTTATAACTATACAGAAGTTTGGGAGATATTCAGTTAAATATTTTGTGAAAAAAATATCAAAATCCGTGCATGCACGGGATCTAATCTAGTTTACACTATAATAAACCCGGTCTATGCTAAGTTAGCGTAGACCAGGGTATTATAGTTTGCGTGTTGGTATGTTGGGTAACTGTCACATGCTGTTTCTTTCCATATATATATATATGTATTTTTTTTTTGTTTTTCAGACTTTTGACCTTCCCACTCAACTTCTCTCTAAACTGCTCACTGCAATTCTCTCTCCATTTCAAATTTAATTTCAGTGTTTGCACGATCAATTGTCATTAAATTACTCCTCAAATCTTCGTTTTCGTTCCAATGGTGAAGAAAGCGGTAGTCAAAAAAGCAGTAGTTGAAGGTCCTAAATGCGATAATGTCGCCGTTTCGAAGTTAGAAACGGCAGTTGAAGGTCCGCGAAGGCGAGGAAGACGGCCAAATCAAGCTTCTGAGACAATTCCTGGTATATTTGAACTTATTTTATGTTTTTGATTTTGAATTATTGAAATGTTTGTGGTTTTGTTGAAATTAGGGTTAGTGTTTCATACAGTTAGTGTATATTTGATATAGTTACCTTTACTTATTTTACGGAGTTTTTTAGTGTTTTTATTAGTGACTAGAATGTTCGTAATGTTTATATTAGTAGTAGTTTTTTAGAGAGTAACTATATTTTTTAAAAGGTTACTTTTTGTTTAAAACAGAAACTATATTTTTAAAATAGTTACTATCTTTTTTAGAAAGTTATTATAACTTTATAACAGTAAATATTTACTATCTTTTTTAGAAAGCTATTATAAGTTTATAACAGTAACTATGTGTTATAAATATTTACTATCTTTTTTAGAAAGCTATTATAAGTTTATAACAGTAACTATGTGTTATAAATAGTTACTATATTTTTTAGAAAGTTATTATAACTTTAAAACAGTAACTATCACTACTAGAAATGATGCCTACAACGACCACTAAATAACGACCAACAACATAAATACGTCGTTAAAGAAGTTAAAAGGTAAATCTAGTCAAAAGGAGCGCATATCCTGTTAGATGATTTAAATTAAAAAAAAACCAGATTTTTCAATTTTTTTTGTCGTCGTTAATGTGCAAAGCGGTTTTAAATAAACTCTCCAAAACCTTGTGAAGTTTTCCTGGCTTGAATCCCTAATTAAAAAAATCCCTAATTTTGGATTGCATTTCCCAAAAATTCAGCCTAGATAATCAATCAATTACTCAATCAGCAATCAAAAAGAATTTCGCAGGAAATGGGGGTAGATTACTACAACATTTGGAAAGTGAATCGAAATGCAAGCGAAGATGACCTCCGGAAATCATATCGTCGATTAGCAATGACATGGCACCCAGATAAGAACCCTAACAACAAGCGTGAAGCTGAAGCTAAATTCAAGCAGATTTTTGAAGCGTACGATGTTCTCAGCGATCCTCAGAAGCGTCAGATCTACGATCTTTACGGCGAAGAATTTCTCAAATCAGGGCAATTCCCTCCTCCGCCTTCCGCCTCTCATGGTGGCGCTTCGGCCTCGCACCACCGTCAGCGCAATCATCATAGTGGAAACCCTAACCCTAATTTCTCGTCATTTTGGTTTAATCCCCGAGACACGGATGATATTTATGCGGAATTGTTTGGGGAAGGAGGGGGTGGTGGGAGAGCTACTAGTAATTAAAAAATAAACACTCTACCAAACCTAGGTCAGACAAAAAACCCCTAGAATGTTTCCTCTTCTCAAGTTCCAGTTATGGCGATCCATAGGCAATACTGGGAAACTCCTTTATATACTCTGAATTAGCATATGGTTTTAAGTAGTCATGAAATTAACAAGATTTGCTTGATCTTAATCATTAGTCTGTATGTTGTTCTCTTACAGGAAATTGGCGCCTCTGCAACAATTGACAATCGGCTTAGCTATAGCGGCACCGGCACCACGGCGGTATGACCCATTAGCACTGTCGCTAAGAAGACCAAGGTCTGAATAAGCATATGTTTGAATCACGCTTTTTGAAATTGTAGTTTTCAGAATTCTTAACTATGTTTCATCTAATTGGTGTATTACAGTTCAATTATTGTCAAATAGTTCAATTATTTTAGAAACAATTATGATAAATTTTATTAATATGATCAATATTCTGTGATTATCCTATATATGAAATTAACAATGTTTTATTTTTTAAAAAATTTTCTTTTCATCGTCCTTGATTGTTTTGATGGATTATGTTAGGTTAAATCTGTATATTTCTATTTTTTCATGTTCTCAGATTGGAGGTTTGGGCTTTTTTAGCAAAATTTCGAGGCTTGAAGGTAGGATTCTCTCAATCGGGAAGTTAATCGTTCTGGTATATTGATCTTACCCTTTGTTTTACTGAATTGACTTGTGTATTGATCCCAATTTGAGTTTTTTTTATTCTTCATTGGCTCAAGAGTTCAGAAACAGAAAATCAGGACCGAGTTAGGCAAACCGTAGCTATAGATGTCAGGTCATTGGTTTTGGTTAGCATGAATTATTGCGTATGATTGTATGAAGCTCAAATTTGGACGAGATCACGTCAATGCGTTAAACATTGGATCCCACATGAATCAAAATCCTTCCTCTACTTGATTTACTTGTTGATCTTGCCAGAATTGGTGATCTGATAGTCTTCCACTCTTTCTTTTCATTACACTTTGCATACTTATTTTTGAATTTGGTCAACTACTATACGCTTCACAGAATGAATCCCTTGATACTATTACAATGCTGGCTTCAAGTACTAAACAATGGATAATTGAAGCCTTTCTTAAAATACATTAAGGGTACAAATTTCCTTAAACTAACTGCTTCACTCATGGTTTCTTAGAACAAGCTGTTAGTTGTTCCCGTCTTCAGGGGGGCTAGAGAAAACCCAAATTATGCAGTATATAAGGGGGGTGGAGTTAACACAACAATTAGATAAGTTGTTGGTTCCGTCTTCTTAGGTGGTGCTAGAGGTTTATTGGGTGAGTTAACGCAACAGTTGGTTTGCCGTCTGGGGGGCCTCTTGAATTTGATCCGTTGAAGTGCATGACAAGTAGTATCTGTGAGACTGTGAGTTTGATTTGCTATAAGATTCTAATTTCCTTTTCTTGAATGGAGTAGAGAAAGTCGTAGAAAGGCACTTCGACATCTTGCTGTTGACTTTCTTGGTGTGGAGATCCAGACTGGAGAGCATTGTCCTGTGAGTATCTTAACCTGATGCATTCATGCATCAATTCTTATTTTATATACTTTCCCTTGATTGTAGCGATTAGGAACTAGGGAGTCAACACTCAATGGATATAGTTTTTCGTGTTTCTGTTGAGAAAAGGATTATGCATATCTAAAGATGATACTCTTGCTACTCTCTCTCTTGTTAAGATATGCATCGCAAATTCATTGATCTGTTGGGTGGCTCTGTTCTGGACGGAAACTAGCACTCACTAGTTACACTACCTTCATGCTTTTTATTTTAGTGTAGGTGACTTGTTCTTTACTTGAGATGTGTTATGTATCTTACGGTTCTACAACAGTGTTAGAATCTCTTCCTGTATTACCCTGTGGAGACTCAGATTCTGGTCTTTATTTATATAGGATTCTAACGGCCTGACGGCCTGAATTAAGTTTATAAAGTCACTTGAATCAATTCTTGCAGCTGAAAAGGCTTTGGCTAAAATTTTGGTTGATATGATTCTTGGAAACTTTGTAATGTACTTTTGGGCTCTCATTATTTGGTTTTTATCTCCATGAGCTCGTGAGCTGTTTATTCAGTCAAGCTATCAAACATTCAAACTACTATAACTTTAGTAGAAGTTAGAACATATAAAATGTGCTTTTGCATAGGTCAGATTGGCTCTTCTGAGTTCTGACCACGAGGGCTCTTCCGAAGTTCAAGGGAAGAATCTGTAGACATATAGGCTTATGACTTATGAGCCTAATATGGCTAGCAACCTTGCGAGTCGTGTGGGTTTTTGTTGACTGGAGTTTTATTTCTCAATCACATGTCTGTCTCCCTTTCACCCTTGGGTTTCCCCTTACGGTTTTCTACACTTGATATATGTCAACCTAGTGCATAGGGATAAGTCAGATAACAACATTGATAGGCTTGATGGAACTGGAAGGGACTGATGGTTCATGGCTCTGAATTTGGCTTGTGAGAAAGCAGAATGTCAAGGCTTTGTAGCCTTGAGATTCAGCCAAGTAATGCCCTCTTAAAGGTTTATGAAAAAAATGATGATTGTTTGTGTTGGAGTGTCGATTATTAGACCGAAATATTTATGTTATATTGCAATAGTTATTAACATAAGCCATCTGACATTAGCAAAAAATTGTCCCTTGAGGCTTGGATAGTAATCAATTGCCAGTATGTTGCTATAACCTGCGACTTTGCGAGACTATATAGGGATGACACTTCTTGTGCATTGATTTTGCTGATTTTGTCATTAGTTTGAATAAATTGTTTACAAGTTGCAGGAGTAATGGTAACTTATAAAAGCGTGATGGTTATGTGAAGTACTGGATTTTACTTTTTATTCTTAACTTTAGTTTGGTCATAAGATAAGTTTTAAATATTGTACTGTGATTTCAGTGTTTGTGATGTTAATAAGCGGCTTTACATTGATTTTTATTTGTACAGGAGTAATTGAGAGCATATGCAGAAGTTCAGGTATATACCTCATTTTATTTTACGTGTTAAGGATTGCCCTTATGTATATGCAGATACCATTTCTAAATTTCATAGTTAGGAAGGGGATTTGGTGACGCACATATATAGTTGTGTGTGCCTTGTTTGGTGACGCACATATTGACCTGGGTTATTTGCTGAAAGTTCGCTTCCTTAAATTCTCATAACATGGAGAGAGAGTGTGCTAGGCATTACGTTGCATGTGAATTAAAAACCTTTTCTACTGTATTTCTATCTAGCTTGAGCATTGAAAGATAGAAATCCCTGAATGTATCTATTTAGCTTACAGGGAGATTTTCAACATACAACTCTTGATTGCTGCAAATATTAATCAGTGTTTCAACTAACTAAAACCAGCCTTTTTAAAATCAGCAGCACATTAACGCAGAAATTTCAGTTGCCCTTAACTACAACACACACGACACAAATTAGCAGCAGCAGAGCAGCGGAAACAAATCAACTTTTCATGAATCTGATGCTGATGTTACTAAATCAGGGGTTGTTTTTAAACTGATGCTGCTGCAGTTTACACTCCAATTTTTTTTTCTTCTCCTACATAATGCAGAATCTGTCTTAATGTTCCTCTAAACTTCCTCTAGTTTTAAGCTTATTTCTTGAGAGTCAATTAAAAGATCAGAACTTTAACAGTTGGTCTTAGTTTTTAAGCTTCTCATGTATGATATTAATTTTTTCATGGTTATATATGTTGCAAAAGGAACTTCAGAAAATAATTGAAGAACGAACATTTTTCCATGTCTAGGTAACTTTTCTTCTTCTATATCCTTTTCGGTTTTATGTTTACTTTCCCTTCCCATGATATTTAACTTTTTCTTCTTCTTTATATAGGCAGCACAAAAGGTGCTTAAGTCGAAGTCTCGTAATCAAGTTGTGGACTTGAGGGTTTAGGGAGGTACTTCAATCTAAGTTGAATGAAGCAAACGAACAAAATCAGGTGCTTACCAATCGCGTGGATACGGTACATGAAGAAAACAATGCACTTAAGAGCCGCTTGAGTTCAGTTGAAGATGAACTTAAATCATTTAAAGACGTGTTACTACAACGGCTCGAGGCTCCAAGAGAGGACACTTAATCTATTTAGATTTTATTTTGTTATTTTAGATTGAACATGAGTTATTTATTTATTAGTTTTTTTAGAATTTAAAGACAAGGGGATGTGATTGTTGGGCTTACATAACTTGAAGTTGTATTGTCAATTATTTTTTGAGTAATGAAATTTTCATTTGTTATAATTGATTGATTTATGGTTTTGTTTATTGTTTCATAGTGAACATGTAGGCGTTTTGAAGAATTTAAATAATGTTACTATGATTTGCAATATTAAATACATAATATATCGTAGGTATTGCCATGATTCATTTTTTTTAACCGTTGGAGTGACGTTTTACGAAGGTATTTTCGGTCGTTATTGCTCAATTGTTCATTGTGAATAAGTATTTAACGACGAAATATCATGTCGTTATTTTTTAACGACGAAATAATAATTCGTCGTTAACTTTTAACGATGAAACATTAGTTTGTCGTTAACTTTTAACTATGAAATCTTGAATTCGTCGTTATTTTTTAACGACGAAACAATAATCCGTCGTTAATTGTTAACGACGAACCGATAATTCGTCGTTAATTCTTAACGACGAAACAATAATTTGTCGTTAATAAGCGTTAATTATTAACGACGAACATCGTCGTTAAAGCCAATAACGACGGAACCTGTTACAACGAACATCATGACTGTCGTTGAAGGTTTTAACGACGAAAATTGAGGCTTTTAACGACGAAATTGTTCGTCGTTAAATGTCCTTTTTCTAGTAGTGTATGTATTACTTTATTTTTTCAGTTACCTTTTATATATTATAGTTTCTTTTTATACTCTATAGTATCCTTTTATTTACTGTAGTTATCTTTTATACTCTATAGTACTCCGTATCCTTTAGTGTAATATAGTTACCTTTTATATACTATAGTGACTTTTTATTTATTATAGTAACCTTTTATATACTGTAGTTACCTTTTATACTCTATAGTGTCCTTTAGTATACTATAGTTACCTTTTGTATACTATAGTGACTTTTTATTTATTATAGTAACCTTATATTATTTCTGACATAGTTACTTTTTCTTATTTATGTTTTTCAGTGATAAAATTATTGAATACAATCCTTTTATTGCGGTAGCAAGAGATGATATGTGGACACTTCCTTCTACATTTGATATTCTGTTGATTCATATTGAATGGGCTTTTTTACTAAATGAAAATGAAAGGAAGCCTGATGGTTGTCCTCAGAAGTTGTTTTTAGGTGGCACGTATTGTGTAAGTTGCATTTTTAACTAGATTAGGTCCCGTGCATGCACGGTTATTTGAAAATTATTAATTGACCATCTTTTTTAACTGAAATATTTATCCCTTAAATATATTGCGTAATTAATAAATCTCGAACATACTCATTTTTTCATATAATATTCAATTTTCGCTCTATTACGTATTATATATTTTATATGTTTAATATGCTGATTTGACCAAATTAAATATTAGATATGCTTAATATGAACAAAATATTGAGTAAGAATGTTTTTTATTATTGACATGACGATCTGACTAAATATTACCAAAATTGTCTAATAATGTCATATTTAATACTCCGTAATCCTATAATTTTTTCTATTTATAAACATTTATACAAAAGCAGAGAAGATAAAAATAGAATAAAGTAATTTGTTTTTAGGAAAGGGTTTTTGGCGGGAAAAAAACGCACCAAGAAAATTGACACGTGTCATTCACGGTGTCTCTTTTAGTATATAGTAATAGATAATATAGAATGTAAATTATTTTATATTTTTCTTTGACCTTTGTTTAATTTTTCTTTTATTAATCTTTTGCAGAAATATGTTGCTCGATTGATTAATAAACCAGACAGTCAGAAAATCGAGTCTGAATTGTCTGTTTGTCTTCAATATGGTGTGAAAGATATTAATGGAATTAAGTCTTTGAAAGACTGTAATATGGTATGATTTTTTTTATATAACCTTTTTATTTTTTTTATTTTTTTTTGTCTTCTTTGTTGTAGTTGTAATTTGTTGTTTTTCTTTTTTATATAGATTTTTGTTCCTGTTCTGATTGAAGACACGAAGCATTACTACCTGTTTGTGGTTAGTATGAAAAACAAAAGAGTATACTTCATGGATAATTTGCTTCTTGATGAAATCAGTTGGAAGGAAGGAAGAAATCTTTTTCTGTCTTGGTAAGTATTATTATAGTTATCTTATATTTTGTTGTAGTTACTTTATATATGTTATAGTTACCCTTATATTCCTAGTCCTTATTGAAACCAAATACTTATCTTTTGTATAGTGTTCTTCATTGGAAAAGCTATTGAAGGATTTGGATAACATTCATCATCAAGATATTAGAAGTTTCATATTTATCCCTGTCGGTGGTAATTGGAAGCGAGGAGGTTATGTTACAGATTGTTGTGTTTATTTGATGATGTTTATGATGGTCTTTCATGGTGTTGAAACTGTACAAGATGGTGTTGGCATTTTTGACTTTGATCCCTTGGCAAATGTAAGTTTTTGTGTTAAAATTAATTAATGTTTTTTATATTTCCTGTTCATTCTTTATAGTTATTATTTTGTTGTTATAGTTACTGTTTTTATTCTAATAGTTACTGTTCAAATATTTGCAGGAAGATTTCAGGAAGTTCCTCAGGGCTTGTTTGTGTAGTACCATTGTACTGTTAGATTTGAATTTTTGCAGGGATGAATTTCTTAAAAAAATGGTTACATTCAGGGAATATAGGCAAGAAGATGTTTTGGAGGCACTTGTCAAAGAGAGGGAAAAGTTGCTTCAGAAACACATGAATGATCCTGAAAAAATTGAAGTTGTGCAAAGAATTAGTTCAGCAAGGAAATCAAAACCTGAAGAAGCAGAAGAATCTGAGAAATTTTTTATAGTTGAAGATTGTGGTAAAGGACGCGGTAGAGGACGCGGACGCGGTAAAGGACGCGGACGTGGAAAGAAACGAGGTGCTTCACGTGGTCAATGATTTTTAGAGTTGAAAAAACAATTTGATCTTTAATGTTAATGTTTTGTAAAATTACAACTAATTCTACTTTTGATATAGTTACTCTATCTGACTTAGAAATTGTTTGATATATGAGAGTGACTATAACTTCTGCAGTATCTGTGTGATATTTTTCATTTATAAATATAGTAGTTGTTTTACAGATATAGTTTACATTTTCTTAACATATAGTTACTCTATGGATATTCTACTTTTTTCAAATGAAATTATCTTTCTTCAAAGTTACTAATCTGAAAATATATTTAATTTACATAGCATATAGTGACTATCATAAATTAAGTATTTTATTGACATTAATCGTGGAATATAATGAAAATAAATACATAGTTTCTATTTTAAAGAAATAGTTACCTTTAAAAACATATAGTTACTCTTATAAATTTATAATACAGGTTAATTGGATACAAATAGTTACTATATTTATAGAATAGTAAAGCTATAGCTATCCGGTTTTACTTTACATGATTTACCAATTAATACTGTTATGACTCACCAACAACATCAATAACACAATCAAACAATCAAAACTTTTTTTTTTATCTTAGGATTAAATGAATGATCACAAAACTTTCAATCTAGGATCACTTCCAACTTTAATTCAATATTTCCTTAATCAATGATCAACTACCTTTCATAGGTGTAAAATATCAACTTACTAAACAAGACTCACGATCCTAATAAAGTAGTGAAATCCTAAAAAGGGAACAATGATCAATCATGATCCATGCCAATATATAAATAATATAAAGTTCTCAATCAACATGATTGCATCAATCATTCATGCCAACATACTATAAATATCATAATATAATTTTCATGCTCAATATGTTTAGACAACGGCATCAAACATGCAAACTCAACGTAATCAAGATCATATATATATATTCAATATAGTTCATATTCATGGTACTACTTCCATCGACACATAAGTATGTACGTACCTTGTGTAAATAAATTGAGAGGCCACTTTAACAATCTCAAAAGTCGCCTACAAAGAATTCTCCACCGGCCTAAAGACAACCAATATAATTCACCATCAAACCTCCATGAATTTACAGCAACAAAAAGGTACTTTAAACCCTTCCTAAACATGTTTAGAAAATTCCCCAATATTAAAACTTGGTTACTAAACCTCATAGCATAATACTTACCACAATAGTGGTCACAAATCATCATAACCCCAATAAAACATCCCTTTTAAAATTTTCAGCAATATGAAATAATTTAAACTTATCAAAACATATTCATGTGCATAAAATCATAAAAAGAAATAACTTTTATAATATATAATAATCCTAATATGATTTTCTAACTTTTAAAACCCTAAAATTCATGCTTTGATACAAACCCTTATTTAAACCAAATTAATAAATCTGGAAATTAATAAATTTATTATACAAAGTATACAATCTGGATTCTACATTAAATTATCAAAACTATAAATTTAAACCATGAAAACATTAATTAAATTATTAAAACATTAAATAATTTAAGGTTGAAGAAATAACCAAGAGAGAGAGGTGAGGGACATCGGCAGGACAAGGAGCAGCGACGGCGGGGTGCAGGTGGTGCGACGCGACAAGGACAACAGCGGCACCGGTGGTCAGTGGTGGTGGCAGCGGTGGTCGGTGGTGGTTGTGTGAGGGAACAAGAAGAAAAGAAAAGAGGAAGAAGAGAAGGAGTACGTGAAAGAGTGAGAGAGAGAGAGAGAGAAATAAGAGAGCCGTGTGTTTTGCTGAGTGAGGGAGGAGAGAGAAAATAATTGTGCGGGTAAATTTTGGGGTTTAGGGGATTTACGTATTTTATGGGTTTAGGAAATATAACTAGTATAATACCCGTGCGATGCACAATTTATGATATGATATTAAATTTGCATATCTAAACTTTTACTAAACTATAGCTATAGACCATTATCGCCAAAATAGAGCTTATAGATAATCTTCTTATTAAAACTAATGATAGATAGATCTCTTACTCCCCCAATTTGTGTCTTATTTATTTACCAAATTTAAAAATAAAATAAGGGTACATAGATAAATTCATGTTCTTCCCTTTCATAACCCATGCCAAACATAAATTTATTCTCATCCGCTCTTTACTTCGATAGTCATACCCACATAATACTTCCCTACGATTTACATCATTAACCGGTCATTTAACACCTACCCCCATCGAAGCGGGGTGGAGCTGATCCTTCAACACTTGTACCTGCCTAAAATTCCCATACTCATGTCCGTCACCACGGTAGGTATGATACTCATCCACGTCCATAATCCCCGCCTTGCGGGCGGAAAATAATATTAACCCCGCTTCATCACTCATCCATGTATCCACACCCGCCTCAAACCAACCATATACGGCTTGACCCGACATTATTTTTTGATAAGTGAGTTTTTAATTTTAAAAGTCTAAGAGTATTTTGACAATTTTGGTTGTCTGATTACGGGTGCGTTCTGTTCAACTTATTTGACCTGAACTTATCTGAACTTATTTGATCTTATCTGAACTTATCTGAACTTATCTGATCTGAACTTATCTGAACTTATCTGAACTTATTGGAACTTATTGAAACTTATTGGAACTTATCTAAACTTATCTGAACTTATTGAAACTTATTGGAACTTCTTGAAACTTATAATAATAATAATAGTAAATAGTAAATAGTAAATAGTAAATAGTAAATAGTAAATAGTAAATAATAAATAATAAATAATAAATAATAAATAATAAATAATAAATAATAAATAATAAATAATAAATAATAAATAATAAATAATAAATAATAAATAATAAATAATAAATAATAAATAATAAATAATAAATAATAAATAATAAATAATAAATAATAAATAATAAATAATAAATAATAAATAATAAATAATAAATAATAAATAATAAATAATAAATAATAAATAATAAATAATAAATAATAAATAATAAATAATAAATAATAAATAATAAATAATAAATAATAAATAATAAATAATAAATAATAAATAATAAATAATAAATAATAAATAATAAATAATAAATAATAAATAATAAATAATAAATAATAAATAATAAATAATAAATAATAAATAATAAATAATAAATAATAAATAATAAATGATAAATGATAAATAATAAATAATAAATAATAAATAATAAATAATAAATAATAAATAATAAATAATAAATAATAAATAATAAAAAATAAATAATAAAAAAATAAAAATAATAAAAAATAAATAATAAATAATAAATAATAAATAATAAATAATAAATAATAAAAAATAAAAAATAAAAAATAGTAAATAGTAAATAGTAAATAGTAAATAGTAAATAGTAAATAGTAAATAGTAAATAGTAAATAGTAAATAGTAAATAGTAAATAGTAAATAGTAAATAGTAAATAGTAAATAGTAAATAGTAAATAGTAAATAGTAAATAGTAAATAGTAAATAGTAAATAGTAAATAGTAAATAGTAAATAGTAAATAGTAAATAATAAATAGTAAATAATAAATAATAAATAATAAATAATAAATAATAAATAATAAATAATAAATAATAAATAATAAATAATAAATAATAAATAATAAATAATAAATAATAAATAATAAATAATAAAAAATAAATAATAAATAATAAATAATAAATAATAAATAATAAATAATAAATAATAAATAATAAATTATAAATTATAAATAATAAATAATAAATAACAAATAATAAATAATAAAAAAAATATATTAATAATAATAAATAATATTATTATTATTAATATTGGAACTTATTGAAACTTATATGAACTTATCTGAACTTATTGGAACTTATTGGAACTTATCTGAACTTATCTGAACTTATTGGAACTTATTGAAACTTATTGAAACTTATCTGAACTTATCTGAACTTATCTGAACTTATTGGACCTGAAACTTATTTTTTTAAGGTGAACATAACGCACCCTACATTATACTTTAGGCACATATAGCTTATAGAAATTTTCCTAATTAAAATTAATGATAGATAAATTTGTTATTGCTTCATTCCATGTCTTACTTATTAAAAAAACAAAAAACAAATAAGGGTACAAAGACAAAATTATTTTCCTCCACATTCATCTCATGTAAAAATTATTAGGTACACCCGGGTGCACCGTGCACCCAATAGTATTTTAATACTCATTGGTGATCCTAATCACATTTTCTCCTCACATGTATGGAGAAAATGTGAGAATGTGCACCGTGCACCCGGGTGCATTTAATATGGTCTACATCACATGCACGTGTCAAACCTAGCCCGAAACGGTTGGGCTCGACATTATTTTCTGGTAAGAAAGTTTTTGAAATTTAAAATTATACTGTAGAGTATTTGACAATTTGATTGTCTAATTAAATTATACTTTGGACACATATAGCTTATAGATATTTTCCTAATTAAAATAAATGATTGACAAATTTGTTATTGCCCATTCGTTATCTTATTTATTAAAAACAGAAAACAAATAAGAGTACATAGTCAAAAGTATTTTTTATCCCCACTCATCACTTGTGTAAAACCTAGCCATTAACGGTTGGACCCGACATTATTTTTTAGTAAGAGAGTTTTGAATTTTAAAAATCTATTCACAATTTGGTTGTCTGATTACACTATGTTTTGGACACATGTACCTTATAGATATTCTCCTACTTAAAGTTACTGATGTATAAATTTGTTATTTCCCCATTTAGTGTCTTATGTATTAAAAAAACAAAAACAAATAAGGGTACATAAACAAAATTGTTTTCATCTATTTATCACATTGTTAATCATAGTGTTATTCTCATCCACCCTTCACTTCGATAGTTACTTAATCATTTTATATTTATATCATTTACCTGATCACTTAACACATACTCCATTATTTCCTGACTCTGAGGCTGGTCGGGATCTCCCCACTCGTACTCATCTAAATTCTCATCCATATCTCAATCATATCACTCACAATAGGAAAGATACTCACCCCTCCCATTCTCCTTATTAACGGGTACAAAATAAAACTCATCCCCGATATATCACCGAACCGTGTATCCAAACTCACCTCAAACCCACCCTTGGACCAACATTCTTTTTGTAGGAGAGTTTTAAATTTTAAAATTCTACTATAGAGTCTTATACAATTCCAGTGTTTTATTAGAATAATTGAGTAAAAAAAACAAAACATTATACTATTTATTCTCTCCGTCCAAATTTAATCTTTGCAATATTCTTTTCACGGAGTTTTATGCGATAAGTTATTGTAAGCTTATATTGAAGGAAATAATGCCCTTGGTCCAAGTATGCATTCAATGTTAAGTCTAATAAATGCGGTTCAGTAATAATTAACAAGTTAATAATTCAGTGAGATCAAGTGAGCTGAATGCCTAGCTAGAGGCCGCTTCAGTTCAAGTGGATTTAATGATATTAATCCACAGCTTACTCTTGACTGAACCCGTAGGGTCACACAAATAGTACGTAAACGGATCAAGTATTTAATGGCATTAAATACTCTATCTATGGATATTCGGAATCGACGGATCTTGGTTTCAGTGGGAGCTGAGATCGTCACAAGCAAGAAATGAATACTCCGGAAACGATGATATTGCCGGAAACGGAAATATGGATCGTATCGAAAATATAAATATTATCCAAGTCGTAGATGTTGCCGGAAACGGAAACATGGTACGTATCGGAAAATATTATCGGAAATGGAAATATTGCCGGAATCGGAAATATTATCGGAATCGAAAAATAATTCCGGAAACGGAAATATTAAATATTTGTTCGAAACGGAAATTAATTCCGGAATCGGAAATATTAAATATTGCTCGTATCGGAAATGAATTCCGAAATCGGGAATTTTATCGGAAGCATATCGTACGAATTAGCGTTGGACGAGGCTCGCTAGACGAAGGCCCAGCACGAAGCCAGGCCATCGCCCAGCAAGCCACACGCATCACCAACACACGCCAAGCCTCGACCAGGCCCAGCGCAAGCCAGGCCCAGCCGAAGCCATGGGCTCGCGCGGACAGCTGCATGGGCCGAGCGCTGTGTGCTCAGCGTGGGCCGCAAGGCCTGCGCGGGTGTACGGTGCTCGTGCGATGCTCGTGTGCGAATCCTAAAGCTATCGGGATTCGATAAAAGATTAAATCCTAAACCTATTAGATAAAGTTTATTTAATAGAGTACGTCCTAGCAGGATTCTAATTAAATTAATTAGTATCCTAATAGGATTCCAGTTCCTTTTCCATACCTCTATAAATAAGTGCCTAGGGTCATTATTTACAGATACGATTGAAGTATTCAAAGGGTAAGTTTTTAAAAGAAAATTCAGCCATACACTTGCACAACAATAGCCGAAAATTCCTAGCACCTTAAGGGCGATTCTAGTTGGTCAATCTTGAGGCGGATCCGGACGTACTGTGGACTATCTACGGAGGGACGACACTTGGAGTCCTAAAGACTTGTTCTTGTTCGGTTCGGGCGCAGCTAGGGAAGGCACGCTACAAAGTGTATGCATCTATACTATGCTAAATGATTATGTGTAAATAATATGCTTTCCTGGCTTTATGGTTTTTTCCGCATGATTTATGTATTGTCATATGTATCATAACCTAACAGTGGTATCACGAGCCTCTTATTATTTTCATAATCTAAATTGCATAAACATGGTTAAATATTACAAATTTGCAAGAATTAAAAGGGGTGATTAATTTTCGTAATTGTTAATTAATTGTAAATTGCGTTTATTTAATTATATGTACGTAGTTTTTCGGCAGTTTCTTCGTTACTCATCCAAATCGAGTGATTTTTGTGTCAATTCCGCATGTAAAAGGCATTCTAAAATTTTGACAAAATTAGTATTTTTCGGCCGAACCCAGAATTCTCAAATTCGAAGCCTAACTATGACTTTTCGGAAGTTTTAGTTTTTCGAACGCAAAATTTTGTAAATTTAAGATGTTAAATTAAATATTTGCGATTCTTGTTGTTAAATCTTGAATTTTTGATTGGCCTGCTGTATATGTTTAACAAGTTTGAATGCCTAGCCTTGTTAATTATGCAATCTAATTTGTAATTATGATTAATTTGTTGAAAATTGGAATAATTTAGAATTAATTTGATTTTCATAATTAGTTAGTAATTTAATTAGATACCTATGATTAAAAACCACCATAAAAATTGTAAATTTGTGTTAAATTTTAAATTTTTATGACCTAGACTTGAATCCATGTTAATCGGAAATCAATTAATTAATAAGTTTTCGATTTTTCGCCCTAAAATTTTGAAATTAATACGATTTATTAATTTATCATTAATTTTGAAAATAATTTTTTTTAATTTTTATGCGATTCGCTCATATGACTTGCACGCACAAAGCAATTGACGCTACGTGTTACCCTTAAGTGTGTTGTAAAGTGCGGGCATGCGACGACGAGCAAGGGAGCTCGTCGCCCATGCGGTACGAATGCAATGAGCAAGGCTATGGTGCACGAGCACAAGGCAGCAGCCCTGCCTTGTGTCGTGTGCTGTGAGCGATGGGCGAGTGGGCAAGGGCGAGAGCAAGGCAGCGAGCAGTCGCGTGCAACGCGCACTGCCTCGCGCAGCGATCGAAGCCTCGCGCGCAGCGAGCTCTGGCTCGCGTGCGACGAGCGCTACGAAGCATCGAAGCCTCGCGCGCAGCGAGCGCTGGCTCGCGTGCGACGAGCGCTGGCGCGCGCCCAGCGATGGTGAGCAGCGAGCGTGCTTCGACGATGCCTTGCGATGGTGAGCAGCAGATGCGACGCAGCACATAGGCTGCGCGCACATGGCCAGCGATGGCTGCGTGCTTGTGGCCTATGGCTGTGCATTGCGTGGTGATGTTGCGTGCCTTGAGTTACGATTAGATCGTTTTAAAATTTTAATTTGAAATTTTCAGTTAATGTAATTTTAATTAATTTTCAAATTAATAATTTAAATTATTTTCTTGGATTTTAATTTTGAATATTATAATTATAATAAATTTCATTTATTCTAATTATTTTACTAAAATTAAAATCATGAATTAATTTAAATACGACTGAAAATAAATTAAATATGTGGGTTCAATTATAAATTTATATGAGCTTTAAATTTTAATTAAATTTGTATGTTTCCGGTTAGACTAGAAATACATTTTTATGTTTAAAATTAGTAAAGCATATGAATTTATTGGTTTAAGTGGGAGCCCTTTTAGTCATAAACTCTTGATTAGGTCTACAAATCCTTAAGGATAAAACAACTTGATTAGAATTAATAAGGACTGAATAATTTGTAGATTATTGGTGCCCTTGATTAATTGCTGCAAATATTTATGTGATGCATAACGTGTTTTACTAACCAGCTATGTGGGCCATTCATGATAATGAATGGGTGAATGGTATATATTGTATATGTACTGTTTTGCAGGTTATGAAGTGACTAGTATGGCCCAAATAGGATAGAAAATATGGTATGCGTACCATTAATTTGAATGTAATTGGTCTAAAGTACCAAAATTGTTTTTCAATTCAAATATGGTCTGCGTACCATCAAATAGTGGTAATTAGTTTATCCTATTTGAAGAAAATGGTGCCTCCCACGGAGATTTTCGAGACGGACTTTGAAGTTGAAGCTTCAAGATGAAGTCGGTCCATACTAGATCACATTTATCTTATGCATGCTTTAAGTTATTTATTGCTTTAAATATGTCTTAATTATGCATGAGATTGTGGCTTGATTATGTTGCATGATTAAGGATTTTAGTTCACTTAAAATCTAACCAACATAGTAAGAGCCTTAAGTTCCAAACTTAAAAATTGAGTTAAAAGGTGCCATGCCAAAATATACACTTGCTTGGATATCCTTTACATCAATCTAGTAATAGTTTTCGCTCAGCGAGGTGTTACTTATTGGTCCTAAAGGGGCAAGGTACACAAATAATTGTGAGTACATGTTAGTTTTGGTGAAACTCAACGATATAAGTAAGGAGTCCTTTTATGTCGTGGAAAAATCGATAGGTTTACCTAATAAGTTCTTAGATGAGCCTATCAACCAAGAATAGTTTCTAGACTATTAGCAAAAGGTTTTTGCTTACCTAAGATGTTTTAGGATTGAGTCGACAAACTGTGCTTAATTCTTCAATGGATTTTAGGATCTTGGAATCATTTTATTCACAACTGCCGGAACACATAACTTGAATAAAATGCTTAATGAACATTGAATTATGCATGTATGCTAGAATTTAAGTTTATTAAGAGAAACTGTGAATGGTTATTTATTTGTTTATTCTTTTCAATTGTAGTTTTAATTATGGCAAACAACAATTCATTCAACATTCGATCAATTCTCGAAAAGGAGAAGTTGAGTGGGAAAAACTTCCTTGACTGGCAAAGGAACTTGCAAATAGTTCTTATGCAGGAAGAAAAGGAGTATGTCCTGGAAGAGGCGATGCCCGAAGCCGCAGGCAACGGGGTCACTTAGGCAGCCCTCAATCGTTGGATTGATGCCAACAAGGATGTGAAATGTCTAATGCTCGCCACCATGAGTGCAGATCTGCAGAAAACGTTCATCAACTCAGATGCTTTCACGATCATCAGTGAGTTAAAGAACATGTTCCAAGATCTGGCTCGAGTTGAAAGATTCGAGACTCATAGGCAAATTCTTGAGACCAAGCTTAAGAAAGGCGAGCCCGTAAGTCCACATGTTCTCAAAATGATTGGACTCATTGAGAATATGAGTCGGCTGGATCAGCAATTCTCTCAGGAAATGGCTGTAGACACCATCCTCCATTCTCTTCATAACAGGTATGATCAGTTCAAACTGAACTACAGTATGAATAGTCTGGAAAAAACGCTCACTGAGCTTCACGGTATGCTAAAGACCGCTGAAAAGACGCTCAAAAGTGATAAGCAAGATGTGCTTATGGTGCGTGGGGGCAAGTTCAAGAAATCTGGAAAGAAGAGGAATGCTAAGAAAGGTGGCAACAAGGCCAGCCCAACTAAGCAAACTGGCGCCAAGTCTGAAAAGAGGAAGGTCAGTCAACCCACTTCTGAATCCGAATGCTTCTACTGCAAGAAGAAGGGGCATTGGAAGAGAGATTGCTTGAAGCTAAAGGAAGATCAGAAGAACGGAACAGTCGTTCCATCTTCAGGTATTTTTGTTATAGACTGTATACTTGCTAATTCAACTTCTTGGGTATTAGATACAGGTTGTGGCTCACACTTATGTTCCAATCCACAGGGACTAAGAAGAAGTAGAAAGTTAAGCAAGGGTGAAGTCGACCTACGAGTGGGAAATGGAGCACGGATGGCTGCATTAGCTGTAGGAACTTATGATTTGTCGTTGCCCTCTGGGCTAGTTTTGGAACTGGAAGAGTGTTTCCATGTTCCAAGTCTTACTAAAAACATCATTTCAGTTTCTTGCTTAGATGCTAAGGGATTTTTCTTTTTAACGACAATAGTTGTTCGTTTTATTTTAAAGAGATGTTTTATGGATCTGCTAGATTAGTCAATGGACTTTATTTATTAGATCACGACAAACAAGTTTATAACATAAATACCAAAAAGGCCAAAAAGGATGATTCAGATCTCACCTATCTATGGAATTGTCGATTAGGCCATATTAACTTGAAACGCATGGAAAGACTTCAAAAGGAAGGAATTATAGAACCATTTGACTTAGAGGATTATGGTAAATGCGAATCATGTTTACTTGGCAAAATGACAAAGCAACCTTTCTCTAAGGTTGGAGAAAGAGCAACTGAACTATTGGGTTTAATCCATACAGATGTATGTGGACCAATGAGTACAAATGCTAGAGGTGGTTTCAGCTACTTTATCACTTTCACTGATGACTTCAGTAGATATGGTTATGTCTACCTAATGAAGCATAAGTCTGAATCCTTTGACAAATTCAAGGAATTTCAGAGTGAAGTAGAGAATCAATTAGGCAAGAAGATTAAGGCACTGCGGTCTGATAGAGGCGGTGAATATCTGAGCTATTAATTTGATGACCATCTGAAAGAATGTGGAATTCTATCAGAATTGACTCCTCCTGGAACACCACAATGGAACGGTGTGTCGGAACGGAGGAACAGAACCTTGCTAGACATGGTCAGGTCAATGATGGGTCAGGCCGAACTTCCATTAGAATTTTGGGGACATGCACTAAATACAGCTGCACTCACTATAAATAGAGCTCCGTCTAAAGCTGTCGAAAAGACTCCATATGAGTTATGATTTGGAAAGCCTCCAAATGTGTCTTTTCTTAAGATTTGGGGATGTGAAGTATACGTCAAACGATTAATTTCAGACAAACTTCATCCGAAATCTGACAAATGTATCCTTGTGGGCTATCCAAAGGAAACAAAGGGGTATTACTTCTACAATAAATCTGAGAACAAGGTGTTTGTTGCTCGAGATGGTGTCTTTTTGGAGAAAGATCACATTTCCAAAATGACAAGTGGGAGAAAAGTAGACCTCGAAGAAATTCGAGTCGAACAACAAACTCTAGAGAATGCTCAAGATGACATTCAAGATGAAACTCAGAGATCTTTAGAAGAATCTGGTGAGAATCATGGTCAATCTAGAAATGTTACCCCGCGTAGATCGCAAAGATATAGATCTCAACCGGAAAGGTACTTAGGTATTTTGACGAACGAGAGCTATGACGTTCTATTACTTGAAAGTGATGAACCTGCGACTTACAAACAAGCTATGACGAGCCCTAGCTCCAAGCAATGGCAAGAAGCCATGCAATCTGAATTAGACTCCATGTCTGAAAACCAAGTATGGGATTTGGTCGATTTGCCAGATGGCTACCAAGCCATTGGAAGCAAATGGGTTTTCAAACTGAAAAAGGACAAGGATGGGAAACTTGAAGTTTTCAAAGCTAGATTGGTTGCAAAAGGTTACAGGCAAGTCCACGGTGTCGATTACGATGAAACCTTTTCACCAGTTGCAATGCTAAAGTCTATTCGGATAATGTTAGCAATCGCTGCATATTACGATTACGAAATATGGCAGATGGATGTCAAAACCGCTTTCTTAAACGGCGTTTTAACAGAAACTGTGTTCATGACACAGCCTGAAGGTTTTGAGGATCCAAAGAATGCTAAAAGGTATGCAAGCTAAAGAAATCAATCTACGGATTGAAGCAGGCATCCAGGAGCTGGAATATACGTTTTGATGAAGCAGTCAGTGACTTTGGTTTCATCAAGAACGCAGACGAATCTTGTGTATACAAGAAGGTCAGTGGGAGCAAAATTGCTTTCCTAGTATTATATGTCGACGACATATTATTTATCGGAAATGACATTCCTATGTTGAACTCTGTCAAGATTTAGCTTGGGAAATGTTTTTCGATGAAGGATCTAGGAGAAGCACAGTACATATTGGGCATCAAGATTTACAGAGATAGATCTAAAAAGATGATTGGACTTAGTCAAAGCACTTATATCAATAAGGTGCTTGATAGGTTCAAGATGGAAGACTCCAAGCGAGGCTACCTACCCATGTCTCATGGAATAACTCTAAGCAAGACTCAGTGCCCAAAAACACTTGATGAGCATAGACGAATGAATGGGATTCCATATGCATCATTGATTGGTTCAATAATGTATGGTATGATATGTACACGCCCGGATGTTGCGTACGCACTCAGTGCTACGAGCAGATACCAGTCAGACCCAGGAGAGGCACATTGGACTGCTGCCAAGAATATTTTGAAGTACCTAAAAAGGCACAAAGATGACTTCCTGGTCTATGGTGGAGATGATGAATTAATTGTTAAAGGCTATACGGACGCAGGTTTCCAAACCGACAAAGATGATTTCAGATCACAGTCTGGGTTTGTCTTCTGCCTCAACGGAGGTGTAGTAAGCTGGAAAAGTGCTAAGCAAAGCACCATTGTGGATTCTACAACTGAAGCGGAGTACATTGCTGCACATGAAGCAGCAAAGGAAGCTATATGGCTAAGGAAGTTCATAGGTGAACTAGGTGTAGTCCCCTCCATTAAAGGACCAATAGCCCTGTATTGTGATAATAACGGAGCTATTGCACAGGCAAAGGAGCCTAGACACCACCAAAGAGTCAAGCATGTACTTCGTAGATTTCACCTTCTACGAGAGTTCGTTGAAAGAAAAGAAGTCGAGATAAGCAAAATTGGAATTGATGACAACATATCAGATCCATTGACTAAACCTCTGCCGCAGGCGAAGCACAACTCGCACACTGCAGCCATGGGAATCAAGCATATTGGAGAATGGATTTGATGTCCTTATTTAATGTTTTAAAGTTTTAGAGTTTAAATCTTTGTAAAACATTATTGGTTAATCATTCACAATAAATGAATAGAATTCATTTTTCCATTTAATTTGTGGTTTATTAAATGATAAGTCCCTTCAATTTGACGATATATTCAAGATAGACTGTCAGGACCAGTCCTGTGACTAAGAAATGTCTATCAAGTGAACTTGAATGTCAAAAGTTGAAAATGGTCCCTGATCGGAGTTTTCTATAAAATTGGACGCATAGAAAACGTTAGACGACTAGAATGCAAGATGACTAGTAGTTCTGTTTCTTGAACTATGTGGACATGGCAATGTCATAATCATTTGCATAGATACTTACTTTGGGAAGACTAGTATCGGGCAGACCTATGAAACTTTACTGTAAGAGATGAAAATCTGTCATAAGTAAATTTCATTAAAATTATTAGACACTAAATCCTCAATACCTGAGTGATTTGAGATTACTTGTTTGAGAACTGGTTGCTTTGACGTTGACCAACCGTCGCACCGTAAAAGGAGGCTATAAAGGCAACGCTCAGGTAATCACCTATCAAACGAAGTCTAATCTCAAGATCGCAAGATTGGGATTGTCCTCCCATAAATCGGGATGAGATGCTTAAAAGTTGTACAAGGCCACTCGGAGAGCTAGAAACTCTGAAATGCATGGCCGTGCTCAGATGAATCATAGGTTATGATTATCTGCTTATTTGATCAGTTGAACTCTGAAACCGAGAAAAACCTCTAGACATAATAAGGATGACAACTCTTACCTTATGTTCAAGAGCAAGCATCGAGCGACAAAGGAATTAGGAAATGCACACTTGTCCCTAAGGACAAGTGGGAGACTGAAGGAAATAATGCCCTTGGTCCAAGTATACATTCAATGTTAAGTCTAATAAATGCGGTTCAGTATTAATTAACAAGTTAATAATTCAGTGAGATCAAGTGAGCTGAATGCCTAGCTAGAGGCCGCTTCAGTTCAAGTGGAATTAATGATATTAATCCACAGCTTACTCTTGACTGAACCCGTAGGGTCACACAAATAGTACGTAAACGGATCAAGTATTTAATGGCATTAAATACTCTATCTATGGATATTCGGAATCGACGGATCTTGGTTTCAGTGGGAGCTGAGATCGTCACAAGCAAGAAATGAATACTCCGGAAACGATGATATTGCCGGAAACGGAAATATGGATCGTATCGGAAATATAAATATTATCCAAGTCGTAGATATTGCCGGAAACGGAAACATGGTACGTATCGGAAAATATTATCGGAAATGGAAATATTGCCGGAATCGGAAATATTATCGGAATCGGAAAATAATTCCGGAAACGGAAATATTAAATATTTGTTCGAAACGGAAATTAATTCCGGAATCGGAAATATTAAATATTGCTCGTATCGGAAATGAATTCCGAAATCGGGAATTTAATCGGAAGCGTATCGTACGAATTAGCGTCGGACGAGGCTCGCTAGACGAAGGCCCAGCACGAAGCCAGGCCATCGCCCAGCAAGCCACACGCATCACCAACACAAGCCAAGCCTCGACCAGGCCCAGCGCAAGCCAGGCCCAGCCAAAGCCATGGGCGCGCGCAGACAGCAGCATGGGCCGAGCGCTGTGTGCTCAGCGTGGGCCGCAAGGCCTGCGCGGGTGTACGGTGCTCGTGCAATGCTCGTGTGCGAATCCTAAAGCTATCGGGATTCGATAAAAGATTAAATCCTAAACCTATTAGATAAAGTTTATTTAATAGAGTACGTCCTAGCAGGATTCTAATTAAATTAATTAGTATCCTAATAGGATTCCAGTTCCTTTTCCATACCTCTATAAATAAGTGCCTAGGGTCATTATTTACAGATACGATTGAAGTATTCAAAGGGTAAGTTTTTAAAAGAAAATTCAGCCATACACTTGCACAACAATAGCCGAAAATTCCTAGCACCTTAAGGGCGATTCTAGTTGGTCAATCTTGAGGCGGATCCGGACGTACTGTGGACTATCTACGGAGGGACGACACTTGGAGTCCTAAAGACTTGTTCTTGTTCGGTTTGGGCGCAACTAGGGAAGGCACGCTACAAAGTGTATGCATCTATACTATGCTAAATGATTATGTGTAAATAATATGCTTTCCTGGCTTTATGGTTTTTCCGCATGATTTATGTATTGTCATATGTATCATAACCTAACATATATATTATTAATTTAATAGAAAAATAGGCATGCTGGATGATAGTGATTTTTTTTTATAAAATCAAGTATAAGAGAGGCAAATCATAGTATCGATACGTCCAATTAGAAGTATTCAAACCCATATATATAATTAAAATTTATAAATTTACGGGGGATTACAGGACATGAGATGTACATATCGATTCTGATATGGACATGATCTGCACATACTGGTTCTGATCAAGACATAATGGTTCTGATCTGGATATGAAGGTTCTGATATGGACATTATGGTTGTGATATGGACATGATCTGCAGTTACCGATCATACTGGTTCCGATTGAACCAGTTCTAATCTAGGCATATCAGTTAAGATCTGGACATATTGGTTCTTACCTGGATATATCGGTTTTGATCTGGACGTATCGATACTCTAGTAATAATAACAATGATATAATTATATACCAATAATAATAATAATAATAATAATAATAATAATAATAGTAATAATAATAATAATAATAATAATAATAATAATAATAATAATAATAACCTAATCTGAACTTATTTTCTTTGATCTGATCTATTTTCTGATCTATTTTCTAATCTGATATGATATGAACTTATTTTTTCTCATCTCATCTGATTAAATCTGAAATAAGTAATAAGGTCCTGAAATAAGGTGAACTAAACAGGGCATTATTTTACTTGATTAAAATATTTATCCCAACCCCACTTGCTTTATTATTTTATTTCATTCACCTATTATTCCTTAATACCGTGCACGGCCAAGTGTGTCTCCTATTTAAGCACGGAGGGGGTAATTTATTCTGGAGATGATACGATGTATGATTATCAATTATAACTCCGTATTTTGTTAGAGAAATAGCCGGAAAAAGTGATAATAGGAAATTGGAAAGTGCATCAAATCTATATATAATATTAGATCTTGACATAACATCATTGCGTCATGTCATATGCACACATAATTGTTTATTTTGTCCTCACAAAAAAATATGTTATTGCCTGTCGTTGAACCATGACCTTTCATATGTTAATGGAAAGTTTTATCCATTACTCCAACAATACAACTTATGACTCTAAAACAATTTTAAAAAAAAAGTTTTTCTTTTGAATATATAAAAATTTAATGCCTAAATTTATCTATTTGAGTAACAGTTTATGATAACAAAAGTTTTCTTAATTTTTATTCATTTATTAATCAAATCATATATCTTTTATATAGATTTGAATTGAATAAAAAGATCAAACTATATGCGACACTTTGGGACATCGCCCGAGCCGCTAACTAGTTAGATTCTAAAAATCCATAATAATGTACTCCGTATTATTACCATTACAAATAAAATAGGAATAAATCTTATATATTGGGCTTGTTTTCCAATTGCCTGTTGGCTGGTGGTTGTTTCATTTGACTTGTTTGACCGGCTGTTTGTGTTGCTTTTTATGTTGGTTGTTTGACCGTATATTTTGTAAAAATGTGTTTGGTAAAGTTGGATGTTGGGTACTAGCTATCATACAAAATGTAATTACCAAAATGAAAAGTCACAACCAATGTAACAATCTAATATTACTAACTTTTGAGTTTTGGCAGAAAAACCGACTTTTTAACCAAGAAAAAGTCATTTATTAAACATGTACCCAAGGGAAGATTCTCTCAACAATTATTTAAGAAAATTGATGGCAACCAAAAAGAATATATGGGCCCTCAAACCACCCCACGCCCGCACATCGCATTCCCAAGGCCCAACCCCTACCTAACCCGGTCGGCGCTCACGCGCACATCTGTGTGCGTATGTGCACCATACCTCTCTTCCAACTCTTTTTCTTTTGCTTTTCAACAGAATTTCCAACAACATGTACAATCAAATTGCTTGTTAAGTTCACCTTGCATATAGTAGTAAGGAAAAAAAGTCTTAGAAAGTGGATTTTTTTTTTTTTTGAAATAAGCTCAATTTTGCATAAGTAAAGGAGTTTACAAACTAAGGCCCTTATAGACCATTACATATACTACAAAACAAACTAAAAACATAATTTTATTGATTTCTAAGGTAGCATGCTCTTCTTGGTTGGCACCCCGATTGTTGACTTGACTTTGTTTACATTGCCACACTGAAAGTAGCATACCATGCAAAGCCTTTCTTGATGCTTTCTTTGTGGAAGACTGGGATATTGGGACAATACCCTGGAGGTTCCCTTAAATACTGAAACACTTAAAATCCAAAGAAAGAAGTAGAAGAGTAGTAATGACACGAGCCGGTTGCAAAGGAGTTGTGATTTGCTCACAAGATACACGAGTCACTAAAAGTAACTAAAAAAGCGTGCTTTGAACAACAGCGTTGAGATATAATGTTTTGAAAGCGACAAACACAGTCATCGCTAACCTAAAATGAGAATTAAAATAAGTTAATCCCATAGACGACCTAACAACCAAGACACATGTAAACCTAAACCCCCTCCCACACATATCTCCTTTCCTCAACATAACACCCAAAACAGAACCTCCAATGATGCTAACACCACAACAGGTCATTCGACCATTTGAAGAAAAAAAATGCCCATAAGAGGAAATGTCATTAACACACATTCCCTTAAATTTCCTATTACCTAATCCCAACACACCTACTTCAATCTTCCAGATTAGGACATCCCACATAGGACTCCCTAGAAACATCCATGAACTAAGAAACCTAACTTTAACTGAACCTACAACAACCTCATATTGGTAAAAAAAACAGAGCTACCCAAAGCAATCTACATTCAACTACACACAACAACCTATGCATCCACCATAAACACAGTAAAACAACCAAATAAGATAACAAATCCATAATCATTGAGGTTACTAAAATAAGAGGAAATTAAATAGCCTTAAACTGAATCCCGGACCTAACCTTTACCTTTATCGACAAGATCGGGAGTTTCCCGACACTACAAGACGACGACGGTTAGGAAAACTTTAGAAAACAGAGTCTTAATTCCCAAACACCAAGAATACAACCCAAACCCAGAAAATCTATCCCAACAATTAAACCCTACCCATAAAAATTAACCTTTACCTGCGAATAAAACACCGACATCACTTTACCTTTACCAATGACTAAAGCAGCGACGATTAAGAAGTAGATGGAATAGATTAGGTTGAAACTCTGGTCCAATAACCTTCAAAACGGATGAGCCGAAACCCTAGCTTGGTTGGATGGCGGCGCAGCAGCAAAACCCTAGATTCGGAAGTTCCCGATGAGAAGGCCGACGCCCTAAGTGGAGGTGGAAACGTAGGATGTAAGCTTGACTCCTTCTTCGTCTTCTCCCTCGGAAACCCAACAAAACTACTACGAAGAGGACCAAATTCGAAACCCTAATTTCAAAATCTGGGTAAAAACCTCCTTCTAGCTATAACAATCGAAAAATTAAAAAAAAAAACTAGTGTTGATTCTCGCCGGCGACCTGAGATGATAGGCGAACTCAGGCCGCCGATGAGCAAGGAGGCTAGGGTTTGTGGTTTTTTGAAGAGAGAAGGCAGAGAGTTTTTGAAGAGAGATAGATAAAGTTTTGGAATCGTTTTGGATTGTGGTAGAAAGTGGAAAATTGTTGCATCGTTTGGTTGAAAACAAAAAAAAAATCATGAACCACTTGAAGCTGTATACATGTTCTTTTGTAAGTAAGTTGCATTCATGTGAAAAGTTGTGGATTCCCATATTTAAGCAAGTTCCTTTTCATTGATTATTGAACACGTTTCAATAGCATGATTTTAATTGTATTACTTTAATAATCAATAAATCTAATTACAGAGTATAAAAGTTAATATTTTGAAAATATATGTTGAGATCGACAAATCTAACAAGATTAACATGACTATAATTTTTCCTTAAGTGTAAATCATTAAAGGTAATTAAAATGAAATTTATAAGTAGTGTAAAAGTCAAAGTATTATAATAATACACGACAGAGAGTCGGAGAAAGTATATTTGAGATCCAAGGAATTTCAACTCTTAGAATTCCGAAATCAACCTTGTACGACAATCAAATGGAATTTGAATTTATAATTGGATGTTTATTTAACAACTACAGTTACATTACAAGGACAAAGTAGTTTGTAAGCAACATGTTATGAATTAAAGCCGTATTAATTCAATAAAGATCGAAAGATTTTGATTTGTGATTTTCTAGTTGGACAATAAATGAAGAACAATAAATACTCAAATAAATAACACCAAATTTATAGTGGTTCACTCATAAATGAGCTACATCCACTTTTGGGAGGGGGATTAATGCTTGTATTAAACTATTAATCACTTCACACTTTGAGGAGGTATTACAAGTAGAAATGGTGTGAGAATGAGTTTAGATCTACTTTATCTCTGTAACTCTCATGTGTTTATGTGTTTCTCTCACTAAAAACTTTCTAGACAAATTAGAAAATAGGTTTAGTTGGTATATATAGTACCAAAGAAGAAATTGGATCAACGGAGTAGAAAATGCCACGTAGCCCAAAACAAAAGGCGAGAAGAGATCTCGCTCAGTTGTGCGCGCGCACAACCCTTCTGTGGGGGCGCACAACTATTCTGTGTGCGCGCACATGCCATTTTTGTGCGTGCGCACAAAATGCCCTAAAACAGGCAGTATCTCCGTTGAAATTTGTGCGTACGCACAGTACAGAGGAAGCCAATTCTTCATTTCCTTTCTTCCTTAAATTCTTCTTTGCATAATTAGTAAACCAACTATATTCCTCCATTAAGGGTTTAATTCAACTATTCACAACCCAACAATATATATCCATGTACTATCTAACATAGACCTCAAGTACGTAATTAGAAGAAAATTGAGTTAAATCTCTTGGTGGTTGGATTAAATTAATAAATTTTTATGTTAAAAAATACGAGTAATAGAAAAATACGTATCTCCATAAAAGAAATTCAAATAAGTGAAAATCTGGTAAATAATACGTACTATAAATCTTAATTTTCCTTGATCATTTATGCACGTATAAAGTATCATATTTCATACTCTAAATAAAAGTCTCTATCAAGTCGAGTATTTTGGTATATGGACAACAAATAATTTTTTTTTAATAAAATAAACAATTTAACACATGTTAAGAGTCAAACATTTACACCATAAAATGTGAATGTCCAACCTAGCATTTAATGTATTGCAAAAATGTCTTGCCTCCTATTCTAGGTAAGCTACTTAGTAGCTTGAAAAATGAATAGTGGTATTACCACTATAAATACCAAAGCATTCTGATCATTCTAAGCAACTCATACAAGAAATTCATCAGTTGTGTAAACTTCATCAGATAGTAAAAACTCTAGATTTCTTCCTATTATCTCATAGCACGTTATCAACACCAGTTTTTCCTCAAGTATATTTTTACCTGTTACTCAAAATTTAGAAAAAGTGGTATATATTCTTAACAAAATGTTTTTGAGGAGTATGCTCTATAGTTGCCCATATTTGGGATCCTCTATATCAAAAACTCTAAACACCCGTTTTAATCATCAAAGAAAGTCCGCATTATTTTCGGTGTTATGGGCATCCTGGTAAAAAGAGAAAATGCTTATGTACTATATTTATGACACTTGGTTGTTTTTCTTATTCATGCATAGTTGTATACATGTACTCTTACGTACTACTTGCATGCATAGTAATATTAGCCATGCATTATCATTACATATATATACTATTCCTTTACATGCCCACATGCATATAGCTAGATTAGACTTAAAATAAAATAATTTTTTTTTTGATAAAAGAGATGTAGCCTTTATTTTCAGCTATATCTTTATTTTTGTTTTTCGAACCCACGATCTCTTAAACAGACTAGGATTCTCGGACAATTACGACTTGCATCCCGGGGGATATCCTTTGACAAATTTAAATCTATATATACAATATTTCTTTTCAAATCCACACTGACATTTTTTTTTCTAGTAGTAATTAATAAAATTATTAACCCCTTTAGACTATTATATACCAGTTTACCGTAACAAATTGTATAATACAATCATGATTTATCCCCTATAAAAGGGGGATTACCCGTCCCATTTTCACCACACAACATCTTATCTCCTTCTTACTTTTTATCCAAAATCACAAATTTTCCTCTTATTTTCCTCCTCCATTTTTTTCCGATCAAACATGTTTCCGGCCGGCGACCCCAATCCTCCACACGTCTTCACCTTCGAGGAAGATTTAAGAAAATTAAAACAATATTTTGTTTTAATGATGGCCTTAGTAGTCCTTCTTATGGCATTAATTATTTTCATAATTTTCAACAAATGAAGATCTCCATTTTTTTTTATGTTTTTGTTTATTTCCGGCAAGTAAGAACAAAAAGCAAATTCTTGTAGTACTTCATTTTCCATTTTGATGTATTAATTGCATTTTGTTGCATTTTGTATTTTTTTAACCATATATGTAATATTATTATTGTCATTGTCAACTTATTTTTTGCTTAAATTAACGTTATTATAATGATTTATTTATGCGTGATTCATATTAATTAACTAAGGGGGAGAAGAAAAGACAACATTTTAATGATAGTTAGTTATTATGAATATGATTAATTAATTATAATGTTGATTACTAAGTTTAATGATTATTTGATTGTAGTTAAAATGGGAGATTTGATGAAAAGACAATTCAATGTGCTAGACTTGTCTGGGCACAATTTTCTGGAATGGAGTGCACAGATGAATTTAAAAGCCCAATGACTGGACCATACCATAAAAGATATAATGGTTCCAGGCACTACAGAAATCAAAACTGCCACCGAGCAGGAAAAGGACAAAGCCACAATCCTTATAAGGCATCATTTACATGACAGCCTGAAAACTGAATATCTGTTAGTGGAAAATCCCAAAGAGTTGTGGGATAGCCTTAAAGAAAGATATGGACACCATAAAAGGGTGCTCCTACCAAAGGCTCAATTTGACTGGACCAATCTGAGGTTCCAGGATTTTAAATCTGTCAATGAATATAACTCAACACTATTCAAAATTGTATCATTACTGAAATACTGTGACCAAGCGGTCACAGAAGATCAAATGATAGAGAAAACCCTCTCCACATTTCATGCGAACAATATTGTATTGCAACAGCAATACCGAGAGAGAGAGGCTTTAAGAAATACTCTGAGCTGATTTCTATACTACTGGTTGTCAAACAGAGCAATGATCTTCTGTTGAAAAACCATAATCTTAGACCAACTGGGTCTATGGCATTCAATGAATCAAATGCTGTTGAAAGCTCAAACCCACCTGAGGCAAATGGTGCACGTAGAGGTGGACGTGGAGGATATAACCACCGCGGTAGAGGACGCGGAAACCACCGCGGGCGTGGCCGTGGTCGTGGTCGTGGCAGGGGTTATCTCGCCCCTAGAAACAATAACCACAAAGGGCATCAACAAGGAAATCAAAAGCAGACCCCCTCAAAAGAAAAAGACACATGCTTTAGATGTGGCATGCCTGGCCATTGGGGGAAAACATGTCGTACTGCCAAACATTTGGTAGATTTGTACCAAGCATCCATAAAAGGCAAAGGAAAAGTTGCAGAGACAAACTATGTAAATGAGGAAAATACCTCAGTGCCAAGCTTTGATGTGTCTGATTTCTTCGTGGCAATAATTTGATATTTGGGGATAATAGTAACATATAGATACCCCCATCTAAAATTATGTCATGTATTGTTCATATGTATTTTTTTTATGTACTTTTCGATTACCTTGTCATGAGTTTTTAATCAATAAACCTTTTATTATCATCATTTCTCTAAACTAATTGCATATTTATTTATGAAGATATGAATCTACCTGAAGTTGGTTCCCAATACCAATGCCTTCTCGATAGTGAAACAACGCATACTATCTTAAAATATAGAAAGTATTTTTCAAATTTGACAAAGTTTCAAGCAAATGTCAATACTATTTTCGGGACAGCAAAGCTAATAGAAGGACCTGGAAGAGCTTGCATTGTGCTCACAAATAGAACAAAATTGATTATTAATGACGCTTTATATTCGAGTAAATCTCGAAGAAATCTCTTAAGTTTTAAAGATGTGCGTCAAAATGGTTATCATTTAGAAACAATGACAGTGGATCAAAAAGAATAATTATGCCTCACGGCAGAAAAATGTGGCAAGAAACATATTTTTGTGAAATTTCCAGCATATTCTTCGAGGTTATATCGTATAGATATACGGCCAATTGAAATAAATATGATATCTAACAAGAAGTTAGATGACAAGAATTTTCTCACATTATGGCATGACCGTTTGGGTCATCCTGGAACAGGAATGATGCACAAGGTTATAGCAAATTCAATCGGGCATTCAATAAGGAATGTTAAAATACCCCGATCAAAAGAATTGGCATGCTCTGCATGCTCACTTGGCAAATTGATTATAAGGCCATCCAAAAACAAAATTGCCACTGAATCTCCATCATTTTTAGAAAGAATTCAGGGAGATATTTACGGGCCAATTAATCCTGCAAGTGGACCATTAATCCTGCAAGTGGACCATTTCGATATTTGCTGGCCAATTAATCCTGCAAGTGGACCATTTCGATATTTTATGGTATTGATTGATGCTTCAACACGATGGTCACATGTGAGTCTCTTGTCAAGTAGAAATGTTGCATTTGCAATTCTACTTGCTCAGATCATCAAATTAAGGACTCAATTCCCAGACCATACAATAAAGAAAATAAGACTCGACAATGCTGGGGAATTTACATCCCAAACTTTTAATGATTACTGCTCGTCGATTGGAATTTTTGTTGAACATCCAGTGGCTCATGTGCATACACAAAATGGTGTCGCTGAGTCACTTGTCAAGAGACTACAATTGATTGCAAGACCATTGTTAATGCGATCAAAATTACCCTCATCTACTTGGGGCCATGCTATTTTACACGCGGCAACGTTAATAAGATTGTGACCGACAGCTTATCATGAGTTCTCACCATTACAATTGGTATATGGTTAGGGATGTCAATGGGGCGTGGCGGATGCGGATGTTGGTGCCTCCATCCCCATCCCCATCCCCATCCCCACCACAAATTTCCATCCCCATCCCCGCCCCATCACCCATGACGGTACAAAATTCATCCCCATCCCCGCCCCAACGGGTACAAACTAAAATTCATCCCCGCCCCACCACCCGTCTGGGTATCCAACCCCGCCTCATCCCCGCCCCGTACTCGCCTATTTTTTTCTTATTTAACATAAACCTAACAACTATTATATAATGAAATATAACTTTTAAAAAATACCTTCCAATTAAAAATAACATATTAACATTTGGAATGGAAAAAAAAACTACCTGCCAATCATCCATAATAAAATCCATCCAAACAAACATAAAATTCTCACATATTATCCCATACATATAAATCCAAACATAAGAAAAAAATAGACTTCTAATACATCGTAGTTGTCTTTAATTAAACTTGAATTAATCGATCTCAATCCATGTTAATCGATCTCACTTTCACATTCATCTTCTAGTTCCTCCACCAATTTTGAGTACTCCATCTGTTTCAACTCACCTGCATATTTATATACAAGTTTTCAATAATTCAAGAGAAGAGTACAATGTCATTTTAGTTAGGTTGTTAGTTTATCAGACTTTATCCATATAAACAACTAATTAAACTAGTAGTAAACATGAAATTTGAGAGAACGTGTAAATTCTTATTTAATGGTGGTCATATTTCAGCATAGCTAGATAATATTTACGGTATACAAAACAAAATTTGAGACAAATAAAGAATGACGTCTGTTCCCAATTAGCAAAACACATTACCATGTCGAAATAGATTGAATTAATTGAGATCTATAGAGCTAATTAGTAAAAAAAATTAAAATCGACGACAAAAGTAAACTAACCTCGTGTACTGGAGTCTGGAGGGAACAACGAAGAGACTAGATGACCGAGAACTTCCAATAATCCAAATCCAAGCTCATGAGAACCAAAAAATCAGAGAACCGCAAGAGAAGATGGAGAGCAGGAGGGAAGAGAGAGAATGAGTTTTTGAGAGTGACGGCTACTGAAGAAATAATATTAGGGTTGTTCAACTTCAGTCAATTAGTCTTTTAGTCTTCTTTAACTTAGGGTAGTACTTCGTATATGATAATAATCTAATATGACTGATTATAGGGTCTTTGGTCATCTCCAATAGGATAGGCCGAAACTAAATGGGTGGGTAGTATTTCAGTATTTGACAATTTGGGTCGGGTTGGCGGATATTAAACGGGGCGAGAGGGGATGGGGCGGGGCGGGCGGGGATGGGGCGGGTCCAACATAAAATCCACACCCACCCCATCACCCATGGCGGGTACGATTTTTATACCCATCCCCGCCCCATCACCCGCCAAACATCCCCCCATCCCCGCCTACTTGGGGCGGATGCGGGGCGGGTCTCCTATAAAACCCGCCCCACTGACATCCCTATATATGGTCGAGAACCAAATGTCTCACATCTAAAAATATTTGGTTGTGCCGTGTATGTTCCCATTGCTCCACCCCTACGCACAAAAATGGGTCCACAAAGAAGGCTGGGAATTTATGTTGGGTATGATTCTCCCTCCATAAGTAGATACCTTGAACCAATGACTGGCGATTTATTTAAAGCAAGGTTTGCTGACTGTCATTTTAATGAGTCAGTATTCCCAGCCTTAGGGGGAGAGAAAGTGGACCCACGGAAAAAGGAGATTGAAATCATATGGAACGCAACATAGCTGTCAATATTTGATCCACGAACAAATTCATGTGAACAAGAAGTCAAGAAAATTGTTCATTTACAAAGTGTTGCAAATCAATTGCCTGATGCATTCACGGATACAAAGAAAGTGACAAAGTCACATATTCCAGCAGAGAATGCACCTGCACGCATTGAAATTCCCATTGATAATAAGGCCATTGAAAACGAGTCTATGGCACGACGAAAACGTGGAAGGCCATTTGGTTCAAAAGATTCTAAGCCAAGAAAAGTAAAGAGGCCTGATGGAGTAACAAATGAAATCAATATTGATCCTCCAAAAGAGGGTCATGAAAGACCAAATAAAGAGGAAAATATTGATAAAGATGATCCTTCTAAAGAGGAGGAAGAAAAACATAAAGAAGTCGATAACGATGAAATTTCAATGAACTGTGTTTCAACCAAGAAACATTACAACCGGAAAAATGTTATCGTTGACCAAATATTTGCTTACTCCATTGCAATTGAATTGATATCTGATAATAATGACCCTGAACCAAAAACAGTGGATGAATACCGTCGCAGACATGATTGGCCAAAATAGAAAGAGGCAATTCAGGCAGAATTGAAATCCCTTGAAAAACGAAAAGTTTTTGGGAAAGTATCCACTACACCAAAGGGTGTAAAACCTGTCGGACACAAATGAGTTTTGTGAGAAAAAGGAATGAGAACAATAAGGTTACAAGATACAAGGCAAGGCTAGTTGCCCAAGGTTTTTCTCAAATAACAGGGATTGATTATGAGGAGACATATTCTCCAGTAGTTGATGCAACTACACTAAGATTTCTAGTAAGCTTGACAGTTTCGAAAGAACTGCAAATGCGATTAATGGACGTTGTGACCACTTATTTATATGTGTCACTTGACGCAGACATTTATATGAAGGTCCCTGAAGGACTAAAATTACCAGAAAACCACAAACCTAAAGAAATGCTTTCCATAAAGCTGAAAAGGTCACTTTATGGGCTAAAACAATCTGGAAGGATGTGGTATAATCGTCTTAGTGAATACCTTGTGAAAGAAGGATTCAAAAACAACCAAATCAGTCCCTGCGTTTTCATTAAGCGGTCCCAGTCAGGATTCGCTATCATTGCAGTATATATGGATGATTTGAATATATTATCATTGGAACTCCAAGAGAACTTGAACAAACTGCAAAATACTTGATGAAAGAATTTGAGATGAAAGATCTTGGAAAAACCAAATTTTGTCTTGGACTACAAATTTAGCACTTGAAAGAGGGAATTTTTGTCCATCAATCAAATTACACAGAAAGGGTACTAAAACGCTTTTACATGGACAAATCACATCCAATGAATTCCCTTATGATCGTTCGATCTTTGAATGTGAAAGATGATCCATTCAGACCTCGAGAAGAAAATGAAGAAATTCTTGGTCCTGAAGTACCATATCTAAGTGTAATTGGCGCTTTAATGTATTTAGCTAACAATACTAGAACCGATATTGCTTTTTATGTGAACTTCTTAGCCAGGTATAGCAATTCGCCAACAAAGAGACATTGGAATGGAATAAGGCATTTATTCCGGTATCTACGAGGAAAACCAGATCTTGGTCTACTCTATCAGTCAAGAAAAGATGCCACCCTCATTGGATATGCAGGTGCTGGATACTTATCAGATCCACAGAAGGCCAAGTCACAAACTAGATATCTGTTCACTTATGGAGGTACTGCAATATCCTAAAGCTTTTTGTAGAAGCTTACAACTTCTTCCTCAATCGAGCGGGATCCGAAGATCAATCGAATTGAATTGACAACAGAAACTCTCAACGGATCTTCTGCGCGCTGGGCATACTTCACCTGACAACGTTATTCAGGAGTTTCATCAGCAATGGTGAGAGTGGGAAACCTACTCTCCAACATACATTGCAGTGGAGGACCCCGCCAGTGGCATACTTTTGTTTATGGATAAATGCTCTCCAACGGCAAGGTTGAGCTTAACCTTTGAGCGACGTACCGAGGACAGACTTTGACCTTACTTTTTTTTGGCAGGGTGTCGAAGTCCTGAAATCAACGAAACAAACATTGACCGCTACATCATCAAACCATGCGGAATTGATTGCTCTTTATGAAGCTGGACGAGAATGTGTATGGCTCAGGTCAGTAATATCCAAGAAGGATGTGGAATGAACTCAGTAACAGAAAATCCTACCATCATCTACGAAGACAATACTGCATGCATCGCACAAGTAACTGAAGGGTACATCAAGGGTGATCGAACAAAACACATATCTCCAAAGTTGTTCTTCACACACGATCTCCAGAAAGAAGGAACGATTAACGTCCAACAGATTCAATCGTGTGACAATCTTGCTGATTTGTTTACCAAATATCTTCATTCGAAGAGGTTTGAGCAGTTGGTACACAAAATTGGAATGCGTCGTCTTTGTGAGATATATTAAATTGAGGGGAGTATTATATGCACTGCACTCTTTTTCCCTTCGATCAGGTTTTTATCCCACTGGGTTTTTCCTGACAAGGTTTTTAATGAGGCAGTATACAAAAGCATATAATCATAAAAACTAGTACATCGTTAAGGATGGACACTCAAGAGGGAGTGTTAAGAGTCAAACATTTACACTACAAAATGTGAATGTCCAACCTAGCATTTAATGTATTGCAAAAATGTCTTGCCTCCTACTCTAGGTAAGCTACTTAGTAGCTTGAATGAATAGTGGTATACGACTATAAAAACCAAAGCATTCTGATCATTGTAAGCAACTCATACGAGAAATTTATCAGTTGTGTAAACTTCATCAAATAGTAAAAACTCTAGATTTCTTCCTATTATCTCATAACAACACAAGATTTCTAACGGAAGCAAAGATAATTGGCTTTTCGGTTAACTTTACAAAAATCAATTAAATGTTCCTAGATCTTGTAGATATATAACAAAAGTTAGGTACTTATATCCAAAGGGGATGTAGCTCAAATGGTAGAGCGCTCGCTTTGCATGCGAGAGGCACGGGGTTCGATCCCCCGCATCTCCATTACTTCTTGTGCTATAAAGTTGTATTTTTTTTTGGAGTATACACAAATTCTTGCGGATAAAACGAACATTCATACAACGTAGATATTTTCTTTAGAATTTCAAGTAATACTCTCTATGTCATATCATGTACATTGAGCAAATGTAATTGCCAATTCAAGAACAAAGAATATACAGAAGAAACAAAGCTAAGTTAGTATTCTTTGTGAAGCCTAATATCATCGAACCTAAGAAAACTCTTGAACCACTTGACAGAACTCTTAGGAATTCTTGTTAGATTGTTCTTGTAATCCACATAGTAAAGTCCAAACCGATGCGTGTAGCCAAGATTCCACTCCCAGTTATCTAGCAGTGACCATATGAAGTATCCTCGTACGTCACAATTATCTTGCCTGGACATTTATATATCAAATTAGCACATCTTTTTCTGAATACTCACCTCACAAATATGTCGTACTAACAAGCATACAAGTGAATTTCGTGTATACCTTATGGCGGCAGAGAGATTTGAAAGGTAGTCCCTATGAAAATCAATCCTTTTATCATCTTGTAAGGCATCGTTTAAGGCTACATGTGGCGCGTCTTGTTCATCCATGCCTAGCATAATATACTCCAATTTTTATCAGCCTCTAATTGTTTTACAGATTAACATGAAACTTTCAAAAGGTTGAAGGCTGAAGCTATACTATAAACTAAAAAGTAGGATAACAGTAAGTTACCATTTTCAGTAATGAACATTGGTAGATTGATATACCTATCCCGCACATACTTTGTCAAAGAACGCATTCCCCAAGGCACGATGGCTAGCCACCTTGAAGCAGCCTAAGAGAAAAAAATACAACAAAAGTGTAAATTAATTTCCAAAACCCTGGTATAGAATATGATCAGGAATATGTTGGGAGATTACCCTTTCTCCGATTGGTACACCAAACCTATAATCTGGATCCATAGAAAGAACATCATTAATCAATACAAAATTATATAGTTAGGAACTTAATTAGCATTATTAGGAAGAGATTTAAGATGGCTGATCTCTTACGAGAAGTAATGACTGCAGAATCAGTTGAGGCATCTTGGAGTAGAAATTTTCTGAAGCGGGTTCTGTCATTACGAACATACAATGTGGTGTAATGGTTTATACCAACAAAATCCAGTGACTTGTTCAGTAGATTGGATATCTCAGGTGAAATCTCAGGAAGCCTGCTTCCCACAAGCTCCTGCATCGAATTGGGATATTGACCAAAGAAGAGTGGATCGAGGAACCTGATCATTTTACATTCTTTGTGTTATACAGTTTAGAGTACGTAGATCAATCTCATTCAAGAAAAGGCATGAAATTTAAGAAATCACCAACCATCCAAGAGAGAAATCCATTGCCCGCTGTGCTGCATCTTGGTCCTCCTTTTTACTTGTTATTGGTTCATACCATTTCGCATCTAATGCAATCCCAATTGATCCTCCTTGTTTTTCCTAGCCAAATCAAGACCTTTTTTTGTTAATGTCTTTGCACAAGTTTTAAGGAGGGAAAAAGATAGAGAGAAAAGGCAAAATTATACCTTGAAATTCTTTTGGTAAGCATGGTAGACAGCAGCATGAGAAAGGAGAATATTGTGAGCTGCCACATAAGGCTCAACGCCTGACTTCCCCTTCTTACAAAGCAAATGACCAATAAATGAGCACCTCCCGGGAGCTTGGACCCCGAAATCATAGCCATTGATAGAAAATCCATGGGGCTCATTGAAGGTCACCCAATGTTTCACTCTATCCCCGAAAGCTTCAAAGCATGTTGATGCAAAATTCTCAAAGTCTTTACTGGAAAAATTTAAGCAAGTTGTTTTCATCAAACACATTTAGCTAGTCTTACTTATAATTACTTACCAAGTATGAACAAAAGTCCACTTATTTCTTAAGTATATGTTACTCACATAACTTGATTGCTCAACCATCCTTCATAACGGTCTTCAAGAGCCTGTGGAAGATCCCAATGGTATAAGGTTACATAAGGCTGGATTCCTGATTAAGAAAAAAAAATAGTTAATGCAACTTTCCCTTAATAGAAAATTTGATTAAGCCCTTTTATAGAACTATTATTAGAATAAACTACTAGCAGACCACCAATATTTGTCACATCGCTAGTCTGAACTACACTATTAACTTGACAATCAATTCCAAATGGATAACAACAAAGTCACCTTTCTCAAGCAAAGTATCAATAAGATTGTTGTAGTAATTTATCCCTATCGGATTCGGTTCTCCTGTACCATCTGTGATGTAAAAGGGGAAAAAAGCAGCAGTTTAATACTCCGTATTTTTCTTTTTTATATTCATCAAACAATACTTCTTTTTTATATTGTTTGAGAAAAATCTTACTAGGGAAAATTCTTGGCCACGAGATCGAGAATCTGTAAGAATCCATTCCCATATCCTTCATCAACTCTACATCGCTCTGTTTATTATTCGTCCATTAACAAGGGACAAAGTAAAGAAAACAATGGATGTTAATACTACTCCGTATCGTATAGTACATTCTTCTTTTTTAAAACATGAAAAGAAGACATAACATTTGTTTAACATATGGAGTACTCCATTTGACTTAGCTTGGTCATATTATCATGTAACAAGCTGAAAACTTAAATTCTTTGATAAACATAAATCTATACCTAGTCTATAAAAACTCAAACCATAGTGACATGTGTGACATGTGTCCAACTGTCCACTTCCTCATCATCTCCATCCTTTTCCCATTATTTTCTTTCATTGACTAATTATAATGTTATTATTCAATATTAGTACTTGTATTAAAATTGCGGCAACTCAAAAGACAACTTTGAATATGAAAATAATAAACAACTCAAAATTCACCCATAATAAAAACATAGAAGTAAATAACCACAAATAAATAACATTCGTAATTATAACTTAATACTCCGTAATCGTTTTAAATTCTTAACTTCGGGAAATAATAAGAGTCGCATAAATCTATCATCTCCTTTGCCCCCTATAAATAAATTTGACTACCAAACCTTTTTGGTTATATCATTCGCACGATCAATTGATCAACATACATTTCAGAGGTAATATGCCTTTATTTCGTGTTTTTTCTACCTTTTTAATGACTATTTTTTTGTAGTACCTTTTTCAATGACTATGTCTTATTTTTTCCCTTTATTTTTATTATTTTAATTAATGATCATTTTTCTTTGCCATGTTGGAAGAAATTATATTGTATATCACGTTATCACTGTAGTTGAGTGTTACTCCTGAATTTTGTTTAGGCTGAATTTATAATAACATTAAAGTAGAAAAAGAGTAATAAACATAAAGTGGCTATAATTATTTATATTTTACACTAAGCAAATATTTGTGAAAGTACCACATAAAAAAATTATATTTTATGATACCTAACAGTTGTATGTGAGGGATAAAAGTTTTCACACTTTATATATATAATGCTCACGTGCATTGCACGGGTCAAAATACTAGTTAATATATATAAAAACCATTCAAATTAGGTAGCCGACCAATAGGTCCATTAGGGTACATTATCATTAGAGGGATAGAAACTACTCCCTATGTGCTACATTATTTTATACTAGTCTTATATGCACGCGATGCGTGCAAATATAAGAAACAGATTTGTGCTATTACATTTAAAACTGAAATAACATGTAAAAAATATAATATAAATGCGATGCGTGCGAATATAAGAAACATATAAGTTAGACAGAGGTGAACCCATATAAACAAATTGATTAAAATGGTAAAAGTTTATTTAAGGGACTAGATTGATTAAAATGCTTTTTTGGGCTTTTTCTATTGGGTATTATTTAAGTGTGGATGGTATTTTAGTAATCCAAGAGGGACACCAAAAGTGGATTTACTAAAATAACCTCAAGTTCGGTTGGTCTCTCTCTTTTTCTTTTCTTTTTTCTGACTTGGACATATTATCATGAAATGAAACAAGCTACAAACTTACATGTCCTTTATTCTTTGATTAACACAAATGCATTTTAAAATCATTCAAATTAAGTAGCTCAGTAGTACTCCACTAGGCTACAAGTCATCGACCTTAACCACTAGGCCAAGCCATCAGTGGTAATTTGGTAGTGTACATTGTAGGTAGATAATGCAACATTAAGTATTCAACGCTTCGTATATACTTGGTAGTTGGTACGTACGTAGTACTCGTAGATAAGGAAGGTAAAGGTAGACCTAAACCACACATTTTAAAATCAACGGGCTCATATTAGTGGGAAGGGAAAATCAGGGACGGATATTTATCCCAAACCTTTAAAATGCATGCATTGAAAATACTATGCTTATCAATAGTGTTTTGAGTGTTAAAACCTTGAAATTCACTATTCACAAGGGATTGAAAATTGAAACCTTCCCTTTAGAAGCTCTATATTGACATTTGCAAAGGTCTTGAGTTCAAATCCCCTAACTTACATATTCTTCTTCCTCTTTCCCCAAACCTTTATACTTACAAAATCGTTCTACGAGTTGACATTATTGGAATAACGAGTTGACATTATTTTAAATAGCAGGGTATTTCAATTGTGACTATTATTAGTAACTAAGTTACATTCTACATTCGTTAAATTAATTCTTAATTACTTAATTAGGCAACATAATTACCCAACTTATTTTGCAAATTGATTTCAATTTCTTGGGGGACCACGCGCGAGGTCCAACAACTAGTGAGAAAAAATAGGGGGTTTTGAAAAGATAATATATGAGACATTGATTTCATTCAATGGTTGATATTGCTCAAACTCTATCTTGTAGAGTTGTTTTAGAACACTAGAGGATCCAAAATCTAAAGATATCGGTACTTCTTGATAGATCTCGGTACATCATTATTGTTGTTATTTTCTTTTAACGTCACTAACTAATAGTTCTTCCGACCTTAAACAAAAGACACCATTGATTTTTCTAATTTTCTTTTAGACTTTGTTATCCAACTTTACATTAATAATATGCCAAATACGGTACTAAATACTCTGTCTTTAACAAAGAAAACTAAATTTAAACCTAAACAAACAAAACAATCCCAAATTTGACAAAATTTACCTTGAATCTATGGTATTGATCAACAGCTACATCCGCATCGCTAAAATCCAATATCCTCCCTTCAATTTAATAGAAAATAACAAATTAATCAATTGTGCTACATAATACTTCTACTTAATCAAAATTAAGAAATTAAAATACTACCCCTCAAACGAAAACAAAAAAAAACAAAAAAAGAAAAAAAAGAAAACTACATAATGCTTCAATTTAATCAAATTAATGAAGCAATTATATTACATAATATCCTAAGAACATTAAAATTAACAAATTAATTAGTAATTGTACTAATAATTAACCTTCAAAAAAAATTGTACTAATAATTAAAAATAATAATACCTGGGAGTCTGGAGAAAGTATCCCATATGCTCTTCCCTCGATTTCCTTCATTTACAGCTCCTTCAAACTGCAGATTTTTTTTTATGAAAACAGTCAACTTTATTAAAAAGAACTAAAATCGATAAAATAAAAAGAAAGAAAAAAGAACCTGGTAAGCTGAAGAAGCGGTGCCAAAGATAAACCCATCTGGAAAATCAGCTCTACTAATAAATTCATCACCATTAGCAGATTGAATTGGTATTGCACAGAAAAATAACAAGTTTGCCGCAAAAAACAGAGCAATTTTGGGTGCAGGCGTCATTTTCTATTAAGATTTTAAATTATGAGAAAATTGAAAAACATATACTTATGCAAAAATATTTGCTTTGAAGATTGAAATTAAAGAATTAGATATTTATTTTATTATGGGTTGCTTGGAATTAAAATAAATTGAGGTGGACAGGTGGTGGGACTTTTTGGGAAGGTTGCGGGAGTTTAAGGCTAAGCTAATGTTTTGAAAGTAATGTGTGGTTTTATAGTTACATTTGTGTGGGAGGGGCGTACTTTCAGTACAAGTTTAGAAGATGAGATGGTCTTATAGTACTCTTATCCCTATCTTTCTAGGAAATAGAAATATGGATTAATTTATTGAGTAGGTGACGGGAAAAGATTCTTATTAGATTGACACATTAACATTAGACATAAAGTTATTTTAAAGTGGAGAACAGATGATAAATATTTTTGTTGTCTGGAACTTCTTAATAAATTTGATGTTATGATTTGTGACCATGAAATAACGAGACTAAACATTCACTATTACAGTTTATATGATGCTCTCTATTAAAAAGACTAAACATAAAGCTAATCCAATAATTATCTTACAAATATTATAAGTTCTAAGTATAGTATTGAATTAACTTGATAAGATTCTCTCTATTAAAAAGACTTGTTAAAATCATAAAATAAGAATTTCATTGTATACTTCTTATTGATAAGTCTTGTTTATTGGCCATCCTAATCTCCAAAGACAAGAACTTAGACATTCAAATTTATAATTTGGTCGGCAAAGGGAGTTGCTTGAATTAGAATGGTTAAATGAATAGAATCATTAGACGAATGGTGAGGTCTGTCTGATCAACAATATAAAGACGATCTTTTCCAACTTATACCAAGTTAAATGTGAGGTCTGGCTGATAAAAAAATCTCGGATCTATTCCACATAAATTGACTAGCGTCCACTTAACTGCTTGAGTTTTTACAAGGTGTTTAAAAAGATTTCATATGGAATAATAATAAAACGGAAATATTTTAATTTTTATAAAAACAGAAATCAAATTTCACAAGGTATTTAAAAAGATTTCATATGAAATAATAAAAAAACAGAAATCAATTTTGACTTTTCTAAAAACAAAAATCGAAAACTCACAAAGATAACGAACAAGCCTTGAATTACCAAACACATCACACACGTACGCAATTCATGGACTATGGACCGTGGTGCACATAGAGCTATGTGCACCATGGTCCACTTTCTAAATTGCGCACACGTACGTGTTGGGAAGAAAAAAACAAATTTACTCCGTAGCCCCTCTCCTTCTCTCTCTCTCGAAACTGCAACACAAAACCTCAGATAGTGAAAGTGTAAAACCTTAAACCCTCCCCCAAAGTCGGCAATGGCGATGAGAGCAGCAGTCATGGCGGCGATGGCGCCTCGAGGTTTAAATCGTCTTTTATCAACTTCACCATTCAACTTCAAGCCTCCGCCATCCTCTAACAATCCCCCAGAGGCAGATCCGTCTCCTAACCTCTTCGTCTCCGGTATCTCTTTCTCTCTCCTTAATTAATTTGTTAATTTTTTGTTTGCAGCTTTTAATTGTATTACTTGTGTATTATATTTAACCTAATTGACTACCAAACTGCTTGTCTCCTGAAGAAATGTAATGAGATGAATTACATTGTTTTTGTAACATATGATTCCTTTTATTTTTTGTTTATTGTTAATATTAGTTGATTTGACGAAATATAATTTGGTGTAAGAGATATTTATATAAGGTCAATAACTGATTAGATATGGTGTTATGAATTTAATTAAAACTAAGGGAAGGAAAAAATGGATGGTTGATTCACAAATCGTGTTTTGGGAAAGGTTAAATGTTGGCGGCGCATTTTTTCCGCAGAAGTTTAGCAGGATATTTGAGTATTTGAATATCTTGTTGTGTAAATCCTGTTTATTTTGTGTTTTTTTCTTCTCTATTATGTGGCATGAATGCATGATTTCTGTTGTTACTTTAACTGGGGTTTTCGAAGTTTAGCTATCTCTGAAGATTAAGAGAGAGGGTGGTCATAACCCATAAGCTTCTTTGACTGTTACTCAGGATAAATAATGAAGTTTGAGTATTCTGTTATTTTTGTAGCTGGGCTAGGCTAGGCTATTGCCGAATTATTTTAATTGGGTTTTTGAAGTTTATCGATGTCTGAAGATTAAGAGAGAGTGTAGTCATAACTCCATAAACTTATTTTATTGTTACTCAAGAGTCAAGACATAGAATGAAGAACTTTATAGGTGCCTGTATGCTAGGGTATTGCCTAAGTATCATAAAGATCTGGGTCAATTCTATCTTAATGCATTTTATTTGAAGTACTAGGGGGTGGGGGATTTGAAGGAGTTGCGGTTGTTATGATCTAGGCATCTAACAGGGGCTTTTGGTTGATGCAATTAGCAAAGTTCTTATTTTCCCACTGTTTACTACCCATATTTACAGTACCTGATAGGCTGATACAATACTTTGGACCAAATGACACCTTAGATTATTTGTCAATAATTCTCTAAAAAGTTCCAAGAAGACATTGCTGGATATTTCCTCCTGAAGTTCTTATAGAACCCCTCTTAGTGTATTTTCTAGTCTCTTCACATGCTTTCCTTAGAGATTTACAAAAAGGCTAAAATCACTTCAAACATTGTCCTATGTAAATTGGAAAATTTCTTGATACCGTCTATTGGTTACTTTTAGGTAGACATGTCAGGAATCGACCGAATACAATACCGACCAGGTGTTGAACAAAATTTTGTGACCCAAAACCGGATTTTATCCGAAACAGAACAACCCGAAAAATAATGGGTCAAAACGGGTTTGATTGAAAATCATGGTCTTTGTAGTAATTTATGAGATTACGAGGAACTTCTCTAAATTAGTAAAGGAAGAATATTGGAGTGAGGCTTTGGAGGATACAAGTGATAAGAATTAGGTATTGTATGCGTAAGATCAGATGGGAAGCATTTGAATATTTTTTGTGTCACGATTTCATCTCCCCTTATTAGATATGATAAATTGCTTCTGCTATCATTAACTTGTCACTTGTTTTTGTACTTCTTTTTATAAAAAATGGCCATATGCTGATTATTTCTCTGTAGAATGGTAATGGTGTTTAGGGAATTTTAAATTGTTGGTAAAAGGGTGGAAGCTTTACATTTTTTTTGCAACTAAAATAATAAGGGGGCATTTGGTTCGCACGGGGTGAAGGGAATGGAATCAACAAAGTGAAAGAAAGAGAATGGGAATAAATCCCTTTGATTTAAAATGTTGTTTGGTTATCATTTGTTCAATACTCCGTAATTCCTTCTCTCACAAGAACTCCACCCCTTGCAGCCGCCGCCGGCGACCTTCTTTACCCTAGTAGGCTAGCAGCAACCGCCGTCGACCTTCACCCTAGCCCGACTCCTCCCTCGTCGGCTTCTTCACCCTAGCACGACTTCTCCCTCGTCGCCTTCTTCACCCAGCAAAGCTTCTCCCTCGTCGGCTTATCCCTCACCTTCGCGACCTTCTTCTCCCTCTTTGTGCGCCGAAGGTAGGTAGGGTTTCTTTGGTGGCCGATTTGTGGCTGGGGTGGAGTTTCGGTGGTGTTAGGTGGGATTTTGGGTGATCTCTAGTGTGACAGAGGGAATGGAAATACCTTGGGGGGTAGGGTTTCAATGTAGAGGAGTTTTGGGGTAAGTGAAAAAGAAAATGGGTAAAGGGAATGACAAAAGATGCTTAACAAACATCAACAAAGGGAATAATACAAGTTGATTCCCTTTCCCTTTGATGAAGACCCCCATCCATACGCCCCTAAGGAGGCGTTTGGTTTACTTGGGTAAAGAGAATGAAATCATGAAAGGGTTAGGAGGGAATTGAAAGTAATTTCCTTTGATGTATGGTTATGTTTGGGTGTATTTGGTCATAAAACCCTACTTCCTTCTCTTCGTGTTTCTCCACCACATTCTCCCTCATTCATGGTGTTGCCACCGCCCACCTTCCTGTTGCCGCCATTGCACGTGACCACGTTGTCGTTGGTCCGTCGTCTCCCTCGCTGTTTTCTCGTGCTGGCACACCGTTGCCCCCTCTCTCTCTTCTCCAATTTCTTTTGTTTTTCCACCACCAAAAGGGTTGATTTTGAGGTTTTAAAGGATGGTCGAATTTGACCATCTAAAGCCATAATTAATGATAAACAAAGTATTTTTCTTCATTTGCTCTTTACCTTTTTTCAAACTTTTAGGATTAGGGGGTTATTGGTGGGTGTTGGTGGTTCTTCAGTCGCTGGAGTGGGTTTTGAAGGTGGTTGGATTATTTTCAAGGGGTATAAGTGGTATTTCAGGACTAAAGTTTTTGGGTAGGTGGGGAGGTTTTTGGTGGGTGTAACTGGAGTTTCATGGTGGGGTTGGGGTGGACGGGAGGGGTTTTGTGGGTGGGGATCATGTTTCGTGGGTGAAGATGGTGTTTTGTGGGTGAGGCCGGAGTTTTAGGCAGGCGGTAGTGGGTTTCGTGAGTGGAGGTGGTGGTAGGGAGGTGTTCTCGGTTCTGGTGAGGTGGCAGTAGTGGTGCGGTTATGGTAAGGGTGGCGGTCCTGGGCGGTAGGTGGCTGGGCCGGTGGTGGTAAGGTGGTGTTGGTTGGGCAACGTCGGTAGGTGTTGTGATGTAGGGAAGGGAATGGAAATACCATGGGGGTGTGCAGAATCAAAATGGAGGGTTTCGGGGGAATGGAGGGTAAAGGGAATGATTAAAATGTAACAGAAACAACGAAGGGAATCTGCCTTGCTCATTCTCGTTCCCTTTCCTAAGTTCATATCAAAAGCACCCTAATTTAATTAATCACCAGACTCGAGTCAATACAGCCCAAACCACCAGTACAAAATAAACACCCCCCCGACCCGACCATTTTAAAATTGTATCAGCACTTCAGCCTCCCCGCCGGCGCGGACCCGCAAAATCTGCAAAACCCGAAGCAGATTCGTAAAATCGCAAAATGCCTAAAAACGTTGCTTTCGAAGACGAAAATTAATTGCCTTAAGCATCAAGCCAAAGCAAGGACGGAATATTACAACCGCCCTTAGGCCGCCAACGCACCCTAGTAACAACTATTGTTGTCGGGATGCGTGCTAGTCCGGCGCCTGGAGCAGCAAGGGCCTTGCGCCCAGTGCAGATCTCGCCCTGGCGCAGCCTCTAATTTAATTAATCACCAGACTCGAGTCAATACCGCCCAAGCCACCAGTACAAAATAAACACCCCCCCGACCCGACCATTTTAAAATTGTATCAGCACTTCAGCCTCCCCGCCGGCGCGGACCCGCAAAATCTGCAAAACCCGAAGCAGATTCGTAAAATCGCAAAATGCCTAAAAACGTTGCTTTCGAAGACGAAAATTAATTGCCTTAAGCATCAAGCCAAAGCAAGGACGGAATATTACAACCGCCCTTAGGCCGCCAACGCACCCTAGTAACAACTATTGTTGTCGGGATGCGTGCTAGTCCGGCGCCTGGAGCAGCAAGGGCCTTGCGCCCAGTGCAGATCTCGCCCTGGCGCAGCCTCTAATTTAATTAATCACCAGACTCGAGTCAATACCGCCCAAGCCACCAGTACAAAATAACCAACCCCCCCCCCCCCCCCCCCCCCCCCGACCGTTTTAAAATTGTACCAGCACTTCAGCCTCCTCACTTTCTAGGAAGTGTCGAAGACCAAAACTCTGAATGCAATACTAGAGTCTAAGCCACAGCAATGGAAACTTGAAAAAGGAACAAGCAACAAGCTTCTTTGACTGTCATTGCACCTGCAGGAGACCTTGAAACCCTGAAAAGCATAATTAGCAGCAACGTTTCTTTGCAGAATTGCAGCCACAACTGATAAATAGCTTCTAGTAAGAGCATCAGTCACATGTTACACGTTGCATCTTTCATTTACCCTTTTACTCCATATTAGCTTGTAAAGCTGTATGGATTTCCACTTGCAGCTCTACAGGCCTTCTGTAGTACTGTTGAACTTCAACTGAGCCATGACCTTACTCCGAACACCAGCAAAGAAATCACATATGAAGAGGGGATGATTCGCAGAGTCATGCTCATTACTACATGTCGAACACATGATATTTCATGAATGTGCAACTTACTAAGCCTGTCAGTAGTAGGTAATGTGTTAAGGAAGATAACCATGATATATAGAAGCTTTAGGGGTAGCTTGGCTATTGCAGAAAAGTCTCCTCCATGTCACCTTACGAAATTATCACGGCAAATGTTTATAGGTAATGCCAATAGAGAATATCTGATTTTTCTGTACTTTGTCCCATTCACCAAACTCAGCAACTATTCATCTATGAAGCCTGGGTACGCCTGGTAGGTGCCGTTTCCCGTACCGTGTACGGTACGGGTACGCCCAGGATACGTACCCATGGCGAATCCAAGCGGGCGGGTACGCGGTATTTTTTGGGTACGGTTCAGATAAATTCGAGGACGGCTTGGGTACGTTTTGAGGCCCTAATTCACGTTTGAAGGTTTTACTTTTCATCCATTGCATCTGCAATTGAAGAAGATGGTGAAGAAAGAAGACGGACTTTTTTTTGGTTAATAATGGCGGAGAAGGAGACGAAGGAGGAAGAAGAGACGACAATTGAAGTAGATGAAGAAGGAAGAATGGCGGTAGAGAAGGAGGAAGAAGAGACGAAGAAGAAGATGAAGAAGAAAGAAGAATGCGGCACTTTCCCTTTTATTTTATTTTTTAGTATTTTTCTTTTATTTATGTACAGCTGGCCGACACTCTTCCTTATATTATTTTTTAGCATTTTTCTTTTATTTATTTACAGTTGGCTGGCACTTTCCCTTTTATCATTTTTTAGTATTTTGTCCTTTCATCAAACTTTTTTTTTGAATTTTTCTTTATTCCTACGAAATACAGAGCTTTTTCTCTTTTTTCATTATTTTCTTTATTCATGTATAGGGATGTCAATGGGGCGGGGCGGGGCGGTTGCGGATGTAGGTCCCTCCATCCCCATCCCCGCCTAAAATTTTCATCCCCATCCCCGCCCCATCACCCATGGCGGGTACAAAATTCATCCCCATCCCCGCCCCAACGGGTGTAAGCTAAAATCCATCCCTGCCCCGCCACCCAACTGGGTATCCATCCCCGTCTTATCCCCGCGCTAATACCCGCCTAATTTTTCTTATTTAGCAAACATTTTCCATATATACGGATTAATCAAAGTTAACTATAGAAAAAAAAATCTTATGACTAAAGTAACCTATATAATTGAAAAAAATACTCGTCATAAAAAAAAAAAATCCAAACAAAAAACATAAAAATCTCACCTAAATTTATACTATCACCTAAAGATGCAAATAAAATCAAACTCACCCCATCACCCATGGCGGGTATGAAGCGGGGCGAGTGGGGATGGGGCGGGGCGGGCGGGGATGGGGCGGGTTCAACACCCATGGCGGGTACGATTTTTATACCCATCCCCGCCCCATCACCCGCCAAACCTACCTCCATCCCCGCTTACTTGGGGCGGATGCGGGGCGGGTCTCCCGTAAAACCCGCCCCACTGACATCCCTATTCATGTACTCTGTTTTTTTTTTTTTTGGGTAGAATGTACTCTGTATTTTTAATTTAGTCAAATTCTTGTTTTTTTTGCCGAATCCATGCCGTACCCGTTTTTTGCAATTTTGATTTTTTTCCGTCCCAGTACCCGTCCCGGTACCCATCCCCGTACCCGTACCCGTTTCTATGCAACCTAGCTAGTATTCAACACCTTTTTTAATACCCAAAACACATTTGCTGGAATAACTAGATAATTACATCCCTTCCTTTTACACAGCTATTCACCCACTTTAGATATCACAGCTTAGAAACAGCAGTTTTATCCCGTAGAATAAAATTCTTTAAGTTCAACGGTTCCACCCTTCAGCAGCCTTCGGAACGCAATATTTCCCAATTCAACAAAGGGTGGAAGCTTTTGTTTTAATGGTTGGTTATAGTGTTGATACTAATGATATGTTGCAAATCTGGAAGCTAAGAAATCAAAATTCTCTGGAGATATTTATGTGACATTTGTTGTGTATGAAAGAAACAGAGTGGCTTTTGGCAGCAACTATCTTGCGCATTTACAGGTGAATCCTGCAAGAAAAAGTGTACTGTCTTCGGTGAAGCGATTTCATGACTCGTGCATTGTGATTGAGAAGACCTGCTAGTCATAGATGAGCCATTAATTGATTTACGTGAGGGACCAAGTTGCTTTCGAATTGGTCTTTTGTTTGTATGCAATACTTGTGTATGCGCCCACGTTTTTTATGGGAGAATGCAGCAGGAGTTTTCCTAAGGCCGTTTCTGTAATTGTTTTCAGATTTTTTATATGCCTATCCAACTAAGAGCTATGCCAACATTTTATTGTCCTTTTCTCTCTAACAATACACTAGATGTTTTTTTTTCCCTTGTGTCTGTGTCACTGTTTTTAACAAAATGCATTATCTTTCTGTCAACCCACAAGTCTATGCAAAAAGTGTCGGGTTTTGTAGTTCCGCCAATTTAAGTGTTGCCTTCATGAAGAAATATTATGCTACCGCATATCTTTATGAAGAAATCGTCCCTCATTAATAGTGTTGATACGTAGATAACATCATTCCTTTTTTGTGTAGGACTTAGCAAACGTACTACTACAGAAGGATTACACGAAGCCTTCTCAAAATTTGGTCAAGTGGTTGATGGTACGTTCATGCAAATTTTTGTACTCCGTATGTTGGTAAGTTTTCTGAGGGTTGGGATGTGCTAACGAGGTTTTACATTTCTCCAGCCAAGGTGGTGACTGATCGTGTCTCAGGATATTCGAAAGGCTTTGGTTTTGTCAAGTATGCTACTACAGAAGAGGCTACTGTAGGTAAACAGGGCATGCATGGTGAGGTATGTAAACAATTTTGGAGTAATAAGTTTACATATGGAGTTTATGGATTTCTTTATTAACTTTGCTTATAATAAATAGCTGATTTTAGTCGAGAGGTACTTTATTTATTGAGGGGTAGTCGTGAAATACTGAGTGTAGGGGTGAGCAAAAAGCCAGGGTACCTGAACCGGAACCGAAAACCTGTTAGGAACCTACGATTTTGAATCATAATCTGTTGTATAGGTTCTGGTTTCGGGTAACAAAATTGGGAACCTGTTGCAAATTTGCAATAGGTCAATAGGTTATGGTTCTCAATTTTTTGGAATGGTACCGTATTGGGTACCGTGTAAATACAAATTTCAATATCAAGTGCTCGAAATTTGGAACTGAACACAATAAAAATGCCACATAAGTCAAACATAAATAATTGAAGCTCATTTTTTGAAAAATGTATATATATAATAACAGTTAAGCTTGAACAATAAAACAATTGAAGGCCAAATTTTAAGTTATATACTTCCTCTGTTCCATAAATATCGCACCATCTTGTTTTTACACTATACACACTAGACATTTGTTCATTTTTTGTGATATGATGATATCTATCTAAGAAAAATTGTAGCTATGTGAGATATTGTTGGATTCGTATCGATATATATTTTCTAAATCTAATTTTTTTTAATAATTTTTACTTATATATAATTCGTGATATTAAGAGTCAAATTATGTGTTGGGAAGCGTAGAGTCAACCATGGTGCAATATTTAAGGAATGCAAGAAGTATATTTTTTAATATATAGAGTTATAGACAACATTTCTTTTTATTAATCTATTGAAATTTAAGGCAAATTTGTGAAAGACAACCTTTTAAACCACCTTTTTGCGAAAGACAACCTTTTATAATTTTTTTTTGCGAAAACAGACCTTAAACTAAATTAAATTTGCGAAAGACAACCTAAATGGGTTTTCAGGCGTTGCCCCAACATTTTCCGGCTTGACTTGTCCGGTTTTGCTACTTACACCCTCTTTCCCTCCCTTTTTCCCACTTAAAACCAACTTGGAGCCAAAAAAAAAAATTCCCCCAGAATTTCTCTCTTCTGTGTTCTTCCTTACCCCAATTTTTTTTCCCGCCCAATCTTCCCGCGGAATCATTGGGATGGAATTGCTGCAATTGCTTCTCAATTACGCAGTAACTGTTTTTCGACACTCTACAACTAAATTTCGGTAAGTTTTGTTCATTAATTTTGTGTAATTTTGATGAAGAAAAGTTAATGCAAGTACTGATATAAACAAATCCATGTTCATTTTCGATGATATTACAGACTTTCATGATGTTCTGCATTTTTCTTAATTGAAGCTTCTGTTCTTGTGAAACCAACATCAGCAAATAGTCAAAACATCTCCATTATTTCACACAAAAGACAGGGTTGCTTGATTTTACGAATTCTAGAAAAAAAAAATTGTTGAACTTTTGCGGGTAAAATTTGGAAAATTTGGGTTACTGTTACAAAATAGTGAATAAATTTGGAGGGTTTTGTGATAGATTGAAAATTGTGGGTACCCATTTGGATATTTTCGCATGAGATTGCAAAATTATTAAGGGTTTGTTTCAAATGAGTGAATATTGTTGATTAGAGAGAACTGAGAAGTGGGGTTTTTAATTAAGGAGAGAGAAAATGAGTGGGCAACAGCAGAAAAGAGAGAAGAGCGAAAAGAGTTCATCTGAAGGTATTGAGAAGGTTATGGTTGTTGTGAAAGCTTCAAAGGAAATCCCAAAGGCAACTCTTGTTTGGGCTTTGAGTCATGTTGTTCGACCTGGTGATGGCATCACTCTCATTGTGGTTGTCCCTCCTCCCAGTTCAGGTCTGAATCCCAAACTCGCTTTTACTTTAATATTTTTTGTTTTTGTTCAAGGTCTGCGGAAGATTGGGCAAAAAAAATTTCAGGGGAAGGAAGAACACAAAAGAGAGACATTTTGGGGGAACTTTTTTTTTTTTGATTTTTGGCTCCAAGTTAGTTTTAAGTGGGAAAAAGGGGGGAATAGAGGTGTAAGTAGCAAAACCGGGAAAGTCAAGCTGGAAAACGTTGGGTCAAAGCCTGAAAACCCATTTTGATCGTCTTTCGCAAATTTATTTTAGTTTAAGGTCTGTTTTCGCAAATTATTTTATAAAAGGTTGTCTTTCGCAAAAAAGTGGTTATAAAAGGTTGTCTTTCGCAAAATTGCCTAAAAAATTTAATAGGGTCTGTTGTGAGTGAGAATGTGCATTTATAAGGGGCCAATTAGGATTGCTACCCAAATTTGGCGTTGATTTTGTCCAAGGGTGCTAATGAGTACTTCGTTCCTTCGTTCCATTATGATGTTCCAATTTCTATTTTTTTTACGTTTGTCCACATTTTATATCATTTTTATTTCAAATTACACAACATTAAAAATTATAAAATTTCAATATTCTTAAAATACTCCTTGATACGATTCAAACAAGACGCCACATGAATATTTTTTTTCTTATATGTTAGAGTAAACTTAGAAGATTTTCTCCAATTATGAATAGTGTTAAGATTCTGAATTGGAATATCATTATGGAACGGGGGAGTAGGTCTTAGTAAAAGTTTTAAGAAAGGAAATCATACGTCAGATGTAAGATTTGATTGGTAAGAATGTCAGAAATGGTCTGGGTCACTGGTTTGTAGGCTTTGCACCCTTTTGGTGCAAATTTTTGTGTGAAACGTTACTAGTTTACTTACTTTACTATCCTCCCCCAAACTAGGAATGTCAATTGGTTGGATTCCGATTGGTTTAACCAGGCACCATACCAGTCCATTTGGAATGAATTTTTTTAATCGAATCCGTATTTGATTTTATATCTCTGTTCGGTTCGGTTTTTTCCTCGGATTGGGTTGGATGCGGATAACAGGCAGGAGTTTAGAAAAATTACAAAGTCTACTGTCCACGCTCCTAAATGTTCTTGGTTCCCTATAAGTCTGTTCTTTCCTGTTCTTTTCCCTATAAATTTGTAAAATAATAGTTTACCCCCCAGACAACCCCAATAAAAGATGGGAAGAATAGGAAGAAAAAAAAGGAAGACAGAAACAATAAGTCACTCTGGAAATGACTAGACAAATCAATGTCAATGTTTTTACGAGGAAAGATAAGAATTGCTAAGAAATAAGAAGTGAGACTTGATGTATTGCTGCTGGAATGCTGGATACTGAAATCCCCAACGAGTACAGTTCAGTAAGAATAACAGAGGTGCTTTTTGGTGGACTCTTTCTGTTCTCAGAGCCCGATAGAGTATCTTACCTGCTTACAACGTGTAGCCTGATTCCCTAGAAGGTTCTCGAGAAGCTACGAGTCATGTCCCAGTCCTGTTTTTTTTCCCTACTTTCCTCTGTAATTGTATTCTTAGTAGCTTGATATAATGCTGTTCTTGTTTTAAGAACCTTTCTACAATCCATGCATATTTATAATGTTGTTCATGGGATGCTAGGCTATCATTTAGTTTCCTTTTACTTCTCTTTTGTCGGGAGGAGGAGGATAGAGGCAATGCCACAGATTCTCAAGTTAGTTATGATCAAGTAACATGTTTAATTGTTGGCTGCAGTTCTTGGATGGTTGGGTAATTTTCGCGGAGTATGCAAAACCACGACCACCCGTCACACAACAGCAATTTGGAAACCCTCCATTCGGCTCATATGGTCAACGATGAAATTACTTGGTCTATTATTGTTAATTTTGATGGGTTGATCATTCTTGTCATGTTCCATGTATTAAGAGAATTTGATTTGTCTACAACAGTTTATGAACTAATTTTGAAATGAAATGAAATGAAATCCATCTTTCTACAATTGTGGCTCACTGATATTGAACCGTGTATAAACGAACCATTTGCTTAACTTGGGATTAATAAAGAAATGAATGTAATATGGTCGAAACTAATCTCTCTTAGTAGCATTACAATAAACATAATATAATTGAGAATGTATCCGTCGACAACTATTACTTGGTTTATTTACTCAAAAAGCTGTATATGAGATCCCCCTCTTTGCTCAGGTGTTATCTGCACTGATAGAGGAGACAAGGCTCCATGTATTCATTTTGTTTCCCCTTCATGGTAACACAAACTCTCCTCTAACTCCCACAGTCCACACATATTCATAGGCTACCAAACATTCAGATAATGAAATGAGGTTATTAGCTTAATCTTATTACCTTACACAGTAAAACAATAATGGAAATCAATGATTATCTTACCGACATATATAATTAGGAATATATACGTACTTTTGCCTACCAAACAGGTTGTTAATACTTTTCAAAAAGGATTAATCTTTATTTATATCCAATCTTCCTCTTAACTAATAAAAAGGACAACAGATGGTAAATGCATATTGGACAGTATAGTACGTAGTTGAGAGTTGAGAGTTGAGAGTTGAGAGTTGAGAGTTGAGAGTTGAGAGGCGTAATAAAGGGTCGTTGTACATAGTTACATACCAAGACCTTGGGGAATTCCCAGGAGTTCATCCTTTAAACGACTTTCTTGTTTGTCGTTTGGTGGTGGCCTGGATCAATGATCATGCGTTGTTGAACCCCACCATCATCCATTTGTTAAGTTAATACTCCCTTGGTATTTCATTTGTGTTGCTAATATACTTTGTACGTACTACAAGTAGGTCGTTAATTGGCAAGTTAGCAGAACTGCCCTATTGGGTCAGAGATCGAGTTGAATCTGATAACATTTCCAAACGTGCCCTTAGTAAGGGTTGAAGCCCCACCTGAAAACCTCAGTACGTTCTAATTTTGTACTCCCCTTAGTAAGTGTTTAATTGATAGCGTTGAAAGTTAGTTAAACACATCCTTTCATTCTACGTGATCCTAAATTTAACAATCTTAATTTCGCCATTTCAATATTTCATTCTACGTGATCCTAAATTTAACAATCTTAATTTCGCCATTTCAATATTTAAGATTTCTACTATTTATGTTGTTCTAATCATATGCATGTCCTGGTATTGGATCGACTAGATAAATCCTAATAGGATTTACACATCTCGATCGATCTAATTTCTTGAAACTCTGGTTATTTCTATACAAAATCCATATCGATTCTCGTATCGTAAAAGGATAGTTGGGGACACAAGGTTGTTCGAGCCATTCACGTAATCGCTTCACTCTTGGTTGTTAATTATGTTTAAGAAATTGCTAATTAATGAAAGCGAAAATGATGGCACTCTAGTCTAGTACGTATTGTGGATATGTGGTGGACTGATGGAGTTCAATATCAAACGCGTACACTAACGACTCGTTGGTAGTTGATAGTAAAGGTGAGAATACGAATAAATCTAAGTGTTATTTAACAAGAAAAATAACATCATTGTTTATGGTATGAAACCTTATCTCAACCTTGTTGTTTTTCTTCATGAATTCGGATTATCACCAATATTACTTCCTAATTGTAATGAATGTTAATTGAAAACAGATAATTTTGAGTGAATTAGTAATACCATGGAAACGAATACTAATTATTTCCCTTAGAAATTTACATTTAAACCAATTCTCATTGACATTATTTATAACCGGCTATCAAACAGATCATTAGTATCATACATGTCGACGGATTTTGATGGATTTTGAAATCATCCGTAATCCCTTTTGATGAAGAAATTTGAAGTTATTTGTCCTTATAGAGATTGAACACGTACGGTTCCGATTAGTGTGTCGCATGCCTTAGCTAAGGAAAATACAGAATACGACGTTGCCTCTCACTCCGTCCCAAATTACTCATTACACTTACTTTTGCACAAAGTTTTAGATGATAAGTGGTTGATTGATGATCAATTGTTATTTTATTGAAAAAAGTAGATGAGATAGGAGTTAGCGAATTATTTTATTTTAATTGAATGAGAGAGGGTGTGGGGACAAAAAAAATTTGGTTAGAAGTGAGAGATAATATAATAATTGTGGGGTAGTTCCTAATTTAGAAGTGTAACAACTAATCTGGAACAAACGAAAAAGAAAAGTGTAACAAGTAATCCGACATGAAGGAAGTACAATATATGACGAAATACAACTGCACAAGGTGATTATCCGATCTTTATGTGAGAAACAATACATATACTTCTACATAATCCTGTCAATCATATCATTCATTACATTCATAATAGGAACCCCAGGTTTAATGTCGGCAATTGTGGATCTTGAACAGTTTTGTATATAAGGGGACAATAGATAATTAAGCAATACTCCGGATAATATCAAATTCATACAATTACATTCAAATTTTAGGGGGATCGGAACTAAGAATATCAAATTCATACAATTACATTCAAATTTTAAGGGGTCGAAACTAAGAATACACTATGGAATTTTTCAAGGGGAAACCAGGCTTACCCAGGCCAGAATGAAAAACCGACACTGTCGGAATGTACAATCCTTATCATTAGGTCGGATTGTACTAACACGTACCCTTTTTCTTTTTGGCAAGCAAGCAAGAGATTATATATCAATCTTAAATTGGGAAGTACACCCTAACCAGCATTTGAACTAATTAAGGAAAAAAAAACCCCCAAGAACAAACCTGAAACAGCTAAAGGCTCAACACACTGAGCCAAAACAACAAGGGATAATTACAAAGAATTAAACCGGCCACTCCCTATCAGTATTGCTAATTTTCTTACCTAAGCAGATTCCTAATTCTGTGCTTAGTATCAAAGTGGATAATTCGTGGACTATGGACTGTGGTGCACATAGAGAATGGTGCACCAAAAGAACATATGTGCATAAGCAAAATAACATGACACTACGGCAAAAGAACATGCGATATAATTAATATTTTACTTCTTTGTTATAAAAATAATATATCATTTTACTATTTATTAAAAACTTAAATAAAAAAAATACTCATGTTCTTTTCTCGTAACCAGATGTTCTTTTAAGTATATATATACTAGTGTTCTTAAGGTGCACCATACTCTATGTGCACCATGGTCTACCTTATAAATTGCGTCAAAGTGGATGTTTTGCGGAATAAAATGTGAGAGTAAAATATCAAAGTAAGAATTCATTGCGATTGATTTTTTTTGTTGCCTGGTCGGGAAGGCAACTACTGAACTAACATACACTTATAAGTTATAATGATGGGTTGGGCTTAATTAGTTGTGTCATGGTGTGTGTACCACGTTGCTCCCATTGTTGTTGGCCCTCTATTGTTCAATCACTACCAAGACAAAATTAAATTTGTCTATGATAAATAAATTCGTTATTAGTTGGTAGTTTCAACCAAATGCCAATCCTTTTCCTCCCTATGCAACGACATATTGTAATACTTGTAAACTAAAAGGTAAAATAGAGAGGGATAACACAAATTCAATTAAAAAAAAAATTGTACATTTTTCTCTCAGCGTCAAACACTTCATCTCTCTTTAAAAAAGCCAAATCGCCAAGCGCATAGGAGTGATATGACAAGTGCCAATCACGTGTATGTATCCCTAACGAGTAATGATACATGGCTAATACAAGATGTATTAAGGCATGACATGATCAAGCACGTAAAAGGCACGACCCAATCACACAACCCAATTCCCCCAAGTGCACAACTCATCAAGTGATCAATGCGCATGTTTTCACACATAGAATTGTAAATTGTAAAAAAAAGCTAGAGTAATAGATAAAATATACACCTTGTTAATTTGTTACCTAAGAATCGGTGAAATGTGCGTGCAGAACAAGAATATGAATAAATTTGCAAAATTATGATATAGATCATCCAATATTAATTGTTTCAGTAATTATAAACTCTCACATCGAAAAATGCACTTAAGTCGCAATCTTAGAAGAATAACATTATAACAACACATACATTAGGAATCAAGAATATATTCAAGAGGACATAATAAACCTGAATCTTTCGTTGTGCAGCGTCATGCGTAGTGCCGTGGTTAACACGCTATTTTCTCGTCTCAAACTGTCCAATTTAATTTCCACCCTCATTAATCAGGTATTCTTATACTCCACAAATATATATCTTCAAATTTGGAGTTATACACTCTTTCACATGTAACAATCTAACCCTTCTCATCTTCATATTTATGACACTAACGTTTAATTCGTGGATTATGGATAAAAATGCACAATGTTTTTACTATGCATCAAAAAACCACATATATCACTACAAGAAATTGTATTATTAACGATGGGAAATTCCGTCGCTAAAGGTCAATAATTTTTGATTAACGACGGGATTTTCCGTTGCGAATCCATCATAAAAGGGGGCCATCGTTAATGGAAAATCCCGTCGTTAACCCGTCGTAAAAGACATTTGCGACGGTTGTTCCCGTCGTTGTTGGGTTGTTATCCCCGTCGCAAAAGCCCTTTTGCGACGTGATTTTTACCCGTCGTTATTAGGTTGTCATAAAAGATACAAATTTTTGTATATGCATATATATGTAAACGAACATGTAATTAAAATAAAAAAAGAACATGATATAATTTTTTTAAGGGAAGAAAAAACGTGTGCTATTGCTAAAAAAAAAAAAAAAAAATCTACTCTGTATATTATTTTATCGCCGATCATGTTTTTTACACAAAAACATGTATCATTTGGGTGCAAAGTATGTGCTCACCGTGCACCCTTGTCCATCATTTATATTGTAACTAGCTTTGGAGGTTATATATGAATCAATCAACGAAAGAAAGATAACTTCCCTTTTGTTCCCTTCATCCCTTGACATGAAGGCATTACAACTTTAACAAGGCTTATTTATTGTTATTGTTACTTTTGAAATTTGAATATATAACTTGCAATAATAAATTGCTAATTCATTTAACCCGAATGGCTAACTCATAGACCATGATTGCATTTAATCAATCAACTAGTGTGTGGCCTGTGCGATACCCCGGTTGCTACTTTGAATAACTAAAATTTGAGATTCTTTTTTGTCAAATTAACACAATGTCTCAAGTGTTCTCATTAATCTCAATTGTATATATATTACACAGGAAGGCTAATTCGGTAATTCCGTTTATCCTACAATATATTATATTAACATAATATACTCCTTATATATCGTAACATCCCCCCTCAAGGTGGAGCATTAAGATCTCGAATGCCCATCTTGTTAAAAAAAAACTCAAATTGCGCCTTCCCCAATGCTTTGGTGAAAATATCCGCTAATTGTACCTTTGTTGAGACATACGAAGGACAGACGACCCCCTCTTTTATAGCATCACGAATAAAATGACAATCCGACTCAATATGCTTTGTCCGCTCATGGAACACTGGATTCGTGCAATATGCAAAGCGGACTGACTATCACAAAACATACTCATACCTTGGTTATGCGCAACCCCCAAGTCACGTAGTAGTTGCTTTAACCACTTCAGCTCACATGTCAATGCCGCCATCGAACGATACTCCGCCTCTGCAGAAGAACGAGAAACCGTATGTTGTTTCTTAGTATTCCACGATACAGGCGAAAGACCAAGAAACACAAACCATCCTGTCAAAGAACGACGAGTCAAAGGACAACTCGCCCAATCAGAATCACACCACCCTTCTAGCTGCAACGTACTATCACTCCGTAAAAGTATTCCCTGACCCGGACACTTTTTCAGGTACCGCACGACTCGCAATGCCGCCTCCCAATGCTCCTCTCGTGGAGTCTGCATAAATTGTGACAAAATGTGAACGGAATACGCCAAATCAGGCCTAGTCACCGCCAAGTATATCAAACGGCCTATCAACCGTCGGTACTTCTCCCCGTCTGCTAATACCTCTCCGTCTGCAAGAGCCAGTTTATGATTCTGCTCCATCGGAAAATCAACAGGCTTCGCTCCCAACAACCCAGTTTCTGAAATAATATCCAGTGCATATTTTCGTTGACAAACATAAAACCCATGCTTGCTACGAGCTACTTCCAATCCCAGAAAATACTTCAGAGCACCCAGATCTTTCATCTTGAAACATTCACTCAAATATGATTTAAAACTCTCCAATGCAAACTTATTATTTCTTGCAATAATCATATCATCCACATATATAAGATGTAATCCCCCGCAAATTTATAAATTTTATTAATATATTTTAACGTATAGTTATTTATATTTAAATAGAATTTACGAATTTTAGTAATAAATATATAATTAACATATATTTATTTTATTTAATTACATACTAAATATTTTAACGATTTATGCAATCAAAATGATTTTAGAATTTCATGTTGTAAAGAATTTGAATTGCGAAAATACATTTGAATTTGGAAAACAATCCTAATCAGTTTTTGATTCAAACACATAAACTCAATTATAATCCTAGCCCAAATAACAAAGCCCAAAATAAATAACCCCAAATAAACCCATAACCCTTTCTCCTATTCAACTTCACGTGAAACAAAAATAAAAAGAGAAACAAAAGAAAACTCTCAAACCCTTGCTTCACCATTCACGTGAAAACGCACAAGACTCTCTGCTTCAGCCACCGCCGCTCCTCCTTGCTGCTATCCCTCACGCCGCCGTTCCTCTCCCCCGCCTTCACTTTCGTTGCTGCAGCCTCCCTCGCCGTCGGACCACCATCACGCCACTGGTAAGGTTTCGACCTCCTCCTCTTCTCCTTCTCCCTTATTTTCTTTCTCTGTTGTTTCATCCCTTCTCCTCGCTCGCAGTTTCGTTCGCAGCAACCACCACCGCGCCACCAGCCGCGCCCATAACGATTGTTCGCCGCCGGTAAAGCACCTCCTTCCTCTCACCTCTTGCTTCGTTCTCCCCTTTCGTTGCCCTCCTTAATTGTTTTCTTGCACAGCACCACCAACAACCATCGCGCGGACGCTGACACCCTCCGCCGTACTCCTCCGACCAGCGTCGCCGCCCACTGTTGCCGCGCCGCCCTGCCTGCCGGCCAGCAGCTTCCCTCTCCTCTCTTTTTTTTGGTTAATTCTTTACCCTTTTATTTAATTAATGTAATATTTATGTTTTAATAATTTAATTAAGGTTTTCATAATTTAAATTATTAGTTTTGATAATTTATATTTAGAATTCAGATTATATATTATAAACTAATTTATTTTCAGTTTGTTAATAATATTTAAGTTAGATTTTCAATTATGTTTACAAATTTGATTAATGTTTTATTGGATTAAATTATAGTTTTATGGTTTAACTATAAATTTCAGATTTTATGTTTTATATAATTAAATTATTAATATTCGGATTATGCGATTTGATTGAAATAATGGTTTTAATTATTAAAGTATGAATTTTAAGGTTTTAATGGTTGTAAATCATGGTAGGACGATTGTGGTTTATTAAATTTATTGTTTCGATGTTCTAAGAACGTAAATTGGCCTTGGTGAAGTTTTTAAATGAGTTCACATTGCTGAAAATTTAAAGTACGATGTTTGCAAAGAGTTTTCAACGAATTTCAATCATTGATTCAATAATTATGATGCTAGGAAATCAAATGTTCAAGTTTTAATGTTAGGGAATGTCCTAAATATGTTTAGGATGTAGTTAGAATGTGTTATTATAGCTGTGAACGATTAGAAGTTGATTGGGAATCCTTGTTGGTTGTTTTTAGGCGGAGAATTCTTTGTAGGCGACTTTTGAATTATTAAAGTGGTCTTGCAGTTTGTTTACACAAGGTACGTACATACCTGTGTGCTTGGAATGTGTGCTAATTGTTGAAACCATGTGTATTATTGATGAACCTGGTTATGTTAATGTTGTTGATGAACTTAGTCGGGTTGAAACTGCATGTTTGACACTGTTGGGTGAACATATTAAACCTTTATTGCATTTTGAGGATTATAACATGTTAGTATGGAAGATTGATGCAAACATGTTTGATTGGGAACACTAGATTGTTTAGTATATAATTCAGATCAGTTAATTGTTGTTCCCTTTTTAGCTTTTCACTACTTTATGAGGGCGGAGGACCTCATTTAGTAAGTTGAAACCTTATACCCATATTCAGGGGTTGATTAGTATTAAAGAAAAGATTGGAGTTAATTGGAATGAGTCTTGTTAGATGCCTTTGTGATTACTTACTCAATTCCAAGATAAAAACAGTTATAAATAAATGTGAGTTGCATGCCTTATGTGATTGTTGAGTCATAACAGGGTGTCAATTTGTAAATCATGTAAAGTGAAACTGAGTAGCAATAGCTTTAGACTGTGCACGTCTAAAGTGACGGACAAACAGGAGTTGGGGTTCATGGTGGTAGCCCATGGCCTTTCATTCGGACCGGATTGATCACCGCGTCCTATTTTCAGTCAAACGTTCCTCGATATCGCAGGTCACTGAGGTTACGGAGTCGCGCCCGTACCTCGTCTAGCTAGAAAACTCGGTCCATTGCCTATTTCAATTAAAATAATATTATTGTTACAAAAGTCTAGTCCAGTCTAGCCTAGTCTAGTCAAGTATGATCTTCAGATTATCATGATTTGTCTGCCCTTATTTATGTTCATTAGTGTCATGTTAGGATTGATCGTTTAATAGTATCATGTTAGGATTATCATTGATTTAGTATGTAGTACTCAGCTTTGCTGATTACGTGCTTTTGCTTGTGCATGTTGATCATGGCTATGCCTTATTGATCCTGTGATGACCCAATCTTTGGTGAGCAGTCTCTAAGGATCAATAAGCATTGTCCATCTGCAGGTTTGAAGATGTTGCATCATTGGGATCGGGAATAGAGAGCTTGTATTTAGTTTTGATTTGCTAAGTTAACTTGGGTTTGTTAATTGGGACTTTAAACTCGTCGTACTATGTATATTTCCTTATTTTCGTTGGTTGATTTTTGGGGACTAAATCTGTAATCGATTATTTATAAACCTAAAGTTAGTTTTATGTTTTCTGCTGCAAAATTCTGAATAAGCCGTTACGTTTTCATACGGGCGATAATGCCTTGATAATTCGCTACGTTTTATATTAAAAGATTATTTTAGAAAAGAGAGAATTGTCGGGGTGTTACAAAGTGGTATCTAGAAGCTAAGGTTTTACTTTAATAAATTTTTAGGCGCCTAACTATCTAGTTATTTAAAATAAATTTCTTAAAAATCGAGATTCTACGTATTATAGTGTTCAAAAATTGGTACTTTTTTTTGGGGGGGAAGATCTCCTTTTATCTTGTTTGAAAGTATATAATATTTCTTATTTAAGTTCGAAATCAAATTATTTATTCGAATTAAATTGACTTTCGAAATTTTTATTCTTTTTCTTATTAATTATTATTCAAAAAAAAGGGGTACAATTTTTTTTAGAAGTTCAATTTTTTTTAAATTGTTTCAAGAGTTAGAATTCGTTATTTAAAAAAAAATATATATATATATATATATAAATCTTCTTCGAATTAATAACTTTATTTTCGAATTTATTCGCTACGCATTTCCTTAATTTATTTTACTTTATTTATTTTATATTTTTATTCTATGTTATAATTTTATTATATTATCGTCCTTTTAATTTGTTATTTAAACTATTTCAATGCTTTAGTTTATGAGAGATGGGTAGTATAAGAAAGGCATATAAGATAGAATTATATGTGCATTAGCAGCTAGTCAATGCTAGCATAAGAAATTGATTGTTATGTACGTGCGTATGCTAATTGTTTAATGTTACATTTAAATGTGCATAAAGAATTGTTTGCTTCCACCAAACTTATTGCATTATTGAACTTTGTTTATGATTTGGCTGGAAAATCGTTAGTGAGACTTTGAATTGTTTATTCCAGGAATAAAATGTTTCTTTCCAAGTATACTAACATAGGATCCTTCGAGAAACTTGATATAGAAACCCCTGATATTTACGTGAAGAAAATTGTGTTTGGATGTGAATATTATGCTAAAGTTCAAGGGCAACCTATCTTAATGAGAAAGGATATCATAGCAGCCACAATCATTAATTGCTTACCTAACAAATTTCCATACCTAGAACTCAAGGAAAAGTTTAAAGACATGCATTCTGATAATGGGACTCCAAACTTGACTAAGTATGGAACTTGGGATGGTAGATGGAAATATGATTCAGAAATTCTGACCACCATTATTGAAGCGGCAGAAAGTGGGTTTAGAGACGGTAAAATCGTAGGGAGTCATGTTGGAAATTCAGTTACAGAAGAACCTATGGGAATTAGTGTAAATAATGACCTAGAGGAAAATGATGTAGCTGTGGAGAATGAGAATGTAGGTGTTGAGGCAGAGTATCCTAACCCAGCGGCTCATGAGCCAACCATTGAGATCTCTAGTGATTCGGATGCAGAGCTCGAAAGTGAACAGGAGATGGCAAGTGAGCCTAATCAAGATGAAGACATGGGTGAAGATGCAAACCCTGAGGAAGACCCCGATGAAGACCCTGAAGAAGAGTTCGATAATCTTGAGATCTAAATTTCACTTCGCAAGTTTCAGGAGCAATGGATAGGCAAGAGGCCACAAATATTTTGAAGTCATAAATAGTTAATTTAACTCTTTTATGTTTTAGAGAATAAGTAGCGAAGCTACAATAGTTTAAAGTTAAAGTTTATTGAAGTTTGAAATGTTCTTTATTATTTTGAAGGATGTAATAAATATTTATGGAGTTAGCAATAAAAGTTAAAGTTTTCAAGGAATTGTTCTTTATTCTATTTTGAGGATTCCATAATACCCCAACCTTTAGGTAACACGTCATGGATTAATTTTCCATTGGTTGCATACTCAGTGTGAATTGTGGATCAATTTAATTGCCACAATAATATTAAATGATTTGAGTACATAAAGAAAGTGAGGGCCAATCTAGACCCTCATGACCAATATGATTCAAAAGGTTATGCCCTATGTGCAGTGTGTGAATGTCTTTCGTGAATTATCGAGGATGATTATTTTTCAATGATTATTGCATCTTGTAGACGATCGTTGCACCTTCATAAACGATTGTCGTGCCTTCATAAATGATGTGTATTAATGTGAACATTGTTGGTTGAGGCGAACTTTATGGTCAATTCAAGTATTAAATTGTATGGGATAACGTATAGGTGATGTTTCAAACCTAAAGTAGAGTATACTAATTGCAGGCCGCGTTCTAGAATGGCCAACAATAATGACTTAGTTGTTGCTATTCGCCTCTTGGCGGAAAAGATGACCCCACCTTTTTAGAAAACCAGATTGGAGAGTTTGAGAAATTGTTTGGGGATTTGAATTGTCTTGAGAATATGAGAGTGGGTCAAGTTGTCATGTATTTGAAAGATGAAGCCGATTTACAGTGGAGAGAAAATGGGGTTAGACTTAGCGTTGTTGAGAGATTCAATTGGGATTCATTTGTTACCGTCTTAAGGAAAAAGTTTTATCCTCTTTTTATGAGAAAACAAAAGGCACAAGAATTCATAAACCTTAGGATGGGATTGGCTAAGTTTGTACAACGCTAAGATAGACGTACTGTGAAATTCAGAAAGTAAAATTAAGGAACCATATTGGAAGATTGACCTCGTATAGATGTTTTGAGAAGTCCAAAAACCTTTAGTCATTTCTGTAATGCAAGTGAGGACTTGATGAACAAGAAGTGTGAACTATTTTTCGATAGTGTGTTAGAGGTTAGTAAAGAAGTTGGAGTGAAAATCGAGGATGTTACCTTTGTGAATGGATTCATTGATGTGTTTCCGAGTGAAATTGCGAGTATGTCACCTGCTAGAGCCTTTGAGTTCATTATAGAATTAAATCCTGAAACGACACCTATATCCAAGGAACCTTATAGCATGACACCTCCTGAAATGAGCTAATTAGGACACAGTTGTAAGAGTTGTTTGGTCAAGGAATATATTAGGCCTGGTGCATCACCGTGGGGAGCTCCTGTGTTGTTTGTTAAGGAGAAAGATAAGAGTATGGAATTATGCATCGATTTTAGGGAGCTAAACACCATCAATAACAAGTATCCCTTGCCTAGGATAGATGACATATTGGATCAATTGAATTGGGCGAGTGTGTTCTCGAAGACTGATTTGCGTTTGAAGTACCACCAATTGGGAATAGCTGATAAGGGTCTAAGACCTCATTAGGATTCGTCATTGTCATTATGGGTTTTAGAGTAACGTCTTTTGGGTTAACCAATGCACCTGCATTAATTATGGATTTGATGAATGAGATTTTCTACGAATTCCGAATTAAGTTCGTTATGATGTTATTAATGATATCCCCATTTATGCAAGGAATGAGAAAGAGCATGACAAACACTTGAGGATTACTTGGAGACGCTTAGGAAGAATCTAGTTTTATTAAATGAAGTATACAAATCTTGAAGTCATATGTGTATAAGTGACACCGACAGAAAAGTGAAGGACTAAATTGATTGAGAACTATGTTACGTAAGGGAATAAATTTAAGAGAAGATTTGAGTGGTCCAGGATCGTTGGAAATCATTGTTGGCTAGAAAAGATGAAAAGAAATACATGAATTGGTGCAAGAGCTAAGAGTTAAGCCCAAAAGTTATACACCCATGAAAAGTGTAATGAGGTTCGGTATCAAGGAAAAGTTGAACAGAAGGAGTTTCTGTAGATCATGCTAAGATTCAAGCTGTGAGTGAGTGACCTACTCCAAAGAACGTGTCCGATACTTGAAGTTTTATAGGCCTAGATGACCATTATAGGAGGTTGTGAAAGACTTTTGGAAGAAAGCAAAACCAATGACCAACTTGTTGAAAAAGGAATCGAAATTCAAGTGAAGTGAGAAATGTGAGGAAACTTTCTAGATTTAGCTGTTGTCGCGTCAATTGAAACCTTATAAGGCTAATTACCAAACCCATGACCTAGAGTTAGCTGTTATGGTGTTATCTACGAATATTTGGAGACATTACCCTTATAGGGCAACATATAAGATCCTTACCGAGAACAAAAGTCTGAAATTTTGGCAATAAGGTCCAGTTGAATCTTGGGGACAACATTGAAAATGAATATTTCTTTCCGCCCTGCAACCAATAGACAGATTGAGATTACTAACGGAATTTATGTTGAAAACCTGTGTTATTGACTCTAAGGGTAATTGGGAAAGCCACCCAGGTTCGATTGAATTTTCGTGCATCAATAGTTACCATGCAAGCATTACGATGTCACCTGTTGAGGCATTGTGTGGAAAGAAGTGTAGAAATCCCACTTGCTATGATTTTAGTGGAAATATAGCTTTGGGGGCATGATTCGTTGAAGTAGAAATATCCAAAGTCATTCCCTGGGGTGAGTTACGAGGGCGTAACTCGTTTTCTTTAAGGGGGTAGAATGCGATAGAAATTCGCGCTTTTTACCTATTTTTATGGTATTTTTATGCATTTTATGCTTATTTTTAGCAACTTATACATGTTGGTGCAAAGTAAATAGATTCTCCGCGTAAGGAAATATGTTCGTGAATATTACAAGTAACTTTTAGTTGGCAAAAGAGTGCACAAGAGTGGCACAAAGTACTCCTCCAGTAAGAATAAGTTGAAAAGTTGGAAAGATATGTGAATTTTCGTGCCAAGTTTCGGGACGAAACTTCTTTTAAGAGGGGTAGATTGTAATCCCCCGCAAATTTATAAATTTTATTAATATATTTTAACGTATAGTTATTTATATTTAAATAGAATTTACGAATTTTAGTAATAAATATATAATTAACATATATTTATTTTATTTAATTACATACTAAATATTTTAACGATTTATGCAATCAAAATGATTTTAGAATTTCATGTTGTAAAGAATTTGAATTGCGAAAATACATTTGAATTTGGAAAACAATCCTAATCAGTTTTTGATTCAAACACATAAACTCAATTATAATCCTAGCCCAAATAACAAAGCCCAAAATAAATAACCCCAAATAAACCCATAACCCTTTCTCCTATTCAACTTCACGTGAAACAAAAATAAAAAGAGAAACAAAAGAAAACTCTCAAACCCTTGCTTCACCATTCACGTGAAAACGCACAAGACTCTCTGCTTCAGCCACCGCCGCTCCTCCTTGCTGCTATCCCTCACGCCGCCGTTCCTCTCCCCCGCCTTCACTTTCGTTGCTGCAGCCTCCCTCGCCGTCGGACCACCATCACGCCACTGGTAAGGTTTCGACCTCCTCCTCTTCTCCTTCTCCCTTATTTTCTTTCTCTGTTGTTTCATCCCTTCTCCTCGCTCGCAGTTTCGTTCGCAGCAACCACCACCGCGCCACCAGCCGCGCCCATAACGATTGTTCGCCGCCGGTAAAGCACCTCCTTCCTCTCACCTCTTGCTTCGTTCTCCCCTTTCGTTGCCCTCCTTAATTGTTTTCTTGCACAGCACCACCAACAACCATCGCGCGGACGCTGACACCCTCCGCCGTACTCCTCCGACCAGCGTCGCCGCCCACTGTTGCCGCGCCGCCCTGCCTGCCGGCCAGCAGCTTCCCTCTCCTCTCTTTTTTTTGGTTAATTCTTTACCCTTTTATTTAATTAATGTAATATTTATGTTTTAATAATTTAATTAAGGTTTTCATAATTTAAATTATTAGTTTTGATAATTTATATTTAGAATTCAGATTATATATTATAAACTAATTTATTTTCAGTTTGTTAATAATATTTAAGTTAGATTTTCAATTATGTTTACAAATTTAATTAATGTTTTATTGGATTAAATTATAGTTTTATGGTTTAACTATAAATTTCAGATTTTATGTTTTATATAATTAAATTATTAATATTCGGATTATGCGATTTGATTGAAATAATGGTTTTAATTATTAAAGTATGAATTTTAAGGTTTTAATGGTTGTAAATCATGGTAGGACGATTGTGGTTTATTAAATTTATTGTTTCGATGTTCTAAGAACGTAAATTGGCCTTGGTGAAGTTTTTAAATGAGTTCACATTGCTGAAAATTTAAAGTACGATGTTTGCAAAGAGTTTTCAACGAATTTCAATCATTGATTCAATAATTATGATGCTAGGAAATCAAATGTTCAAGTTTTAATGTTAGGGAATGTCCTAAATATGTTTAGGATGTAGTTAGAATGTGTTATTATAGCTGTGAACGATTAGAAGTTGATTGGGAATCCTTGTTGGTTGTTTTTAGGCGGAGAATTCTTTGTAGGCGACTTTTGAATTATTAAAGTGGTCTTGCAGTTTGTTTACACAAGGTACGTACATACCTGTGTGCTTGGAATGTGTGCTAATTGTTGAAACCATGTGTATTATTGATGAACCTGGTTATGTTAATGTTGTTGATGAACTTAGTCGGGTTGAAACTGCATGTTTGACACTGTTGGGTGAACATATTAAACCTTTATTGCATTTTGAGGATTATAACATGTTAGTATGGAAGATTGATGCAAACATGTTTGATTGGGAACACTAGATTGTTTAGTATATAATTCAGATCAGTTAATTGTTGTTCCCTTTTTAGCTTTTCACTACTTTATGAGGGCGGAGGACCTCATTTAGTAAGTTGAAACCTTATACCCATATTCAGGGGTTGATTAGTATTAAAGAAAAGATTGGAGTTAATTGGAATGAGTCTTGTTAGATGCCTTTGTGATTACTTACTCAATTCCAAGATAAAAACAGTTATAAATAAATGTGAGTTGCATGCCTTATGTGATTGTTGAGTCATAACAGGGTGTCAATTTGTAAATCATGTAAAGTGAAACTGAGTAGCAATAGCTTTAGACTGTGCACGTCTAAAGTGACGGACAAACAGGAGTTGGGGTTCATGGTGGTAGCCCATGGCCTTTCATTCGGACCGGATTGATCACCGCGTCCTATTTTCAGTCAAACGTTCCTCGATATCGCAGGTCACTGAGGTTACGGAGTCGCGCCCGTACCTCGTCTAGCTAGAAAACTCGGTCCATTGCCTATTTCAATTAAAATAATATTATTGTTACAAAAGTCTAGTCCAGTCTAGCCTAGTCTAGTCAAGTATGATCTTCAGATTATCATGATTTGTCTGCCCTTATTTATGTTCATTAGTGTCATGTTAGGATTGATCGTTTAATAGTATCATGTTAGGATTATCATTGATTTAGTATGTAGTACTCAGCTTTGCTGATTACGTGCTTTTGCTTGTGCATGTTGATCATGGCTATGCCTTATTGATCCTGTGATGACCCAATCTTTGGTGAGCAGTCTCTAAGGATCAATAAGCATTGTCCATCTGCAGGTTTGAAGATGTTGCATCATTGGGATCGGGAATAGAGAGCTTGTATTTAGTTTTGATTTGCTAAGTTAACTTGGGTTTGTTAATTGGGACTTTAAACTCGTCGTACTATGTATATTTCCTTATTTTCGTTGGTTGATTTTTGGGGACTAAATCTGTAATCGATTATTTATAAACCTAAAGTTAGTTTTATGTTTTCCGCTGCAAAATTCTGAATAAGCCGTTACGTTTTCATACGGGCGATAATGCCTTGATAATTCGCTACGTTTTATATTAAAAGATTATTTTAGAAAAGAGAGAATTGTCGGGGTGTTACATAAGAACACTCAATTGCAACTCACCCTTGGATAATGTGAACAAGGAATAATCAGAGTATGATTGTTTAAAGCCGTATGTCTTCAAAGCCGTAGAAAGTTTCTCAAACCAACATCGAGGTGCCTGTTTCAACCCATACAAGGATTTCCTCATTCTGCAAACTTTATCTGTATTATTTTTATGAAATCCGGGTGGAATTTTCATATAAATCTCTTCCTCCAAGTCACCATGCAGAAATGCATTATGTACATCCATCTGGTGTACCTCCCAATCTTTAACAGCTGCTACGGCAAGAAACGTACGAACCGTTGCCATTTTCGCCACCGGAGCGAATGTTTCATTGTAATCTAACCCTTCTTCTTGATGGTTTCCCAGACATACTAACTTGGCTTTCAATCTTAGCAAGTTACCATCTTCATCTCGCTTTTCAGTATACACCCATTTGCTCCCGAGCGCTTTCTTGCCCTCAGGCAAACTCTCCAATGTCCAGGTTCCTTGTTCCTCAAGAGCATTAATTTCTGCCGTCATAGCCTGTCTCCATCCCTCATGTTGCATAGCCTGTTTAAAAGTTTTAGGTACTTTTGCTTCCTGCAACGCTGCAATAAAATTTCTGTGTTTCGACGAAAAACGTTCATAGTTAACAAAATATGTGATAGGATAGGGAGTACCTGAGGAGGATGACGTAGTGAATGAGTTTTCAGGAGGACTATATTTTTTCCGTATTGTATGAAGAACACAATCTCGCAGTCTTGTCGAGGGAAATTTTTCCCTTTTTCCTCTCCCCATTGCTTCGTCCTCAACCTCACTAATATGCGCATCCTGTGGCTGCACTACCCCTGCACCAAACTCACCATTACTTGCTGTTGGAGCACGTTGCCGCGCACCATCACAAGACCCAGAATGCAGCGCCTCATCACTCGCCTGATTCAGCGCATCACTCGCAGCCTGCTGCGTCTCCTCCTGCGCCTGTTGCAGCGCATCACTCGGCCTGTGCAGCGCCTCACTATACCTGTACAGCGCCTCACCTTGCAATGCCTGCTGCTCCCCATTGCTCACAGCACCCTCATCACTCACAGCACCCCTCACTACCCCCTGCAACACGCCAGCAGCTGGCACATGGATGCCCATACCCTCACTCGGACATACGTCCTCCTCCACGCCCTCATCCCAATGCTCTACACCTTCATGAGCCTCTCGCATCTCATCAAGCCCCACAACAAGCGTGCACTTTCCAGCATCCTCCACAAAAGGAAAAACACGTTCATGAAATTTCACGTCGCGGGAAACAAAATACTCCTTACTCTCCAAGTCATACAATTGCCATCCTTTCTTTCCGAACGGATACCCAAGAAACACACACTTGCGACTCCTTGACTCAAATTTGTCTCCCTTACTCCGGAGATTGTATGCGTAACACAAACAACCAAACACACGAATGGACTCATACGAAGGCAATTTTCCAAACAACATTTCATACGGGGTTTTATTGTGAAGAATAGGAGTAGGGGTACGATTAATCAAATAAGAAGCTGCAAGAATACATTCTCCCCAGAACTTTTTCGGCAAATTACCCTGAAACCGTATAGCCCTACCCACATTTAAAATATGTTGATGTTTGCGCTCAACTCGCCCATTTTGTTGAGGAGTACCAACACAAGATGATTAAAAAAATATGCCATGTTTGAAAAAATAACCTTGCAAGCAATTAAACTCCGTTCCATTATCACTGCGAACAACTTTAATGACTTGATTGAATTGCCGTTGAATCATAGCAACAAAATGAAAAAAAACCGACTCAACTTCTGTTTTATTACTAATCAAATAAACCCAAACGGCTCTAGAAAAATCATCAACAATTGTTAAGAAATATTTCGCCCCACAAGACGAAATCGTCTTGTAAGGACCCCACAAATCAATATGAATCAATTCAAACACACGGCTAGCTTTACTATCACTAATAGGGAAACTCTCTCTACATTGCTTTGCACGAGGGCATACATCACAAATTTGATTAGTTTTTCTACTTAAATGACTCACAGGAGGGATCAATTTCAATATCTTCTCTGACGGATTCCCCATACGTTGATGCCATAAATCCACCACACACGTTACTGCCATCACCCGCACCCTCGGAACACCACGGAAAAAATATAGACCGTCCTGTCGTTCACCCATGCCAATCACCATCCTCGTCAACTGGTCCTGAATCACACAAATTTTGTTAGTAAACTGAACGACACAACGTAATTCGTCACTCAATTGAGTTACAGAAATTAAATTGCAATTTAAATTGGGCACAAATAGAACATTATCAATTTGCAAACTACCACCCAATATGACAGAACCCATTTGATTCGAGTTCGCAAGTTTTCCATCCGGCAGTTCGACAAGATTATTGTGTATGGTTTTGATGTTGCTTAAAAACGACAAATTTCCCGTCACATGATTAGAGGCGCCTGTGTCTATTATCCAACAATAATCGATTTTACCTTGCAATTTGGATTGAGATTTATTGGAAAGAAGATCAATTATTTGTTGAACCTGCTCACTCGACACACCAGCCAGCCCTTGAGCATTCACTGCTCCCTTCACAGCCTGCTGCTGCGTGCCACTGCTTGAAGCGGGCAGTCCCCCCTGCACTGCATTCGCACGGACCACCATGCCACTGCCACCTGCAGATTACTGACCACCCCTGCCTCCTCTAACAGACGCACCTCTACCACCCCGTCCGGGACCTCGGCCTCCCCTCTTTTTCTCGTCCCACCACTCAGGAAAACCAATAAGCTGATAACAAGACTCTTCCGTATGCCCCTCACGATTGCAGTGTTGACAAAACGGCTTCTCACCATCCCAATACCTCTGTTTCTGGCGTGCCTCAATTTTAAAGGCCATTACGGGCTGCTGCCCTTCCTTGACTCGAAGACTCTCCGTGTTGATGACAGTGTGGTACGCGACATCAACAGAGGGCAGCGGGACCTGAGCCAATAGCTGGGCACGAATTGCCTCGTAGGGTTCATCAAGCCCTATCAAAAAGTAATGCAAATGATCCTCCGCCCTTATGTCTCCAACTTGTTGCGCAATATTACATTTGCACGCACCACACGTACACCTCGGCACACGACTATACATCACATACTCCTTCCATAGCTTGGACAACCTCCCGTAATACTCCGTAACAGACTCCGTAGAGGTCTGTTTACACGCTCCTAAGGCTGTTTTGACGTGACATGTGCGGGTGCCGCTCACAACACAAAATCTCTTCCGCAAATGAATCCACAACTCCTCAGCAATATCAAAATCTTCAAGTTGGGACCTTAGATTCTCAGCAACAGTATTAGTGATCCACGAGACGACCATAGAGTTAACGGCGATCCAGTGCTTCATCTTGATCCCATCTCCCGTCGGCTCCTTGATCGATCCATCAATGAAACCGTACTTGAATTTCGACACCAAGGAACGTCTCACGGCCTTAGCCCACTCATCGTAATTCGATGCTCCACCTAGTTTCACCGGCGTAATAACAATCCCTGGACCATCACCCGATCCCAGATGATAATCGAGATCAACAGTTTTGTCTCCTGCGGATTGATCATCAGCGTCGCCCATAATTTCTCACGTACAATATTCTCAAACTCTCTGGTACGGCAAGGAGAAAAAAAAAATTAGGGTTAACAACCGTGGCTCATGATACCATGTCAAATTAACACAATGTCTCAAGTGTTCTCATTAATCTCAATTGTATATATATTACACAGGAAGGCTAATTCGGTAATTTCGTTTATCCTACAATATATTATATTAACATAATATACTCCTTATATATCGTAACATTTTTCAATTCAATATTTGACCAAAATGCATTTAGTCCATAAAAGTGAAAATATTCATTGAGTTCATCAATTACACATATACGTTACCGTCATTTATGATGCCAAATAATTTTTCAGTTAGATCAACTTACAATTCGTTTAATTTATTTTCTAATGGAACTACGTTCTTCAAAGTAATAAGATATATGCATGGCAATTCGATCTGTAGTTGATGCTTATGAGACTTATTTTAATTCATTGTTCTCCTAATATTTTTTTTTTTAGTTTTTTAAAAGAGTATGTACCTTAACATACAAACACATTTAAAGTTCAATCAATTTAGGCTTTATTCTGTTCGACTTATTTGACTTATTTCAGACAAAAAAGTTCATATAAGTTCAGTTAAGATAAGTTCAGAAAAAGTAAGTTTTTTTCATACATTTTCACACACAAATAAGTTTATTTCAGATAATTAAAATAAGTTTTTTTTTAGTTCAGATAAGTTCAGTTGAGTTCAGATAAGCTAAGTTAAGTTTAGATAAGTCCAGTTAAGGCTCCGTTCTATTGGACTTATGTTATCTGAACTTATTTTTATCTGAAATAAACTTATTTGTGCGTGGAAATGTTTGAAAAAAACTTATTTTTTCTGAACCTATATTACCTGAACTTAACTGAACGTATCTGAACTTAACTGAATGTATCTGAACTTAACTAAACTTATTTTGTCAAAATAAGTTGAACAGAACAGAGCCTAAGTTCAGATAAGTCCAGTTAAGTTTAAATAAGTTCAGATAAATTTAAACAAAATAAGTCGAATAGAACGTAGCCTTAGTGGAATAAATTTATATGAGCAAATAAAAAAATCATTACAGATCATACCAGAAAAATTCATACCATATATTTTATTTTAGATGAAGACAAATATTGTCTTAGCTCAATAAAAAACAAAGAAATTAAACATGAGTGATAATAAAGGTCGCAAATTGTGACAAATTAAATAAGTCTCAACCCTACGTGACACATAATTAATGGTACCGCATAAGTTGTGACTCGTCGATTAAATTTTACCATCAATTCAATAATTTTACTATAAACAAATGAAAATAAGGTAAGAAATAAAAAATAAGGAAATAATTTTTTTTATTATAGTTATAGACTTATAGTAAATCTATGTTTTCTTTTATTTAAATTAATAATTGAAAAATAGAAAAACATACGTAGTCTGAAACTAAAAAAATCACTAGGAAATTAACAATGACCAAGTAATTAATCAGTTGATTTGATATAATGAGTGCAGACTTTTCAAAAAAAGAATTAACATATTGCAAATTAGAATATTAAGATTTCTTACATTTTTCTATAATATTATTATAATATTGTATTTTATTAGAAAATCTTTAATTTCCTATTATTGACATGAAGTATTATTTTGTTAAATGATGTACTTTCCATTTTTGTATTTTTTTCACATCTAATAATATCTCTCTCCTCTCATCGTTCCACTCACTTATTTTATTATTTTTTCTTTATCTTTTACAGCGTTTGAATAATTTAATACTCACATTATCTTTTATTAGAATTATTTTATTTCCTACTTCGTATATATTTACTCAATTTATATCTTTATTTTATTAAAATCAACTTATTAAACTCTGTTTCAGTCGATATGCACCATTTGATAAAATACAAAGGGACCTTCTAAATAAACATATTCCAAGTAGGTCTTAAATCATTAAATACGGACACATCGTTTTCGTGGGAGGAAATTCGAAGCAATCCTACAACACACAATATACAACTACGGTACAAAATAGCTATTCCTTTTTCTAAAAAAAAAAAGTAAAAAAAAGTAATATCCACGTAATAAAATCTGATCTATAAATTAAAGCAATAAAAAGTCCTCTAAAATTCACGATCCCCCATATCAATACGACAATACATGATCCTCATCATAATATCCAACTTATGATCATCACACCACAAATCCACAATTAATAAAAATCTTTCAAAAGTATTTACAACATATATAAATTAGCCATCTCTCTTGTTTCATTCCCTTAGCTTGAGGCTGGGAAGAGAGAGAAAGATATCGAGGATGAAGTTTCTTTTTGAATGTGTTACTTGCAGCAGCATGATCAACTCTTCTTCTTCTTCTTCTTCTTCTGATTCTGAAGATTCCTTGTCTCCTCCGACATCGACGATGGAGGAGACAAGCTCCCTTGTGGCGGCGGTGAATAATAACAATCGCCGTAAACGAGTTCCCACCAGGGGATCGTCTGTGGATTGCAATTGGAAACCCTCTCTTTTCGCGATAGCCGAGGATAATGCTGTCTCGGCTACCCTCAAGAAACCGGTTAACCGCCAACAACCGGTCAGTAAAGTGGTCTCCCAAAGGAATGTCAAGAGATGTGCTTCTTCCCCGGTTGAGGTCAATGCCCGCTCCCGCTCTCATGATTTTAGGTATGGATCGATCATTAACCCTTTTCTTAAAATATTATTATAATTATTTCGTCTACTTTTTTTCTAATTTTAAAAACAAATTAGTATTTTAACCTTTTTTCTAATTTCAATTTCGATGATGTAAAATGAATTAGAGACGAAGCCAGGTTTTGGCGTTGATGAGTATGAGGACTAATCTAATATACATCCAAAATAATTTGTAACTACATCCATTAAAAATTTATATAGCTAGAAATATGCATTAACGGAATTAATTAATCATATAGAGTGTAGCTCCAAAATTATATACGTCATACATGTAACGAAGATGTGTATATATTTGATCGACCCTGTTTAAATAATATATCATGTTTGATTCATTATGTTCAATATTTTAAAAATTAGCTTGGTTGAAGTAACATGTAATTATATCATTTAATCAGTAACACACCTATCAAGAGGTTGAACATGAGACATGATACTATTTGTACCGATTAAAAAGTGTGTGGGGACACATACAAATTAATATCCATGATCAACATGAATTGAGTGAGTGGTTTGGAGTGTTTCCCAATTTTATAGATCGAAATTTAGTGTTAAGAAAAAAAAATCACTAGCTTCCTCAATGAGTAGTAAATTAGTTCAATAAGTTGTATGTGTATACATTTGATTTAGACTTGTGAAAAATGTGACTCTTATCTGTTCCTAAATTCGGGATTTCATGAAGGATGTAAAGTAAAAAAAAAACTGTTCACTTTCTGTATTCTCCAGTTTTAGTTGAGTTAGTTATTATAATAATAGAAATAAAAGATAATTCTAGAGATACGAACGGGCAACCCATACTCTTTGGAGAAGAGATAATGATAAATATTCATTATTACTCCGTAGTAATCAAAGAATAATATAGGTCCTACAAAATAGGATAATGAGAAGATAAGGATTAAAAAAAGATATTGTTATGTACGTAGTACTACAATATTTTTTTTGAAGGTAAGTTTAATAGCTCTACCAAGTCGGAATATGCACGGGTTAACCCACTCGCATTAACATGTTTGACACTTTCTCAAAGTTTCCCTGTAATATGTAACAACTTAAAAATTTAGTAATTAAGTGAAACTTACAAAACAAATGAAAACAACAAGTGATTATAGCTTTCAAAAATTGAAATTGTTGAGTCATATTCTTTGTCGTATTCTTGTTAACAATAAGAACTTCTCACATGATGATTGAATTAAGTTACGTCGGAAGAAACGGAAACCTTAATTGAGTTACGTTGTCTACGTACAAGCTAAGCAAACCACAATGCCACATACCTAATACCTTTCACGAGATGACGTCAAACTTATTAACTAAGCAAACAAATTTTGTAAAAAATGGTGGAAAAATTACTTTGTTACTTTAATATTTTACTTCAAATTTTACTACCACGTATCTGATTGGGAGTGAAATTCCCACAAAAACATTAAAACGGATATTAATACGAGTCTTCTCTTAGAAAATTACATTAATTTCTTATCAGGATGTATTATGTGGATTGGTAAGTCTTCAATGCTAACAATCGAGAGATTCAATATAATTCGCTTAATAGCAAAATTCCTTAACATTTGTATTTATCATCCAAGTGCTAAAACTCTTAAATTCTCTTATCATAAAAATCAAAGTGGGAATAAAAGATAGGATGTTTATTTGAATTTAGTGTGTGGGTGTACACGTATTTAAAAAATAGCTTGTTAATTTTTTTTTTTTTTTGCTTGTTCATTTTTGGCACGAGTAAAACGAGTAAGAGTAGCTTCGTTATTTCAATCAATCAACTTTTGTTTAGTGCGCAATTGGCTTAGGAAGGATGTGATGGTAAATTCCAAATGCCTTTTTTGATATCCAAATCCAAGTACGAAGTAGATTTCATTGACATGTCATAGTTTTGCTGTTAGTGCTCTATGATTCATGCTTTTGTTTGATTTGATTAATAAAATTACATCAATCTTTTGCTTCATAACTCAATTGATTTTTCGAAAATGATAAAGTTCACAGCATGCGACCTTTAAACCGTGTCATAATGATGACAGGACACACTTATGTGTCATGATTTAAATTGGAAACTAAAATATTTAAGTTATATAATCTATTATACATGTTTCAGAAAACCTAAAAAAATCTCAATATTTTAATTTGTTTCCTTTTTTATATTGACTACCTTATTTACATATTTTCATAGTAAAAATATTAAACTGATAGTAAGAATATCTGTGAAACATAGCCTACGTGGCGCCTATATATACCAATTAAACTGCAACACGTAAGATTATGACAACTAAATATTGTCGCAACTTGCGACCTTTATCATCACCCTTGATTTTTTTTCAATTTATCATCCCCATATTGTATCCGGATATATTTAATGACATAGGCGGGTACATCGTCTAGCTAATCTAGGGATTTTCTTTTGCTTATAGATTCAATAACAATATTTTCATTTTGTTTTATTTCACTTTGATTTGTTGACTTGTTTCTTGTCATGTTACGAAAATGATAAAGGTCGCAACATGCGACCTTTAAGCCGTGTCACAATGATGACATGGCATGCTTATGTGTCATGATTAAATTGGAAACTAAAATATTTAATTTATATATCCTACTTTAAATGTTTCAAAAAAAGTTAGGAAAATCTTAATATTCTAATTTGTTTCCTTATTTATATCGACTACCTTATTTACATATTTTCATAGTAAAAATATTGCATTTATAGTAAAAATAATATTATGACTCATAGCCTACGTATCGCCTATATGTACCAATTAAACTGCGACACGTAAGATTGCGACAACTAAATATTGTCGCAACTTGCGACCTTTATCATCACCCGTCATGTTATTCTATCTTCCTTTCTCACATGACCAAACTTTTGATATTGACGTAAGTATACAAGTATTATTTATACAATCATATACAATGTATAATATACTCTAATAAACGTAGAAGACTTTTTCATGATAACATGAACGTGTCACAAGATTCAGTATTTTTTTTTAACGCACAAAAGGAGAACTTTATATTACTAGGATGTTAGCGTTAAGCACTTTACAAAAGATAATCGGATAAACCCCAAAAACTTGTATTAAGTACTCCGTATAAAGTATTAAGTCATGGGATTGATCAGCTTTTTATGTCATAACATTATTAAAGTGTTCATCAAGTTGCCCGTTAATTAAGTTCTAATTAGTCAAACAGAGCAGGTTAGCAAACAATTAAACTTTATTGATTTTCCATATCCTAATCTAATCAAATAATTGCACAAAATATTAGCAACACCAACTACGAAATACTTCATCCGTTCATAAATACTCGTAACATTTGTCACTTTCATGCATGCCAATGCACAATTTAGATTGTCAATATCTTAAATTATTTTCAAGTAAAAATTATAAAAAGTTGATATTTTGAAAATACGTAGTGAGACGAATCTAACAAGATCCCACATGATTATGTTTTATTTGACATATAAATCACCAACAATAATCAAACTGTGAATAGTGTAAAAATATCAAACGTTGCGAGTATTTATGGACAGAGGAAGTATATATTAGTAAGAACTAAGAAGATATAATGATAAACACATCCAAGAAATCATATATCGATTCTACACGTACTACCTTATTTACAGTCTTAAAGGTTGTACTTAATTGTATACTCTGTGTATAATTTTCACTAATACGTATTCTATTTTGTAATTTTGACAGCCGAGAACCTCTTCCAATGGTCTTCCCAGCTTTCTCTGCAGCTCCATTCATGTTTTGATCATCATAATATTCGTTTTGTATGCTAATCCCTCTGTGAAGGTTGTAATTAAAATGAATTTCATGGATGAATACCAACACCGATTGTCCCCCTTCCATTTGTGATTATGTCAAGCACTTGTGTTTACTCACTTGGTGAAATTTAACCCATGCTAGTTAAGAGTTTAATACCCAATAATCTTACCTAACCCGCCTATCATTTAATGAATCCGCATCTTCTATCACACAATTTGTGTCACACTTCTGCCATTTGTTGGTATCTATACTTGATCAACTACTTTGTATTAAAAAAAAAATATCAATCAATAGAAAAATGTAACACATAAGTGACAAACAAATTGTGGTACATAAGATTATAATCTCAATTTGACTTGTAACCTATTTTTGGTTTAGGCCTCGTTTGGTAAAGAGAGGTTTAGGGGTGGATTTAGAGGTTTGGACAACTTTTAGAGATTTGACTACTCAAAATCTCTAAAAGGGGTGCTTAAATTTTTTTATTGAAAAGAGGATTGAGCTGATTAATCTTTCATTTTAAAAAAGGTTCTTTCACCAACTTTTTGCTTAGATGGTTGTTAATGTAACATTGAAAATGACATTTTTGTCCATAATTACTATTCTTACCTAATTTTTTAAAATAAAAGCTATAAAAGATACTCCCTCCTCCCTACTTGCACCGTTTTTCTTTCCGAGTCGTACCTTAATACTTACACCGCTTAGATGGTTGTACAGCCTTTAATGGGTGCTAGGCTTGTATGCTGATTATAGCCTATTGGGTTGTAGGACCACTTGGGAGCCAATTGGACAACCAAACAATTAGTATTATTTTATTCCATCTCCACATTTTGCCTCACTATCATTATTGTCATCGGTCATCATTAACTAGTATTTTATCCCATCTTATTTACAAAATTCAAACTCTTAACCTGCTCTTGTGCTATCAGTAAACGGGAGAGAAGGATTAAATCTCTGACCTATTATACACATGCAATCAGTAAACCAGTAGATCAAACTTTAATACTCCGTAATATGTAAAAATGTTCAATATAAAGTGTACGGAGTAGAAGTAACCTAGCAGATCATCCATGTCACAGCAGACCATCGGGCATCTGATAAGACCGATCAAGCAAAGCAACCGCAGGAAGTACCTATTGAAAGTACCACAAGTCCTCAAGAACCGCGCAGACCCTTAGGTCTGCGGTGTTAGGTTATGATTCATATGACAGTTCATAAATCATGCGGAAAAACCATAAAGCCAGGAAACATATTATTTACACATAATCATTTAGCATAGTTTAGATGCATACTCTTTGTTGCGTGCCTTCCCTAGCTGCGCCCGAACCGAACAAGAACAAGTCTTTAGGACTCCAAGTGTCGTCCCTCCGTAGATAGTCCACAGCACGTCCGGATCCGCCTTAAGATTGACCAACTAGAATCGCCCTTAAGGTTCTAATATTTTCGGTTAGGTAGGCAAGAATATTGGCTGATTTTTCTGCTTAAAAATCTTAGTTTTGAATACTTAAAACTTGTGTATAAATAATGACCCCTAGGCCTTTATTTATAGAGTTATGGAAAAGGAATCGTAATCCTAGTAGGATACGAATTAATTGAAATTAGAATCCTACATGAATTCTATTTAATTAATTTATCCAATTAGGAATAGGAATTTAATCATACACTAACTCTTGTAGATTTAGGAATCACGCATGAGCACAAACTCACACACACACGGCAGCCACAAGGGCTTCCCATGCGCGTGCGAGCAGCAGCCCACGCAGCGCGGCCCACGCATCCGTGGCCTTGGCGCGCGCTGGGCCTGCCTTGCGGTAGGCCTGGGCGTTGCCTTGGCTGGGCTTGTGGCGCGCGTGCTTGCTGGGCGATGGCCCGGCTTCGTGCTGGGCCTTCGTCCGGCAGGCCTCGTCCGATGCTAATTCGTACGATACGCTTCCGATTAAATTTCCAGTTCCGGAATTTATTTCCGATACGAACAATATTTAATATTTCCGATTCCGGAATTAATTTCCGTTTCGAACAAATATTTAATATTTCCGTTTCCGGAATTATTTTCCGATTCCGGTAATATTTCCGATTCTGACAATATTTCCGTTTCCGGCAATATTTCCGATTCTGGTAATATTTCCATTTCCAATAATATTTTCCGATACGTACCATGTTTCCGTTTCCGGCAACATCTACGACTTGGATAATATTCATATTTCCGATACGATCCATATTTCCGTTTCCGGCAATATCATCGTTTCCGGAGTATTCATTTCTTGCCTGTGACGATCTTAGCTCCCACTGAAACCAAGATCCGTCGGTTCCGAATATTCATAGATGGAGTATTTAATGCCATTAAATACTTGATCCGTTTACGTACTATTTGTGTGACCCTACGGGTTCAGTCAAGAGTAAGCTGTGGATTAATATCATTAATTCCACTTGAACTGAAGCGGCCTCTAGCTAGGCATTCAGCTCACTTGATCTCACTGAATTATTAACTTGTTAATTAATACTGAACCGCATTTATTAGACTTAACATAGAATGCATACTTGGACCAAGGGCATTATTTCCTTCAGTCTCCCACTTGTCCTTAGGGACAAGTGTGCATTTCCTAATTCCTTTGTCGCTCGATGCTTGCTCTTGAACATAAGGTAAGAGTTGTCATCCTTATTATGTCCAGAGGCGTTCCTCGGTTTCAGAGTTCAACTGATCAAATAAACAGATAATCATAGCCTATGATTCATCCGAGCACGGCCATGCATTTCACAGTTTCTAGCTCTCCGAGTGGCCTTGTACAACTTTTAAGCATCTCATCCCGATTTATGGGAGGACAATCCCAATCTTGCGATCTTGAGATTAGACTTCGTTTGATAGGTGATTACCTGAGCGTTGACTTTATAGCCTCCTTTTACGGTGCGACGGTTGGTCAACGTCAAAGCAACCAGTTCTCAAACAAGTAATCTCAAATCACTCAGGTATTGAGGATTTAGTGTCTAATAATTTAATGAAATTTACTTATGACAGACTTTCATCTCTTACAGTAAAGTTTCATAGGTCTTGTCCGATACTAGTCTTCCCAAAGTAAGTATCTATGCAAATGATTATGACATTGCCATGTCCACATAGTTCAAGAAACAGAACTACTAGTCATCTTGCATTCTAATCGTCTAACGTTTTCTATGCGTCCAATTTTATAGAAAACTCCGATTAGGGACCATTTTCAACCTTTGACATTCAAGTTCACTTGATAGACATTTCTTAGTCACAGGACTGGTCCTGACAGTCTATCTTGAATATATCGTCAAATTGAAGGGACTCATCATTTAATAAACCACAAATTAAATGGAAAAATGAATTCCTTTCATTTATTGTGAATGATTAACCAATAATGTTTTACAAAGATTTAAACTCTAAAACTTTAAAACATTAAACAGAGACATCAAAGCCATTCTCCAATATGCTTGATTCCCATAGCTGCAGTGTGCGAGTTGTGCTTCGCTTGCGGCAGAGGTTTAGTTAATGGATCTGATATGTTGTCATCAGTTCCAATTTTGCTTATCTCGACTTCTTTTCTTTCAACGAACTCTCGTAGAAGGTGAAATCTACGAAGTACATGCTTGACTCTCTGGTGGTGTCTAGGCTCTTTTGCCTGTGCAATAGCTCCGTTATTATCACAATACAGGGCTATTGGTCCTTTAATGGAGGGGACTACACCTAGTTCTCCTATGAACTTCCTTAGCCATATAGCTTGCTTTGCTGCTTCATGTGCAGCAATGTACTCCGCTTCAGTTGTAGAATCCGCAATGGTGCTTTGCTTAGCACTTTTCCAGCTTACTGCTCCTCCGTTGAGGCAGAAGACAAACCCAGACTGTGATCTGAAATCATCTTTGTCGGTTTGGAAACTTGCGTCCGTATAGCCTTTAACAATTAATTCATCATCTCCACCATAGACCAGGAAGTCATCTTTGTGCCTTTTCAGGTACTTCAGAATGTTCTTGGCAGCAGTCCAATGCGCCTCTCCTGGGTCTGACTGGTATCTGCTCGTAGCACTGAGTGCGTACGCAACATCCGGGCGTGTACATATCATAGCATACATTATTGAACCAATCAATGATGCATATGGAATCCCATTCATTCGTCTACGCTCATCAAGTGTTTTTGGGCACTGAGTCTTGCTTAGAGTCATTCCATGAGACATGGGTAGGTAGCCTCGCTTGGAGTCCGCCATCTTGAACCTATCAAGCACCTTATTGATATAAGTGCTTTGACTAAGTCCAATCATCTTTTTAGATCTATCTCTGTAAATCTTGATGCCCAATATGTACTGTGCTTCTCCTAGATCCTTCATCGAAAAACATTTCCCAAGCCAAATCTTGACAGAGTTCAACATAGGAATGTCATTTCCGATAAGCAATATGTCGTCGACATATAATACTAGGAAAGCAATTTTGCTCCCACTGACCTTCTTGTATACACAAGATTCGTCCGCGTTCTTGATGAAACCAAAGTCACTGACTGCTTCATCAAAACGTATATTCCAGCTCCTGGATGCCTGCTTCAATCCGTAGATTGACTTCTTTAGCTTGCATACCTTTTTAGCATTCTTTGGATCCTCAAAACCTTCAGGCTGTGTCATAAACACAGTTTCTGTTAAAACGCCGTTTAAGAAAGCAGTTTTGACATCCATCTGCCATATTTCGTAATCGTAATATGCAGCGATTGCTAACATTATTCGAATAGACTTTAGCATTGCAACTGGTGAAAAGGTTTCATCGTAATCCACACCGTGGACTTGCCTGTAACCTTTTGCAACCAATCTAGCTTTGAAAACTTCAAGTTTCCCATCCTTGTCCTTTTTCAGTTTGAAAACCCATTTGCTTCCAATGGCTTGGTAGCCATCTGGCAAATCGACCAAATCCCATACTTGGTTTTCAGACATGGAGTCTAATTCAGATTGTATGGCTTCTTGCCACTGCTTGGAGCTAGGGCTCGTCATAGCTTGCTTGTAAGTCGCAGGTTCATCACTTTCAAGTAATAGAACGTCATAGCTCTCGTTCGTCAAAATACCTAAGTACCTTTCCGGTTGAGATCTATATCTTTGCGATCTACGCGGGGTAACATTTCTAGATTGACCATGATTCTCACCAGATTCTTCTAAAGATCTCTGAGTTTCATCCTGAATGTCATCTTGAGCATTCTCTAGAGTTTGTTGTTCGACTCGAATTTCTTCGAGGTCTACTTTTCTCCCACTTGTCATTTTGGAAATGTGATCCTTCTCCAAAAAGACACCATCTCGAGCAACAAACACTTTGTTCTCAGATGTATTGTAGAAGTAATACCCCTTTGTTTCCTTTGGATAGCCCACAAGGATACATTTGTCAGATTTTGGATGAAGTTTGTCTGAAATTAATCGTTTGACGTATACTTCACATCCCCAAATCTTAAGAAAAGACACATTTGGAGGCTTTCCAAACCATAATTCGTATGGAGTCTTTTCGACAGCTTTAGACGGAGCTCTATTTATAGTGAGTGCAGCTGTATTTAGTGCATGTCCCCAAAATTCTAATGGAAGTTCGGCCTGACCCATCATTGACCTGACCATGTCTAGCAAGGTTCTGTTCCTCCGTTCCGACACACCGTTCCATTGTGGTGTTCCAGGAGGGGTCAATTCTGATAGAATTCCACATTCTTTCAGATGGTTATCAAATTCATAGCTCAGATATTCACCGCCTCTATCAGACCGCAGTGCCTTGATCTTCTTGCCTAATTGATTCTCTACTTCACTCTGAAATTCCTTGAATTTGTCAAAGGATTCAGACTTATGCTTCATTAGGTAGACATAACCATACCTACTGAAGTCATCAGTGAAAGTGATAAAGTAGCTGAAACCACCTCTAGCATTTGTACTCATTGGTCCACATACATCTGTATGGATTAAACCCAATAGTTCATTTGCTCTTTCTCCAACTTTAGAGAAAGGTTGCTTTGTCATTTTGCCAAGTAAACATGATTCGCATTTACCATAATCCTCTAAGTTAAATGGTTCTAGAATTCCTTCCCTTTGAAGTCTTTCTAAGCGTTTCAAGTTTATATGGCCTAATCGACAATGCCACAGATAGGTGAGATCTGAATCATCCTTTTTGGCCTTTTTGGTATTTATGTTATATACTTGTTTGTCGTGATCTAATAAATAAAGTCCATTGACTAATCTAGCAGATCCATAAAACATCTCTTTAAAATAAAACGAACAACTATTGTCTTTTATTATAAAGGAAAATCCCTTAGCATCTAAGCAAGAAACTGAAATGATGTTTTTAGTAAGACTTGGAACATGGAAACATTCTTCCAGTTCCAAAACTAGCCCGGAGGGCAACGACAAATAGTAAGTTCCTACGGCTAATGCAGCAATCCGTGCTCCATTTCCCACTCGTAGGTCGACTTCACCCTTGCTTAACTTTCTACTTCTTCTTAGTCCCTGTGGATTGGAACATAAGTGTGAGCCACAACCTGTATCTAATACCCAAGAAGTTGAATTAGCAAGTATACAGTCTATAACGAAAATACCTGAAGATGGAACGACTGTTCCGTTCTTCTGATCTTCCTTTAGCTTTGGACATTCTCTTTTGTAATGGCCTATTCCATCACAATAAAGACAGCTTGATGTGGACTTGTCCTGCTTTGATTTAGCATTGCCCTTGGACTTTCCACCTTTCTTGAATGGTCTCTTTCTAGCCTTGAGTAAATCTTTGGCTTCACAGTCCAGTACTATTTCAGCCTTTCTGACAAGGTGAATAAATTCTGCAACTGTTTCTTCTCTTGGTTCACTTAGGTATAGTTGCTTGAAGCGACCAAACCCACTGTGTAGTGAATTGAGCAAGACAGAGACTGCCATCCTTTCGCTTATTGGTGTTCCTAGTAGACTTAGGCGATCAAAATATGAACACATAAGATCCACATGGAACCTCAGTGGGACGCCTACCCTCTGTTTAGTGCGAAGGAGCTGAACATGTGTTTCTTGGACCTCCATCCTATAACACCTGTTGGGAGAACTAACCTTTAGACAAGACATTGATTCAATCAACTCATGGACGTTCAGGTCCCTGTCCTCCGTACTTCCACGACAGATATCCCTCAGATTCTTGATGAGCGTAAAAGGTTCATAGGCTACAAACCTTTTAGCCCAATCATCAGGGATATTGTTCAGCATGAGACTCATAACCTTTTTGAGATCCGCATCCCAGGCGTAAAATCTCTCAGGGGTCATGTCTCTGGCATAGTAGCTTGGCATGGGATGTGACAGTACATACTCAAGTCCATTGAGTTTGACTATTTCAACTAGCTTAGCTTCCCATTCAAGAAAATTTGTCAGGTTCAGCTTGACCATAAGCTCAGAACCCATGATGATGTTTTGATTGTTGTTTGCCATATTAATACTACAATTGAAAAGAATAAACAAATAAATAACCATTCACAGTTTCTCTTAATAAACTTAAATTCTAGCATACATGCATAATTCAATGTTTATTAAGCATTTTATTCAAATTATGTGTTCCGGCAGGTGTGAATAAAATGATTCCAAGGTCCTAAAATCATTGAAGAACTAAGCACAGTTTGTCGACTTAATCCTAGAACATCTTAGGTAAGCAAAAGCCTTTTGCTAATAGTCTAGAAACTATTCTTGGTTGATAGGTACGTCTAAGAACTTATTAGGTAAACCTATCGAATTTGCCACGACATAAAAGGACTCCTTACTTATATCGTTGAGTTTCACCAAAACTAACATGTACTCACAATTATTTGTGTACCTTGCCCCTTTAGGACCAATAAGTAACACCTCGCTGAGCGAAAACTATTACTAGATTGATGTAAAGGATATCCAAGCAAGTGTATATTTTGGCATGGCACCTTTTAACTCAATTTTTAAGTTTGGAACTTAAGGCTCTTACTATGTTGGTTAGATTTTAAGTGAACTAAAATCCTTAATCATGCAACATAATCAAGCTTTTGATCTCATGCATTTTAAGACATATTTAAAACAATAAATAACTTAAAACATGCATAAGATATTTGTGATCTAGTATGGCCCGACTTCATCTTGAAGCTTTGACTTCAAAGTCCGTCTTGAAAATCTCCGTGGGAGGCACCATTTTCTTCAAATAGGATAAGCTATAACTAATTACAACTATTTGATGGTTCGCAGACCATATTTGAATTGAAAAATAACTTTGGTACTTTAGACCAATTACATTCAAATTAATGGTACGCAGACCATATTTTCTATCCTATTTGGGCCATACTAGTCACTTCATAACCTGCAAAACAGTACATATACAATATATACCATTCACCCATTCATTATCATGAATGGCCCACATAGCTGGTTAGTAAAACACATTATGCATCACGTAAACATTTGCAGCAATTAATCAAGGGCACCAATAATCTACCAATTATTCAGTCCTTATTAATTCTAATCAAGTTGTTTTAACCTTAAGGATTTGTAGACCTAATCAAGAGTTTATGACTAAAAAGCGCTCCCACTTAAACCAATAAATTCATATGCTTTACCAATTTTAAACATAAAAATGTATTTCTAGTCCAACCGGAAACATACAAATTTAATTAAAATTTAAAGCTCATATCAATTTATAATTGAATCCAAAAATTTAATTTAATTTCAGTCGTATTAATTCATGATTTTAATTTTAGTAAAATAATTAGAATAAATAACATTTATTATAATTATAATATTCAAAATTAAAATCCAAGAAAATAATTCAAATTATTAATTTTAAAATTAATTAAAATTACGTGAACTGAAATTTTCAAATTAAACATTCAAAACGATCTAATCGTAACGCAAACACCCTACGCGTTGCACGCCCATGGGCCGTACGCACACAGCCATTGCTGGCCATGTGCGCGCAGCCCATGCGCTCGTCGCATAGCTGCTGCTTCCCTATCGCAACCCTCCGCACGCATTGGTGCTCGCTGCGCGCGCCAGCGCTCATCGCACGCGAGCTATCGCTCGCTGGGCGCGCGACATCGCTCGCTGGGCGCGCGAGCCATCGCTCGCTGGGCGCGCGACATCGCTCGCTGGGCGCGCGACATCGCTGGCTGTGCGCGCGAGCCATCGCTCGCTGGGCGCGCGACATCGCTCGCTGTGCGCGCGAGTAATGCTGGGCGCAGCGCTCGTGGCACGCGAGCTTGCGCTCGCTGCGCGCGAGGCTGCGCGCTCTTGTGCGAGGCAGCGCGCGTTGTGGCGCAGCTCGCTTGCTGCCCACACGCGACTGCCTTGGCTCGCCCTTCGCCCATGCCCATTCGTTCATTTCTCGTGGCACACGACACAAGGCAGGGCTGCTGCCTTGTGCTCGTGCACTACGCCCTTGCTCATTGCATTCGTGCCGCACGGGCGACGAGCTCCCTTGCTCGTCGTCGCATGCCCGCATTATACAACACCCCTTAAGGGTAACACGAAGCGTCCATTGCTTCGTGCGTGCAAGTTATATGAACGAATCGCATAAAATTTAAAATTTATATTTAAAATTAATGACAAATTAATAAATAATATTAATTTCATAATTTTAGGGCGAAAAATCGAAAATTTATTATCCAATTGATTTCCGATTGATATGGATTTACACATAATCATTTAGCATAGTTTAGATGCATACTCTTTGTTGCGTGCCTTCCCTAGCTGCGCCCGAACCGAACAAGAACAAGTCTTTAGGACTCCAAGTGTCGTCTCTCCGTAGATAGTCCACAGCACGTCCGGATCTGCCTTAAGATTGACCAACTAGAATCGCCCTTAAGGTTCTAATATTTTCGGTTAGGTAGGCAAGAATATTGGCTGATTTTTCTGCTTAAAAATCTTAGTTTTGAATACTTAAAACTTGTGTATAAATAATGACCCCTAGGCCTTTATTTATAGAGTTATGGAAAAGGAATCGTAATCCTAGTAGGATACGAATTAATTGAAATTAGAATCCTACATGAATTCTATTTAATTAATTTATCCAATTAGGAATAGGAATTTAATCATACACTAACTCTTGTAGATTTAGGAATCACGCATGAGCACAAACTCACACACACACGGCAGCCACAAGGGCTGCCCATGCGCGTGCGAGCAGCAGCCCACGCAGCGCGGCCCACGCATCCGTGGCCTTGGCGCGCGCTGGGCCTGCCTTGCGGTAGGCCTGGGCGCTGCCTTGGCTGGGCTTGTGGCGCGCGTGCTTGCTGGGCGATGGCCCGGCTTCGTGCTGGGCCTTCGTCCGGCAGGCCTCGTCCGATGCTAATTCGTACGATACGCTTCCGATTAAATTTCCAGTTCCGGAATTTATTTCCGATACGAACAATATTTAATATTTCCGATTCCGGAATTAATTTCCGTTTCGAACAAATATTTAATATTTCCGTTTCCGGAATTATTTTCCGATGCCGGTAATATTTCCAATTCTGACAATATTTCCGTTTCCGGCAATATTTCCGATTCTGGTAATATTTCCATTTCCAATAATATTTTCCGATACGTACCATGTTTCCGTTTCCGGCAACATCTACGACTTGGATAATATTCATATTTCCGATACGATCCATATTTCCGTTTCCGGCAATATCATCGTTTCCGGAGTATTCATTTCTTGCCTGTGACGATCTTAGCTCCCACTGAAACCAAGATCCGTCGGTTCCGAATATTCATAGATGGAGTATTTAATGCCATTAAATACTTGATCCGTTTACGTACTATTTGTGTGACCCTACGGGTTCAGTCAAGAGTAAGCTGTGGATTAATATCATTAATTCCACTTGAACTGAAGCGGCCTCTAGCTAGGCATTCAGCTCACTTGATCTCACTGAATTATTAACTTGTTAATTAATACTGAACCGCATTTATTAGACTTAACATAGAATGCATACTTGGACCAAGGGCATTATTTCCTTCATGCGGGGCAACGACCTGCTAGACGACAACATAGATACGTCGTTAAGCAAAAGGACAAACAACAAGTACATCACTAGCGTACACGCGGCAACATCTGAATAGGCCAAAATACTGAATAGTACGCCTATAAATACTGCCGTCCCCATTCATTTGCGGACACGTTCATATACAAGTACAATTCTTAACCCTCTCTACTTTCTCTCTCTAGAGCATTATCTCATTTGCTGACTTAGGCATCGGAGGGGGTTTCCTCGGTTAAACCCCCGAGGTTAGCTTACGTTCGTTCTGTCTGACAGGGCAATGTCACCAGGCAGGGCTCCCCCAGTTCCATACTCGGAACAAGTGGCGCTAGAAGGAGAGGGACTTCCCAGACCTCGCTCTTCAAAAACCTACCCTCCCACATAATGACCGAGTCAAGCGAACCGGTAATCCAACAGATAGAACCACCCATCTCAAAAAACAACCAGAAAACCACAAACATACCCTTGTTTGGCATGCCTCAAAATCTTGGTCCGCCAAGAGAAACACCACAACCCAGAGCTATGGCAACCCCTAGCCAGGCCCAGGGTATCCCAATTCCGACCAGTGCCTCGCTAGCACGGTTGGGGGCACAATTCTCACCTGACCAGATGCACACAGCAATAGAAGTCCTGACCTTCCTTACTCAAACAACCCCACAAGCCCAGGTCATGAGAACAGCCCCAGAGGTTGAGGTTGAGCAGAGGAGAAAACGTCCCAGACCCCAACATAGTCCGAATGTTTGGAGGAGGAATCTTCAGGAGGACATGGAAGGGGCTGACAATCAAGAGTATGAAGCAGAGAGTATCACACCAAGCAGAGCTCAACCCCGAGCAAGGACTGAACAAGCACCTAGTCATAGACACCACTCCGTGACAGATACGCCCAATCCCATCCGAGCAGTAGTTAAGCCTGATAATTCTCCCTTCTGCGATGAAATACTCTCTGAAAGAATGGAAAAGATAAAAATGCCCACTTGCAAATACTCCGGAAAGACAGACCCAACAAATCACCTCTCTGCCTTTGGGGGACACATGATGCTATATACCAACACAGACTCTATGTGGTGTAAGGTCTTTCCTTCCACTCTAGAAGGGATGGCACAGAGCTGGTTCCCTACAGCATGAGCGAACCTTTTAGGAACTGGTAAAATACCCAAAGGCACCATAACCTCTTTCCGGCAGCTAGCTATCTTGTTTCGCACCCAATATGTGGCAAACATTGCCAGAGAAAGGATGACAGGGGAGCTGATGTCAGTCATCCAGGGGCCTCAGGAGTCTCTGAGGGAATACATATCCAGATTCAATATGGAGGCGTCGAATATACCCAAGTTGCAGCAGGAGGTAGCAGTCCTGGCCATGATGACTGGTCTGCGGGATGGAGAATTCAAGAGTTATCTGGGCAGAAAATCATTCACAACCCTGGCAGAGGTACTAGGAACGGCAAATGAATTTATAAAGAGTGAAGAAATTGGCAGAGCAACCTCACGTCGATATGTGGCAAGTGAGAACAATTGCGGTAGTCAGAGCAAGAAAGAGCCATACAAAAAAAATACCCAGACAGAAGAGAAAACCCACAGCCCAGAAAAGACTGGCAGGGACCAGGCAGAGGCAGAGGTAACGAATTCAAAACTGAAAAGAGGGGGAAGTTCAATGGATATACCCCCTTAGTGGCATCCAGAACTCAAATTTTTGCCATCAGCAAAGAAGACGAGAAGTGGCAGAGACCTCCCAAAATGTACAACAAATACAGGGACCCAAAAAAGTACTGTGACTTTCACAGAGATCATGGCCACCTCACAGAAGAATGCACTCATTTGAAGGATAATATCGAAGATCTGATCCGGAGGGGATACTTGACTCAGTTCAAAGCAAAAAGCTCGTATAGCAGGACCTATGAGAATAGAGATAATGATAATAGGTCTGACAATAAGAAGGTGGAACCCAAGCAAAGCTACCCAGCAGACCAAAAGAGGATGGGCGACATTTTGGTCATAACAGGAGGGCCAGTTTACGCAGGAACCACTGTTAGCGGTGCCAAGGCCAGTGTGAGCGAATTCAAACACCAGATTAATTACCATAATTCTGGCAGGTGGCCTGCCCCTCCAAAAATCCCGCAGTGCACTTTCACAGAGGAGGACTGTAAAGGCATAATATACCCCCATGACGACCCTATGGTACTAGCCCTGAACGTAGCAAACAGAAAAATCCACCGTATTCTGATAGACGGAGGTAGCTCTGCAAACATCTTGTTCTGGCCTGCTTTCCAAGAGTTGCAAATTGATGAGAAATACGTAAAGCCAGTCAATTACCCAGTAATCGGATTCACAGGAGCCACAGTGATACCAGAGGGGATAGTCAGTTTGCCAGTGCAGATTGGCCAAGGGAAGGATATCAAGGACATCATGGTAGACTTCATGATTGTGAAAGTCCCTGCAGCCTACAACGTCATTCTTGGCAGACCATTCATTCATGACGCAGGGGCTGTAGTCTCTACTTATCACCTCACCATGATGTATACGACAAATGATGGTCGCTCAGCCAAGGTCAAAGGCAGTCAGGAGCAGGCTAAGAAGTGCTACCACACAGCGCTAAAACAACCACCCAGACCCCCACCACTGGCAGAAGAAGAACTTCCCCAATCTCGAAAAAGAAAGAGAGCAGAGCGTAAAAAAGACAAGTTGCTAAGCATGAAAAACTTCGAGCATCGGGAAGAAGGTCTGTTGGAACCCACGTCAACTGACGAAACTAAGGAGATAGAATTAGAGGAAGGGGTGACAGACAGGACGGTTCGAATTGGCACAGACGTAGATCTATCCCTCAGAGTGAACATCATTGGTCTGCTGAGAGAGCACGCAGACATATTTGCTTTCTCAGCGGACGAAATGCCAGGGATTGACCCCAGTGTTATGGTCCATAGACTGAATGTCAGCAGAGAAGTTAGGCCAGTGAAACAGAAGAAGAGAAATTTCTCGGCAGAGAAGAATGTAGCCATCCAAGAAGAAATCAACAAATTGCTAGCAGCCAAGTTTATAGAAGAGTGCGATTACCCAGAATGGCTGGCTAACGTTGTGATGGTAAAGAAAGCAAATGGTCAATGGAGGATGTGTGTAGACTTCACAGACCTAAACAAGGCCTGTCCGAAGGATTGTTACCCATTGCCCAGGATAGATCAGCTGGTTGATTCTACCAGTGGACACGCTCTCTTGAGTTTCATGGATGCATTTTCCGGCTACCATCAGATCAGTTTATTCGAATCAGATTGTAAGAAGACTGCTTTCATCACAGACGCTGGAGTTTATAACTACAAGGCTATGCCATTCGGCCTAAAAAATGCGGGTGCAACTTACCAGAAGCTTGTAGATAAGATTTTTGCACGGCAAAAGGGCCGAAATGTGGAAGTATACGTGGATGATTCCATAGTCAAGAGCAAAAAAGAGGCCGATCACATCGCAGATTTGCGGGAAACATTTGCTACGTTGAGACAGTACGGTATGAAATTAAACCCAAAGAAATGTGTGTTCGGTGTTAAGTCAGGAAAATTCTTGGGATTCCTGGTCAGTGAAAGGGGAATAGATGCCAACCCAGAAAAAGTAGAGGCCATACTCAACTTGCCAGAGCCAAAGAACATACGAGATATACAGAGATTAACTGGAAAGATGGCAGCACTCACTCGTTTTATCAGTAAGTCAGCAGACAGATCCCTCCCTTTTTTCCAAGTACTGAAAGGCAACAAAACGTTTAAGTGGGAAGAAGAGCAGGAAAAAGCCTTCGCGGAGGTAAAGAATCATCTGAAGAGCCTCCTGAAGGAAACGATGCCCTTGGTCCAAGTATGCATTCAATGTTAAGTCTAATAAATGCGGTTCAGTATTAATTAACAAGTTAATAATTCAGTGAGATCAAGTGAGCTGAATGCCTAGCTAGAGGCCGCTTCAGTTTAAGTGGAATTAATGATATTAATCCACAGCTTACTCTTGACTGAACCCGTAGGGTCACACAAATAGTACGTAAACGGATCAAGTATTTAATGGCATTAAATACTCCATCTATGGATATTCGGAATCGACGGATCTTGGTTTCAGTGGGAGCTGAGATCGTCAAAGGCAAGAAAAGAATACTCCGAAAATGATGATATTGCCGGAAACGGAAATATGGATCGTATCGGAAATATAAATATTATCCAAGTCGTAGATGTTGCCGGAAACGGAAACATGGTACGTATCGGAAAATATTATCGGAAATAGAAATATTGCCGGAATCGGAAATATTGCCGGAAACGGAAATGTTGTCTGAATCGGAAATATTATCGGAATCGGAAAATAATTCCGGAAACGGAAATATTAAATATTTGTTCGAAACGGAAATTAATTCCGGAATCGGAAATGTTAAATATTGTTCGTATCGGAAATGAATTCCGGAATCGGAAAATTAATCGGAAGCGCGTCGTACGAATTAGCATCGGACGAGCTTGCTAGACGAAGGCCCAGCACGAAGCCAGGCCCACGTCCAGCAAGGGAAACGCGCGCCACAACACGCCAGCCCAAGGCTGCGCCAGGCCCACCGCAAGGCAGGCCCAGCGCGCGCCCAAGGCTGTGGCAGTCGTGGGCTGCGTTGCTCGGGCTGTGCGCGCGCGCGCATGGCGCCCCTCGTGGGCTGCTGTGCGTGCGTGTGTGTTTGTGTTCACATACGAAACCTAAAACGTACAGGATTCGTTTAATGATTAAATTCCTAATCCTAAAAGATAAATTAATTAAATAAGAGTTCCACTAGGATTCTAATTTAATTAATTCGTATCCTAGTAGGATTCCAATTCTCTTTCCATACCCCTATAAATATGTGGCCTGGGTTCACAATTTATAACGAGTTTCAAGTATTCAAAGTGAGTTTTTGAGAGAAAAATTCAGTCACATATCTTGCCTAAAAGTGCCGAAAATTATTAGTACCTTAAGGGCGATTCTAGTTGGTCAATCTTAAGGCGGATTCGGACGTGCTGTGGACTATCTACGGAGGGACGACACTTGGAGTCCTAAAGACTTGTTCTTGTTCGGTTCGGGCGCAGTTAGGGAAGGAACGCAACAAAGAGTATGCATCTAAACTATGCTATATGATTATGTGTAAATAATATGTATTCCTGGCTAAATGGTTTTTCCGCATGATTTATGAATTGTCATATGTATCATAACCTAACAGTGGTATCACGAGCCTCTTATTATTTTCATAATCTAAATTGCATGAACATGGTTAAATATTACAAATTTGCAAGAATTAAAAGGGGTGATTAATATTCGTAATTGTTAATTAATTGCAAATTGCGTTTATTTAATTATACGTACGCAGTGTTTCGGCAGTTTCTTCGTTACTCATCCAAATCGAGTGATTTTTGTGTCAATTCCTCATGTAAAAGGCATTCTATAATTTTGACAAAAATAGTAATTTTCGGCCGAACCCAGAATTCTCAAATTCGAAGCCTAACTATGACTTTTCGAAGGTTTTAGTTTTTCGAATACAAAATTTCGTAAATTTAAGAAGTTAAACTAAATATTTGCGATTCTCGTTGATAAATCTTGAATTTTTGATTGACCTACTGTATATGTTTAACAAGTTTGAATGCCTAGCCTTGTTAATTATGCAACCTAATTTGTAATTATGATTAATTTGTTGAAAATTAGAATAATTTAGAATTAATTTGATTTTCATAATTAATTATAATTTAATTAGATACCTATGATTAAAAACCACCATAAAAATTGTAAATTTATGATAAATTTTAAATTTTTATGACCTAGGCTTGAATCCATGTTAATCGGAAATCAATTGAATAATAAATTTTCGATTTTTCGCCCTAAAATTATGAAATTAATATTATTTATGAATTTGTCATTAATTTTAATATAAAATTTTAAATTTTATGCGATTCGTTCGTAAAACTTGCACGCACAAAGCAATGGACGCTACGTGTTACCCTTAAGGGGTGTTGTATAGTGCGAGCATGTGACGACGAGCAAGGGAGCTCGTCGCCCATGCGGCACGAATGCAATGAGCAAGGCCATGGTGCACAAGCACAAGGCAATAGCCCTGCCTTGCGTCGTGGGCTATGAGCGATGAACGAATGGGCAATGGGCGAAGGCAAGGCACGGCAGTCGCGTGTGGGCAGCAAGCGAGCTGCGCCACAACGCGCACTGCCTCGCGCAAGCGCGCGCAGCCTCGCGCGCAGCGAGCGCAAGCTCGCGTGCCACGAGTGCTGCGCCCAGCGTCGATGCCGCGCGCAGCGAACGCTGGCTCGCACCAAGCGAGCGCTAGCGAGCGCGCACAGCAAGCGCTGGCGAGCGCGCGCAGCGAGCGCTGGCTCGCATGCAGCGAGCGCTGGCGAGCGAACGCAGCGAACGATGGCTCGCGTGCATCGAGCGCTGGCGCGCGCGCAGCGAGCACAAGCTCGCGTGGAGCCTTGCGAAGGATAGCAGCAGCAGCTATGCGACGCAGCGCATGGGCTGCGCGCACATGGCCAGCGATGGCTGTGTGCGTGTGGCCCATGGGCGTGCGATGCGTGAGGTGTTTGCGTTGCGATTAGATCGTTTTGAAATTTTAATTTGAAATTTTCAGTTTACGTAATTTTAATTAATTTTAAAATTAATAATTTAAATTATTTTCTTGGATTTTAATTTTGAATATTGTAATTATAATAAATTTTATTTATTCTAATTATTTTACTAAAATTAAAATCATGAATTAATTTAAATACGACTGAAATTAAATTAAACTTTTTGGATTCAATTATAAGTTTATATGAGCTTTAAATTTTGATTAAATTTGTATGTTTCCGGTTAGACTAGAAATACATTTTTATGTTTAAAATTAGTAAAGCATATGAATTTATTGGTTTAAGTGGGAGCCCTTTTAGTCATAAACTCTTGATTAGGTCTACAAAATCTTAAGGTTAAAACAACTTGATTAGAATTAATAAGGACTGAATAATTGGTAGATTATTGGTGCCATTGATTAATTGCTGCAAATGTTTACGTGATGCATAATGTGTTTTACTAACCAGCTATGTGGGCCATTCATGATAATGAATGGGTGAATGGTATATATTGTATATGTACTGTTTTGCAGGTTATGAAGTGACTAGTATGGCCCAAATAGGATAGAAAATATGGTCTGCTTACCATTAATTTGAATGTAATTGGTCTAAAGTACCAAAGTTGTTTTTCAATTCAAATATGGTCTGCGTACCATCAAATAGTTGTAATTAGTTTTAATTATAGCTTATCCTATTTGAAGAAAATGGTGCCTCCCACGGAGATTTTCAAGACGGACTTTGAAGTTAAAGCTTCAAGATGAAGTCGGGCCATACTAGATCACATTTATCTTATGCATGTTTTAAGTTATTTATTGCTTTTAAATATGTCTTAAAATGCATGAGATCAAAAGCTTGATTATGTTGCATGATTAAGGATTTTAGTTCACTTAAAATCTAACCAACATAGTAAGAGCCTTAAGTTCCAAACTTAAAAATTGAGTTAAAAGGTGCCATGCCAAAATCACTTGCTTGGATATCCTTTACATCAATCTAGTAATAGTTTTCGCTCAGCGAGGTGTTGCTTATTGGTCCTAAAGGGGCAAGGTACACAAATAATTGTGAGTACATGTTAGTTTTGGTGAAACTCAACGATATAAGTAAGGAGTCCTTTTATGTCGTGGCAAAATCGATAGGTTTACCTAATAAGTTCTTAGACGTACCTATCAACCAAGAATAGTTTCTGGACTATTAGCAAAAGGCTTTTGCTTACCTAAGATGTTTTAGGATTAAGTCGACAAACTGTTCTTAGTTCTTCAATGATTTTAGGATCTTGGAATCATTTTATTCACACCTGCCGGAACACATAACTTGAATAAAATGCTTAATAAACATTGAATTATGCATGTATGCTAGAATTTAAGTTTATTAAGAAAAACTGTGAATGGTTATTTATTTGTTTATTCTTTTCAATTGTAGTGTTAGATATGGCAAACAACAATTCATTCAACATTCGATCAATTCTCGAAAAGGAGAAGTTGAACGGGAAGAACTTCCTTGACTGGCAAAGGAACTTGCAAATAGTTCTTATGCAGGAAGGAAATGAGTATGTCCTAGAAGAGGCGATGCCCGAAGCCACAGGCGACGGGGTCACTCAGGCAGCCCTCAATCGTTGGATTGATGCCAACAAGGATGTGAAATGTCTAATGCTCGCCACAATGAGTGCGGATCTGCAGAAAACGTTCATCAACTCAGATGCTTTCACAATCATCAGTGAGTTGAAGAACATGTTCCAAGATTTGGCTCGAGTCGAAAGATTCGAGACTCATAGGCAAATTCTTGAGACCAAGCTTAAGAAAGGCGAGCCCGTAAGTCCACATGTTCTCAAAATGATTGGACTCATTGAGAATATGAGTCGGCTGGATCAGCAATTTTCTCAGGAAATGGCTATAGACACCATCCTCCATTCTCTTCATAGCGGGTATGATCAGTTCAAACTGAACTACAGTATGAATAGTCTGGACAAAACGCTCACTGAGCTTCACGGTATGCTGAAGACCGCTGAAAAGACGCTCAAAAGTGATAAGCAGGATGTGCTTATGGTGCGTGGGGGCAAGTTCAAGAAATCTGGAAAGAAGAGGAACGCTAAGAAAGGTGGCAACAAGGCCAGCCCAACTAAGCAAACTGGCGCCAAATCTGTAAAGAGGAAGGTCAGTCAACCCACTTCTGAATCCGAATGCTTCTACTGCAAGAAGAAGGGGCATTGGAAGAGAGATTGCTTGAAACTAAAGGAAGATCAGAAGAACGGAACAGTCGTTCCATCTTCAGGTATTTTCGTTATAGACTGTATACTTGCTAATTCAACTTCTTGGGTATTAGATACAGGTTGTGGCTCACACTTATGTTCCAATCCATAGGGACTAAGAAGAAGTAGAAAGCTAAGCAAGGGTGAAGTCGACCTACGAGTGGGAAATGGAGCACGGATTGCTGCATTAGCTGTAGGAACTTACTATTTGTCGTTGCCCTCCGAGCTAGTTTTGGAACTGGAAGAGTGTTTCCATGTTCCAAGTCTTACTAAAAACATCATTTCAGTTTCTTGCTTAGATGCTAAGGGATTTTCCTTTTTAATAAAAGACAATAGTTGTTCGTTTTATTTTAAAGAGATGTTTTATGGATCTGCTAGATTAGTCAATGGACTTTATTTATTAGATCACGACAAACAAGTATATAACATAAATACCAAAAAGGCCAAAAAGGATGATTCAGATCTCACCTATCTGTGGCATTGTCGATTAGGCCATATAAACTTGAAACGCTTAGAAAGACTTCAAAAGGAAGGAATTCCAGAACCATTTGACTTAGAGGATTATGGTAAATGCGAATCATGTTTACTTGGCAAAATGACAAAGCAACCTTTCTCTAAAGTTGGAGAAAGAGCAAATGAACTATTGGGTTTAATCCATACAGATGTATGTGGACCAATGAGTACAAATTCTAGAGGTGGTTTCAGCTACTTTATCACTTTCACTGATGACTTTAGTAGATATGGTTATGTCTACCTAATGAAGCATAAGTCTGAATCCTTTGATAAATTCAAGGAATTTCAGAGTGAAGTAGAGAATCAATTAGGCAAGAAGATTAAGGCACTGCGGTCTGATAGAGGCGGTGAATATCTGAGCTATGAATTTGATGACCATCTGAAAGAATGTGGAATTCTATCAGAATTGACTCCTCCAGGAACACCACAATGGAACGGTGTGTCGGAACGGAGGAACAGAACCTTGCTAGACATGGTCAGGTCAATAATGGGTCAGGCCAAACTTCCATTAGAATTTTGGGGATATGCACTAAATACAGCTGCACTCACTATAAATAGAGCTCCGTCTAAAGCTGTCGAAAAGACTCCATACGAATTATGGTTTGGAAAGCCTCCAAATGTGTCTTTTCTGAAGATTTGGGGATGTGAAGTATACGTCAAACGATTAATTTCAGACAAACTTCATCCAAAATATGACAAATGTATCCTTGTGGGCTATCCAAAGGAAACAAAGGGGTATTACTTCTACAATACATCTGAGAACAAGGTGTTTGATGCTCGAGATGGTGTCTTTTTGGAGAAAGATCACATTTCCAAAATGACAAGTGGGAGAAAAGTAGACCTCGAAGAAATTCGAGTCGAACAACAAACTCTAGAGAATGCTCAAGATGACATTCAGGATGAAACTCAGAGATCTTTAGAAGGATCTGGTGAGAATCATGGTCAATCTAGAAATGTTACCCCGCATAGATCGCAAAGATATAGATCTCAACCGGAAAGGTACTTAGGTATTTTGACGAACGAGAGCTATGACGTTCTATTACTTGAAAGTGATGAACCTGCGACTTACAAACAAGCTATGACGAGCCCTAGCTCCAAGCAATGGCAAGAAGCCATGCAATCTGAATTAGACTCCATGTCTGAAAACCAAGTATGGGATTTGGTCGATTTGCCAGATGGCTACCAAGCCATTGGAAGCAAATGGGTTTTCAAACTGAAAAAGGACAAGGATGGGAAACTTGAAGTTTTCAAAGCTAGATTGGTTGCAAAAGGTTACAGGCAAGTCCACGGTGTGGATTACGATGAAAATTTTTCACCAGTTGCAATGCTAAAGTCTATTCGGATAATATTAGCAATCGCTGCATATTACGATTACGAAATATGGCAGATGGATGTCAAAACTGCTTTCTTAAACGGCGTTTTAACAGAAACTGTGTTTATGACACAGCCTGAAGGTTTTGAGGATCCAAAGAATGCTAAAAAGGTATGCAAGCTAAAGAAGTCAATCTACGGATTGAAGCAGGCATCCAGGAGCTGGAATATACGTTTTGATGAAGCAGTCAGTGACTTTGGTTTCATCAAGAACGCAGACGAATCTTGTGTATACAAGAAGGTCAGTGGGAGCAAAACTGCTTTCCTAGTATTATATGTCGACGACATATTACTTATCGGAAATGACATTCCTATGTTGAACTCTGTCAAGATTTGGCTTGGGAAATGTTTTTCGATGAAAGATCTAGGAGAAGCACAGTACATATTGGGCATCAAGATTTACAGAGATAGATCTAAAAGGATGATTGGACTTCGTCAAAGCACTTATATCAATAAAGTGCTTGATAGGTTCAAGATGGCGGACTCCAAGCGAGGCTACCTACCCATGTCTCATGGAATGACTCTAAGCAAGAATCAGTGCCCAAAACACTTGATGAGCGTAGACGAATGAATGGGATTCCATATGCATCATTGATTGGTTCAATAATGTATGTTATGATATGTACACGCCCGGATGTTGCGTACGCACTTAGTGCTACGAGCAGATACCAGTCAGACCCAGGAGAGGCGCATTGGACTGCTGCCAAGAATTTTCTGAAGTACCTGAAAAGGCACAAAGATGACTTCCTGGTCTATGGTGGAGATGATTAATTAATTGTTAAAGGCTATACGGACGCAAGTTTCCAAACCGACAAAGATGATTTCAGATCACAGTCTGGGTTTATCTTCTGCCTCAACGGAGGAGCAGTAAGCTGGAAAAGTGCTAAGCAAAGCACCATTGCGGATTCTACAACTGAAGCGGAGTACATTGCTGCACATGAAGCAGCAAAGCAAGCTATATGGCTAAGGAAGTTCATAGGTGAACTTGGTGTAGTCCCCTCCATTAAAGGACCAATAGCCCTGTATTGTGATAATAACGGAGCTATTGCACAGGCAAAGGAGCCTAGACACCACCAGAGAGTCAAGCATGTACTTCGTAGATTTCACCTTCTACGAGAGTTCGTTGAAAGAAAAGAAGTCGAGATAAGCAAAATTGGAACTGATGACAACATATCAGATCCATTGACTAAACCTCTGCCGCAGGCGAAGCACAACTCGCACACTGCAGCAATGGGTATCAAGCATATTGGAGAATGGCTTTGATGTCTCTGTTTAATGTTTTAAAGTTTTAGAGTTTAAATCTTTGTAAAACATTATTGGTTAATCATTCACAATAAATGAAAAGAATTCATTTTTCCATTTAATTTGTGGTTTATTAAATGATGAGTCCCTTCAATTTGACAATATATTCAAGAAAGACTGTCAGGACCAGTCCTGTGACTAAGAAATGTCTATCAAGTGAACTTGAATGTCAAAGGTTGAAAATGGTCCCTAGTCGGAGTTTTCTATAAAATTGGACGCATAGAAAACGTTAGACGATTAGAATGCAAGATGACTAGTAGTTCTGTTTCTTGAACTATGTGAACATGGCAATGTCATAATCATTTGCATAGATACTTACTTTGTGAAGACTAGTATCGGACAAGACCTATGAAACTTTACTGTAAGAGATGAAAATCTGTCATAAGTAAATTTCATTAAAATTATTAGACACTAAATCCTCAATACCTGAGTGATTTGAGATTACTTGTTTGAGAACTGGTTACTTTGACGTTGACCAACCGTCGCACCGTAAAAGGAGGCTATAAAGGCAACGCTCAGGTAATCACCTATCAAACGAAGTCTAATCTCAAGATCGCAAGATTGGGATTGTCCTCCCATAAATCAGGATGAGATGCTTAAAAGTTGTACAAGGCCACTCGGAGAGCTAGAAACTGTGAAATGCATGGCCGTGCTCGGATGAATCATAGGCTATGATTATCAGTTTATTTGATCAGTTGAACTCTAAAACTGAGGAACACCTCTGGACATAATAAGGATGACAACTCTTACCTTATGTTCAAGAGCAAGCATCGAGTGACAAAGGAATTAGGAAATGCACACTTGTCCCTAAGGACAAGTGGGAGACTGAAGGAAACGATGCCCTTGGTCCAAGTATGCATTCAATGTTAAGTCTAATAAATGCGGTTCAGTATTAATTAACAAGTTAATAATTCAGTGAGATCAAGTGAGCTGAATGCCTAGCTAGAGGCCGCTTCAGTTCAAGTGGAATTAATGATATTAATCCACAGCTTACTCTTGACTGAACCCGTAGGGTCACACAAATAATACGTAAACGGATCAAGTATTTAATGGCATTAAATACTCCATCTATGGATATTCGGAATCGACGGATCTTGGTTTCAGTGGGAGCTGAGATCGTCAAAGGCAAGAAAAGAATACTCCGGAAATGATGATATTGCCGGAAACGGAAATATGGATCGTATCGGAAATATAAATATTATCCAAGTCGTAGATGTTGCCGGAAACGGAAACATGGTACGTATCGGAAAATATTATCGGAAATAGAAATATTGTCGGAATCGAAAATATTGCCGGAAACGGAAATATTGTCTGAATCGGAAATATTATCGGAATCGGAAAATAATTCCGGAAACGGAAATATTAAATATTTGTTCGAAACGGAAATTAATTCCGGAATCGGAAATGTTAAATATTGTTCGTATCGGAAATTAATTCCGGAATCGGAAAATTAATCGGAAGCGCGTCGTACGAATTAGCATCGGACGAGCTTGCTAGACGAAGGCCCAGCACGAAGCCAGGCCCACGTCCAGCAAGGGAAACGCGCGCCACAACACGCCAGCCCAAGGCTGCGCCAGGCCCACCGCAAGGCAGGCCCAGCGCGCGCCCAAGGCTGCGGCAGTCGTGGGCTGCGTTGCTCGGGCTGTGCGCGCGCGCGCATGGCGCCCCTCGTGGGCTGCTGTGCGTGCGTGTGTGTTTGTGTTCACATACGAAACCTAAAACGTACAGGATTCGTTTAATGATTAAATTCCTAATCCTAAAAAATAAATTAATTAAATAAGAGTTCCACTAGGATTCTAATTTAATTAATTCGTATCCTAGTAGGATTCCAATTCTCTTTCCATACCCCTATAAATATGTGGCCTGGGTTCACAATTTATAACGAGTTTCAAGTATTCAAAGTGAGTTTTTGAGAGAAAAATTCAGTCACATATCTTGCCTAAAAGTGCCGAAAATTATTAGTACCTTAAGGGCGATTCTAGTTGGTCAATCTTAAGGCGGATCCGGACGTGCTGTGGACTATCTACGGAGGGACGACACTTGGAGTCCTAAAGACTTGTTCTTGTTCGGTTCGGGCGCAGCTAGGGAAGGCACGCAACAAAGAGTATGCATCTAAACTATGCTATATGATTATGTGTAAATAATATGTATTCCTGGGTAAATGGTTTTTCCGCATGATTTATGAATTGTCATATGTATCATAACCTAACACCTCCCAACCATAGCCAGATCAGAAGTAGGAGATGTTTTGCAATTATACATCTCTGCCTCCAAAAAGACTGTAGCAGCAGCCTTAATAGTGGAAAAGGACAAGGTCCAACAGCCAGTATATTTCATCAGTCACATTCTCAACCCCGCAGAGCAAAGGTACCCCCTGATCGAAAAAATGGCCTTCGCGATTATGATAGCTGCCAGGAAGCTGAAACCATACTTTGACGCTCACAAGGTACAAGTACTAACCAATCAGCCTCTAGAGAAATCGTTGCAAAGGCTGGATACCTCAGGCAGACTATTGAAATGGGCGGTAGAACTCTCAGAGTACGACATTGAATACAGGCCAAGAACGGCCATAAAAGCACAGGCACTAGCAGACTTCATAGCCGAGGCATCCTATGAAGAGGGAGAGGAGCCTCTGGGGACCTGGCAGATATATGTAGATGGCTCAGCCGCAGTTACAGGGTCAGGAGCAGGCATTATAGTGACTTCACCAGAAGGCAATGTTTTTGAATATGCCATAAAGTTCAAGTTCAAAGCCTCAAATAATGAAGCAGAGTACGAAGCAGCGATCGCAGGCATTCAAATGTGCAAGGCAGCGGATGCTAAGAAAATCGTGTTAAAAACAGATTCCCAGTTAGTGGCCAGTCAGTATAGAGGCGAGTATGAAGCTCGAGAACCTTCCATGCAGAGGTATCTGGCACTGATGAAAGAAGCGGTAGCCTAGTTGGAGAGCTTCGAGATTCAGTTGGTCCCCAGAGCAGAGAATAGCCAAGCAGACGCTCTCTCAAAATTAGCAAGCTCTTCGCTGCAAGACCTTGAAAGAACAGTGATGGTGGAAGTACAGGAAGAAAAGAGTATCGATAGAAGGCCTGTGGTAAATGCCATCAACACAGAGCCTCAGTGGTACGACAGTATAGTATCATACAAGATGGGCAGGGGTCTCCCTACAACAGAGCCAGAACAGAAGAAGATAAAACGAAACGAACACTGGTTTGTAATCTACCAGGGAAGATTGTACAAGAAATCCTTCTCCCTACCCCTGCTGAGATGCGTCTCAACAGAGGAGTCACAGAGGATCATTGAAGAAATTCATGAGGGAATATGTGGTAATCACATTGGAGGTAGAACACTAGCCTTAAAAGCTCTCAGAGCAGAGTACTATTGGCCAACCATGGTGAGTGACTCGCAGTCATATGTGAAGAAGTGCGACAAATGCCAAAAGTTCGCTCCAGTAATCAATCAGCCCTCAAATGATCTACAACCAATCATCAATCCCATACCATTCGCTCAGTGGGGAATGGACATCCTGGGTCCGTTTACAGCCGCGAGTGGAGGAAGAAAATACTTGATCGTGGCAGTGGATTATTTCACCAAATGGATAGAAGCAGAGCCCACAAAGAGCATAACAGCCAAGCGAATGAAAGACTTCATCTGGAGAAACATCGTCACAAGATTTGGCATCCTAGAAAGTTTGGTCTTTGATCATGGGACACAGTTTGATTGCACACCCGTAAAGGATTATTGCGCAGAGCTAAGAATCAAGTTTGCCTACGCGTCAGTATGCCATCCACAGAGCAATGGACAGGCCGAGGCGGCAAACAAGCAGATCCTTGGAGCTCTGCGAAAGAAAATCGAGGATTTTAAGGGTGCATGGGCAGACCTCATACCAGAAATTTTGTGGTCCAATAGAACAACTGAGAAAGAGGCGACAGGAGAAAGTCCCTACAAGTTAGCCTTTAGAGCAGAAGCAGTATTACCGGTAGAGGTTGGCCTACCCAGTTTCAGAGTGCAGTACTATGATGAAAGCACCAATGAACAACTCATGAGGGAATCATTAGACCTTCTGCCAGAGGTAAGGTTGCAAGCAGAACTAAGACTCACAGCAAACAAAGAGAGAATGAGCAGATCTTACAACAAAAGAGTCAAACACAGACCTATGCATGTGGGAGACCTGGTGCTCAGACGAACAGCAGCCACAGGAAAGGGCAAGGTAGAAGGGAAATTCAATGCAAATTGGGAAGGACCATACCAGATCACAAGGGAGATAGCCCCTGGCTCATATCATCTCATGACAATGGATGGAAAAGAGCTAAAGAACAGTTGGAACGCCAACATGCTCAAAAAATACTATGTTTAGTATAAATGATCTATACAATGATAAGGCAAGATAAGCCAAAATTATCCCTTTTTGTACTCCTTTTTACAAAATACATATAATGAAATGAGCTTGGCGGTTCCAAGAAAAGATATGGTGATAAGCAAAGTACAATGTAACTTAGAAATACACCATGATACACACATTCAACAGATAACTTGACCTGATCACTCAAGTTAGCTGAAGAACAGTGTCATGATGAATTTCTAAGCTAGAATATCGCAGAGAAATTTCCGAGTTTTGCCTTGGCCAAAGCCAAGGCAATTCAAAATTGGAAGCAGCCCAAAAGGCTAGCTAGAATATCGCAGAGCAATTTCCGAGTTTTGCCTTGGCTTTGAATTGGAAGCAGCCCAAAAGGCTAGTTAGAATATCGCAAAGCAATTTCCGAGTTTTGCCTTGGCCAAAGCCAAGGCAATTCAAGGTTGAAGGCAGCTCAAAAGGCTAGCCAGAATACCGCAGAACGATTTCTAAGTTTTGCCTCGGCCAAAGCCACGACAATTCAAACTTAGAAGCAATCCAAAAGGTCAACTGAAATGTCACAGAGCAGTCCCTAAGTTTGCCTTGGCAAAAGCCAAGACAGTCCAAAAGGGGAGGTAGTCATAAGACATGCTATAAAGTTTGACTCTGATCGAAACTAGAACTTTCCAAAGGCAAACAAGATATCAAAAATTGGCTAAGTACTTAGCAAAATATGCATAACAAATGGCGGCGGCTATACCTTCATTAAAAACCAAGGAAAATAGATAAAGTACAGCCCTACAAAATGGCTCTGGGCAGTAAAAATACCAGCTCAACTCGAAAATATTTCAAAAGAAAGGCAGCAATAAACTAACTACAAATTGTTCCAAAAACGAAGTGACACAAACGCCACCACCCAATAGGGTAAACGCAAAATAATATTGTTCAAAACCAAACTATTACATAACAGGCCCAGTAACACAAGAGGAACAGGGGGATAGCCGCCACACCCATTATTCGTTGTTGCCCGCAGCATCATCCTCATCAGAGAAGGGCAAGTCTCCTGGGTGAATGTTCTCAACGCAGAAGTCATGCACATCACTAGGTTCTGCGGCATGCCCCTCAGCAGTTTCAGCCTCTCGCAGTTCCCTAAGGATAGTAAGGTGCAGGCCAGCGAGCCAATCCTCCTCGATTAAGCTCCAGTCAAACTGCGGATACTTGTGCTTGATTATAAGAGAGGCTGCCTTCCACCCACCGTCATACCTCTGCGTCAGAAGAGCATACTGAGCGTCAGATCGACAAAATTCCCGCACATCAGCAGCCACCTCCTTCTGCACAGAACGGCGAAGGCCTGCCAGCTCATCAGCATGCCTCTACTTAACAAGGCTTAGCTGCTCCGCCAAATCTTCAGTGCGTTTCCTCTCAGCCTCTATCTCCGCCTGAGCCTTGGCCAAGCTCTCCCCAGCTGGACACAGAGCAACGACCTCACTAGCCAAATTATCCCTCTCCACGGATATGGCCTGAACGTTGGCATTAGCAATGGTAAGAGAAGAAGACGCTCTCTCATTTTCTAAGGTCAGATCCCGAATCTGCCTGTCTCGTTCTTCAAGGAGAGCAAGATGCTCGTCATGCTTCCTCTGATAATAAAAAAAGAAGTCGCAGAGCTCCTTCACTGCACCTCCATCCTAAAAAAAAATTAAATAAATAAATAAAAAACGAAAAGCACAAGAAGTGTTAAAGTAAAAACATGCAAAAAACGACTAAGTACAAAACAATAGGGATGTACAAACTTCATACCTCTAACACCTTCTGGTAGGCGTTAGCCCCAGGAGTATAAACACGCTCCAGAGGACGGTCAGCTGGCAACGTCATTCCCTTCAACATCCGATATGCCAACGTCCTACCCTTCTCCGGGAAGCTAGCATACAAGGATTCATTAGCTTTGATATCCCAGTTAGGAACGAAAATGTCGCCGCTAATCGATGCAGGAGGAAAGAGGGCAGCTAGCTCCGGGTTCACCTTAGGGCAAACATCAATGGTCTTCTTCTCCAAAAACTCGTGGTTTCTGATGTTTACATAAGAAGGGATGGAGGATTCGGGCAACTTCAACTGCTCCTCCAAATAAGCAGCAAGAGCAGCAGACGAGGTAGGGAGAGAAGCAGTGCTCTGATTAGCAGGAGCAGAAGCTTGAGCCTGCTCCTGTGAACGAGAGCTCTCCCCAGTGCAAACGCGTTTACCTGGGCGTTGCACAAAAGGAACATCCCCCTCCTCAGTCACAATTTCCACCTGCTCAGAGATAGAAGAATTCACGACCTGATCTGGTTGAGCAGACCGCAATTGGTCTGCAGCTGTTCTAGTCGCATCAGCAAAAACACTCTCCATCTCAGAGCGAGGTCGGCGTTGACCCGCCACACTACCTCCTCCGCGAGGGGTATGACCACGCCGCGCAGAGGAATGAGTAGAAGAGGTAGCTCGAGAGGTAGGGGTAGAGCGCGGTGCCGAGGTGCCTGCCCCGATAACTACTCCCGCAGAGCCTCCGCCTCTGCCAGTACGGCTAACCACAAAGCCCCCACCCCTGGCAGTACGATTAGCAGCAAGACTCCCTTCTCGGGCAGTCCGCCGAGAACTCGCCCTGCGACCACCAACAGCGTCAGCTATGGTACGATAGGCATTGGCAGGGTCCTCTGCCGGTTCGTTGGTCTGTGGGGTCCCATCAGCAGCCAAGCCCAAGGAACTCAAATCAAGATGTTGGCGACCTAGCAGGGCAACAGGAAAATGTCATGATAGTATAAAAAAAAAACTAAGTACAAGACAGAAAAAGTCAAAAGGAAAGAGAAGTATACCGTGGGGATGGGTATTGCACAAGTGCATAGCGGAAAGAACATCATTCCGCAGAATATACATTGACTGAGGTAGCCAATTTCTGGGTGCACGGCCAATGTCCTTCCCATTGGCGTCACGTTTGACCACGGAGTCAAACCACTCGTAGGCAGCATCCTCCAAATTATGACCAGCAAGGACCTCTACACCTTCCATTCTGCCATTAGGAGGGACAAAAGTGCGGGGCAGCGGAAAGTCGGCGGGAACTCGGAGCCAGAAGAATCGACCCTTCCAATCCCTCTGCCCGGTAGGATTACCCAGACAAGTCATCTTGCCTCGAGCAGTGTAGGTGGTGAACCAACCAATGCTCCCTTCCTTGTTATCACTGCTTCTAATACAGTGCAGTCGTTTGCATAAGGAGAGAGTCTCAGGGAAGCCTTTGAAACGCACCACCCACAAGTAGCAGACCAGAGTCCGTATAGCAAACGGATGAAGCTGCGCCAGGCAGACATTAAAAGCCTTCAGAAATTTGGCCAAGGTTGGATCCAAGGGAAAGCGCAGCCCAAAGTCCAGATGGTATAAATACAACCCAATATGACCTGGGGGAGGAGCAGTAATACGAGCATCATCTGCGGGGACAACCAGCTCATATCCAGCGGGAAAAGCATAAAGCTCCCTTCCAACACCAGGATAATCATGTTGACGAGCTGCTTTGAGCCAGTCCGCATCCGGCGCAGCATTTAAGGGACCATATGAAACTTCAGGACTTAAATAATTTTCAGTCGAGCCAACGGGCAGATCTTCCTCGACATACAACGGAAACGGTCGGAGAAGCCCCACCTCCTCGAGAATGGGATTCTCAAGATGATGCTCTGCATCGCCAGAACCACTGCTAGGGCCACTTGCCATTGAAGAACGTCTGCGGTAAACATGCAATGACCCATCAATACCCCCAGTGAAAGGCTCGTCTAGTTGATCAAAACTGTCCAACCAGGCTACTTCGGACAAAGGTTGGATATCTAATCCCACAGGGGCGTTAGGGGGAGGGTTCAGTCGAACCGCCCTGGCCAAATGCTCATGGCGCAGTTCTCTAAGAAGCTGACGACAGGCAGGAGTAGGCCCTGACACAACAGGCGTAGCCCTGCCAGCATCGGGGGACCCACCCCCAGAGGAAGAACCACTGGAGATAGATATCACCGCAGGCTCAGAACGAGAAATGACATCATGCATAGACTTAGTCCTATTCTCTGCTATTGTCCTAGCCTCTTCTTCAGAGGATAAAGAAACAGAGGAAGGGGAAGAAGGAGAGTATGGCTCGGAGGAATCACTCATATACCCAGGGCTACTAGGGTTGGCACTATCAGAGGTATCAGACATGTTGACTGAAAGAAAGAAAAAGAAAAGAAGAAGAATAAACAAAGGGAAGAAGGAGGAAAGTCAAAACAAAAAAGTAGACAAGTACCACAAAATACAAAACGACAGGAAGAAGAACACAAAACGACATAAAAAATGCAGGAGAAAAGGGAAGAAGAGGAAAGCTTCAGAAGTTAAGGAATGACGAACTCAAAACCACAAAAACACCCAAAAACACACATACCACAAAAAACCATGAAAAAGACCAAAACACTCAAATGGACATGCAAAACAAAAGAAAAAAGACATAATGAAGGCAAAAGGAATACCTGGAAGAGAGAAGAAGGAGTCAAAAATTCGACAATGGCGGACTAAAACCCTTGAGCAAAAGTTCGAACCCAGAAAACCTCGATAATCCCAAGAGAAAGCACCACCACAAATGGACGCGCAATCACCGGAATAACACAAAAACACAAGAAAGCAAGGAACTTGGAGTTAGAACACTCTGGAAATGGTGAAATTGAGTTCGAAGCGAAGTGAAGTTAGAAGAGAGTAAGAAGATGAAGAAGGTAAGAAAAAGGAGAGAGAAAAAGAAAATGACTGAAGCCCATATTTAAAGAAAGAAATAAACGGCCAAGATTGGAAGACCCTTCGAATCACTTACCTGGATGAAGGACACGTGGGGCACAATAAACCGTGACGGTTTATTTTCCTTTCAAACGCTCACTACAGTAAAACCACGACGGTTTAAAAAATAATAATAATAATAATAATAAAAAAATAAAAAAAATAAAAAAACCAAAAAAAACCAAAAAAAAAAGGGGGGGGCAAAGATACATACAGCCAATCGCACAGGTTATGGCCATAAAAAGCAGGCCTAACTCCAAGCAGTCAACCCTACTCTTGGGGACTAGTTGTACAGGACGCAACCAAAAACACATAAAGAGCAGGCCTAACTCCAAGCAGTCAGCCCTACTCTTGGGGACTAGTTGTACGGAGTAGAAGTAACCTAGCAGATCATCCATGTCACAGCAGACCATCGGACATCTGATAAGACCGATCAAGCAAAGCAACCGCAGGAAGTACCTATTGAAAGTACCACAAGTCCTCAAGAACCGCGCAGACCCTTAGGTCTGCGGGGCAACGACCTGCTAGACGACAACATAGATACGTAGTTAAGCAAAAGGACAAACAACAAGTACATCACTAGCGTACACGCGGCAACATCTGAATAGGCCAAAATACTGAATAGTACGCCTATAAATACTGTCGTCCCCATTCATTTGCGGACACGTTCATATACAAGTACAATTCTTAACCCTCTCTACTTTCTCTCTCTAGAGCATTATCTCATTTGCTGACTTAGGCATCCGAGGGGGTTTCCTCGGTTAAACCCCCGAGATTAGCTTACGTTCGTTCTGTCTAACAGGGCAACGTCACCAGGCAGGGCTCCCCCAGTTCCATACTCGGAACATAAAGTATTATTCCAAGTGATTGATAAATAATTGAACTGGTAGGAATATATTTGACTTGACTCACAATGAGCACATAGGAAAAATTATTGTCTTTGAAATTTACATCCATTAATTGTGTGGTGAAAGGGGTGCCCAAAAGGTGTTAGAGCATGGTAATATTTAAGAAGAATCTAATAGGTTCATATATGATATTTAGTGAAGTATGCATGTCTTATGGGTGTAGAAACACAAGAGTTGTACAAAAGTTTTGGATAAGTTAAGAAGTTCCAGCAAAAATGCTGGTGTAGTCTGTAGAGTTTTTGATGTATGAAATATTAAATCAACTAGTTGGTATATCATAGAATCATACTACGTAGGTAATTAATTACTACGTACTCCGTAGTATATACCCTTGTATTAATTTAAGTTGTAAATTGGGAAATTGCATGAATTGTTGAATTGGAATTAGTAGATAAAGTGATAAACTTGAGACTGAAAACATGTTACAGAGTAGAAAATTCAGCAAAATTGTAAAAGCAATTAATTGAGGTGAAAATAAAAATGATAGAAAAAGGAGCTAATTTAACTTGAATTGAAAATGTGAGTTGAAATGGCTTGACCCTCCTCCAAAGCGGCCATGGTATCATACAAGGGTTGATTCAACGTCTCAGGCAACAAAAATCCAAGCAAACCACCAACAAAAGCACATACCGAAAAGACGATGAAAGGAAATGTTGTAGGCATGACTACCACAAGCGGGGCTAATATAGCTCCCATTTGAGACGCTTGTGTAACACATCCTAAGGCCGCATTCCTGACCACCGTAGGGAACAACTCTACTGTATAAATGAACAACAGGTTATAAGTTCCTGCCATAGCAAATATCCCTAATATTCCACATATCATCCTCAACATTCCATAACTCTTGTTCATCATGATCCCTAACAAGCAAAACACCCCACTAAACCACATTGTTCCAATCGTCAATGGCTTCCTTCCGAACTTATCCAACATCATAGCAGTTAATGTGAAGGCAGGCATTTCAGCAACCGCGTTGAGGAGTACATTCAGGTACAGGTTGGTGTCGAGATTGACAACATTTAGACTAAGTCCATAATATACAACCGCACAACAAAAGTTGATCATAAAGGCTAAGTAAAGGCGTACTCTTGTGACAGGTGACTTTAGGACGTCGATTAAAGACCCATTTATTGCAATTGCCTCCTTTCCTTGGAGTAATATGTCATCTATTTTATGGGTTTCAATGTGATTGGTCTTGTTTGCATATGCATTATCATCGAGTGTAAGCTCCACACCTAGTGGAATTGTTCTTCCATTAGTAAGTGCCATTTGACGCATGACTTCCATGGCTTCCTTGGTTTTACCTCGTACAAGGTACCATCTAGGAGATTCCGACAGAAAAGGAATGACAATTGTGATGAAGAGGAGTGAAGGTATTGAGGATGCTACGTAGAGGGATCTCCATGATGGGAAAGTGTATGCAATTCCAGATAAAAGAGCAATGCCTGTTGAGAAGAAATAAAAGGTTGACATACCAGCAACCCCACGTTTGGTTGCTCCAATTGGCTCAGTGGCTAGAACAAAGGCACACATACCAACCCCACCAGTGCCAAGCCCACTTAAGAATCGAAGGATGGTGTAGACGCCGTAGTTTGGGGAAAGCGCAGTCAGGCACCCCAGGATCCCATTCAATAAGCATATAATGCTTAATGATCCTTTCCTTCCTAGGGATGAATCTGATAGATGCCCAAATATTCCTGCTCCTGGAAATTAATACTACATCATATCGTTGCATTACCATAACAGTACAATACAGATCGAGTATAAAACCCTATACATTTTAGTTACACCTAATACAGTACATGACTCACACGTTGGTACCAAGTACAACTTAAATTTCTATCCAGTTATAGTAAAGCAATAGTACCCAGATTCAATTCGTTCACATATATGATATATCTCAATTCTCAGTGTTATAATAGACGTAGTCACCAATATCTACTACATATCTCTTAATTTTGTTACACCCGTCACTGAAACAAACCATTGTACTTTGTACATCGACGTCTGTCTTTCTTCAACTGATCCAGAAACAAATTAAATTGGCTATTTGTTTTATTCTTATCTTCTACTACTTTGACATTCAAGTTTACTTTCCCGATCATATCAACCATTTATAAGTCTTTCTCCTAAGGGGTTTAATTATATGATTTACTTTCCACTAGGGAAAGTATTTGTTAAGGTAATGTATATGATTTACAAAAACATGTACGTTTTCCATAAGGAAATTTATATGATTACAAGAATATGTTGCCTTTTTTTTTTTTAATACTTAATGGAATCCATATGATTACTTTCTCTCTAAATTTTCCCCCAATTATTGTTAACATATTTAGGATTAAAGGCATGTGTACGATAGGTCACACCTTACACAATTTCTTATTTACAAGCGGTGTACACTAAACATTGAATACTGGAGTAAAAGTTAACTCAAAATGTTAACAATTATCTATTTTGTTAGTGATAAAATTTTTCATTTTAACAAAAATTATTTCTCAAAAATCACTACTAATGTATAAAATTAATCATTTGAAATGTCTATCTATCAATTTTTTATATAATATAAAAGTTAATCAAAACATATTAAAAGTTACAAAAAACACATAACAGAGTAATTTGTTCAAAAAAATCGGTCCCATGGTTTTGTGTAACAATTGTCTTATAATAAATCAAGCACAACAAAAATGCAATGCCCATTTGCCAAAACTTGTATCTTACAAAACGGGAACGATACTTTTGGTACAAAGGAATATGCTAGCTAAATTCTAAGCCTATTTGGTAGCAATTTGTTTTGATTACTCGTTCAAAAGCAAAGCGATATCAGATCGATGTATAAACTACGGAGTAAAACATAGATATACGGAATACCAACAACTAATTATATAAACATAGATGAAAATATTTTCGTCTCTAAAAAATTAAAAATGATACTTGGTATGAAATACTTGATATCATGTTAACGACTAACAATATACTTGGTATATTTTCAACAACGAATTCAACCAAGATATGATTAACAAGATTATTTCCCACCGGCTAGATCTAACACAAGTATCTAATTAATTATTTATTTATCAATTTTTATTCATTAAAAAAAAGGATAAAAACAAACATAATCAGAGAATAAATAACGGAAAATGTGAGAGAATCTTTTGGCGTACCTATCATGCAGCCGAAGAAAAATATTGACTGCACCAATCCCACCTTATACTTGTCACCGCAAACCAACCCCCACTCCGCAACCGTAGAGCTGCCGAACCCGTCAACCCAATCCCACGAGCCCGGTGGTAGTCCACATACTTGAGTCTGGGCTTGACAACCCGGTCCAGTGCACCACCACCGAGGCTCGCGGTCAGCAAAGATCATAACCATAGTATGGAATGCCTCTAAGGCCCATGCTAGACTTGTTAATACAAAATGCCGTAATTGCCACCTACCAAATTCGCCGCAATATTTTTGAAGCATCTCATCAATGGTGAGCTTCTCTGAGCCGTTTGATTTATCATTAGCATGGTGAATTAACGGCTGTTGGAGGTCCCTCAGGTCTTGGGGGGTTTGAGAGGGCATTGTTTTTTTTATGAGAGTATATTTTTTGAGTACGCCGTTATATTTCTGGAACTTCGTTTCCGAATTTATATGAAAAAAAAAACTAATACTTCTATGTAATTTTATTTATTATTTTAATATGAATGTCCTTGTATTTCTCAAGGATGCACGTGATAACGGGGTGTGTTAACTGTATCCACACAATCGTGGGAAGATCAATATAATTAAGCTGATTTTGTACAGAAATCGTCAATTTTGATTTTGATCCAAATTTGACTGCCTAATCTAATCCAATCTAATATTACATATATATATATAAAGGAAGCATATTTGCTGAGCGCCATCTAGGATTACTAATGGTTTCGGCCAATGAAAAATAAGATTTCTAATTTCTTTTTGAATTAAAAAAATCAAATGCCACGTAGATAATTAATTAGGTGCCACGTAGATATTTTAATTAATTAATTATTCATATATACAACTCCATCGAAAATCAAACACTCTAATAATTAAAAATAATCAATTTCCACGTAGATAATTAATTAGGTGCCACATATATAAATATTTTAATTAATTAATTAATTAGTAATATATACAACTCCATCTAAAATCAAACACTCTAATAATTAAAAAATAAATCTAAAATAAAATTCATCCAAAATCAAACAATAATCTAAAATAAAATAAATAAAATTCAATTTAAAATCAAACATTAATCCAATATTAGAGCGCCACGTAGAAAATCTAATGGGTTCGGCCAATGGTAGAATATTTGCTGAAATATTAGAGCGCCACCTAGGATTACTAATAGTTTCGGCCAATGAAAAATAAGATTTCTAATTTCGTTTTGAATTAAAAGTATCAAGGGACACGTAGATAATTAATTAGGTGTCACGTAGATATTTAAATTAATTAATTACTAATATATACAACTCCATCGAAAATCAAACACTCTAATAATAAAAAATAATCTATTTCCACGTAGATAATTAATTAGGTGCCACGTAGATATTTTAATTAATTAATTAATTACATATATATACAATTCCATCTAAAATCAAACACTCTAATAATTAAAAAATAAATCTAAAATAAAATGCATCCAAAATCAATAATCCTCACACTTTAAAACATGCAAAGTTTAAATTACTATTGCAGCAATAGTGCTCTGTCAATTTTGCCCCCACTTCCCAGATATTGCCACGTGCACTCCAAAATCAATCTAATGGAGAGCATTTAGAGCATCCACGTAGGATTTCCACGTCATCACATATAACTAACTAATATTAAAAATAAATAAATAATATTAGTGTTATAAATGTATTGTATTGTGGATGCCCATTATACCCCTAACATCCTTATCCTATATATGTATATGTACATATTATATTGATGGGAATAAGATAATAACCGCCTGTTTCTCTCTTCCTCTTATAAATTTCCATAAAGTTGCAAATCCATCTTACCATTCTTTGGATGCATATTCATATACGACATCATAATAGTTTTGAAACATGTAATATGAAATTATAATTGGATAATTCTAAATCATACCATGATAAAATATTAAACAAATTAAATGTATGATGAATGATGCATTTACCTATTAACTACACATGTATATGAATGCAAGACTCAGATGCAAAACACTACACATTGTGGATATTTCAAATCCATAACTTGTTGGACTTCAGGTCCATGAGCTCATTTGATCATTATAATGAAGTCTACATCAAAATAGACATAGATTTACAATCCCCTATTTAATCCATTATTTCTCGCATATGCATTATATTTCGGTTCCATCATCTACCGGTATCATCAAAATTCCTCAACATATATTGTGCATGCTATTCATTAATGATATCTGAATACTTATTCAATAGGTACCATTCATCTTTTCTCATGGGTCATCTATTGTAGTTCAGATATCTATACCACTTCAAGGGTATTTCATACACTATATAATATTATTTTCTTTCTTTTCAATAATATCATCAACTGCATTATCTTGCCCTTCATATAAATAAATCTATAATTCATCATTATGTTGGAATTGTATATATAATCTACACTTCAGGTGCAGAGATTTAAATAAATATTGGCAAGATCATTATGGTAACATCGAGCACTATGACCATTATACACATTTATGCATCTAAACATGTAACAATTTAACATAATCAAGTCATAGATATTTATGTCCAAACATACTTAGAGGACATACAGTTGGCATTTACACTTACTCATATGGGGATCAATATATTATCTTTCAGTTTTGTCAACTTATTCTAGCTCGTCTCCCCCTAAGTTGGGAAAATATTTTCAATATATTATGGGGCATACAATCTTTAACCAACTAATAATACAATTTTCAACGTGTATTTTAATAAATGTTTCATACTTTCGTTCTCTTCTGGAGATTAACATTGATCATGGGGAGTAGATACACTGTGCAGTTGTATTTTTTTCCATATTTTCTCATTTCGTGCTGACGTATGATTGCCCCAATCAAGAGATTTATGATACTTAAATCAATTACAAAACACTTGTAAACTTCTTGGTGATCTTCAAGTCACCTACTATCATTATGGTGAACTTCGGGTCACTTACTATCATTATGAACTTCAAGTCACCTATCATATCATTTTACAAGTTTTCAAAGTAATTAATATCTCTTGTATTTATTTTCTCAATCTTCATTATAAATATTTGATTGAAATACAACTCAACCTCATCATTATGTCTTGCCTTTGAATATATATACAACATATGAGGAAATGTCAGCACATAAATTTTTATTTGACAAGAATTTTCAAATTCTCATGACGGGTTTTCCTAAACCCGGATGGCCTGAATTATCACATCGTACGTATATAATATCATATTCAAATATTTCATTCGATAACTACTGGTTATCTTCCCAAAGTGATCACTGGAATTATAAAATACTATAATTTGGACATATTGTGATGTGATATAATGACACAAACTGGTGTCTCATTTGTAATGGCAAGACAATTTAACAAAACTTATGGAGAGATAGCGTATACTCTTCTTGAGTATGCATTGTAATTTTGGTACATAGCAATTTCAATAAACATGCTCACCATTGTTCATCTTCAGGATGATACTTTATATAATATCATAAACTCATACTTTTGTTCATAATTTATGAATAAAAACCTGTACCACATTAACCATCCATGTATCATTTTAATCCATATACCAATATTTTGTAAAGTTAAAAGCTATCTTCCCCTGATTTTTGCATGTATTCCATTCTTAACTATTGTGGGAGCAATTTTGCCTACCCACAAAACGTATCTCTTCATAATCTATTATCATTGATAACCAGTTATTAGAGTTTAATAACCAGTTATTTCCTTCAGGAGTGGTGATCAAGAAATCAACCATGATAAAATGGTTGTCCAAAATCAATTTCTCCAAAATTATAAACCACCCAAAATAATACAATGTCTAAATTATATAAAAACATAAATCACAATACAACCATAAGATTCACAACATAAAACACAATTAGCGTAGGTAAACTATTATTTGTCCTATATTGTCATGAAAGTATGACTAGAGAAATTTTGATCAACATTAATGATTACAACTACTTATGACCTCCAGAAAAAGGTTTATATATGTCGAATATTTAAGGATACGTTTTGTAATATTATGTACAAGAAAATATATTTATTTCAGGTATTATTGTCAAAAGTCTGGTGATATAAATACTCACTTAGTGCATACAAGTGAACGTTTGAAAATTCAACTCAAATTGTGGAGAATCAACTTCCAAGGAGCTTCATGTTGCTACATTTGAAAGTTATCAACGGTATTAGCTTCATTGAACTAGAAGATCTCAAGTGATGTATTCATCAGGGGGAGAAAATACGCGTTGCACTCTTTTTCCCTTAACCATGGTTTTGTCCCATTGGGTTTTCCTGGTAAGGTTTTTAACGAGGCAACATCCCAAGCGTATTATGATGAATGTTGTACTCTTTTTTCCTTCACTAAGTTTTTATCCCACAGGGTTTTCTTAGAAAGGTTTTTAATGAAGCATCATCTCATGTACATTATAGTGTCATTGTATTATTTTAGATAATGGACATCCAAGGGGGAGTGTTATAAATGTATTGTATTGTGGATGCCCATTATAACTCTGACATCCTTATCCTATATAATGCATGTATATGTACATATTATATTGATGGAAATAAGATAATAACCGCCTGTTTCTCTCTTCCTCTCTCTCCCTTTCTCCCTAATTTTATAACAATTAGAGCCTTGTCATGATTAAATTGTAGATAATATGATAAAGATAAATTTCAACAAAAATTTATCCTACTTCTCTTATACTTTTTTATATATATACATATAACCTTTAAGTTCCTTTTTCAATTGACCCACGCTCACCAAGCACATATACGTAGTATACGACTTACATACGCTCAAAGTTTATTCATACCTCTTCTGTAGTATTCTTTAAATTCGATGGTGGAGTACTACACTTGCATACAAGAAAAAGTGAAGCACAAACTTTAATTCAATAAGGACGATTGTTGTAACATATTAAACCCATTCAGAATGCAAGGAGTGGTGATAATGGCGGGTCGGTTGAGTTTAGTCACCCCTGTTTTGTAATATATGGATGCCCGAGGCTTATATAGATGATACCAGACTAATGGAGCCAGTGTTATGTCATGGAACGAAGGATGTTAGTTTATAATTTATGCAAAATGAAGCTCGGTTAGTTTTTGTGCTCTTCCATACAATTATTGTCCAAGAGAGAGAGAGTGTATGCCTATTTGCGCGAAAATACGTGAAACATATTTTGGAAAAACATACCAAAACAACGAAAATGTGAAACAGATCCATAACTTGGTAGTTGGTACTCCATAATAATTTGTGGGTTTCAACGAAGTGAAGATGTGAGAAATCTAAGATTACAAAGTTTTTAAGAGTCCAAAAAACATACATGGGTAACTTTTTTATTAGATGACGTATTTTTCTAGGTAGATGTTATTAGATTTTTTTTAAGCAAGCCCATTGTAGTTATTGATAATCAATGGTGATTGTAATTTCAATTATCTTAATAATAAGGATTTCATTCACTATTTATTCCCTCTCTTTTGTTATACATTGGAACTTAATCCCGAATAAGTGTCGTTCATAAATTAAGTATAAGCTTTGCCTTTGTGGTCTTCTTTATTTTCTCCATTTATTTGTTTGTTGCCTTCGTCTCAGCTTTCTTTATTGTTACTATTATATAATACATGTTTTTGGACTTTACGTCAAGTATATATTCATAGTAAAAGATAATAACAGAAAAATATACAATTATCCCCTTTAATAAATCCTCTGTCAAATGCAAAATACACTTCGTATTGACAAACCCGTGCATCGCACGGGCTTCAAACCTAGTAATCTAAAATAAACTAAATAAAATTCAATTTAAAATCAAACATTAATCCAATATTAGAGCGCCACGTAGAAAAATCTAATGGTTTCGGCCAATGAAAAATAAGATTTCAAAATTAATTTTGAATTAAAAAAGTCGAGTGTCAGGTAAAGAAATGATTAAGTGTCACGTAGATATTTTTTATTAATTAATTATCAATATTACGCATATACAATTTCATCCAAAAACAAACACTCTCATAATAAAAAAAATCTAAAATAGAATTCAATGCAAAATCAAAAACTAATCTAATATAATACAGTATATAAAAGTGGTACATACATAGGATTTTTATTTAAACATAACAATTTAATAAAATCCGTGCATTGCACGGGCTAAAATCTAGTTACTTTTATAAAGAAAACTATAAAACTATACATATACTACCCGTCAAAAAAAATATACATGACATGTACCACATTATTTCTGCGAAAATAAATGTAAAGAGCGGATCAGATATCTGATTTGAAATTATTTTTCGGATCGGATATCCAAAAAATCGGATCAGATACGGATCGGATTTTAGGATTTTCGGGTTTTCGGATTTTCAAATAATTTTGCTCAGCCCTCATACATGTACCATTATTTCTGCGAAAATAAATGTAAAGAGCGAATAAGGGGAAACTTCATTTATAAGGCAAATTATTTCCTTCAATCAGGTTGTTGTTTTTTGTGTATTTTTCTGTTGTATTTTCCTACTAAAAGACAAATGTAAACTACCACGAAGGGTTTCCGAGAAAACTCTCTGCGATGCTCAAGTTAGTTTCTTGTAGAAAGAGAAAACACAGAGAGAGAGATTGTGTTTATGAATAATTTTAAATCCCTTTATTATTTTTAGTTGATTAAAATTAATTAATTATAATTTTACCAAGGTTTTTAATTTTATTAAAATAATTAGTATAAAATAAATTATAATAATTAAATTAATCAAAATTAAATTCCGAAAAAATTAAAATTAAGAAATTAAATTAAATTTAATTAAAATCGTTGTTCAACCTAAAAAACGAAACAAGTCTTTGGGCCAAGGCAAGGCTCATAGGCGCAAGACCCATGCTTTGCCAAGGCTGCAGCGTCGCAATAGCTGACCGCACGCATGGCCGAGGCCATCGCACAGCCAAGCCATTCGCCAGCGCTCGCTGGCTCGACACCATCGCTCGCTGTCGCAGCTGCTTGCTAGGTATACGCGCATGGCACGAGGGCATCCATCGATGCCTCGTCGCCATCGCTCGTTGATCATAACAAAGCGCTGGAAGACGCGCATGGCTCGAAGGCCATCGCTCGCTGCCTCGACGCCAGGGCCGTCTTAATCATTTCGAAGGCCCTGTTCTAATCTTAAACAAATCTTTAAAATGGGGCCCTAATATTTAAAAAAAAAAAAATGCGATAATCAAAATATTACTTTACAAGTATTAAAATTTTATTCCTACAAATTTAAATAAAAAACGTAAAAAGAACTTTATTTAACATTTAAATAAAGTCCCAATACAACCCAACAATTATTTAAAGAAACAATAAAACACATAATAATAATAATAATAATAATAATAATAATAATAATAATAATAATAATAATAATAATAATAATAATATGCAATTGAAAGTAAAAGATGGCACGACGTAACTTGACTGCTTGCTCCAGTGCTCCTAATCTTTAGCTTCAAAAAAAATGAATTAATGCTAAGCGATAAATCGAAATTACAACAACAAAAATAATAGAAAACTACAACATTAAAATAAATCATTACATAAATAATTCATAAACCGATAATTATGTTTGATAAGCACAAAATTAAGAAATTAAATAAATTAAGAAATTTTTTTGTAAAATTGTAAGTAATAGGAAATAAAAATAGCTAAAAAAATCCAACCTTTTTGTGAGATAAGCATTAAATAAAGAAAAAAAATTGTAATTTACAACCATAAAAATTGTAATTAACATCAAATTAAAACCATAATAGAACGAAATTAAGAAGAAAAAATGTAATTTCATTAACTGATAATTGATAAATTAGATACCTTTGCCTCCGCAATTCTTGTTCTTCATCTTCAAAAAATCCCTAAATCTCACTCCTTTCCAATTCTAAGCAAATAGAGGATCCAAAATATCAATCGAAAATTGGAATTGCCAAATTGTAATAATAAATCGGAGAAAGAAAAATACCCAATCTGATTTTTTGGTTTGTTGGTCGAATTGAATATATGATGTGAAAATTCAGATGAATTTTTTATTCTTCCGTCGAAATTCAAATGTGTTTAATGTAAATTGTTGGGAATATGGAAGGATTGAAAATAGATTATTGAAATTGGCAATGCGGAATAATATCGGAAAGAATTAGTAATTTAGGGAGATGTATCTTGATAATGGAGATTGAATTGAAGATGAATATTGGAATGAGCGTGAATCAAGGAATTAAGCGTGGGGAGTTGTGTTGTTGAATAGCCGACTGATTAGAAGCATATTTATTTATTTATTTATTTATTTTAATATGTATGTTGGGCTAAAAAAATGGGCCCTTGTTTTTTTGGTAGCCCTGTGCTGTTGACCAGAATGCACAGGGCCACCACCGGGCCTGCTCGACGCCAGCGCTCGTTGGGCGTGTGCACGTGTTTCCCTCTCGCCTTGCTCGATCACGCGCACAGCACAGACTGCACAGGCCTTGTGCCCGCGCGCGCATGCTCGTGCCTTGCTCGTTGCCTAGTACCGCATGGACGACGAGCTCCCTTGCTCGTCGTCGCATGCCCGCACTATGCAACACCCCTTAAGGGTAACACTTAGCTTTCATTGCTTGGTGCGTGCAAGATTGTGAACGATTCATAAAAATCAAAACTTTTATATTTAAATTTAACGACAAATTAATAACCCATATTAATTTCACTAAATTTATGCGAAAAATCGAAAATTTATTGGTCAAATTAATTTCCGATTACATTATTTCTTAGGGATTAAAATCTAGGTCATAAAATTTAAAAAATTTTCAACTTTAACAAATTTTATGGTGGTTTTTAATCATAGGATCCTAATTAAATTATCAATTAACTATGAAAATCAAAACAAATTCTAAATTATTTGAAATTCAACAAATTAATTGTAATTACAAATTAGGTTGTATAATTAACAAAATTAGACCTTAAAATTGTTAAACATATACAGTAGGTCAATCATAAATTCAATATTTACATACAACATTCGCAAATATTTAATTTAACATCATAAAAATTACAAATTTTGCATTCGAAAAACTAAAACCTCCGAAAATTCATAGTTAGGCTTCGAATTTGGGAATTCTGGGTTCGACATCAAATCTTTGATTTTAGTCAAAATTTTGAAACATCGTTTACATGCGAAATTCACTATAAAAACATAAGATTTCGACCATTATTGACAAAACTGCTGACAATCATGCGAACATATAATCAAATAATCGCACAAATTTGCAATTAATTAAAATCACGAAATTAATCACCCCTTTAATTCATTGCAAATTTATTAAATTTTATCAATGTTAACTACAATTGATTATGGAATTAATTAGAGGCTCGTGATACCACTGTTAGGTTATGAATAATACAAACAATATTATTCATGCGGAAAAACCATAAAGCCAAGAATTCAAATTAATTGCCACATAGTCAATTAGCATAATTTAGGTTACATACAATGTGATGCATGCCTTCCCTAGTTGCTCCCGAACCGAACAAGAACAAGTCTTTAGAGCTCCAAGTGTTGCCCCTCCGTAGAAAGTCCACAGCACGTTCGGATCCGCTTTAGGTTCAACCAACTAGGATATTCACTAAGGTTTTATGCACTCGGGTTAGGCTATAAACTATGTTCTCCCTTGAACACACTCTAAGTAAAGAATATGATATATGGGTTGTTAAATTATGAGGGCTAGCCTCGTATTTATAGAGTAGGAAATAAGGAATTTGAATCCCACTAGGAGAACAATTACCAATCTTATTAGGATTGTAATTATTAATCAATTAGAGTTATAGGAATAATTAAACTCCTAATAATCCAATTCTAGTAGGACTAGGAAAACAAAACTTAACACCCAAGTTACTTGGCGACTAAGTAATCGGACAAGGCTTAGACGCACGCCCACACGCAGGCACGAGGCCCACGTTTGGCGCGCGCCTGACCAGGCCCAAGCGCGCCTTGCAGTTGGCCTTTGGCCCGTTGCTTGGTGCGGCTTGGTCGCTCCTCGCCCACGGCCTGCCGCGGCCCATTGCTTGTCTGGCCCATCGCACAAGGTTGGGTGTTGGTGCTGGGCTTCGCACCCAGTGATGTGCGCTCGCCTTTTGCTTGTCGAGCGATGGGCCGGCTCGCTTGTCGGCTTGTCGCTCGTCGAGTTTCCGATTCGTTTTCCGATTCCGGAATCTATTTCCGTTTCGAAAAAATATTTACGTTTCCGTTAATATTTCTGATTCCGGAAATAATTTCCTATTTCGATAATATTTCCGATTCCACTAATATTTCTGTTTCCGGCAATATTTCTATTTCCGATAATATTTTCCGATACGAACCATGTTTCCGTTTCCGGCAACATCTACGACTTGGATAATATTTATATTTCCGTCATGAACCATATTTCCGTTTTCGGCGATATCTTCATTTCCGGAATATTTTTTTACTTTGCCTTTTGACGATTTTAGCTCCCACTGGAACCGAGATCCGTTATTTCCGAATGATCATAAATAGAGTACTTAATGAATAATATATTCACTTAAGTACTTGATCTGTTCACGTACTATTTTTGTGACCCTACGGGTTAAGTCAAGAGTAAGTTGTGGATTAATGTTATTAACTCCACTTGAAATGAAGTGGCCTCTAGCTAGACATTCAGTTCACTTGATCTCACTGTATTATTAACTTATTAATTAATATTGAACCGCATTTATTAGACTTAGCATTAAACGCATTAAATGCAAATTTGGACCAAGGGAATTATTTCCTTCACATTTTGTTAAGGACTTAGCTAGGGATTACCTTTCAAAAAAAAGAAACAATAATTTTTCCCTTAAATTGAATGGCACATAAGCATAAAAGTTCCTTGACCTAAAGAGAAGCAAAGAGTATTTAGGGATCGTTGGTGAATCCTTATTAAGGTCCTTAACAATCTCATTGGTACAACATAGTAAAATATAGATAGCGATCACGAATTCATGTTGCTATAAGTTTTTGTCTTTAAACCCTAAAGCCTTGGTAGCTTCCACCCAAGAAAAGAGCAGCCAACGACTCGCTGGCAACCGATATCTGCCCCTTAGGTTGTCGGCGAGTCTTCTTTACAAGAACAAGGCTTCCGGCTCTGAGTTTTACAATCCCGTAGACCAGAGATAGAAAACTGAACAATGAAAGTGATAGGTTTTCGACCGGGTTTGGCATTGTTCTCCCTCCCTTTCATTTTCCACAGAGGAACTTCTATCTCAAGGTGAATGCTTTCCTTGAAATTTAACCTATATTATACTCTGATTTCTCTGAAAATGGTGTAGAATTTTTGGTTAGTCAATTGAAGAGGGTGAGGATTTTTCATACTTATTTGGGTATTAGCTTGTGTCGGAGTATTTTCTAGCGTACTTTCAAAATTTCAATTGTTTATTAGTCTTTAATCTTTATAAGTTTTCATAAATAGCTTTGTGGATCTTATTGAGGATTTTTGTTTATCTCACTTTGAAGAGGAGGATGTTTCTTCTAGCGATTTGATTCAAATAATTAGTCAGTTAGAAATTCCTATTGGGGTTCTAAATTTTGTTAGAAGGTTGAAAGATGAGGGAAACAAGCTACGCCAAGCAAAGTACTGGCTTGGTTATCAAAAATTACTCCTTTTCACTCATCTTGTCATTTTTTTGGTTTTATAATGATGAGGATAAGTCAGTTTTTTTGGACCTTGTTGTTGTACTTAATCTAAATTTGGGTGCATGTTTTATCAAGGATAAAGACTTTGAAAGAGTGGGTCAATTATGTTCGATGGTGTTGTGTTATGATACTACTAATATGAAAGCTTACTATACAAGGGAAATGGCAGATTTTGAGGTCAAAAAACCTGACTTATCTTTCATGGACCTTGCACAAGCACTGAAAATTGTTCCGGAAAATGGAGAGTTTCAACAAAAACTTAAGGTGACATCTTTATTGATTGGTCTCCAGATTTTGTTGATGACGCTCTTGAAGTAGTAAGAGAGGATGACATATTCAAAGACTCTATCTAAAACGGGAAGAAAAAAGAAAGAAAGGAGAAAAAGGAGAGGGAAAGGAAGGAGATCAGAGTTTTTGTATGTGTCTTGGTGTGGAAGATGACACCAAAATGGAAAAGAACGTTGTGGACAAAGGACCCAACGTTGTTCAAAACAATTTAGTTCTGAAGTCAACTTCAGAAACAAAATAAACTCAAATCTTACAGGGTCCTGTTTCCCGTTTTCAAATTGAAAACGATATGAGACATTTTTGGATCTCGCTTCTTCAAAGTATGATGTGATTTCCAGTTGAAGAACTTTACATTACTAATGTTCTTCCCAAAAGGTTATGATTAGCATCCGATTTCTTGATCCTTCAAAGAAGATGGATCGTAGTGAAACTCGTGAAGTTAATACACCGATGGAGATTAGTCACCCCTGTTGAAGGGCAAGATAGGTGTGAAAAAACTCCGCAAATGGTTGACAGAGCCACTAGTATGGCAACTCTAACACCATCTTATGAAGCTACGCCGAAGATCCTTCTAGGTGCATCAGTCCTTCCCCCGTGAAGTCTATTGTTCGTTATGCCGCTTATTCATCTAAAGAAATGAGGAAGACCGTCTCTTCTCGTCGCTAAATGTTTAGAAGAAAATATGGTACTCTTAAAAGTAGATGTCCCTCTGTTTTTACTAACTCTTGATTTTGCAGGATGAGTGTTGGTTCCAAAAGAAGCTCGTCTTGCTTTGCGAGAGATACTTGGTATCCTACTCGTAAGACTCGGTATGGCCCGCCCCCCGTGTTTTAATATGTAACTAGTTTTTGGGCCCGGGCTACTCCCCGGGTTATTATATGTATTATAGTTATGACTTTATTTGAAACTATGACTGAGTAATTCTTTGAATAAATTTTCTTATGTATATATTCTCTTTTGAAAATGTAACACGCAATTTAGCCCAATGGTCAAGTCTTTATTGTTTAAACTTGAGGTCATGTGTTCAATTCCTACGCTAATCATGTTTCAATTTTTTATGTGTAAAGTATATATGTATCTGAATGGCGTGTAATGAAACTCTTTAGCAGAGTGCCACATGGCAGATAAACCTTAATATAATTAATCACCTTTTAATATATAGTATAGATAGATAGATAGATTTGTTTCTTGATTAATATATGACGTAATTTGTCGGTGTCAAAACAAAACAAAAACAATATCATTGTTTCCATTCTCCTATTGAGACTTACGCATAATATCTATACTATATATTAAAAGGCGTTTACAATCAAGTTCATCTTCCACGTGGCGCTCTCCCTCTTCCTTCTTAAAGAGTGGTACTCCATGCATTTACATACAATAAAAAAAATAGAAATATTGTTTATGTAAGTCTCGAACCCTTGACCTCAGATTTCAAACAATAAAGACTTATCCATATAAGCATTTAATCACGTTCTTTTTATGTAATGGCATAAATATGATTTTTCATGTAATGACCCGGGGCATCGCCCGGAATAAAAAACTAATTTTGATTTACAAAGAGTCTCAAAAGGATAATGAATTTCACTTGATTCGATCTCAAGTCTTGAATATCATCCCCCAGTACTTTAAGCCACTAAGTTAGCTAGCTGATCACCTACGAGATTTTCACGTAAATGCTTGTGTATCTTATTATCTTTATTTTTTTTTTGACAAAAGTGTATCCTATTATCTGTTACTTTTTTTGTTAAGTGTCCTAATATTCTTGCCTATTAATTTGTTAAATCTTATGATTGGTTATGATTATCACATCTTATGACTCAAGCCAGGCGTAAGAGATCCATATTTGCTTCTGTAGCTCATACATACGTACATTATTGTTTTCCTTGCCTACTTTCCCAAACAAACTGTGACACTTATGCTAATTAGAGTCATCAAAGATCATATTGTCATGAGGACTATATATATTGCACATTTGCACAAACCGTTACTACTTTCTGAAAACGTGATAACTTTTTCCGAACATTCAGAAAGAGTATACATGGCTTGTTTCTGATCGATCGAGTGGAGTGAGTATATATATTACCATACTTTTTCCATAGCGCTCTCGCTAAGCAGAATCTTAACAGTGGACTAGCTCAAATCAGTCACAAACTCACAAAGACTAATAAGGTTTAGGAAACCACTAATAATAGAACTAATTACATGTAAATGGAGCTTTATTTCATATACTTCCTATCTCAGAAGTACTAACAAAAAAAAAAACTATGCATGAGAAGAAGTAACCGAGAAAACAAAGCAGGGGTTTAAACTGTAGGCCTAGATAGTAGATATACAACAAACTATTATTTCTCTTATATGTTAGTTCTAAACATTAAACCCTGCAATACACAGTAAATACAACCATGACGAACATCTCTTCATGAATCAACGATGGTCAGAAGTTCCATAGTCTTTCATACAGAAACTCTTCGTCAGCAAAAAGAATTTCAAAGAGAAACAAAAAAGAAGAGTTACTTCTATTTCCTGTCTCTGATTCTGTATTTCTTTGTATCTGTAAGATCAATGCCAAGCTGAAGCAGAGATCAACATCCTGTCTTTCCAACCTAAAAGCATAGCACCATCCTTCTCCACCAACGTATAGTGTTCTGAGTAACACCCAAGTAATCCTCTTATCACTGAGTTCACATACGTGCTTAAAGGGTATTGCTCGAACCCTGCCATTGTAAATCTCGATTTCCATTTCCCAAAAAGCTCATGACGTTCCACCCTCTCTTTTCCTTCACAAGCAATGACATTGACAATGTCTTTAGCCAAGCAGTGTTGCTCCACACTGATCCGCTCCTTCCTATCTCGAGGCATTGTCACATCGATAGACTCAAACATGGCGGAATAGTAACTGAGTGCTTCTGTGAACCTAGTCAAGAAAGGTGTAGTATTGGTATTTGACTCTTGCTCAACCAAAGTGGTTACCTTTGGACCAAGTGATTTCACCATTCTAAGGAGACCGTCCCTTGGGTTGTTCACATCAACACTTTCATCAGGAGTGTGGTGGAGTTGTAGTGGGAAATTCACTGCTAATGCTTCACCAGGCCTTACATCAAGCATTTCCCTTGTCACTTCAGGAAGAAATACGGGTACCGCATGAAACTCAACGGGTATTTTGTATTTCTCAGAGAGAGATGCTAACCGTTTTCCAACCGCCTCCAAACTTGAACCTCGAGCATACTGAGAAACGGGATCATCGATTCCGGTAATTCGCACATAAGGGGCCCCACCAGGTCTTGCAGCCAGAGCTTGCAAAAGTGTCAACCATTGAGTACCTTGAGCAATCTGGAAATCTATGATGTGTATGCGATCCTCATTTCTGCATGCTTCCGCTATAGCTCCATTTGCAGCCATGTAGCCAAACTTGAGATAAGGGCATATTTCATAGAGGATGTGCATGTAAGAAAGCAAATCCTTTCCAAGAGGCTCTTTACATCTAAGAGCACGGTAAATGTTATTTCCAGAAGATCCTTTCCTTGCTATTAGACCTTCAATCATATAAGCACCAAGACGCTGTATTGGTTGTCCAGAGATTGAGACCTCTCCCCTTGCTTGTTCAACTAATTTCTCAAAATCCTCCATTCTGTTTTCTGATAATGCCCTTGCACATTCAATTAACAACTCTTTTAGATTCCCAGATGGAATTTTAAGTTGCTGGATTTCTTCTTCCACTACCTTATGCCGTTTCTCACTCTGACCTGAGTCTGAAGAAGATGATGTCTGATGTTGACCCCCGTGTGAACCCTGTGTCTCCCGGTTCCGAGACCCCAATCTCTGACTTGGGATTTGGGGTTGCAGGCTTCCTCCTCCTATTGTTTCATCACCCATAAGAACAGTCTCTAGCTCCTGCAAAGCATGCTTCATATTCACTTCATATTCTGTTTTTTGAGAGATCAGACTCCCGCTTAGAACAGTACTTTGATGAGAATCTTCTGAAGGACTTGAGTTCAACCTCTGATAGTAACTCGTAGACTCAAGGGGCGAACTACAACAAGGGTTTTTCCCTGAGAGACTCTCACTTGAGGTGTTGTGCTCTTGGCTATCACTCAATGTAGTGGCAGTATCACAATCGAAATGACTCGGGAATGGTGAGATTGGAGAGTTTCTGAAACTCAACTTCCAAGCTCCAAATGGCCTGTTTGAAACTGCTGAAGAAGTATGCTGAGAAGATATATAAGATGAGTCGGTACCAGTAACATTGTACCCAAAAAGCTTGTGGGAATCCATGCTATAGCATTAGCTATAGCTCTTGTATTTATTACCAGCTAATCTAGGCTTCCCTTAATTAGGTAAAAGAGAAAAAAGGGGAACTTCCCTGGATCAAAAGCTTCCTTAAGCTCTAATACCGACCTGTAATAACAGGAAGCACAAAATGAGAAAAACTATCAACTGTTTGAAGTTTTACAAACTTTTATATCGGGTGGTTTGTGTCATAAAAGTTAAGCAATGGAACCAATTAGTTAAGCAATTAAAGCGGTCTTTCAGTTAGGCGGTCTTACACAAAAGTTGTCGTTGAAGTTTTAGCAGAGCTAATTACTACAAACACAGTATCGCTCAATATGGTAGTCATTCTGTTTACGGGGAAAATATAGTTTTGAAATGAACTTCAATAAATGTAATATTGACTAAGAATGCGAATTTCCAATGAGAACTACACATACAATCAAGAAAACTTCACTAACAGAACAAAAACCATTATTCACTTAGTCAGACTCGTAATACCATTAGCAAATCTTTTTTCTGTTTATGCTTCCCAATAGAAATTTACTGACCAAAAACACAGCAAAACCGTGAGAATGATATGTTAAATAGCAGTATAGAAACAAGCAAGAGTATTTTATTGACAATTTAATCAGCTGCTGTTAAGATTCTTTTAGTTGAAAACCAGCTTCGGACTTCAGAATCAAAATCAGTGTTCTCCTAGAACAATTGACTAAAAAGTAAGAACACTCAGGTTCAGAAACCAGAACCTTACAGCAATTCCTACCCAATAAGTGTTTTATGCCACACTCAAAACAGACCTTGCTAAAGACGGAGTTTCATGGAAGGCACTAGGTTGATGGTTTTACCTTATGTTTTAGCCCTTTTGGTAGATATATGATGAAAATAATAGATTCTCTTTCTAGCTTCTGTAATGGGCCAGGAGTTCAAGAATGCGAGAACCATTCATGATCCATCACTCTTTCACCTAAGAAAAAAATCGAACATTTCTACAATTTCTATTCATTTTTTATGTTTAATAATATCTCAATATCACCAACTAAACATGTTTTGCTAATCATGGAACTACAATATACTTTTTTCCCCTCCTCCTACCCATATATTCTACTCTATACTGTCATCTTCCCTATTTTCGGCTATTACAACCTAACCACTTAAGATGAGTAAGCTCTAATCTCATATGAATATATCTTTACTCCCTCCGTTCCTAAAAGATTGCCCCATATACCATAAACGGATTTCCCTATTTGTTTGCCTACATACAGCCATCCCTTATTTGATTTGTGTTCCACACATTTCTCACCTCACGCACTATTACTTAATTCAACTTAAAGACAAATATATCAACCACTTGCTTTTGAGCAAACCCAGTTCTTAATAAAGTGAATAAAAACATTTGATGCAATCTTTTAGAGACGAAATACCAAACTCTTAAAAAAGTGAATAAAAATATTTGATGCTATCTTTTAGGGACAGAGGGAGTATATGACAAGGAACACAATCTGATCAAGATTCTTATAAGATTTTTGATATCTCAAGATAAATTACACAATATTATACCGAGTACTTCACTAATAAGGTAGTCAAAGGAACTCATCATTTGATCATTTCTCCAATCTAACCACACCTACCCCAACCCATAGAAGTATGAACACACCTCATCCAATTTTATGAAAAACTTAATAAATTCATATGTTAAAGACTTTTCTAACAAACATATTCAAAATATTGCACACCCCTCTGAACAATAAGCCAATGGGATGAATCATATACCACAAATTGCCAACACCTACAACTCAATTAATTAGAAATACACACTCGTATGATTATTCCGTCCGGATTTAGTGGTCATATTATTGATTCAAATTACACTACCAATGTGACTATCAATACCTAGCAGAAAGAGTACAGTTTTACAAGAAAAAAAACTGTCAATACAATTTGCGAAATTATCAATACACAAAAACCAAATTCATTAATTCTACAGAAATAACCATCTGGGTAAAGCAAAGAACACATTTTCTGGTTAACTTTGTATTCATTATGTTTCAATTTTATACTCTGTTCCAAGAATTGAACTCAAACTTACTACACAAATTGGTCACTAAATTCAACTTTTTTTTTTTTTTTTTTAAGCAACAACTCGTAATCAAAAAAGTTCAATGTTTAACAAAGATTCCCATGCAATTAACAAAACAATCAATACCTAGTTGATAAAAAGAAGCAAAAAAAAAAAACAGATTAAATAATTTGGGTCAGCAAATTAAACAAGCATAAATAACTCAAATTAGATTATTAAATTGACAAGAAGAATAATTAATTAAAAGAGAAGTAGTCCGTACCTGAAATTGGAGGAATACAAGAAGGATTGTGAAGTGTGAAGCAAACTACAAGAGTCAAAATATGATGTTGAAGTAATTTGACTGGGAATTTAAAGAGTTTGGCAACAAAAATAAAAAAAAATAATAAGATGTTGGAATTTGGAGAGGGTTTCAAAATGAGAAGTAACGGAAGTTTAAGGTTATTTATATGAGAAGAAAGGTTTAAGAATTAACGGAGGACTGGAAATGTGACCGCCGACCACACGTTGGAGTTGAAGACTAGATATATCTCACCACCTTCCTTCGTTTCTTTCCTACGCGCCTTGCTTCGGATCATGCTTTTTCTGGCTGGCAACTGGCAACTGGTAACTGGTAAGTGCTCATTTTTCTGAGTGACGGGTCAGTTGTTCGAAATTGTTCATTTCATACCCGGGTATATTTACGAGTGTATTATTGTTTAATTAAAACTTAAATTTTTAAATGAGTAAAAACATATATGGTTAGATGTAGACCTGTCAAACGGGTCGGTTGGATCGGGTTCGGGTTAATTCGGGTTAGCCACTTTCGGGTTCGGGTTTACAAATGCTTGTTCAAGATCCATAACTTTCGGGTTCGAGTCGATCCAACGGATTCAGATTTTATAACGCCTATTATATTTTTCTTAATTTAGGTAAAAAATTATACAAAATTTGGTCACAAATTTTCCTACAAAGTTTATATTTTAGTCAAATTCAACCATAAAAGGGCATATAATTCAAACAAAAATCATATTATTACATCCAACAATTGTAACAACAACGTGTTTACTATACTTAAAATTCCTCACAATCTCATTTATTACTATAAATTTAATGATTTTCAATCAGTCGGGTCAAAAACGGATTCGGTCGAATTTTAACCCATTACTTTTCGAGTTTCTCAAGCGGGTTACAGGTCACAAAATCTTGTTTAAGACCCATTATTTTCAGATCTGTTTTCGTGTCGAGTCAGATTTTTTACAGGTGTTAGATGTACTTTGAACACCAGTTCGTATAAAGATTTTCATTACTTTTTGTGAACTGGGAGTCAGCATTTCATGTCGATTTCTACCTTTTAACTTTCTATTTATTCAATGAAGTAATTTGGTACCACAATCCTTTCATGGTAAATTGGTACGGTTTATACTTTATAGCTCTCGATTTGGATTTAGTGGGTTGAAGATTTTATCATAGTTTGAGTTTGGATTCAATAATTCAAATAAAGTACCCCTCTGTCCTTTTTTGCCCCGTAGCTAAAATGTATTCCCTCTATTCTTTTTTTTCTTTTTTTAGTATATCGTTATTCAACACCCGTGTTAATTGCTAAAGTTGTCCGTATTTATTGTGTAAAAATACAGTTTTGCCCTTATGAAAAACAACCCACAATATGTTTCACCCCTCTTTCACCGCTCCCCCCTTCCTCCGGAAGCCATTAATAATAATAAATCGCAGCACGGAGATCACACCTCTGATTGGCTTCGTGCGGTCCCCATATCAGGTTTGGGACAGACGATGAATGCTAAGGCTTACCGATGTGTGTTGTGTTACCGGTTGGGGGTTCCTTTGTTCTTTGTTATGGCGCCATGTTCTGCTTGCTTCAGGGTCTTTGCGGGAGACATCTTTGGTGATCATGCGGTGTCATGTGTTGGCACCGTGGGTATTAAACATCGGCATAGTGTGGTTCGGGATACCCTTGTTGATGTTTGTTATCTGTCTGGGATCTCAGCGCGGAAAGAGGTTGATATTGGTCTATCTGGAGTGAACGATAGAGCTCAGCAGACGTGTTGCTCTACTCTTGGGATCGGGGTTGTGATGTGTGTGTTGACTTGACGGGATCATCTCCTTTGACACAATCTGGGTTGTCTGGCTTTGCTCTGGGTCGGGTTGTAACTTATGCGGCTGTCGGAAGCGGGTCAAGTACGAAGCACGTTGCAGGGCCATTGGTTATGGCTTTCTTCCGTTCTCTTTCTCTTCTTTGGAGGAGCTGGATAAGGATGCGGTTGCATTGCTGAAGCGGATTCAGAAGTATTCTAGGACACAGGACATTGGAGCTCGTGCTGCTACTCATATTTTCACCAGGATAGGTTTTGCTATAGCCAGAGGGGTGGGGGACCAGATTGTATCTCGGCTTCCCACTAACTATCTATTACTATATACTAAAAGAGACACCAGGAATGACACGTGTCAATTCCTGGTGCGATTTTTTCCCGCCAAAAAGTGTATCTGTTTTATTTTATTTTTATTCTCTACCTTTTTTATAAACTATTTATGTATGGAAACAAAATTTAATTTATAAATTATGGCAATAATAGATACGACATAATAATAATTATTTTAAATTGGTAATATTTTAGTCAAAGCGCTATATTAATAATGGAAAATATATCACTCAATATTTTGGTCAAATTAACATATTAGCATTTTAAATATGCATATTAGATGAATAAATTTAAACGAGTATGTTAAAAATGTTATAACTATACAGTTGTTTTGGAAGATATTCAGTTAAATATTTTGTAAAAAAAATAATCAAAATCCGTGCGTGCACGGGATCTAATCTAGTTTGTAAAATATTTGACTTTGTTAGCATTTTATTTATGATAAAAACACTACTACAAAAATGGGATAAGGAACCTTTCCTAGGGCACCGCATAAGTCACTTATTAGGTTTCTTAGATAAAGGAACCAATTATCTTAGAAGTGTGGTTTCTTAGGAAAATTATAAGGAACCTCATACCTGCAATATAGGGTTTCTTAGATAATCTTATATTTAAGAAACAATCAAAGGAACCGGAGATCTTACTCATATTCGAGTACATATATATTAAATAAAATTGTCATTTTTAATTATGTTTTTGTTCTAAAAAAAAAAAAGACAAAGGTTGTGAATTTTTTTTTTGCCTTTTGGTGTCCCGCTTTCAGTCCTTTGCCCGCGAAGTATTAGGGTAGAAAAAAAACCTCAACCTATACCCACGATCTCACAAAAAACCCAACTTCAATTCAACAAGAACCCAGAAAACCTAACTTCAATTCACAGAGCTCAAGCACCGCTCCTAATATTCCCGATTTCTTCTCCATCGCTAATTTCTTCTACTTGTGGTTTGATTGGAACTTCGACCGCTACCGCAACCATCGTCTCCACCACCACGTACAACCACCGTATCCACCACCACGTACAACCACCGTCTTTGCCACTGGTTCATCAGCTCCTATAATTTAGGTAATTTTCTTCACCTCTTCTCACCATTTTCCCCAAATTATAATTTTACAATTTTCTCTCCTAACAATATAAATTATAACTTAGTAAATAATTGTTATAAGGAACCTGTTTTTATCAATTTAGTGAATTTTCCTGTAAGATCCACAAACTTACTTTCAATGAATAATTTATGTTTAAGTGATAATTTGGTTGAAATTTCATCTGGGGTCATATTGTTATTTGCAACTAATTTAATGGAGGTAGTACAATATTTAGTTGCAATTAATTGAATTATTGCGTAGAGATGTTAAATACGAAGTATAAAATTACATCTGGAAGCCTTGGTCCATACTTCATAATCAATCAAAAATGAATTTTCTTATTTCTTGTGTGTGTGGTTGGCTGGCTGGTTTCTTGGTTACCTAGAAAGGTGGAAACTTCTTCATATCTCCAGTAATATAACAGACCCAAAATAAATAAGAACATTTTTATGTCAAACAACAACCTTTATGTATCTACACCAAACTAGCTTAGCAATTAGCATCCCGCCCTAAGCGGGGTAAATGGTATGATTTCAGGTGGTTCTGAATTTTCTGATGTACACTGTGACAAAGTCTTAAGCTCTAAACTCATAGTTTCTGAAATATCTGAAATAGAAATTTTTTATATGAGAACAATGGTAGTTGATTTAGATGAAAAAATTTAATGGAAACAACTGACCAGTTGAATTTGCAGTGGCTGGTAAGATAACAAGAGAATGAGGGTAACTGAAAGCTTAACTGAAAAAATAAATCATAAGGTTGACTTAGTAGTGTTGGTTTCAGTGAGTCTGCTCTCGTTGGCTTTTGACCTTAGGTGACTAGGGGGACTTGTGTCCTGTATTGTTGTCATGTATTGTTGTTGGCCTTCAGGCCCTAAATAATCAATGAGAAGGTATGCACTCAGTGCACTCTCTAAAATCTTCACCACAATAGACATTATAACCCTTCTTGTTGCATCAGTGTGCATGCATCATCTTTTTATCTTCATCATGTTTTCTAAGTCTTCGCCATTTTGCTGCAAATCATTGTTGCATATGCCTAGCAGGTCTGTCAACTGTTGTGCATATGTCTAGCAGGTCTGCTAGCACTGCAGGGGGACATGAAAGTTGGGCACTACAGGAGGAGTGGATCTTGACACACTACTAGCGACTGTAGAAGCCGCTTCTTTGCTATCAAACAACATTTTCCTCAGAGTTGGTAGTCCCCTTCACATCATGGCTAAGATCAAACACTTTAGCAAAATTCTGGTCTACTGCACTAGAAACTGAAGTATCTGACGACCATGCAGATTCTTCTTGACATTGCAAGGATCCATGTCAAATTCTTCATTGCATGCTTCTTTTCCCAAATCCCTTTCATTTGTTTCACTAGAATGTGCTCGTGATTTCATATAATGATTCGATTGTTTGATTTTTTGATCTTGAAATATTTGTTCTATTCAATTTCATATTTGAATTCGATTGTTTTTGTTTTTCTTGGATAAAGTTGGGTTTTAGATTGTCTATTTTGTCTAATTTAAAGTTTGGTTAAGCCTTTTCTTGTTTGATATTGTAATTAATGTTTTAATTATAAACAAGCGAGTTAGGTTTGGATTTTTGTAATTAGTTTGATTCATCCTGTCTGCTAGAGTGTTAGTGGAATGAACAATTGAGTTGAATTAAAAATTCGAATGAGTTTCATTCAGTGTGGAACAATCTGGTTCCTCTCACAATATAGTTTTCGTTATATATAAGTACCCGAAACTCTTTTGCACAATTTTTTTATCATGATGAGAAGTTGGCATTGTAATTCAAAATTTTTCAGTCTGGGGCTCTGTGCTTCCTCAAAAACAGTCACTACTTACTGGTGAAACTTTGCTACTGTCAATAGCGGAACTGCTATTTTCCTGCATGTCATGATTGATGCCTCATATTGGAACTTGGAAGTTTTTAGTTTAGAAGAGATGAGTTTAAGACATTGTTCTCTTGGTTGTGATTGTTTAGCTATAATAATATACTTTTCATTTGAGTAAGCAGGCTCTTAGACAACAAACTTCCCTGCAACCAATATCCTAATTTGTTTGCCTGGATGGAACTAGGTTGTTGATATCTAGTAACAATAAACTTCTCTACAGACAACTGTTTTTTTGTGTAAGAACTCGATTTTAGGGTTCTTGCTAGATTTCAGATTAATGAGGTAGCCAGTCTGATCCAATTAATGAATATATGTCCTTTATTCTGATTTTCTACCAGCAGCATCTGAAATGCTTTTATGGTTGTATACTAAGTGCAATTTTGTTTAAAGGAACTAGCATTAGTCATTGAAGATTGAACTTTCAAAGACTACATAATTCTGTGAATAAGTGTTGTGGTTTTATTCATCTTAGAATCTGCACGCAGTTTAAGTAGGAAACTCGATGAGTTCAATTTCAGGTTACAAAGTTTTCTAAAAGTTGACAAATTTTGCATTAAGTCTGCCTAAGGATGCTGCGTGATAAGGATTGACCTACACACGGTCAATACCTTCAGCTATTTCTAGTAAAGATTGTGTAAATATTCCATTGATTATATCTTCCTTAATTCTAGTGATCATAATCTTCATTTACCTAAATTACTTTGTACGTACTTCCTGCTGTAATGTAAACCCTAGTTGTATACTATTTAAGTTGTGCTTAATGAATGAGAAGATACATCCTTTAATCAATTCCTTTATATGGTATCAGCCGTCTGATCCTTCTCCCAACCTAAAAACATCTTCTCGTTCTTTCTCCAATGGCATTCACAAACCCTATTCCCTCCTACCAAATCCCTAATGGTAATGATCCAACAAAACCCTTCATTTTTCTCAATATTCATAACACAATCAAGCTCACCCCAACCAACTATCTTTCTTGGAAGATTCAGATTGAGGCCATACTCACCGGCCATGACCTTCTTCAATATGTCGATGGCTTCCTTGTGTGCCCTCCTACTGTTGTCACCAATGAAGCTGGAGAAGAAGCACCCAACCCAGACCACTCTTTTTGGACACGACAAGACCGCCTCCTTTTTGGCGCTCTCATTAGTACCCTCTCTCAAAATCTGGTTCCTCTTGTCTCTCAAGCCCGCACCTCAAAACAATTGTGGGACATTCTAGCCCAAACATATGCCCTCCCTAGTCGTGGCCACATCAAACAATTGAAAGATCAACTCAATCGCATCTCCAAAGGTAGTCGCTCTGTCATAGAGTACATGCAAGCTATCAAAGCTTGTGCCGACCAACTTTCCGCCCTAGGAAAGAAGATTGAGCATGAAGATCTGATTGACCGAGTTTTACTTGGTCTCGATGACTCATACAACTCTGTCATTGAATCTGTTAATGCTAGGGATACCCCTATTTCTTTTGAGGAGTTACATGAAAAACTCATCAACAAGGAGCTCTCAATTCAACAATCTCGTGCTGACCCATCACTCCCAGCCACTGCTTTTGCTGCATCAACTCGCACTCCGGCCCGTAACTAAGGTCCCAATACTTGCAATAATGGTCAAGGTATACTCGCTACACCTACCAATTTCAATAGACAACCTCGTCCTTTTTTCGGCAAATGTCAATGGTGTCGGGAACAAGGGCATGTGGTTGCAAATTGTTCCTTGTTTAATCAAAGGTTTCCTAATGCTAATCCTCCATCTCAACCAATACCATCCCCTCAAACCCGTCCATCACCAAACCGGCAGGCCCACACGGCCCATCTTGCTCCCTCATCCTCCTCCTCGCCTTGGCTTCTTGACAGTGGGGCTTCTCACCATGTCACGACGGATCTCAACAGCCTATCTCTACATGCTCCCTATGATGGGACTGAGGAGTTAGTAGTCGGTGACGGTATGGGTCTCAAAATAACTCATTTTGGTTCTTGCTCTTTTTCCTCCCTTACATTAAATAACGTCCTTGTTGTCCCCTCTATGTCTAGAAATATTATCTCTATATCTCAACTATGCCAAGATAATAATGTTTCTATTGAATTCTCATCCAATTCTTTTTATGTGAAGGATCTCAAAACGGGGGGTATTTCTCTTCCAGGGTCTGGTTAAATCTGGGATTTATGAAGCTCATTCAAGTTCCCCTAGAGTCTACGCAAGCACAAAGGAAACTCCTCTCAATTGGCATCATAGATTAGGGCATCCATCTCAGCATGTTTTTAGACAACTTATTTCAAAAAATAAACTTAATGTTTCTAGCATTTCTACTCTAGATTGTAACTCATGTGCTTGCAATAAAAGTCATAAGCTTCCTTTTTCTATTTCTTCTATTATTTCTACTGCTCCTCTCCAATATATCTACACCGACCTTTGGACCGCACCGATTTATTCGCATGATAGCTTCAAATACTACCTAATATTTGTTGATCACTACTCAAAGTCTATTTGGTTGTATAACTTGAAGCAAAAATCGGACACAAAAAAAGTTTTTGTTAGATATAAAGCTCTTGTCGAAAAATATTTTCAATTACCTCTCAAAACACTCTATTCGGACAATGGGGGAGGGTATGAAAGCCTACGGGATTTGTTATCTATAGACGGTATTTCCCATCTCACAACTCCTCCTCATACCCCTCAACATAATGGCTATTCGGAGCGTCGTCGTAGACACATTGTCGAAACATTCTTATCTCTCTTATCTCATGCCAAAATTCCCTTAGAGTATTGGTCAAATGCTTGCTCTACGGCGGCTTACTTGATAAATCGCCTACCAACACCGACCCTAAATAATGAATCTCCTTACTCAAAACTATTTGGTAGTCAACCCAACTACACCAAACTTCGTAGCTTTGGATGCCTTTGCTACCCATGGTTAAAACCCTACAACTCCCACAAACTCGAACCTAAGTCTAAACCGTGTGTTTTTGTTGGATATTCTCCCACTCAAAGTGCTTATTATTGCCTTGAATTAAGCACTCGTCGTTTGTATGTCTCTTTCCATGTTCATTTTATTGAACATGTATTCCCATTTTCAGAAATAAATACATCAAATTACCCCATGATGTCCAACTTAGTAGAAGAATGGCCCCCTTTCACACTACCCATTCTATTAAACACACCAACCCCTATTCCTCAACCAACGTCACCAACCCCATCTCCTCCCCTAACTCCTACTGCCACACCACCTCAATCCCCTACACCTTCTCTATCTTCCGCTGCACAAAATGATAATAATGAGTCCTTGAAGGAAATAGTGTCCTTGGTCCAAGTATGCATATAATATTAAGTCTAATAAATGCGGTTCAGTATTAATTAACAAGTTAATAATTCAGTGAGATCAAGTGAGCTGAATGCCTGACTAGAGGCCGCTTCAGTTCAAGTGGAATTAATTATATTAATCCACAGCTTACTCTTGACTGAACCCGTAGGGTCACACAAATAGTACGTAAACGGATCAAGTATTTAATGGCATTAAATACTCTATCTATGGATATTCGGAATCGACGGATCTTGGTTTCAGTGGGAGCTGAGATCGTCACAAGCAAGAAATGAATACTCCGGAAACGATGATATTGCCGGAAACGGAAATATGGATCGTATCGGAAATATAAATATTATCCAAGTCGTAGATGTTGCCGGAAACGGAAACATGGTACGTATCGGAAAATATTAATGGAAATGGAAATATTACCGGAATCGAAAATATTGCCGGAAACGGAAATATTATCAGAATCGGAAATATTATCGGAATCGGAAAATAATTCCGGAAACGGAAATATTAAATATTTGTTCGAAACGGAAATTAATTCCGTAATCGGAAATATTAAATATTGTTCGTATCGGAAATGAATTCCGGAATCGGGAATTTAATCGGAAGCGTATCGTACGAATTAGCATCGGACGAGGCTCGCTAGACGAAGGCCCAGCACGAAGCCAGGCCGTCGCCCAGCAAGCCACACGCATCAACGCCAAGCCTCGACCAGACCCAGCGCAAGCCAGGCCCAGCCAAGGCCTTGGGCGCGCGCGCGGACAGCAGCATGGGCCGAGCGTTGTGCGCTCAGCGTGGGCCGCAAGGCCTGCGCGGGTGTACGGTGCTCGTGCGATGCTCGTGTGCAAATCCTAAAGCTATCGGGATTCGATAAAAGATTAAATCCTAAACCTATTAGATAAAGTTTATTTAATAAGAGTCCTAGCAGGATTCTAATTAAATTAATTCATATCCTAATAGGATTCCAGTTCCTTTTCCATACCTCTATAAATAGGTACCTAGGGTCATAATTTATAGATACAATTGAAGTATTCTAAAGGTAAGATTTTGAAGAAAAATCAGCCACTCTCTTGCCCCTAACCAGCCGAAAATCTATACTACCTTAAGGGCGATTCTAGTTGGTCAAGCTTAAGGCGGATCCGGACGTGCTGTGGACTATCTACGGAGGGACGACACTTGGAGTCCTAAAGACTTGTTCTTGTTCGGTTCGGGCGCAGCTAGGGAGGGCACGCAACAAAGTGTATGCACCTAAACTATGCTAAATGATTATGTGTAAATAATATGCTTTCCTGGCTTTATGGTTTTTCCGCATGATTTATGTTTTGTCATATGTATCATAACCTATCAGTGGTATCACGAGCCTCTTATTATTTTCATAATCTAAATTGCATAAACATGGTTAAATATTACAAATTTGCAAGGAATTCAAAGGGGTGATTAATTTTCGTAATTGTTAATTAATTGCAAATTGCGTTTATTTAATTATATGTACGCAGTTTTTCGGCAGTTTCTTCGTTACTCATCCAATATCGAGTGATTTTTGTGTCAATTCTGCATGTAAAAGGCATTCTAAAATTTTGACAAAAAAAGTGCTTTTTGGCCGAACCCAGAATTCCCAAATTCGAAGCCTAACTATGACTTTTCGGAGGTTTTAGTTTTTCGAACGCAAAAGTTTGTAAATTTAAGATGTTAAATTAAATATTTGCGATTCTTGTTGATAAATCTTGAATTTTTGATTGACCTACAGTATATGTTTAACAAGTTTGAATGCCTAGCCTTGTTAATTATACAATCTAATTTGTAATTATGATTAATTTGTTGAAATTCGAATAATTTAGAATTGATTTGTTTTTCATAATTAATTAATAATTTAATTAGATTCCTATGATTAAAAACCACCATAAAAATTGTTAATTTATGTTAAATTTTAAATTTTTATGACCTAGATTTGAATCCATGATTAATCGGAAATTAATTGATTAATAAATTTTTGATTTTTCGCCCTAAAATTATGAAATTAATATGTTTTATTAATTTGTCATTAAAAATTTTAAATTTTTATGCAATCGCTCATAAAACTTTCACGCACAAAGCAATGGACGCTACGTGTTACCCTTAAGGGGTGTTGTATAGTGCGGGCATGCGACGACGAGCAAGGGAGCTCGTCGCCCATGCGGTACGAATACAGCGAGCAAGGCGAGTGACGCACGAGCACAAGGCAGCAGCCCTGCCTTGTGTCGAGTGCTGCGCGCATGTGGGCGATGGGCAAGCAGCGATGGCATGGCACAAGCCGAGGCGCGCGCGCGCGAGGGCGAGAGCTGGTCGCCCAGCGATCGCAGCTCGGCGCGCCAACACGCATGGCCTCGAGCGCTTGCTTGCGCGAGCGAGCGAGCGAGCGAGCACCATCGTAGCTGCTGCGTTTGCGCGCGGCTGCTGCGATGATGTGCCATGGGCCAACGATGGTCGTGCAATCGATGGGGCTTGGGCGCAAGCCCAAGTGCTCGTCATGTTACGATTGTCGAGTTTTAAATTTTAATTTGAAATTTTTCAGTTCATGTAATTTTAATTAATTTTAAAATTAAATAATTTAAATTGTTTTCTTGGATTTTAATTTTGAATATTATAATTATTTTAAATTTTATTTATTCTAATTATTTTACTAAAATTAAAAACCTTGAATTAATTTAAAATTCGACTGAAAAATAAATTAAATAAATGGATTCAATTATAAATTTATATGACCTTTAAATTTTAATTAAATTTGTATGTTTCCGGTTAGACTAGAAATACATTTTTATGTTTAAAATTAGTAAAGCATATGAATTTATTGGTTTAAGTGGGAGCCCTTTTTAGTCATAAACTCTTGATTAGGTCTACAAATCCTTTAAGGTTAAACAACTTGATTAGAATTAATAAGGACTGAATAATTGATAGATTATTGGTGCCCTTGATTAATTGCTGCAAATGTTTATATGATGCATACAATGTGTTTTAACTAACCAATTATGTGGGCCATTCATGATAATGAATGGATGAAGGTATATATTGTATATGTACTGTTTTGCAGGTTATAAAGTGACTAGTATGGCCCAAATAGGATAGAAAATATGGTCTGCGTACCATTAATTTGAATGTAATTGGTCTAAAGTACCAAAGTTGTTTTTCAATTTAAATATGGTCTGCGTACCATCAAATAGTTGTAATTAGTTTAATTATAGCTTATCCTATTTGGAGAAAATGGCGCCTCCCACAGTGAAATTCAAGACGAAGTTTCCATTTTCGAGACGGACTTTGAAGTTGAAGCTTCAAGATGAAGTCGGGCCATACTAGATCACATTTATCTTATGCATGCTTTAAGTTATTTATTGCTTTAAATATGTCTTAATTATGCATGAGATTGTGGCTTGATTATGTTGCATGATTAAGGATTTTAGTTCACTTAAAATCTAACCAACATAGTAAGAGCCTTAAGTTCCAAACTTAAAAATTGAGTTAAAAGGTGCCATGCCAAAATAACACTTACTTGGATATCCTTTTTTCATCGATCTTAGTAATAGTTTTCTGCCATAGCGAGGTGTTACTTATCGATACTAAAGGGGTAAGGTACACAAATAATTGTGAGTACATGTTAGTTTTGGTGAAACTCAACGATATAAGTAAGGAGTCCTTTTATGTCGTGGCAAAATCGATAGGTTTACCTAATAAGCTCTTAGACGTACCTATCAACCAAGAGTAGTTTCTAGACTATTAGCAAAAGGCTTTTTCTTACCTAAAGTATTTAGAATTGAGTCAAACATAATGTGCTTAATTCTTCAATGATTTTAGGGTCTTGGAATCATTTTATTCACACCTGTCGGAACAATAAATTCGAATAAAATGCTAATGACTTGTTTAAATTGCATGATTGCTTTAATTTTCAAGTTATTACTCATGATAAATGTTTAGACTTTGCATGCTTCAATGTATGTTTTAATTATTGTTTATAATTAAATATCTTGCACTGCAGTAAATCCTTTTAGAAAGGTAACAGTAAATTTCCTCGATTGGTAGTGAATCCAAGAACGATTCACGGAAATGAGAGAAAATGAGCAATTTAAAATGTACGTTTCTTATAGCGACTTTTATGGTTGTTTTCGAGTATCAAAATCGAATGGCAAACCAATTGGTGCTTGTGAATTCAAAATACACTGTAGTTTTTAGATCATAAAGCATTGAGTTTAAACGCTCAACTTTACCAATGGTTAACAACCTAATATCTTTGTCTATTTAATTCTCGAATGAGTCTAGTCCCTAGACATTCGAATAGATTGATGCTTAGAGAACTTTAGAAGCTTCTGGTAAGATCATCTAGTTGAAACTTAATATTCAACATAAAATGGTAAGAACCTTGTTGGAGTGACATTGGACATGTCTAAACAAAATATAAAAGTCAACACTAAAGAATACAATTCTTAAGACTATAAGAAAGGGTACAAGAAATAGGAAAACAAGGAACAAATGAAAGGAATTTACAATTCCGTTTCTACCTGTAAGTTTATGTTTAAAGAAAAGTGACCTAGCAATCAAACTTCCTTGGTATCATATACCGCTTGAGGTTCTTACTTCGGTAATGACTCAAACAATGGAAGCTAGGATACACTAATGGCCTACAAGTGGGAAATGAAGCATGGCAATGCTACATTAGTTGTAGGGTCATCTGGTTTGTTTTAAAGTCCTTTCAAGGATGGAACTTAATGGCTATTTTGTTCCATAATCAGCATACCTAAATTTCTGCTTCAAACACAGAAAGACTCACATTCAAGAAAAACAAAAACAATGTTTGTTTGTTTATTTGAATGAAATGGTCATTTACGGGTTGAGTCAATATGCTTGATTAAAACAAACAACTCTTTAACAATAAAAACTTTACTAGGTTCAAATCAACCCCTTGATTTGAGTTCCACTAATCTTTGGCATTGTTGCTTAGACCATATCAACAAGTTAACATTCATAAGCTCTATTTTAATGGACTTTTGAAAGTTGATTGATTTCTAGATCAATTCAAGACAAGCTAGTCTTACTTGTTGAAAGTAACAAAAGATATGAACTATTGTTAGAACGCCTAGACAATAGAATTCAAAGCTAAAGAAAGAGATTTTATGACTTTATTATTTCACCTAGATTTGAGTGAATATTGGTTCATTTACTCGAAGTGATATAAGTTTGAATCTGTTTGGCTAGTTCAAAGATTCAGAAGTATGAAATCCACTTGGCAAGAAATCATAAAGATCTAGGATAGATCATGTTAATTATTACTTGAGACCAAAATTATCATCAATGATTGTGTGTAGTAAAATTCACAATCTAGCTCCATAAGATATGGCATATCTAAATTGGAATGATCGAAGTCGGTTAGTACTTGATTCGATCAATGATGGATCATAAAGGCTTTTCCTATAATTTCTAAAAACAAAATGCTCAACTACCACCAAACTAAACCAAAATTCGTCAAAGCTATTGAAAAGTAATTTCAGAATATCTTTTCATCATATATCTAGAGAGTTCCTAAACTCAGTGGGAGCTTAGTGTTTGTTATTCAACAAACTAAGGCCCAAGTATAGATATACGTTTCATTGTGATTTATTCAAATGAGACACAAGGGTATTGTTTCTACCACGAATTTTTGAGAACATAATGTTTGTTTGCTCGAAATAATGTCCTTTTGAAGTTTCGTTTCCAAAATGACAAGTGGGAGAAAATAGACCTCGAAAGTCTTCGAGGCGAACAACAAACATAAACGAACATTCCGGAGGCTTTTCGAAGTGCTTTGGAAAATCCGAACACGTATTCTTTAAGGACTTTCAAGTGGCTATTGATATTCTATTTGTTTGATGTTCTATACCCAAGTAGGCATAGAGTTCAAGTCATTGGAACTATGATATTCTTCTATTAGATAGTAAAGAAACATGGAGTTCAGGTCACTGAAGCTATGAAATTCTTCTATTAGATAGTGAAGAAACCTACAACTTGCAGTCAAACTATTATGTAGATTAATGAGTTCATGACCTGTAAGAAAGCTATGACGAAACCCAGATTCCCTAAAATGGTTAGAGGCCATATATAGACTCAAATGTTTTAAATGGTTAGAGGCCATAAAACATACTCAATGTTTTGATGACAAAATTGAAATTTTGTTGATTTGCAAGAATAGTTTCACACCTATTGGTTGCAAGTTTGTTTTAAGGATAAAAACCATCAAACATGAAATTGTGTTCACACACAAAGCTAGATTAGTTTCTAAAGTTTACAAGCAAATTCATGGCATGGATTGTGTTGATACCTCATGCATAATCGTAATGCTCAAGTCTATAAATCAAGCAATGATTACATATTGGTACATATGACAATTGGATGACAAAACGTATTCCTCAATCAAATGTTGGAAGAAACTATGTACATGGTATGTCATAGGATTTGTGGATCCAACTAATGCTTGAAGTGAATGCTAGCTTATGAAATTTAAGTACAGATATTAAGCAAGCAATTGGGAATTGGAAATACATTTTAGTGAAACTAATAAGTATTTTAGATTCATAAAATGTACATGATTCTTATAGATGTATAAGAAGTTTAGTGGGAGTACATAAAACTTAATTGGTCCTATGTGTATCACACACATATCTCTCTATTGTGAAAGAACATTCAAATGCTAATAACTTAGGTTTGAAATTATTCATCAATGATGGACCAAGGCGAAACTTAGTACATACTGGGTATTAAGATCTATTTATAAAGATCTTATGATATTGTTTTGGATTAAGTAATGGCATTTACTAAATCAAACACGAAATACTCCATTGGAGATATTCGACCCATGTGAATAAATCTAAGTAAAGGATGTTTGAACTATGTATAAGCATTTACTAAGTTAAACATCAAAGAATCTAAGTAAGATTCTTAACCTATATATATATGTCAAAGAATTTAGCTGGATTCAGTATCTACTGAAATTGAATGAGCTAAAGTTACATGAATAGAATTCAATTGGGAATTATTATGCAAAAGAATTTATCATGTATGGTATAATATAAGGATCGCCAAAAATGTATCGTATGACTTTAGGCATGACGAACATGTACCAATCTCTATTGATCTAAGTGAAGATCAACTAGATTGAGATCAAGAAAAACTTATGGTACTTGAAAAGGAACATAGGAACAGTTCTTGACTCAAGGATATAAAGATATGCTAAATATTGATGCTACACGCATAAACACTGGCAAAGGATCAAGCAAGACCCTTTGGAGTTAACCATTGATAAGGACGAGCTATAGAGCATCGTGTTTTGAAATGGCAACATGGATTGGAGACCATGAGTTGTTGCGTGGGATATTAAAATATTAATGTTCTAAGATACAGCTGGAAAGTATTCCACATATCTGTGAACTGCTTGGATAAGTAATTCCAAACAAAGCATCACTAGCAACCTATAAAGTTGAAGTAAAAGTACTTATTGCCTAAGAAGCAATAAAACAGGGTTGTTTATGTTAAAGAGTTCTTCACTGAACTTGGGTAGATCACATGTCTGCTGGCTTGATGGTTCTTCATTGAAATATGCGTAGAACCACTCTTGAAGCAAGAAAAGACTAGATCATAAAATAAACATACTCAAAAGATCTTATCATCTATCTCGAAGAACGTTCGATGAAAAGGATATTAAGATTGGCAAAGCATGATAACTAAACCTATACAACAAGTGAGAAACAACACTCACATTCTGGCACTGGAAATCAAGCATAGCTTTGAATTCCATGAACTGTTTTAAAGATGGGTTTGAGGCCCATGGTTGTAAAACATTGGGGTTGAACATTTATCATATATGAAATGTATTTTCATATTCCATTTAATCTTGGTTTAGTATTAAATGATGAGTCCCTTCAATTTGACGATATATTCAAGATAGACTGTCAGGACCAGTCCTGTGACTAAGAAATGTCTATCAAGTGAACTTGAATGTCAAAAGTTGAAAATGGTCCCTGGTCGGAGTTTTCTATAAAGTTGGACGCATAGAAAACGTTAGACAACTAGAATGCAAGATGACTAGTAGTTTTGTTTCTTGAACTATGTGGACATGGCAATGTCATAATCATTTGCATAGATACTTACTTCGGGAAGACTAGTATCGGGCAGACCTATGAAACTTTACTGTAAGAGATGAAAATCTGTCATAAGTAAATTTCATTAAAATTATTAGACACTAAATCCTCAATACCTGAGTGATTTGAGATTACTTGTTTGAGAACTGGTTGCTTTGACGTTCACCAACCGTCGCACCGTAAAAGGAGGCTATAAAGGCAACGCTCAGGTAATCACCTATCAAACGAAGTCTAATCTCAAGATCGCAAGATTGGGATTATCCTCCCATAAATCGGGATGAGATGCTTAAAAGTTGTACAAGGCCACTCGGAGAGCTAGAAACTGTAAAATGCATGGCCGTGCTCGGATGAATCATAGGCAATGATTATCTGTTTATTTGATCAGTTGAACTCTGAAACTGAGAAACACCTCTGGACATAATAAGGATGACAACTCTTACCTTATGTTCAAGAGCAAGCATCGAGCGACAAAGGAATTAGGTAATGCACACTTGTCCCTAAGGACAAGTGGGAGACTGAAGGAAATAGTGCCCTTGGTCCAAGTATGCATAAAATATTAAGTCTAATAAATGCGGTTCAGTATTAATTAACAAGTTAATAATTTAGTGAGATCAAGTGAGCTGAATGCCTGACTAGAGGCCGCTTCAGTTCAAGTGGAATTAATTATATTAATCCACAGCTTACTCTTGACTGAACCCGTAGGGTCACACAAATAGTACGTAAAGGGATCAAGTATTTAATGGCATTAAATACTCTATCTATGGATATTCGGAATCGACGGATCTTGGTTTCAGTGGGAGCTGAGATCGTCACAAGCAAGAAATGAATACTCCGGAAACGATGATGTTGCCGGAAACGGAAATATGGATCGTATCGAAAATATAAATATTATCCAAGTCGTAGATGTTGCCGGAAACGGAAACATGGTACGTATCGGAAAATATTAATGGAAATGGAAATATTACCGGAATCGGAAATATTGCCGGAAACGGAAATATTGTCAGAATCGGAAATATTATCGGAATCGGAAAATAATTCCGGAAACGGAAATATTAAATATTTGTTAGAAACGGAAATTAATTCCGGAATCGGAAATATTAAATATTGTTCGTATCGGAAATGAATTCCGGAATCGGGAATTTAATCGGAAGCGTATCGTACGAATTAGCATCGGACGAGGCTCGCTAGACGAAGGCCCAGCACGAAGCCTGGCCGTCGCCCAGCAAGCCACACGCATCAACGCCAAGCCTCGACCAGGCCCAGCGCAAGCCAGGCCCAGCCAAGGCCTTGGGCGCGCGCGCGGACAGCAGCATGGGCCGAGCGCTGTGCGCTCAGCGTGGGCCGCAAGGCCTGCGCGGGTGTACGGTGCTCGTGCGACGCTCGTGTGCGAATCCTAAAGCTATCGGGATTCGAGAAAGGATTAAATCCTAAACCTATTAGATAAAGTTTATTTAATAAGAGTCCTAGTAGGATTCTAATTAAATTCATTCATATCCTAATAGGATTCCAGTTCCTTTTCCATACCTCTATAAATAGGTACCTAGGGTCATAATTTATAGATACAATTGAAGTATTCTAAAGGTAAGATTTTGAAGAAAAATCAGCCACTCTCTTGCCCCTAACCAGCCGAAAATCTATACTACCTTAAGGGCGATTCTAGTTGGTCAAGCTTAAGGCGGATCCGGACGTGATGTGGACTATCTACGGAGGGACGACACTTGTAGTCCTAAAGACTTATTCTTGTTCGGTTCGGGCGCAGCTAGGAAGGGCACGCAACAAAGTGTATGCACCTAAACTATGCTAAATGATTATGTGTAAATAATATGCTTTCCTGGCTTTATGGTTTTTCCGCATGATTTATGTTTTGTCATATGTATCATAACCTATCAGTCCTCTCCACCACAACCAACTCATCGTATGTCCACCCGACTACAACATGGCATTAGAAAACCTATTGATAAACTCAACCTAAATGTGGAGGTTGTTGAAAAGGACATCCCCAAAAATATCACACAAGCATTAAAAAGTCCGGTATGGCGCAAGGCCATGGATGAGGAAATTAATGCCGTAGTGAACAATAAAACATTGCATCTTGTTCCGTCCTCACCGTCACAAAATGTGGTTGGATGCAAGTGGATATTTCGAATAAAAAAGGATAAGGATGGCAACATTATTCAATATAAAGCTCGGTATGTTGCTCGGGGTTTTAATCAAAGACCAGGAATTGACTACGGCGAAACCTTCAGTCCCATAGTTAAACCTACCACAGTCTGTCTTGTTCTCTCTCTTGCGGTCAGTCAAGACTGGCCCTTGCGTCAACTCGACATCAGTAATGCCTTCCTTCAAGGCACCCTCACTAATGATGTATACACCATCCAACCTCCAGGGTATGTTGATCCGAAATACCCTAACCATGTGTGCAAGTTAAACAAGGCCCTATATGGTTTGAAGCAAGCCCCAAGGGCTTGGTATACGGAACTGCGTCAACACTTGCTAAATTTGGGGTTCAAGAATACCATTTCGGATCCTTCACTGTTCATTCTTCACCAACATGGTAAGCTAATTTACTTATTAGTTTACGTAGACGATATTATAGTGACTAGTAATGTGCCTCCATTTCTAGAAGAATTTGTCAAAACACTTGCTGCTCGTTTCTCACTCAAGGATTTGGGAGACTTGTCTTATTTTTTGGGGGTTGAGGTGATGCCACATCCCCAAGGGATATTCTTAAGTCAAAAGAGATACATTACCGACATATTATGCAAGGCCAACATGGATGATGCTAAACCTGTTGCAACACCTCTAGCTACTCATCCTCCCTTATCTCTCAATGGTGAGCTCCTACATGACCCCACTGAATACTGTATGCTTATTGGTAGTCTTCAATACTTGGGACTTACTCGACCCAACGTAGCCTTTGCCGTGAACAAGCTAGCTCAATACATGCAACGCCCAACACAAGACCATATGCAAGCATTACGTCGCCTACTACAATATCTCAGTGGTACATCTCACAAGGGCTTGACCTTGCACAAAAACTCTCCTCTCACTCTCCATGCTTATTCAGATGCCGATTGGGCTCGATATAAAGATGACTATATTTCTACAACAGCATACATTGTTTACTTAGGAAAAAACCCAATCTCTTGGGCTTCCAGGAAACAACGTACGAGAGCCCGTTCATCAACTGAGGCGGAATATAGGGCGGTTGCAAATGCTACAGCCGAAATTATATGGGTAGGTAACTTATTTCAGGAGCTTGGTCACAAGCCTTCCACGGCACCTGTTATTTACTGTGACAATGCAAGTGCAACATATGTTAGTTCTAATCCGGTATTTCATTCGAAAATGAAGCATCTAGGCTTGGATTACCACTTTGTTCGAGAAAATGTGCAATCTGGCAATCTCAGAGTTACCTACATATCCACTCATGATCAGCTCGTCGACGCTCTCACAAAGCCTCTACCCCGTACTACCTTCACTACGCTAATCCACAAAATCGGTCTCTCATCTTGGCCGTCCGTTTTGAGGGGGCGTGATAAGGATTGACCTACACACGGTCAATACCTTCAGCTATTTCTAGTAAAGATTGTGTAAATATTCCATTGATTATATCTTCCTTAATTCTAGTGATCATAATCTTCATTTACCTAAATTACTTTGTACGTACTTCCTGCTGTAATGTAAACCCTAGTTGTATACTATTTAAGTTGTGCTTAATGAATGAGAAGATACATCCTTTAATCAATTCCTCTATACTGCGAAGTTTAGTTTTATGTGGTAATGTTGTCTAAATCTGTTATACTGAATTAATGACAGTGCATCATAAACGAGTATATAGGTTACTGGTTTAATTCTTCAATATATTTGGCTTGTTTTGGTGTACTAGTTAGATAGGGAGCTCTATTTTTAGAGCTGAATGGGGGCAAATTTTGGACAGGCATTGTGTACTCAAGCTCAGAATGTACTGAAGTACTTTGTGGTCCTCTGTACTAGGTCGACCATATGCCAAATTTTGGTCTATAGCTCACTGTAATGATCTTGCTAATTATTGTCTGACATATTGGTTTTTATTTTTGGCAATATAAGCGTATCCGGGATCTTTTGACTTAGATATGTATTTACTGATGCAGAAGTAATCAACTGTTTTACCAAGTATTAAAGTAAATATTAACAGAATGTATATATCCTTGAATAACGTATATGATTGGTAATGTCGATAACTCTATACACAGACATATTTGCAATACTCTTGATTGTTATGAAGTTTGCGTCCCTAACTAGGCCCCTGTCGTTCCTTATTAGGAACTCCCTGTCTGACAAACATAGATTAGTATAGGAGTTAAGTTCATTTGTTGATTGGCTTAATTATTATTAGTCCTTGTATAGTTCTTTTGCATTACTCTATGCCATGAATTTAGACTCTGCTAGGCTGCTACACTACTACAAAAATCAGAATAAAGAACGCATGATAGAGAACGGTTAACTTGGATATACGTCTTCTACAATTATAGAGAACACATTTCTTAGATAACCGTCATATAAAAGACGTAATATAAAACAGTGCCCCACTTAACTGTTTTCTATTCCTATCAGATATTTTAAACAATTTTTTTTTTATAACTGTGGAACTTTTATTAAACGTCTGAGGCCCTAAGCAACATAGGCGTTTCCTAGTTTAGGGCTTACTTTATTTTAAAAATAAATATTTCACTTTCCATCCAATATTTTGAGTAAGTCACTTAACCTAATACGATTAGTGTATACTAGGGGTGTCAAATCGGATCAACGGATTGGGTTTGGGTCGGACTCATCGGATTCGGGTTGAAACGGATCGGATTGGAACGGATTAATTTGGCTAACGGGTCAGATCGGATCGGATTGAAAACTTAACGGACCGGATCGGGTCGGATTTTTTATTCACGGATTCATATCGGATCGGGTTGTAAACGGGTCGGATTGTAGTCGGTTTGGGTCGGATCGGATCGGATTGGAATACGGCGGATTGTTAACGGGTTTAGTCGGACTATAACGGGTTCGGGTTCATGTCGGTCGGATTCATATCGGATCGGATTCATTTCGGGTCGGATTCCTATCGGATCTGATTCATTTCAGATCGGATTCATATCGGATCGGATTAATCGGTAACAGACTAAAACGGGTTGGATTGAAACTAATTTAGCCTGGTTACATTGGATTCAGTTTTATATTGGTTCGGGTAATTATCGGATCGGGTTATTTGGTAGCGGGTTGGAATTTGGGTCAGTTCGGTTCCAAATTATATATTATCATATCGATGACTTAATTAGGGGACGAAAATAATAACTAACTTTTAAAAGTAATAAGAATTTAAGATTAGTAATATAAGTTATTGAATATATTATTATATCGATGGGTTGGAATTAGTTCGGATTAAACAGGTCACGGATTAAAAACGGATCCGATTAAAAACGGATCGGATTAAACGGGTCACGGGTTGAAACGGGTTGGATTAAACGGGTCACTGATTAAAAACGGATTGGATTAAACGGATATTCCTCGGGTTGGAACGGATTCGGATTGAAACGGATCGGATCATAAACGGGTTTCGGATCGCTTCGGATCGGATTAAATGGATCCGGATTGTCACAGATCGGTCTGTTAACGGATTCGGATCTTAATCGGATCAATACTAACGGGTTGGGTCGGATTCGGGTTGAATATGAAGGAAATAATGCCCTTGGTCCAAGTATGCATTCTATGTTAAGTCTAATAAATGCGGTTCAGTATTAATTAACAAGTTAATAATTCAGTGAGATCAAGTGAGCTGAATGCCTAGCTAGAGGCCGCTTCAGTTCAAGTGGAATTAATAATATTAATCCACAGCTTACTCTTGACTGAACCCGTAGGGTCACACAAATAGTACGTAAACGGATCAAGTATTTAATGGCATTAAATACTCCATCTATGAATATTTGGAATCGACGGATCTTGGTTTCAGTGGGAGCTGAGATCGTCATAGGCAAGAAATGAATACTCCGGAAACGATGATATTACCGGAAACGGAAATATGGATCGTATCGGAAATATAAATATTATCCAAGTCGTAGATGTTGCCGGAAACGGAAACATGGTACGTATCGGAAAATATTATCGGAAATGGAAATATTGCCAAAATCGGAAATATTGCCGGAAACGGAAATATTGTCAGAATCGGAAATATTATCGGAATCGGAAAATAATTCCGGAAACGGAAATATTAAATATTTGTTCGAAACGGAAATTAATTCCGGAATCGGAAATATTAAATATTGTTCGTATCGGAAATGAATTCCGGAATCGGAAATTTAATCGGAAGCGTATCGTACGAATAAGCATCGGACGAGGCCTGCCGGACGAGGGCCCAGCACGAAGCCAGGCCATCGCCCAGCAAGCCAAGCGCGCCACACGAACAGCCAAGGCCACGCCAGGCCCAGCGCAAGGCCAGGCCCAGCAGGCCGTGGCAGCGCGCACAGCGCGCGCAGCGCGCGCAGGAGCTACGTGGGCTTGTAGCTCGCGTAGGCCTCGCTGCGTGGGCTGCTGCTCGCACGCACGCGCATGGGCGGCCCATCGTGGCTGCCGTATGTGTGTGCGTAAGTGTTTGTGTTCATGCACGATTCCTAAAACGTGCAGAGTTCGGTTAATGATTAAATTCCTAATTCTATTTGATAAATTAATTAATTAGAGTTCTTGTAGGATTCTAGGTTTAATTAATTTGTATCTGAATAGGATTCCGATTCCCTTTCCATACCCCTATAAATATGTGGCCTGGGTTCACAATTTATAACGAGTTTTAAAAGTATTCAAAGTGAGTTTTTGAGAGAAAAATTCAATCACACATTTTGCTCAAAAGTGCCGAAAATTCTAGTACCTTAAGGGCGATTCTAGTTGGTCAATCTTAAGGCGGATCCGGACGTGCTGTGGACTATCTACGGAGGGACGACACTTGGAGTCCTAAAGACTTGTTCTTGTTCGGTTCGGGCGCAGCTAGGGAGGGCACGCAACAAAGAGTATGCATCTAAATTATGCTATATGATTATGTGTAAATAATATGTAATCCTGGGTTAATGGTTGTTTCCGCATGATTTATGTAATATCATATGTATCATAACCTAACAGTGATATCACGAGCCCCTTATTATTTTCATAATCTAATTTGCATAAACATGGTTAAATATTACAAATTTGCAAGAATTAAAAGGGGTGATTAATTTTCGTAATTGTTAATTAATTGCAAATTGCGTTTATTTAATTATACGTACGCAGTTTTTCGGCAGTTTCTTCGTTACTCATCCAAATCGAGTGATTTTTGTGTCAATTCCGCATGTAAAAGGCATTCTAAAATTTTGACAAAAAGAATATTTTTCTGCCGAACCCAGAATTCTCAAATTCGAAGCCTAACTATGACTTTTCGAAGGTTTTAGTTTTTCGAATGCAAAATTTCGTAAATTTAAGATGTTAAATTAAATATTTGCGATTCTTGTTGATAAATCTTGAATTTTTGATTGACCTACTGTATATGTTTAACAAGTTTGAATGCCAAGCCTTGTTAATTATGCAATCTAATTTGTAATTATGATTAATTTGTTGAAAATTAGAATAATTTAGAATTAATTTGATTTTCATAATTAATTATAATTTAATTAGAAACCTATGATTAAAAACCACCATAAAAATTGTAAATTTATGATAAATTTTAAATTTTTATGACCTAGACTTGAATCCAAGACAATCGGAAATCAATTGGATAATAAATTTTCGATTTTTCGCCCTAAAATTATGAAATTAATATTATTTATTAATTTTTCATTAATTTTAAATATAAATTTTAAATTTTTATGCGATTCGTTCATAAAACTTGCACGCACAAAGCAATGGACGCTTCGTGTTACCCTTAAGGGGTGTTGTATAGTGCGGGCATGCGACGACGAGCAAGGGAGCTCGTCGCCCGTGCGGCACGAATGCAATGAGCAAGGGCGTAGTGCACGAGCACAAGGCAGCAGCCCTGCCTTGTGTCGTGGGCCACGAGCTATGAACAAATGGGCATGGGCGAAAGGCAAGCCAAGGCAGTCGCGTGTGGGCAGCAAGCGAGCTGCGCCACAACGCGCACTGCCTCGCGCAAGAGCGCGCAGCGAGCGCGCAGCGAGCGCAAGCTCGCGTGCCACGAGCGCTGCGCCCAGCGTTGCTCGCGCGCCCAGCGAGCGATGTCGCGCGCACAGCGAGCGATGGCTCGCGCGCACAGCGAGCGGTGGCTCGCGCGCACAGCGAGCAATGGCTCGCGCGCACAGCGAGCGATGGAGCGCACGCAGCGTGCTCTGGCGAGCGCGCACAGCGAGCGATGGCTCGCGTGCGTCGAGCGCTGGCGCGCGCGCAGCGAGCACCACAGCGTGCGATGGCTTGCGATTGGTAGAGCAGCAGCTATGCGACGAGCGCATGGGCTGCGCGCATATGGCCAGCAATGGCTGTATGCGTGCGGCCCATGGGCGTGCAATGCGTAGGGTGTTTGCGTTACGATTAGATCGTTTTGAATGTTTAATTTGAAAATTTCAGTTCACGTAATTTTAATTAATTTTAAAATTAATAATTTAAATTATTTTCTTGGATTTTAATTTTGAATATTGTAATTATAATAAATGTTATTTATTCTAATTATTTTACTAAAATTAAAATCATGAATTAATTTAAATAACAACTGAAATTAAATTAAACTTTTTGGATTCAATTATAAATTTATATGAGCTTTAAATTTTAATTAAATTTGTATGTTTCCGGTTAGACTAGAAATACATTTTTATGTTTAAAATTAGTAAAGCATATGAATTTATTGGTTTAAGTGGGAGCGCTTTTTAGTCATAAACTCTTGATTAGGTCTACAAATCCTTAAGGTTAAAAAAACTTGATTAGAATTAATAAGGACTGAATAATTGGTAGATTATTGGTGCCCTTGATTAATTGCTGCAAATATTTACGTGATGCATAATGTGTTTTACTAACCAGCTATGTGGGCCATTCATGATAATGAATGGGTGAATGGTATATATTGTATATGTACTGTTTTGCAGGTTATGAAGTGACTAGTATGGCCCAAATAGGATAGAAAATATGGTCTGCGTACCATTAATTTGAATGTAATTGGTCTAAAGTACCAAAGTTATTTTTCAATTCAAATATGGTCTGCGAACCATCAAATAGTTGTAATTAGTTATAGCTTATCCTATTTGAAGAAAATGGTGCCTCCCACGGAGATTTTCAAGACGGACTTTGAAGTCAAAGCTTCAAGATGAAGTCGGGCCATACTAGATCACATTTATCTTATGCATGTTTAAGTTATTTATTGCTTTTAAATATGTCTTAAAATGCATGAGATCAAAAGCTTGATTATGTTGCATGATTAAGGATTTTAGTTCATTTAAAATCTAACCAACATAGTAAGAGCCTTAAGTTCCAAACTTAAAAATTGAGTTAAAAGGTGCCATGCCAAAATATACACTTGCTTGGATATCCTTTACATCAATCTAGTAATAGTTTTCGCTCAGCGAGGTGTTACTTATTGGTCCTAAAGGGGCAAGGTACACAAATAATTGTGAGTACATGTTAGTTTTGGTGAAACTCAACGATATAAGTAAGGAGTCCGTTTATGTCGTGGCAAAATCGATAGGTTTACCTAATAAGTTCTTAGACGTACCTATCAACCAAGAATAGTTTCTAGACTATTAGCAAAAGGCTTTTGCTTACCTAAGATGTTCTAGGATTAAGTCGACAAACTGTGCTTAGTTCTTCAATGATTTTAGGATCTTGGAATCATTTTATTCACACCTGCCGGAACACATAACTTGAATAAAATGCTTAATAAACATTGAATTATGCATGTATGCTAGAATTTAAGTTTATTAAGAGAAACTGTGAATGGTTATTTATTTGTTTATTCTTTTCAATTGTAGTTTTAATATGGCAAACAACAATCAAAACATCATCATGGGTTCTGAGCTTATGGTCAAGCTGAACCTGGCAAATTTTCTTGAATGGGAAACTAAGCTAGTTGAAATAGTCAAACTCAATGGACTTGAGTATGTACTGTCACATCCCATGCCAAGCTACTATGCCAGAGACATGACCCCTGAGAGATTTTACGCCTGGGATGCGGATCTCAAAAAGGTTATGAGTCTCATGCTGAACAATATCCCTGATGATTGGGCTAAAAGGTTTGTAGCATATGAACCTTTTACGCTCATCAAGAATCTGAGGGATATCTGTCGTGGAAGTACGGAGGACAGGGACCTGAACGTCCATGAGTTGATTGAATCAATTTCTGGTCTAATGGTTAGTTCTCCCAACAGGTGTTATAGGATGGAGGTCCAAGAAACACATGTTCAGCTCCTTCGCACTAAAAAGAGGGTAGGCGTCCCACTGAGGTTCCATGTGGATCTTATGTGTTCATATTTTGATCGCCTAAGTCTACTAGGAACACCAATAAGCGAAAGGATGGCAGTCTCTGTCTTGCTCAATTCACTACACAGTGGGTTTGGTCGCTTCAAGCAACTATACCTAAGTGAACCAAGAGAAGAAACAGTTGCAGAATTTGTTCACCTTGTCAGAAAGGCTGAAATAATACTGGACTGTGAAGCCAAAGATTTACTCAAGGCTAGAAGGAGACCGTTCAAGAAAGGTGGAAAGTCCAAGGGCAATGCTAAGTCAAAGCAGGACAAGTCCACATCAAGCTGTCTTTACTGTGATGGAATAGGCCATTACAAAAGAGAATGTCCAAAGCTAAAGGAAGATCAGAAGAACGGAACAGTCGTTCCATCTTCAGGTATTTTCGTTATAGACTGTATACTTGCTAATTCAACTTCTTGGGTATTAGATACAGGTTGTGGCTCACACTTATGTTCCAATCCACAGGGACTAAGAAGAAGTAGAAAGTTAAGCAAGGGTGAAGTCGACCTACGAGTGGGAAATGGAGCACGGATTGCTGCATTAGCTGTAGGAACTTACTATTTGTCGTTGCCCTCCGGGCTAGTTTTGGAACTGGAAGAATGTTTCCATGTTCCAAGTCTTACTAAAAACATCATTTCAGTTTCTTGCTTAGATGCTAAGGGATTTTCCTTTTTAATAAAAGACAATAGTTGTTCGTTTTATTTTAAAGAGATGTTTTATGGATCTGCTAGATTAGTCAATGGACTTTATTTATTAGATCACGACAAACAAGTATATAACATAAATACCAAAAAGGCCAAAAAGAATGATTCAGATCTCACCTATCTGTGGCATTGTCGATTAGGCCATATAAACTTGAAACGCTTAGAAAGACTTCAAAAGGAAGGAATTCTAGAACCATTTGACTTAGAGGATTATGGTAAATGCGAATCATGTTTACTTGGCAAAATGACAAAGCAACCTTTCTCTAAAGTTGGAGAAAGAGCAAATGAACTATTGGGTTTAATCCATACAGATGTATGTGGACCAATGAGTACAAATGCTAGAGGTGGTTTCAGCTACTTTATCACTTTCACTGATGACTTCAGTAGGTATGGTTATGTCTACCTAATGAAGCATAAGTCTGAATCCTTTGACAAATTCAAGGAATTTCAGAGTGAAGTAGAGAATCAATTAGGCAAGAAGATTAAGGCACTGCGGTCTGATAGAGGCGGTGAATATCTGAGCTATGAATTTGATGACCATCTGAAAGAATGTGGAATTCTATGAGAGTTGACTCCTCCTGGAACACCACAATGGAACGGTGTGTCGGAACGGAGGAACAGAACCTTGCTAGACATGGTCAGGTCAATGATGGGTCAGGCCGAACTTCCATTAGAATTTTGGGGACATGCACTAAATACAGCTGCACTCACTATAAATAGAGCTCCGTCTAAAGCTGTCGAAAAGACTCCATACGAATTATGGTTTGGAAAGCCTCCAAATGTGTCTTTTCTTAAGATTTGGGGATGTGAAGTATACGTCAAACGATTAGTTTCAGACAAACTTCATCCAAAATCTGACAAATGTATCCTTGTGGGCTATCCAAAGGAAACAAAGGGGTATTACTTCTACAATACATCTGAGAACAAGGTATTTGTTGCTCGAGATGGTGTCTTTTTGGAGAAAGATCACATTTCCAAAATGACAAGTGGGAGAAAAGTAGACCTCGAAGAAATTCGAGTCGAACAACAAACTCTAGAGAATGCTCAAGATGACATTCAGGATGAAACTCAGAGATCTTTAGAAGAATCTGGTGAGAATCATGGTCAATCTAGAAATGTTACCCCGCGTAGATCGCAAAGATATAGATCTCAACCGGAAAGGTACTTAGGTATTTTGACGAACGAGAGCTATGACGTTCTATTACTTGAAAGTGATGAACCTGCGACTTACAAACAAGCTATGACGAGCCCTAGCTCCAAGCAATGGCAAGAAGCCATGCAATCTGAATTAGACTCCATGTCTGAAAACCAAGTATGGGATTTGGTCGATTTGCCAGATGGCTACCAAGCCATTGGAAGCAAATGGGTTTTCAAACTGAAAAAGGACAAGGATGGGAAACTTGAAGTTTTCAAAGCTAGATTGGTTGCAAAAGGTTACAGGCAAGTCCACGGTGTGGATTACGATGAAACCTTTTCACCAGTTGCAATGCTAAAGTCTATTCGGATAATGTTAGCAATCGCTGCATATTACGATTACGAAATATGGCAGATGGATGTCAAAACTGCTTTCTTAAACGGAGTTTTAACAGAAACTGTGTTTATGACACAGCCTGAAGGTTTTGAGGATCCAAAGAATGCTAAAAAGGTATGCAAGCTAAAGAAGTCAATCTACGGATTGAAGCAGGCATCCAGGAGCTGGAATATACGTTTTGATGAAGCAGTCAGTGACTTTGGTTTCATCAAGAACGCAGACGAATCTTGTGTATACAAGAAGGTCAGTGGGAGCAAAATTGCTTTCCTAGTATTATATGTCGACGACATATTACTTATCGGAAATGACATTCCTATGTTGAACTCTGTCAAGATTTGGCTTGGGAAATGTTTTTCGATGAAGGATCTAGGAGAAGCACAGTACATATTGGGCATCAAGATTTACAGAGATAGATCTAAAAGGATGATTGGACTTAGTCAAAGCACTTATATCAATAAGGTGCTTGATAGGTTCAAGATGGCGGACTCCAAGCGAGGCTACCTACCCATGTCTCATGGAATGACTCTAAGCAAGACTCAGTGCCCAAAAACACTTGATGAGCGTAGACGAATGAATGGGATTCCATATGCATCATTGATTGGTTCAATAATGTATGCTATGATATGTACACGCCCGGATGTTGCGTACGCACTCAGTGCTACGAGCAGATACCAGTCAGACCCAGGAGAGGCGCATTGGACTGCTGCCAAGAACATTCTGAAGTACCTGAAAAGGCACAAAGATGACTTCCTGGTCTATGGTGGAGATGATGAATTAATTGTTAAAGGCTATACGGACGCAAGTTTCCAAACCGACAAAGATGATTTCAGATCACAGTCTGGGTTTGTCTTCTGCCTCAACGGAGGAGCAGTAAGCTGGAAAAGTGCTAAGCAAAGCACCATTGCGGATTCTACAACTGAAGCGGAGTACATTGCTGCACATGAAGCAGCAAAGGAAGCTATATGGCTAAGGAAGTTCATAGGTGAACTTGGTGTAGTCCCCTCCATTAAAGGACCAATAGCCCTGTATTGTGACAATAACGGAGCTATTGCACAAGCAAAAGAGCCTAGACACCACCAGAGAGTCAAAGCATGTACTTCGTAGATTTCACCTTCTACGAGAGTTCGTTGAAAGAAAAGAAGTCGAGATAAGCAAGATTGGAACTGATGACAACATATCAGATCCATTAACTAAACCTCTGCCGCAAGCGAAGCACAACTCGCACACTGCAGCTATGGGAATCAAGCATATTGGAGAATGGATTTGATATCTCTGTTTAATGTTTTAAAGTTTTAGAGTTTAAATCTTTGTAAAACATTATTGGTTAATCATTCACAATAAATGAAAAGAATTCATTTTTCCATTTAATTTGTGGTTTATTAAATGATGAGTCCCTTCAATTTGACGATATATTCAAGATAGACTGTCAGGACCAGTCCTGTGACTAAGAAATGTCTATCAAGTGAACTTGAATGTCAAAGGTTGAAAATGGTCCCTAATCAGAGTTTTCTATAAAATTGGACGCATAGAAAACGTTAGACGATTAGAATGCAAGATGACTAGTAGTTCTGTTTCTTGAACTATGTGGACATGGCAATGTCATAATCATTTGCATAGATACTTACTTTGGGAAGACTAGTATCGGACAAGACCTATGAAACTTTACTGTAAGAGATGAAAATCTGTCATAAGTAAATTTTATTAAATTATTAGACACTAAATCCTCAATACCTGAGTGATTTGAGATTACTTGTTTGAGAACTGGTTGCTTTGACGTTGACCAACCGTCGCACCGTAAAAGGAGGCTATAAAGGCAACGCTCAGGTAATCACCTATCAAACGAAGTCTAATCTCAAGATCGCAAGATTGGGATTGTCCTCCCATAAATCGGGATGAGATGCTTAAAAGTTGTACAAGGCCACTCGGAGAGCTAGAAACTGTGAAATGCATGGCCGTGCTCGGATGAATCATAGGCTATGATTATCTGTTTATTTGATCAGTTGAACTCTGAAACCGAGGAACACCTCTGGACATAATAAGGATGACAACTCTTACCTTATGTTCAAGAGCAAGCATCGAGCGACAAAGGAATTAGGAAATGCACACTTGTCCCTAAGGACAAGTGGGAGACTGAAGGAAATAATGCCCTTGGTCCAAGTATGCATTCTATGTTAAGTCTAATAAATGCGGTTCAGTATTAATTAACAAGTTAATAATTCAGTGAGATCAAGTGAGCTGAATGCCTAGCTAGAGGCCGCTTCAGTTCAAGTGGAATTAATAATATTAATCCACAGCTTACTCTTGACTGAACCCGTAGGGTCACACAAATAGTACGTAAACGGATCAAGTATTTAATGGCATTAAATACTCCATCTATGAATATTTGGAATCGACGGATCTTGGTTTCAGTGGGAGCTGAGATCGTCACAGGCAAGAAATGAATACTCCGGAAACGATGATATTACCGGAAACGGAAATATGGATCGTATCGGAAATATAAATATTATCCAAGTCGTAGATGTTGCCGGAAACGGAAACATGGTACGTATCGGAAAATATTATCGGAAATGGAAATATTGCCAGAATCGGAAATATTGCCGGAAACGGAAATATTGTCAGAATCGGAAATATTATCGGAATCGGAAAATAATTCTGGAAACGGAAATATTAAATATTTGTTCGAAACGGAAATTAATTCCGGAATCGGAAATATTAAATATTGTTCGTATCGGAAATGAATTCCGGAATCGGAAATTTAATCGGAAGCGTATCGTACGAATAAGCATCGGACGAGGCCTGCCGGACGAGGGCCCAGCACGAAGCCAGGCCATCGCCCAGCAAGCCAAGCGCGCCACACGAACAGCCAAGGCCACGCCAGGCCCAGCGCAAGGCCAGGCCCAGCAGGCCGTGGCAGCGCGCGCAGGAGCTACGTGGGCTTGTAGCTCGCGTAGGCCTCGCTGCGTGGGCTGCTGCTCGCACGCACGCGCATGGGCGGCCCATCGTGGCTGTCGTATGTGTGTGCGTAAGTGTTTGTGTTCATGCACGATTCCTAAAACGTGCAGAGTTCGGTTAATGATTAAATTCCTAATTCTATTTGTTAAATTAATTAATTAATTAGAGTTCTTGTAGGATTCTAGGTTTAATTAATTTGTATCTGAATAGGATTCCAATTCCCTTTCCATAACCCTATAAATATGTGGCCTGGGTTCACAATTTATAACGAGTTTTAAAAGTATTCAAAGTGAGTTTTTGAGAGAAAAATTCAATCACACATCTTGCTCAAAAGTGCCGAAAATTCTAGTACCTTAAGGGCGATTCTAGTTGGTCAATCTTAAGGCGGATCCGGACGTGCTGTGAACTATCTACGGAGGGACGACACTTGGAGTCCTAAAGACTTGTTCTTGTTCGGTTCGGGCGCAGCTAGGGAGGGCACGCAACAAAGAGTATGCATCTAAATTATGCTATATGATTATGTGTAAATAATATGTAATCCTGGGTTAATGGTTGTTTCCGCATGATTTATGTAATATCATATGTATCATAACCTAACAGAATATAATCGGATCGGATCGAATTTCGGATTTTAACTCGCGGGTTCTAAACGGTTCGGATTCTAAACGGTCGGACAAACTCATCGGGTTCACTGGGTCGGATTGAGAATTGACACCCCTAGTGTATACCAATACTATATGAGAGATTGTGAGCCGTCATTCTAATTCTTAACCTACTACCTCCCATCATTTTCTCTAACACTTCTCTAATTCTTTAATCCTTATCTAATATCTCAACCTCTCATTGATCCATAATCCCAAAAAAATTTGTTTGATCAAGCTGATAATTTTAGTCATGTATTTCTTGATAAAATCATATCTAAAATCCTAACCCCATTACCCGCAAAATCAATACGCAGTTTCAAATATGTTTCGTAACGATGAAATTCAATCATCTGCAACCCCAAATGGATTAATCTTCGACATCTTTGCATCTTTTCATCTCCTCCATCATGAATAATCTTCAACTCATCAGAATACACCGGGAGGTGGACAAATCAAAACCCGAGTTCAAGGTTCAACGGAAGCAACCCCAAATGAGAGTAATCCATATGTTAATCCTCATGGATTAGGCAATAATACAAAAGAGTGTAGTTTGGAAGATGGTATTTTTCATTTAACAACTTTAATTTCAAGTGGGTTACTTTTATTTTTGATGAAGATTTAGAGAAACCTTAGTGGGAAACGTAATTCAACAAATGAGTAAATATGTTTTTTTTTTTTTTCCGGTATTCGATTCCGAAGCATTGTTTTCTAATTTTTGTATTTCCCTTTGTGATATCTACAGTAATTATTACGAAGTATTTTTATCTTTTGTTCATTGTTCGAGTAAAAAAGTGAAATATGGATTATAGTGTTAATATGAATTATTTTTATCTTTTGTTCATTGTTCATTTTTATCTTTTACAAGAAGTGCTTTTATTATCTTTTCCTTGTAATTTTGATCGTTTGTACTTGAAACTTGGAAACTTTGTAACTGTAATTCTTGAGTTGATCCGTATTTTTAGTCAGAATTTTCATTAATTCTTAATTAAAAAATAAACAAATTAATATTTTTTTAAATAAAAAGGAGAATAGAGAACTGTTATCTAACCAAACCGTCTTCTATTTTAAGCAATATAAAATGGTTTTATTTCAGATTTTAAGAAGGATATAGAAGACAATCATGTTAGAGAACAATTCTCTATACCAAGACATACAAAACGCCTATCCTGACAGTCCTATAAACTATAGAGATCGCTTAGCAGGAGAACGGTCCTAAGGCGTCCTATAAAGCCTATTTTAACAGTTCTCTATTCCTTTTTTTGTAGTAGTGCTACCAGAATCAAGTATGTCTACAGGCTTACGATATCAGCTCTACTGATACTAGCAGAGTCAAGTATGTCTGCAGACAGTTCCCCCTCAAAATTAAAAAATACAAGGAAGCTATAGGTGCAAATTTTAAACTTTTGCAATGACAAGTCGATCTCTATACTCACAGACTTTTAATTGAAAGTGATTTATGAACCTTGGTCTTAGTTTTTAATTTAGATGCAGAACATAATCTACATTATTATGGGATATTAAAGTAAGGCCACTTGAAGAATTTTTCATTTGGATTCTTTTGTCACTTTCCCCCGTACATTCTCATAACCTTGATTTTTTTGGATGATATCAAAACCTAAAATATGGAATTATTATGGATCTCGTCTACATAAAGTGTCATATATATGTGGCTCCCGCTATTATAAAACATTCACCTAATCTTAATTAATATCCTACGCCGTAGAATTAAGCATCCTTGACAGAATTTACTTCACATGTACTTGATTAGTTTTAACATATACCCATTCTAATCGTTTTTATGTCTTTTATATATGTAGTACTTTCCTCAAGTTCTTTCTCAAGCGATGATTGACGAGACACGGGATACTTTGTTTACATATTTTTTCAAGCAAAAACAAGTTCTCGGTGATCAGATTGATGAAGATGAAGAAAATGATCTGCTGAACGTTGATCATGAATGACCTTTGTAGCTAGTACATATTAAAACTTTCTAACAAATGTTTTGGGAATCTCGTAGCAAGTTAATACATTTGAAGTACTTTTTTAGATTTGAACTTGTGATTAGAGTTTGGAGAATGCTATATTATATTAGTTTTATTTAGTTTATTGCTTTGGAGAACAAGAAGTTGGTACATTGGTCGGTTTGGAGAATTTTTATGCATATAATATAGTGTTGATGGATTATTACCATACCATTAAGCCAACTTGGATATTGGTTGGAATCTAACAGGTACCATGTAATTTGAAAATATATATTATATGTCAATAACTTATTGGTACTCATGTTTTAATAAAAAAAAAATCAAAGAAACCAGATATTTAATAAATCTAGTTTCTTAGACCGTACAAAAAAAAATCAAAGGAACCGCACTTTGTAACAAAGTGGTTTCCTAGTACAGTCAAAGGAACCGCACTTTGTTACAAAGTGGTTTCCTAGTACAATCAAAGTAACCGCATATTTCCTTAATTTGGTCTCTTATTCTTTGTATTTAAATTCACATAACAGGATCTAAGAAACCAATTTTTTGTCAAAATCGATTTCTTAGAGATATCAAAGAAATCAGGTAAAAACTCTGGTCACTTATGCTAAGAGACCTACTACCTAGGCACCGTATAAAGTGAGGTTTCTTTGCCTTATTTTGCACGGTTTCTTAGGCTATTTTTGTAGTAAATAATAATAATAATTATAATAATAATAATATTTTAATTCAAATTTCTAGATTTTTCTTTTTATAAAATTGAAAAGCCGAAAATTAAAACATAGTAACATAATTTAAAAATTTTCACAATTACAAACAATAATAAACAAAATTATTGAATAATTAAAACGCCTCATTCGAGTCATCGACCTCCACATAATTTCATAATAAACGAAAAAAATTAAATCAAAAAATGAAAACATAAATTCAAAATTTTAAACGAAATTATTGAATAAGTAAAACGTAATTTCGTAATATATGCGGAAAAAAAAATTATGTCTTTATCCTAATTTTAAACGAAATTATTGAATAAGAAGAAATTTTTTTAACAAATCCAAAAAGTGAAATATATATCTTTATCCTTTTCATGATTTAACATGACTATATTTTATCCATTGCGATTTTTTAATTATATCAATTTAACATGATTTAACATGACTATATTTTTTTAACAAATCGCAAATGAGACGATTTAACATGATTTAACATGACTATATTTTTTTTCTTAAGTATACATCGCAATTGATAGTAAAAGTAGATTAAAAGAATAGTGTCAAAAGTGAAAATTGTGTCATCTAAAATAACAGAGTATATTGCAAGCAATGTGATGTTTATGTTTTAGGGAAGTGTTACAAGTAAAAGAAACGAAGGAAGTAATATTCTACTTACTTTCTTAATACTTAGGGCATGTTCGGTATCACTGCCACTTTCAAATTTTTGGTTTTTTGATTTTGTAAGTCATACTTCCTCCAATTTTTAATATTTGTAACGTTGGTAACATTTACGCATACCTATGCAAAACTTTAATAGAATCTAACAAGATCCTATATGATTATGTTTTATAAAACGTATAAATCACCAACAATTGTTAAAATAGAATATGTGAATAATGTAAAATACAAAAACGTTGCGAGTATTAAAAATCGGAGGAAGTATGATTTAGATTGAATTTATCAACTAAAAAATAGTCATACCTATTGTAATCATGTTAATTTTGAAAACTACAACAAAAAACTGGAAACTACTTTTTGTGATTTTCATATTTTGGTTTTTAGTTTTGTAAAAAACAGAAAATTAGAAACAAAAAACTATATCGAACGAGCCCCTTAAACGATTTTTTTATAACCCTAAAAAAATTAGGAAAAAATAATTCTAAAAATACAATATTTAAGCTATTTGCTTAGAAAGTGTTGACTTTTCGTTTAAAGGCTCCCATCTATCGTGATTGCTAAAATAAGTGATATGCTATAATACTTTTTTAATGTTCTTGTTTTTTTTGGTGCAAATGAGCCACAAGGGCGGGGATGAGAATCGATCACATGATCACCTGGAACGGGATGGAAGCTCTAACCAACTGAGCTATCCATCACTCTCTAATGTTCTTGTTAATTGTACATAAAAAAAGGTGCTCAATGGGTTTTCATATTCTTATTGTCACATGTCATTGTTGAGTGGAACCCGTTAAAAGAACATTTAGTTGTCGCAATCTTACGTGTTAGAGTTTAATTGGTACATGTATGTGCCACGTAGACTATGCGTCATCATAATATTTTTACTATCAATGCAATATTTTTACTATGAAATTATGTAAATACGGTAATCAATATAAATAAGGAAACAAATTAGAATATTAAGATTTTCCTACCTTTTTTTTGAAACATGAATAATAGAATATATAAGTTAAATATTTTAATTTCCTATTTAAATCGCGACACGTAAGCATGCCATGTCATCATTGTGACACGGCTTAAAGGTCGCATGTTGCGACCTTTATCATTTTCGTTCTTAGTTATGAAAATCAACCACTTAAAATTTACCGCTTAAATATTGTATTTTTAGAATAATTTTTCGAAAAGTTTACTGTTTTTCTTAATTTGCTACCAGATTTACAATCGGAATACTCCGTAACAAAAAGTGACGAAGAGAGGGCCCAAAGGGGTAATTTGTTCGTTTAACCTCAATTTTCTATCGAAACTCTACATCCATGAATTACATAATCCAGTTCGGGATCCATTTACAGTTTGCCTACGTGTAGGCTGACGTAACCTTGTACCTGTAAATACGATTCACAAAAGTCACGCGCCTTTCTTGAGAGTGGAAAATACACGAGTGAATGTGAAAACCAAGTGCCATTACCGTGTTTGACTGCTGCCTATCACGTGCAATACACGTGATAAATACAGGACGTTTAAGAACATTAAAACCTCAAAATGGAATGCCACGTATAAAGATTGACCCTCCTTGCTGTTGACTTTGACCCTGACGTGGCACGCGGCTAATCCTCTAAATGTTTCTGTAGGCCCTTTAGTTCTTTTACACCAGTATAGTATCCTTTAAATGCACGGTTTATAATCTAAATATAAATTTGTATGAAATCTGGTAGACAATTATCATTAATATAGAGTTCAAAGATATTCTCCAACTAAAAAATAATTAATGATGGATAAATTTGTTATTATTCATTCGGTGTCTTACTTATTCAAATAATTAAAATAAAGGAAAATTTGGTAATATTAATCCAACCTTTGGCCGGTTTTCTTTTATTAATCTCACCTACGACATATTTTTTAATAATTCCACCTTTACTACCCAACGACTTTTATTGGGCTTAAGTGACCGATAACCGGTGAAAAAATCATCGAGATGGTGATGAATTGATGATGATGACTGAATATATCGAGAGAGAGTACTTCCACGTAGGGACATATTATCGCCTACAATAGGTTTATGACGTGTTGGGCCCAATAAAAGTCGTTGGGTGGTAAAGGTGGGATTATTAAAAAATATGTCGTAGGTGGGCTTAATAAAAGAAAATCGGCCAAAGGTTGGATTAATATTACCAAATTTTCCTAAAACAAATAGGAGTACATAGATAAAATTATTTTCATTCTCATTCACCACTTGTGTCAAGCATAAAGTTATCTTACACGCCCTTCACTTTAATAGTAATACCCCCTTAATACTGTCATAGTCGCCCGTCAACCGCATTACCCGATCATTTAACACATATCTAGACCATTTACTTTACTGAGTTAGAGATGACTTTGATGTGGGGCAGGACTTGCACACCCATACCCGCACCCCCCTACAATTTGCATCTTCATCACTCCATCCATGATAGAAACGATACTCACCCCCTCTCAACCACCGCCTCGAGAGGTACAAAATAAAATTCATTCTCTCTTCATCACCCCCCTTCCCGTGTATCCACACCCACCCCTAGACTCGACTTTTTTTCTTTTTGGTAAGAGAGTTTTGAATTTTAAAACTCTATTATAGATCCTTTGAAAATTCGTTTGTCTGATTAGAGTTATTGAATAAACAAACAAAATATTATAATATGTAAGTTAATAGTACTTTTTTATACATTCATAATCAATCAGATGGAGGATTAACGACCCGCGAGGGTCTAATCTAAAACCCAAGACCGCCCCTTCACCTGCGACGAATACATTTTCTAACCCCATTATTGAATAAACTTTCCTCATTGTCGCCCACGACAATGGAGGTAATAGAGCGGCTGAATTGAAAATCGCCCTCGGCTCTTTGATCAAGGAGAGCGATTTATTGGCCAAAAAGGGAGAAAATAGTCGGCCTCTTAGATAAGATTTGTTGTACGTACAGGGGAATCTCCCAAAAAATCTGTCCCACTGACATTCTAACATCTCTATATTCGATAAATAATCCAATTTTTCTTACAACTAAATTTTAAATATATTGACATAAGTATATTACGAAGTATCAAAATTGATTGTATTAGCTATAATATTGGAAAAAAAAGTGAAATACATAATTAGGATTGGGTGTGTGTTCTCAAATCCTATCAATTCAAACTCGCCCCATCACCAAGGTAGGTACATGTTATCCTTATATCCATCAACCAAAAATCTCTTTTTATTAGTCAACATTAGTCAATCATCTACGTTTTAACTTTGTCGTCAGACTAATCTAAAACCCAAACTCACCCATCATCAAGTGTGATTCACCATTTACATATATAAATTTTATTTTGCACGAAATTTTAAAATGATATTGCAATCATTTACATTAATATATAAAAAGTATTTTTTTTTATTGCAAACATATTAATAATGAGGAAACTTAATCATCTAGATCTTATGACTTTGGACATAGTTAATTACAATTTATTAGTCACAATTTCAATCAACATGCTCTTAAGACTTCAATAATATGAGCAAATAAACTATTATCCGTGCTTCATATAATTATATTACGATAATGAGAATGTGAAAAAAAGTTAATTTTGATATTTAAGATTAAGTATAGGGTTCTTACTAAAGAAAATATATGGATAGGGGGCACATTTTGTTATATTAGTTAACAAATGGCCTATAAAATGTTTGAGACAACCTTGTTAAATACATTAAACCAATAGTTAACTTTTGTTATGCATATTCGTATTCATTATATAACACAAATTCTTAAAAATGTATGATAGTACTATTTTTTTTATAAAAAGAAAATCATATTGGTTATATTTGTTAACAAAATATAGAAAAGATTTTACAAAATATCCCATGTATAGAATGACATTTTTTTTAGGAAAATTGAATCAAATACTTTATAGGTGAAAGTTAACAAAATAAATTTTTTGTTTAATATTTTTTATATCTATAAGAGAGGCCAATCAATGAGTGACATTTGTCATCACCACATTGATTTCCTCTCTTTTAGTATAATAACTAGTATAGTACCCGTGCGATGCACGGTTTGTAATCTAAATATAAATTTATGTGAAATATAAACTATAGTGGTAGACAATAATCATTAAAATAGAGGTTATAGATATTCTCCTAATTAATGACGGATACTTTCGTTATTTCCCTATTCGTTGTCCTATTTATTAAAAAAATAAAACAAAAAAGGATACATGGACAAAATTACATTCATCCTCATTTGTCACTTGTGTCAAAAAAAAAATTATTTTCATCCACTATTCCCTTTGATAGTCATATCTACTTAATACTCGTCTCAGTTGCCTCATTATCCGACCACTTAACACACAACCCCACCATTTACTTTATTTAGCTAGAGATGACTTTGAGGCGGGCGCGTCTTTTACATTGTGCCCGCCTAAAGATTTTCATACTCATCCGAGCCACCAGTGATAGAAACGATAGTCACCCCTCTCAATCTAGGTCGCGAGGGGTAACAATCAAACTTTTTGGTATATTTTGTTTCTTCGGATGGTACAAAATCATGGCTCCAACCTGTTTTTCGGATCTCGTCCATCCCTGCTCCACCACTTATCCGCGTATCCACACCCGCCTCAAACCCTCTCCTAGACTCCTATTTTTTTTCCGGTAAGAGAGTGATTGAGTAAATAAACAAAACGTTACTCTACATAATGTGTAGGATAGTATTCTATCAGTCCCAATTTGATCGTCACATTAAGTTTTCACGGAGTTTTATATGATAAGTAGATTTTAGCTTATCTGTAATATTTAAACACAAAAGTATTTTGATTGAATGAGGGAATAAGTGAGACCTTAATTTTTGATAGTGAGAAGAGAGAAGTAATGTATTAGTGAGTTCATGCCATAAAAGAAGTATGAAAATTAAATTGGGCGCTCGAAAAAAGAAAGCGTGACGATTAAATTGGAATAAAAGGAGTAGTACAATAATGTTGATATATTTATAATGGATTAGTTGAAGGATAATCAAGGAAGAAAGGTCCAATCTAAAATCCATCACTGCCTCATCACCCGCGTGGAATACATTTTTTAATCACATCACCCACCAAACTTTCTTCCATCCCCGCTCGGCCATGGGAAGGATCCGTAGGGGATCTCCCAAAAAACCCGTCTCGCTAACAATCTAACATCCCTATATTCGATAGATAATTTACTTTATTTTTCAGCTAAATTTGGAATATATTGACATAAATGTGTTACGGGTTATTAAAATTGACTATGTTTATAAAATTATTTAAAAAGGGACATACATAATTAGGATTTAGTGAGTGTTTTCAAATCTAATAAATTTAAACTCGCTCCATCACCAAGGTGGGTACATGATATCCTTAAACCCGCTCATCAATACCAAATCTCTATTTATTAGTGAATATTAGTAAATCATGCATCTATGTCTATCTTCTTCGTCATCCCAGCCTAAAACCAAACTCTCCCAATCATAAAGTGTGATGCACGATTTACATATCAAAATGTTAAATTTGCACGAAATTTTATTTATAAGTTATATGGAAATCCTTTGCATTTAACATATTTAAAATATTTATATTGTTGCAAACATATTAATAATATAATAACTTTATAATAATACTACCAACGTGTTTTTAGTAGTTGCACAATTTTGACTATTTTTCTTTTAGTTTCAGAGGAATCTCAACATTAATTTTAATCTAAGTTTTTTTAGAAAATTTTAACATAAGTTGTATTTATTGATAATTTCCTTACTTTCCTATTTTTCTAAATTTTTAACGCAACTTTTTTACTTTGCTTAATTTAAGTCTATTCCTTAAATAAATAATTACTTTCTTAACAATATGATTTTGTTTGAAATGAATATTTTATCATAACATAGATGTGTATTACTTAATGAGTACATTTTAATCTTTTTACATGGTCACCAAATCATCCCATATTCCCTTATAGAATATAGGTCATATTTGGTGATTTTGTTAAATGATGTAGATAGTCATATAAAGCTATGTAATATTTGGTAATTCAAGTATCTTTAGATAGTTATATAGGCAAGCTAAACAGATTTTAGAAAATAGTCGTTCAAATACTTTAAGATGATCATGATTATTCACGGCAATACGAATGATCATTTTAGAACATAGTTTTACTTTTTATATAGTTTGATATATATTAATTACACACTTAGATTATGTAAAAAATATATTAGTTATTAGCAATGTATGTCGTGATTGCAAATTTACGCGTATAAATGTCTTTCTGAATATGCATACTTAGATGGTCAATAGTAGATGATTAACTTTAATCATAATTCGCCATATACGAATACTACACCGAAAAAGCTACTATGTATATATGACTATGACATACTTCGAATATTGCACCCGTATCACTTAGATTAATTATACTGGAGACAATTCCTTTATCTTATAATATATGATAAACGACATTAATAAAAAAAAATCCGCCAATATAAAAACTATTTGATTGTGACATTCATGATAATATATAAATACTGCACGGAGTATATAAATTATATAATTTTCAATTTCATGACTTAAATAATCAAGAAACATATTAGCATTTTCATCTTTGCATTTTAATTTGCCATAATTTATTATATATTAGCGTAGATAATCAAAATATTCGTGCATTAATTAGCTAAGCCTCTGATTAATTGCATAAATATATGTCCATATATTTTTGCATAATATTCATAGCTAAGTCAAAATAATATAATGACATGGATATTTTTTTAATTAAATAACATATAATCAACTTTTTAGGTTTAGTAGAGAATATTTAGCATAATATATGAATCTTTAAGAATGGAATTCTTGGAAGTTTGCAATTTTACTACGTACGTAATATTTGGGATATCTATTATCAACATAATCTTTAAGTTTTATAATGGCAATCAATAATATCTTCTCTGATTCTTTCTTAATAAGATAAAACAAATTTAGACTAATAATTTTTTTAAAATTAAAAAGAGAGGCGAATCAATGAGTGACATTTGTCATCACCACATTGATTTCCTCTCTTTTAGTATAATATATAGATATAGATAGATAGATAGATAGATAGATAGATAGATAGCCAACTTTTGCCTTTCTTTTGCATTTTATAGTCCCACTATTTATGTTACGGTTACGGACTTACGGTTACGGAGTATAGTAATACTCATACAGTTTATGGAATACCAATCCTGTTAATCTGTTACTAACTTACGAAATATTTTTGATAAAATTATTTAAGACAAAATATTTTATTTTAGGTAAAGTATTGCTACATTAAGATCTTGTTCTCTTAATATGAATGAATTTGAACTAATTATAGTGTTGAATTAAGTTAAGCTAGACCAAAGTGAAATTGTTGGACTTAAACAAAACTAAAAGGGAATTGAAAGTTTCAGCCTAAAACTCAAATGTATAGTGGTGACTTTTCCAAAATTACCTTTCATGTCCCTCTTGTGAATAATCTTAAGATATTAACATCATGTGAATTTGTGGGCCTTTTATATTTATGTAAGCCAATGATATCTTCTTTTTATACTTTGTGTTTTCATTTTTTGTGGAAAATTCATTCTATCATGCTTTGTTCTACATAATCGGATAATATTACTCCCTCAAACTTTTTTAGGAGTCACACTTACTATTTTCGTCCGTATTTTATTAGGCAATTCCACTTGCATGGACCCGGTCCACCATAAGATTACCATGGACCAGGGTAATTAGGTAATTTTAACAGTGAGTAAATTATAGAAACTGTAGGTTCTGTAAAGTAACTATATCTCCAGAATAATAACTATGAACATAATAATGATAAGAATAACTATTCTATCCAAAGAGTAACTATATCATATAGAAAAGTAATTTTAACTGTAAAACAATTACTACTGTATATTCATTCTTGCAGACAAAAAAAGTAAATTATAGAAACTATAGGTTTTGTAAAGTAACTATATTTTCAGAATAGTAACTATGAAATAAATAATAATAATAATATAATAATTTCGATGAAAACAATTATTCTATCCAAAGATTAACTATATTATATAGAAAAATAACTTTAGCTGTAAAACAATTACTATATTATAAAAATAAACAATATGATATAGATGGTTTAGAGGTCATATAGTATTTTTTTTTATTATATATCACATAATTACCGAAATATAAAAGAGTAACTATATCAAAAGTAACAGTAATTATAACTCTTGAACAATAATAAAGAAAATATTAACTACTTGGTTAGTTGTTTTAGCTACGACATTCTAATTCTTTGCATCTATTAAATAAACCATGTTAAACTCAAATGTTTTTTGAACTAAAAAATACTAATCGACACGTCCACGTGGACCACGTCTCTTTTTTCCACCAACACATCATGTCCTTCCTCTACCACGTTATTGGTTTCCATTGTTGTCAGGATTTTCTTCTTCTCCTCCTGCTTTTGTTTTCCTTGCAGAATTTATTCTTTGCACGATTTCAATTCTGGGTGCATCATCTTTGTATTTCTGAATCAATAATATTTAAACTAAGTTAATAATTTAACATTTAAATATGAAAAAATAACATAGTAACTATGTAAAACGTGTAGTTTCTATTATGCATCATATAGTATCTCTTACAATTAACGATGGTAAAATACTTGCAGAATGCATATATAGTTATTGTTATTGTTATAGTCATATAGTTACTGTCAAAATAATATAGTCACTTTTATTAATAATAACATGGAGTACAAAGAAAGATCATAAAAAGAACATAATGATAAGATAATAACTATTAAAAATATATAGTTACTATTATACATGATATAGTAACTCTTAATATTAATGATAGTCATATACGAGCAAGGTTGTAGATATAGTTATTGTTATGATCATATAGTTGTTGTGATCATAACATAGTAACTAACTCTTATTACTAATAACATAGAAGACAACAAAGAACATGAAAAGAACATTATAATATACATAAAAACTATACCAAACATATAGTTACTATAATACAAGATATAATACATATAAATATTATTGATGGTCATTTAGTTACAGAGTTGCAGACATAGTTGATGTGATAATAATATAGTAACTCTATCCATAATACAATAACTATATCATTAAAAATATAGAATAACATAAAAAAATGCACATAACATAATAAACTAACATAGTACCTATTTCAAAAATATAGTAACTATATAAAACGTACAATAACTATTAAAGAAAATAAACATATGGTAACAAGTCATGATAAAATAAACATAATATCTATTTCAAACATATAGTAACTATATAAATAATATAGTAACTATATAAATAATATAGTAACTATATAAATAATATAGTAACTATTGAAGAAAATAAACATATGGTAACACATCATGATAAAATAAACATAGTACCTATTTCAAACATATAGTAACTAATATAATAATATAGTAACTATTGTACACATATAGTAACCATTATAATCACACAACAACTAGCTTAACATATAGTGACTATTATTATAATATAGTAACTATTGTACAAATATAGTAACCATTATAATCATATAGTCACTATCTAAGAAGCAGACAAAAATATACTCGAAATAACAAATTACATAATGTAATCGTATAGTAACTATTATTTATCAAAAAGTCACTATAAACTGTTCTTAACATAGTAACTATCTTAAACACATAGTTATTGTTTTAAATTTATAATAACTTTCTAAAAAATATAGTAACTATTTTAAACACATAGTTACTGTTTTAAAGTTATAGTAACTTTTTAAAAAATATAGTTACTCTAAAAACTACTACTAACATAAACACAATGAATATTCCAATGACTATTAAAAACATTATTTCGCAACATAAATTAAAGGTAACTATATCATTTATATACTAACTATATGAAACACTAACCCTAATTTCACCCAAACAACAAACACTATTTCTACCTCTTGTGCTTTGCTGCATCAATTCTTAAAGTTCACAGCCTTTGTCTCTTTTTTATAAATTTAAGGCATTATTTCTTCTTATACAAATGATATTGTAAAGTATTTTTGAAGATTCGTCACTAGATAGTGCAACTTTAGGACCTGGAATAACATGTGATTGATACTTCGTATTATTTTCTTATACAAATATCAAATATATAGTAACTATATAAACCATATAGTAACTATATAAAACATATAGTGACTATTATTAAAATATAGTAACTATTGAACACATATAGTAACCATTATAATCATATAGTCACTATCTAAGAAGCGGACAAATACATACTCTAAATAACATAGTACATAATGTAATCGTATAGTAACTATTATTTATCAAAAAGTCACTATAAACTGTTCATAACATAATAACTATCTTAAACACATAGTTACTGTTTTAAACTTATAATAACTTTCTAAAAAATATAGTGACTATTTTAAACACATAGTTACTGTTTTAAAGTTATAGTAACTTTTAAAAAAAGTGTAGTTACTCTAAAAACTACTACTAACATAAACACAACGAACATTGCAGTGACTATTAAAAACACTAATTCGCAACATAAATTAAAGGTGACTATATCATTTATATACTAACTATGTGAAACACTAACCCTAATTTCAACAAAACAACAAACATTTCGAATCACTCAACAAAATAATAACTATTGTACACATATAGTAACTGTTGTACACATATAGTAACCATTAAAATAATATAGTAACTATTGTACACATATAGTAACCATTTAAATTACATAGTACCTCTTTAAACCATATAGTTACTGTATTACTCATATAGTTACTATTTAAAATCGTGAAGTCACTGATCGAATTCGCGAAGTGAAAACGATACTTCGGTAAAACACAAACATTAATTTCTTCAAAACAACAAATATTTTCAATTTTAAATAAAAATTGACTTAAAATTCTTTAAAAAACAACAAACCGAGATGTGATCTCTAAAAATTCTTGCGAAGATTTGTAGGCGAGCGCAAATTCTTCGATTCGATTTCGGCAACGACGAACCTCCTTCTTGATCTACTACTTCCTCCAATTTTTCATCATCAAATAGATCCAATCATAAGAATTATAAGATAATTACGAAAAAAATTGAACAAAACCTAGAAATTTGGGCTAAATTTTGAAAAGCATAGAGAGAAAATGAAGAGAGAGAAAATGAAAGAGAATGAACAGAATGTAGATTTGAAATTTTGAAATATAAAAAAGTTTAAAACGTATATAAAGTGGGTTAAACACAAATCGCATTAAAACTCTTCAAAACACATAGTAACTCTTTAAAACACATAGTTAGTGTAATACGCATATAGTTACTATTTAAAAATACAAAATAACTGTCACGTGACAGTTACATATGTTACCCATAAAAATTACTCCGTTGCCCTGGTCCACGCTAAGTTAGCATGGACCAGGTTTATATTAGTGTAAATATTTATTAGGAGCCTCACTTTCATTTTAAGTAACTTTTTTTATCTCACTTTCTAACTATTTAATATATCTAATTTCACTAGGGACCACCACTAGAATAAACGCCCTCACTACTTTGATTAAAATACTTTTCACATCATTTTTTTTCGGGAGTATTGGTTTATTACTCCCTCACTAAACTAAAATATTACCCAGAAAATATTATTTGAAGATGAGATAGAACATGGAGCTTGAAATTGTTGAACTACTTACATTATTCGATATATGGGATGGGGGTAAAAGATTCATTATTCCTTAACCATTGAATTGTAATGGACTAAGTTATAGTATCATAACTAGATTAGATCCCGTGCACACACGAAGTATGAACAGTTTTTACAAAATATTTAACTGAATATCTCCAAACTACTGCATAATTATAAAATTTTGAATATACTTATTTAAATGTATTCATCTAATGTGACCAACATATCGAGTGAACATGTTTTCCATATTAATATACAGATTTGACTAAAATATTACCAAAAAGATATTAGCAAAATTATTATTACGTAGTATCTACTATTGCCATAATTTGTAAACTAATATTTTTTCCATACATAAATAGTTTTTAAAAAAGGATAGAGAATAAAAATAAAATAAAACAGATTTTTTTTAGGAAAATGATTTTTGGTGGAAAATTTTGCACCAGAAAGTGACACGTGTCATTCCTGGTGTCTGTTTTATTATAAAGTAATAGATAGATAGATATCTCATTAAACTACCTGCATTTTTTTAGGGGGTTTGGGTTTTTTCTTTGGGTAATTTCATGGGATGTCTTATTTAATTAATCTGTCGATTTTTTAATTTTTAATATTTATTAATTAATTATAATAATTAAAGTATTGATGATTAATGGTTAGTTATGATGTGATTATTTAAACTGTTAGTAATTCAACTTAACAGCTGTCTTTATTTACTTTGTTTTTATATTTGGTTGACGATGTATTGAGATTAGGGATTAGGGTAGATTTATAATTTAAACTTTAACTTTATTTGAAGGTGAATTTGTATACCTTTTTTTGACAGGGAAGAACGATTTCATTAATAATCAGCCATACAGCATTTACAATAATAAAATAGATCTGCATACCACAGATTCAAAGAAAATACACAATTGGTACAATCAAAACAATTACTATTCTGCATCCTAAAGCACATCTCGTACTCCACCGCTTCTAGTTTAACGCGAGCAGTGATTTTTGATGTTTTCGCATCTTTCCAAGTAGAGCCCTTCGCAATATGCGCACGAATTGTTCTGATTGACGAGTTGATGATAAACCCTAAACTTGTATGAATCCAAATCTACTTCCCAATTATTGAAACCCTAAAAAAAATTTCATCCATGGATGAGAATCAAGAACCTATAAAACTCTAGGAAAAATCCAAATATATTGGGAACAACCCAAAAATAAATTGGGAACAAATCAACGGAAAAAACAAAACAAGACAATACATAAAGAGAAAATAATGAAAAAACAAGAATAAGGGTCGGAAATAGTCTAATTTCTTCGGCCTAAACGACAAAGAAAACTGCAACCCTAAAAGATGAGAGAGAAGAGAGAAAAGGGGGGGAGAGAGGGTTGAACAAAAGTGAAATCCCAAGGTGAATTTGTATACTTGAATATATATTAATCACTTATGTCGGGTAAATGCATGTTCAACTGATACACTAGAAATAACAAGGTGTTTAATATGATAGTTTTTTTGATAGATGGTAAACTAAGAGTACTTAATTATAAGTTAGCCAACAAAGACTTAGTATATATTGAGATAGATTTTTTTTATGAGTAGTGGACAGTGGCAGATCTTGAAATTTCTTCTTCAGGGGGCCAACTAAAGTCACACATGTGACATACATATAGGTGACACTAAATATTTTAAAAAATACGTAACATATTATTTACAAATTTATTGAAAAACTACTACGTCGTATTATAAAATATTAAACAAAATATATAGTAGCTTCTCTACTTTAAAAAAAAAAAAAAAAAAAATTTAACACCAAAACTCCAAAAGCAATGCATTGAGTATTGACAAAATCTATGGAGTACTCCACGTATTACTCCTCCAATTCTCCTTCTCAAACACCATAATTTTTTTTTTTTAAATAAAAAAAAGTAGAAAAAGAAATGCTACTACTACTACCGTAGTACTAGACTACTAGGAGTAGATAAAGCTAGACTAAAGAAGTGTGAATAACTCTCTCTCCCTTCTCTCCCTCTCTCAAACCCTAGCCTCCATTAGTGAATTTTGAAGGGGCTTCCATTGATTTTATCGGTGGAAAGCCCCGATCTTTTTATTTTGTTGTTCTTTTTCTAATTTTGTTTGAGTTTTAGGGTTTTAATAATACTTCCTCCTTGTGCGAGGAATTGTTCTCCCTCGAAAGACAGGGTTTTTCTTCTCCTTTTAGGAAGAATTTTCTTAGGTTAGAGGATCCTAAATTTCTGGTGTACGAGGGAGAATATTATTTAATTTCACAGGAGAAATTGATTCAGCAATGAAGATTTGTGCGGTGTCGTCGCAGCAGATTTCAGTTCTATATCTACAATCAATTGAATCTGATTTAATTCAATATCAAAATTACAACAGATCAAAAGACCCCCTCGTTGAAGGTTGTATCAAACAACGATGTGTTAGAGGGTATACAAGATGTTCGATGCGCGATGATCGTAGTTTTGCAGAAAACGAGTTTTATTTGATTCGATTTGTTATGTATTTGATAGATTCAGATTTCTTTTGTAGATGTCGTATGACTTTTTATTAATAAATTAATTTTATTTCAGAAAAAGACTACTAGGAGTCTAAAAGATGCGGGAATTGTCACTTATGACAACACATGTGGTCCCATATAAGTCATATACTACATCATTGTTAGGATACGCAAATACCGAAGTAACTGACTAAGTGTTTAGGCCATTTTCCTTAATTTATTTTGGGCTATTTAATTACTACTCAACCTATACAACTAATTTTGTTTTTGGGCTGTACCGAGGGCCAGCCCCCATATGGCCCCCGTGGATGGTCCGCCTATGGTAGTGGAGGAAGTAAGAATATTAATTAATTTGTTTTGATTTACTACTTAGAAGACACTTTGTCATGAGTCATGTTGCCACAATGCAGAGAGTGATGGATAACTCAGTTGGTTAGAGCTTTCATCCCGGTTTCAGGTGATCCTGGGATCGATTCTCATCCCCGCCCTTGTGGCTCATTTGCACCAAAAAAAAAACATGTTGCCACGATGCAACATGTAGACGTTGCAGAATCAAATGGAAGATACGTTATACATAGTTAATCAACAATTTGGTCATTCCTATCCAATTTACTAATACACTGAAAATAACAAGATGTTTAGACACGTAATTACATGATAAACATGGTGCAATAGAATTTTGGTAAACAATAAACTAAGAGTATTTAACCATAAGTTGACCATCAAAAGACTTAGTATTGAGATATATTTTTTGGTAAATAGTGGAGAAAGCAAGAACAATAATTAATCAGTTTTGATTTATTGCTTACAAGACACTTTGTCATGAGCCGTGATGCCACGTTGCGACACCGAATAGAAGACATGTAATCAATACAAGATCGAATTTGAATCTTTAACGACAACCTAATTACGACGGGTCAAAAATCCCGTCGTAAAAGCCTTTTGCGACGGGGCTAGCAACCAAACAAAGACGGAAACAACCGTCGCAAATGTCTTTTATGACAGGTTAACGACGGGATTTTCCATTAACGATGGCCCCCTTTTATGACGGGTTCGCGACAGGAAATCCCGTCATTAATCAACGATTATTGGCCTTTAGCGACGGGAAATGGATTTCCCGTCATTAATGGTACAATTTTTTGTAGTGAATGTATAGCTCTAATACGTTGTTCATTCTTATCCAACTTTAATTTAAAAGTACCTACATATGATGTGATAAAAAAATAAAGGCAACATTTGGACTGTCTTTTCCAGCAAAGGAAGGTTTAAGAGCAAGAACAAGCGACCATTTTAAAAAGGGAAATTCTCTATAATAGCATTATACTTTTGCATATTCTCATTGGTAACAAAAAAATTTAACACTTTCTCTAAAATAGCATTAATAATATATAATCTTTCTAAAATAGCATTATTTTAATAATTTCAATCTAATTAATTAAAGTAATACTGACCATGGTTAAATATCAAGAAAATTACTACCTATTAATTGCTCCCCATTTGTGTAAACAGTGATCAGCATGCTTTTTTTTTTTTTACTAATTTCTGAAAGAGACACCTTATCCTCTTTTCTTTCTCTTATTTACGAAATCCTTCTCGTCTTTAAAATAAAAAAATATTCAGAACTTTTAAGAACTAATAGCATACCAGAAGTTAGTTTATGCGCAAAAGCATTTTGCTGAACTAATTACATGTGATCTATGATTTTTACTAATTAAGCATGGTAATTTATAGACCAATTGTATTTGTTCGGGCAAAAGAGGAATGACAGATATTCTTTGTGATGGTCAAGTAGTAATTGTGGTGTCATTTCACTAATACGTAGTATGTTTGTTTAAAAAATTATCCAGTTAATGGAAAGCATTAACTTATAATTCACCGCAATCTAATTGTTTGCTCTGTCAATGGTATAAGAGCTTAACCATGGCCAGTATTATTTTAGATTTTAGTTAATTAGGTTAAAATTATTAAAATAATGCTATTTCAAAGATATTACTATCTCCGTTTCAGAAAGTTCTTTACGGTTTGGAAAATGTGCCCAAATTATAAAAACTTTGACCGTAAATTCTCACCATTATATACATCAAAACGTTATATGTAAGATCTTGTTAGATTGGTCTTGGTATGTATTTTCAGAATATCAAATTTTTATAATATTTTCACATACGAAATTGGATATATTAATAGTTAAATATTGCATTGGAGTCCGTGCAAATAGTAACTGTAAAGATCTTTTTGAAACGGAGGTAGTATATATTATTAATGCTATTTTACAGAAAGTGTTAAAGTTTTTGTTACCAATGAGAATTTGAAAAAGTATAATGGTACCGACTGTACCGTAGAGAATTTCTCTTTTAAAAAAGGTATGCTTTTTTTTCTTCAATAAGAGTTTGGTTTGCTTGAAACATAAGATGTATGTTTGCTTACACCACATGATTCTCATAGGTACAACTTTAAAGTGTGTGAAATATGTGATATTAAGTCTTGCAGTATTCTCTACAGTCTCCACACTTTAGTAGAGTTTGATTTGATTTAGGCTATGTTCTGTTGGACTTGTTTTGATTTATTTTAGACAAAATAAGTTCATACGAAGTATGATATAAAGTTCAGAAAAAATAATTTTTTTTCAAACATTTTTTCACACAAATAAGTTTATTTTAGTCAAAATAAGTTTTTTTCTCCAGATAAAATAAGTTTAGATAAGTTAAGATAAGTTCAGCTAAGTTCAGAAAAGTTATGATAATATAAGTTAAGACAAAATAAGTCGAATAGAATGGAGCCTTAATAAAATATTCGCTCGATCTTTCCCTCAAAAAATAGTGTAATATTGGGTTAGTTTTTAAAATTATTTTATTTCTAAATATTAATTAATATATTACTAACGATTTTATTTTGTATGGACATATACGGAGTAGTTGGAAATTATTTGAAATAACATTCTTACAAATTATAAATGCGAAGGGCGATTTGAATCTGAAACCTACCCATGCATAAGCCTTTTAGTCTTAACCACTGATCTAATACTTATTATTAACATTAGACTCTTGAATATTTACTTAATAACCATACGAATTAAAATTTATTACTAGGAAACCAAGTTGGCTACCGCGATGCTCAAATAGTATGGTAAACAAAACCAAAAGAGCATGAACTAACACATCATGTCGCAAATGTATTTCATAAAATTTCAAATGAAATCAAAAGCAATTCATGTTTTTTCACACCTTTTGTTTAGGAAAAGTGAGTCGGATTCTACATAATCATATTAATAAATAAATATGAATGAGTCTTTTATTGTCTATCTTCAAATAGGTCAGATAGTCGATCGAGAAAGCACCTTCTTCTTTTGATCAACCAGGAATCCTAAGCTCTAGAAAAAAATATGTACTTCGTAACGAGTAAGCCTCTCTTGTAGTTCCAGTTATGCAATAGGGGTTCCTTGGATCACTATAGAATTAGTGAGGGAGGCTTTTATATACCCAGCAGTCTACAGTTAAGCCGCTTGTCTAATTTTACATAAGTTTAGACAATATAAATTTAGATATATTATCATACTAAGTTCATACAAGTGCTCCGTATAATATAAGTCGAATATAACAAAACCTTAGATCGTCATGCATTAGTTTGACTTGCCAACCAAAGTTTTCCGAAAGTTAATTAAATAAACATACTTTTACTATGTGTTAGTTGACTTGCATTGCCCATCGAAGTTTTCCTAAAATACATAGTACAAACTATTTAGAGAGTTGAAGTGTACATTTTTTTTACGCAGAAGAACAATATCATTAATTAATAATGATTCATATGACATCTTCAATGATAGAATAGATATGCATATCACAGATTCAAATAAAATACATAATCGTTACAATTAAAACAATTACTATTCTGCATCTTAAAGCACGACTCGTACTCCACCGCTTCTAGCTTGACGCGATTAGTGATTTTCGATGTTTTCGCATCTTTCCAAGTAGAGCCCTACGCAATCTAAGCACGGATTATTCCGATTGACGAGTAGATGATAAACCCTAAACATATATGAATCCAAATCTCCTTCCCAATTATTGAAACCCTAAAAATAAAATTCCCATCTATTGATGAGAATCAAGAACCTAGAAAAATCTAGGAAAGACCAAATAAATAGGGAACAACCCAAGAATAAATTGGGAACAAAACAAACGGAAAAGAAACCAAAAAAAGACAAACATGAAGATCGAGAAAACAATAAAAAAAAACAAGAAGAAAGGTCGAAATAATCTAATTTCCAAATAAATTAGACTATTTCCGGCCTAAACGGCTAAGAAAAATGGAACCCTAAAATACGAGAGAGAAGAGAGAAAAAGGAGGAGTTAGAGTGTACTTGCTATCACATTTCGGAAGTTTGATCGTGGAATCCTAATTCAATATGAATATGACCTCCATCCGCGTTAGGATCCTCTAGAGTTGGAGAGAACTCTAACTTGTAGAGTTGAACGAATCTTGGCCTTCTACCAGAATTAATGGCTAAGATTGTCCCACTAACTCAATTTAATTAAAAAAAAAACAACATTCTCCTTCCCCGGCCTGATTCACATAATTAATTAATCATTCATTCTTCATCATCATAGATCACCTTGTTGGAAACTCATTTCATTACTCAAATACAAATTCCATGTTTCTTCCTCTCTCAGACCTCCACCATTTCCCATTACCAGGCGATGTAATCGCCGGCCACCTCTCCTCCCTCACCACCCAATTGACTTTTCCTCAGTAACTCAATAATTAATCACACCCTCCTCTCTCGGAACACATCGCCACCAGTATTCAAATTGGATGAATCTTTAAAAATATTCCCCCAAACCCCCCTTTATTTTCCATTAATTCAACAGGACAGTCACCATTACTAAAGTCGTCGTCTGTCATATCACTCATATATGGATGAACTGTGGTGGTGCTAGAGGAGGGAAAGAGAGTAATTGGAAATTAGAAGGGGACGGTAATGGAGAGTATTTTTGTAGTCTGTAGTTGTTGGGGGTGGGAATGTGTCGATCAGCCGACAAATCTACAATGGTAATTTGACGCATGAATGCAGGATGTTGCCATGGTGGTGCTTTAAAAAAAAAAAATAGTATTTAGCTAAAACATACGGAGTAGTTTGATGTTTTGTGTGTTTTTCCCAAACTTTAATGATGTGGAATGTAATCTAGCCATTCACTATATTGGATGGTTGAGATTTTACCAAATCTATAATATAGAGTTATCTAATAACTCCAGAGGATCCGAACCCGAAGATCTAACATGATTTTATTATATGCATCCTTAAAATGCAAGTAAATTTAGATTTTGATACTTAGCTTACAAAGTGATGACAAATTCACATTCAAATGACAGCAATTGTACGTACAAGAATAATTAAGTGTGTAAAATAATATCTTAAAAATATTTGGATATTTTTTATGATCTTTCACGTTTGATAATGATAGATACATCACTCGTGTTAGCATTATTAATTTGCATGACAAAGGAATAATATAGTACTGTTTGGCCCTATAATGATTGAGATTATGAATTATGAGTCTGATCAGTTCGGATTAGGCCAGATCAAAAGGCAGGCCGGGCCGGGTTCGGGCCGGATCGAGAGAATAACAAACTGTCCATTGTGTCTGATCGGGCCGGGCCAAGGGTCGGGCCAATTTTGTGTGCCCAAAATCCGCTATTTCGGGCCAAAATTAGCGGGCTTTCGGGCCGTTTTCGGGCCGGGCCAAATTTATAACTAAAAATGTTGTTTTGCGTTGCCCAAAGCTCGCGATTTTTAAAAAAAGTTCGGGCCGGGCCAAAAACCCGACCCGGAATAGGCTGCCCAAAACCCACTAAATTTCGGGCAGGGCCGGGCCGGGCCCATGATGATCAGCTCTAGTTCTGATCTAATTTGCTTGATGTAGTTGACTGGTTTGCCACTTGATTATTATATTATATATGGCCGTAATTGACTGGTTTGCAACCTAATTATATATTCAGGTCAGAAGCTGTTGGTTCACCTCTGCTACTGATTTCATGGAGGGTGAAGATATGTTTGCCCTTGGCCCCCAAATGAACAAGAGCCATCAGATCAAGAGGCAAATCAAGGGAACCAAAAAAAGAAAAGGAAGTCAAGAGGTCCTTCTAAAGGGATAAAATCCATGCACGGGGTTCCAATAATGATTGAGTGGGGTTGCTTGAACCGACCCATGGAAAAATGGGCAACAGAATTCAAGACTCACATTGGCGAGATAAGCCGTACAAAAGTGTCAATATTTACTAAAGACTGGGAAGACGTTTCGCAAGGAATAAAAGACACATTGTGGGAATATGTCAAGGTAACTGAACATGTCATTATTTTAGAATATGCCTTCCTCAGTTGTCTATGTATGTTGCTCATTTGCTAAAGCCTTTCTATTTCTTTTTCTATTTGATTTAGATCGAGAGAGTTTCATATCGAAGATGAGACTAAGAAAGAAGTAGTCTTAAAGAGGTGTGATAAGGCTTGGAAGGGTTTCAAATCGAGATTATATACAGGTTGGATCTCGTGTACAAAGAAACTGCCTGAAAATAAAGAAATGCCTTATAAATTGTATGATTTCATAATTGAAGATATATGGAAGGAATTTGTGAAGTATCGTGCATCAGAAGAATATATGGTATAAAAATCATTCTCAATTAAAGTTTTGACTAAATTAAAGTTCTTTTTTGGTTGCAATAATTTCTCTTTTCCCCCTAACATTAGGAAATAAGCAAGAAAGCAAGAACGAGCCAATCTTTCAACAAATATCCTCATCATATCGGACAAAAATCGTATGCTGAATAGACCGTTGAATGGCGTAAAAAAGGGTACATTCCCTCGGTTTCTTCGGCTAAATCATTGTAAGTCATACTTGCCGGATGTGGAAACATAAAAGTTCAAAGAATCCATTGTAAGTCATGGCTAAATCATTCTTTTTTAGTCCCTTTCCTATTCCTATTTAGTGTTTTAGAAAACCGTGTGTTAAAAAAAAGGTTATTTGCGTCGCAGGTTAACTAATCTGCGGCGTAAATGGCTCTTATTTGCGTCGCACAAATGTGCTACGTGTAAACACCTTCTTTTGTCCCCATTCCCGAAAGGGAAGGTTTGATGATGAGAACATAAATCTCCACTTGGCAACGCATCTCCTGTAAAATAACGAATCTCAATCACCCTTTCATTTCAGCCAAAACTGCTATTTATAGAAACCTGCTAAGAATAGTAACTGCCGTGAGAAGTAGTTGTTAAAAGTGGCAAAGTCATAAAAGATAGAAATCTGTCAGAATTAGGTGTTGCACTCCAACATAAGTCCTAAAAGAGATAGAATTGGCAAAAGGAATTCTATTCCTGTTATAATTCGAAAATAAGAGTTACGTATTAATTAAATTCCTAACGAACCTAGAGTTCGTAACGGGCCCAGACGCATTCCGTCATAAGGTAATACGCACTAAGAAACTCGGATAAGTCTCAAAAGCTCCGTGTTTAAGAGTCCAAATCTGACAAAAGGCTCGGCCAGATCCTATTTTCAACGCCTGGGTCTGGGCGCCGAAATCTTCGGCGCCCAGCCCTGGGCGCTGAAAATACCTGGGGCCGTGTCGTCTCCGAATTCTTTTTGGATTCGTATTCTAAAGATCTATCTTTCCACAAACTCTTTCCCTATAAATACAGCCTAAAAACCAACGTGAACGGAACACACAATTCCATAACCTGAGTATTGACTCTAGCCTTAAGCCTAGCCTCACGCTGCGAAATTGATCCGGCGTTCTGTCGCAATCGACCCAAAAGTCGAACAGAACGCATCCTGTCCCTTGTAGCTGATGAATTAAGCCTAAATACTGGAACACTGCTTACAAACCCGAGATTCGGTAAATAAAAGGAGAAATAGCAAAGCCAAGTGGTTAGTTTTCTGAGAACCGTGACGCACCTCTCAAGGGTGCGTTGTGATGTGTCCCTCATATGATTTAATCGCTTTCATCACCCTTTTATAAAATTGTCAAACTATTAACTTGATTGATCTATCACGCCTAATAAGATAATACCTTGGACAATTGAATTATCATGCTAGGTACCTTAAATCAATCTAAATAAGATAATCACGATCGATTTAGTATTATGTGTTGCATATTGCTAAAATCAATTCAGAGTAGTTTAATAGTTTAAACGCATGTCCCTTCAATTATTTATGCTGAGCTAGTAAGGATAACCTGCCTCTGGAGTTATCGATGAGCACTCCTCTCGGTAGTTACAGTCCCCCGAACTCTCAATCTTTGCCCTGCGGGTGTACGTTGAGCGATCCCCACACCAGGGATCACAAGGGAACCTATGGCCGTCGTGGTCGAACATAATTGCACTCCCTTTATGTCAAGATAACCGGGTTTTGTCAGTTTTTCTCATTGTCGTTAAAAACTGAATGGCGACTCCTATATTACTAGTCGATTGGGTGTAAACTCACAGGAAATCTAACTACACTTGATCTGACGACGTCACGCCCACGAGGGACGAGGTCATGCATTAGCCTCGTGCTTTTTCGACCCCCTCACAGTGGCGACTCCAGTGGGGAACGTTAATGAAATACTCGTGCTCGTAGGTAATCAAAATAGCCGAAGGGTGAAACGATCCTACTCCGCGTTTATTTCCTTATCAAGTTGGGACGACCTGAAAATCAGCATATTAATGTGAACGGACAGAATCGTATAACGAATCTCGGCTCCCTTGGCATGTTTCATCTCGGGAGTTAGGACTAAGGATACCCATCGCCAACCGGGGGGTGCATACGCTTCGAATGTTGTCCACTCGGCACTTTTCGCCAGTAGAACACCCGTCCCAAACCCAATCGCTCGCCCACTAAGGTCCCTCTCATTGGTGCATGCCCCCTTGGCTTACATCGTGATTGGCCTCTTGGGACGAAATTCGTATGTTGAATGCACTACCTCGACCGGGGCATGTGTTGGATCTACGATAGAAGCGGTACCAAGCCAGGCGCAGATATTACCCATAGAAGCCTATCATAAACTACGTGACATGTTATTTTTGCTTCATGTTGTAATGCTACTTATGTGTAGCGAATTATATGATTGTGTTGTGATTGTGTGCGACAAATAATACCGGAAAACCAACGACCCTAAAAATTGCCCGAACATTCATAAACACCGATTGGCCAAAGAGTTATACCTAAATACGTGTCCCGCAGTCCCGGGCGATCGCCACAAAATTAAGCGACACCCAGGACGGCCTGTAACGGATCCCACGACGCTGCATAACGCGCAAAGGACGTTATTGGGCAAGCACGCAAAATTAAGTCGTATGTACGAAAAAAAAAGACGAACAGAATACGAGTACCAGTCAGGGACACATTTTCAGCTCCCCTGGCTGGGCGCCAATTATTTCAACGCACCTGCTGGGCGCTGAAGTTGCTGCTTGGCCTTTGGGCCAGGCACCGCAGCCTCGGTGCCCGCGCACAAAATATACGTATCAATAAAAAAATTCGTAACAAATTTGCTACGAGGACGTATGAAAAAGGCACTCGATTCTAAGAACGACTTATAAAATAAACGACTCTTTGTGTCGTCAGTAGGCCTCCTCTGACGGCAATGTTCGGCACCAAAACCGAGCAAGCTAATTAAAATAACTTTGAATGTCACACGGGTAAATATTATCGAAAATATAAAAGAGTTCAGAGTGCACACACAATAGTCCAAATATACTAGTCCGACTTAAGGGTAGTCATAAAGTGTCTAAAAGGCCAACTCATAAAATAAACTAATATGTCTCCCACTCCATAATGTTAATACATGGTCCCTGAATACCTACCCGTGATAGCCATCAAGGATCGCAATGGAAGTGGCATATCCTGAACATCCACTCCTAGAGGTCGCACAGACCCAAGAGATGCATGCTCTGGGACACGACCCTCTACGTTCTAATGAGCCACTCGCCTCAAAGAACTACACAATGCCAAAAGCCTCCCCCAACACACATGCTTTCGGGCTATTGTTTGGGTTAGAGAAGAAAAGAACAAGGAGCAAAACAGAAATCATGGCATTGGCCCTTCAAGATGAATTATTTGATCCCACTAAATTGATCGCTCCATCACCCCTAAAGATCGACCAAACCAAACAAGGGTGGCGCAAGACCTTCAAATAGACTAATGCTCGTGGAATGAAATTCAAGATATCTGCGGGAGAAGGCCCAATGTGTGAAGAATCCGAGTCTGAATCCGAGTCTGAATCCGAGTCTGAACCTAATAAAATTGTAATCCCTCCCAAAACTAGTTTAGACCCGGAAATATCCACTCCGAGAGATCTTTTTGATGTAATGCTTCACGACTTTAATAAGATGAACAAAACTTTTGAGTATATGCCGCTTAAAAATCTGAGTAGTAATGCAGAATGCCTCGCCACTAATGAGCACGAAAAAGAGCCAGAAGAAGAATATACCGAATTAATAAAAGCTGTAAATGAACAAGAACTCAAAACCCCCATAATTGAGGACACAAAATCGGTAAATATTGGAACAGAAGAAAATCCTAAATTAATTAAAATCGGCCTCACCTTAACTCCCACTGAAAAAACCGATCTAATCTCCACTTTACGGGAATTCGAGGGTGTCCTTGCTTGGTCCTACAAAGACATGCCCGGAATAGATCGGGAAATCGCTGAGCATAGGATTCCGCTGGATCCCAAAATGACGCCAGTAAAACAAAAGCTACGACGGCTTAAGCCGGAAATAGCCTTGAAAATAAAAGAAGAAGTCACTAAACAATTAGACGCGGGCTTCATAAAGGTCTCCAACTACCCAGAATGGGTGGCCAATATTGTCCCTGTAGCTAAAAGAGATGGACGAGTGCGAATGTGCGTAGATTTTCGAGATCTCAACAAAGCCAGTCCCAAAGATGACTTCCCCCTGCCTCACATTGACATATTGGTAGACAACACAGCGGAACATGCGCTTCTCTCCTTTATGGATGGGTACGCAGGATATAACCAAATACTTATGGCGGAAGAAGATATGGAAAAAACAACCTTCATTACCCCTTGGGGTACATATTGCTACATTGTAATGCCTTTTGGTTTGAAAAACGCGGGGGCCACCTATCAAAGAACAGCCACCACGTTACTTCATGACATGATACACAAAGAAATCGAGGTCTATGTAGACGACATGATCGTCAAATCTAAAGACCGGCACGGTCACCTCCCGGCACTTAGGAAATTCTTCACCCGAATCCTAAAATATAACATGAGACTAAATCCACAAAAATGTGTATTCGGGGTAACCTCCGGAAAAATTACTAGGATATGTGGTTAGTACACGGGGAATCGAGATTGACCCATCCAAGATTAAAGCCATTACCGAAATGCCCCCACCAAAAACTGAAAAACAGATAAGGGGTTTCCTAGGAAAGTTACAATACATTAGTAGGTTCATTTCTAAGCTTACCATGACTTGCGAGCCAATATTTAAAAAATTAAGAAAAGAAGAAAAAGCCGAATGGGATGGACAATGCCAAACTGCCTTCGATAAAATCAAAGAATACCTAAGCAAACCACCCGTCCTTTCCCCTCTGTTGCCCGAAATTCCTTTACGTCTATACCTCACCGTCACGGATACTGCAGCGGGAGCTATGCTCTCATAGTGTGTACATGGATCCGAGCGAGCCATCTACTACTTGAGCAAGAAGTTCATACAGTACGAGACGAGATATATAGAACTTGAGAAAACCTGCCTCGCCCTCGTTTGGGCGTCCAAAAAACTTAGACATTACCTATTAGCCCACACCATTCATATAGTGTCACAACTAGACCCCTTAAAATACATGTTCGAAAAGCCCGCACTAAACGGTCACTTATCCAGATGGCTGGTCATGCTCTAAGAATTCGACCTAAAATTCATGCCAGAAAAAACAATCAAAGGAAGAGCGGTAGCCGAATTCCTAGCCGAACATGCTACGAATGAGGAAACCATGGAAGCTTACCTCCTCCCTGACGAGGAACTTCTGATGGTACGAGACGACTGTTGGACACTATACTTCAACGGAGCATCCAATCAAAAGGGATGCGGTATCGGATTTCTCATAGTCAGTCCCGAAGGGGCCCATATACCAATTTCCGTCAAACTTGACTTCGAGGCCACAAACAACGCCACCGAGTATGAAGCCTGCATAGTCGGGCCAGAGGCCGCGGTTAGCCTCGGAGTCAAACATTTACAAGTCTTCGGGGATTCTTCCCTAATAATCAACCACATATCCAAAAGATGGAAAGTCCGAAGCACTAGTCTCTCAAAATATCAGGCTCACTTAGACCAAATAGTTGAGCAATTTGAAAAAATCGAGTATACATACTTACCAAGAGACGACAACCAATTCGCGAATGCACTAGCAAAGTTAGCTTCGATGCTCAACATCCCAAGTGAGTGGGACGGAATGACCCTTCGGGTCGAACGAAGAAAAGGGCCGGCTTATTGCTGTGCCATAGACTCCGAACCTGAAAATACCGAAGAAGAACTATGGTATACGGACATCCTTCGTTATAAAACAAGTGGGGAATTCCCCCCAGACACCTCCCCGCGAGCACCAAAGGCCCTACGCCTCCTCGCGTCACAATATAGCATAATCTTGGGAGAAATGTACAAATACACGCCAAATAAATTAAAGTTACTTTGTGTTCACCAAAACCAAGCCCAAAGACTAATGGAAGAATACCATAACGGCGTGTGTGGACCTCATATGAACGGCAAAATGCTATCCTGAAAAATATCCCGCTCAGGATATTATTGGACCACCATGGAAACCGATTGCCATCACTTTGTGAAAACCTGCCCAAAATGCCAAATTTTCAGTAACCTTAACCATTTACCTCCCTCAGAACTATACACATTCACTTCCCCATGGCCCTTTTCTACCTGGGGTATAGACATAATTGGCAAAGTAACACCCACAGGTGTAGGGGGACACGAGAACGTTTTAGTCGCAATTGATTACTTCACTAAATGGGTAGAGGCAGTCTCCTACGCGAAATTAACGGCCAAGCATGTAGCCCGCTTTCTCGAAAATAACACATTCTGTCGGTACGGGGTTCCACACGAAATCATAAGCGACCAAGGTTCCCACTTTAGGGCCGAAGTCCAAGACCTACTCGAAAATATCATGTCAAACATCATAAATCCTCTCCCTACAGGCCGCAAATGAACGGCGCGGTAGAGGCATCCAACAAAAACATTAAAGTCATAATTGAAAAAATGGCCGAAAACTATAGAGACTGGCCCAACAAATTACACTTTGCATTATGGGGTTATCGAACCTCAATCCGCACCTCCATTGGGGTAACACCTTACTCCTTGGTATACGGAATGGAAGCAGTCCAACCAATCGAGTTGGAAATTCCCTCCCTCCGGATCGTCCTAGAAAGCAAGCTACCCGAGGCCGATTGGGTCCAAGCTAGGTACGACGAGCTCGTCCTTTTAGACGAACAGAGATTGAGAGCTTTACATCACGTGCAAGTGTATCAAAAGCGTATCGCAAGGCAATTCAATAAAAGAGTCAAACCTCGAAATATCAAAGAAGGTGATTTCGTGTTAAAAGAGGTCCGTGCACTACCACGGACCCCCGAGGAAAATTCCGGCCTAATTGGACCGGACCATAATTTGTAAAAACCATCCTACCAGGCGGTGCAGTCCAACTGGCTGACATAGATGGAGCGGAATTCGCTAACCTCACGAATTTAGACCAATTGAAAAAAATATTATATTTAATAAAGTTTAGTCCGGAGTTAAGGCATTTAATAATACACATTAAACTCATAAGCAAGCATTCTACACACTACTCTAACAAAACGGCATTAGACTCACTAAAATAAAAAATAAAAAAATGAAAAGCTCGCAAGAACTTAGTTTCAATGCCCAGGGCTGGGCGCCATAATTTTTCACGCCCAGACCTGAGCGCCGATCTTTTCCAACGCCCATACTTGGGCATCATTCGCTTCTGCCACCAGTCCTCCCGCTTCTGCAAGTGTTCGTACTTCTTTCTCGAATTACTGTAAGAATCACGAACACTTAGGGGGGTAGCAGACGTGTAATAAACACCCTTTTCAAAAAATATATAATTAGAACTACGCACGACCTGATTCTGACAAAGATACGTAGGCAATCCTTATCAAGGATTCGGTCCGATAAAAAAAGGGGAATAATAAAGTCATGGAACACATCAATAAGGAAAGATACTACGAGGGCACTATACCCCGACCCATGCACGAGTAAGGCTAAAAGTCCAAATAAAACAAAAAGGGTTAGCCACATGAGTCTATGAAGGTACAAGCCCAACAAAGGAGTATGGCACGAGTTGACAAGGACAAAAATCCCAAATGTAGACATGAGGAAATATACATATGTAATACCCCCCCAAGTAGTCGGCTAGTCTAGTACATGTGCACTCTTGTAAGAACTCACCCTTTTTTTGGTACAATATATGGAATCCTTTCTTTTTTCAAAAATTGTCGTTGGTTTGAAAATTTAGTACCGTCAAAATGCTACGTGTTGAGACCTCATGTGATAAAGGCAAACTAGCAAGCCCAATGAAGGCTTAAACATTCTTGCACCGAAGATTCGCAAAAAAAAAAAACACATATATATATATATATATATACATATATATATATATATATATATATATATATATATATATATATATATATATATATATATATATATATATATATATATATATATATATATATAATAAATCATATGTACATGCGAAATACAAGAATGAATAAAATACAAAAGTGGAAGCAAGCCTAAGGCTCGTCCTCGGCTTCACCCCTCCAAGCCTCACCGGTCCATCCCGTCCACCCCCCATGGTGCGAGGACCCCCAGGCTGAACTTCCCCAACGCTGAGGCTGCGGCTGCAACTCGGGGCTAGACTCACGAGCCACTGACATGGAACGCCGTCCACGCTCCCGCTCAGGTCGTTCCCCAGAAGTGCTCGTCTCCACGTTAGAACGGCGATGCCGTAAGGGCGAGTGCCGTTCCCGTTCTCTCTCCTCGGGGTCGCGTCCCCCGAACCCCGACGGCCCCGTGTCATCGGCCCCGGCTCGCCCTATCTCCGTCTGTAGAAACAAAAAGAAAAAAAATAAGTGACAAGAATGAGACTGTTAGGTTATGATACATATGACAATTCATAAATCATGGGGAAAAACCATAAAGCCAGGAAAGCATATTATTTACACATAATCATTTAGCATAGTTTAGATGCATACACTTTGTTGCGTGCCTTCCCTAGCTGCGCCCGAACCGAACAAGAACAAGTCTTTAGGACTCCAAGTGTCGTCCCTCCGTAGATAGTCCACAGCACGTCTAGATCCGCCTTAAGCTTGACCAACTAGGATCGCCCTTAAGGTACTTAGAATTTTCGGCACATATAGGCAATTGTATGACTGAATTTTTCTCTCAAAAATCACTTTGAATACTTGAAATCTCTATTCAAAATAATGACCCTAGGCCTTTATTTATAGAGGCATGGAAAGGGAATCGTAATCCTATTAGGATACGAATTAATTAAATTAGAATCCTAATAGAATTCTTATTTAATTAATTCATCCTTTTAGGTTTAGGAATTTAATCATTAGTCGAAACCTGATAGCTTTAGGATTCGTATAGCACACCAACACACACGCAAGCACAGCATCCCACGAGGGGCGCCATGCGCGCGCGCGCAGCCCGCGAGCTCGCAGCCCATTGCTGCGAGGCCCACACGCTGCCGCAACGTTGGCGCGCGCTGGGCCTGCCTTGCGGTGGGCCTGGCGTAGCCTTGGCTGGTGCGTTGTGGCGCGCTGGCTTGCTGGGCGATGGCCCGGCTTCGTGCTGGGCCTTCGTCTGGCAGGCCTCGTCCGATGCTAATTCGTACGATACGCTTCCGATTAATTTCCCGATTCCGGAATTCATTTCCGATACGAACAATATTAAATATTTCCGATTCCGGAATTAATTTCCGTTTCGAACAAATATTTAATATTTCCGTTTCCAGAATTATTTTCCGATTCCGGCAATATTTCCGATTCTGACAATATTTCCGTTTCCGGCAATATTTCCGATTCCGGCAATATTTCCATTTCCGATAATATTTTCCGATACGTACCATGTTTCCGTTTCCGGCAACATCTACGACTTGGATAATATTTATATTTCCGATACGATCCATATTTCCGTTTCCGGCAATATCATCGTTTCCGGAGCATTCATTTCTTGCCTGTGACGATCTCAGCTCCCACTGAAACCAAGATCCGTCGATTCCGAATATCCATAGTTGGAGTATTTAATGCCATTAAATACTTGATCCGTTTACGTACTATTTGTGTGACCCTACGGGTTCAGTCAAGAGTAAGCTGTGGATTAATATCATTAATTCCACTTGAACTGAAGCGGCCTCTAGCTAGGCATTCAGCTCACTTGATCTCACTGAATTATTAACTTGTTAATTAATACTGAACCGCATTTATTAGACTTAACATAGAATGCATACTTGGACCAAGGGCATTATTTCCTTCAGTCTCCCACTTGTCCTTAGGGACAAGTGTGCATTTCCTAATTCCTTTGTCGCTCGATGCTTGCTCTTGAACATAAGGTAAGAGTTGTCATCCTTATTATGTCCAGAGGTGTTCCTCGGTTGATAGGTGATTACCTGAGCGTTGCCTTTATAGCCTCCTTTTACGGTGCGACGGTTGGTCAACGTCAAAGCAACCAGTTCTCAAACAAGTAATCTCAAATCACTCAGGTATTGAGGATTTAGTGTCTAATAATTTTAATGAAATTTACTTATGACAGATTTTCATCTCTTACAGTAAAGTTTCATAGGTCTTGTCCGATACTAGTCTTCCCAAAGTAAGTATCTATGCAAATGATTATGACATTGCCATGTCCACATAGTTCAAGAAACAGAACTACTAGTCATCTTGCATTCTAATCGTCTAACGTTTTCTATGCGTCCAATTTTATAGAAAACTTCGACTAGGGACCATTTTCAACCTTTGACATTCAAGTTCACTTGATAGACACTAGTCTTATATGCACGCGATGCGTGCGAATATAAAAAAAGTAAATTTGATCTCCTTAAGCAAGCATAGTGTAAGATCAAGATCAAATCATCAATATTAACAAATAACACAAAAATTTGTTATTGATTGGGTTTGCTGAAGGTTTTGGGTTAATCGTTTTTTTTAAATGATTTTCCTGATTTGTTGAATTAAGTTTTTAAAATGAATTAATATCCAACATTTTTTAAATCAGTATATAATCAGATTTTGAATTGAATTTAGTTGTGCAAGTGTAGAGGGTATATTAGTATTTTTGATTGGGGACACCAAAAGCGTGATTACGCAAATAACCCTCCATCAAATCATCAATATTAACAAATAACACAAAAATTTGTTATTGATTGGGTTTGCTGAAGGTTTTGGGTTAATCGTTATTTTTAAATGATTTTCCTGATTTGTTGAATTAAGTTTTTAAAATGAATTAATATCCAACATTTTTTAAATCAGTATATAATCAGATTTTGAATTGAATTTAGTTGTGCAAGTGTAGAGGGTATATTAGTATTTTTGATTGGGGACACCAAAAGCGTGATTACGCAAATAACCCTCCCCTCTTCCCTTATGTAATAGAGATTTCTTAGTCACAGGACTGGTCCTGACAGTCTATCTTGAATATATCGTCAAATTGAAGGGACTCATCATTTAATACTAAACCAAGATTAAATGGAATATGAAAATACATTTCATATATGATAAATGTTCAACCCCATTGTTTTACAACCATGGGCCTCAAACCCATCTTTAAAACAGTTCATGGAATTCAAAGCTATGCTTGATTTCCAGTGCTACAACGTGAGTGTTGCTTCTCACTTGTTGCACAGGTTTAGTTATCACGCTTTGCCAATCTTAACATCCTTTTCATCGAATGTTCTTCGAGATATGATGATAAGAACTTTTGAGTATGTTTATTTTGTGATCTAGTCTTTCTTGCTACATTAGTGGTTCTACGCATTTTGCAATGAAGAACCATTAAGTCAACAGACATGTGATCTTCCCAAGTTCAATGAAGAACTCATATAAACAACTCTATTTTATTGCTTCTTAGGCAATAATTACTTTTACTTCAACTGTATAGGTTGCTAGTGATGCTTTGTTTGGATCTACTTATCCAAGCAGTTCACAGATATGTGGAAGACTCTCCAACTATATCTTAGAACATAGAAATTATTATTTTAATTTCCCACGCAACAACTCATGGTCTTCAATCCATGTTGCCATTTCAAAACACGATGCTCTTTAGCTCGTCCTTGTCAATGGTTAACTCCAAAGGGTCTTGCTTGATCCTTTGCCAGTGTTTATGCGTGTAGCATCAATATTTAACATATCTTTATTTCCTTGAATCAAGAACTATTCCTATGTACCTTTTCAAGTATCATAAGTATTCTTGATCTCAATCTAGTTGATCTTCACTTAGATCAATAAAGATTGGTATATGTTCGTCATGCCTAAAGTCATACGATACGTTTTTGGCGATCCTCATATTATATCATACATGATAAATTCTTTTGCAGAATAATCCCCAATTGAACTCTATTCATGTAACTTTAGCTTATCTAGTTTCAGTAGATACTAAATTCAGCTAAATTCTTTGACATATAATATAGGTTAAGAATCTCATTTAGACTCTTTGATGTTTAACTTAGTAAATTCTTATGCATAGTTCAAACATCCTTTACTTAGATTTATTCACATGGGTCGAATATCTCCAATGGAGACTTTCGTGTTTGATTTAGTAAATGCCATTACTTAATCCAAAACAATATCATAAGATCTTTGTAAATAGATCTTAATACCCAGTATGTACTAAGTTTCGCCATGGTCCATCATTGATGAATAATCTCAAATCTAAGTCATTAACATTTGAATGTTGTTTTACAATAGAGAGATATGTGTGTGATACACATAGGACCAATTAAGTTTTTATGTACTCCCACTAAACTTCTTATATATCTATAAGAATCACGTACATTTTAAGAAACTAAAATACTTATTAGCTTCACTAAAATATAGTTCTAATTCCCAATTGCTTGCTTAAATCTGTACTTAGATTTCATAAGTTAGCATTCCTTTTCAAGCATTTATTTGGATCCACAAATCCTATGACATGCCATGTACATAGTTTTCTTCCAACATTTGATTGAGGAATACGTTTTGTCATCCAATTGTCATATGTACCAATATGCAATCATTGCTTGAATTATAGACTTGAGCATTACGATTATGCATGAGGTTTCAACACAATCCATGTCATGAATTTGCTTGTAACCTTTAGCAACTAATCTAGCTTTGTGTGTGAACACAATTCCATGTTTGATGGTTTTTATCCTTAAAAGAAACTTTGCAACCAATAGGTGTGAAACTATTCTTGCAAATCAACAAAATTTCAATTTTGTCATCAAAACATTGAGTATGTTTTATGGCCTCTAACCATTTTAGGGAATCTGGGTTTCATCATAGCTTTCTTACAAGCCACAAACTCATTAATCTACATGATAATAGTTTGACTGCAAGTTGTAGGTTTCTTCACTATCTAATAGAAGAATTGCATAGTTTCAGTGACCTGAACTCCATGTTTCTTCACTATCTAATAGAAGAATCTCATAGTTTCAGTGACTTGAACTCTATGCCTACAAGGGTATAGAATATCAAACAACAGAATATCAATAGCCACTTAAAAGTCCTTTGAATATTCTGTTCTACTTGAAGAACTTGTAAAGTCTTCTAAGAGATGTCTATTCTTTAAAAGCCACTTCTAAAGTCCTTAAAGAATACGTGTTCGGATTTTCTAAAGAACTTCGAAAAGCCTCCAGATTGTCCGTTTATGTTTGTTGTTCGCCACGAAGACTTTCGAGGTCTATTTTCTCCCACTTGTCATTTTGGAAACGAATCTCCAAAAGGACATTATTTCGAGCAAACAAACATTATGTTCTCAAAAATTCGTGGTAGAAACAATACCCTTGTGTCTCATTTGAATAAATCACAATGAAACATATATCTATATTTGGGCCTTAGTTTGTTGAATAACAAACACTAAGCTCCCACTGAGTTTAGGAACTCTTTAGATATATTATGAAAAGATATTCTGAAATTACTTTTCAATAGCTTTGACGAATTTGGTTTAGTTTGGTGGTAGTTGAGCTTTTTGTTTTAGAAATTATAGGAAAAGTCTTTATGATTCATCATTAATCGAATCAAGTACTAATTGACTTCGATTATTCCAACTAAGATATGCCATATCTTATGGACCTAGATTGTGAAATTACAACACACAATCATTGATGATCATATTTGGTCTCAAGTAATCATGATCTAAACTAGATCTTTATGATTTCTTGCCAAGTGGATTTTATACTTCTGAATCTTTGAACTAGCCAAACAGATTCAACTTATATCACATTTGAGTAAATAAACCTATATTCACTCAAATCCATGTGAAATAATAAAGTCATAAAATCTTTCTTTAGCTTTGAACTCTATTGTCTAGGCGTTCTAACAATAGTTCATATCTTTTGTTACTTTCAACAAGTAAGACTAGTTGTCTTAAATTGATTTAGAAATCAATGAACTTTCAAAAGTCCATCAAAATAGAGCTTTTGAATGTTAACTTATTGATATGGTCTAAGCAACAATGCCAAAGATTAGTGGAACTCAAATCAAGGGGTTGATTTGAACCTAGTAAAGTTCTTTAAAGAGTTGTTTGTTTTAATCAAGCATATTGACTCAACCCGTAAATGACCATTTTATTCAAATAAACAAACAAACAAGCATTGTTTTTGTTCTTCTGAATGTGAGTCTTTCTGTGTTTGAAGCAGAAATTTAGGTATGCTGATTATGGAACAAAATAGCCATTAAGTTCTAGCCTTGAAAGGACTTAAAACAAACTAGATGACCCTACAACTAATGTAGCATTGCCATGCTTCATTTCCCACTTGTAGGTCATTAGTGTAGCCTAGCTTCCATTGTTTGAGTTATTACCGAAGTAAGAACCTCAAGCGGTATATGATACCAAGGAAGTTTGATTGCTAGGTCACTTCTCTTTAAACTTATAGGTAGAAACGGAATCGTAAATTCCTTTCATTTATTCCTTGTTTTCCTATTTCTTGTACCCTTTCTCATAGTCTTAAGAATTGAATTCTATAGTGTTGACTTTTATACTTTGTTAGACATGTCCAATGTCACCAACAAGGTTCTTTACCATTTGAATTTATGTTGAATATTTTGTTTCAACTAGATGATCTTACCAGAAGCTTCTAAAGTTCTCTAAGCATCGATCTATTCGAATGTCTAGGGACTAGACTCATTCGAGAATTAAATGGGAAAAAGATTTTAGGTTGTTAACCATTGGTAAAGCTGAGCGTTTAAACTCAATGCTTTATGATCTCAAAACTACATTGTATTTTGAATTCACAAGCACCAATTGGTTTGCCATTCGATTTTGATATTCGAAAACAACCATAAAAGTCGCTAAAAGAAACGTACATTTTAAATTGCTCATTTTCTCTCATTTCCGTGAATCGTTCTTGAATTCACTACCAATTGAGGAAATTTACTGTTACCTTTCTAAAAGGATTTATTGCAGTGCAAGATATTTAATTATAAACAATAATTAAAACATACATTGAAGCATGCAAAGTCTAAACATTTATCATGAATAATAACTTGAAAATGAAAGCACTCATGCAATTTAAACAAGTCATTAGCATTTTATTCGAATTATGTGTTCCGGCAGGTGTGAATAAAATGATTCCAAGACCCTAAAACCATTGAAGAATTAAGCACAGTTTGTTGACTCAATTCTAAAACATTTTAGGTAAGCAAAAGCCTTTTGCTAATAGTCTAGAAACTATTCTTGGTTGATAGGTACGTCTAAGAACTTATTAGGTAAACCTATCGATTTTGCCACGACATAAAAGGACTCCTTACTTATATCGTTGAGTTTCACCAAAACTAACATGTACTCACAATTATTTGTGTACCTTGCCCCTTTAGGACCAATAAGTAACACCTCGCTGAGCGAAAACTATTACTAGATTGATGTAAAGGATATCCAAGCAAGTGTATATTTTGGCATGGCACCTTTTAACTCAATTTTTAAGTTTGGAACTTAAGGCTCTTACTATGTTGGTTAGATTTTAAGTGAACTAAAATCCTTAATCATGCAACATGATCAAGCTTTTGATCTCATGCATTTTAAGACATATTTAAAAGCAATAAATAACTTAAAACATGCATAAGATAAATGTGATCTAGTATGGCCCGATTTCATCTTGAAGCTTTAACTTCAAAGTCCGTCTTGAAAATCTCCGTGGGAGGCACCATTTTCTTCAAATAGGATAAGCTATAATTAAAACTAATTACAACTATTTGATGGTACGCAGACCATATTTGAATTGAAAAACAACTTTGGTACTTTAGACCAATTACATTCAAATTAATGGTACGCAGACCATATTTTCTATCCTATTTGGGCCATACTAGTCATTTCATAACCTGCAAAACAGTACATATACAATATATACCATTCACCCATTCATTAACATGAATGGCCCACATAGCTGGTTAGTAAAACACATTATGCATCACGTAAACATTTGCAGCAATTAATCAAGGGCACCAATAATCTATCAATTATTCAGTCCTTATTAATTCTAATCAAGTTGTTTTAATCTTAAGGATTTGTAGACCTAATCAAGAGTTTATGACTAAAAAGGGCTCCCACTTAAACCAATAAATTCATATGCTTTACTAATTTTAAACATAAAAATGTATTTCTAGTCTAACCGGAAACATACAAATTTAATTAAAATTTAAAGCTCATATAAATTTATAATTGAATCCAAAAAATTTAATTTAATTTCAGTCGTATATAAATTAATTCATGATTTTAATTTTAGTAAAATAATTAGAATAAATAAAATTTATTATAATTACAATATTCAAAATTAAAATCCAAGAAAATAATTTAAATTATTAATTTTAAAATTAATTAAAATTACGTAAACTGAAAATTTCAATTTAAAATTTCAAAACGATCTAATCGCAACGCAACAATCCCACGCAACGCACGCCCATGGGCCACACGCACACAGCCATCGCTGGCCATGTGCGCGCAGCCCATACGCTGCGTCGCATCGCTGCTGCTCACCATCGCAAGGCATTACGCGAGCTGGTGCTCGCTGCGCGCGCCAGCGCTCGACGCAACAAGCATGCTGCCGCAGCCCATCGTTGGGCGCAGCGCTCGTCGCACGTCGCAACAAGCAAGCTGCTTGCCATCGCTGGGCGCAACGCTCGTCGCAAGTCGCAACAAGCACTCGCACGCCATCGCTGGGCGCAGCGCTCGTCGCACGTCGCAACAAGCACTCGCACGCCATCGCTGGGCGCAGCGCTCGTCGCACGCACAATAGCGCTTGCTGCGCGCGAGCGATCGATGCTTGGCGCAGCACTCGTGGCACGCGAGCTTGCGCTCGCTGCGCGCGAAGCAGTGCGCGCTGTGGCGCAGGTCGCTTGCTGCCCACACGCGACTGCTCGTGCCTTGCTCTCGCCCTCGCCCATTCGCCCATCGCACACAGCCCACGACACAAGGCAGGGCTGCTGCCTTGTGCTCGTGCACCATGGCCTTGCTCATTGCATTCGTACCGCATGGGCGACGAGCTCCCTTGCTCGTCGTCACATGCCCGCACTATACAACACCCCTTAAGGGTAACACGTAGCGTCCATTGCTTTGTGCGTGCAAGTTATATGAGCGAATCGCATAAAAATTTAAAATTTATATTCAAAATTAATGACAAATTAATAAATAATATTAATTTCATAATTTTAGGGCGAAAAATCGAAAATTTATTATTTAATTGATTTCCGATTAACATGGATTCAAGTCTAGGTCATAAAAATTTAAAATTTAACATAAATTTACAATTTTTATGGTGGTTTTTAATCATAGGTATCTAATTAAATTATAATTAATTATGAAAATCAAATTAATTCTAAATTATTCCAATTTTCAACAAATTAACCATAATTACAAATTAGATTGCATAATTAACAAGGCTAGGCATTCAAACTTGTTAAACATATACAGTAGGTCAATCAAAAATTCAAGATTTATCAACAAGAATCGCAAATATTTAATTTAACATCTTAAATTTACGAAATTTTGCATTCGAAAAACTAAAACCTCCGAAAAGTCATAGTTAGGCTTCGAATTTGAGAATTCTGGGTTCGGCCGAAAAACACTATTTTTGTCAAAATTTTAGAATGCCTTTTACATTCGGAATTGACACGAAAATCACTCGATTTGGATGAGTAACGAAGAAACTGCCGAAAAACTGCGTACGTATAATTAAATAAACGCAATTTGCAATTAATTAACAATTACGAAAATTAATCACCCCTTTTAATTCTTGCAAATTTGTAATATTTAACCATGTTCATGCAATTTAGATTATGAAAATAATAAGAGGCTCGTGATACCACTGTTAGGTTATGATACATATGACAATTCATAAATCATGCGGAAAAACCATAAAGCCGGGAAAGAATATTATTTACACATAATCATTTAGCATAGTTTAGATGCATACACTTTGTTGCGTGCCTTCCCTAGCTGCGCCCGAACCGAACAAGAACAAGTCTTTAGGACTCCAAGTGTCGTCCCTCTGTAGATAGTCCACAGCACGTCCGGATCCGCCTTAAGCTTGACCAACTAGGATCGCCCTTAAGGTACTTAGAATTTTCGGCACATATAGGCAATTGTATGACTGAATTTTTGCTCTCAAAAATCACTTTGAATACTTGAAATCTCTATTCAAAATAATGACCCTAGGCCTTTATTTATAGAGGCATGGAAAGGGAATCGTAATCCTATTAGGATACGAATTAATTAAATTAGATTCCTAATAGAATTCTTATTTAATTAATTCATCCTTTTAGGTTTAGGAATTTAATCATTAGTCGAAACTTGATAGCTTTAGGATTCGTATAGCACACCAACACACACGCACGCACAGCAGCCCACGAGGGGCGCCATGCGCGTGCGCGCAGCCCGCGAGCTCGCAGCCCATTGCTGCGAGGCCCACACGCTGCCGCAGCGTTGGCGCGCGCTGGGCCTGCCTTGCGGTGGGCCTGGCGCAGCCTTGGCTGGTGCGTTGTGGCGCGCTGGCTTGCTGGGCGATGGCCCGGCTTCGTGCTGGGCCTTCGTCTGGCAGGCCTCGTCCGATGCTAATTCGTACGATACGCTTCCGATTAATTTCCCGATTCCGGAATTCATTTCCGATACGAACAATATTTAATATTTCCGATTCCGGAATTAATTTCCGTTTCGAACAAATATTTAATATTTCCGTTTCCGGAATTATTTTCCGATTCCGGCAATATTTCCGATTCTGACAATATTTCCGTTTCCGGCAATATTTCCGATTCCGGCAATATTTCCATTTCCGATAATATTTTCCGATACGTACCATGTTTCCGTTTCCGGCAACATCTACGACTTGGATAATATTTATATTTCCGATACGATCCATATTTCCGTTTCCGGCAATATCATCGTTTCCGGAGCATTCATTTCTTGCCTGTGACGATCTCAGCTCCCACTGAAACCAAGATCCGTCGATTCCGAATATCCATAGATGGAGTATTTAATGCCATTAAATACTTGATCCGTTTACGTACTATTTGTGTGACCCTACGGGTTCAGTCAAGAGTAAGCTGTGGATTAATATCATTAATTCCACTTGAACTGAAGCGGCCTCTAGCTAGGCATTCAGCTCACTTGATCTCACTGAATTATTAACTTGTTAATTAATACTGAACCGCATTTATTAGACTTAACATAGAATGCATACTTGGACCAAGGGAATTATTTCCTTCAGAGACAACCAAAGAAAATGTACAAAAAGCAGGCACATCACCTGAGTAGAGCGGGGGCTCCTGCAAGAAAGTGCGGATCGGGCCCGAACCAACGCGGACTTCAACCGGTTGATCACCCCCACCATCGCATTGGCCGTACGGGCCGGGACCTAAAATTGGAATGTCAGTAACAAAAGAAAACAAAAAGAATAAGAAAGATGCATAAATGAAAGGTGCATACCGCCTGTACTCCCTCAGGGAGAGGAGCATGGAAAACCCGACCCTCCGGGATAATCTCCACAAGCTCGGATCCACCCTCCCCAATATATGAGATCCGAGCATCGGGAGGCACCCACCCCCCTAACACAGGGTCAGGACGCTCCTGCACGAAACACGATAACATGAATATATGGGTATGAGCATGGGAATGCAGCAAGAAAAAAAAAAAAAGAGCGACTTACAACGCCAGGCTCCGGGAGATGAAGAGAATCCAGGAGGAACTGATGATAGCTAGCTTCCGCTATCACCAACTCCGTCGCTGGAACGCCCGCCCTCGAATGAACCCTCCAGGCCTCGCCTATCGAACGGGTGGCCAAAATAGTCGCAGGTGGAGGATGAGGCACTGAGAAGACTCGAATGGTCTGCATACATACCCGCTCCCCCAGATACCAGACGGGGTCACGGCGACCAATGAATAAAACCCGCATCTGGCTCAGGGAATAACTATCCCTGACTGAAGCATAGGCGCCCCTAAAAGAGATCCATGGGGTCCAGACCACCTATTTGTGAATAACAAACACAATCAGATCTCGCACACAAAAAATAAATAATAAGAAACGAGATAAGGAAAAGGTGCTTTACATGCTCGGGGTTCCCGTCCCGAATGAGATCCCACACGGTATCAGGCGGCGGACGCGCCGTCAACTTCTTCTTCCAGCCCCAACGACGACCAGCAGGGTACTCCAAAGGCCTTTGCCCCTTTCGGGGAGCCAGCCAAGGTAAATGCTCAAAGGCCCAAAGCTATAAAAGAAAGAAAATGGGCAGTAAAACAAAATGTATATCAAAGAGCCCGATAAAGGCATGAAAGCAAAAAGAGCGAGGCACATACCTCAATCAAGCGCGGCACCCCCGCCAATGCGATGACGAAATGACGTCTGCGGGGGTTCGATTCTCGCACCGCCAGACTCATCTGGCCCACGAGCGTCGCATAGCCCAAATCGCCCCAGCAGTAGGCGCCTAGCGAAGACACGTCCTCCACCCAGTCTATCCACCTCTGGTCAAAGGTGTTAGTAGGACCCGACAGAAAAGTAGAAGTGATGAAGTGGAGGTAAAACAGTCGGGCCTGTCTCAAAGGCGACTCCTCCACTCCATGCTCTAGGCCCACATCAAATCAGCATAAGGTATCCCACGGGCCTGGTACGAGGGCAATCTCCGACCCAGCCACGAGCCCATGAGCCTAGTGCCCTCGACAACAGTCGGCAGCGGGCCATCAGACCTTAGACGAATGGGAATCCCCGTAAAGGTCAAGCCCGTCAAAGCAGTGTAGTCCTCGGGAGTAATCGTCATCTCGCCCCAAGGAAAATGAAAGGTGTTGGTAGTGTCCCACCACCACCTCATAAACGACCGTAAAAAAGATAGGGAGATGTTGAGTCGCAGTATCTCCCAGAAAGTCTCAACTACCGGGAACAGCGAGCTCGCCCTCACCAAAGCCTGGGCGTCCGAACTCAGGTAGCCAAAGACGGTCTCGCTCGTCACCACACCGTAACCACGGACTGTAGTATCCCTCCTCCTGTGAAGACGGGTAGTCACGTGGTGCTCTAGGTCGTAGCGTAAGTCCCGACCGTCATAATACACAGGACCCACCCATAGAGGTCCCGCACCAGTAGACTGACGTGTCATGCCGCGCTCCGCGTGGTCGCCAGAAGACGGTGATGACTCGCAAGACATGCTGGTCAAACGACACAACAATAAGGCATTACACCTTTAACAAGATGGCACTTACCATCTCTAAAAAAGTGCATTCCGCTCATAAAATGGAGTCATACAATTTTGTTCCCTAAAAACATGGTACTAAGTTCAAATTGAGCAAATACCTCCCTAAACAAAATTAACTCCAACAAAATCAAAATTCTTTCATAATTTGTCACTCATGAATTATGAAGAACGCAAGCAGTATACCAAGAACACCTACATTGCAAGAAAATACTAGAAACATAGGTACACTTGGGGGCTAGTATAAATATGTCCAAATTCAACAAAAACCAACATACTTGCGAAAAATGACATGCACAAACTAAGTAACATGTCATAGAGAACATTTTCAACTATCTAATTGAAAGAAAGGGGCACGAAATCAAAAACCCCCAAATCAATTTTAAGTTCAAGAACACTCAACAAAAATACTCAAATTTGACAAAAGCTTAAAAGTTACTGAAAATTACTTACATTGGGAGGATTAGGAAGTGACTTGGAGTAGAATTTGTGAAGAAAATTAAAGAAACGAGTGAAAAATGAGTAAGTTAAGGAGGAAGTTTGAACGAAAATGGCGAAAGAATGGGGAGGAAGGAGACGGATCGCGTCCTTTTAAAGACCAGTCTCCCCTTGCATTTTCAACGCCCCACTCTGGGCGTTAAAAATTCTGGCGCCCAGAGCTGGGCGCTGAAAATGCTTCCCCAGACAGCGAATATTCGCTGTCGGGGCATGCGAGAGTTTCCTTTTGTAAGAATTATCTGTTGTCTTAATATTCCTTTCCCGCGGAAAAACAACGGTATTCCAAAAATCTCGTTATTTATTAACGAGAGACATACACGGTGTGGACCCACTTATAGGACACGACCAAGTGGAAAATATTGCGACCCACAAACAGGTTGTAATCATGAAAGCCTTTTGTAAAAAAATATATATAGGCAAAACGAAAAAGAAAATGAATTCTCCAAAAACAAAAAAAACAGGCTCGCCATCTTCAGCCGGCGGGGTCTGCGTCACTAACCGCGCAGATCCTCAGTTTTCGAAAATAAAATATTCAAAAACAAAAACAGGCTCGCCCACCTTCAGCGGGCGGGGTCTGCGCCACTAACTTTTCCTGGTTTTCCTTTTCCAAAAATCAAAGGATGGTTTATCTTTTTCCAAAAATCAAAAGATGGTTTATCTTTTTCCAAAAATCAAAGGATGGTTTATCTTTTTCCAAAAATCAAAAGATGGTTTCCCTTTTCCAAAAATCAAAGGATTGGTTTTCCGCTTTTCCAAAAAAGAGCGATGTACTGGATTTTCCTTCGTTTTACGTCCTATAAAAACAAGGGGGTTTTCTCGTTTAGCTAACCCTGAAAATGAGAATCTTTAAAAACATTTTTACCTCGTGATAGGGCTTGGCCAGGCCTGGTTACACTTTATAGCTTTAATTTCGAAAACATCTGTAGATACTTCCAATGACAAAGTGAGGGAGTTTCTATACATCTGTAGGTACTTCCAATGACAAAGTGAGGGAGTTTCTATACTTAACAAATTCCAATGACACGTGAGGAATGTGTTAACACTTCAAGTGATGACCCTTAAGTCAAATGTTATCACTCGGGGGCTCGTGAGACCCTCGCAAAACAGGTCACATACACCATGGCTTGTATGACGCACTCCGTCTGATACTTTGACCATCGTCTTACTCCAAGACTCAGTCAAAGTGGGGGCTAACTGTAGACACCGGCTTTTGTCCCCATTCCCAAAAGGGAAGGTTTGATGATGAGAACATAAATCTCCACTTGGCAACGCATCTCCTGTAAAATAACGGATCTCAATCACCCTTTCATTTCAGCCAAAACTGCTATATATAGAAACCTGCTAAGAATAGTAACTGCCGTGAGAAGTAGTTGTTAAAAGTGGCAAAGTCATAAAAGATAGAAATCTGTCAGAATTAGGTGTTGCACTCCAACATAAGTCCTAAAAGAGATAGAATTGGCAAAAGGAATTCTATTCCTGTTATAATTCGAAAATAAGAGTTACGTATTAATTAAATTCCTAACGAACCTAGAGTTCGTAACGGGCCCAGACGCATTCCGTCATTAGTTAATACGCATTAAGAAACTCGGATAAGTCTCAAAAGCTCCGTGTTTAAGAGTCCAAATCTGACAAAAGGCTCGGCCAGATCCTATTTTCAACGCCTGGGTCTGGGGCGCCGAAATCTTCGGCGCCCAGCCCTGGGCGCTGAAAAGACCTGGGGCCGTGTCGTCTCCGAATTCTTTTTGGATTCGTATTCTAAAGATCTATCTTTCCACAAACTCTTTCCCTATAAATACAGCCTAAAAACCGACGTGAACGGAACACACAATTCCATAACCTGAGTATTGACTCTAGCCTTAAGCCTAGCCTCACGCTGCGAAATTGATCCGGCGTTCTGTCGCAATCGACCCAAAAGTCGAACAGAACGCATCCTGTTCCTTGTAGCTGATGAATTAAGCCTAAATACTGGAACACTGCTTAGAAACCCGAGATTCGTTAAATAAAAGGAGAAATAGCAAAGCCAAGTGGTTAGTTTTCTGAGAACCTAACGCACCTCTCAAGGGTGCGTTGTAATGTGTCCCTCATATGATTTAATCTCTTTCATCACCTTTTTTAGATTGTCAAACTATTAACTTGATTGATCTATCACGCCTAATAAGATAATACCTTGGACAATTGAATTATCATGCTAGGTACCTTAAATCAATCTAAATGAGATAATCACGATCGATTTAGTATTATGTGTTGCATATTGCTAAAATCAATTCAGAGTAGTTTAATAGTTTAAACGCATGTCCCTTCAATTATTTATGCTAAGCTAGTAAGGATAACCTGCCTCTGGAGTTATCGATGAGCACTCATCTCGGTAGTTACAGTCCCCCGAACTCTCAATCTCTGCCCTGCGGGTGTACGTTGAGCGATCCCCACACCAGGGATCACAAGGGAACCTATGGCCGTCGTGGTCGAACATAATTGCACTCCCTTTATGTCACGATAACCGGGTTTTGTCAGTTTTTCTCATTGTCGTTAAAAACTGAATGGCGACTCCTATATTACTAGTCGATTGGGTGTAAACTCACAGGAAATCTAACTACACTTGATCTGACGACGTCACGCCCACGAGGGACGAGGTCATGCATTAGCCTCGTGCTTTTTCGACCCCCTTACACTACGCAAATGACTTTTTTCATTTGCGTCGCAGCCAGTTGTGTCGCACATTGCTTAAATGACCGACGCAAATGATTGTTTTTCCACTAGTGATAGGAAACAGTCTTCCAACCACCCAGGCACGAACCTGTTTTGTACGAAGGAAAAGCATCGGAGGAGTGAGATGCCTACTTTCCATGATCAAACTTAGTCGAACACCGATGCTTCCATTCAGAAGCAAGCACCATTATTCAAGTTGGATAATACTCATTTCCCCTAAACACGACTTCATTACGCTGAAGCCAAAGAGCCCATAAAATCGAGATGAACTCGATTGGTCTCCCATCTTCACTCTTGTCATGTTTGAACATTAGTGATAAAAAATTTAACACCCATAAACCAATATGAATCACTAGTGTGGTCGAATTCCTAATACTCAGCCTTGAAGCCCTCCAAATCCACGTGCTAATTGGGCAGTCTCTAAACAAATGGGCTGCCGTTTCTTGGCCAGATTGACATAACAGACACGTTCCACCCACACTTACCAAACGACTTAGAAGGTTGAACTTTGTTGGAATGGAATCATTAATCAATCTCCAGCAGAATACTTTCCATTTTGGGAAAAAATTCTTCTTCTAAAACTACTTCCAAAAACCCGGGTTGACAGACGGTACTGTAGTTGGTTGAATGAGGTGCCAATAAGAAGACTTGGTGATTAGATTACCTGATTTATCTTTCCCCCTCCAGAAACCATCCTCTTCATTTGCCGTTGGAACTTTGGAGGCAAGAATTCTTTCGCTCGACTCCCTTGAAAATAAACTCCTAATGGCATTCACATTCTATTTGTCTGTTTGGGACACAAGACTCGCCACCTATTTCAGCTCCCATAGTTCCACATTCAAATTTTTTAGGTTTACCACACTATCACCTGCCCACACGTCGTCACAAATACTAATTGATTGTCTATCTCCAATTGCTCTCTGAAAGCCCCCTTTCAGCTCAGCAATGCTTTTACAGAAGCATCGAGATGCCCACGACGGTCTAAGGAGCGACTTGTTTCCATACCCAATTGAAACTGGGTCGCTCCCATTACGTGCTCTGAACATTCTACTGGCCAGCAGATTTGGTTAAGAAAAATATCTCCATGTCTGCTTGCCTAGAAGAGAAGTATTCAAAGCTTGGACGTTCCTTATTCCCATCCCTCCTTCGTGTTTACGCATAACAAAACACTTCTTTTTTCCTCCAGTAAATGGGGGTTTTGGACATAGACGAACTCCACCAGAATTTCATGTTTGTCGATGTCACTTTGTTTAGGATGCACTTTGGGACCATGTACAGAGAAAGAACATTAGCCGACAGGGCCGTGAGAATTCCATTGATAAGAATAACCTTACCAGCTTGCGATAGGTGGCTAAAGTTGTGAGACACCCTAGAGTGTATATCCACAAGTTGTGATGTGGATCTCCCATCTATGTCCATCGGACAACCAAGGTAAACCCCCAACTTTTGCTTGCTTCTAGTCCCAACGGTTTTTTTATTGCCGAAATGAGATTAAATGGAGTATTGGGACTAAACACTAGAATATAGTTGCCGAAATTTATCATTTCTCCAGACATGGCACAAAACTCATCAATGCAGCAACGTAGCACCTTACACGATCTGTCGTTTGCTTTGAAACAAAATAGGGCATCATCAGCAAAAAAAAGATGCGAATTGGAGGGGCTGACCTGCATATGCGGATAGGATACAATTTTTTCTTTTCTTGTAGCCACGATAGTCTCCTTGATAGAACCTCTATACACAGGGTGAAGAGGAAATCTCACATTATTCACCTCGACTTCTTAAGGCCTATGTTCTTTTTGAGTCCATATTCTAAAAAGTGAAGCTTATTGTTCCAAAATCTATTGGATATGTTCAATATATCATGCATTTTATTAAGAACATAAAATTTTGGGCAGGACAATCAATAAATCATAGACAAGTAGACAAGATAGTATTCTATTCATTTTTTAGTCATGTTCTAAAACATAAGCTTTGTGTTCTAAATAATGGTTCATATGTTCTAAAAAGTAAATTTTGTGTAAATAAGGGGGTTAGGAGTAGGGGTGAGAACAACAGGATACCCTGTTAAAATTTCAGGAACCGGAACCTGTTGCAACAGGTTCCTTAAAATTGGAACCGGAACCTGTTGCAACAGGTTCCTGAAAATGAGAATCGGATCCGGAACCTGTTGCAACAGGTTCCGATTCAGGGTACCCTGTTATTTTAAAAATTTAAAAATATTATTGATATTTTATTGAAAACATATTGCAAGAAGACTTGTAACTATTGCAAGAAGAAAGGCCACATTAAATCAGAATGTTGGACCTTGGAAAGTCAATCGGAAGGGAAAAGCAAGGAACCTCAAACTAGCGCCGAGGCTAGCTATGCGGACACCGATAGTGATTGTGATGAATTGGTTGTCACACTTGGAAGAAACAAGGGAAAGGATGAGTGGGTTTTGGATTCGAGTTTCTCTTTTCATATGACCCCCCCACAAGGATCTCTTTAGCTCCTATGAGGAGTATAATGGAGGTAATGTAACCATGGGTAATAATACTACTTGTAAGGTGATTTGTATTGGGACGGTTTCCATCAAGATGTTTGATGGTATTGTGAGAACCTTGACCAAAGTTCGACATGTTCCGAAGCTTAAGAAGAACTTGATCTCTCTTGGCACCCTTGACTCTAATGGGTGTAGATGCATAGCGGAAGGTGGAGTTATGAAAGTTGTGAAAGGAGATTTTGTGTTGATGAAAGGTGTCAAATTGGGGAGCTTGTATGTACTACAAGGTTCCACCATGGTTAGCTCGACAAACGTCTCCACCGGCATTATGAATGATAATGAGACCAAGCTATGGCACATGAGGCTTGGTCATATGGGATAACGTGGAATGTCAGAGCTACGCAAGCAAGGTTTGTTAGGAAGAATGAAGCTTGGTAACCTTGTGTAAGGGGGTCGAAAAAGAACGAGGCTAATGCGTGACCTCGTCCCTCGTGGGCGTGACGTCGTTAGATCAAGTGTAATTGGATTTCCTGTGAGTTTACACCCAATCGACTAGTAATATAGGAGTCGCCATTCAATTTTTAACGACAATGAGAAAAACTGACAAAACCCGGTTATCGTGACATAAAGGGAGTGTAATTATGTTCGACCACGACGGCCATAGGTTCCCTTGTGATCCCTGGTGTGGGGATCGCTCAACGTACACCCGCAGGGCAGCGATTGAGAGTTCGGGGGACTGTAGCTACCGAGAGGAGTGCTCATCGATAATAATCCAGAGGCAGGTTATCCTTACTAGCTCAACATAAATAATTGAAGGGACATGCGTTAAACTATTAAACTATCCTGAATTGATTTTAGCAATATGCAACACATAACACTAACTCGATCGTGATTATCTTATTTAGATTGATTTAAGGTACCTAGCATGATAATTCAATTGTCCAAGGTATTATCTTTATTAGGCATGATAGATCAATCAAGTTAATAGTTTGACAATTTTATAAAAGGGTGATGAAAGCGATTAAATCATACGAGGGAGACATTACAACGCACCCTTGAGAGGTGCGTTGTGGTTCTCAGAAAACAAACCATTTGGCTTTGCTATTTCTCCTTTTATTTAACGAATCTCGAGTTTCTAAGCAATGTTCCAGTATTTAGGCTTAATTCATCAAGCTACAAGGGGCAGGACGCGTTCTGTTCGACTTTTGGGTCGATTGCGACAGAACGCCGGATCAATTTCGCAGCGTGAGGCTTAGGGTTAAGGCTAGAGTCAATACTCAGGTTATGGAATTGTGTGTTGTTTGTGTCCCATTCACGTCGATTTTAGGCTGTATTTATAGGAAAAGGGTGTGTGGAAAGATAGATTTTAAGATACGAATCCAAAAAGAATCCGGAGATAAAACGACCCCAGGCATTTTCAGCGCCCAGGGCTGGGCGTTGAAAATGGAATCTGGGCCGAGTTCTTTGTCAGATTTGGACTCTTAGAACACGGAGCTTTTAAGATTTATCCGAGTCTTTAGTGCGTATTAACTTATGACGGAATGCGTCGGGCCCCGTTACGAACTCTAGGTTCGTTAGGATTTTAATCAATACGTAACTCTTATTTTCGAATTATACCAGGAATGCAAATTCTATCTCTTTTAGGATTTATGTTGGATTGCAACACCTAATTCTGACAGGTTTCTATCTTTTATGACTTTGCCACTTTTAACAACTACATTTTACGGCAGTTACTATTCTTAGCAGGTTTCTATAGTGTTGGCTGAAATGAAAGGGTGATTGAGATTCGTTATTTTATAGGAGATGCGTTGCCAAGTGGAGATTTATGTTCTTATCATCGAACCTTCCCTTTCGGGAATGGGGACAAAAGTAGGTGTCTACACCTTGGCTTTTGTGAGCATTGTGTGTTTGGAAAACACAAGAGGGTTAGTTTCAAACCCGCAATTCACAACACCAAAGGGATACTTGAATATATCCATTCGAATTTGTGGGGTCCTTCTAGAGTTCCATCAATTGGTGATTGTAACTATTTGCTCACAATGATTGACGCCTTCTCTAGAAAAGTGTGGGTGTTCTTTCTCAAGAAAAAAGATGATGTATTTGATGTATTTGTCAATTGGAGGACCATGATTGAAAAGAATACGGAGAGAAAGATCAAGACTTTGAGAACCAACAATGGTCTAGAGTTTGTTTAAAAGAAGTTCATAAGTTATTGTCTTAAGAATGGTATTGTGTGGCATCGAACTTGTGTGGGTAGACCTCAACAAAATGGGGTTGCAGAGCGTATGAACAAGACTCTCCTTGAGAGAGCTAGATGCATGCTCTCACAAGCAAATATGGGGAAATCATTTTGGGCGAAAGCCGTTTCTACGGCTTGCTATTTGGTGAATCGTTCTGCTCACTCAGCCCTTAACTTCAATTCACCTCAAGAGGTATGGTACGGAACTCCCGTTATTTATTCTAATTTGATAATATTTGGTTGTCCGGCTTATATCCATCAAATTGAGAGTAAACTTGACCCTAGAGCTAGAAAACGTATTTTTGTTGGCTATGGGATGGGTGTTAAGGGTTATAGAGTATGGTGTGATAAAAATAGAAGAGTTATAACTTCTAGGGATATTACATTTGATGAAAATTTAATGATTACTCCAGGAAAGAAGCATTGCATTGATAATGATGTAGGTACTTCCCGTGATACCGAGGAGGAGTTGGAGCATGATGAGCATCCACACGAAGATGGCCCCTCACCAAGGAGGCCACGTGAAGCTACACCAAGTGCCCAAAAGACATCCATTGCAGTGGAGAGAGAAAAGAGGCAAATAAAGCCTCCAAATAGGTACAATGAGGAATGTGACTATGTGCAATATGCTATATCCATTGCAAGTCAAGTAGAGACCGATAATGATGATCCTTGTTCAGCTATGTCTCTACAAGATGCCGGGAAATGGTTGATGGCCATTAAGAAAGAAATGGAATCAGTGAAGAGAACAATACTTGGAACTTGTGCCTTGCACCAAAGAGCAAGAATATTGTGGGGGTGCAAATGGGTTTATAAGAAGAAAGAGGCTACACCGGAGTTTGGAGGACTTGTGTACAAGGCAAGAGTTATTGCAAAGGGGTTTTCACAAAGAGAAGGCATTGACTTTCATGAGGTGTTTTCCCCGGTTGTGAAGCATTCTTCAATTAGAGTGTTGCTTGCTTTGGTAGAAATTGAAGACTTGAAGCTTCTCCAACTAGATGTCAAAACCGCGTTCCTCCATGGTGAGTTGGAGGAAGAGATCTACATGAGACAACCAGAAGGTTTTGAGGAAGTAGGAAAGGAAGATCATGTACACCGTCTTGTGACGTCATTGCATGGGTTAAAGCAAGAACCAAGGCAATGATAAAAGAGGTTTGACACATTCATGTTGGCACATGAATTTACAAGGTGGTCTTATGATAGTTGTGTGTACTTCAAAGAACTTGAAAGTGGTTCCTTTATCTACTTACTTCTATATGTAGATGACATGTTGGTGGTTTGTAAGCACTTGATTGAGATTGAAAACTTGAAGAAGTTGCTAGGAAGTGAGTTTGATATGAAATATGTTGGAGAAGCCAAGAAGATTCTTGGCATGGAGATAAAGAGAGATAGGAGTTCGGGGTTATTGTACCTTAGTCAAAGGAGGTACATAGAGAAATTTCTTGAGTGCTTCTCCATGATTCATGCAAAACCCATGTCCACTCCAATAGGTGCTCACTTTAATCTCTCAAAGGAACTTAGTCCTCAATAAAGAGAAGAAGAGGAAGCTATGGATCAGATTCTATATACTAGTGCGGTTGGAAGTGTGATGTATTCTATGGTGTGTTCTAAGCCGGATATTGCTCATGTCGTGAGCATGGTGAGTCACTTGATGAAGAATCCGGGAAAAGTTCATTGGGAGCCGTGAAGTAGTTGTTGAGGTACTTGAAGGGTACCTCAAACGTTTGTCTTGAATTTAGAAGAGATGCAAACATTCTTGAAGGCTTTTGTGATTCGGATTTTGGAGGTGATATGGATGATCATAAATCCACTTTGGGGTATGTGTTTACCTTGGGTGGTATGACGGTAATTTGGCAATCGTCGCTACAAGATGTTGTAGCACTTTCAACTACGGAAGCCGAGTTCAAGGAGATTACCGAGGCATTCAAAGATGCAAAGTGGCTAAATGGTCTTGTAAGAGAGGTTAGTCCAAGTTCAAAGTTGGTTTATGTGTTTTGTGATAGTCAAAGTGCAATTCATTTGTCAAAGAACCAAAACACATTCTACAAGAGAACGAAACACATTGATGTGAAGTACAATTTCGTTCGAGATGAGCTAAGGAAAAAGAGCTTGGTCTTGGAGAAGATTGGTACAAAGGAAAATCCCGCGAACATGTTGACAAAGCCATTGCCAACCACTAAGTTCACTTTGTGCATGGATTGAGTTGGTCTTACTCCATTCTCGAAGTGAGCCCCAAGGGGGCATGTTGGAGGGGGGAAAGCTTGCTGTGTATTACTCAAGGTTGAGAAGTGTGAAGGATTGAATTCAAGGTGGAGAATTGTTGGAATAGGTGAATTAAATCCTTAATGGAGGATTATTAATATAGTTGGGTTTACTAAGTATGCAAAGAATAATTGAAGGAAGAAAGGAAATGAAGCATTTGGCTTCCCCTGTACTGTGCGCACGCACAACCTAAGGGCGTGGGCATGCACGGATTTCACAGTAGCTACTGGAAGGTTTTAGACATTTTGTGCGCGCGCGGAAGTTTTGTGCACGCGCACAGAAGGGTTGTGCGCGCGCACAGATTGAGTCGTGCGCGCGCACAACTGCGGGGGGTCTTTTCTCGCGTTTTATTTTGGGCTACGTGGCCTTTTCTACTCCGTTGATCTAATTTCTTCTTTGGTACTATATATACCAACTAAACCTATTTTTGATTGTGTGTGGAGAGTTTATAGTGAGAGAAACACATAAACACAAGAGAGTTAGAGAGAAAGTAGATCTAAACTCATTCTCACACCGTTTCTACTTGTAATTCCTCCTCAAGATTTGAAGTGATTAATACAAGGATTGGTCTCCCTCCCCAAAAGTGGATGTAGCTCATTTATGATTGAACCACTCTAAATTTGGTGTTTTTTATTTGAGAATTTATTGTTCTTCATTTATTGCCCAACTAGAAAACCATAAATCAAAGTCCATCGATCTTTATTGAATTAAACCGACATTAATTCATAACAAAATGTAACTTAAAATTAGGGATTATTATTTCCAAAATTATGTAAACTAATTGGATTATCAATTACTTAACTTACTTACAAAGTAGATTGACGGATTCAAACTTCTCCTAGAATAGTTTCCAATGCTTCAGCTCCATTGTAATACCCCGAAATTTTTAAACTTGATTTTTTAAAATTAAAAATATTTATTAACTTGATTTCGTTTTAAATAATTACAAATAATTAAATTTCATTAATTTAAACGTTTTTACGAAATATTTTAAACGATAAATTCATAATCAAAAATTTATTTCACGTTAACGATATTTTATAAAGAATTAATTTAGTTAAACATTTCTATTTAATAAATTGCTGAAATTAGCAACAAATTTCTGAATTTTTGCCTACCTATGTGAAATTACTAAAATGCCCCAAAAGAGCAAAATTTCCATTTTTCTTTCTCTTCCTTGCTCTTCACGTACAAGAATGAAGGAATTCCTTCATTCCTCCCCACCCTCAATTCAGTCCATGTTCATTGATTAACCCCAAAGCATTCTCCCTTCTTCTTCACTCTTCTTGACTCTATAATCAGACACAATTTTCCCCAATTTTCACAACCAAAAATCAATTTACAAAACTGAAAAATCACCCCTTTGTTTTCTTTGATTTGAACCGCAACCACCACGACCACCACCGTCTATCACCACCACTACCTACTGCCCAAACACCACCCCAATCACTCTGCACCCCCCCCCCATCACCACCACACCCACTGTCCCTGCTCTTTCCCTTCCCCGCACTCCCCTGTCTTTTCTCGTTCACCTCCGCGCAAACCGCAGCTACCATTCTCCGACCAACACTTCCTAGCCCCCTCGTCGTACCCCCTAACTCATCCTCATCCACCCTCACCGCCGAGAAGCCTATTCCACCGCCAGAACTGACCGAAAAACACTCCCCTCCACCTCCCCTGTTTCCTCCTCTGCTCGCACCTCCCTCTCCTTCGTTGTCGCGCCACCGCACAACCACCCACCACCACCGTCGCCTTCACCGACACAACCCCGTGACGCCAAGCCGCCACACTCTTCTCCCTTTCCTTCTCCCTCCTTCGTGCCCTGTTGCTCGCCCCTCTCTTCTTTGGTCGACTTCCAGGAAACCAAACCAAAATACCTGACCTTTGTTTCCTTGCTTTAATAAACCCAAAACACAAGCTGCCCCAATTCTAGATCTCTGTGCTTTGGGTAAGATGTACTCCCTGTATGAATTTTAAGTTTCAGAATTTCTACACCTATTTTACCAATACTCTTATTTTAATAATTGTAGGGGGTTTTTTCGTTGTACTCTTTTTTTGTATTTCCCCTACGGGCTTTGAAAGATTTGAATTTCGAAGGAGTCGCCACCAAACAATTTTTTTAGGGTCCCATTTGGAAAGACAAAAAATGACTCTTTTGTGGATAAGGCATTGAATCTTAGAAACGGATGGGTGAGATCCGGGCAAGGGAACGAAGTACTTATTCTGCGATCTTTAAAAATTGTATTCGAGTACATGACAAGAAACATTTTCGGATATCCCTAGTCATGACACTATGTTGGTTTGAACTTTGAATTTAGAACATATAATTTCTACTTGTATCGTGATCACTTCACTTTAAAGTTAATTGAAGGAACCTAAGGCCGGTTTGTCAAAAAATTATCTTTGTTAAGCGTGATGTAACTTTAAATTTTGTTGGATTTAGCATGTGAGGTAATGAAAGCAATAAACACATAAAGCATCATCACAATAAGTAAAGGAATTATTGAAAGTGCGTACAAAACCATATCACCTTAAAGTAAGGTGAGTAAAGGGTGCGGAATTGAAATAGCAAGAATAAAGGTGTGATATTAAAATGCGATATTGAAAGGTGAAATATTGAAATGCTTTATTGAAAAGTGCGATATTGAAATGCGTTATTGAATTTGCGATATTGAAATGACGACATTGAAATTGCGATATTGAAATGACGATATAAAATTGCGGTATTGAAATTGTACTATGGTATTTGAGATCCGAACGCCAAACGGCTACTTAATAATAAGTGCGTTCAACACGGATTCAATTCTAAAAATCTCAACTTTAGGATGAGTTGCTCACTCCAAAGTGTCTTAGGTTTTAATTATTGAAATTGAACTTGAATATTGAACTTGAATATAGAACTTGAATATTGAAATTAGGAGTTTTGAATCTCAAGGGTTAGACCTTTTAATATTAAAAAGGCCTTACCTTTGATGCGCCATGACTTGAAATTGATTCTAGTTTAAGAAAGTGATTACAAACAACCTTAAACATCATTGTATCTTGAATATAGAATCTTGAACTTAGGAGGCTAAATGTTTAAAGTCCAAACCTTTTAATGTGAAAAAGGTCTCAACTTTAATATGCTCCATAACTTTGACATTGATTCTAGTTTAAGGAAGTGATTACAAACAACCTTAAACATCATAGAATCCAGAACTTGTATTTGTATCATAAAAGGGTTTTGATTTTGTAAAAATGTGTGATTGTTGTGAGTAACACTTTTAAGAGTAAAAGTGTCAACTTTACTAATCATTTTTGAAGTAAAGGTTGAATCTTGTATGGAATAATGGAAATGGTGTTTTGGACAATCATTTGGACAATCTTGTATGGCATAATGGAAATTGTGTTTTGGACAATAATTCTTTGAATTTTGTACTGGGCATTTGTAGATAGTGACCCCATTGGTGATCTTGTTGGGTCTCTGTAAAAGAGTAGGCTAGGATAGCCTACACGTTGTTGTAAAATTTTGAATACCTGCTTCGGCATGGATAGCCTAGGCGTTGGTGTAGAACTTGAATACCTGCTTCAGCGTGGATAGCCTAGGCGTTGGCGTGGATAGCCTAGGCGTCTCTGTAAAAATGCGGTATCGGTCATGGTCACGGGATCGGTACAAATGTTGTTTTGGACAATCATTTGGAGAGGGTTTCAAGAGTGAAACCTCCTAAAGATGACACCTTTTGGCATAGTTTTCCTAGTT